>NC_060214.1:61517500-63968750 GCF_021130785.1 Homalodisca vitripennis
CACTGAAGACAAATCTAGTCACCGAGTTTTTGAATTCACATTACAATCTATACATTTTTCTTTTACTTCTATCAAAACCAATACCACATATTAAAATGTCATATAAATGTACTAAGTTTACAAATTTATTTATTTAGCCAAATCCAGAGGAGTGATTTGCATCATCATCGAACTCAGCGTTTGCTGAACCCATTTGAAATCATTATCTGTCCGTTTTTAAGATATGGTGCGGACAGATAGATAGAGAGAAATTAAAATTTTCCAGCCCCTCATGTGTGTATAGGCTTCGATAATGCTCAGGCAATAGCGATTTAGTTTACCAAGTTTTAAATCAATCTAATATTACTTCTTACTGTAAACACTCTTCTAACGTTTTTAAAAAGATTCTCAATATTTCCAAGTAAGAACACTGGACGGATATTTCCACCATGGAGCTGAATGACTTCAATCGTTTCACTTTCCCCTGGACCACTGAATGTCCTATGGTGTGGCTTCAACTTCCAGGGGAATAAACCAAAGGTTAAATGGTTGGCTTTACGAAATGTTGGCTCTATGAATCCTAGCTGTTCCAACTCTTGTCACTACTAAACGTTGATTCAACAACCGACTTATAACCCAAAGTAATTAGTTATAATACAATCATTAATAAAATAAAAACTGATTCATCAGTTGTCTAGTCCTTGCACGTCACTCATCCAAATCCCATGAAAGTGACATGAACCATCATCGAGCGCAGTTTTACATTTCATCTATAGAAATTTAGCTTCTTGCAACATTTCGAGTGCATCGGGAGTTAGTTTTTGAGATAACGTGTGAACAGACAAATATATAGACAGATATATAGACAGAAATGAATATTTCCATCTCCTCGAGTGATAAGCTTTCGTAACGATCGGTCAACTGTTTTAAGAAGAACAATAGTGTTGGCAATAAATAGTTGAAAAATGTGAAGAACTTCTTATTTCACCATGTGACGTAGCAGTGGTGGTAACTATATTATTAATAAACGGTCAGCCTAGCAAATAATTAAGTTTATTTTTAAAACGATTGCTCTTTATCTGAAATAAATAAAAACACATATTTATTTGCTTCATATTACAAAAAAATATATATCTTATGAGGAAAATATTTCATTTATAACATAAAATGACTTTAATAATTAGAAAGTTAGCCTATAATTTTGTAAAAAACTTAAATATTGATAATTATGTACTCTAAATATGTGAGGAAATATTTCATCACGTAGGTGCATATCAACTTTGCTTCAGTGAATGAGTTGCCTTAGTTTAAAATAAATTCCTTAGGGAAATAGATGTTTCAAAATGTTAACCACTTAAAACGTAAAGAAATACATTGCCAGAAGTGGGGAATAAAAGTATAAATAGAGATAAAGTTGATAGAGGTCTAAAAGAAAAACAGTATAAGGTTATAAAAGTGACGCAACAAATACACATTCTTATCGTTGGACGTAAGTAATCTAAGATATGTAATGTAAGAGGTTCAACTGTGTTCATTTCTATTATTTGTAGACAATTCGCGAGTGGACTTCTCACATATAAAGATTTACTGTAAGAATTTTAAATATTTTAATTAAATAAATATGATCCGTAAAAAGAAAACGTCAGTTGTGTGATCGTCAGTTGTTTAACTCTATTAAAATAAAAAACATCTCAATTAGCCAGAACAAAATGCGTTTACCCAAGTCATTACTTGAGGGTTACAACAGCTGTTTTGTTTAAATTTAATTACGGTGTTGACATTCAAAGTAGCGTTTATAAACGTGAGTAAAAGAGCTGGTTCTATACCTTTTATGTTTTTGTCAAAAACCATTAAAATAAAAACCATTTTTTGGGATAATTATTGTATGTAAAATCTCAGATCAAGAAAAAACTACCATTAAACCATTTATTGTTATATTGTAAGTTTATTTATCTTTCAAAACATGGTTTACCCTAATAAGGAATGTACACCTAACGTTTCATATGTTCACTAACTTGTTATCCTCTCTGTACTCATTACATCCTCTATGAGAAAAGATGAGGTTGTCCCAGGTCAGTGAATTCGTGGATATTAAGTAATACGACATCTATTTAACAGAGTTCCAAGAGGTCTGTTGTTGTATGTCAAATAACTTTACACGTTCGCTTTGTTTCTCACAATCTACCCCAGCAAGGTTCGTACGTATCAAAATGTATTTCCATGTTTATTTTTATCTAACAAATTGTACACGTGCAGTGTGATAGTTAAAAAAACCACATTTCTTATTCTTCCTTTTAACTGCACTAGGATAGGAAGAGTACATATTTTCGCAACCTTGTTACTCCTTACTGGTTATTATAAGTTATATGCGATGTTCTAGGAACAAAATTCTTGGCGGATTAATAACCTAATTGCCACGCGTATTAATTTTTTTTCTCTAGTGAACGGTTTAACTGCCGATCCTGCTGCCGAGCAACACCTCGCGCGCCTTGTCCATTTATATTTTCTTATTACAAATTAGCCTTTTCATGCCAGACACCTAATTGTGAATGTAATATTAAGTAAAGTTGTAAATAGGAAAGTAGCTTACCTTGTTTGTTGTTTTATTTGGTAATCTGCCATAATAGTGTGGTGATGTCCTTCTAACGAGACCACGTTGTCATGAATCTTAAATTGTGTCGATAAGTGGCTAATACCGTCGTAATCTTGTTTTAGGTGAGTTTAACTTCGATAGTTTGATTTTAACTACGAGTACAACTTCGAGTGCTTCCAACATTCATGTTTTAGACTTCTAATCTAATAATCTTTTTTCTTTGCAATGAATCGAGCCAAGATGCTGACACCCGCGCTTGTGAGTCGACATCAACGTGAAGGGAAGTCAATGTTAAAGTTTTAATAATTATTAAGTTCGTAAACAAAATTCCCAAAGAACATTGGAACCATTAGGCCCACCCCCATATCATTTATTTCATTATCATTCTATTTGGCAGCAACGCGGGAATACATTATTTTATTTTTTATATCTAGAAGTGGTGCTTTTATGTTTATTTGTCACAATTAAACATAAAAGTAAACGTTTCAAATCGATTATTCATTACTACGACCTCAGCAGTATCCGGCCCATGTGTTTCGTCCATTCGGTATAGTTTTTAAATTATAGTTCATTAAAAGCTTAACATACTTTCGTCATGAATGAATAAAACGTTTCATTCTCAGAAGGCATAACTCATATATACCCACCATCAATGAAACTCTATATCGCCATGGGGACTAAAAAAATAAACAAAAGAGCGCCGAACTTTTAAATCAGAATGTGTGAGAGGTATTGCTTACAATCTAACAATAATTGTAACCCTTACTATATTTGAAGTAACTAGAGAACTCGAATAATAAACTTTTACAAACCGAATTTATAAAACAACAAACAAAGCTGTTAGTGGCTGTGCGTCGATTATTCTGTACACATTGCTCCAACAAGTGGCTTAACTACCAACAAGAGAGCTGTTCCAACTTTTTTCCATTAAACCTAATTTAAGTTTATTGTTGCTTACACGTGTTATTGCAGTTTATAGAGTGACTCAGGACACTCAGTAGTTTAAAATTTTTATAAACAGTAAACATTATACTTTTTATAAGAGAATTATACATAAGTATCAATAACAAAAGATTTGTTTATTCACCCCTACTATAGACTAGAAGTGAATTTTAACAAGCACTCATCCAACGTTTGAGACCAGCGGCCAGCCTAGCTCTCCGAAAGATCCACGCCCACCAGTTAGCCAGAGGGGAAATTTCGAGTTGGCTCACAAAAAACAGATTTATATAGTTTAGACGTTCACTTCATCCGGTGCTGTGTCGTAAATCGGACATGCAAAAAAAATTTGAATAAGGACTAAAAACGTCCTGTGATTGTGGAACCTTTTGGATCCATCTGTTAGCTATTCAAACAACTATTCCTTCCTCTTGGATACGGTAATGTGTACGAGTGTTTTAGCTGAAATAACACCTCTGTCGGCTAGATGCTGCTCTAGCATAAAATTTGGAAAAAATATAGCCCTATTGTTTTCCTTGTTCTCTTCTGCGTTTTTTTAATGACTCTTAGATTATTACGAGTAATTTAACCTTACAAATATTGCTGAGGCATAAGAATTTAGATTTTTTCTCACTTTAAAATAAGGCGAATTTAAACCGCAGAGCCCTCGGAAGTCAAATCCCATCGATTACTGTCACCAATGATTTGATATGAATATTTCAGTCTAAGTGCTATCTTGTAAGAAATTCGGTTCCAGTTATCACACCTTTTGACTGCTTAGAGATGTAAAACAACTATCTACATTTTCTTCACTACCCCGAATGTCTTCTTCTATTGTGGTCACAAAAGTATGCTGAATTTGAAATTATTTGATAATATATAATTATTTTATGCAATTTAAGCAATGAAAACTTACACTAACTTAAAAAAGGCCAACTGAAACAAATTTTTATTTTTATCAAATAATACATTACATTGTATTGGCTACAATTGGTCTTTGTTATGTTATTTTGTCAGAAAAATGAACACAAAAGATATTCATAACATTTCCAGAAATTAAGAGGCACAGAGAACATTGAGCTTTTTTGCTGTTTACTCTAGTTCAGAAACTCAGATCTAACTAAAAGGAAATGTGTTGAAATTAAGAGTAGCCATCAGCGGTTTTAAGTCTCTTATAATTTACTGGTGTTCTTTTATTTAATTTTTTTTAATTCTAGACAATGTATACGTAGATTCTTATGATATAAAATAGTTTAATAAGTAACGTTCTTTTACATACATTGATTGAGCTAGCTAACTAAATCTGTAGTTGGAAAACTTACAAAGGAAACACATGCAAGTAAAATGTAATGCATATCAAGTGTAGGAAAGCCTATCTCAAAGCTGCTATTCACTTGCATTTTCATTAGCATATTTTTCAAGACTAGTTTGGTATATGATCGTTTTTGAATATACACCACTTCAAAACCAAGTACTTATTCAAAGAAGATAAAGGGGAGTTTATCATCAATTGAAAGAAATAAAAGAAGGGGGGTTTTGAAAACAGCGCTAGAAAACCTGCACATAGTCTTGTAGATTATAACGATCAACATATAGTGAATAATTGAACTACAAATAAATTTATTCATCGTATATGAAACTTCTTGTAAATAATGTCGTTTGAACACCACATCATTTATTGTTATATGTAGTTAGACGATATAACAACCCTAGTATAACAAATTTAGTTATTTTTAGCGTGCTTATACGAAATTTAGTTTTTACGATTCATGAGTATATAATATGTATATTCTATAATATTGACATACAGTAAGACAAATATTTATAATAATTAAAATCCCTGGGAAAATCCTACGTGTAAACGATGACTCATAGGTTCTAAATTTTGAATAAGCAGTTCTAAAAACTGAAATTTATTTTTAGAAGTGACGATTATTTTAGTATGAAACCGCGTATTCTGCATCGCTCAAGTATATTTAGACGTACTAGTTGGTAAAAAACTGCAATAAAAAGTTCAAGTCTCAAAATAATCTAGGGATGTGGTGATCATATTGAGATGGTGATAAGATTTGCCTTATTGCAATATTTTATCCATTTGTTTCCTAAGCAATATTTGAAATCATTCTGATGGTGGTATTTTTAGGTAAAATTTGCATTTAACACATTTGTGAAGATTCTTCTGACGAACCATTCTTTCTAATGCTCATGGAAATATTGGCACAAAATATTACAGGACCCTACAATGAAGCGTAAAATTGCCAATTTTAAGAATTAAGATTGTCTAGGAGATTACCAAATCGCTATGGATCATAATTTAATCTTAGGACCACAGAGATGTAAGTGTATAGGAACTAATTTAGTAGCATACGTTTTTATACATGGTCTAAAATATGTTTCATCAACTGAAGGATATATAGCTTCAATATTATGAATTATAATTTAACGTTGGAGGAAAGATATTATGAATGGTTTATAATAAACACATCAAAACAGATGTTTCATTGATAATACATGAGGTTCTACATGTTTCCAGTAGTATCCTTGTTGGCTTTAATATTTGAACACATATTATCTTAAGTAAATAAAGAATAGTTGATTTTTAGCAGGTTAGAAAGTTTTGAAAACTCAACGGCAGCTTTAGTTGCAGTTGAGGTAAAGTTTGACACTGCAGAGTTTGTACCCGAATACCAAATTAGGTGAAATTTAAAGGTAAAAACTTGTTTCTTTGTCAAAGTGAGAAATAAATTTAGTGCTTAGCCTTTAAATGATACAAATTGAGAGAGAAATCAGGGAATTATTTCAAAACAAGAGCAAAACTTAAGTTATATCCTCTATAGATAATTAATGAATTTTTGTACGGTTTTTCGTATGTTCACTTCACAAAATATATCGTTTATACTCAGAGGCTTTTCAAAATTTAAGATTAATTATTAAAAGTTTTACATGAATATGCATATATTAACTGTTTTAAAACACAAAAGAACTGTTATAGCCAGAATATCAGAGAGAAGAAAGCCATTATATAGCTGTAAGCTCATATATAAAGACTACGCGAAATATAACAAACTGACTTCCCCTCGATGTCGTTATTAAACTTTATATTGTATTATATTGAATGGAACAATGCAAATAACTGTCAGCTATGACAATAGAGCACTGATTTATGGGCTATTGACCATTAAAATCTTCCTGCTCCAACATTGCTCCCTCTGGATCATTGTACTCTACTTCAAAATCCTACAAAAGCTAATAAAAACAATATTAAATACAGAAAAGCAAATTAAAACGTTAATAGTACCAAATAATTTATGTATGAAACTAAGAAAAGGTGAAAATGTTATCTCATTTGATTACTATGCTCTCCTGATTATATTTTAGTTCCCTATATTCTTTACTGACATTTCAATTCATAATTTCCCTCTCGTGGTTTAAGGCAGAGACAACTCTAATGCTGCGACATTATACAAGACCACAGGGTACAATTCTGAGTAATTTACAACTCTATTACGTCAGTGAGTTGATATCTTTACTAGCTGTACCGTACAGTATGGTGACTTTATAAATTAACTAATCATTTAACTTAATAACTGATTAGTTTATATACGTGTTAGCTGTATCAATTACTAGTTTAAAAATGCTACTATTCTATTTAATACATTTTTTAATTGTAGTTACGTTAGTTTCCGATAGATATTCTGGTATGATAACTATAAAAAAGAAACTCTAGGATATGTTTTAGCGTTATTACATTCCTTTAGACAACCCCCTACTTAATTGGCATACTTACTTATATGCGAATTACGAATCCTCTACGAATTACTCTTTCCAATTATCACTGCAATCAGTACAAGGAGATTAACCTGTTTAATTAATCAGATGTAAACTGTACAAAATGTTTTGTACAATTCCTACTTTGTAGACTACACAAATGACATATTATAAATCACATTTACATTAATATTCAATTTGCTGAAATATTAAGATCAAATCATTCAACTGGAGAGACTGTTCACATTCAGATTCGTGTTCCTCACATTCAATGTTTGTGAAAACTGGATGCAATACTTCCTATATTACATTCTTCTCCTGAGGCTCGTTTGTACTTAATATTAAAGTCACTCTTTACTAAAATTTATTTTAGTATTTTAAAATATACCGTACATGAGAACTACAGTTCTCTCATACGAGTAATCAGAAAAAAATTATTGTTCATTGTTTGATTGATCAAAATGTTCAACAATGTTGATTTTGTCCTTTCAATATGAATGAGCACTTTGCAACTCATTTTTCGGTTAACGTCATTTATGGCATCATTTTGTTTAGATTATTAATCTTTTACGTTATATTCAGTTTAATACATAGTTGCTGAAAATTAATTAGCTGCTCTTCAAAAATGTTTCCTTCAACAGAAAAGAATTACTAAAGGAATACTAAGTTAACTTAATTTAAATTTTAGCTCCTGCTGTTTTACTTGAAGTTTTGTATTTTGACGTAACATTTCCTTCTTTCTAGTAAAAGTTTAAAAGCAAAATATTTTACCAGAATTTCAGCCAATTCAACTAAACATAATGTCTTTATAATTCACTCTACTTCTAATTAAACAATATAGCAGTACGCCACACCACGTGTCGAGCTACAAGCTTGATAAAGCTAAATTCAAATCCGAAGGGCTTAGGCTTCTTAGTAAAAGCATTTATTATTCAATATGATGAAGCCCTGTGATATTTTTCAAAAATAATTAAACATATCAGACACATGCGAGTTGTTTTTTAGAGTATCCATAGTTGAGAAAACCAAAAGTCAAATATAAGTTTTACTGGTTTTATTTTAGGTTATGTTGAATGGAAAACTCTAACTCAGTTTAAGATATTTCTATAACAACATTTATAGTTCACTCCAGGAGTTATGTATTTATGGTTCCACAATTGAGTTTATGTTGTTGAACTGACCAAGAAAATAAATATACATTTTCGTATTGGAATGCAAATTAGTTTTAATTTAGTCTATATCCGGTTTACAATATTTATAGTGCTATAATTTTACTATTAATCCGGTTAAGAAAACGTAAGCATAAAAAGACTACTTTGGTCAAAGGGCATTTACTCTGTCGCTTGTGTTCTGCTTCCGGTAGGTATAAGGAAAGAGAGTGTGCCGTCCTCTTGATTTTCCTTAAACTGCAGTAAAAATGCCATACACAATGTCAAGTGAACCAACCGGTTTCGAGTATAGCATGTGCACATTCATAGATTTGTTCATAAAGGTGGGTTTTATAACAGTGCCTAACTATCGCTGATGGGTTCGATATAAAGTAAAAATAGAAAGTAACTTAGTCTTTGAACTCTGCATTACACACTAACCAAGCACTGTATAGTATTCTTTATTACTAAATTTTCTAAATAAAAGAGATGTTTCTGTCTATATTTTTACCTTCAGCTGAAAGTGTCAAAAGCTGGTTCCTATGTTACACACAATGGCAGAATAAATAAAATCGCGAACAAACTGCATACAATCCATGTTTATTTGAGCATATCTATTCGTAGAGTTGAATGAAAAAAATAATAAAGGGGAAAGTTAAGTTAGAATTCAGCAACAATATTCGAGTTCAATGCAATACACGTTTTATTATTTTTCCTACATCAACGGAACATTTATTATTTGAACTCTGCTGCGAAACCTGGCTTCATAAATAAACTTTAAGGTATCACGTGGCCAGATATCTCGAGAAAGTTTTCATCCGTAGATTGTAAAGGTTGCATGAAACTTCTCATTTCTTGGGTATTCAAAAATGAGTTCTACAATTTTCATCAATGGATTTTGTTTTTTTTAAATAATTTTTTCAATTTCTATTCGGAATTATTTTCTGTCTGTATGTCTGTCTGCTCGCAGAACATCTAGAGAGTTAAACGAGTTAAACATTAAAAATTGTTCATGCAACTACATGAGACGCCTATTACGCTACATTTAGTGTGACGTACTCCTACTAGATTAAAAAGAAATGCATTATGAGTAGCCTTTCAAGTGCGAAAAAGTAAGTATAGTTAAAATGATTATAGTTAAAATACCAACCAGTGACGATTATCAACTTCAGTTATCTTGGATTATCACAAAAACTACAAAGGAATACAATCTTTAGGTCTTAATATTTAAATTAATACTAAACCTAAACAGTTTCATATACATTTTTCGCATAATAACATAAATATAAATAGCAAAATACACATTTTTTTATTCCTTCAGACAATGAGGAAAAGATGACAGTGGATCCACACACTCATAAATAGATAAATTGAATATCAATTAAAAACAATTGTTTGGGAAATGAAAGATTTCCATCTACCGTTAAATTAAATACCGATACATAAATTGAATGTGGCAGGCGCATAATTGGTTGCTTGTTAAGCTTTTATCTGCAAGCACCCTCAACTGTAACAAATGTAACTGTCAAGCGCAATGTAGTGGAACACAATGTGACATTGTTCGGCTCGGAGTGGAACTTGTGAATTATTCAATGAGACCTACATAGATTGGTGCGTAACTGGATTTCTCGTATCCATATATCAATGAGGGAACCATGAGATTAATGCGATTAATAATGGATGAAGTGCTAGTTCATTCGTGAATTTTAGTTGAACATTTCCTTATGAATTCCATAAATATTATATCCTTATATTACAAAAATGAACAACTAAGTAGAAGTCACAAGGGTTTACATAGTTACGTCACTTAGAGTATAAATGAAACAACAAATTTAGTTTACAGATTCCTTCATATAATTTTTCGATACGAAGACGAAGAAGGGTAGTTTCCTGATAAAAATATAACTTTAAAGTACATAACCAGTAAAAGTAAAACTTAAACTTTCAAAACTTTTTATTTTATTTGACATAATTACTTATCTTCATAAATCATCGTAACAAAAATGTCGAATTAAAGCATTCCAGCACTCATTGAACTAACACAGTTTGCATTCCAGCATCACATAATTCATTATTCAAGAAATTCCAAATTGAGAACCTAGAAAAAAATCAAGGAATTTAACACTAATAGTTCATGATACATTTTAATTCAAAAATTAAAAGCGTACGTGTAACAATAGAAAATGTCGCTAATTTTTAAGCTGGTAGCTGTTTGTCAAAGTTTGGTCTTAACCTTCGACTGACTTTCAATAAATTTACCTGAAACGTAAGTACTGTACACTATTTCATACAATGATATTTTATACTTAACTCACAGTTAATATTTATTAACCCATTTGTTAATATGAGCCCGTGTGATCTGAGTTACTTTAGGGAATTTATTAAGTCAATATTTAAATATACAATAGATAATTTTCCCATTTATAAACATTAAGTTTTAAATTTTTCTATTAGAAGATAACATATACACAAGATAGATTTATTTTCATTTCACGGTACATCTGTTCTCCTTTTCAGAAAACCATGCATGGAGAAGTTAGTTGTGTACGGAGTTCATCGAGCGTTTCTTCTTCTTCTTCTTAAGAGAATCTGGAAGAGCGTTAAAATTGACTACTCTCTTGAAAACCTTTCAAAATTAGCATTTCTTCTTCTAACAAAATTCAACAAACAATCCTTCACAAAACACTCCTCAGTCTTCTTTTAAAATCTTTTTCAAAGACAATTTGAATTTTGAAATTAAAATTCCTTGAAATTTAAATACTTACGAAAATTGGGACAAATATTAAAATGTAACAAAAGTATAAAAGGTACTCCAAAGTTTTAAATTTAAAAAGGTCACGAATTCAAAAATTAAAGTTCCAAATGTTAAAAAATCCAAATAAATTATTAAAAACCCAAAAGGTGAAAAATTACTCCGAAAGTCTTAAATCGTTGAAGATTGGAGAAGCAGGCGCACTTATTACTTATATCCGGATCCTTCACAGATACTACAATTAACCATTTCATCAGCTTGGGCAGGAGCGAGGAGGGGGCGGGTGTACGGAGGGGTAGGTGAGATGAAACAAAAGATGAAACCAAAAGAATCAAACAGGTCCGCTAACCGGGATCAGCCACGGTTCCGATCCACCCAACGACAAACTGGGCTAACAAACACTAGTCACAATTCCTTGTCTGATTCCAACAAAGGAACCAATCATATGCCAATTGTCGCAAAACAGTTTACCCTATGGTCTAAGTTATTGAATAGATCAATCTGTAACGAACGTAATTGTCAATGCTTTTTGTTCTTCCTGTTGTGTATTCAAATTATTTTAAATTCGTACCTTTATATTAAATATAACCTTTAGTATATATTACAATACCTTTAGAATAAGATAATTAGGGATATAATATAAGGATATATTAATAACAATTAGTGTCTGAATTAACAGAATACTTCTGCTGCAGAATGTAAAATTAATGAAAAGAAGGGATACTTTTAGAGTGTATGGAATTCTATTTTGACAAAAATATATTAAATTCCGAGTTTCCAGTTTCCCCGAATACCCATCACTGTAATAGAGAAGAACCCACTACTTTGCGTTCTTTGTTTGGGACGTTTTACTATAATTCGTGTTAAGGAAAGATCTAGAAGTGACTTAACTTTAGAGGGATACATATAAAAAGTTATTTTTTAACTAAGAGCACCCTTTTAAGTCATCCTCGGCTTTCCATCTTCTTCGGCTTCAATCCTTGTAGGAGATTCGGAATTTCTGATTTCTACCAAAACCATCACTGTAATGGAACTTTAGCGTTCTAATTTCAATTTTTACCTGTATTTCAAATATAAAGTTATACTAAAGACCAATTCAAACCATTTAGTGGTGAGTTTATAATTAACATTCTTCTTTAAATAAAATATTGCTTAATATTATTTGTATTCTGCTGCATAAAAATTGTTGGTAATATCTTCCACTCACATTTTGCTATTATATTACTTTGATTATCTCTTTTATTCCTCAATTGTATAAAGAAAAATAGAGCCTAAATTACTTATAAGCTTCAACGTACAGTATATAAACGCTTATAACTCCCAAGGATACAACTTATGCAATTGTGAAGATGAATTTGTAAACTTTGAGTGTTTGTGAGTGAATATGCAATGGATGGTTACGTATAAAACTAGTTTTAAACCAAACTTACACTTTTGGAGGTTGTTAGCTTTTCATCCTGATAAAATACTCGTATACCTTACAACATTCAGAGTATCTGGTTCTCCTAATCGCCAACTACACAAATGATTTGATATAAATGGGTGAAAGTTCTCTAAGCTATATGACAGTACTGAAGGTACAAATGTTGTGATACAATCCGTGATAAAGTTTGTGATTGATTAAAGATTTGGTGTGAGACTAGGGTTTCAACAACCGAATCTTAATTTGAGTAAACTTGACGATGCTTCATTGCAGGTTCTCAGAAACATCTTTATTAAAGGCCTTGCTGTGAGATTAGTAGGTTTACAAAGGTTGAAACTATAATTTAGTAAAATATAACTAAATAACGGTACAAAACTTACATGTTATTTAATAAAAAAGTTTCTGAAAGATATTATCAACTTATGTAAACAATAAAAATGTTACTCCCTCCACTTAACTCTTATGTAAGTTCTGTAAAATTTCCATCTTCTTATCTCAAAAAGTTTTATTTTGGCCACATTACAAGATGTCTACGAATAATGTTCTAAATGCCTTAAAATCCTCGTGGAGTTACAAAGTACAATTTTTGAACACTGTTTTAAAAAGACTACTCAGTTTAACCACGTATTGAGTGAGAATAAAAAAGAGACATAAAAAGACTCCTACGTCTCCTTGTGCCTGGGCCAACCATTATGTTTCGTTGATAACAAATGCGGGTATAATCGTCAACTGTAACCTTCTGTACTGGTCCTAGGTGGTTTTAAATAGTGTACCTACTTTGTAGTCATCAGAATTTTGATAGATTAATGGTGGCCTAAATGCATAATTAACATTTCGTTAGTCTCATTCCTAGATAGTACAAGACTAAAGAAAATATAATTGCCAAGATACATAATCTTGGAGAAACCCTACAAATTTTAAGACATAAAAACTGTACTCTTTAGAGGAACCTAACATTTTCATTCTCTGACTGAAAATTTGGAATGCATTTAGCTTGCACGTTTTAAAATATATAGATTTTTTATAGCTATATTTAATTTTTATTTGGAACTTTTTGATTAGTTCCTACCCTCTAGATGAACTAACTGATCTTGGACTAAAATACAAACCTTGAAAAGTTTTCAATAAAGATTGTCTACTTATTAAAATATAAAAAATTTAATTTTTTATAATTTTAACTATTGTAAGGGACTTTAAACTTATGGACTTTAATTATGTACTAAAATTATTACAGAGCTCTTAAAAATACAAACTTTTAGTGGACATTTTGCCCCGGGAGCTTTTACAACACGTTTAATCTTACAAGCAAGTTCCTGTCCTGCTGCAAAGCGGATTACATGAGAGCATGTCCTACATTGTCAACATGTCGGACACTTAACTCTGTTCACCTTTACTAACATTAAAATGTTTAATAAAAAAACTTTCATTTATAGAAGTCGTCTCAAAGGTTCTTGTTCTAATTACATTACTAACTTTGTGTGTATCTCTTAAATATTAGTAAATATTTTTAATGCGATACAATTTTGAAGATTCTGAAAACATTTTATCAATATGTTACGAAGTATGAATTGAAAAATATAATAATATGACTTTCAAGACTATCGATTTCGCTTAAAGACTATCATCTTCCTGGTAATAAATAAAAAAAGGAAACTTTAATTTATTAAATAACTAAAATTGTATAAGTAAATCTTCCACAACGAATTTCGTAAAGCAAATGAAGAATATTCTACTACAAGACGTTATTTAATTGTTTCACTCTTCACCCTTATACGTTAAAAACTCTATGTGATATT
Source organism: Homalodisca vitripennis (assembly GCF_021130785.1). Taxonomy (NCBI): domain Eukaryota; kingdom Metazoa; phylum Arthropoda; class Insecta; order Hemiptera; family Cicadellidae; genus Homalodisca; species Homalodisca vitripennis. Next base: position 61,531,899 of record NC_060214.1, read on the forward strand.
GCTTGACGATAGTATTATTCCAAGATTCATCTTTAATTATTCAATAGGGACCTAGATATTCGAATTAAATACAATAGTCGCTCTCACAACTAAAAAATGTTTAACTGTTAATGTTTTAAATTATTAAATTATAAGGGAAGCTTGTATCTAAAGTATCCATATAACATGAATCCGTGATGGTATCTACATCACTTTGATACATTATTTGCATCTATATGCAGACACGTTACACTACGTTTCGTTAAGAGAGCAATTTAGTTCAATTTAACTTTTAATTTAAAATTTATATTTAATTATAATTTCTGACTGTGAATATGACATAGTCATCCATTTCGGCCTTTCGTTTTCGGGCAAATCGGCCCCAACATTATGGTAATTATTATTTGTGAAGCAAAGTATTAACTGGCAAAAATGTAGGTTGTCAAATGATTTTTAAGGAAACTTTTGGAATCACCTTTCTAAAATGACAATAAAATACCACACAAAATATATAGAAATATTTAGTTGGTTTTTAATATAGAAAATATAATTTATTTGCTATATAAAAGTTAATCGATTTTACTACAGACTGGAGCCAAATACAATCTATCAGCACTTGTAATAATAGAAGTCAGGCAGATTGACCATAAGCTTGTATGTGATTAGGTCCCTAGAACAATGTTACATCTTTCGAAGAACACGAGTAGTTTTATTAGGTTGCTTTAAACATTATTTGTTACAATGATATTTTTGTTCCAAAATCAACCAAATTCATTTATATAAATTTGTATAAAGATTTTCTAAAATATTTGAACAAGAGATCGCTACATTACATAATGTGTAACAAGATTCGCTCAGTTTTCCACGAACAATTTCAATTTTATAGCTAATTTCTTTTAGAAATATTCTTCGGCCAGATATACAGACACAATAAGACCAGAAAGAATGGTCTACATTCCCGGCAGATAAAGGACAAAACTGTACCAGTCTTCTATGACGCACAACCAAATTCTATATTTGTTAATGCGCCACCACAAAAATCTAAGTACAAGTAAAATTTCATGTAAAATTTGAAGTGTACAGATGAAGTATTTCTCGAGCATCACACACATCGAGCACGTGCATTAACATTTTTGTTCATTACGTTTGGTTTCAAATAGTTAGGTGCTGAAATCAAATATTGTCACTGACTTTTGAAATCGACATTCGAATCTTTTTTCGCACATGATAAGAACAAATCAACGAAATTTTGCATGCCTAAAACACTGGGGATTTATTAAAACTTTCATTGTCAGTTTCTCGATCACGTAGGTTGACGCTGGTGTAATTATTATTACATTTCCGAAGGTCGATTTAAAATATATTACATCTACCTCGCAAAATACTTAGCGTATCTTAGAGACAATTCGTACATCGATGTCACAAAACACAGGTTGCGCTCCTGCACAATGAAATTAGCATTTGCTTCCGTTAGACTGTAGTCTATATTTAGAATAACAGGAATTTTTAATGGTTTATTAACACAGTAACTCAAAATAATTCAAATAATAATTGAGACAGTCAATTAAGCGAAAGTATATTTATACTGTCAATGCAAGCCAATGTAAAGCCTTGAAAAACAGCACATCAAAAGATTTTTTCAACTTATCAGCCTCTTTTCTTAAAGACTTCGCGGTAGGTTTGGCTCCGATTTTAACCTATCTCTTTAACTCATCAATTTCAGAAGGAAAATTCCCTACCGATCTTAGAATAACAATAGGATAACCAAAATTGTTCCAATACCCAAATCAAAAAATACCTGTGATGTATCTTCTTTCCGACCAATAGCCATCACCCCAGTTATCTCCAAAGTTTTTGAAAAAATTTTACACAATAGAATGTTCAACTTTCTAAAGAAACACAACATTTTATCTCCTTTTCAATATAGCTTTCAACCGCAGATGAACACTGAAGTAGCCATTGCTGCAGTGATTAAAAGGATCCTTTCATCTCTCGACGCCCGTGAGAAGGCTCTAGGCTTGTTCTGTGACCTTAGTAAGGCCTTTGATCATCAAATGCTACTTTCCAAATTGCAAAAATACGGTTTCCGAGGTGTTACTTTGGAATGGTTCAAAAGTTACTTGCAAGGTCGTATCCAATATGTCCAAATCCAGGATAACGGCAATCAGTGTTTTTTCCGAATTTTCTATCGTCAAAACAGGTGTACCCCAGGGCTCGATTCTTGGTCCCCTTCTATTTTCGATTTTCATTAATGATCTTCCAGATACAATCCTTCTAAATCAAAATAACAATGTCTGTCCCACAGTATCTCTTTTTGCAGATGATACTAGCCTGATTTTCAGCAACAAAAAAAAATTCAGTTTCCCTTTCCAACCAGTTCTCTGAAGTGTCATCCTCGCTCTCTCACTGGTTCACAGTAAATAAGCTTTTTCTTAACACGTTAAAAACACAGGTTATGGAGTTACAATCTCAAAAAAGCTTAAATGTTCCGAACATATACTCAATGAACAATCAAAATGTTAGTAATTGTTTCAGTTATAAATTTCTAGGAGTTTATATAGATTTTTCATGAAATGGCAAACTCATATAGAATCCTTGTTCAAACATATCAACTCATCAATCTTTGCTCTGAGGTGTCTTTCAAAATTTTCCTCTCAGGAAGCTCTAGCCACGGCTTACTTCGGCTTGGCCGAATCAAGGCTAAGATATGGTCTTATTTTCTGGGGGTTCTCGACCTTCCAACATTTTAATAGGATTTTCATCTTACAAAAGAGAGCTTTGAGAGTTGTTTGGGGACTAAGACCAGGCGAAGGCTGTAGAGAGCGGTTTCTTTCAAAGAAAATTTTCACGCTAACCAATCTTTTGATTTACCACTCATCAATTTTTGTTTTAAAAACCGCAATCTTTTCCCTCTAGCTCAACACGAGCACTTTACCCGACACAAAGGTAAATTAATATCCGACAGATTCAAACTTAGTCTGTTCAAAAATTCCATTTTTTACTACGTTCCAAAGATTTTTAATTGGTTGCCTATAGAAAACCAGGTTAAAAACTCAGAAAATTTAAAATTCTTCACATGGGAATTAAAACGAATTTTGAATGAGACAGCTTTCTACAGCCTTGGGGAAGCGATAGGCCCAATAGGGTTGTGAGGCCAGCAAGTCCATTTTAATTTTAATTTACTGCTACAGTTGTCCATTCACATTATTTGAATTCAAATTAGAGTATTTTTTAGTCACACGTATGAATTTTTTGTAATCGACTTGTAAAAAAATTGTACAATTTTCAATTGTATGAATAAATTCTCTGTCTTTTGTCTTTGCAATACATTATATACTTTTATGTAAAGCCAGTGTAACGGTAAAGATATTACTGAATGTTACACTACTATTATATGCTCATATTTAATATTTCTTTATTATAATTTAGATATTGATATGACCATTAAGGTCATACATTCAATTTTATTTTCATACAAGTCTATAATGAAAACATATCTCTGAAATTTAACTAACTAAAAAAAAAAAAATAAAAATAAAAAAAAAACTGGAATGGAGGTTAATTAATAAAAAGTTACGAAAGACCATAAGGAGAAAGATCTAGAAAAAGGTCTAGATAAAAGCTAGATTTAGAGATCTACAGAAAGATTACACCAGCAGTGTTGCTGATGGCTTGAGAGTAAGTTGCGAACGTCCAGCTCTACCTCGGCAATGGGGCAAGTAAAACATAGAAGAAGAGAATGATTTTACCGAAGAACTTCAGTTATTATTAGAAATAAGCTGCTATACAAGAGCACATTGCCTCTTCAATCTGAATGTTTTATTTTAATGAGGACATTTTTTGCAGGAAACCAAAAGCTACTTTACTAAGTTGTTAGATTGAAATACATGAAACATTTTTTTAAAACATCATTCTTTAAAATAAATTATGCATTTTTCTTCAGATAAATATGTAGGATCAGCAAGACAGATGGTAAAGGCAGTTCTTAGTAGGGCTGTTTCTGTTGTTATTTGAATTCTTTTAACTCAAGGGACTAACATTCCAGAAATTTGTGCGGAGTAACAGCACTGTTATTAATTTTAAGTGAAGTTAAAAATATTGGACCTGCAGATCAAAGAATTATAGTTTTTATCAAAATTTGAGGTTATATATAGAAAATAAGAGTTACCTGAATGAGTAACAAGCACTGTTACGGACCTGCAGATCGAGACAGTATAGTTCATATCAAAATTTGAGTGAATTTATAGAAAATTAGTTACCTGAAATACTCCTTAACCTTAAAAGATTGTCCAAGCAGTCACTTGTGTTTAAACTAGAGTAGCCCTCATCAAAATAGTTCGTTGACATTTCATGGGCATTGACCTGGCACTGCGGACCCCCGGCTGTTCTCTCTGAGGTGGCTGAGGTCACTAATGTTTTTTTTTTATTTACGCGTCATTTGCCTAACGAATATTTGAAATCAAACGTACGTAAATTTTTACAGTGACAGCTGATGTTTATTGTTTCCTTCACGTAAACTAGCAAGATTGATGGCCGTGGAATGTAGCGGGGGGGGGGGGGAGGATCAGGCGAACCGTCGTAGATCAGCTAGTTTGGTGCGGGCTGCTCTTTTCAAGTTTGGGAAAAAAGTTCGTGGAAGTTTGGAAATAATATTGAACCAATTTTTCTTAATTTATTGAAAAAATTATAAATTTGTCTACATTAAATTCATAAAAAACTATAACTGTTGGTAGTAAAGACTAAAAAAGTAAACACTAGTGGTGGCCCTTTAGTGTCTAAATTGATAACAACTATGGAAAGATTGTTATTGCTTAAAGTCGTGGTTGTTGGCTAAAATGTCGTCTTTACGATGGGTGAAAATAGATTATAGATATTGACGTTAATGAAATATTAACACCACTTAGTGGAACATGCACTTTGGGACAGATACTTAAGCTAATGAACCTCGAATTACATTCAATTATGAGCATGGTGTAGCAACTTAATGGTTACTATTTCTGTCAGTATCAACACAACTAGCTTAGAGAACGTTTTAGAAATTATATAAATGCATTGCAATTAGAAATTCACCTTATACAACGAGTTACAGGAAAATTAGTAATATACAATACACATAAATATATATTATTATTAAAATATTATTTTTGTAATAAATCCCCTAATAATACGATCTCTTATTATTCAATTGCTAGTAGAAGACAACATTCACTGTATGGGCATACATCTCACTTTTTCTTGAAATCAAAAGAGAAATGATTTTTAAGAAATTACGCTATTTTGGTGGAGTTAGAAGTGTGAAGGTATCGAAGAGTTGTATGAAACGATTTTTTTTCTTTTATATTTTTTTACCTCGATACACTTAAAACCGTTAGTCAGATACATTCATGAATATACGAGTACATCTTTATACAACTAGATTAAGAGCAAATGTTGATAAGAGTTTAGCTCCCGTTCACCTTCCTCTTACGTGCAGTATCTGGAATCTGATGCTTTTGCAGTCTTGACTCCTAAAATCTCGACTATGAACTAGAATCAAGTTCATCTGAAGGGATCCAAAATAGTCGGCGACAAAGAACGAAGAAGCTCAAAATGAACTCCCCGAATAGTTTGACATCGAGATATCCGGAGTACAGACCGACATACCAGATGTCTATTGTAGTTACTAAGCTTATTGCCACATGTATATATGTGTACTCATGTATATATATGTGTAGTTCGTTTACCTGAAAACTAACAGCTTGTTCTTTGCTTGAAGTTTGTAACTGACAATGGAAGGTATGAAAGGACACTTTCACTTGCGCTAGTGTGACGTAAGTTTGTGTGATCTTGACTTATCGTGCTTGTGACTTGCATTCTGTGCAGTGACAACGCCAGGTTTAATTTTCGTTTTTGTGGACTACAAGCAGTTTTAGGATATGTTACATTTCTTTTCTTTAATTTTTTTCATTCTTTTTTAGTAGCAGTCCATGGCTACACGTTGTAGCTTTTAAGTACATGTATATTTTATAGAACCGATATTATAACCTTGCTTACCTAAAGTTGGTTAGTTTCAAATGAAAATTTTAACTTTATTGAGATAAATACGTTCCTATTGATTTAGGAAAGAACCCTGTTAACTTTGGGGTCAAACGATCAAGAGTAGTCCACTATCATCCAGTATGTGACAAGCACTTTTTTTATTATTTTGACGGAAAAATGAATGGTATTAATCATGGAGATAAACTGCAGATTTGCAAATTATATAGTTAGATATAATGTTTTTATTTTCTACAGAGATGTATTTCTCAAGGCAGGTGCCTGGGTTATATACTGATCATTTGCATACTCACTTGCCTTATGAAAACGCCTTCCTTGTGATAGCTATTTTTCATATTAATTCATATGTCTAGAATAGTGATATGCTTTCTTACGTATGTGCTGAAACAGCGTAAGTAAGTTCACTAATCTTAATTTTGCACAACACGGCAAGGTATAGAGCTTGAGTTGTATTTACCGGAATTATGGATGGAAAATATTTGGACTTGGGTTTGAGACTGGCATGTGTGACAACGTGTGTTTAAACTCTTGGATTAATAACGAGGAATAATATTAAATTCACTGAAACATTACCTATCAGAGGCGGAGTTTTATACTGGTAATGTCCATTTATTCCCAGAATCTTTGGAAAGGAAAGAGAAAATCCAAAAGCTTCAAAACACTGCTTTCCTCGGTCAAATCCGTTCGTGTTTCTTTCTCTTGAGATGCCGATGAAATGATGCAGAATACGTATAATGCAAATGTGCCACGAAGGTTTGGGCTTCAAGGAGCCCCAAATAAATTTGCGAGAGACCCTTATTTAGAGAAAAAAATCTTTCCATGTTTACGATAGTCGCATGTTGCACTCTCAAAAGTGAGATTTAGATTTGGGCATTTTGTTTTATATTTGACGGAAATTAAAAAAATTAAGACCATATTGGAAAAGATATAAATATTACAAAGTAAGTAAGATGGACACAAGTTTTTATTGAAACCTTTTTTTAGACTTCTAAAACAAAGTATGATTACGCTAAAAGCTTTGGAATCTTATGAATAAATATTACTAAATAAAAAGAAGTCTGTAAATGCTTACAATAATTAAGTAAAAATGCCGTGTTTTACTACGATTCGTGACTGTCCATGTGTGTTTTTGGTTAAGCTTTGGATAGTAAAAATTCTTTTTATTAAAATAAATCAAGTCGAGTCACAAGAATTTTCTTGGCACATTTTTACATGTAATGTAAAAAAATATATATCTCAAATAAAATTATAATAATTTCTAAATAATATTTAGAATTCGAAAAATTTGAATTAACACTATTATGACATTTATATTTTTACTTCATGCATACCTAGTTGTTTCAAAATCGATAACTGCTAATGGTTATGTGTTAAGTAAGGATTTTACACTGAAGTAAAACTAAAATTAAATGCTGGAAAGAGTACAAAAAACTGTTGTTCCCTTTATAAAGAGCCGAGACAGTCGTACCCTAATTGTACTGGGCAGGATAGCGTCCTGAAATCCTTTGTTGGAGTTTCCTGTCTATCATTTCTCTCATTACGCCGTTAATATGACCCCTCTTCAACTGTAAAATCATTCTGTTTTCTTTGGAGTATTAAAGACTATATGTTTTCTTGTGAGTGACACAGATTGTCCAAGTAGCATTAAATATTTATGATTTTAGTTTATATTGTTTATTCGATTAGAAATTTTAATTATTTACATTACATTAAAACTCGAATTCTCTGTAATTATTCTGTTAAAAATATAACAAAATTTAATTTGAAGTAGGTCATTTATAGAACACATAATCCAAATTTTATGGGCTAACCATAAGTTAAGCATTTTAGGTAAGCATCTAGAAAACTTTTATCTTTGTTTATCTGAGGTTATTTCAAGAACGAACCCTCCATAGCTTTTAAATTTCGCATGAAGGAACATCGAGTTCTCATATACGCTTATTTAAATAACAAGTAATATTTAACTATTGCTCTTATCCTAATATATGCTTTGTAACGCACCTCGGCGATCATATACGGGTTTTAATATAATAACACAAAGCCCACTTCGAATAGCACATCTTACGATTACGTATAAATACCTGTTCCAAAGGATCGTGCTTTTTTCTGTCAATCTCTGCAATAACTCTTGATACAAAGATCCTTGACTTGGTACACACGTTCCTTATACTGGCCCACAGAATAATTCTGATCAAAATTTTAAATGGCAAACTGGTAGTTGGCATAAGCAACCCAAAATGCCATTCAGTAGGTAAGCAACCCAAGCCATAGTACGCAGCCATCAGAACCTGAGTTGGGCGATACTTGGCTAAAGACCTAAAAACATAAATCTTAGAATGGAATCTGCTAATATGATGGCAGGATCACATTCTGAGACTACCGGCCTCGGACCAAATTCACGAAATTGGATTTTGATGTATGTGTTTTGAATACAGAGAGGGATAAACAATAATTATTAATTAATTTTCACCAAGCTTCAAGTTGCAAGTATAATTTAAAACAACTTTTATTCTTTTTTATTTATCTTTGTTGATTCGTAATTCTTGAATTTGTTGTACCGATCACTTTTGGTATTGGATTAAAAGAGTCGAATGTTTCTCCGGTAGTAAAAAAGGTGCAATATGGTTAATCAATTGCTAAATCTGATTATTATCGTTCGTCTCTAAAATATTAGTATAGATGTGTTTGCGACAAAATAATCTTGCATAACCAATAGGCAATTATAATTAAAATTAAATCAGTTCAATCTTTTTTGTAATAATCAGAAAATCCAGTTAAAATAAAAAATGCCAATTATTCTAATTTAACATCAAACGAAAGTTGATTCTGTTTTAATGACTAGTTAGATGTTTACTTGGGAAAATAAGTTATGAAATCTCTCACTGCATTTAGTCTTACAAGAACCTTAATGTTTGAACAAAACTATTTTTTCGGCAAAATAACAAAATTAGATTACAAGTGTTAAATTAATTAGTAGTTAAGCGGATTATTAAAGGGCACATAATACAGAAGGTCAGTAATCAGTATTATGTTGAATTAGTCAAAGTTTACACAGGGTGTTCTTTAATTATCTAGCAGATTTGGTCTTCACTGGAATATTTTTACTTACATTTAACTTCTAACTTTGTATTTAATTAATAAGAAGATTCGTATTACTGCTTGTGTTTTGTAATTTAAATACCACATTATCTTATAAACTAATGTATATTTATTTAAAACCATGGTTTAATAACGGCGTATTAACAATCTATACGTTTTAATTAGTGCACGAATTAAAATATTCTATTAATAAACTAAGAAAGTAATAGTTTGTGTAACAAATTTTATTAGTTTTGTTAATCAACTGTAAAAAATCTGGACTTAGTTATTGGTTTTTTTCTCAGACCGGCCATAGTAAATTTTATATATTACGTGAAAATTCTCTTTCAATGGACTTTCGGAATATTGCATAATAAAGAGAAATTGGGACAACTCATAAACATACAAAATAAGCTATAAAGTATAGCTTGGGAGTAATGAATTATTAGTACCACATCATTAAGATTAAAACAGCCTAATAAAATTAAGCATATTTTACATATAGTAAGGAATAAGTAAAAAAACGAAGAAAACGTTTTTGTAAGTAATAAACCATAGTTTATATTAATATTTCTGTATATAATTACAAACCTAATTTTGACGTGACAACGTCTTAAATTAGGTTGCGGCTCGGAGTCACTCATGAAAAAGTGTAACGCCCGGTAACGTTACGATGCCCGTCCAGTGGGTCCGCCGCACGGGATCCGCACGGGATAAAGCAGATAACTGTGGGTCCGCCGCACGGGATAAAGTAGATAACTATGTTTATTCGTGAAAATGTGGAGTGCTTAGATTCGTCATTTACAACAACTACAACAATAAAGGTAAATAATTGTACACTGATATTTCATTATCGTAAACTATGATTGATTGATTAATTGTTAGATTGACACAAAAGTTGAGAAACTGAGTTTATAGGTTATGTCATACTATTGACAAATGTTGATAGTGTTAAGTAAATTATTAGTTTAAATTCACTCTGCAATCAATCGTAATTCAGTCGATTGAGAAGAAACAGCGCGTATTGCTAGTCAAACATTTAAAATAACAAATTATAACCTCTAACCTGTCATAACAGTGCGACCAAACAAACGAACTAAACCGACCAATCACCACGCGCGAAGTTAGAATTTAACTGTGTTTAGCAAGAATTTCAAATTCCAATTTTAGTAAATGTTTTATTCAACTTTACCATTTACAATAACAAATTTTAATTAATTTCAAATTATGTACAATGGTTTAGTAAACAAAATATATTTCTATAGTTAAAATTTGTGCAATTCTTATTTTCATTCAATTCCTTGTTCCTATTGTGCAATTTAATAATATTCATATCAATAAATATTCTACCGAGAAAAAGACGTTGTCACGTAAAATCTTCGCCCGTAAAACCGACTTTACAGGCAACCATAATTTTTTTTTGTATTGAACAGCATATCACTAATATGAAATTTTAAGTTTGTGTTTGCACTAATGTAATAAAAAATGTAGCAGTCACTGAAAGAGCTCAAAAATAGTTCCTACATTTTCCCATTTCCTGTCTTTTAGCCTTTTGAGCAACTTCCATCTAAACTTATTCCAAATCCAGACTGAACTACAGCAATTTGAAGTGCACTATAAATGTTACTCTAGTCTTCATTTTAGGCATTTTTAATACAAATATGAGGCTAAACTAAAAATTTTTAAATAGTTTATATTCCATCTTTGGTATTGTTCGTCACGATTTTGACATTTTTCTACACTCAAATGAATTAACTGAATTTAATTACACACTGAAGCGTAATGTATTACTGAAAACTAAATAGTTTAAATTAAATTACACGTAGGCAACAGTAAAGGCAAGTAGAAAATATTTGAATAAAAAAAATTGGCAAGGAACGATCATGCATTTGTTTAATACATGGTATAGAAACACGTGCGATTAGCCTACAAACTACGGACGACTGGTCTGTAAGACTTTCGTTACTTTTGTAATTTCCTTCAATACTGAGTCGTGTCAGTTTATTTGTGTATAGAAACACATGCGATTAGCCTACAAACTGCGGACGTTTGGTCGGTAAGACCTTCGTTACGTTTTGTCATTTCCTTCAATACTGAGTCGTGTCAGTTTATTTGTGTATAGAAACGACAGAGTTCGATGATGGTCAATAGCTTTTGTCTGAGGGATAGAAAAGCCTCATCATAGCAGGTTGATGTTCTGAGAATGAAAAGAGCTACAGGCTAGAAATTTTCATGCAACTTCAACAAAGCCTGTTACACGAAATTTGGTCTGGCATACTCCTACCTTGTATACAGGGTGACCCACGAGTAACAAACTTCTCAGGTGGTTTCCTCTCATCAAGATAATGAAAAAGTCTATATATAAACATATGTCGGAATACTTTTTTAGCCAACTACGGCTAGCGAAAGATTACGCATGATTTTCAGGGAGAGGACGGAAATAAAGCGAAACTCATGTTTTTATGGCTTAAAACATGTTATATGTTAAATTTATCGGATATTATTTAAATCAACTGAAAATTGAATAAAATATGGCCCAGACCTGTAAGATATGACAAAATACACAAAATTCGGTCTTGAAAAACATGCTTTGTTTACATTTAAAGTATATTAACTTCATTACATAAACAAAAACACACAAAATGTTTAACTAAAACTTGTAGAGAATCCAATTCTGATGAGAGTGATGTAAAATAGACCAATAATAAACAAACAAAAAGTTAAAAAACATGTTTAATTAAATCAATATATGAAAAACATAATGAGACATTATTTTGATGAGAGGAAACCATCTGAGACGTTTTTCGGGTTACTCGTGGGTCATCTATATATGGCCTAATGAGGAAGCAAAAAATTGGTAAATGGTACTGTGATAAGATATAACACCCATTGCGCTTTCAGTAGTTATTTGATCAAAATATATTAGTTTCCTTCGTATCTATCTAGTAAATCGCACACGAAAAATATTAGAAATCATGAAAAACATGTTTTTTTTGTACCTCCAAGAATAATTTTGAATCTGATAATTCAAATCAGTTGACATAATATCTAAAAAATTAAAAATTGTGTAGCAAAATAACAATAGTTACTCATGGTACGTTAAGGTTAAGTTTTAATTATATGGCAATGGGATTATTTTCATGTGCAGCGTAAGGACATTTCTGGACGCAACAACTCCAAGAAGAATTATTTTATCATCTGAGGACTTTTCTATAATAGCTTCAACTATCCGTATGTGTTCAAACTAATAAGAGCTGGAACAGGATTTATAACAACATTGATCTGTTCGATAATGCTAGGAACTCAAACAGGATACGATTTTCAGGTGGTGTTGTTAGGCAGAGAGCGTTCTGCTGTAATGGAGAGAGATGTGGTTTTACAGTCAGACACGACTCTTTACTTTACACCTCCAGTCTGTTTTAACAATATTTTATGACAGATGTTGTCGGTATTGTTTATTCATTTGTTTTAGTATTACTTTTATATAGAACATTGTAAGTTGTCGCTTAATTATTTCTGGTTGAGACATGAAGGAATGTCGGAAATGATATTATTAAACAATTTATGAATATTCGTTATGCTTAGCTTTTTGATTTCATGTGTGCCATGAGAAGTTTTACCTTACAACATAACCAGCTCTTATTATCAAAAATATTGCACGAGGATTATTTAAATTTAAAATTTTTTTTTTATGAACATATGTTAGGAGGTGTAAAGATGTATGTAGAGGTAGAGGTCAAGAGGCAGAATAAATCCTTCCATCACCCTACACAAATTAGAGCTACAGTATAATACTGGTGAAGCAAAATATGTTCATGTAGAAGAATACAAATTTAGCATTTATAAGTTCTTTATTTAAGATTTGTACATTATAATGACTACTTAAAAGTGTTAATGCGGAATATAAGTTGTAAATATACACAAATATAATAATTATTTGAGGCTACAAACCATATTGATTTTTATTAACCTTTATATGTGTTTCATATTTCACGATTCATAAATGTATATATTAAAAAGTAAACATAACTTATTTTGGCAGCGGTTAAGTAGCAGTACAAATCTAACGTAAATCGTTTAACACGCAGTATCAAAAACACTATTCGCACATACTCTCCGAAGCGGCACGTAAACGGTAAGAACTTACTCATAGTTTCAAATGTGTTCCATTATACAGATGTCCTTTTCATTCTTTAGAAAGATTTATGGATAAATAATGAATAATGCATGAGAAAAATATCATTCGATAAACGCATAGAAAATTGAGTTACTCTTAGTACAGTTGACCATTTTTTGAGTGTATTACAAAATATTCCGTAGTTTTTTAGGCTGATATTAAAACAGTAATAACGATAAAATGTAAAAACAACTATTCAAAAACTTTACTTGTAAATAAATAAACAGATAGTGCTAATCACTGTTCAAGTTATTTTAATTTTAATATATTTCGTTAAAACTGTATATATGTACAGCAGAAAACCATTATTATTAAAGTAAACACAGAATATTTTAGAATTATTACAAAAACGTTACGTGCAAGACGTATAGAATGTAAATTACAATGTGTGTAATATAGCAGTAGTTTGTCTATGTATATTATATGTCCATCACAGATTATAAGAAGAGTTCATCATTGTGGGAAGATTCCAACTTGAATTCCATCAGGCTAGTCAGTACGTTATGCGGACTTTATGATTAACATTCATGACAACAAAACCTTAATCGTTTAGTAAGTATGAATAATGTATGACTAACGTATCTAACACGTGCACCTGTGGGTGCACTGTATAATAATATATATATCTTCCCACAATGATGAAATCTTCTTATAATCTATAATGGAAATAATATACGTAGAAAAAGCTGTTATATTATACACATTGTAATTTGCATTCTATACGTCTTGCACAACGTTTTTGTAATATATATGTATATGTAGTATGTTTGCTATTGCGTCTCTTCTGTAACCTCATATTGCTTTTTCTTCTTTACCACTATGAGCGTTATCACTATTTATAATTATTAAATGAATTATTTTTCTATATATATATATTTTTTTACTAAACAACATTATTTTAACATCTTATTTCCCTAAGAAAATTATTTTTGAATTAATGGGACTCATTCTCTCACGCACAGGTGCTATGAACCTATGTGAGAAAACATTTCCACAATCATTAGAGCAGTCTATACAATACTATATATATAAGTATTTAATTTGTTTGCAGTTTTATGTTTTGGTGTTAATTACTGAAGTAATTTTATATTATAAATGGAAAATTGTGCTCCTATGATTTCTAAATTTTTTGTACCATAATGGAAATAAAGATGTTTTTTGATTTTTGATTTGACCCACATCCATTAGGATGATCATCAGAAATTTTATCATTATATCATATATCAATCATTTATAAAATAGAGCTTTAATATCATCGTATTTTTCGTATTTGTTTAAAAACTGTATTAATCCGTTTAAAAAAAAACCAATATCAAACGGCCATGGAACAATAATAATTTTGTATAAAAACTTAAAATGTCATTTTACGCACTTTTTAATTTTTATTCATATTAGGTTCACACTGATTTCTTATAAACGTTAAATAAGCCCATGGCCAAGATAAATCACTAAGGTGACTTTTGGTGTTGCCAACCAACAGTGATTGCAGCGTTGAAAATAGGTACAGGTTTTAAAACGAGTCAAAACAAATACACTAGGAGCAAATGAACATTTATGAAATTGAAATGAATAAATGATAAGAAACTGCTGAGTGCATACTGCTGAGTACATACTGCTGAGTACATACTGTTGAGTACATGTGGTAAAGAAAACAAACAGTGTATCAGGAAACTGCTTATGTAGTGATTCGGGAAGCGGCAGACATTTTACCACGTAAGCGTATTGTGCTTTACTATGATTGGAACGAATACCAGAGAGTAACATCTGAAACTTTAAATAAAAACTGTGAATGATATGTGCTGAGTGTGCAAGCAATGTATTAGATAGTATAAACTGTATGTTAAAAATATTGAAATATAATCAATAATGGACTACTAATTACTAATATCTTAAATAACTTTTCCAAATAAAACTCCTGCAGTTACTTAATATATCGAAATAAATTAAATAAACCCACGAAAAGGCAGTATTTTAACTATAATTTGTATTTATTTTTAAAAGTTACAGAAATCGCAATATGTTATTTGACTGTAACCCGAGAAAAATTTACTGTCAATAAATTATTGGGTTTTGTGTTTTTTAAATTCTATACAGGGTGAGTCAGAAATATGGTAAAATATTTTAAGACGCGATTGTAGAGCTAAAAAATAAGAAAAAAATGTTATATAAAGGTAGGTCCGGAAACGCTCCATTGCTGAGTAATGGCTGGCGAAAGATTTTGCTTTGTTTTCAGTTCACCTGGTGAAATTAAGTGATTCTGAAAGGTTTTGTTCTTACTTTTTAACTCAAATAAGATGGATGTATAAAGAAAACCACCTGAAAAATCAAATAAAACCACTTTAGAGGTTGTAGTGTGTGAACAGTTTTTGAGAAAAAGTATGAAATTTGCAAAAAATCTAATAACAAAAATACCGTCTCAAATGTTTGATGTCGAATAACATTGTTAAATGACCAATAAACAAATTGTTTTTCCTAATGCAGATTGTAGAGAATTTAATAATGAAAACAACAATAATAAACAAAGTTAACTAAATGTGTAAAAAGTTATGATATTGACTCCTCACGTATCACACTACACAGAAAAACATTTGCTGTTTTATAATAAGGAAATGAGTATCTGATTGGTAACAGCTGGTGAAAAATAAACATTTTAGTTCAAAATTTTATTTTTAAATACAATAAACATCTACAATCACTTTTAGTCTCACTGGAAGATTAAAAAGGATGCTCTAAATGACCTCCATTGTTCAAAATGCACGCGTTCAGGCGTCTTCTCATCAAGTTTCGGACCCGTTCAAAAAAACTCAGTGTCTGCTTCATGGTTTCTATTCCATTAGAAACGTTTAATCGGAGTTCTTCAATGGTATCTATTGGGGAAGAGTAAACTAATGTTTTTAAATGTCCCCAAAGGTAAAAAAGTCCAAAGGATTTAAGTCCGGTGATCTTGCTGGTCATGAAACTGGTCCACCTCGGCCTATCGATTAATTTATGAAACTCTCATTTAGGTGTCCACGAACAGCCAGAGAGTAGGTGCGCAGATACCCTGTCATGCATAAACTACATGTTTTGGGCCCAAATTCAGAGGTACATCATCAAGCAGGTTAGGTAGCTCGTCTCTTAAAAAGTTCAAGTATACCACGCCATTATGCTTGGGAGGAAGCACGAATACGACAAAAATGATTTGCTAAGATTCCAACCCAAACATTTACTGAAAACTGATGTTGTGGGCGATTAGGTTTGATAGCATGAGGATTTCTGTCTGCCCAAATGTGGTTGTTATGGAAGTTAATGATAGCTGTTCTTGTAAAGTGAGCCTCATTGGTAAACAAAATTGTATTAAAAAAGTTTGGATCAGCACATTTTAACAGAAGCCATCGACAAAAAACAACATGGGGAGCGTAGTCTTGTGGCAAAAGAGTTGCTGGAACATGGAGTTGCTTGGACATGCTGGAAGTGGTATGGGTGTAACTGGTACTCGTGTAGTATTCTCCGCATACTAGATTGGCTGACATTGAACTGTAGTGACAATTCTCTAGTGCTCTTTTCAGGATAATCTGAAAATCTTATTAAGAAACAACTCTTCTAATTCAACAGTCCTACATGATCGGCGATGCCTGCATCACTATGCTCCGAAGACTTCAAAGAATCTGTTTCAGATAGGCGTTGATGAACAGTGGCAAAAATCTTGCGCTTTGACACCTGCGGTTAGGAAAGTTCTCTTGCTAGACAGACGTCTTGCTGAAGTACTATTGCAGCGTCCCAAACCATACATTAAAATGCATGTCTTCTAAATCAGAGTTTGAATACAGATGGATATTACCTTCCATTTTTAATAAATCAAACACACAACACAAAATCACTAATAAAATGGATGGAAATAAACTGGTTAAAATACTTAACACAAGCACATAGTATCTTTACAGTTTGTTGTTTTGTTCAACAATGAGGTGACATAATTATGTCATCTAATAATAAATGCCAAGCTGATTATTTATTATTTTAAAAATGTTTAAACAGTTGTTGTTTAAAATAATTTAATTATTACCAGCTGTTACCAATCAGATACTCATTCCTTATTATAAAATAGCAAAACATTGCTGTGTAGTGTAATACGTGAGGAGTCAATTTCATACTGTTTTACACATTTAGTTAACTTTTGTTTATTATTCTTGTTTTTCATTATTTAAATTCTATACAATCTGTATTAGGAAAAACAATTTGTTTATTGGTCGTTTAACAAACTTATTGGACATCAAACATTTGAGACGGTATTTTTGTTATTAGATTTTTGGCAAATTTCATACTTTTTCTCAAACACTGTTCACACTACAACCTCTAGAGTGACTTTATTTGATTTTTTCAGGTGATTTTCTTTATACATCCATCTTATTTGAGTTAAAAAGTAAGAACAAAACCTTTCAGAATCACTTAATTTCACCAGGTGAACTGAAAACAAAGCAAAATCTTTCGCCAGACATTACTCAGTAATGGAGCGTTTCCGGACCTACCTTTTATATAACATATTTTTCTTATTTTTTAGCTCTACAATCACGTCTTAAAATATTTTACTATATTTCTGACTCACCCTGTATATGTTTGTTAAGTAGAATTGTTACGACTGAATAATACAAACAGTAAAATGAACGCTGTACATTGGAAACAATTAAAATATATTTTTAACAGCGTACTTTCAATTTAAACATGTTATTAAAAAGTAACAATGTTTAGAATATTAATGAACATTATTCTTGTTATCACTAATGTTAAATGTTTGAATTTTTTTACTTTCTGACAAGTCCAAAGCATTTTTACTCAAAAGAATTAAATAAACAGTGTCAACGCAGTGTAAAGTCTGTTCCAGTTTGTACCTGACGGATATGTTTTGCTATCACTATTTACGTGCTGAGATAAAACAAGCGACAGCTTATTAATATATATTTTACTAAAAACCGAGTACTGCAGAAACAGTGGTGAGTATTTACACATGCTTTGTTATTTTTGATTGTTATTTGTGTTTTGCTTCAGGTTGACACTAATAATTTACTGGGGTTTATGTCATTTGGCTATATAACAAACAATAAAAAAATAAATTTGTCACACAACTAAATAAGTTGTTTTTGAACCACTACATGTCCCACAGTAGTCAATAAGAGAATGTAAGAAAAACCCTTGACTGTATCCTAGACCTCTATAGCTGAAAAATTTTGACAAGTTTTACCAACTGTTTGAAGGTTTGTTTGGTTATTGATACTGATAAATACACAAATCGCTTACTATGGTTGATGGTATAGTTATTATTCAGTAATGCTTACTATATTATTAAATATCTAAAGTGTGCTAATTTAAGTAAAGTGACTCTTGAACTTAGGTCCATTAGCTTTGACTTCAACTTTGGACTTAGTTTATTGGTCGATATTACCACCTTCTTCGTAGTTGTTTCTCTAACCTGTACAATAAGATTGCTTTATAGAAGTTTCTAACTTATTGCATACAAACAGATGGAGTTCCGAAAAAAATTAAAAATGTATTCGTTTGAAATAGTATGGATTTAATTGTTTACAATTTATAGCCTTTATTTGTTGTCGGACCCTTTCGTTTCAAAAAAAATTTCCCAACAATTTTGTTGGATGATTCGTTATTATCGACTAACATCAGATCGACTGGATCACTCCCTATGCAATAAATTGAGCTCATTATAAATCATTCCGGTGACAAGAAGAATTATCTATTTGTTGCATTATGTTACTGTGTGAAATATTTTAAGAAAAAAAAAACAAAAAAAAAAAAACACACAAATATTAATATATATTCAATATCAGAAATTAAAGATGCGTGGTCCTTAGACCGCAACCGCATCTATCTATAAATCAAAATGGTCTGACCGACGAATTAATAAAAAATGTATAGCATATACGTTTTTTTATCCAAATTTTATTAGAGTGTAAGGTTACAAGAAATTTCAGCTTCATGGTAAATTAGTATAATTAATTACACAGAATGGATAGGTTAATTTAAAAAGAGGAGTTATTTTACGCCCGTGGCCCAACTATAGAGAATTTTATAAGTGGAACCAGAGTAGAAATTTACTGTTAGGGCACTAAATTAATTTGGAAACGTAACTGGGCATGATTATAAAACCTATTTAATAGGAAGCGACCGCCTTTGACTACGGCCAGAAAGGCGGCTTAGTACCGCTACTTGTCCGACTACTTACCACCAAAATAAAAGTGGTAATCGCTAAAAGAGCACATAATCGTTTAGACAAATTTTTTTTGCAAATTGTATTATACTTGCATTTTTATTGCTTCCTTAAAAAATAAGAGCAGAATTGGATACAGTTCATATAATATTTCTAAAGTCCATAGTTATTACTTACAGCGTTTAACAAACGCTAATGCTATATTATCAATGAATTAATTCTAATCTTTAAAATTCTTTGAATCATAAGTAACAGTGTACGTTCCTCATAAAATAATGTATACGAGTTGCTTAAGTTGCTAGTGATTTAAATTGTAACCTTAAAAAAGTTGATTGTAAAAATAAAGGATGCCTTGATTATTAAATTTCAATATTTGATGCACGGTGTGGCGTGTGTGAATCATGTGACTCTTGCAATTGGTTTCCAATTTACAGGAGATTAACAAAAGCACTGTTGTATCATCACGTAATCTCGCTGTAAAGCACCTTTTACAAGTAACGTTGTAATTATAGGTGGTTATTCCATTTGGCTTTTTCTTAATTTAAAAAAGTGAGCAGGAAAAACCCCACAACATTTAGGAAATAATTAAATATACTGTAAAATATCTCCAAAAAGACAGCTTCTTATCTCATAGTTCCGTGTAATAGGGAATCGGGGCTTCTCGTATTAAACCTATACTAGATATATGCAGCGAGATTAGTAAAAATTGCATGAAATTATTGCACTAAATTTTCTTCATATGGATTCAGTAGATTTAAATGTTCAGTTAAGAGAGTTTGGTAACAATTTTAATTTAATAATATTTAATTGAGAATTTTTTGTAAAGATTTATAAGAAATTTATCTGTATAAGGTATTGATGTAGATTATATATTACGGATTATTTTGTGTAGTATAATGCATTTCAAATGACGGTAACGTTTCATTTATAGTAAATTACAATATTCTCTATCTATATATAAAACGAATGTTTGTGTGTTTGTCTTTTATGGAATCGTGAACTATTTGACCAATCGTTACGAAAATTTGTATGCATATGTATTTTTCGATGGAGAAGGTTTATATTTTATGCCCATTGGTATAATTCGCCACCAGGAAGTGCTACAAAACATAAAAGTTTTCAAAGCGCCTGCAAGTTATAAACTGCAATCACGACACAGTTACGTATGTTAAGTAGCCAAAAACTATTTGAAGGCGCTAAGATGATGTATATTTGTCTTAAAAATAAATTATTGATTGAACTTAAAATTTGAATAGAAGACCACTTTATAATAAAGTACATGTAAGGATACAAATATAAAAATATACACTATTGACAGATTTTCCTGATCGTGGCAACAAGGCCAAATCTACATCGGTGTTGTAAACATAATTCGCTTGAACCAGAAATGCTCAACCACGGACTAAGCTTACGATAAGCGTGGGAAGCTGCGGGAAACAGCTAGTTATACATTCATGTCTAAAGTACGAAGTTATTTCGGGGTTACTAAAACTGTTGTAATACAACTGTGCTAATTAGTTTTGATGTTAACTACGAATATTTGCAATATATCATAAACGTGTAAACGTGTATTACAAAACGTGTAAACAATTAAACATGGTCGGGGATAAATAGTGCACCGGTGTTGGTTGTGAGAGCCGTAATTAATTAATATTTTTTTGGTGTTTTCAGTGTAACAATTTATAATCTAAGTTGTCAGCTAGGAGTCACACTCGATAGCCGTGGTTCCATGGTAATAACCATATATCAGAAGGGAAGAAAATATAATTTAAATAATTATATACCTGTGAATATTTTATATGTATTTCAAAATTTGTTAAATGTTTTTTAATATTTTTTTTATTATGTAGGCAAATAATACTCGAAATAAATTTTCAGGCAAAATAAATTTTACATTATTGTAAGGTAGAAGTAATAAGATTGTTTTGATATAGTTATCTCTAAGATATACAGTTTAATATCTAGTTAAGCTATCAATTTACTTCACTCACTTATACAAATATGTTCTCTTACTAAAACCATATTACATTTTCCATGTTATTGATACAGAAAGTATAGACATCAGTACATTTTGAAAAAAAAAAAAAAACTATTAAAATTTGGAAAATAATTACAATTATTTCCTTTCGAGTAACGAAAACTAAATTGAAAGCTTTTAGTGTTGTGATTATATAGCTCTTACATTGTGTAAGAGTACCTAAATAAATATTCAACTTAGCAGTAGCTTTGGGGGTGGTTAGTATTCATAATATTTATTTTTCTTTAAGGTATTTGATAATTTATCTGGTTCTGCATATGCTTAATTTCAGGGTTTACTAAAGCTCAGCCAAAAATAAACTATTCGATGTTATCAAAATCTTTAAATTGTACTCTTGATGTAGTACGTAACAATAATGCTTTGAATGTCAGCTGTTTTAAAGTATAAGAATTTTAAAATATATGTATTAATCGATAATTGGTAACTGAACTATAGGATTGCAATTTTTGTAAAGCTTCGATTCATTTAGTTTAATGATTATTTATTTCTTTATCGACAATATACCTGTATACATACATTTTAATGAGGAAGATTACAAAAGGATAAATAGAGTTTCATACATACCTATTTACTAACAATGGCCGCTATGAAAAACAAAATAATCGACATAATAAATATTAGGATAAAATATCAATAATATGAAGGATATTAATAGTAAAAAATGCACATATTTAAGATTCAAAATTTCAAAAATAAATTAACAGCAGAAGTAGTATGACAACACACAAAGACTTTAATGAGGGTTATTAACAACTGAAAGCAAAAATAATAAACTAAAAAAAAACAAAAGTATAATGGAAGACAAGAAAACATACAACATAAACATATTAGATTTATAGAACATAAAATAACTCAGCAATAGACTGTTCTGTACACATCATTCAAACAATAGTAGGCAAACTCCCCTTGAATCCGTTGAGGAAAGAACAGAAAAATTCGACTTCTTCGCAGATGTCATTACCAGTTCTCAGAAACCTTGGAACCGTGCAATGGTTGTGGTAGTTAGTCGAATGATAATGCCTGCCGAACAGCTGATTGGTAACTGATCCTACGAGGAACATGAAGATCCCCCTGAAGAATTATCTCTGGACAGGATTGTCAATAGTTTGAATAGCAAGACTATTTCCATCATTGTTCTTCGCTTTGCAAGTGAAGGATGCTGACGGCTGCATTGAATGTCCTGAACATCCACATCCCTGCAGTGGAAGGTTAGAAGGGTACACTCCAAGGCGGCGAAAGTCATGAAAAAAGTCGAACATGAGGAGCAACCAATTCACCGTAGAACCTGAGTGGACCAGCAGAGATCATGGACCGTTCGAGGAATCAATATTCTTTAGAATTCTCTCCACCTCAGTAGCATATATGTGTGTGGAAGAGATGTTAACATTAGTGTCATATGAGTAATTAGGGGCTGTAGCAGACGGAGTTGCATATATGGAAAATAAATCAGAAAACATCTCATACATGGACCTAATCTAGATAAAGGCTATTAGGTATTAGTAATGTCTTATTAATGTTTCGCACATAGCTCTAGAAAATCTTAGGGCTAGATTTTAGGCTTTATTGATTGACACTCCTTAGATAACCTCTTGCATTGGTTACGAACTTGTAATTTTCCAAACTTAAGGTTCTTTGTACCGAGTATGAAGCTCCTTTTTTCTTATACATAAAAATAATAAATAAATAAACATGTCTTTTTATTAGAGCGTTTCTAAGTATACAAACTTCTTTACAGAACAACTCAAGTCAATCCTACAACATACGCAAAATACTATAATTTAAATTAAGCTAACATTAAATACTACATACAAATAAATCATTGAAACTATATTAAATGGCTACTTACAGGAACAAAATCTACTCACATAATTTAGTTTTAATACTTTTCTTAAATGAAGCTAAATTGACTAGACTTTTGAGGTAATCGGGAAGGCCATTGTACAATTTTGGCCCGAAATAGGAGAAACCCTTCCACCGAGCTCTAAATTTACTCTAGGAAGATGAAGACTTCCTCCGTGACGAGAGACCCTTTGTGACACTTGATCCCGATACAGTAGTCTCTCCTTAAGGTACTACTGTTCCCATGACTGGCTGAACGTTAGTAAATATATTTGCATTGCTCTTAACGTAAACATTGGTTGTATTGTGAAAAACGTAGAAAAAGTAATTTGTATGCAAACTTGAGTACTGTCAAACGACATCTTAAAAGATTAAATAGTAACGATGTAACGAGGGTACTTTGTTAGATTTATCGATAAGACTTTTGTTATACTTTGTCTGGTCGGTTGTGACAGTTTATTTATAGATAGGCAAGAATGAGTTTGATGATGGCACATGTCACTCTATATAATTTAACTAAATGTTATTTAAGCCTGCATTCATTAAGCTGCAAAAATAACTTGTGTCTACCTAGAGGCTTTAAGGATTTCTTTTCTCTCTAATTGTCGTCTGTCTGTCTGTCTATCTGTTTGCAATCACGATACGTAATATGGCGTACTCCCACCTTGTAATCAACAAAGAGTAGGCGTCCTGTCTACTTCATTACAGACTAAGGCACAAATGAGATACAAAATAGTTAAAAAAACACTCCAGTTTTTAGAGAATATCGGTGACATTATATTGGTTTAAGAAGTACACGTTATTTTTCCTGCCTCGTACACACACACACACACACACACACACACACACACACACACACACACACACACACACACACACACACACACACACACACACACACACGAAAACTCATTTTTCATTGAACACATAAAACTCGCTTCTATTTTCTTGGAAATGAATATACCATAGCGATTTTATTTTGAAACCATCTTTTTTGCATGTTAAATATTAAATATGATTTGAGAGGAACATAATCATAAGCCTTCTTATACTAAAATTAAATTTACAAAGGTTAAAATCTATCTCTGAGGGCTGGAATGTAAAGGAATATAAAGGAAGAGAGTAATTTTCAACTTAGATAAATGGGTCCCGGCAGCCGTCAGAGGTCAGGTGGGCACTCATAAATAACTCAACTTGACTACAATGTAAGGCTTTGTGGTTACATATGTAACCGCACAATGTGCCGTTACTAACATGAACATGAGAGCTCTACTGACTGCATATGAATAATATATCGATGATTACATATTTCATTCTTAAAGTACATCATCTGGCATTATCACAACAACATTGCTACAATAGGTGAAAGTGGGTTCTTGGAAGTTAAATAAAATCTCTTTTCTGAGAAAAGGTTTTCTACTATGTTTATGTTTATAGTGGTAATTTAAGGGAATCAAAGTTTTCATCTGTTAAAGTTTTAGTTTTTCAAACCAATGTTTACTAATTGTTTCAAATTATAGTGTACAGTGTAGTTTTTGTACTTAAAAAAAAATCTGATTCAGAAATACAGCTTATAAGTTATAAATAATTACTTAAATACCTCATTCATTCTTTTATATACACTTAATAGTTTTTAGACCATCCTTGTAAGTTTAAAGGTGATTGAAGTAAGACTTGCTTCCTTTTCCTTGTTAAAATAACAAAATAATGTGAATATTTAACAAATACACACTTTCTATTGAGTAAAAACGACCGGTGGTAGAGAGTTTTAAATTCCTAGTTTAGATGCCAATATTATGATTATCGTAATAAATAAGTATGAATTTTATGTAACTTTTTCATAAATAATAAAATAAAATATATGACCGACATTCTGAAATGTTTTACTAAAGAAGCAACAAAATTTTACGTAAAATTTATACAGATTGAACTAATATTAGTGTAGAATATCTGGATAAAAATGTATAACAATCCAGAAAACTCCTGTTTTACACAAGTAACATTAGCTGTATAATTTGGCAAATTAAAATATAATACATTCCATATTATTAGTGACGAGAATTATTTAGTGAAACTAAAATCTGTTATAAATATTGTAAATTGGTCAATTCGAACCGGATTCAGAATTTTAAATGTAACCAGAAGAAGTCGAACATAGAGTAGAGGTATTAGTTATATCATTTACTGAATTATGACAATGTCCGGACTATCAGGAACGAGGAAGTAGCAGTGATAGTGTAAGAAATGTTATTGTACCATGTTATGTTTATTTCGTCATAGTAATCATACTACAGATCTATTCCATCATGTAATATCCTTGTTATTATATCACTTAAACAATCTTATTTCAAAGACCTTAAGCAGTAAACGCTATATTTTGTAAAGCGTAATCGGTATTTTAATTTAATTAAATGAACACTGAATAATTAAAAGTACTTCTTATGGAAATATTTGTATCATTTTCTGAATTATGACAATGTCCGGGCTGAAGTCACTATCAGGAACGAGGAAGTAGCAGGGATAGTGTAAGAAATGTTATTGTACCATGTTATGTTTATTTCGTTATAGTAATCATAGTGTATCATATTACAGATCTATTCCATCATTTAATATCGTTGTTATTATATCACTTAAACAATCTTCTTTCAAAGACCTTAAGCAGTAAGCGCTATATTTTGTAAAGCGAAATCGGTATTTTAATTTAATTAAATGAACACTGAATAATTAAAAGTACTTCTTATGGAAATATTTGTATCATTTTCTGAATTATGACAATGTCCGGGCTGAAGTCACTATCAGGAACGAGGAAGTAGCAGGGATAGTGTAAGAAATGTTATTGTACCATGTTATGTTTATTTCGTCATAGTAATCATACTACAGATCTATTCCATCATGTAATATCCTTGTTATTATATCACTTAAACAATCTTATTTCAAAGACCTTAAGCAGTAAACGCTATATTTTGTAAAGCGTAATCGGTATTTTAATTTAATTAAATGAACACTGAATAATTAAAAGTACTTCTTATGGAAATATTTGTATCATTTTCTGAATTATGACAATGTCCGGGCTGAAGTCACTATCAGGAACGAGGAAGTAGCAGGGATAGTGTAAGAAATGTTATTGTACCATGTTATGTTTATTTCGTCATAGTAATCATACTACAGATCTATTCCATCATGTAATATCCTTGTTATTATATCACTTAAACAATCTTATTTCAAAGACCTTAAGCAGTAAACGCTATATTTTGTAAAGCGTAATCGGTATTTTAATTTAATTAAATGAACACTGAATAATTAAAAGTACTTCTTATGGAAATATTTGTATCATTTTCTGAATTATGGCAATGTCCGGGCTGAAGTCACTATCAGGAACGAGGAAGTAGCAGGGATAGTGTAAGAAATGTTATTGTACCATGTTATGTTTATTTCGTTATAGTAATCATAGTGTATCATATTACAGATCTATTCCATCATTTAATATCGTTGTTATTATATCACTTAAACAATCTTCTTTCAAAGACCTTAAGCAGTAAGCGCTATATTTTGTAAAGCGAAATCGGTATTTTAATTTAATTAAATGAACACTGAATAATTAAAAGTACTTCTTATGGAAATATTTGTATCGGTGGTTGATTAATATTTTTAACCTAATGTCAGATATGGACACAACAACGAATGGAAGTCATCATCTATATGTAAATATTGTAGGAAGAAAACTATTGGGTATGTTTTGCGTAGGCCAGGTCATTGCCTTGATCTCTCTTCTTGAGCCACAGGCTGTTTTTGACCTACAGAGAAAGGTATTTACCCGTAACAAAACCTTTTTGGTTTCTTCATATAAACTTTTCAGTTCATAAAATTACATATTTGTTTTAACTTTTAAATATTAAACTAATATTATTGTAATTGATCTACATTTCTATGTATAGATTTTTTCATAAATATTTTAATTTGACGGATCATATCATAGAAAGTGTATGGATAACACCTTGGATTTAATCGATACTGTTTAAAATGTACGTCATTTACAAGAGGTTTGATAGTACCAAAGAGGATGTGCTGTGAACTGAGAACACTAGGAACCCGATTCCAATAAAGCCAGCAAATCAAATCATCATCAACGTCCGACCTTCAATTAGCCAGATTAAAGGACTCGTCTCCTGCTCCTGTGACGTAGCTCCTTAAACATAGATTGTCTTAGTAATATAAGGCGTTGTAGAATACATTCTTAGTTGTAGCCTTCGTGAACTAAGATGTCTAGTCTAGCACTAAGAGAGTATTAATTCAATAGTAGTTTTAATCATTTTTCTTTTAAAATATAGTTTAAGTAAAAACATTATAAGTGGCAAAACCATTAGAAATATTCTCATATTCTTTCTTTAAAGTTTGTTATTGACGATGGAAGGTTTAAAATTATAAAAAGATTTCGGATATTTGACATCGTTATTTGTTACAAAATGTTTCGAGGTTTAAAATACATCCTCTTCCTTAGAGTTCAGTCCAGGCGTCTTCACTCCACAGGATGTAAGTCCCGAACACAAATCACAAGTACGAGGATCACAATCACACATCACACTAGGCCTACACTGGAATATTGAATGCACTCATATTACTCACTCATATGTTTGAAATAAAAATAAACAGCTGCTATGGATAAAGTTAAAGCGTCTGCATATTTTAACTGGACTCAAACACGGTAGTGTTGTTCTAAATGATATTTGAGAATATTAGTGAATTTAAATAAATATTTCCTTATTTTAGTAAAATATCCAAAAAAGAAACCTTTATTAAGAGAACAAATCAATTCTACTCTGATCTGATGTTTCATACTATTCAATGATAACGTTACTAGCGGTGTTTAACTGTATTGTAGTGAACTATTTCATCCAACTATTTCATAACTAATTTATACCCATTACTGAACATATTATCCCTACATTTATCTATTATATTTATACATCTCTGTACATGAGCAAAAAGGCCTGCACTTTTATACAGGGAATCTTGAAATATTCTATGTTAAGATATTTGTGTTGTTATGATTCAAAAGTCTAGTGAAACTATAAACGTATTCCTACCAAAATACGGAAAGAGAAAACAGTATTTTACTGAAATAAGTTGGTTGAGGAAAAAATATTTTGGTTTAATTAGTAAAAGAAGCTCATCTCATATGGAATTACCTATTGTACGTAGTCCTTAAAGGATCTTTGTGCTTTGTGAATCCGAAGTGACGAGATATTCAGAATATGTAAATTTGGTACCTAATGTCAAGATCCATAAGGCAGGACGGCAGGCTTTATATGTCAGTCATGTACATTTGAAGAATGAAAATCCAGATCTGTTCCAGTCTCTTTACATCTACAGTTCATAACACTTTTTTCCACACACTTCAACATACGTTCTCCAGAGTAAGTTAGACCTTGCACTCCTGGGTGACTGGCTTGTATACAAATATGCATTTATTAGTACGTACATTTAAATGTGTTATTAAAAGAACAAATAAAGAAACAAAGGAAAATCGAACCAACAATATCCTATGATTTGAATGCCTTTGTCTCATTTTAACGCCATACATTTTAAATATAACCATACTTCTTAAACGTCTGATATAAAAAAACTAGGCGAAAACGCATGTAAAATTATTCTAATAACGATACCCAATATCAAAAACCCAAAACATGAATAAAGAGTAAGTTGAAAAAAATAAAGCTTAATGGAAGGAAATATTTTAGTTCCAAATCTTGGAATAAACTTTTATTATCATACCAATAAAAAGAAAAACCCATCATTGCAGTTATACCTCTTGTGATTTGATTCCATATTTTTATAATCAATTAATATTAACTTTAATGAGTTATAAATTAGGGTAATGAAGTCCATTATAGCTTTGTTTTTGTCTTACATATTATAATTTGTTTAACTAAACCATGCTTGTCACAATAAAATATCAAGGATACGCCTAGCCTGATCCTGTGAGGTAGACAAGCATTTTGCAGGACGCAGGAATCCTAGCGGTTAATTCCAACCTTTATTCCCATATGGGTGTTTATCTGCATCTAATAGCTCAAAAGGTCTTGCAGTAATATTTTATACAACTTATTATTCAGTTCAAGAAATTTACTTTAGCATATTTATTACTAAGACTGATGATTACTGACTAAATAATTTAAATTAAATTCTTAAAGTATACTGTTTAAATTAATCGAAATGAAAATTTTACTGGGTACCGAATAGAAAGTAGTCTAATGCTGTATTTCAACTCTTGCTAATGGGCAAATTCTGGTTGAAGTGTCGTACTTGATATTTCGTGTAAAAAGCACAAATTCAAATGTAACCCGCAATAAATATGTTACATACGGGTCACTGATAACTGAAACTATCAGAACGGATAATTAAACTCTCTTATGCGAGTTAGTTATTTAAGGGGAGGCGGTACCCCAGAAAAAATATTTTTTTCACATTTTTTTTTATTTTTTTAAAATGTTAAGCGGCTTTTTCTGCACACAATGATATATAATACATGTATATTTGAAAATTGTAAACCTACAGAAAAAAAGTTTTAAAATATGCTTACATCATGTTTCAGGAAGAAATTTGTGACAGCGCTTGCGTTTATTCACACATGTACTATGTTATACATATGACCTTTTATTTTTTGTGTGCTATAATTTGCTTTTGTTGTGTTTGGCAGGCCTGAACTAACTTCTATTTCATCAGCTTTGAGTTCTGCTTCTGACTTTATACTGTTTGTTTATTGTTTTGCTTAGTGTTTTGGTGCTTTGTGAAGTGATATAGTGAGTGTTAGTTAGTAATTTATATTTATTATTGCTTAACAAGATTGTTTATGTATAAATATGCCTCGTGTTAAAAGTAGTTATGCTAAACCCCGTAAAGGAGTTGGTGGTAGGAAAAGAAAACCAGCCAGTCCTAACCCTAATGAGATGTCAAAAGATGAGTCTACCCCTAGGCCTGAAATGTCAACACAATCTCAGTCAAGCTCTTCAAAGAAAATAAACATAGATAAGTATGAGATGTTTAATTGTGATGAAAACTATGACAATGAAATTATTAACATGCAAATTTTATCAGATCAACTTTTTTAGTTCATCACT
Organism: Homalodisca vitripennis; assembly: GCF_021130785.1. Taxonomy (NCBI): domain Eukaryota; kingdom Metazoa; phylum Arthropoda; class Insecta; order Hemiptera; family Cicadellidae; genus Homalodisca; species Homalodisca vitripennis. Next base: position 61,562,363 of record NC_060214.1, read on the forward strand.
TTGTAAAAATTGCAAAGAAAAGTGGTTTACAAGTGCGTGCTGCTCAACATTTTGGCCTGGCTTTTGAGATGGAGATTTATTGTTGCCATTGTAAATATGTACATAAATTTAATAGTTCTAGGAATATTAATTTAGAAAAAAAGACTCTATTTGATGTAAATATTAGACTAGTGTATGGACTGAGGTCTATCGGGAAAGGTATGGCTGCAGGCAAAATGTTATGTGGCGTAATGAATCTTCCGCAACCTCCAACAAAACCGTTTCGATATAATAAATTTTTAAAAGACAAGGCTAAACAGGTAATGGATGAATCCATGAAAACTGCTGTGGATGAGGCTGTTGAGGAAAATAAAACCTTAGGTAAGAACGAACGCGACTTAAAAGTAGGTATTGATGGCACTTGGCAACGGCGTGGCTTTAGCTCTCTAAACGGAATTGTTACTTGTACAAGTGTTTGACACAGGAAAAGTTATGGACATAGAAGTGTTATCTAAATTTTGTAATTGTTTGGACAAACAACAACATGAGGCTATTTGTTCGGCAAATTATCAAGGCTCGAGCGGAGGTATGGAGTCAGCTGGAGCCTTAGCTATTTTTCACCGATCAGTAAATAAGTATAATGTTAGGTACTTAGAGTATTTAGGTGATGGAGATACAAATAGTTTCAAAACTATTGCAGACAGTAAACCTTATGGTGAAGTGGAAATACAGAAACTGGAGTGTATAGGCCATATTCAAAAGAGAATGGGGTCTAGGCTAAGGAAACTAAAAAGAGACTCAAAAGGCGTAACACTTTCTGATGGCGGCAAACTAGGTGGAAAGAATAGACTAACAGATGGCATAATTGATCAATTGCAAACCTATTATGGAAATGCTATTAGGAAAAATACTGATAACCTACAGAACATGAAGGCAGCGGTTTGGGCCATATATTTTCATAAACTTTCTACGGACGACAATCCTCAGCATGGCCTTTGCCCGTCAGGAGAAAAAATACATGGTGTAAATACAACAAGGCAAAGCACACTAAAGAGCCATATTCTCATAAGAACAGCATTCCTTCAGCTATAATGTTAGCCTTGAAACCAATCTTTCAGGCTTTAGCAAATCCTGACCTTCTTCGAAAATGTTTACACGGTAAGACGCAGAATGTCAATGGAAAGCATCAATAATGTCATCTGGTCTAGAGTGCCAAAAAAAGATTTTGTGACATTGAACACACTTGAGTTTTGGTGCTTATGATGCTATTTCTACTTTTAATGATGGCAACATAGCAAAATGCAAAATGCTTAGAGCAGTAGGCATTTGAACCTTGCAAGAGGACAATTGACGCAATGAAAAGTTTTGACTACGAGCGAGTGCGACGAGCAAAATTGTGCGATAAGTGACTTTCAAAGACAAGCAAGGAGACAAACCAGGAATTTAAAAAGAAGGATTGAGGAGGATTTTGAAGAGGAGCCTGCATATGATCCAGGAATGCACTAATGCTACGGTAAATAAATTGCATGTTTTTTTTCTATAATTTTGTTATTGTTTACTCTATTTGTGGCTGGGTATAAGTTCTATTTCATAATTTTTCTCTGTTATTTCTCTTATAAATGTATTCTAAACTCAAAAATGTTTGAAATAATATAGCCTAATTAATTTTTTTTGTATTATCTTTCACTCCGTTATGACTATAGGCCTAACCCGCATCGCGTTACTTTTGATATACAAATTTTCCAAATATAGATAATTCTAAATATTAAAAGCATATATAGCCTATTCTATTAATATAAAGATCACATTTAATTATAAAAACCAATTACATATCATATATAGGTAAAAATATTATATAACATAGCTAAATAGGGTCATTATATTCGTTTTTTTATTTTTGCGATTTCCCGCAAATTTACTTTTTTACAGTTTTTGCACACACAAAGGTACACGTTTCTCAGAAAACTACTTGGACAATCAACTTGAAACTTTTACACACATTTATATAGGTATTTTGGCACCTACTGAGTTTTTTTGAGATGCCTCCTATTATAATTAGGTACCTAAAAAAAATATTCTAAATTCCAAGTTTGATATTTCAATATGGGTTTGAAAAAAAAATCATAAAAAATTTATTTTTTAAGATACAAGCACCAAAAAAACTCAGTAGTTGCTTAAATACCTATATATGTTGTATAAAAAAATTTAGGTTGATTTGGTCCATTAGTTTCTGAGATAAATGGTACCTATGTTAACATTACAAAGATAGGGGTACCGCCTCCCCTTAAAACAAAGTATATAACACTAATTTGTCTCAATTATCGAAATTTATACAGTCTAAGTTTAATAGTAATATATGATAATACATTTAAGGATACTTCAGTTGGAATGTTTTGGACATCCAATCATCGTTCGGTAATACAATAAATCAGTATAACTGCTTTTCATGATCTGCAATCTGATGTCGTCTTCATGTGGTTAACCAATATGACACACATATAAGTCTTGTCTGGGCTCATAATAAACAAATAATACCTGAGCGTTGTAACATCCATCCACCAAATATCTGTGTCAACTATCTCTAAAAATGAGCATTCATAAAAAGCAAATAATAATAAATCAGACAAAAGTGAAGGAAAACTTAAAAATCATATGTCAATTAGTGATGGCGTATGTCAGAATACTATTATGTTAACTCCACAAAACTTGCACTGTAGACATAAATGTTAATCCAAGAAAACAGGGTGATTATTTAAGATATTTAATGCAATCTTATGTAAATGCAGAATTATTAAAATAAAGATAATTTATGTAACTTGTTATAATTATTTGGTATATTAGAAAAGTTGGTAGGCCAAGGTTTAAACTCGAAGTTAGATTGATTTGGACAAGTCGTTTAGTTTCAATTGAATTTCAACCATCCCAACTTTACGTCAATTGAGGTTTATGCTGCTTTAAACCCATTACGGTTCAGTTTCAAATTATAAACTCTTGTTTTTAACTGCACCGTAAAATTAAATAATTATCATAGTAAGTGATTTATTTTCTTAAAAAGCTAAAATAAAACATTATGTTTATAAAGTAATGATGCATAAAAGTACATGACGATAAATGACACGGTTTAAAGCTTGCCTAAAATTTAAAGAATAGCGTATGTATGAATTCTCTAAATTGAATAGTATATAAATCTTGGAAATCCTATGGTTCGATATTGAAATATTCATTTGAATTTATTATGCCCGTAATTGTTTAGTTTTTATTGCCTTTGTATTCAATAGAATAGAGAGTATTAAGTAAATTTAAACTTGTATACATTTGTGATTATCGTTTTAAATGGGTATTTATACTAAGCAAATACTTATGCAGTGTTCATAGTAAGCTGTAAAACAGTTTAGAGCAAGATAAAAATGTAGATTCTTGACTTTATATTAAAATTCTTATAAATTATTTACGAGTACTTAGAGGTAATAAAAATATAATTTTGCTGCGTTCATGTGATTGGTTAGTATAGTTTAAAATGTTATTACAATAATTTTGCTTTGTAGTTTAGGGACCAAGAGTCAATTTAATTTAATGAGCAAATGTATTTTTTGATGAAATTGATTTTAGAAAAATTGTATTAAATGGAAATTTATTGCCATTCACGTTATTTAGGTGGGGGTCGACATTCGAAGGTATTGAAGGGGAAATTACTATAAAAAACAAGGTTATAACGGGCAAATCGGCTCTGGGCTCCATATTAATCCAGGCTTTTTACTTATGGTTAAAGAAATGAACACACTGATTCAATATTTGTCACTTGAGAGACAACCAATCGTATTTACACAAGAATCGATTATAATAAATGATTGATCCTCTCTCCAGGAAGTATATATGATACACAAATAAATGTAGTGAATTTATCCAGCTGTGATACAGACATAATACTAAACATCATATTTGTATACCTCGTCTGTTACTAATTTTGGGTATAAAGTAACTTAAATATCATAGAAAGCGTGGGTTAAAAGACAAGTATTACAAACTCAATAGAGGAGCAGTTAGTATATATATATAAATATATATTATATTATTGAACGTATTTAAAGCTACATTGGTTGATTTTTTAACATTAAAACTTAAATCAAATGAAAATTTTGGGATTTTAATTTTAATTAGATTGTGAGAAGTTAGGATAAAAACGAATATATAAACCTTTGGAAAGTTAGTGCTTCTAATTTTAAATTATTAGGAAGGCGGTTCACTACCTTGAATTGATCAGAACTTGTCTTGTGTACTACAGTTACGTCAGATCTGAGAGGGCTATTGTTTCTGGAGTTGGATACGGTTGGGCCAATGAGAGAACGCCGCGGATGTCCATCAGAAGGGGGGGAACGGGGAACCATAAAACCACCAGCTCATAATTTTCGCCCTTCTTTTGGTTATTATCGTAAATTAAGTTAATTACAGTGCGCCGTGTTTCTGAAATTTTTTCCGCGAGGGATTTTGAGGTAAGCACCAAATTTATTGCACGTTATATTGAAATAGTCTTCTAGATCTGATATTAAATTAATCTTGTTGTCTTTTTATAGGAAAAATAAATTTATAGAAACTACAGAGCAATCTGCATAACTGATTCTTGATGAACAATAGAGCACAATAGAATCATACAAGTTACATTTAGTTCAAACTTTCAAGAAAAGTGAATTAAAATTGACTACTTAATAACTTAAATTAATAACTTTAATTGAAATTTGGAAATTTAGTAATTTATTAATATTTAATTTGTACTGTTTTATTGTGTCTTATTATTTGGAAATGAATTAAACTTTAATAATTGTTTGAGAGAGTTGTATCTGAATTGTAAAAAGTTGAAAGTTAAGGTACAACTAGTGGAAAGAGAAGCTTGATTTTTTATTTTGATTGAACTTAGAAGTGAACATTTTTATTTTAGTTATTTCCCAGCGACTTCATTATATTATTTCAGAAGAGAGCTCTAATTTTTAGTTTCATAAAATTGAATGATTGTTTATTTCCTGCCAAAGGACTTTTTGAAATTACTAAACGGTTTGTGAATTCTTTGAGGAAAATAGAGTGATGAAAATTCTGAAACATTGTACTTATTAATTTGTCAGTTTAAAAAATATCTATTATTTTTATTTAGAACTGTGATTTTTTATTTTAGAGAAACCAGATAATATTTAATAGTTATCAATTTATTAATAAATTGTACTGAATATTACTCGGAGCTTACTAATAAAAAATATTTTCTATCGTTTTGGATGTCTCTTTGATAATTTAAATCTTAATATTCTGTAATATTAATATCTACAATCCAAGTCGTTATAATAATTTTTATTATACTCTCTAGACAGAACCTCATAACTTGCGGGTATATATATTAATCAAATTTGTATAAATGGCAATAGCCTTATATTTAATTTTTTCTATAAACATTGAATCGCAAAAAGTACTTGCTCCGCCGGGAGTCGAACCCGGATCTCTCACTTGCCGGGTGAATGTGTTACCATTACACCACAGAGCGCTTACTTTTTCCGATTCAATTATTTTGTATTTGGCCGTATCTGTCACATATGCGTTTAAATAAGCAAACTAACATATGTTCGGAAGACCAAATACCTGTCAAATGACTTTTATTTACATTAAATTGTATAAACGGCAATTGCCTTATTTAATTTCAATAAACAATATATATATATATATAGAATCTATTAATATATATATATATATATTCTATTTATAATTATATATATATATATATATATATACAATTGAAAATAATAAATTACTTTGATATAAAGTAGGCCTAAAACTGGACATAGAGAAGACAAAAATGTTACATTCTGTGTTAGTACTAAATATAGATGGGTAAACATAATCGAATTTTGAGGTCCAATCACCTAATATCTCCAGTACCCAGATCTGATAGATTGCTTTGTCATCGGAGCAATGAGCTGTTGTTGATGAATTAATAGGAGTTTAAGCGCTTTCCCCACACTTTGGTGCCATTTATTAATTTATAAATAAATAAATTACGGTAGTTCCACAATTTAATTGGTCTGTCAAGTTGAGAAATAATTCAATTCTAACTCAACATAATATAGGTAATAATTATAGATTTGAACAACTAAGGCTCGAAATACATTTAAATTAGTTAAAGGTTTGTAAAGGTTAACATCTATATTATAAGGATACTTCTTATGAAATGATTACAGACTATAAGTTTGCCATACAATAGTGATTTTAAAGCATTTTAAACTATTTTCATACAACACTAGATCTGGTAGTGATACGGGGCTGACAATGTTACCACATTCCCTTTTGGAGGCACAAAACATTTTTTATATATCATAAATAGTTAGTGTTTCTATTCGCTTAACCATAGACGTATTTTTGAATTTGTGTGCCAAAATGTATATGAGGGAAGTACTGAAACAATATTTATAAAAAAATAAAATCAACATTTTTAGTAGAACCATTATAAATCTCTCAAAGAATTTGCATATCCTTATGGCATAAGTTTATTAATTTCTCACATTTCGCTTATGATTGACCCAAAGTTCCCCATTCTTCTAGTAAGATTAGTAAACAAGTTGCAGGTAAAACGTTTTTCAGATTAAGTTACTTTGCAATAAAGTCTACATTGACAAGCTTTTGATGTCTACATAAGAGGATACATTCCAATCCACAAATAATCATATTCTGTTCTTGTTTCAGCGATGTCAAATATCCAAAATCATATTACCCTTTTAGATTAGATTCCTTGAGTATTAGTGTGAAAAGTTTGTAAACTGTTTAAAATAACAAAATAAAATAAATCTAAAAATTGGTTTTAAGCAACACTTTAAATCCTTATAGCCACTTACAGACGGTAATTTGTACTCTTCTTGTCTAAACTGTCTCATATTATGGCTCCGGTTGCGTTAGGTCTTTATAAATTATTTATCATTCAATTGGGAGTATGATACATTTTAAAAATCACACATAAATGAAGATTTAATAACACCAGATTTTGGAGATTATTTTTTGATTTTTTTCTTATTTATCAAGATTTTATTTACTTTTAGATATAACTTCTAACTATCTTCACAGAATTACTTAAATAACATAAATTACCCAGTGTTGAAAAAGTTGTTTTTGAATATTTCAAAATAGCAAATAGAATGTGAATCCTGAAACTGAACCAGTTATGTTCATAAGTACACTAGCAAATAGACTAAGTATGGAATGTTAAAATAATATCTCGCGTTATGTGTTAACAAGATTATATCACAAAGTACGTATAAAACAGTAAAAAACCTGAATTAATTTATATTTTTCATTTAAAATCTTGTATCATATTTAATTTCCAAAGAATAAATAAAAAACAAAAATAAAAGTACAAACATACATGTAATAATACGATTACATTATCAAAGTTTCAATAGTGTAATGCTACAAATATAGCTATTTAAAATATTACTGAAAATATAAAACAATCTGTAATAAAGTGCTCTTCTAAAAAAACTAGTGCGATGTTATTTTCGGGGCAAGCGAAAATATTCGCAACTTGCCAGATAGCCAGTCGAGCTGGGTTAGAAAATTCCAGGGTTCGAGAATTTCATATAACTATTATTTATTGTTAGGAGTCGAATCAGAGGGCCCTGCGGAAGAAATTGATACTTCCAAAATAACGTTGGGCTTACTTCATCACGTCGACTCCAATAAAATTTTGAAGACGAAAAAAAATAAAAAAAATAATCTTGCTCAGAAAAATAAAAATTTCTTGTTCTAGGAAAGTTATTGTTCAAGCGAGTCCGATTTTCGAAAACAACTGTATTGTTTATTAATACGTCGGTCAGTGAGGAATTACAAGTAAGCTGAGTAGTCTCCACTGATAACTTGGTCGGGGAGTCGTATACAGTAATTATTGTAAGAGCCCGGGGTTGGAATAATTAATCGGTTAAATAATGATGGTTAGTAGAAGCAAAATACAAAATCAAAGCAAAATATGAATAGCAATGGCAAACAAAAGCAATATTCAAATAACACCAATAGCAAATATACAATCTTATAAATTAAAGATTAGCCATGCACCAATATCACAGTGCAACTACTATATACATAAAGCAAGCACTAACCATTAACAAACAATATTTCTACGGGATGCAAAAGCTAGATGAATTTATAATATAAAAATAGACTAAACTGTATTTTTTCTCTAGGCAAGTGTATAGCTCCAAAATAAAATATCAAGTTTACTTTCTCAGGCATATAATTTTGGAAAATAAAAAACAAAGTAATCACTTATAACACACCATGCAGAATTACCCTACCATATGCAAGCTAAGATAAAGTTAAATGATTAAACTATGCAATAAGGCTACTAAGCTAAATTACTATAAATATTAGGGCTCTATGAATATCAAAGAAAAATTGAACACTCACCCTATCTGCACAGTTCACCAGAAAAATAAACTAAAATATCGTTATATAAATATTTTGATGGAGGTTATCGGGGTGAGGGTGTCAGGACGTTCGCAAAAATAAAAAGAAAGGGTTGCGAGTCCCGAAATAGATAAAGGAGAAAAATAAAGATAATCACTTACAAAGATATAAATAATTAATAAAATGAAAATTAGATTGAACTTCAATAAGAAAGAAAAATATTTCCGAGTAGATTAGAGATTCGCCAAGAAATGTGATAATAATCAGACAGCAGAATGATGGTCGAGAAAACTTTATACCTAATATAAAAATTTACATCGATTGAACATAAGATTTAGTTTATGAGGACGGGGTCGGTGGGAAGAAAGTATTTATAAAAGGAAGTCGTGGGTATAGGATGCCAGTACTATCGCCGGAAAGAAAGCAGTGGTAAGGCGAGTCCCGACTGTTATAATTTTTTTTCGGGTAGGAGATAATTGGTAGGAAAGTTCGTAAAGGAAATTCGGGATGAGGTGCCAGATCGATCGCCAGGAAAAGAAATGCGAGATCTGAAAAATTTAGAAAGGAAAATTTTAACACAGTAATTAAAATTTAGTCGAAATGACAAAAAAAAAATAATCTGAGTAATTGAAATTCTAAATATAAGTTAAATTGAAGAAAAGAATAACTTTAGTAATTCAGGTTGAAAAAGTAATCAAAGTTTCAGTAAATTGAGAAAGTCAAATATATTCTATTTAAATTTAATGATACCCTTAAATATCAAATAAATTATTAAGAGTATATTTAAAATCAAACAATTATCTTATCAAAATAAATCTATAACCATCAAACATTACTAATATATTTCAGATCGATTAATTTTCATAAATGACAAATAAAATATTAAATTCTGTCTCACATAAAAAAAAATTTGGAAGAATTGTTGATGGCGGAGATAAAACACTTTAGTAAGGAACAGGGTCGTTGTTCCTTACCTGGTGCTGGATATCGGCGGCGGGCGTCGAGTCGCGATGTAGTCGTTCAGCGAGCGGGGTCGGGGGAAGGGGTCGAAGTAGTGGTGAGCAGCGGTCGTCGGCGGTGTCGCGGTCACTGGCTGTCTCTCCGTGTCTTCAATCGGCCGTCATTATATAGGTTCGCGCGATCGCGGGGGTGGGGGAAGCCTTCTCCTCTCGCCGTGATCGGAGGGGAAGCGGCGATATCCGTGCGGGCACGGACCTGCCAGGTAGCGTCTGACTCATCGTCAGTAAAATAATTATTTCGCTGATAATAATAAAACTCAAGTCGTTATTCGTAATGTAAAAAATTGTCTGTTCTAATTTTGCAATTTTATTAATGAATATTTTAAATTTAAATTTAATTTTGTATGTTAAAAAAAAGTAACATGTTACACCCCATCTGTACTTCGGGAAACAAAAAAAGAAGAAAAAAAAGTTAAATGTGGTATTTGTATATAGATAAACAAAAAAGTTACCGTAGTTTAATCTCCTCTTGTATTCGTTTTGAAAGTTTCTGAAATGAAATGAAACAAACTAAAGACTCTTTTCGTACGAAATTAATGTTTTAATCAACAAATAAAATAAAATGATAACATATTCTGGTAAGAGAATATAACTAAAAACAAATTGCAATCTGCATAACAAAAAAAATTATTTAACAAAACCAAAATTCACACCAAAATATATTACGGGCACAGTCTTTCACAATACATATAATTGCTAGAAAACAAAATCAGATCTCGCTTTACTAATAAAAATAAACAAAAATCGAAGTCGAAAATATAAAATCTCTAAGGGAAGGATATTAGACACGCCGGGTACAGGAGAGTGGCAGTCTTACAAGGAAGAATTTGGGATAGAAAGGTGATTTGTTGTAGGAATACTAGTCTACTAAAGCAACTCTTGGCGCCAAAAAAAAAAACACATCGGGCAACCAAGAAATCATACAATAATATAGGTTAGTAGAAAGGAAATTATGGGCACACAACAGGGCAACAGGAATCTAGTGTGCCTCCAAGGAAGAGTATGCCTTCAGATCCTTCGTATGGGCTCGGCCTACGTCTTTTCCTTGGAGATCTCGAAGTTCGAATATATTCCATCCTATTTTTCTATATAGGATGTATGGTCCTTCAAACTTTGGTGCCAATTTTCCTGCTATATTCTCAGCCGCTGAGGAAAGTGTATGGCTGCGCCTCAAAACTTGTTGGCCTATTACAAAACTGTTATCTCTTCTTCTGAGATTATAGTAATGAGCTTGGCGAGTGTGTGCTTTTTCCATGTTTAGCTTACATTTTTCCCTTAATTTTAGCATGAAGTTCATTCGAGTTTCATGTATATCGATTTCGTTAGGTTTAACCGCACCTTGAGTGGTATTCTCGAATACTTGGCCGTAGATACAGTTTGGAGTTTTAAGTTCTCTACCAAAATTGAGCATGGCCGGGGTAAATTTTGTTGACTCGCTACAACATGTATTCAACGCAAATCTAAATTCATTTAAATGTTGATCCCAACTACGATGATCCTTTCGCACAAACTGAGAAATCATAGTTTTTAATACGCGGTTCGTTCGCTCTGTTGGATTACTCTGCGGACTATAAGGTGCGGTTGTTTTGTGAATTATTCCCCAATCACTTGTAAGTTTTTGGAAGATTTTCGAGAGGTATTGCGTTCCGTTATCTGTCAGTACTACTTCTGGAGCACCATATCGCATCAATATAAGGTCTTCGAACTTTTCTGCCACCTTCTTAGCAGTTGCTGATGGTAATGCTACAATTTCTACCCATTTGGTAAAGGTATCTTGGAACACCAGGATAAATCTGTTTCCTTTACGAGATCGAGGTAAGGGTCCCATCAGATCGCTGGTTACTGTGAACCAAGGTCCTTGGGGGCGTCTGAAATGCATTTTCCCCACCGGTTTACATTGTTCCACCTTGTATCTCTGGCAAGTGTCGCAATTTTTTACGTATTTTCGAATATCGTTTCTCCATCCAGGCCAAAAGTATCTGGCGCTGATTTTCTGGATCGTTTTGTTTACACCTAAATGGCCAGCTGTTGTGCTGTCATGATTTTCTCTCAGTATATCGGATTTTAGAGAATCTGGTACGCAAAGTTTCCAATTTGTTTTTGGGTCGGTACTTGATTTATCGATTTTTCGGTATAGTTTATTTCCTCGAATGGTGTAATCTGCATATTTATTCGGACTTGCAGATACCTTCCGAAGCATTTTCGAGTGCCAATCGGGCATAAGTTCGCCTGAAGCTTTTTCTAGCCTTGGTTCCTTGGTTTTGAGCGATAGTTGCCTCCGAGAGTTATTCGAACTCTCGTTGGCGGTGCTACAACCAACGGTTGAACCGACTACAGGATCACAGCTTGACGTGTCGATCGGATACCGGGAGAGTGCGTCTGCTACTCGGTTCAGGACTCCCCTGCGGTATTGGACTTCGAAGTCATGTTGCTGTAGTTCCAGCATCCAGCGAGCAAGTCTTCCAGATGGTTTCTCCAAACTCATCAACCACTTTAAAGCTTGATGGTCAGTTATCGCAATAAACTTGTACCCTTCGAGGTACGGACGAAATTTTTGAACGGCCCATACCAGAGCTAGGCATTCTTTCTCGGTTACGGAAAATTTCTTTTCATTCTCGTGTAAAAGTCGACTCGCATATGCAATAACCTTCTCCCGCTTGCCAATAGTTTGAGTAAGCGAAGCCCCTAAACCTTCATTGGAGGCATCCACGTGGACCACAAAAGTTTCCTTGAAGTCAGGGCAGGCTAAGACCGGTGCGGTAGAAAGTTTTGCTTTAAGGGAATTGAATGCTCGTTCTTGAGAATCCGTCCATTTCCATCTATTCCCCTTTCTTAAGAGTTTCGTCAATGGCATAGATATGTTTGCAAAGTTTTCGATAAATCGTCTGTACCAAGACGCAAGTCCCAAGAAACTCCGTACTTGTTTTACAGTTTTAGGTGCTGGAAAATCTACAATTGATTTAACCTTTTCTGGATCCGTCTGGATTCCTTTCTCGTTTATTACGTAGCCAAGGTATTTCAACTCCTTTTTACAAAAGTACATTTTTCCATATTTGGTAATAATCCTGCATTTCTAAGGCGTTCGAACACTTCTTTGAGAAGTTTTAAATGTTCTTCGAAAGTTCGGGATACCAGCACCAAATCGTCTAAATAGGCAAAAGCGTAAGGCTCAAACTCAGGTCCTATCACTTGGTCTAGCAATCTCTGAAAGGTAGCCGGAGCAGAGTGTAAGCCAAATGGCATGACCTTGAATTGGAATAACCCTCTGCCGGGAACGGTGAAAGCCGTAATTGGTCTACTGTTAACTTCGAGAGGTACCTGCCAATAGCCATCCTTTAGGTCGATCGTGGATATATAGCAAGCATTTCTCAGTTTGTCGAGTATCGCACTTATTTGGGGAAGGGGATATGCATCCTTCTCACTGACCGCATTAACTCGCCTTAAGTCGATGCAACACCTTACTTTTCCATTCGATTTCTTAACCAGCACTAGTGGAGAGCTCCAAGGACTAGATGATGGTTCAATGATGCCTGACTCCAGCATCTTGTCAACTTCTTTGTTAATGATCGCCTGCATTGCCGGGTTGCGATAATAATACCTCTGTTTTATGGGTGTATCAGTTTTAAGGCGAATTTTATGTTCCACTAATGTCGTGCGACCAATAAAACCATCGAACAAATTCAACTGATAATCAAGGAATTCTTTCAGTTTTTTACTTTCTACTTCTGTTAGTGTCATAACGGCATCAGTATGAATAGTCTTTGAACTATCGCATCTAGTCACTGTTTCTGCAGTACTTTCATGAGAAGTGATATCGATCAGTTTTAAAGGCGTTATGACGTCCATACCCAAAATCATTGGCGTAGTTAAGCCTGGTAGAAACAGGGCGCGTACCTTAGTTCTAATATTGGCTATTTCACAGTCAAATTCGAAGGCCTGAGATATCTGGCTATTTGTGCTATCGGCCATATTAACATTAACATTTACGTTCTTAGGCCTAACGCCTAACTGTAATAGATGATGAGCTACTCTTTCCCCTATAATAGTCACCATTGATCCCGTATCAAGCAGTGCACAAAAGGTAGTTTCTTGAATCTTAATGGATACAAATGTTCTAGGATCGTTCGATTTAACTTCTGCACAGCTGCTTTTGTTAAATTCTTTTATTTGGTTGAGCCACTTGGGCCATTCGATTGAGGTGATTTGTTGCCCCAGAGTCCCGGGACACCTCTGACGCTCCGGGCTCCGGAAATGTTTCCCTGCCTGCAAGGACACTGGACGGTTCGAACTCCTACTTTCTTACAGTTAAAACAGCGAATGGTTTTAGGGAGAGGACACTGGTGGTATTTATGCCCTTTAGTTTCGCAATTCCAACAAGTAGGAATGGTAGTCGTTGTATCTGTAGTAAGATGCCTTGGCTGAGTAGTGTTAGTCGGGACAGTTGTAGAGGGCTCGAACCTTCGTTTATCGGTAAAAGATTTGGGTTTATCGTGATACAGTTCTGGCTTATCTATCATCTGTACTGGGTATGACTTAAAAACTCTACGTTTTGAGTCGTATGCCGTCTCAGGTACCATGGATTGAGCCGGATTTGGAGGAGGTCGATAACTATTCTTCTCTCGCAAATAACTTTCATATCCCTCGGCAAGATGAATTAGTTCACTAATCGAGTGAAAACTCTCCCTTCTGATCGTTAATTTGTATTCAGGTCTCATGTTTGAATATAATCGGTTCAGTGTTTGGTTTACAGAGAAGCCACCACGTCGTCGAATTAGAGTCGTAAGGGCTACAATAAATTTTCGCATTGGCTCATTCTCGCCCTGAGTTCTTCGAGTTATTTCCTCGTCCAAGTTACGTCGGTAATCTGGAGGAAGATACTGCTCTTCGAAGCTGATTATAAAGTCGTCATAGTTTGTCCAAAATGACTTATTATTTCGGTACCAGAAAAGAGCGTTTCCCTTAAAAAGTTCCGGTAATGCCTTTAGTAGCCGATCGGGAGGTATTTCATAAGATTCGGCAAGTTCATTGAGACGCTCAATGAAAGAGACTGGGTCTCCATCCCCATCGAATCTCAAATTCCATTTCCGAACTTGATTGCAGATATGAGAGATATCCGGATGTCTAAGTTCAGATGTAGGCCTGCTTGCCATGTTAGCGCCACTGTCCAATCCAAAATTCGGGTCACAAGGCTCATCACCTGTGAGGGATCTTGCTGTCGGCATTCTCAACGGGTGAGGTGTTGTTATGTCTTGTGTGTTTGTTGGGGCTACGGCATTTACAGATTTTTCGTGCATTAAAAGGGCTAATCGTTCCTGTACTAATCTAAAACTAGCTGTAGGAGGGAGGTTTAACATTTCTCGAATGCTAACTTCCTCATGTTGTATATGACCATCAACATGAGAGGCACTAATCAGTCCTAATGCTGAGGACACTACATTGGTCGCGAGGTTTTGTTCGTATGATAATAATTCTGTTCTTAGTGGAAGAGGTTCAGGAGGTGTATTTCCAGACCTAAGAAAAGTCACAAGTCGCTTTCGTAGTTCAGCCACATTACCATCCGGATTCAGATTAAATTTTCTCAACTCTTCCTGAAGGTCGTTCTTTTGTAATTTATAAATCCAGCCCACACGAGGATCATTCTCCGAAGGGGAAGGAAGCATAATTTGGGGATTGGGAATAGTTGTAGGAGGGATCGGTAGGCCCATTGTAGTAGCAGTAGTACTAGTAGTAGTGGTGGTGGTAATAGTAGCAGTAGTAGTGGTAGTAATCGGTGCGACTGATGTTACGACTGTAGGAGGACTCATTTTTGGCACTGTACCACCAGAAGAAGCCTGTGATGTCGTAATACGAGTTGAAGTCGTAGTGGTTGTGGTTGTTTTTCGTTTGTTTGCGTCCCCTTGTCCATCATTTCCGTTTACATACATAAAGAATAATATTTGATAAGGGCGGAGAAAGAGGTTCAATAAGTACATCATTATTGTATGTTTCAAATTTTCTTAAACAAAAAGTTATTGTAAAACTTTAACAATTTTTTGTCGTAAATTGTAAAGTATATTCACAAAAAAGCGTAAAGTAAATCGTAAAGTTCGTAAATTAACGTATATTACAGTCCCAGTTGTTCGGGCGCCACTTTGCGATGTTATTTTCGGGGCAAGCGAAAATATTCGCAACTTGCCAGATAGCCAGTCGAGCTGGGTTAGAAAATTCCAGGGTTCGAGAATTTCATATAACTATTATTTATTGTTAGGAGTCGAATCAGAGGGCCCTGCGGAAGAAATTGATACTTCCAAAATAACGTTGGGCTTACTTCATCACGTCGACTCCAATAAAATTTTGAAGACGAAAAAAAATAAAAAAAATAATCTTGCTCAGAAAAATAAAAATTTCTTGTTCTAGGAAAGTTATTGTTCAAGCGAGTCCGATTTTCGAAAACAACTGTATTGTTTATTAATACGTCGGTCAGTGAGGAATTACAAGTAAGCTGAGTAGTCTCCACTGATAACTTGGTCGGGGAGTCGTATACAGTAATTATTGTAAGAGCCCGGGGTTGGAATAATTAATCGGTTAAATAATGATGGTTAGTAGAAGCAAAATACAAAATCAAAGCAAAATATGAATAGCAATGGCAAACAAAAGCAATATTCAAATAACACCAATAGCAAATATACAATCTTATAAATTAAAGATTAGCCATGCACCAATATCACAGTGCAACTACTATATACATAAAGCAAGCACTAACCATTAACAAACAATATTTCTACGGGATGCAAAAGCTAGATGAATTTATAATATAAAAATAGACTAAACTGTATTTTTTCTCTAGGCAAGTGTATAGCTCCAAAATAAAATATCAAGTTTACTTTCTCAGGCATATAATTTTGGAAAATAAAAAAACAAAGTAATCACTTATAACACACCATGCAGAATTACCCTACCATATGCAAGCTAAGATAAAGTTAAATGATTAAACTATGCAATAAGGCTACTAAGCTAAATTACTATAAATATTAGGGCTCTATGAATATCAAAGAAAAATTGAACACTCACCCTATCTGCACAGTTCACCAGAAAAATAAACTAAAATATCGTTATATAAATATTTTGATGGAGGTTATCGGGGTGAGGGTGTCAGGACGTTCGCAAAAATAAAAAGAAAGGGTTGCGAGTCCCGAAATAGATAAAGGAGAAAAATAAAGATAATCACTTACAAAGATATAAATAATTAATAAAATGAAAATTAGATTGAACTTCAATAAGAAAGAAAAATATTTCCGAGTAGATTAGAGATTCGCCAAGAAATGTGATAATAATCAGACAGCAGAATGATGGTCGAGAAAACTTTATACCTAATATAAAAATTTACATCGATTGAACATAAGATTTAGTTTATGAGGACGGGGTCGGTGGGAAGAAAGTATTTATAAAAGGAAGTCGTGGGTATAGGATGCCAGTACTATCGCCGGAAAGAAAGCAGTGGTAAGGCGAGTCCCGACTGTTATAATTTTTTTTCGGGTAGGAGATAATTGGTAGGAAAGTTCGTAAAGGAAATTCGGGATGAGGTGCCAGATCGATCGCCAGGAAAAGAAATGCGAGATCTGAAAAATTTAGAAAGGAAAATTTTAACACAGTAATTAAAATTTAGTCGAAATGACAAAAAAAAAATAATCTGAGTAATTGAAATTCTAAATATAAGTTAAATTGAAGAAAAGAATAACTTTAGTAATTCAGGTTGAAAAAGTAATCAAAGTTTCAGTAAATTGAGAAAGTCAAATATATTCTATTTAAATTTAATGATACCCTTAAATATCAAATAAATTATTAAGAGTATATTTAAAATCAAACAATTATCTTATCAAAATAAATCTATAACCATCAAACATTACTAATATATTTCAGATCGATTAATTTTCATAAATGACAAATAAAATATTAAATTCTGTCTCACATAAAAAAAAATTTGGAAGAATTGTTGATGGCGGAGATAAAACACTTTAGTAAGGAACAGGGTCGTTGTTCCTTACCTGGTGCTGGATATCGGCGGCGGGCGTCGAGTCGCGATGTAGTCGTTTCAGCGAGCGGGGTCGGGGGAAGGGGTCGAAGTAGTGGTGAGCAGCGGTCGTCGGCGGTGTCGCGGTCACTGGCTGTCTCTCCGTGTCTTCAATCGGCCGTCATTATATAGGTTCGCGCGATCGCGGGGGTGGGGGAAGCCTTCTCCTCTCGCCGTGATCGGAGGGGAAGCGGCGATATCCGTGCGGGCACGGACCTGCCAGGTAGCGTCTGACTCATCGTCAGTAAAATAATTATTTCGCTGATAATAATAAAACTCAAGTCGTTATTCGTAATGTAAAAAATTGTCTGTTCTAATTTTGCAATTTTATTAATGAATATTTTAAATTTAAATTTAATTTTGTATGTTAAAAAAAAGTAACATGTTACACTAGTTTCAATATATTTATAAAAAAAACAAATATTCCGTAAATGGCTGAGAATAAAAAAACAGACAGAACATTAGCTGACAAATTTAAAGGATGCAATGAAATACCTGTATGCACCATTATTAAATATAAAATTTAGGTACAGCAAATGTATATTAGGTCAGTAATTCAAAGTTTTCAAAAAATAAACGTACATCAGTGGTTTTATACATAAAGCTTCTTATAAAGAAATACACTTTATTGGTATAATAACTACAACGGGTACACAAACGAGAGTTATGAACAGGATGGGTTTTATGAATGTAACTTTGACATGAAAGCTGTAAAACATTAATATTAACCATGAATAGGGAGAAAAATAGATTACATGGTAATCATGTTTAAATAAAACGTCTGCGATTGAATGCTAAAAGAAATGAATTCACTAATCCAAGGACCTTAAGAAAGGAACGTGACAAATGTTACACATGCGACAAGTCAAAGAAAGGAGCTCTTGGACGAGTAATAGCTACGACAAAGGAACGTCGAGGAATACAACATTTGTAGTTGCCTGAAGTTAAACGTCAATTTATTGTGTAAATGATTAAACGTAACTGTTAATGACCGTTAAATTTTAACTTATCTTTCATACAATCCAAACTAATTGAATTCCATTGTATAAAAAAACAAAAATGCATAATTATATGAAGTATTTCTCAATAGAAAACTGCTAGTGTAAAGAGGTATATGCATTACGTTAAAAATTTGAAAGATATATATATATATATATATATATATATATATATATATATATATATATATATACAGGGTGATTCATGAAGTTCTCCCCCCACTTCTACAGCACATTGTACTAGTAAAAATAATGAAAAAGTGTTATATAAACATAGGTCCGAAAACGCTTCGTTAGCGAGTTACAGCTAGCGAAAGATTTCGCCTGAATTCCTGGGTAAAGAGTAAAATAACGCCATACTGAACTTTTGGAAAGGTTAATTAAGTAAGAAATATCGTGGATTCTTATGTATTTTTACCTGATAAAGCTAATAAAATAGGTTTCAGAACTGTACCTGTAGTAGTTTTTGAGGGATTCAGGGTTAAATGCAAAAAATTGGGGCACGAAACAAAGTTTTTTTAAGTTTGATGTACAATAACTTTGTTAAATTGGTAATAAATACATAAAATCAACAAACATTAATTGTAGAGAATTTAATTCTGAGAAAATTGATATAATCAAAGTCTAAAATAAAACAGAAATAAGTACCAAAAAATTGATTTTATTCAGTATAATACGTTACTAGTTTTAAGCAAAATTAATCTTGTTGGGCCAACCGTACGCACCTTTTTATAATAGATGTTCGAAAATGAGGCCACCATTATCAATACATTTTGCAGCACGTTTGTGTATTGCTTTTGTTGCGTTTCTTAATTTTTCAGGACTTCCCTGTATCTGCACAGCCGAATCCATAATACGGGCAATTAATTCATCACGAGAATTCACTTTTGTCTTGTAAACAATGTCTTTCATCCATCCCCAGATGCAATAATCCAATGGAAATAGATCTGGTGATCTTGGTGGCCAAGGGTGAGGCCCTCCACGACCAATCCAGTGTCCAGGAAATTGATGATGTAAGTAAGCAGAAACGGCACGTGAAAAGTGGGGAGGTGCTCCGTCATGCTGGAAGTACAAATTTTGTCTGAGATGTAAAGGAACAGTCTCTAAGAGCTGCAGCAACTCTTCTTGAAGGAAATGCAAATAGAACTCAGCATTTAGGCGTCCAGGTAATATGAAAGGTCCAATCAGCCGATTGTGCAAAAGGCCACACCAGACATTGACGCTAAATCGGTGTTGAAAGTTCTGTTCCAATACCTCATGTGGATTTTCTTCTGCCCATGAGTGTTCATTGTGCAAGTTATTGACACCATCCCGAGTGAATTGTGCCTCATCTGTAAACAAAATACGCTTGTAGAGTTGATTATTAATATTCAAAAAGTTGCAAAACTCCAAGTGAAGCGGACCATCCCCTAGCTGTAGATGTTGAACCTTTCTTTTTATGAAACGAATAAAATGTGTTTCGATTAAGTGACCTCCACACCGTTGACTGCGAAACTCCTATCCGCCTAGAAATACGTCGTGTACTTACACCTGGACTGCGATGAAGAGCATTAATAACAATATCATCATCAAGTTGGACAGCTCGTTCATAATTGGTTCTAGTACTTGGTAGTGATCCTGTTTCCCGAAGAGTACGAAAAGTTCCTGAAATTGTTTTGGTATCTGGAATCCTCCTATTAGGGTAACGTAGTTCATATTCTTCTACAGCAGCCCCAGCATTACCATTACAGTAACCCAAAATAAAAACCATATCAACGTATTCCTCTGATGTAAATAAGTAAGGCATTTTTTCGCTGAATAAACAATCGAATTATAACTCACAGAAAAATTGCATTTAATAACACGATTCACAGAACCCGATCTCCTGCTGTAGCTTGCAAAACACCACTAATACACAGTTCTAACGTAACAGTACAGAATACCATTGTTGATCAGCTGTTATTCGTGCGTTACCAACTTAGAAATTAATAAAACAAAAAACTGCATTTCGATGATTAGTAAACAATAATGGGAAAATGTTTGCTTCATTTATTTTCGAACATTTGATGTAAATTTGTATTAAAAAAAAAAAAAAAAACAACGAAATAAAACATGATATTTTTATTTACAAACAAATTTATTTAACAGTTAATCTTGTTTTCTCAATTCATCTCATCATTAAGGAACAAACATTTTGTTTTTGTTTTATTTTAACTAAATACCGTACGGTATTTCTTTACAGCTAGTAATGTATTATACTGAATAAAATCGATTTTTTGGTACTTATTTCTGTTTATTTTAGACTTTGATTATATAAATTTTCTCAGAATTAAATTCTCTACAATTAATGTTTGTTGATTTTATGTATTTATTACCAATTTAACAAAGTTATTGTACATCAAACTTAAAAAAACATTGTTTCGTGCCCCAATTTTTTGCATTTAACCCTGAATCCCTCAAAAACTACTACAGGTACAGTTCTGAAACCTATTTTATTAGCTTTATCAGGTAAAAATACATAAGAATCCACGATATTTCTTACTTAATTAACCTTTCCAAAAGTTCAGTATGGCTTTATTTTACTCTTTACCCAGGAATTCAGGCGAAATCTTTCGCTAGCTGTAACTCGCTAACGAAGCGTTTTCGGACCTATGTTTATATAACATTTTTTCATTATTTTTACTAGTACAATGTGCTGTAGAAGTGGGGGGAGAACTTCATGAATCACCCTGTATAATATTTCAGCATTCATATAAGCAAAAATATTAGTAGAAGATAGATGATAAAGGATTGGTAATGCCTTAATCTGAGGTGGTTTGTTATTTCAATTAATAATGTAGGATAGCGCTGTTCATTAAATAGTTTTTTTAAACTAAATTCAAAGAGTAACATTAATAATATTTTTATAATTACTAAATTAATTTTCATATTTTTCATTGCCATTGTTATTACATTATTTACATCTATAGCTACAACACCTCTTCAAACGACGATATTTGTTTGATATTTATAACATTAAATAATATTACATGTCTTATGTATATGTAAGTTTGGGTACTGGAAAATTGATTCCTCTCTTTACGATATAAAAAAGGTAAGTGGTTAAGCTACCACCACCACCACAAGAGTAAGTGGTTTATAAGAGTAAGTATAGTGCTGCAAATGGGTGTGGGTTTTAATAAAAGTTCTCGACATAGTTCTGTAAGGTACTTTTTATTACGACAGAAAATGCAGAAAAAACATGTAGTTCACTTCACTATATATTGGAATCAGAATCTGAAAGCCTTTTTTAATCGATACACGGAAAAACAAATTAAATGCTTTTTACTCACTCACTCATCATTAACTCTAAAATTCTCCAATATCTTACTTATTTGAAAATGTTTACACGTATTACGATTTAAATAGAATAAACAAATACTGTTATAAACATTCAGAGAGGTTAAAATGGGATTGCAACATATAGAGGAAGTATATTTTGCTTTTCCCTTTTACCACACATGTTTTATGCTCTCAACAGAAAACACCATTGTATTTCATAAAAATAAACTTCTAACAGGTGTTAAATTGTTGCTGAGACTTCTAGAATAATGATTTTAATAATGAGATTTAAAACCTCCTTGATGTATGCAGCGTTTTTGAAGCTACATTGGTTTATTTTTTTAATTAAAACTTAAATTAAATAAAAATTTTGGGAAAGAAATATTGGAATTTAATTTTAAATTAGATTGTGAGAAGTTAGGATAAAAACGAATATGTAATCCTTTGGCAAGTTAGTACTGGTAGTTTTAAAATGTTAGGAAGGCGGTTCACTGCCTTAAATTGATCAGAACTTGTCTTGTTACGGCTATTGTTCTCCTAGATGGATACAGCTGGGCCAATGAGAGAACACCGCGGATGTCAATCAGAATTGGTTGGAAGGGGGAAGTATATAAGCGCCAGCTCATAATTTTCGCCCTTCTTTTGGTAATTTTCGTGAATTAAGTTGATTACAATGCGCCGTGTTTCTAAAATTTGTTTCCGCGAGGGATTTTGAGGTAAGCACCAAATTTATTGTACGTTTTATTGAAATATTCTACCAGATCTGATATTAAATTAATTTTTTAGTCTTTTTATAGGACAAAATTAAATTCATAGAAACTACAGAGCAATCTGCATAATTAATTCACGATGAACAGTAGAGCATAGTAGAATCATACAAGTTACATTTGGTTCAAACTTGCAAGAAAAGTGAATTAAAGTTGAACTTTATCATTAACTTTTATTGAAATTTGGAAATTTAGTAATTTATTAATATCTAATTGGAACTGTTTTATTGTGAATTGTTAATTGGTAATTAATTGAACTTTAATAATTGTTTGAGAGAGTTGTAATCTGAATTGCAGAGACTTGAAAGTTAAGGTTCAACTAGTGGAAAGAGAAGTTTTGAGTGAACTTAGAAGTGAAAATTTTTATTTTAGTTATTTCCAAGTTGTATTTGATTTTATTTGAAAACTTTATTATTTTATATTAGAAGAGAGTTCTGATTTTTAGTTTGATATATTTGGTTAATATTTTTATATCTTGCCAAAGGACCTTTTAAAATTTATTACTAAACGGATGTCAATTCTTTGTGAAATAGAGTGATGAAACTTCTGAAACATTGAACTTATTAATTTGCCAGTGTATAATATATCCATTATTTTTATTTAGAACTGTGATTTTTATTTTAGAAAAACCTGATAATATTTAATAGTTAACAATTTAATAATAAATTGTACTGAATATTCACTCGGAGCTTACTAATTAAAAAATATTTTATATCGTCTTGGATGTCTCATTGATAATTTAAATATTAATATTCTGAGTAAACTAGTTGGCTTGTTCGAGAGTTATTTTTACCGGAATTTGAGTTCAAGTACCGGCGTAGCAAGTACTTTTTGTGATTTAATGCTTATTGAAATTAAATTCGGCTATTGCCATTTATAAAAATGTAATGTAAATTAACGTGATTCGACAGGTATTTGGCCTTCCGATCATACGTTAGTTTGATTATTTAAACACACATGTGACAGAAATGGCAAAATAAAATATAATTGAATCTTAAAAAGAAATAGTTCTGTGGTGTAGTGGTAACACACTCACCCGGCAAGTGAGAGATCCAGGTTCGAGTCCCGGCGGAGCAAGTACTTTTTATTATTCAATGTTTATTGAAATTACACACACATACACACACACAATATAATGATATAATAATAAATATTAATTATTATTTGTTATAGCTGTAGCATTTTAATAGCATACCGAATCATTTTTCATTGATCGTCCAGGTGTTACGGATTCATATTTAAAATAACATAAAATATCGCATTGTGAGCATGTCGGGTCTGTATGCTCGGAAAGGCTTCCAGCAATAATTAAAAACCTGCATCAGTCACAGTTCACTTTACGGGACAGTAATTATTTAAATAGCCCCCGGAAACTTTCCTTTGACTGCGTTTTATGCGATTCATACAAACATCACCTGTAATATCTTTGTGAGTATGTAGTATTGAAGTTATACTGAGCAAAACTAACTTGAGTACAGATTCTTAAAGTTATAGAATAACCACTAACGAGTGTCTACTGTATAAAAATCAAAAGAGTCGCTTATAAATCACTATTGATCCAACTTTCTGATATCTGGAATTTGGCACAATAATGACTACTGACTTAAATAGAAAACGTGAGGTATTTTATCAAACATCCACAGTGGTTGAAGTGGGATTGAAAACTCACCCTTAACAGAACTATATTTTGTTTTCCAAATTATCTATGACCAAGAAAGATGACATTTGGAAAAAATGTGCTATCATGCTTTTAACAGAATAGTAAAATTGTATACCATGTGGTTCAACTACCCATAGGGGCTATAATAGGGGTGCACCCCTAGGAAAAGTGGTTTCCATTTTTAAACTTTTCAGTGTCCTAGAAACGTGAAATTTTACATGTATGTGCATTATGCACTAAACAGATTACTGGTCCCGGAATTGCATTAAACTACATTAGATTTCAAGTTCCATAAGTAGATGCCACTTCATCTAAGATGTTTCAGACATACATACATACATACATATATATATATATATATATATATATATATATATATAATAATTATTAATATATAAAATAATAATATATAAAATATAGACAATACATTATTTTAGATTTGCTAGATTATTTTAGACTATTTTTAACAGATCATTTCTTATTTAAACCAAAAGGTTATTTTGACTGAGTCACTAAGTCAAAATAAATTGATACGCTTGTTCAAAATTTTCTAATTGAATTTCGGAAGAATCTTCTGGTACTTTACAAATCCCTTTTAATGTGTAACAATTATTAAATATTTCGTTATGAGCCAATGCATGTTGTGAAACCACAACACAACTCAACAAACAAGTCAATTAGTCTATATATTGATTAGGGAAACGGTGTAAACGCTGCTTCAACACCATAAAAACCTTCGACCGGAAGTCAAGTACTATGACAGGAAGTAGATACTTTTTAACCAAAGTAAAATTTATGAGCAACGCATGTATATATTTCCACAATTCGTGCAATAATGCAAACGCTAATACAGCACTGGAAATATCTTAGTCCGAGAGTATATTACAATGAGCGGAGGTGTTACCTTTTTGATAGAATTGCATTTTTCAGACCTACGTATATACTGATATATATTTTTCTTGATCGGGCCAAGAATTCAAACGTAACTTGGACACTCGGAATAAGTTAGACAGAAAGAAGATTACAAGAACCAAAAGTAGAAACTTTTTAACCAAAGAAGGCGCCCATGAACTGGTACGTAAGTATTTGTTTTGAACGGGCCAATAATACAAACTCTGATATGACCAATGAAATCTAACTATATTAACCTGTCATGCTTAATTGCGCTACTTATAAAACCGATTCACTCTTCGACTTTTAAAAATTAAATTATTCTACAGTGGATTAGGAGATTGTAATATCTTTCAGTGAGCATCACACACACATATGGGATGCGGTTTTCATTATAACATCAGTACTGCTGTATTATAACCTGTTTATGTAGTCTAAGAGTAGAGAACTCGTAGACATAATAAATTTATATAGTCTTATTATAAAATATATCCATTGTGATGTCAAACGGTAAGTAACGTGTTCAAATTTTCTGCAGTTTTTTTATTTAGTTATAGTTAGGTGTAGTTGTTATCTAAATTTTTCAGTTTATTAGATTTTAATGTGTAAGGTCAAACACAAACTAACGACAAAAACCAATCAAAATTTCGGAATCTGCCATTAGGGTAATTATTTGTATGCATTTAATTTCCATAAATATAACATTCTATATTATGTGGAGCCTGCTCAACAGAGTTGAATGATATGGCAATTCCAAGGTCAAAATGGATATATTTATTTCTCACAGTACATTGAGGAACACGTAAAATATTCATTCTTACCCCTAGAGATTTTTATAAATAAATTTACAATAAAAACAAAATAAAACTATATTACTCTGTTCGTCTGATATGTTTATTTTGTTTAGTTTACTCACTATTTCCTGGATGATGCAAACAGTTAACGATAATAACTACCTCTTTGTATTTTTTGCTTGTTTTCCCTTATCCTTATGTTTCCCCTAAAATAGCACATGTAAAAGATAAGGAAGTCTGTTTCATGTAATCGTACAATATTCAGCAAAAATAAATATGTATATAAAATAAAATAGTGAAAATATGTGGCATATTGATCACTGTCCGTTTGAAACGTTGAAAATCATCAAATATTATTTTGGGAGATCTTTCCCTCTTTACTCAGTTCTTTAGATTTTTCATTCTCTCATTTATCAAGTAGTTAAGGATTGTCCAAGCTTAGGTTCTTAGATAGGTCTTATCTCCTTGTATATCACTTTCTTAAATATGCTTCTGAACAGAGTTCTATTCGTAAATAATTTATGAAGGCTTAGATGGGGTTCACTGGAAATGCTACATTTACTATAATATTCTATTTTTCTTATACTTTCCTTGTAAATGTAAATATCCCTGTTATAATCACCCTCGTGGAATTTTTGAGATTTTCTATTTTTCCAGACATGAAACTTATAATCCAAAACCATTAAAATCTTAAAATTAATTTTATATGTATCCAGTTATGAATTATAATGTGAGCTTGTGGCATAAAATTATAATGTGAATTATAATGGAATGTTGCAAGGTGGCAAAAAATTTGTTCTAGAATTCTAAAGCTATTACATTATCGTTCATCCTTAATAGTTTATTTTTTTGAGTATAATAAAACGTTACGGGAATAATTTTATTGTATATGTGGAAAAGCTGACGTGATTATTAATTGATTCAGACTAAAATTAGTACAGAAACCGTATTTGTACATACGTTGGTTCCGTTAGCTATTCTCAACCAACCAAACGTTTCAAGATGCAAAATGCATTCAAGCCATTCATATTCGTGCAAAATGTTTATATCGTGTTCTTCGCAACATAAATAAAAATCTACTATTTCCATCAAATTATTATATATTATATCATTTAGGCAATATTTACTGTTACTTTCTTCTTTCATAACTCTTGCAGTTACAAAATTTTGGCCGTTCTAACGTTTAGAAGTATACAATTTAACCGTTGTAAGAAATAAATTTACAACATAATTTCTTATTAATAGTAATGTAACATAAGAATGTATAGCGTTGTAATATTTATACTATGGAGTTCCTAATACTTGAAAGAGTTATGATTATATTTAAATATCAACATTGAGAGTTATTATCCCATCAGTTTTGAGCAAATTAAACATCTAAACTAATATCGAATCTTCCGTTTGACTTTTTGAGATGACGGCCAATTATGAAAATTAGTTATCTTCCGATTGAACTGGAAGGAATATTATTTTATTGTTTTAATTAGCGGCTGTTTAGTTAGCCATCTAAACAGATAACACTATTACAAATTTTACATAATAAATTGATTGATAAATGGAGTAAATCAATCGAAGTTGAAGTAAAAGAGTTTGACCCTTGATTATGAGGGCTCCATAGTCAAGGGTTTAACTGAGATGATGATTAGTTTATATAAAAATGAACATACTATAAAACCAACGTGTTAGATTTATAAGTAGTTTCTAAATTATTACAAAACTAAAATGTAACCAAAGATATCTCATGGAATAGGTACGTTAATATAATATTCCCCTAAATATTATATTTCCAGAACATATTGCAATATAATAGATTTTCTGCAGACGTCTGTATTTGAGCTCAGTCGCACGTAAAAAGGAGGTGAATGTTATCTTTTATTCTACTTATTCTGTGTGACATCCAAATAGCCTGATGATTTACTTCTTTAATGTTTGATGGCAACTTTAATCGTGATGAAATTTTTCTTAGCATATCCAAATATACTAAAGAGTACTTTACGAAAGTTAGCCTTTCATATTTAGCCTCAGAACTGCGACTTCTTAGACAACTGTTGAAAAATCAAAATTATTACTTTCAAAGTCAGATACTAAAAAATAATAATACTCCTCAATAGTGTGTCATGAGTTGTCAGGGAGGTAAACAGAAGCATTTTACTAGATCAATGTTACACCTTTTGATAGCGTGTTATGTTTAGACTGATGTATATAGCCTTTTAATAAAACACACACGTGGTTTATATAAGCTCAGCTTTGTAGATGTGCAATTATCTCGTGTAGAATGCAATTAGTAGAGATACATACTAGTCACCCTTGATGCAAAGTTTCATGGAATAACTTTTCTCACTTTTTGACGTAAAAATTTCTATTTTAAAGAGTCAACCGAGTATTTTCCCCAATCTCCCTTTGTAACCCCCAGGTTGTTTACTACCTTAATGTTATAAAGAGTGGTAGGACCAATGGCAGTTTCATTACATAGGAAGTCCTTCTTTTCTAGAAACATAAAGGAGAATTCTAAACAAAGAATACATAAAGACAGACATGCTGAATATTGAAAAAGATAGGGGTGTAGTGGAGGGTATTGTGTATATCAGTATTGTATATCAGTTTCTAATGTATGTTGGCAAATAACCTTTATAGTAAACGTTATATTGTTTGAATGGGCTCGTTTACATCGTTCCTGCAGAATATTGGTTTATTCTCGGCATAAACTCTACATGTAAATGTCACTTTTCCTTTAAGGCAAATTATTTATTCCTGATTTTCAGCAATAATATAAGCTTATCCAATAATATGTTACAGCATGTTACCGATCTAAATTATAATAAATTTAAGATTGCAATTTCATAAATCGATTAAAAAATATAGTACAAATGACATTGCGTATTTTTAGCAATAACATGTTTGCCTGCAGGCCTGAATACATTATTGCTATAACATGGACACATATATTACAGTCGCATAATGCTTATTCTTACTAGACAACTTACAATGAAACTATATATATTTATTATCATACTTTATCCGTGATCATTTTAAAGTGACGTGTTGTTTCCTATTTCTATGGTGCTCCGTGTAGTTCTTAAACTAATATTAATTTCGAATTCATAAAAAAGTATATCACGGGACATCCATTATGAGTTATGGTTTAATTTTTCTGAGTATCTATCTCTCTGTCTTGTTCGAAATAACTAGACATGAATCTAGGGAAATGAGAAAAGTATTAATTAATTGTTCTTTTAAGGAAGGCTGTGTCTAAGGACCGATTAGTATTTTTTAATTAAATGAAATCGCGATTTTTAATTCTCTTTCTGATGTTAAAACCGAAAAATACAAAAAAATATAAAATAAATTCTAATTTTCTTTGTTTGTTAGACCAGTTTAGATACAGCTCGTATGCATCTATGAAGAGCCGGTCCGTGTACTGATTATAACTCATAAGAACAATTTTAAAACTAATAAATTTTTACGGCCTTATTTTTAATCATTGAGCTATAGAAGACGGATAATTTTAAACAATTATTAAATTCACATTATACTTTATTAATTTTTTCGATACCTTTAAGGACTAGTCAGAATAATTTTCACACAATTTTATACTTAATACTTAAAACTAAAAAGAGTTTGCAACTGTATTGATTATATTATATTGAATGCATATTGCGACATCGACCATAGCGCTCCATAAAAAAGAGCGTACAAGTTTAAAGAGGTTTAGCATTATTCTTATGTGAAATACTCAAGGTTTTTTCATTAAATCTTGTTCTTAAGACTCCAACTGTGGGCTCCGTGTGAATTGTACCAAATAATAACTTCATTAAGTCATGCAAATCGGTCGTTAAGACATTACAACATAATGATTTCGGCAATACCAGCTGAAACGACACAGACGAGAATACGATCAATATGAACTGCGAGACGCCTAGTTAGACGAATGATTCTGTTGTTTAAAGTGGGCTATATTGGCGCATAATGAAAGGGGCGTAATTATAAAATTGTATGTGTGAATGAGAATTTTGTGATATGAATGTAAGTGTACCGTTTTACTGGCACATGAGGGGTTAGCTTTGAAATTTAAATGTTTGTGAAGGTTAAAAAAAAGGAAAACGAAATTCTTATGAAATAAATAAGGTTGAAACTAAAATAAAACTTCTTCTTGAAAATAATTACAGGATTTAAAATTAAAATAAAAACTTCTTGATAACTTTAAATTCAAACTTGTAATATATTCGTCACTCCAAAAATGTACAAAGTTCTTACAGTTTGTCTTTTATTCAATTTTCAAAATTCAAAACTTTCACACTCTAATCTGATCTGGCAATTCTTCACTTTAATTTATCATCAAAATTCAATTTTATTTTGTTACTAATTTTCTTTAGTTTACTTTAAATATTACTTCTTTTCAGTGTTAGAGATTTAAAAATATTGCTGAAAGCATCTGTAACAACCACAAAATTCTTTTAGTATTTTTACATAAAATTTTATATACATGTGCTCACTGCACCAACAAGTTTTATATTGCACAGATCAAAAGGAAAAGTTCCTAAATTCCCATTAAATTTAATTTTTACAATATTTCTTTCCCCAAAGTTATTCAAAATAACTAAGAATGAATATTGACTGGAGTCCAGTTAAAAGGTTCACTTACCCGCAGGTTCGATGACGATTAGCAAAAGATTAACTCTAAGCACTTTCAAAGTCTACTCGTTACTACGAGTATAACTTCCGATCAACTGAGACGGGAGGTACGGCACGTCTACCTCACCCCACCTGCAATTTTGTTATCAAACACTGCCATCTGCGATGTGCGCCTCGGTGATAGCAGCCTCTTTTGTACTGTCCAGTCTTTATCATTCTTCTGGGCCTACTCCTTCCACCGGTAATCCAGTTACCCCAGAATTACAATTTAATACAATCGGTACATAAGAAATCTTAGATTAAAATCCATGAAGTTTGCTATACAAAGTACTATTGTCGCTGCAATAACACTGCTTTGATTTGAGATCCTGGTGTCAGTTTGAACAGAAGCATATAACCAACACATAGTGCAGGATGAACAACAACATTGTGTTGATGTGTAGACCA
The DNA here is from genome assembly GCF_021130785.1 of Homalodisca vitripennis. NCBI lineage: Eukaryota > Metazoa > Arthropoda > Insecta > Hemiptera > Cicadellidae > Homalodisca > Homalodisca vitripennis. Next base: position 61,593,327 of record NC_060214.1, read on the forward strand.
CAAGACACAGTGCAGTATTCCTGGAATGTCCTCATTTAAGCCTATACCTTCTCTACCATAATCCTTGTGTGTGGAGTTTTTAGGTTGACACTTGATCACACAGTGTCTATCATATTAAATCAGACACACAAACAGCAACAACAGCCTTGTGTTGATGTGTAGACCACAAGAAACTGTGCAGTATTTATAACAACTTGGATTGTAGATATTAATATTTAGACATCCAAGACGATATAAAATATTTTTTTATTAGTAAGCTCCGAGTGAATATTCAGTAAAATTTATTACTAGATTTCTAACTATTAAATATTATCATAAATAAAAATCACAGTTCTCAATAGAAATAATGGATTTATTTTAAACTGGCATATTAAAAGTTTAATGTTTCAGAAATTTCATCACTCTATTTTCCACAAAGAATTGACAAACCGGTTATTAATATTAAAAAGGTCCTTTGGCAAGAAATATAAATTTCAGTCAAATATATCAAACTAAAAATCAGAGCTCTCTTCTAAAATAATATAATAAAGTTTTCAAATAAAAATCAAATTATACTTGGAAATAACTAAAATAAAAAGTTTCACTTCTAAGTTCACTCAAAATTCAAAAATAAAAATCAAACTTCTCTTTCCACTAGTTGTACCTTAACTTTAATGTCTTTGAAATTCAGATACAACTCTCTCAAACAGTTATTAAAATACAATTAATTTCCAATTAATTGAATTTTACCAATACAACAGTTCAAATTAAATATTAATAAATTACTAAATTTCCAAAATGCAATCAAAGTTATTAACAAAGTTCAATTTTAATTCACTTTTCTTTCAAGTTTGAACCAAATGTGACTTGTTTGATTCTATTGTGCTTTATTGTTCATCAAGAATCAGTTATCTGTTCCGGTTTGACGGGTACTTCAGTTTATTCATTTTCGGTTTGTCAATTTCTATATGTCTAGCTTATTCATAAGGTTTTCTAAGAGCTATCGTCTTTAGTATAGATGAGAATCTATTTGCAAATGCATCTCGAATACAATTTGTAATGTTTTTGTAATTTTAGAGGATCATACAAATTTATATTCTTTCTAAAGAATTTATTTCTTCAAGTTGATTATTTTCAAGTTGAAACTTAATGAAGAGTACAAATTTAGTTTAATGGTTTGCAATTGACCTCTTATAGACTACTCAGAGTAACATAAATGTTTTCGTTCTTTTATGCAAGCATAGACTTAAGAAATCACAAGATTACCTTTACGTTTTTTATTTATTCAATAATTTCAAAACTGTGAGTAATTTATCCACCAATATTTTCAACATTGAGTAGTAATAGTAAAGCCTGAGTAAAACTTTGTTTTTTTGGGCTTACATTGGAAATAAGAGCTAGTATCACCAGAGATTACCTGCTAATTGAAGACTCCAACCATCTCGAAAATACTTTTTTAATGGGGAAAGCTACCAATAAAAACCTACTGACCAGATAATCTAATACGTCTATTAAACTTTAAATATTAATCAATTTTAAACAATGTCATATTGAAAAACATTAATTTTTAAGTCAAAGTTATTAATGTTAACGTGGAATGCTCTGTTTACAAAGCGTGCTTTTGCATAATGATAAAGTACTGTAATTGTACAAATGTAATTGGGAGAGTTTGACATGATGTCCGTAACGAGAATCTGCTTTGCTTTTCCCGCTCGCGTACTACTAATTACTGTTCTTGGAATATTCTCGTATTCTGATAAGGATTTATTATTTAATGCATACGTATCCAATAAAAGATCCATGCAATTCTATAACTGAATTTACTAAGTTAGATGCATTAAACTTACTTGGAGACCTCCATAAACAACTGATATTAATGTTAAAGATCGGTTGAAGAATCTGTAATTATTACAAGTTTATCAATTGATATTCTTTTTATTAATATACTTACTGTTCTTTGCCTCATGACATAGTTCCCGTAATTGGTTTTTGAATTCAGAGTAATACTTATACACATTCCTTAGATGTGTTCGCTAATAAATTATTTTCATTTTTGGGACACCGTATTGCTTGTATAAATATGTTTTCATACTATATATTAATTCTTCTTTGAGGTATTTTTAAAGATATCAAAATTGTAAAGGAAACACGATTTTCCGGATATTTTCGATAACACAGTGATAGAAAAGAATCAGTAACGCTACGCTTGGAGATCTGCAATCTAATCTCTTCTAAGGTGAATAACTAACCTAACGAACAACTACAATAAAGGTTAACATAAACAAATAATACCAGATCTTTGTAACGCGCGTAAGTTAGGAATCACAACAACCATGTTCCGTATCAACTCCATTCTCAATAACTCTTAAAATACACAAATACACTCAATGAACACAAAACACAGCACTAATTATTGTTAAACCTGAACTACAGAATACAGCTCATATTAGGTCTGAACCCACCGACCAATCACCTATAAGTTACAGTTCACGGGGGACTGGTTTGTGTCAGATCCCTGTTTTTATTGCTTCAATGAGACCACATAATCAGTGCCAAATGTCGAAGGAACTCAGTCTCTAATATCTATCGTGGTCATGTATATTATTTGAATGCGCACGTAATAAAACTGTATGAATATTTTAAAATTATATCCTACAGAATACGCTAAATAATTTGAATAAACTATCACTGGTGCCATTCATATCAGAATTAGGATTAAATTATTATCATTTCTGTGTACTGTCCACTAAAGTGCTACTTCTCAGAAAACTGAAATTTTCGTACTCTGATGTCGAAACGATGCAAAGATTTAGATTTCTTCTTTGTCTTCTAAACGGGAGATGAACTGGAGATAAACTTATCATTCACATTAAATAAAAACTACCCCGCCATAGCTATATTGTGTATATAAAATAACAAGTTTACGTATCGACAGTTTACTCTTTAGAGAGTTCAACTATTCCTTTTGCGGGTGTGACTTGTTCGTGTATTTGTACTCTTAACGTCTGGGCAGTAACACCGCTTGGGTTCAATAGCCGGCAAACTGTTGTCAGGTATGGTAATTTGATAGTCCAATGTCGCACATTTTAGGGAACATATTTAGGAATTAAATTTCTTAAATATGATGAAGAGATTATTTGTGAATCCTCGAAACGTAGTGTTATAAATTTTGTTTCACTAAACGATGTTTAACGCGAACGTCCGTTCCATCGTCAATAACAGATTTTAAACAAAGAATAAATCGGACTTGTGAGGAGTTCAAACCGAACTACATAATGTGTAGAAATGTACGTTTAAAGTCTTATAGTGACTGAAGATGTTTGCTATCTCTGTTAATGATGTTGAACTTCCGTAATCCCATTTATAAGCTAAAGGCATAAGCCAAGGCAAGTGTTAAGTGTACTGTAAAGAGACTCACATGGATTTTTCATAAGGTAATAAAAAGACTTTGATCGAAACAGTACCAAATGCTGTTTAGATTGACACGATGACAGCATACATTATAATATACAATATATATATATATATATAATTATATATATATATATATAATTATATATATATATATATAAATATATATATATATATATATATATATATATATATATATATATAATTATATATAATCATTTTATCACTAAAAGTATTTGCTCCGAGGAGATTCGAATCCAGAGCACTATCTTTTTCCAATTCAATTATTATGTATTTGGCCGTTTCTGTCACGTATGTGTAGAATATATAAATTAAATTTGTGTAAATGGTAATAGCCTAGTTTAATTCAAACAAACATTGAATTACAAAAATTACAGGTCTCAAACTCGGATCTCTCACTTACCGGGTGAGTGTTCTACCACCAAACTACGTATATAATATACATGTAAAAGGAGTTGAATGATCGAGTATGAACGCCAGGAAAAAGCCATTCAGGATAGACAAAAGTACGTAGGCTTATCTTGTATCCTGGAGGCACACTAATGAAGGATTTAAATTTAGTTTTCTGATTTCTGATTGATTGCATTGTATTGTTCCAAAGATATTTTATTAATTTTACCAGTCTGTTAAATGTTATCAGTTGCTCCATGCTGCATTGCATAATGACAGCACAACTATTATATGCTTAATTAATTTAACTAAAATTTTAAATTATTTTAAATTTATGGTACTGAAAGCATGCAGAAAACCTGATTGTAACAAAAGTTCTTATAACAACTGAGCACTATCCTGAGTCTATCCAGATGAAGTTGAAAAGAATGAAAAGTTGTAGTAACTATATATTTTAATGGTAAATTTGATAAAATATGTATGCATTTATTAAAAAGTACTGTAAAGCAGATATTACAGACAAAGGCACAGTCTAAAAGAAACGAAACGAAGAAAACCTTTAGTATTTTGGGATTAAAATACTAATTCATTCCGTTCACGCGTAAAATAAGATCGTATAAAATAATGAATGTTAGATTCACAAGTAAGATATCGCTTAGGTTTATTCTAATAAGTATAGGTGGAGACTTTCGTAAAGACAAACGAATAAATTTTTTCAAATAGCCCACAAGGTTTACTAGAGTTCAAAAAAAGGAGAGCCCATGTTTAAATCGCCTGAGATGGTAAAATTACAGTGTAACTCCTCACCCTTTGGACATGAACTTTAATTTTCCTAATCGTTTGATTATCACTGTTTCTATGCATTAAAAATACCTGTATTCTTTGAGTAGGCTTCTTTTGATTCATGCTCTTGCAATATCTTTTCTTTGCAGATGAGATGGTTGGCTAGTAACCTATACCAAAGGAACACATGACTTCATGACGAATGCATAATGCTTATTATTGATAAGATTAGACAATATAAATTTAAATATGATTTATCATTACTGATTGAATGCAAAAGCTAGCTGTATGAATCAATTACATTCCAGGTTTATTTAAGAATAACTTTACGATGTAGCCTGTTTATGAGGGAAGGATGCTAAAAAGTCAAGAAGGGAAATTGCTTCAGACTAGATATTGTGGGTTATTCCCTAATAACGATGTCGATTCGTAGGAGGTACGTGAAACGCAGAGGTTGTTATTCCTTTAACAACCACTTTTAAGGAAGTTGTGGGAGTCTCATTATGCAGTCTATATGTCTTGAAGAGCAGGTTTATTCGTTTGACTGCTACTTATATCCAAGGCGTATCATTCTGAATCAAAAAGTTTCATATAGAAAAATAATCACATTCAATGTTATATTTAGAAAATACTAAATAATGTAATTAAATTCTTGTACAATCCTACATCAAGTTAAAAAAAGCAGAGCAGAAAATGGATACTAGTCCAGAATATAATCAATTGGTATGTATTTAAATTGTATTTGATAGTTTAGTAACAAATATACGTGTATATATATACTGGTCACATTATATCATGCAAGAAATAATGCATACAAGGTGTTCACCACTCAAACTCTATCAAAATTTAAGATATGATTGTCGGGTCAACATAAGTAGGAAATGTCATATAATATAGTATAGTACTATCTTGCTTATTTGCTATATACTGCCTGTCTGTAAATTTATATTTTAACAAATAACTTTACATGTTTAAACTGAATAAAGGTATCAATTTTATGTTCACAAAATTTGTTCTTTTTTCTAATGAAGACTATTTTCAAAAAGTTTCAGTAAATGTTATCTATAGTGTCGAAACGGTGGCCATGTAAGGCTTTCAAATGCTATTATTTATTTCCATTACGATATATTGGTGTATTTTACTATGAAGCTTATATTACTTTAAAGTAAACTCCTAGGAAGAAATTTTACTTAGCTACGATAATAATAACGGAGTTGCAAAGGTTTTTTTAAATGAGCGTCTTCTCTCATTGAAATACACTAATCGAGATGTAAATGTTTAACTTCGGTTTTATATTCACCTGATTGTTGTAATTAAAAGCTGAACACACTTGCTAATTGTTGTAATTTGGTACACTTGCTATAAAATTTGTATGCCATACATGTTGTTTTGCCGATTTGATTTTAACGGTATGCATTGTTACCAAATACCAGATAAAAATCATATTAGTAATTGGTTTGCCAAATTTTATTACTATGTTTTTTCTTATTAGCAGTATTCCGTAGTTCACTTGTCTTATACATTCTTTATAAATATTTATTTTTCTCGTCAAGTTTTAAATCAGAGATAAAGGTTTCTTGAGCTTTTTTTATTAAAAAGTTCTTGTTTGTATAATATAAAGAAATTATAAGGAATTCGCAAATTATGAACTTTATGAATTTATTCATTTTAAAGATATTTTTTCCCTTATAAGAAACAAACGGGCAGAAAGACATAATCAAGACAAGAATACGAGAATAATTGACATTATATTTCTTACTTATTTTGAGCTAACAAATGAAAATGGTGAAGTTTCATAGATTAATTTATGACCTCCTGTATAATATCCCTCCAAGTGGCGGTCATTTTTTCCTGTAGTGGCGGCATGTTTTCGAGCCTCATGCAAGGGTTTTTTTTTAAATTTATTAAAAATATAAATTAAAAGTAATATATATATATATATATATAGAAGTATATATTTTTGTGTTCAGAATTAAACATATAATAATATTAGTATTTAAATTTGGCCTTAAAAAAAATGTTTACTAAAAATGTTTTTCCATGAAATTCAAAATTTACATTTTTTTTTTAATTTGGGGGGGACCATACCTAGCAAACCAAGTTATAGTAAGAAAACTATAAAAATGAGATTGCCATTTAGTGTCAAATTTATTCTAGTTTCAGAAACACATAAGCAGTATACAAATTTATGAAACTATAATAACACTATATAACAAAAAGCAGCGATGCGCATAAATTGTGAAAATAGGGTGTATATGTAAGAGTTTGCTAATAAAAGTTTTACTAATACAGTTTTACATCAATACATATTATATTGCATATTTTATTACTCAGAATGAAGTAAACTATACACCAGTAGTAAAATAAATTCCATAACTTTTTTTGAAGAGTCGAAAAAAGATTCATTTTGTCATTACTCAAAACTTTTGCGAAAAAATTTCAAACAGCAAAGTATAAAATGTGTTTTAAAGCTTGTATTGTATCCAAATTTATAAATCTATGGTTTCCATCTGATGGGAAATTTTATGTAGTTTTAGAAAACCATAAACTGTGTCTAAATATATTACATATATTTTACAATGACTAACAATGAGCCTGGAATGGTCCACACAGTTATCATACATAACCAAAGAAATTACGGTAAATATATATTTGGTTGTAAAAATTGTTATTTCAGAACTAAAAGAGTGCATAAAATAACGTTTAGTGAGTGAAAAACAATAACAAACTACGTGAAATGAATTTTAGCCAAGTCATTTTGCAATAGCCTACACAGATTCGATAATTCATCAAACATATTTCAGTAAAAAGAAATTTATTTATTCTAAAATATATTTATTTGCACTACTGCAATATTTAACAATTCACCACACACTAAACACAACACTAAAACACAAATAAACCTAATAAAACTTACTAATAAACACGACTCGTCACATAAACAAATCAGACGGCATCGGCAACATGGCGGTCGCAGTGAATTGCATCATCATCTTCTTTTACGTTCCAAACTACGAACTTGGTACGTTGCAACTACAATACAAAGAGGAATAAAACTATAGTATTCCTTAGGCTTTTTTTCCCGAATCCAATGGTGCATGAATCGAATCGATGCGTTGCCGGAATATACTGTAATGAGTGATTATGCAAGGGAATGTTTGTTCGTCGATCTTTTTTTATGAACAACAGTTGGAGGGATATAAAATACAAGTTAAATTAAATTATATTTTTTATAATTCGACGAATATAAAATATTACTTTGTAGATAAATAGTACTAAGTAATTAAGTATTATATGGCTCGTATGGATTACAAGATCGAAATTATGTATAGTAATTGGAATAAAACTGGAAAGGAACAGAGATTATTAAATATATTGTTAATTAATTTATAATTACTATTTAGAGACTCCTATTTAATTTGTTTATAAGTTTTTAATGTTACACTTTAGCTGTTACTTTTGAGATGTAAATTTCTTATCATTGATTCTCCACACCAATAACAACAAAGAGGTGGCAGCTGTTAGAAAGGTTCCTCGTATTTAGTGTAATGTACATAAATACGTCCGCTTATTTGTGTTGATATCATTTATTACCTTCGTCACATGAATCAATTTTGTGCACAAACAGTCATTAATAGTTCTTATTGTACTTTTACAAAACTGTCAGAGCCATACGATATGCTCTGGGATTTATTTGTGTTCGCAAAACACTACTGTAAAGCTTAACCCTAAAAAGCTTTCAAACTATTATATTTTCCACTGTTTCAGTAATTTGAAATACAGAGAGTACAAAAAAAAGTTTGCTGTTTAGTGTAATACGTGAGGAGTCAATTTCATAACTTTTTTACACATTTAGTTAGCTTATTATGGTTGGTTGTAATGTTGGTTTCAGAATTAAATTCTCTACAATCTGTATTAGGAAAAACAATTTTTTATTCGTCATTTAACAATGTTATTGAACATCAAACATTTAAGACGGTATTTTTGTTATTTGATTTTTGGCAAATTTCATACTTTTTCTCAAAACCTGTTCACACAACAATCTCTAGAGTGGATTTTTCAGGTGATTTTACTTATAAATCCACCTTATTTGTGTTAAAAAGTAATAAAAAAATATTCTTTTCTTATATTTAGCTCTACAATCACGTCTTAAAATATTTTACCATATTTCTGACTCACCCTGTATATATGAACTTTCGGATTATGGCCATTTTGGTTTCTAAGTTATACAAATAAGATATTTGACTAAAACAATTTTCCAGAAATTCCAACATGAGATGGGCAGGATATTTAAATGTACTTAAAATAATAAAATCAATACACACACACACACACACACACACACACACACACACACACACACACACACACACACACACACACACACACACACACACACACACACACACACACACACACACATACACATCACACACACACACACACACACACACATATATATATATATGATTAATGTTTTTTAAATTTAATTTGAGATATAAATAAAATTTATATTGTAGTTTGTAAAATGTATAGATTTATAAGACACATTTTCTTTATTTAATTATTATTCTTATTTTCACCTTGACGGAGGACAAAAAACAGGCTTATGTTTTAAGTCTCGCCAAAAATTGTATGGTAATTATTTGTTTCAGTGAGGTACATTTTTACCAGTGAGAGAATACGTCTAAAATGATAGTGAAGTCTTATTCATGGAAATATACGTTTTGTATTATTGATGGTTATGTTAGACCAGTATAAATAAAATTATTTTATTTACAGTTATAATTCTGTTAATATTAATTAGTTCTCACTAAAATCAATTTATTTACATTACATGTATCTAAATCAAAAATATGTACTTCATTTATAATTCCGTTTACACCTGTTTAAACACGGCATACACAAGAAAGCTTAGTGAAGTTGTGGTATAGTGATTGTTCTTTCATGATGAACTATAATAAAAAATGTTCTAACTGATCATAATATGCCAAAGCAGAATCTTGATAAGATATTAACATAATATTTAAAATAAGTCATCATTAAAGTAAATTACTTTCATACAGAGTATAATAATTGCATTGCGGTGAAACTTTACAAAGTTAGTCAATTTATGTCTCATTTAACTTTGGCTGCAAATTACTTAGCTGACACGTGTCACCAATATTGAAGATTTAATGTTTATGATACGTTATTATACAAAACAAATGTTTATGGTGATTCCAGGAATGAGTTCCCAATCATGTCTGACCTAGAAATCTATAATTATTTGTCCATATACGACTATCTGTAAATAGCGTGCAAAACGGTAGGGATTATTTCTTCTAACTACCATCACTGACTCGAGATGTTATATATTGTCAAACTGCCCTGTTACTTTTGCAAAATATACTTTATAGGGATTTCAAGCAAAGATTATCGCTAACTTCAGAGATGCTTAAAGATACAGTCCATGATATTCATGAGAGTTCTTCAGCGTATCGCATTGCATAATGACCAAGCGTTGTGTCTGCCTAGGATATATCCCGGTTTACGAAAATCACTTCATTGACGGAGTCCAGCAATGATACCTCTAAAATCAAATTTTATCAGGGAACCTTGGCGTTCAGATGAAAAATCCCTCTAATACATTTCCCACAAATAACCAACTTTTCATTAATGAATCCGTTCAAAATACCTTAGTGGAAATCAACTAAATAATACTGGTCGAAATAAACTGGCTAACTGAACCAGAATTATTAGTTAAAGTGTAATGCATTGCCTAAAGTAGCCTTGGCCAAAGGATGCCCAAATTATTAAAGTAACAGAGTCTGTGGTGAAGAGCTTTGTAGTCGCAAGTTTTAACTTAATATGCATAGAGTTCACAAACTCCTCCTTTGTGTAGACTTTGTTTTTTATCCTGTGTGAATATAAGTTCTTAAACTTTCTTACTTATCAGTACAAAAGATAAGTAAGGTACATTTGTTTTATATATTACAATGTGACCTATATACTCAAAGATATAAAAGATATAAGACAGTCAATTAAAACATAGTGATTAAAATATATTAAAGTATATTGATCCAAATTGTCAATATACTGGTACAGTTATTTATTGACACAGTCTATATCTGTGTCAATACTTTGTATATGTAATATTTTACATTATCATAAAGTATTACATTACATTTTTGCAACATGTGTTATTTATTTTTAGCTCAGCGTCAGCGAAGACTATCACACGGGGGGATAGAAAATGTAATTTCAGACTGTCTGTCCGCATGATATCTAGAAATTATAACAAACCTATTTAATTGAAACTTTGTAGGACGTTTCACTTCTAAATAGGAAACTTTGCCTAATAGTGATGCATGCCACTTAAAGGGATTTGGCTGAGTGTTATGCAGCATTTTTAAGTTTGTTTTATGATAACCGTAATAAGGTTTGCAGAGATTAGCAGAATAAATAAAATTGTAAACAGACTGAGTAAAGTTATAACAGCAGTTATGATATGTAACATAGTAAATCATGAAGTCTAATTATCCGAATCATATTTCAAGATTCTTTTCTCAAAATTGTATATGTAGACGAAAATTCATATTTTTACGTAATCAAGAACGAGTTTTTTTATGATGACGATTTTTTACTATCGTAAATGTGTGGTTGAGCGTTACTAAATTCTATCAAAATATGTGGGCTGGGCATATTTCCTAACTTGTCTGCCAAAGGGATGTAAATATTTATTTTTGGTACGATTACTTGTGTGTTTGGCAGCGTGACGTCATAGATAACACATTGCAGTCATATGCAGTTTTGCAAGGTTAACTAAAAAACGATGGGAAAATTAAATTTAATGTTAGAAGTTTCACTTCGAAACTCATAAGTTGATACAGATAAAAGGAATATTACAAACAGTACTATTTATGATTAATTAATCCATAAAGTGTGTCAATACTGAGACAGCAGATTTGTAGCTGATATCCTTTTACATTACCCGGTCAAAAAAAAACATTAAACGACGCACAAACATTTTATAACCATTCCAGCTATCAAGAAATTAAGCTTGATGTTTGTCGTCTTTAGGCAGAGAGTGGCCAGTGGAGTAACTCGTATATTGACATGTTTGTTAAAGAACAATATGAAATTAAGACAATATGAAAATAAGAAACAGCGTGTTTTTCTTTTTACAATATTTTTCACCAAATACTGAATATCGTGCTTTTTTTTATCTGTATCTTAATGCTTTAAAGCCAGTACTTAAGCTAAATATTTGTATTTTAGGAAAAGTGTAGTTATTAAGATAACTTACGTAACTAATCATAACACGGCTATATTGGGAAAGCTAGACTCATTCAACAAGATGACTAATTGCAAGGTGACCAGTAATTGTTAGGAGAATACAAAATCACCATCTCATTCTTTGCACTTGTGGGTGAATTTAGAAAGACTTTCAATAAGTACCAATGATAGATAACGTTCCATATACACTGGTTACAGCAAAAACCTATACTTAAATTTTTTAAATATACAGTATATGCGATTATATTAATGGATATCTTACTGATCAATTTTAATTAGCTAGATTCAGTGTTTATTTAAAAATTTCAGTTTATACACTTTAATAAATTTGAGAGATAAGTTATAAGAGCCTATCTCATTATGAATGACATTAATAAAATAAATAATTTATTACCTTACTTGGACGTTGAATATTCATGTTTATTTTGATTTAGTTGAGTAATAGTTTACGAATATTAAATTTAATTAATACATAAATTAATGTGTATACTGTTCATATAACAAAATTTACTTAGAATTACATTATATTAGCATTCTATTGTTGAAAATTTTGGAATGAATTTTATTATGTTAAAATTCAAGGTAAAATTTATACCCTATGTTTTAGTTCTCATCTCATGTTCCTACAACATTCGGCTAATTCAGGTAAAAATAATGTATATGGTAAGTTATACGTGAAGTAACCTATTTATTGTCCTTAGATTTTTTTTGTAAATCATTCACTCTTTTTTAAAAAGATGAGTACTGAGTAAACGGAAATGTTTAAGAGTCAGCATAAACCACAAGGAAGGACGTAAAACAGGGTATAAAATGTTAATGTTACTTATCATAAAATATTTATTATACAACATGACACTCAAAATCTCGTAAATATGTGTGTTGAAGAGGATCTACGCATCTCTCCTATTTGGAATAAGTCACAGAATATTAATATCTATTCCAAACTAAATATATGACGCGGTATTTAAAAATAAAGAAGAATTTTTATATATATATATATATATATATATATATATATATATATATATATAGGTTTTTATCTAAATTTATTTATATTTGTAGGTACTTGACTTCTTTATTCGTATATAACAACAACCTTTTCATATGGTCGATAAAATTATATCATCGAAATATCAACAAAAGGCCAGTAAGGATAAAAATACAGCTAATAAACACAATTTAAATCCAATAAGTAAGGTTTCTTAAACTTTGGCTCTCGCTAGAGAAAACGTTTAATGGAATCAAAACAAATTATAATAAATACAAGCAAATGTACAAACTAGTTAGAATAATTTATGAATTAAAATATTTCTAAAATTATCTGGCAAGAATCAATAAACAACCGGGACAAACATTAGGTTTTGTGACATTCAGAGTTAGGCTTTTAAAGTGAGCTTAAAATATCTCTCATATGTTATTTACACTTTATAGCAGCAAAAGAAGGTGAGGAAACCCTAATTCACGTAGCCCTATAAGGAGCCTGTTCTTATTGCGATAGGATAATAATACCGGCCAGTGGCGAACCATCGTCGAAAGTGTGGTATATTTAAAGTTAGACGATTGAGGTCACATTATACCATACGTTTCAACCCCAACGATTAAACATTAAAGATGAGGTACTAGATATTTTTATAAATACTTATCATTATACTTCTGCATACATTACGTGCATTCATGTTATAAATTCAATATAAAACAATCTGCTAATTGTGTGATTTGTATTTTGAATCAGCGAGTGAATGATCAGTCACTAGGTGTACCGTTTTTGGTTCAGTTAAACTGTAACTTTTTCGTGAATTTTAATAAATTTTATGAATTGTATGCTTAAATGGAAGTAGTATGATTTTAGTATAAAGACATTTTCGTCAACTCCGCGAAATGTTATTACAAATGTACTTTCGTCGGTTATGGTATTTTATGTTTATATAAATATAAAACATCAGTCTTTCTATAGTGTAATAACTGATCATACCCTAAAAGGCGGAACTTCTTTAGTAATACAATTTTGTGGAGGTAAAAAAATATCTGCTATACTAAAACTTTAAATAAACTTACTCTCGGGGCTTTCTGAAACTTGGTCCGCGAGATAAAAGTTACTTTGTTCTAATATTACGTCATCTTTAAAAATCTGTTTGACAATAATACTAATTTAATAATCTCATTTATAAAAATGAATGTTGTGAAGCCACAATTCGTGTAATGGATTTTATTTGTATAATGGTACCTTAGGAAATATTAATAGTTACGTATGTATAATTGTTTTAGTTCACTTTAATCAACCTTGTCAAGAAATATTTTTTTAATTGAAAATTGGAAAGTTTATAGAATTTGATATAACACAAATAACTACATAATATAATATAATAATAATAACATTATTATTACTAAATTTGTTTCAAGACAAAAAAATGTAAGAACGAAATAGTCATTTTGTAAGTGTTACAATTTTTTAGCTAAATCGAAGACCGATGTTAAAAACGGCGTCAGAGACCTTACGTGATATGAAAGGGATTTGACTGAGAAGAAACAGCTGTTAATTCCTACTCCATGAGCTCAATTATTAGAATGGTACTTAAGCTTTACAATTTATTATTGGTTTATTTTTTAAACGGCTGATCCATTTAAAAATGTCTAAAATGTGTAATAAATTACAGGAGGTCTCTGGTTGTAAATGCACTTCGTAAATAACATTGTAGGTTATTGTTTTATATATATCTATATTAGGTTATTGTGGGGACATTTTATCTTTTCAGGGGGACGGCCCGTGAGGAGTCGGACGAAAATCTTAAATGTGAGCATAGGCCGAGTTTGGTATCAAATTAAAGGTCTAGTAAATTACCGCAAACCGCACTTAAAAAGGTTAACCCTATCCAGAGTAGGGGCCGTTTGAATTTCATAAGTAACGTTTGATTAATTATTATTTCTCCGCAATTTCACAGTCTCAAGTAAAACTGTTCTGACTGAAAATGACACTTTATGGAACAAAATTATCCAAAAGAATTAAATTAAAAATTATCTATGTATTACAAAAAATAACCATAACCTTTTAAATGAGGTGCTCAAAACTGCTCACCGAACACTTGTTAGCAATGAGCTAGTCTATTATAAAAACCTACTGCAGTCAGATAAAAGGGCTGGAGGGAGGGACTGGACCTTGACCTCATGTTGATAAGGAGTTACGGTGGTATTATTGAATACTCTCAGTTTCTTGAAGACAAGACAGGAAAAACCCCTATTTACTGTTATCCTAACAAATGTTAGAGGTAAAAAAAATAATTTTTTTGTTGGAAATTGTTTTTCAAATTTACATAACCGACATAAAAACATACTATTGAAAGTAAAATTAGTGACTTCACAAGATAAAATTACTAAATTTCTTTGTAATGAAATTTCATACGGCCCGTACTCTGGATAGGGTCAACCTTTTTAAGTGCGGTTTGCGGTAATGAGTTTCTCTTTACTAGACCTTTAATTTGATACCAAACTCGGCCTATGCTTACATTTAAGATTTTCGTCCGACTCCTCACGGGCCGTCCCCCTGAAAAGATAAAAAATGTCCCCACTGGTCTCAAAAACTAGGTTCTTAATACAAGTGGTGATATACAAAAATTTAATTTGTATAAGTGAAGCCATACAAAATTTAGTGAAAAGCGTTTCCCATACTTTTTTTCCACCCTGTATCTATATGAAACATTTCCACTTTCAAACTATGAAAAATGACGTCACACTGCAATAATTTGCAAGAGTGTTCACTGTGTAGTAAGAGTAGGCTTCAGTTCTGACTGGGTTTGGTGTTAATAATATGTGTATGCACATATTAATTTTAGCTTTTAATAATTTTATAATACACTAAACATATCATATATAGATTCATAGCTACCAAAATCACCCCAGCATAGAGGGTAAATAAACTAATATTAAAATAATAAAAAAAGTGAAATTTTTAAAATATACAATTATAATGCTTGGATATGATAATAATGTATATGTTACTCAGGTTTTGTTGTTATACACGTTATTTTACTCGTGAAGTTGTAACAAATTAATTAATATTAAATTGGAAAAAATAATTGGTGGAGACCACATAGAAACATAGTAAGAGTGTGCCAAACCCCAAAGTCCTGTAACAGGCATCGCTGATGTTGTATGACAGTTTCAAATCTATAGCTAAGTGTGTATTTATGTCGTAGTTTAAAAATTTTAGATGATTGTTCTCTGTTTAGAAATTTAATTATGTAGAGGTTACCTTGTTGCCTTCATATTTTATTCATAAGACCGACGTGAAAGTATTCGTTAACGCTCATCCAAAATCCTATGGAGTAACTGAAATACACCATCGTTGAATACGATATTATCTGCAAAGAAAAGAGAATAAGGCAAAATATAAAGTCCCTAGTTCAATCCGTTTGTTAGATATCGTGGTAACAGGTAGACAGACGGACTAACAAATGGACATACAGACAGAAATAAAGTTTTAAAGTTCCTCAAATGATATGCTCCTCTAATGCTGAACCATAAAACAGATATATTTAAGTTATTAGTCTGACTGTAATACTGGCTCTACAGCCTGTGCAATTGTTTTATAATTTATAATTATTTTGTTATTGTAGTTATTTACTTTATTGTTAATTATGTATGTCTTTAGTTGCTCTGAAGGGGCATCGTCAGGCCTAATATACCCTCGTGAATAAAACTTTGTATTTACCAATTAACTTTTTTTGTTATTACTTGGAACAAAATGTTCCTATTTGTAGCTTTCATCTTTCCTATTTGCATAATTACGTTTACAATTCAAAAATTTTCAAAACGTACATTATTAAAAAATTTTAGTTCATGATTCATGGGAAAGTAATCGAGATTAATGATTACGTACAAATTATTTGTATTCTGATTCTGGTATGAAGGGAAGAGTGTGCTATCCCTTTGCTTTTTCTTCAACTACAGTAAATATTAAGGGAGACAACCAGTTTCGATAAACCTTATGTGCAAAACATTCAAGCTTTATAGATGACTAGCTGTGTCCGCGGCTTCGCACGCTTTTCGTAAAGCTTTGCCCGTGTATGTGCACGTCTGGTTCAAGTGAATTATATTTCCAACGACGATGTAGAGTTTGTATTGTTGCCACGATCAAGAAAATCTGGCAAAATTGTATGTTTATAGCCATTGTCTACGTACATGTACTTTATTATAAAGTGGTCTAACACTCAAGCTTTAAGTTCAAGCAGAAATGTATTTTGAAGACAAATATACATCAAAGTTTAGCGCCTACAAATAGTTTTTCGCTATTTTAATATACTTAACAGTTCTCATAATCGCAGTTGATAGTGTACAGTTGTACGATTACAATTTGGCTCATTAATGTTATCATTTACTCTACAGTACGCAAATATTAATAATTAAAACAGAGTGTTGGTTTAGTAATTATTTATTATACGTAATAATGTAAAGTAATGCTTTACGGTTACAGCTCGCGGGATTTAGCTTGGCACGAGCCACAAGGCTGAGTCAGCCCATTTTGTCGGATATCACCACTTAACCTGGAGGTACGCGTTTAATCACCCGCATAAAAAAGAAGCGCTTATGCCTCGATTTATCGTATTATCTTATATTATAATTAATAAATATGGTAAAAATATCGACACATTTTCACAAAAATGTTAGTTTTCATCACTTTTATTATTTTATCAAATAAGAATACTCATTAGTTTTTGTAATTAAGTGTGCTAATATCACTCACTATTAGCTGTTTTCTAAGATCGTAAAATCAATTACATCTATTCAACTGTTCTAAATGAGAATAAAAATGTCTGTACACTTGAAATAAACTTATTATATAGTTTTTAACATACTAAATTAATAACTATTTCTTATAAAATATTTAACACACTAAATTTTACACAAATACTCAAACTAATAATGATATTCTAGTCTATTTGATTAATCTGGTGTGTGTTAGGGCTGTCTATTAGTCTTCTCGTAGAGGAGAAGCCGACGTCTCCAGGTAACTTTACTAATTACTACCGTCATAAGGTAGAAAGTGTTGTGTGCGCTTATTTTTTATGATAGGTACACTTCTAGAGTAGAGTTGTATCGATATAAAAATTTAAAATAGGGATTTATGTAGGTAACGTTAAAATATATTACAGAGAAACATGTAATAATTAATTATACATTATGTGTTTTTAATATAGAACATGGAGAATTAGACGTTGTGATTTCATAGAAATGATATAGAATAATCTAGACATGATGTATTTTTAATATAGAACATGTTTTGTGCGTGTCTGCCTACATTCAATAGAAGGCTAAATATACGAGCAGATGGTAGACGTCAGAGCACCTATTGCTACCATTATCTAACAGGCAATAACATTAGTAGTAGTAGTTTTATAATTAACGGATAACCAATATACTGCTGCTGGCGTTAGAACTGTACTGTGGCAAAATCACGTAATTTACATTATTTTATAAGTAATTGACATTGCCAGGATTAAGACTGAATAAAAAAAATCCTAAAAGATCTCATATGATATCGATTACATTGTTATGTTTCCATAGTACTAGCAAAAGGTGTTTATTGATAAATTTGTACTTTAATAGTGCATCATAAGTAAATGCTATGTTAAAATCAAAGTCTTACGGCATTATGATTTTGTGATTATGTTTATCGCAAAGTGACTCACACGGAACTTGTATATGTTCAATAAACAGTTTTAAGCCTTCAAATTTACAAATCTTTACACTCGAAAGGTTTTGTGTTATAAAACGTGTCTCTTCACTCAAATACGAGTGCATATATACACATTATACTTACATATTAAATTTCAAACATATTTATAATGCGTATATTATCTGTAATGGATAAAACTGTATCTTTACCTACTTGATGTAAGTATTCAATTCTCTCTAAGGTGAATTTTGAGAATGAATATTTTGAAGTACTTATTAGGTACTTATCGGACTATTATTAATGGTAACAAATACAGAGAAAATAATAACCAAGCAGAATCTTTTTTTAAGAATAATATATTTTTTATAAAATCTTTATATTGATGCTATAGATATTTACTTCGTAAAAGAATTTTTATGGTAATAATTACGGTATAGAGATCTTTGCTACGTGATAAAAAATATTGGTAGGAAATATATGAGTAAGTTCTCCTACAGATGATTTCTAAATGTAACAATTCCTAAATATAACCATAAACATTATGCTGTAAGCATATCCGTTGAAGATGTTATAGCTAACCATGGCCTCTATTCATCCAAGCATCCACTTGTGGTATTAGTCCACCTACCTTTATCTGCAACATTCCACTGCATTTGCCATCGACGCATGCTATGCTGCCGTTCTTCAGTGCGAAGTTCGTCCGGACTCGACGCAGATGACTTTCGTCGACTGTAAAGGACTCGTCGTTATTCAGCTAGCACTCGGATAGGCATCATTCCGGCGATAACGCACACCGCTTCTTCAGATATTGTACGAAAAGCACTAGTTACTCTTAGTGCACTCAACCGATATATTGATGCGACCTTTCTTCTTGTTTCAATTACTCCAAGACCTTCAGCCCAGATGGAAATTCCATAGGTCAGTACTGAAGTGACTACTAATGAGAGTAATTTCCTCTTGATCTGCTTTGGGCCACCGATATTTGGCATTAGACGTGATAGGCTAGCTCTCACTACCGACGCCTTGGCACTTACATGCTCCACTTGCTGTTTGAAATTGAGCCGAGCATCAAGCATCACTCCAAGATACCGTATAAATGGTTGGGATGTAATTTTGTGCTCTCCAACGCCCAATGTGATGATTTCCAACTGCTTTCTGCTCATGATGAGCACTGCCTCGGTCTTGTGCTGTGCTAATTGCAGTTTCATCATATACATCCACTCGCTAACTCTCTCGAAGGTGGTGTGAAATGCGAGATTTATCTTTTCGAGATATTTTGCGATGATAACCACGGCTACGTCATCTGCATATGCCACAAGTTTGACATTACCTGGAAGGACTAGCCCCAGCAAACCATCATACATAATATTCCACAATAGAGAGTCTATAACTGAACCCTGGGGTACTCCTCCAGTTATTTTATATTCACTTGGACTGTTCTTCGTGTCGTATTTCAGGGGTCTGTTCGTAAAGTAGCTCGCTACCAGCCGGCACAGGTATCCTGGTACATTCTTCTCCTCAAGGGCCCGCATAATGTGGTCCCAGTTGGCGGAATTGCGTTCTTAATGTCTAATGTGGCCACTAAGAAATACTTCTTCGTACGACCCTTCCATTTGGTCCCCGCGATCGCATCCTTGGCTGTACTGACGACAAGATTGATTGCCCTTTCCGGAAGCCATATTGATTGTCGGCCAGGAGCGGCTCTACTACTGCTTCAATCCTTTGATGGATTATCCTTTCCAGTATCTTACCCGCTCTATCCAACATGCAGAGCGGCCGATAAGATGACGGTTAATCAGGTGGTTTTACCCCTTGGGAAGTAATACCAATCGTTGTTGTTTCCAATTCCGAGGGAAAGTTCCTTCTTTGAGACATGTTTCGTAGACCGCCATGAACAATACCGGTGCTGCTTTAATGTGTGTGTGTGTGTGTGTGTGTGTGTGTGTGTGTGTGTGTGTGTGTGTGTGTGTGTGTGTGTGTGTGTGTGTGTGTGTGTGTGTGTGTGTGAGTGTGTATATTTGATTGTGTATATATATCTTGAAGCTTAATGTATCACATCTTACTACCATTTATTGTCCTAATCATACCAAAATATTCTAAATCTCTATAATTGCGCAAAACATTATTTTAGTGGTTACTTTTATACAATCATTATAATATGTTTTTTTTAACAATCTATAACTTTAATAAGATATTTGTTAATCTATTTTATAATAAACGTTCCAGTAACGAATGTATATTACTTAAGGATCCAGCTTAATTGTATAGAACATTGTGAATGTATACGCTTAATGTTGTCTAGCTACCAAAGCATCGATATAACTATCCCCAAGTACTCGCGACTGGCGGCCGACTGATGTTCAGGTGCCTGTGTTCCGTCTGCCTTGCGCACACCAACTCCACCGCGCTATACCCCGCACTCCTCCAAGGCAATCCCTCATTTGCCCTCACATTTCCAACAGCGCCCGTCACAACGACTCTGCCTGCACTCTGCTCTCCTGTTCATTTTCAAACCGTTTATAACTCTTGCGTTCTTGGTCATAATGTATTTAATAATATAAGAAAGTTTATATAATTATTTGATATTCATAAGCCTTTCAGGAAGAAAATAAGGACTATTAACTTTTTATAACATAATAAAAGCTGACTCAGAAATTAACGGAAGATACTATACGGATGTTTAGTTTAATTTCTTTATATTTTTATTATGCTTTTTATTCCTTACTTGAATATAAAAAAAATTATGGTTGCCTGTAAAGTCGGTTTTACGGGCGAAGATTTTACGTGACAACGTCTTTTTCTCGGTAGAATATTTATTGATATGAATATTATTAAATTGCACAATAGGAACAAGGAATTGAATGAAAATAAGAATTGCACAAATTTTAACTATAGAAATGTATTTTGTTTACTAAAACATTGTACATAATTTGAAATTAATTAAAATTTGTTGTTGTAAATGGTAAAGTTGAATAAAACATTTACTAAAATTGGAATTTGAAATTCTTGCTAAACACAGTTAAATTCTAACTCCGCGCGTGGTGATTGGTCGGTTTAGTTCGTTTGTTTGGTCGCACTGTTATGACAGGTTAGAGGTTATAATTTGTTATTTTAAATGTTTGACTAGCAATACGCGCTGTTTCTTCTCAATCGACTGAATTACGATTGATTCAGAGTGATTTAAACTAATAATTTACTTAACACTATCAACATTTGTCAATAGTATGACATAACCTATAAACTCAGTTTCTCAACTTTTGTGTCAATCTAACAATTAATCAATCAATCATAGTTTACGATAATGAAATATCAGTGTACAATTATTTACCTTTATTGTTGTAGTTGTTGTAAATGACGAATCTAAGCACTCCACATTTTCACGAATAAACATAGTTATCTGCTTTATCCCGTGCGGCGGACCCACAGTTATCTGCTTTATCCCGTGCGGATCCCGTGCGTCGGACCCACTGGACGGGCATCGTAACGTTATCGGGCGTTACACTTTTTCATGAGTGACTCCGAGCCGCAACCTAATTTAAGACGTTGTCACGTCAAAAACAATTTTGTAGAAGAGAGAATTTACCATTCAGAATGACATTTATAATAAATGACAATGAATTTTGGTCTCTAATAGGAAGCGAATATTCTCATGTTGAAACAGAAACTGGCAGTGTGTAGAATGGCGGTTATATGTTATCAGACAAGTATCAGCTTTCAGCAGCAGGTGTCAGGGTATTGACTTAGCCCGCACCGTGACACACACACACACACACACACACACACACACACACACACACACACACACACACACACACACACACACACACATATTTACAACCCAATATCGCTCACTGGAACAAAGCCAGTGAATATTAATATAATCTCTACCTTCTGTCGTTCTTTGTAACCAGTCTGAAACGCATCAAAATATAAAGAAGAATTACCATGTATTCATTGGGGTTTATATATTTTACAAGGATTTGCTACATAACGATGGAGTGCAAGTTTTAAATCTAGTTTCCGGTTTTGATTTCTGTCCAGATGTAAACTTTAGGAATGACTAGATTAATCCTAATACATTGATATTAGAAACAGTTTTAAAGAATACTTATAATATTGTATAAAGTTTTTGCATACAACTGTTTAAAACAACAGTTATATCCTCATATTCTAACTAATATGTAAATAGTTATTGTATCAGGATTATAAAATAAAGTTTGTTTGATTTATATCTAATTAAAAAAAAATTCTCGTATAATCAAGAAAATATGTTGGATGGTTAAATGAACTCTCATCTAGAAAAGAATCATTTTTCCTATGTGGTTACACCAATGTAACAAAATCTCTTAATCGTGGTTTCTGGGAAGCTAAAATCAAGAGGAGAACATTTTACATCACTTCTGGGTGTTGGTGGTCAAACTTTTGCATATTAAAAACAATTATTTTTCTTTTGGTTTCAGGATAATCAAGCAAATGCTGAACTGGGTTACTAAACAAGTTATATGTTCTAAAAGTGATTTGTGTTATTTACTCATATAATACAAGAACGATTCACAATTTAAGAATAGGCGTATAGCAAAGAGCCAATTTTGACTGTAATAGCATAAAAATTGGGTTTACTAAAAATTGATGGAGGAATTTTTCGTAAGCATCTTTAGTACCATTCTATAATATTAGCGTTATATTATTTTTAAAGCGCTTTCAATTACTGTTATTTGTAACACTTTTCCCTACGTTGCATATAATATAGCTCTTCATTAATATCTTTTATTACTTTTAAATAAAATGTTTTCAAGTTACTAGAGTAATATTGCATAGTTAACTAATATAACATAATTTGTTTGTAAAAAACTAATAAGACTTTGTCATCTTAATCATCCTGTGCTGAATTGTTTGTATGCTGAGATTATTTTAGATTTTGAAAGTTAAAATACGTATTTAGACAGCATTTATTATAGTACACTAAAACGAAGTATTTGGGACACTAAGTTTACCTGTAAGGTTGGTTTTGTTTAGATTGAGGTTGTGAAATATTATAATGTATTATGAGCAGGGGCTCTTGTGAGAGGATTTAAATAATAGGTTCGATTGGCAATACAACACCCTCAAATGAACCAAAACATATTTTACTTGTAATAGCATCTTATTATATTGATAAAAATTTTAAATAACAATGGATATCATCAACCGACATATTGAACACAACTTTCATACCAATTATGTTTAATATTATTCATTAAAATTTATGTTGTGTTGCAATAAATATGTGTTCATGAACTAACTTGAGAAAAATTTCTTTTAAAATATCTAAACATTTACATAAATTTACATGATTAAAACAAATGAGTGACTTTTCCAAATTGAGAACATTTAAATAAAATATATGGAATAGGAAAATATGAATTTCAATATTAAACTATTCATTTGATTTCTACACATTATAATCTTTTCTTTTCATTACTTTAGGTACGGGAACCTTTGAATTGTAACTGATACGTATTAAAATGATTAATGAACCCTGATATATAATAATACGTTCTTAAAATTAAATACAAGGTTTTCTTAACTTACGTTTTGTTTGCACTTGACACTTATTACGCCTAAAAGATTTTTCCTCGCACACAATCACAAGCACTGGCACTCCCGAACGTCGCTTTTCGAATCCAGTCCTCGACTTCTTGCCTCTCCCTCGTTGTTCCTCATTTTTGATGTTTTTCTCCCGCCAGATCTCCTGACCGCGCCTATGCCAAATCTCTCCATCATAATTGGTAAGTACAATTTCATATCAGCATGACACCCCCTTACATCGTCGCATGATTTTTTAGAAATAAGCATTTCCGCTGCTTAAACAAGCATTTCCTGTTTGTTAATCATCGGTGTCTGGGCGGATGTGCGTATCCATTTACATCCGGAGGATGTTTGTCTCGAATTGTAATACAAGACTTCCTTTCCAGCAACTATCTGTACATTGATTCTATGAATTTTGTCATACTAATAATTACGTATGTCTCTAAAACCACTACCTTAAGTTGCATAGTACTTACACCACTTTTCGGCTGATATGATTGAAGGAAAGTAATGTGTTTGTACATAAATGAAACGTATAACACGTTGAAATAAGCTTGAGAATAAGCTAAAGTGGTTTAACATTTTTATTTAGAAACATATTCTCGATGCTTTAAAAATAAACAAAATTCTATAGGTAAGAAGAACTAATCATTACTGAATATACAAACAGCATTTTTTCGGTTCGAGGAAACCCAATCGAGAGATAAAAACCAGGGGAGTAGGTAACCTCATCAGGGCTTAATGTTAGAAACATGAAGTGAGTTAAATTCATAAATTACTTTAAACGTTTCTTGATTTATCTTAATATTTCATCAGTACGTGTACTTGGAGAATCAAAATTAATGTTGATGAGAAACAAATTCGATTTTGGAGAAATATGATAAATAAAATAACACTGAAAATAAACTGATATGAATTACCTTTGAATACACAAGTGTACTTAAGTGAAGCTTCCATATTTAATTGTGTACAAAAATTAAAGAATTGAAAAATTGGAAAACTCTTCCATTAATAAAACAGGCGTTACGCTATTAATGAGTTTCAAGTATATGTTACCTATTTAGTTGAAGATATATTAGTGAATAATGTTGGAATACATCGTAGTCCTAAACTTTATTAAATGTAATAATTATAAACTTATTTGTAAGAGCGATTAAGATACATGTAATATAGAATTACATCCAATACTTTCTCAGTATTGAAAACGTAAGTTTATTATTAATATATATCCCAGGGATGATATATATGACTCATCTCTTTCTCAAGGCCAAATAAAAATTAATTCTACTACGTGCATAACCAGAAATATCATTATCAATTTGATGTGGAGGATAGCGTTCTGATTTTACAAGTTGTATATTGGAATAAGCTGACGTAACGGGATATCGAATGACCTGATATAAAGAATGAACAGAACGAATGAGTCAGTCAGACAGATGGTTGGACTTCCATCTTAACTTCAAGAGTGTTCTGCCTTGGACCAAGAGGAACCTATGTGGCAAGTTTCAAGTCTTAAGGACCTTTCTCTCAGGAGTTCTATCAACATTCTATACCTTTCAACGCATTGAAAGGCATATTGAAGATATATAAACCTTCGAATTGTCATTTACTCTTTTGAATCACAAACAAAATGAATTATTCGTCGGTCAAATACGTAGCTATATACAAAATCTCTCACGTATTAACGAAGAATCGGGCAAACGGATATACAGATGTACAGACAGAAGGATTTTCTTTTGACCCTCTAAGTCCACTAACAATATCAACATTTCTTGGGCTAACATAAACTCCTGCATTACGTTTCAAGTCTCAAACACCTTTATTTCGAGAGTTTTAGTCCAAACGGACGGACAGATGGAAACATGAATGGGTAATGACATGATTTAATTAAAGCTCTGTTGAGTGTTTAATAAAACTTCCTGGTATTGGGAAAAAGGAGTAATTCAGTACAAATGTTTTTGAAGTAAATAAAATATTATATTCAAATTGTTTAGCACAATTTCCTTCGTGCAAGTTCCAGAGATGAAATGTATAAGCTTTAGTATATTAAAGCGTTCGCTCCCAGCGCTGGATATATAAAGTAAGACGTTAGCCTGGTTCCAAACAGTTTAGTGACAGCTTGCTTTGTTGTCCTTACAGGAAAACACATTACTGAGTTTGATTTATTTGGATTTATGAACACAGCACCTGCTACAGATGTTAGTACTAAGAAGTGAAATAATAAATGATATTTGTAAAAATTAGAAAAACGTGAAATATATCAAACTAATTGTGTTTTTAATGTTTGGTAATAATATTGATTGTTTCTTGTTATTAACCTAGTACATATATTTAAATTTACATCCTACGTGGATTTGACTACTAGAGTATTCGATTAGCACTGTAGGCAATGTATTTGTTTTAAAATTGTTCATATCTTAACATAATGTTCTTGTTAATACAAAAAACAACTGCACGTAATGACGATCCTCTTGCAATGGCTATATGAGTTGTTCAGCCTAATAGTTCACAAGATTTTTGAGCTTACGCGGCAAGTGTCATGTATTCATCAAAAAATTGGTAACAGAATAACAGTTTTTGTTTTACTATATAGAAGTTACTACTGGTTTTACTGGTTTTTCTACTACGCGAGACCAAATAACGCGTAACAAGCTTCGCTGAAGTTCATGAAAACT
Organism: Homalodisca vitripennis; assembly: GCF_021130785.1. Classification (NCBI taxonomy): domain Eukaryota; kingdom Metazoa; phylum Arthropoda; class Insecta; order Hemiptera; family Cicadellidae; genus Homalodisca; species Homalodisca vitripennis. The sequence continues at coordinate 61,620,102 of NC_060214.1, forward strand.
TTTAAAATGTATAGCTCATACAGTCTCTAGCTGATCAGAAGACAGAGAGATGAAGGTACACACACAAAATTACAGCCCCGGCGGACCACAGAGGCTTTGTGTTAGCCTACCGACTGATAGGCTTCAGTAATGTTAAGATACATCTAAGAGATGCAACATGCATAATCATCGAACTCATGATTTTTTTTGGGAAATATTTCATTACAAAATAATAGTCATGCAGTAAAGGTCCACAGGATATTTTGTTTCTCGAACTATTTTCCTGCCAATATATTGTATAGACTTACTTGGTCATATATGAAACATCACATCAGTGCACTCAGGTGGCATAGAAACCTATTCGATCTTGGATTTTCTCATTGCTATCATGGCTAACAAGATACAAATTTTAGGTAACGCACAGATAAACCCCATTCAGAGATGTAAATCATCAACAAATCCGATGGTGGTTATATAAAAGTGAAGCTTCATGCAGAAATTGGAGCCTATCGGCCAGTTCTTTCTCAATATATTGTGCGATTTTCCAACCCTCTGATTGATAGGCTTCGTATTAACGGTATTAACTGAAACGTAAACTATTAACTGAAACTATTAACTTCAGTAGTAACTGAAACGAATGTGTTAATAAAATATCTTTAAAAAGTAATTTTTGCTTTAATAATACTTTCCATGGCAAGGAAAAACTATTTCAAACTTAAAATGTAATAATTTACAATTTGTCTTTCATGTATCATGTCTTCTAAACTCAAGTTAGAAAAGTTCAGTATATAGAGATAGATGCTTCATACTTTATTGTTAAAGTAAGTTAATTTATGATTGTCAGGAGAAAATGAACAAAAACATTATTTGTTTGATTTATACCTTGTAATATTGTATACTGTATAATACAATGAAAAACAGCTATTATATTTTATTTGAGAAATACTTTTAAATTTCTCACTTTTTATCATCTCATGCACAAATAATATTTAAAGAATTAAAATAAAACTAATCACACTATCTAACGTAAACATTTAGGCCACTGAAACATAAAAAATGCACAAGACCTATTTCAGTGCTCATAAAGAGTAATATATTGATTTAGAAATTTTAATTTTTCAAGTTAGATATCAAAAACCTTACAAAAATGTGCAGTAACTAGGGTTCTATCTTACTCCCCTAGGAGCAATTACATAATAATTGTATTCCTCCCATCTTTAGTACTAATATTTGCTTAGTCCCAAACGCAAAGTACGCCACTTTAATTGAATGTGATGAAATTTATATTTACATCTTAATATAAAGTAATGGTACAATTTGTAAAAATGTAAAAAAGTATTTATTAACTTTTGAGTTTCTTAATAGTTACGTAGATTTTACGTTGGATTTGTTCGGAAGTAAAGAATCAACTTAAGATAAAAAGGAGGTAGTGAGTTAATATTTTTAAGTGTTCTATCAAAGTCATACAAGTGAAGTTAGTGCTTATGCTTTTCATAGAAGTTTTATCGACTATATGTGATATGGTTGTTATATTTTATTTATAGCCACCAACCTAAGATCAGAAATAAAACTAAAAGCAACCCTTTATAACAAGATAGCGCAATTAAAAGAACATTCTTTGCCTTTCTTAGTCCTATGGCGTTTAATTATTGTTCCGCTTTACTACAGGAAACAATGTCACTCTCATACTCTGGTTGACCCGTTTCAAAAAATTAGTGTGATCATCTAATTTTTTCATTTATCAGTAGTTTTAATTTTTAAAATTAAAAATACAAAGAGGTTTGTTCAACGCAATTAAAGGCAACTTGTACGTTAACTTCGTTATATTGGCTGATACCGTTGTTAGTAATATATTAATTAGTGGGGCTGTTGGTAGGATTCTCTTTCAAGAAACATCAGTCAACTGTGTAGCCCTCAGAGTTATAAATCATACGACAATATTTTTCCAGATCAGCAGAGCCTAGAAATGTACAATTCAGACACGTCTGTACACTTGAGCACGTCGGTGTCTCAATATTGAGAAAAACACGTTTTCTATTTTTATTCAGCTCAGTTTGGTTTATTTAAACGTATTTTGTGGATATTTGTTGGAAAAAATGCCTATTTACGGCGGTAAAATATATTCATGCAATAAGAACTTTGCGCTGTAGATGAATGTTGAACTTTCTGTACACATACATAAAACATGTTTAACATTGAGTTACGGATAGATTAAATTCTAAATCAGTAAAAGAGTTGCATATTGATCCTGCTAAATCAAAGTTATGATTTTCTTAAAAAATTATAGTAGTACTACACTTTTCTTTAAGTTAAATCTGTATTTTAAAACAATTGTTGTTATTTCAATAACGTATTTTAATTAACATCTGAGGTTTATGACACATTCCAATCATCTATAAACTTCACCTGCGATTTCTCAGTGACACCCAACACATATGACTTGAAAATCTAAACTTTCAAAACATACCGGACATTTAAGGATTAAAAACTTTAATTAAGAAAATTATTAATTAGTGCCATCATTAACTATCTAGAGTACTTTCCATTAACATGGTAAGAGATAATAATATAGTTATTTAAGGTAAAAACCGCTTCTGGAATTATTTTATCAATTGGGATTAGGCGATAGATAAGAGAAAAATAACTCAGCCTAAATGAAATACATGACTATGACATGATACATGCGATTGATAGTAAATGTTACCTAGTACTTATGACTACATATGGGAGTTAAATTAAAGATTGGCAGGACTTAAAACTCAGAAATATCGGAAACATTGTATAAGCATATAATCTTAAATATTATAGACGAATATTACCGTGATCGAGAACCTTTTTTACACTGTCCTAGTGTAATCACAATTATCCAAAAAAGTGTATAAATAATCCTGAATTTCCCTAATGTCTGGTAGTATTATAAATGCGAAAGTGCCTTTGTTTCTTTTTTTCTGTTGTAACCAGAATAAATTAATAACTGCTCAATTTTTAAATTTAGCTATTTTTGTTTGTTCTATTCTGAGCTTCTGAGAATTTACTTATTGTATCTTGTTTTATACACATAAATTAGGTATGGTGGGAAAAGTTTATTCAATGTGAATGTTGAGTTAAGCTACAGTTCATCTTCCTCTTAGTATAGCGTTTGGGATTTGACACGGTTACAGACTTGACCCCTAAAATCTGGAGTCACGTTTCTCCGAGAGATCCAAAATAGTTCGGTAACGATGAAACTTAAAATGAATTCCTTACATCGTTTTGACGTCAGAGACACTTAGAACAAAAGGTTTAGTGTGATATAGGTGAAGAGGTATCCTCATTGTCCGATCAGGTGCACAATTGAGTGCACTACGATGCGATAGACGTTGTCAGATCCCAGACGCTGCACTGAGAGGAGGGTGAATTGGAACTTAACTCAACAATCACATAGAATCAACCCTTCTCACCATACTTACTTTATGTGTAGAAAATTCTGTTGCTCCCCCGCACAGAGATCGTGTCTATCACATCGTAGTGCACTCAATTAACTTTGAAATTTTAAAGCAAAAAGGTTAGTTTTATTAATTCAGGAGAAATACAGTAAAGGGAAAGTATCGCCTGAAGAATTATAGGCATAACACTCGAAAGATCCTTTGCGTTGGAACTAACCATACTCTACGGTGACACAACTTACGTATTAAATATTCTCTTGAAACATTATCATCCAATATGTAGCACTTGTATAGAACCTGAAGTTTATTTTGAAAAGGATTAGATCTAAAAATTTAAAACTGTATGCGTGACCATGTGTTATATTACATTACCAATTGTACTCTTATGTTTAATGTTATTCTTTGAAGTATAATATAATTTATTATACGGTAATATAAATATTTGTACGGTTAATTCAAGAAATAATTACTCGTCGTAGAAAGATTATATAGAATTAATAGTTCATTCTACTATTGTAATTCATACAATATTATTCTTTTTAGTTAGTCGTTTTTCAAACTAATGAATGAAATGTGCTAAACGGATTTTTATTTTAAACGAACCTTTAAAACACAGAAAATGGTATTCAAGGTGTTTTATGTGAAATAATTAATAAGAATTCACTTTCTACAGGAAATACTAATTATTTGAGTAAACCTTGAAAGCATTTTCATTAAAGGTATCTCTTTATATTTTAACCTGCTTACATACAAAGTCAAAGTAAACAAATTCTTTATTTACTTTTTTTATACTTTCAATGACCTAGTGGCATCTGTGGTTTACAATACGTAAATGAATATTACATTTACTTCTAAAATATTAATTCTAGTTATTCGCATATAGTTAGTTAATACTGTTGTTATCTTAAAAGTAACGCTTAGTTTAAAAAAATTAAAAAATTATTTCCAAAATTTAAAATTTGGAATAAACCAAAGAACTTAGAACAAAGCTTTTAAATTAAAATGGTTTTAATTATGACAAATAAATAATACTAACAATTAAGGAATCCGCAGCCAATAGAATTCGAACTCACATTATAAAATTAGATCAATAAAAACACAAAGGGTCGATAGTGTTCTGTATACTGCTAATTATTTGCTATACTTTTTAAGTGCCGAGCCACTATACTGTAATACCATGTTGCTTCATTTTTAGAGGTATTAGATTACCTTTAATAATCAGAGCATTTTAAAAAATGACGTGAGAATGTTATTGCCTCGGAAAAAGCAGTGCTTAATAACTTGGTGACTGGATGCTCTTGTGGAGAGATTAAACTGATCTCTAGTTCTCTTTCAAAAGTTAATGTCATGGAGTTTTTGGAGCGACGACAGTTTTATTTTACTGCATCATAGACAGAAATTATCGATGCAGTAATATATATATATATATATATATATATATATATATATATATATATATTTTACGTTAGAATCGAGGGAATGTGTAATACATATGAATAGAATTACGAGTTATGCACTGGTGATAAATATCACATGATATTGATATTATTGAGTGACGGTTAGTTTTATCTTTTTAGGAGTTAGACTAATTTAATTTCTGTCCGTCTGTCTGTATGACTGCCCAGGAAAATTGGAAAATGACCACCGTCTTTAAACATTTAATCTGTTAAGACTGATCAACGAATTCATCCAATGTATTTACAAATACTGCCTATGCACGAAGTTCAGTATCTTTTAAATGCTACGTTATTTATCGTGTTAATAATTATTTCCGTAACGTTGTATACTAGTTAAAACATTGTACACCCGTTATTCGAAAACCATAGTGATTAAGAAATAAATAAAACCTCGTTGAACAATGATTATTGTAGATGAAAAGAGAACTCTAAAAGACTTTTTGTTTTACACTATGAAGCAAAATTACTGATATATAAACATCTATTTTTCACAATTCTAATCAAAACTGAAACCTTAAAAGATATCGAAAAAGTGAAAATATAAAACCTAGTTGTAATTACTTAGTATAAGTAGAAATTGTATCTGTTCGAGTATATATTGTGAATTATTTTAGTAAATATATTGCCTGAGTGTAAATATACATATATACAAACGTCTTGAATGCGAAGACATCTTAAGGGTATTATAGGACCCTTTGTAATAAAAGTAAAATAGGAAATATTTTATATCTTCTTTATTGCCTAGAAAAGGAAAACGGCGACGGTTTTTTTATAATGGTCATGTAATTGACAGTGATGTTTGCTTAAATACGGTTATGTATTCCAACGTTTTTAGAGAGCACCAGTTAAATAGTCATATACAACATTTTATAAATCATTTTAAAACATGATAATTGCTGTAATCAGTAATAGACTAATAATCACCTTCTAGCTGAATCGGTTCTCGCACATTGTTTAGAGAGTCTGTTAGGTTTTACGAAACAGGCGTTCAAGTTTGTGCAAAATATTTAACTAGTTCAGTCCTCCACATTGGCCCAAACAAAACATTATTATAAATATTATATAAATTTGTAATAAATTACTGTTTTAAACATTCTTCCATAACTATTCATTTTTAAACAAGGCATCTATTTACATTTTTGGATAGATTGATTATTATTGATATAAAAGCCGAGTCGATTATTGTGCATCGTAGAGGAAAACAAAAAATATTAAAATTCTCATATCGTTAACAATAATTATATTGATTAAGTGTTTTATAAATAATATAAGGTTTTCAGTTACCAGCTGTACAGAGTTTTGTGTTGTATATTATAGGCCCCAAGTAATATTTCAGGAATAGTAATAAACACTGTGATTCTCGTAATTTACTGTATAGTCGATTCAAAAAATTGAAACTGCTACTAGATAATGTATTGTATAGGTTTATTAACTAACCTCAACCGATAAAGACGTTAAGATGTTGGCAGTTACCAACTGTGAACAATTTTGTCTTAAGATGGCGCCAATTTAAAATTAAAATTTTACAAAGCAAGTAAAAAATGTTAAAATAAAATAAATCACTGACGTATTGCAAATTTATTCCGAACAAATATCTCGAAACCAAAGTTTTTTCACACTCTATGAAAACTGTTAGTACAAATAACATATTCACGTAATATAAAATTTAATAAATAGCTTTTAAATGATTGAATCTATAAAAAATATCATACATTTACACGGATTTTTAGTTAAATTAACATACTTAAATATTCATAAAGAAAATTAAAAAGTTCACACATCATTATAATTAAACTATTATAGTAAAAAAGTACTGATTACAGTGTATTATATGCATATTCATTCATTCAACTATGGCCTAAGAAGGAGTTGAATGTGTTACTGATATATTGATATCAAATGTGTTTTGGTATTAACTTTAAGTATCATAACTTAAAATATACTTCTTTCATTAACAAGGCAATATAATCTTACATATAAACAGCAACCTGATGTGCAAATAGATTCCTCTTAACTTTAAGTACAAACAATAAGTATATGACAATGATAAACGGGAATTCTATATTTTCAAAGCGTGTTATTGCATAATGATACGCACTGTAAGTTTGCAAATGTAATTGCAAGAGCTTTGCATAATGTCCCTGTCGAGAATCTCCTTTGTTGGTTCTCCTGTTCGCTTAATCTTAATTACACTTCTTGGAATATCGTCGTTTTCTGAGAGGGCCGTGATGTTTAGCGCACATGTGAGTATTCCAACAAAAGGATCCATGATATACTGATGCTGAATTATCTAGAAAAATCAGATTAATAACATACATTAGACACCCTTAACAAAATTGTAACAACAAGATTTCCATAAACAACTAATATTGATATTTAAGAATTACATGAAGTGTACTACATTTAAGTATTTTTTATTTGAATGTAATTATTTTACTTCATATCATCGCGTAGTTGCAAGTAGTTCCATGATATTAAACCAGGTGTAATACTACATGCTTATGAACTCGTAAATATGTCATTGTTTACAAATCAAGGGTAGATTTAGAAATAATACTTACCTACTCAATCTTTGTATCGAGGTAAGGCTACAAGTTTATTGCAGTTAGTTTTCCTTTTGGATAATATTAATTTTATCTACATTTTCCTGTAACATTTACAGTTATAACGCTTTCCATAATTAATGTATAGTATTAATGTATAACGTAAGTCTTATGAATAGTAATAGGTTTATGTATTTTATTTTGAATACAATTTTAGTATGTTTATTGTCACTAATTGTTTATAGTTTCCAAATTTATCTTGCTATCTAATTATTATCTATCGTTAGTTTAAATATATTTTAATAATTTATCACTGTTATTACTTAAATGTTCATAAAATTACCGTTATTATTTTTCAACTGTTCATTTGAGAAACTTATGATATATGTTTTTGTTTTATTAAAAACAACACATCAATTACATTAGTGTATAATTTATTCCAATATACTGAACATGAGTCAGAGGTGCATATCGGTTAGAAAAAGGTACATATCGGTTTGAAATAGGTGCAAATCGGTTTGAAAAAAGGTTCATATCGGTTTGAAATAGGTGCATATCGGTTAGAAAAAGGTTCATATCGGTTTGAAATAGGTGCATATCGGTTTAGAAAAAGGTTCATATCGGTTTGAAACGGGTGCATATTGGTTTGAAAAAGGTTCATATCGGTTTGAAACGGGTGCATATCGATTGAAATAAGGTGCATATCGGTAGAAAAAGGTTCATGTCGGTTTAAAATAGGTGCATATCGGTTAGAAAAAGGTTCATATCGGTTTGAAACGGGTGCATATCGGTTTAAAATAAGTGCATATCGGTTTAAAAAAAGTGCATATCGGTTAGAAAAAGGTTCATATCGGTTAGAAAAAGGTTCATATCGGTTAGAAAAAGGTTCATATCGGTTAGAAAAAGGTTCATATCGCTTTCGGGTATTAATTTCAATATTGACATAATATATTATATTGCCTATTATGTATACTTTTTTGTTATATGTTTTTTGCTTTGAAAATATCCACGTTCTTCTCTCGCCTAAGAGGATTGTGTGATGAGAGACATTTTTAACAAATTCAATCTTCTACTAAATAACTTTAATGAAATATTTGACAAGCTTTAAACTACTATCTAGACATTGATACTTGACATTAAAATCAATAAAGCAACGATAAGATTGCTCACATTTTTAGAAGTTAGTGTTCTGCAATGTATACAAAAAATACATTAAATATCGTTAATTAGATTTTGAAATACAAAATGTATGCAAAGATGACAATAATCACATCTGAAAATCACAAAGCATCTTTATTTCTCATACGAATCCAATAAAAGTTTCTGATACCATAATTTTATTGAGCAACGATTGCTTACAATCTGGCCGGAACATTACAACCTCTTCAAATCTCTCCCTTTTCTAATTTCTATAGTTTTTGGTGAACGTAAAATGTGAAATTAAGTCTATGGATATCCTATAAAAGCATTTTCAGTCAAATAATACCCATGAATAAGGTATACCTCTTATACCATCCATCTTGAATGAAGAATTACAGTTTATACAGATGATCAATTTTATGTTATTTCATTAAAAGAATGGTGTGGTATTGAGTTTTTTCTAACACTGATTATAACTTTGAATTCAGACTTTATTTTCAACATGTAGAATGTCATTTCTTCATCTAACCTTGTAACGCATTTCGAAGATTGTCAATCTTGTAATCAAAATTCACGATGATCTTCAAGATGCCCTTGAGCATATTGAAGATCATATTGCATATTGACAATCATATTGTCTAAAACAGAAAGAGGCGTTTCTGCCACACTCACTGCCGCCTCCCGTTTCATCAACTCCGTCAGCCTGAGATCCCGCCCCAGCGCTTCCAGAGTGCTCCCGGTAAAATATTGGAGCAGCAGAACAGATTTACAACAAAACAGTTTCTATAACAAAATTCGGATCGCATAAAAATGAATTTACCTAAACTACTCCTTCGAATACAAATACTTCTCTAGCTATAGTATACAGTTCGATATTCCAAAATTACTCTTGAGATGGTATTATCCTCGCAATTCATCCAGTTCATGCAATTAGTTTTCATTTTATGAAATTTTTGCAATTTTGGAGAAGGACGCCAAAACAGGTTTGATTATAGACTAGTGCCAGTGTAATAACATACCTATATATTTTGATGTAAAACATTCGTAATCAATAATAATTTTGGTGGTAACTAAAAGAAAAGAAAAGAGGTTCTGCAGTAATAAAGTTGAGAATATATATAGGAACAATAATGTCACTTTAAGTCGTAAAAGATCGCTAAAATGTCGCCTTTACGGAGAAGAAAACTAACTTATGGAAATTATCGGTAATGAGGTGTTAACACCAGTTAATGGATAATGAGACAGATACTTAAGCTACTGAACCACGTAAATGACATTCAATTGTAAGGAAGTAAGTTATCTTGACTTTCAATTTCAAAAAGATTTGTGTTGTTAGAAAACGTTGTAGTATTTTTTAATAACAACTGAAGAGATGGAATAGGAATGGACAAAATCGTAGAATTGTAAGTTTGGAATAGTGGAAAAGCAAATCATTTAGTTCAAAAGTGTTACGCTTTGTTGTTATTATTATGTATTTAGTTATTACTGTCAATTCGTTTGAGTTCTAGTTTTCTTGATATAGCGCTGTAATGATTTAAGAATGAAACTCTGCGGAAATGCTAATGTGCTACACGGTTCACTAGATTTTTATATTCAAGAAGCCTTAGTATTTTTGTGAGAGACTCTTCTTTGGTGAGAAGATAATTCTATGTTTAAGATAGTGCCTGTTGCAATATTTAAAAGTAAGGTTTGGATTTGGGGTAATAGCTACTGGGTATAGAGGGTTAATTATGATATTTTGCTTTACTTTTAATCGGAATTTTAAAGCTTTTAGTGGTAAAGCTTTAAACTTAATTGTTTGAAAAGCAATATTCTAAACAAATATCTCAACTTAGACTAATAGTTTTACTTCATAGACTTAAAATTAGTCTAAATTCACTGAGGTTGCATGCAAAACGACAAGTCTATAAGTAATTTTATTCATGATATTTCCTGTTTATAGATATTCCAGTGGTATATGATCGATTTTCAAAGTTAAATTGCATTGGAGCCACAAATGCAAACAGCTGTAGTCAATGCAACCACATCCATTTAAGTTTTATGTATTTAAACATAGTCTCGTATGCGAGCTGCTTATATAGCTTGGCTGTTACTAAGTAAAGTTTCAAATAATGATAAGGTATATATTTTTATGAAACAGATGACAAGTTCACTTTGTTTCATGAGTGATAACTGTTTCATACATGTGCATTATATTCAAATTTTGGAAATACGTTATTATAGATATTACTTAATTTAATAATAATTATGAGGGGCTTAAAAATTCATTGTACAGTTTTGTTAAGTAATAAATATTTGTATCTAACGTAAAGTAATCGGTATTTTATTATTATAAATTATAAACCACAGGTGGTGATTAGATTGAGACTAAAGCATGTGGTTCAGTGAGCAATGAATGCTGCATAGACTAATTATATTATTTTTGCTTTAAAGAAAAACATAGACAAGAAAAAATTAAGAACATAAGTGTAAATTAAAATGACACGCTGTGATGTCTCATCCTCCGAAAAGAAACCACAGATATAAACACAGCTGATCTAAAGGGTCCCTGGAATTGAGGGGGAAAAGCGATTTTATGGGCATCAACATCTGTCCTGAACAATAGATGTCCAATTCCACAATATATAATGTGGCTACAGGGGGTTATAAAAACTTCTTTATGAAGTATATAGTCTCAGGGTAAAATTAAAAAGAGTTTTGAGACACTTGTGCCCGCACACACAGGTGAAGATTCATATTTTTAAATGATAACAGGGTATCAACGCGGGAAAGGACGCCACCGATCATCTGATGTGAGAAATCATTCTTTAGAATGTATTGAGGCGTATATTAAATTCTCTCAGCCAACAGTGAGTAATCACCAGTCTCTATGTAGTCGTCAATACAGTGCTGTGCAGCCAGCTAGCTCAATCTCAATATACAATCAAGTATACAAATATAAATATAATAAATGTGGACAGTAAAGTTATATTTTATACTAATGAAAGAAAGTTTTAATGCTATACAGGGTGTAATGTTATGAACTCAGTTTGTATGTTCCTTTAACAAATATTTATAAATTATACTCATAACTTTATTTCAGTTTCTCATTCGTATTATAAAAAAATAGATACTTAATTTAAAAACCTGTATATATTTGAAGTTAAAATTTAACTGTTCTAAATTCCTCTTAGGGAAGGGACTAAGTTGAACCCCCCCCAGTGAGTCTATTATATAACTGGGAATTATCAAAGTAAAACCTAAAAAGTTACATTTTCAGAAGTATTAAAACACTCTAAACAACAGATCAGATCTTCCTGACGCACGTCCAAACCATCAAATATGTCACAAGTAACAGTCAAGAAGGAAGTTGTACAGTTTATTTTTCCTCATTGCATATAGAAAATTTCCTATTATGTCCAGAATTGGTTTCAATGTTTCGTGAATATTTCCCCTTAAATGTTTAGCTATTATGGTTTTATGACGGTAGTAGATACATTAAAGATAAATTATTTGTGATGGAATTATAAATAATGAAATGGTACAACAGCAGACGGAGTTGTGGCTGGAATTAAAAATTAAAGTTGAAAATCAAGCGAGCACGTTTCTCGAGTATAATACATTTCGCTTTAGACAACGGTCGTTGTATAATTTAGGTTTAACAGAGTTTTGAACTTAAAAAAATTGTACATGTGCGATAATAAATCTCAATGTCAAGAGTAATAAGTAGATACAATACTACTTTTAATATTTACAATTCCATGATTTGAAAAACAATTTAGATTAGCTTTCAAAACATGAAACTGCTTCTTAGCTGGCCAGCTGGATTAAAAACGTAGCAAAAGGTTGCATATTTAAAGTACATTTCAAAAGAAGTATTTCTTTAATGTGAAAGTCTTAAAATACATACTAACTCAAAAAATATCTATTCTCTTCTGAGCTCTCGTAATAACGGCTTTAATAGTTTAAAAACTGATGCAAACTAAAATTTGAAATATATACCTGTATACCGTTAAACAATTAGAATTAAATAAACGTATGCAGCAAAATGTTAAATTTATAGATTTTCAAGCTTATAAGAGAAATGTACGTGAACTTGGTCTACTAAGCGTAAGAAAGACAGACTTAAGGGTAGGGGGGATGCACTTTTACAGCTCAATGCTTTATAAATGCGGAATTAACGAGATAGTTAGGTACCGGTAGCTTTAAAACTACCTGACCTATTGTCATGATATGTTCAACATATATTGTTGAGTATATGACACATAACATATACTAGTTTCAAGAAAAAATATCAAACAGAACTGTACTGAACTGTTTTATATAAAAATATAAAAATTATTTTTGACATTTCTTTTATTACAAGATGAATTTTAGGTATATATTACAGATTCTAGTACACTTTGTTGGTACCATAATAACAAATAACCAGAAAAAATTTAGGTGTTTTGGATTGCTGGCTTAGCAGATAATTGTACCCAATTAAAAAAAAATTAGGTTACGGAAATCAGACATTAAAAGTACAACTTCACTTACCATGACTCAAAACTCTTCTGGTGAGTAGTTCTAATCATGTTTATCTTTTTGCTTCTTAAGAAGCCTCCTCTTCACTCTGTTTTCTTTAGTTTGTTCCTCTGCTTCCTTTCTGCCTTGATAAGCCTAATTTTGTCAATAGCTTGAAGGACTTTGACCATGAACTTTCCGGGTTTTAGTTGCAGTCTTTGAAATACATTTGTTTTTGCTATTGGACCTTTATTGAAACGTAGAACAGCATCTGAAGCTCCAAGCTTTAGAGTTTTAGGTCTACAAATTCAGTTTTAGGAATTCTTTTCATTAAAACTCTCGTTCGGGTTGTGTGTTCTTCCGTGAAGGCACCACTCAAGTATTTGTGAGTTTCTTGTATATAGCCTTAATTTCCAGAAGGACTGACTCAGGAATAGAATTTTTGTCTTTGTATGTTTAAAGGGTATGGCTCATGGCAGATTTATTGTAGTCACACCAGGTGTTCGGCGCTTTAGGGCAAAGAGAATGCTGAGGCTTTTCATCAGTACACAAGCGATAAAAGTAGGTGGCCCATATTGCTTTCCTCATCTCTGCTGTACTGCCTAAGTTATTTCTTATTGTCAACCCATAGTACCTCCGAAAGTTATTAAAGTGACCATCTGTTAATCTTCCCTCTCCGCTGAGACACTTTACATCACTAAGTTTTGTACCTTTTTGTACCTAATTTTTTATACGTAGCTTCCGTAGTCTACAACCCAATCTCTTTAGAACGTGGTCTACACACTCAAATTTGGACATTTTATCATCTGGGCAATAAGGTTCACTTTAAAAGCAGCCATTAAACCCTTTGAGTCCTTATATCCTAGGTGTATATCTTACCCCTAACTTTGTTTCAGATCTTGCGCAAATAATTTTAGCCCCTTCCACTTTTATGCCTCCGCTAGAACCCGTGAAGTTAGAATTACAATATTAAGACTTATGAGATTATTCTTTTGCAGGATTTCCTTTTATACTTTTGTGAACACAAGAAGTACAACATTTGGAAAAACACTTACAATCTAAAATTTGTCCAGTAAAAGGATGTCACACTCAAAGCACAGTTCAGAGAGGTGTGGCCGCGTTCGTACCAGGACCCGTCAAAGGCTGCAGCTATGTCCTTACTACCATCATTGTCCTCAGTTGCTTGTACTGCTGCATTTCTGATTGAGGCTTCACACAATTCTGTGGCAGCTGATAATAGCTTTTCATTATATTTTTGAAAATCTTGCATTCGTGGGAGCCAAATTCATTACAGCAGAACATTCTTGTGGCAGCTAATCCTTTTCCGATTGATCTCAAAGCATAGGTGTATGTGAGACTGATATCATTGAAATTCTTAATAATGCCAGAATTCATTCCTGTTTCTTTTTGTTCACAGTTAGAGCATCCAATTATGGTTTTATGAGCCAAACCATTAGAAACGTTACTGTGAAGCACTGTGTTTACAGTGCCTTCGATTTCACAATGTTTACATTTAGTAAATCCATTGACTAATTTTGAAAGTAAATCTATGTTAAAAATCGCATTACATCACAATCAACAAAATCCCATTTCAAAGCTGACTATTGTTAAGTTTCTTAGAACTAGAAGATTTCTGAGGTCTACTCTCCGCTGTAGTTGTGAGTGAATTAAAAGTAGGTCTAGAAGACTCAACAATAGATGTATACTTTTTTCCTTTGAACTTATTGCGTTTGTTGAACTTCTTAGTTCTAAGCATATTTGCGACTGAGAGCACTATTCCTCAACAAAAAACAACATTTGTAGAAGAATTTAAACACAATTACTGTACAAAAAGTGTTATGAAAACTTTCAAACTATGAAAAGTAAGATTACAAACAAAAAACATTTTCATAAATACTCGTAGCAAACAGCTGCACAGTGAAAATAAATAAACATACAGTATGATATGTGTAAATATAAGGTTAGCCAACCACACAGCCCAAGAAATGATATTAGAGGTCATAATTATTGTGTATGATAATGGCATTAGCACTGAGTAGTGGCGTCTGGAATCTGGCATGAAATAATACCAAAAGTAATGCACGTTTTTTACAAAAACTATTTTTTTTTAACATAAAATGATATGATATGCATATTAAAGTATATATATTCTTAATCAGCATAAACCAAGGAATATTTTTAAGGAATACAAAATTACGAATTGTTTATCCAAAAAGTGCATTTCCCCCCTTAATATGCTGTCCTTACAACAAACAATTATCTCCCAAAGATCACTTAACTCATTTTCTCAAATAGGAAGAAGGAATAGTAAGTTTACAGATATTGTTATATGTGTATAAATTCCTTTAATATTATAGAAATATTACATATCTATTACACAATCTTTCTAACAAACTGTTATTTGTTATGTAATTGCATTATATTGCAGTAGTAGCAGAAAAATATTAATAGAACTGAAAATCATACATTTTTAAATCAGAATTATGCCACAGCAGATAGTACTGTGAAAGGAGCTGAATTAAGATTCAAAACTATAATTCGAGGGAACACGTTTTGCTTGTGAAACACAATTAGGTTTTGACAACGGTTGTTGTCCAATGTCGGTCTTTCTAGTCACTTTACCGTCACGTTCCAAACGTGTTCGTATTAGAAATATAGAGTTTAACAATGAAATAGTTAGATATATTTCATTAATTGTTAAAGTATGGAACATTTTGTGTTCGTATTAGAAATATAGAGTTTAACAATGAAATAGTTAGAGATATTTCATTAATTGTTAAAGTATGGTACATTTTGTGTTCGTATTAGAAATATAGAGTTTAACAATGAAATAGTTAGAGATATTTCATTAATTGTTAAAGTATGGAACATTTTGTGTTCGTATTAGAAATATAGAGTTTAACAATGAAATAGTTAGAGATTGCATTAATTGTTAAAGTATGGAACATTTTGTGTTCGTATTAGAAATATAGAGTTTAACAATGAAATAGTTAGAGATATTTCATTAATTGTTAAAGTATGGAACATTTTGTGTTCGTATTAGAAATATAGAGTTTAACAATGAAATAGTTAGAGATATTTCATTAATTGTTAAAGTATGGAACATTTTGTGTTCGTATTAGAAATATAGAGTTTAACAATGAAATAGTTAGAGATATTTCATTAATTGTTAAAGTATGGTACATTTTGTGTTCGTATTAGAAATATAGAGTTTAACAATGAAATAGTAGATATATATATTTCATTAATTGTTAAAGTATGGAACATTTTGTGTTCGTATTAGAAATATAGAGTTTAACAATGAAATAGTTAGATATTTCATTAATTGTTAAAGTAATTGTTAAAGTATGGAACATTTTGTGTTCGTATTAGAAATATAGAGTTTAACAATGAAATAGTTAGAGATATTTCATTAGTTGTTAAAGTATGGAACATTTCTACGGTAAAAGAATGTAAGATTTCAGGTTTGTTCTATTCATTTCTGGAGCTTAAAAAATACTTTACATTGATTTTTGAATGGTTTTTAAAATGGTACAGGAACCCCTTATTCTAAGTGTATATTTTGGGATAGCCATAAGAGCGCGAGAATAAAATGTCAACTGGAAACCTTTAAATCTTGCTGTATTTTAGACAAGGTAAAATACATTACGTAAAATAAGCACATTGCAGTGATCAGCAAAATAATTCGTAACCTGGGTTGCAAAATAAACTCATACCTTTATACTCTACATATACATTGAACATCAAATCTGTGATATAAAATTGGGATGTGATGTGAGGATTTTATCAAAATAATTTTGAAAGTCTCAATTAAAAGAAAAATACGAACAAAATATTACAATAACATTTTAGTATAGAAAATACAACCATAAAACATTATCTCATTAGTAGAGCCCTCAATACAATGTTTTATTCCGTAACCGCACCATCAAACAGAATGTTGGAGCAGATTACACTAAAACCTTAGAGGTGAAGTAATATTAGTTCATCAAGCAAAGGCAGAGAGAGAATACATTAAAAACTAAATGTATTCTCTTTTCTGTGAGGAGCTTGAAAAAAGATTACCTAAATCTATGCGAGATTCTCACGTTGGGTTTAACAAGAATTGATATTTGAGGATAAATGTGGTAGATATTCAGCCTGGAGAGGACTTTCCTCCCCTTTCCGCGCTTCTGTCAAAGATCACCCATCCGTAAATATGGGTTTACTCGATTCTGTCTCTCTCTGGTGAACCGCAAAAAGAGTTTTTTTTTTTTTTTTAAATCTGCTCTTTAAACTTGAATTAAACATGTATTGCTTTTTTTGTACGTATTATTAAATTCAATATGAACAAGTTAGGAAAACGGCAAACGTAAAGTTTATGAGTGGGTTAATGTGTTTTATTTTGCCAAGTTTCAAAATAATTCCTTTTTAATCATATTTATCCTGCACGGAGAAGGGTTCTTATAGTGCAAGGTTGGTAGTACTGATAAGTAAATGTTGCAACGGTCACAGACAGGATTCAATTCTACAACTAGATATCGCAAATTCATACTACCTTGACCGCTTGGAAATCGTCTCACCTAAATCCATCAAAAACCCTTTTACCAGGAGAAAACTCAATCTAATTTTTACAATTTCGTTGTGTTTATGTGTCTTTAGACAATTATTATAAATTTTAATGGAGTGTTATTTTATAATGAAACAATTCTTAAACATAACCTTCAACATTTCACTCGATGAATGAACTCGTATCCATAAAATAACGGTTATATCTGAACCTAGCTATGAGATATGTTGTTTTCCTGACCAGCATATAAAGCTTTCTTTAACATCGTATACTGTCTTGTTAGTACATGAAATAGTGTGCAGCAACGTTAGTATTTTTTAAATATTCTGTTTGCAGCTCACGCAGATGAGTTAAGGGACACTCTCTAGTTTCACTTCAATATTTCATGTTAAGTATGGAACTTACCTGCACAAATTTAATTCTGCACCATGGTAGTTGAAACGTACGAGATAATTTACTATATTCAGAACGCGTGTCCATTAAGCACAAAGCTTTGAATATCTGCAGTACAACCACATTACAAAGTGTTGTAAGAAAATGTTCCCTATATAACTTATTTTGGTATTTCGTTAGTAGGCTATGTTAATATTTTCTACATTGTAGCTATAAAATATTTGCAAATTTAAAGCCGCATCTATAGTGTCAGATTAGATAAGGGAAAGTAATAAAATAGTGGCGTGAAGCGGCAATAACTGTGGATAAGGTACGTGGTCTGAGTCCTGATTGAGCTTGGAGTTATAACCTTATTGTGGCTGCGAGTTGAACGTGACGTCATTTAGAGTATATAAAGTCACGTGATGTACTGTAATACATCAGAGTTCGACTGCTATGGTTTACCTATGAATAAAAGAACCAATTTTAGACTGATATTTTATCAATATTGAGCTGTCACTGCATAACATTGATGAACCCCAAATGTTAAAATCAAGATTTATAACCCCGATGTCTAGTAGGGTAGGAAAGAACAAACATTTTTTAAACTTGAACGGCCACCATCTTGAAGCAATTTATATGAATGAAAAGGGTAAAGGATGTTTTATTTTAGCAGTTGAAAGCCCTTTCAAACACTTAGCTTGGGGTCATCGGCTTAAAGATGACCGAACCACAACCAATGACCGGGCAGACGCCCTGCTCAACCCACAATGGTGGGCGTTAGTAAAATTTGATTTAAGTGAAGTGAAAATGACACTTAGCCTATTGAAAATGATACATTTCTCACATGTATGTAAAGTAACTTAGAAGTATGTTAGATAAAATCATAAATTATGATAAAAAACAAATATATTATATTTTTACAAACATTACGATATGTTGAACATCAATCTTATAGCTCATATATCGTATAATAGTCCGGTAAATATTAGGAATCCTCATTGATAATAATTCTTGATATATGTTTCATCAAAAATTATAAAAATTAGTTAAGGCTTCCTTTAGTGTCGTCCATCAGCATGAGATTGTCTAGGTCCTGTCATTCATGATAAATATCGTCAAATCTCATATTTCTCAACGTTCAATGTCAAATTGTTTGTGAACTTCGCGCTGTTTATTGTTACGGCTTGTAAACAGTCCAAAAATTCTAGTTGAAGCTGTAAGCATTTAGGTTCCTACATCTAAACCTAATTTCGCCGAATTTATTCTTTCTGAAGTCACACAAATGTTACAAAAGCTTTTAAAAGACGCAAGACAAAATAAGATTATTTCGCATTTTATTTGTGTTCTTTGATGTAAGAATCAGAGATTTTGCTAGGAGCAGTGTACAGACAGACGTTGCAAAATGTAATTCTTTTTTAAGGAACGAGAATAGTTTTTTTATAATAATAATGAAGAAGGAAAGGAGTATAAAAATGTTATGCGAACGAAGCAACATTTACTCACTCCAAATATGGTTTTAGAGTAAAATGGACATATATCCTTTGATTTTTTATCGTAAAGTTTTAGATATTCTTGGAAAAGGTTCTAAATTGTAACATAAAAAAGAGTACATAATAAACCAAAAATTTAAGCCACCACCATACAGTCCAGTATAAAATAAACAATAATCTATTGTTGTTAGTTTTATATGATTACATCTTTGTAATTGCATATTACTTGCTAAGAATGAAGGAAACATGACAATTTTGAGAAACACGATATATCTATAGTTATTAGGATTTATCAGACGAAATCAACAATGTTAAAAGCAAATAATAGCTTATATTTTTAATCAAAATATTAATTAACGTTAACAAAATAAGAACTCTGATGAAAATGTCCCCGTGGGCATCGAACTGGGCTGATGAAATTGTAGCTTTCACATATACCGTTTTAAAACATGGGGGATAGTCACATTGCAGTATTTTACTACACACTGCGTGTACCTAGGTGATTAGTATTTTGTGTCTGTTATCTCCTTTAGTTTGAAAAACCATTAACAAAATTTGATGTCAAGAAACGTGTGATTACTAAAACATCGTTTCGCTACGCTTTCAACTCGCATATGCATTAACTTGTAACAGAGGTTGGCTATAAATTCAAATAAATTTTTAATATAAAACCTCTTACAACAAAAGCAATTGCAAAATAAACGTATTTGTTTTAGAAGCCGACAAATAGAACAAACTAATTCAATTATGATACATTTTTGCAACATATATTTTTATTGCACTGCATTGCACAGCTAAAAGTACGTTAAAACTACCTAAACTATGCCAGAGGCCAATAAACCTATTCTGAATACATTTTTCCCAATCGTAGTTGACAGTTTTTGGTATTGGTTTGTTTGACAGGTTGACAAACAAATTTTGGCATATAAATGTTAACGGTTTTCTTGCAAAAAAATTTGTTTCTCAAATTAATTTTTGAAGTACATTCAAACATTTCAAAGTTAAATAATATCATTAAAAATATACAATTAATCAAACAAATGCAAGTTTTGGAAGCTTCCATTTTTTTTGTCGTCAGGTATTTCTCCTCTGACAGATTCCCATCAGTTTTAGTTATCTTCAAATTTTACAGACCGCACATTTTATACCGTATGTAATATCCCATAAACATGAATTTATAGGTAACATAAATATCCCATAGGTATTGGTATATTTCAAGACTCTGTACTTTAAAATATTAAGGAAGCGATTTATCATGCTTTTGTTTCAAGTATTATTGTTAATTAAAGTGGTGTTTTGGTTGTAATAACTTTACAATGACAGGCGTATAGAGGATACGTGCTGACTGAGGAATGTCTGTACATTTGAGACCAAATTTTACTTTATATGTTTAATGTGCCTTGGATAGAGGCCAAGAGGCCGTTATATATATATATATATATATATATATATATATATATATATATATATATATGAGTATAACATAAGAGCAGTGATAACTACCAGGGGTGTATAAGACAATAATTTGTAGCATCGCTTTATAGACAGTTGTTCAATTTACATAATATAGATGACGCGAGCTAGAGATTTGACTGAGGGATAAAACAATATGAAAGCTGAATATACTGTCAAGTGGGTTGTACCTATAGGTGGAAGTCACTGGATAAACTTTGATATATGGTCTCAAAGTGGATGAATCTTAAAATTGCGTATTTTATTATCGTTATTTGCTATATATTTTATTAATTTAAATTTAGCGGTTTGAGTTGATTAAACTGAATCAGTTATATAAATCAATTTATTTTAGAGATATCTTTCTCTACTGATATCCATTAAATGAATACTTCACGTTCTATGCATTTTAATTCTTAGATTATATGAAAAAATTGAAATACAGTAAATTAGTATAGTGACAGTACAAATTAAAGAAAATAATGTATGAAAGTGTTGAAGTCATAAATAGTTTGAACAACGTTTGTACTAAAAGTATTGTTGGGTGCCTTGAAAATAATTTAATATTTTTAAATCTAGAAAAAAATCTGACAGGAAGCACATGACTGTTTATTGAAAAGAATGGAGGAAAAACTAAATTTTAGTGAGTTTAATGTATAACCAATTTTATTTAAAAAAGGGGCACGCAGTTTCATTTTTAGACGTATTATGTACGTTATAAAAGTACTATGTGAATGGGAGAGAATTTTACGAAACAAACTGAGCAAAAGCTACCGTCACAAATCCAAAGTCAAATGTCTTAGAGTCTTAGACCATACTGCAATGCTGCCTCCAGACATTATTATAATACAAGGTAGCAGAACACCACCCCACGTGCGTGGTAGCAGCCTCACTGAGTTGCATGAAACATTGTAAGGGTACAGGAGTAAGTCTACATGTGTTACTGTGCTACGTGTCCAAATGCCATATTTGCTTTTTAGACAAAAATCTGTAATTTTTTTGTCACTAGAACGGATGCCTATGAAAGCAGTTTGCAAAAGTTTGCTAATCGTAAAGCTTTATAAAAGCTGTGGTTTATTTGTCAGGTTGTTCTTGAAATGTGACTCACGGAAAGACAGAAATAAAATTTTTACTTACTGTCACCCCGTATTTAGGATTTTTAAAGAAAAATTTAGAATTCTTTAATTGAGAATCTGTACATTTGTCTTTTTAAAGGAGCTCAAAGAATTGTTTATATTGGTAAAAGGATATTTAGCATTTTAATTACTACACAATATGACGTTCACTACAAAGAAATGAAGTCACATACAAAATTTGAAGTTCTTAGCCAAATTCGTTCTTTAGATCCATCGGAAATCTCATACATAGACAGACAGATGAGGAATATGTACAGTATCCTTTGGGATCGGAAAATATTACAAATTCAAAGCTTATAGTTCAATTCATTCTCAACATATCAAGTTATGCGCTTTACGTATTTAAAGTTAACTCCACCCAAAATAACCTACCTACTTAAAACTAATTGGAATCGTTAGTGTATTGTTGTCCTTCCATTAGTTTATGAGATACACATTTGGATGCACCAACGTGTCCGTATCTTATAGGGAAAATGCATTCCAGTCGATAATCTTCCGTTAGTTTACGTTTGTTCTGTCATTGCCGAGATTTTTTGGGCTGTTTTATATATTTAAAGACGTCTTCATTTTGAATGTCTGTAAATTTGGACCACCCAAAATCGCAAATACACGAATCAAGTTACTAATGTTTAATTGATGATTAGTAATCAGCTAATTGTTGTAATGCTGCTAATAGCTGTCAACTGGCGACTATTTCTAGTTGGTCAGTCAGTTGCTCAACAACATAGTTCAACAAGAACAGCTAATTGACCTGAAAATATATCCTTTTTGTTCTCTAACCTACTGCACATTCTCTCTCACCAACATCTTTGTACAAAAGCTGACACACAAACAGATTATGGAGCTGGTGCAGGGTCCCGACATCGTCGACAACTAGTTTTACAACTGTTTTAGATTAAATGAAAAAGTGCTTTATTTAGAAACAAAACAAGAAATAGCAATACTTTTACAGGTATTTAAATATTTTTTGTACGTGTCTTGTCTAAATGAAGTCATATACCAAATTCTTACAGCATAGTGAAAGCGTGGTATAACCGTCGGCTTTGGATAGCTTACTGTTACAATAAGAAGTAGGCTAGTAACCATATTCGCCTTTGTGGCATCAGTAATCAAACGTAACAGTTTCTTAGTAAAAAAGAACACGAATAATCGAATTGGTAGTACAACGTACACGGCTAATGGAGGCTTAAATAGCACATGGATTATATACTCGTTGTTTAAAACTTTAACACTTTGATTGGATGCAGTATGTGATGTTTAACCGAGTTGTAGGCTCAGTAATTCTCAGCCAACTAATGTTCCATGTAATATTTTGTTAAGCTTTTGAAGATTTTACTCTCTCACAGACCAGCCTAAAATGAAAATTACGAAGCTTTATTTAAATGTTTTCGAGAAATTCAGTTTTAAAATTCTATACTGGCTACATTAAAATGGTGAAGAAATACACCCATCATAGGCAAACTGCTCAAGGTCTTGTTTTTATGCCGATGAAGTGTTTTATCCCTTGCATTGAAATTTAAACGGTATACAGTTCTGACTAATTTGCAAAGTTGCATTGACCTCCCATACCCGTGGCCTCTAGGTTAAAGAGCCACAGCCCTAATCGGTTTTGAACATACGGTCGCTCAGACCCAAGGTATCTTAGACCATGCGTCCTTAGACCCTACAAAACAGCACATTTTACTGACTAATTTTCATGCGGCATCGCTTTGCGTATTTAATATTATTTTACGAACATTTAAACACACCTTTAAACTGCAACTCATTAACACGATACTGATTTTATTTTACTATTTATAACCACAGTGATTAAATTTAATATCGCTATGACTTGCGATAATCAAGAAAATTAGATTTGTTTGTATTATATATTATTTACAGGACTAGACCAAATTTGGACTTCATAAAAATACATTTCCCAAGTTCTATAAAGTAGTTTTTTTAACTACTTTATAGTTCAAAAAATATTTGGCACATGGAAATTAAAAAAATAATTTTCTTTTCAACAAAACCTTTTTGTTTGGTAGTAAAACAACGAAGCCGTAAACCAGATAAAGGAAATAATCCAACAGCTCCAGAAACATGAATCCACAATAAAGTATTAGAGCGTAAAGCCTGGTTAATTACTAAAGTAAGTTGTTTGTTTATAACTTGTTTGTAAACTTTGACGGACGGAGTCGGAAATAAAACAATACTTTTATGAACTGATAAATAAATATCTGTGGAACAATTACGCTTTTTATTTTTCAGTTAATGGCTACATTTATCTGTCCTACAAGAGATAGGACACTAAACTATATAAACTATCGTAAATGATGAGTTAGCTGCAGTTTACGCAGAAAGCACCTTTAGAGACATGCACTTAAATTAATGACTATTATAAAATTACTAAAACATCAAATTGTAAGTCATAATCGTAGAACTAAACGGTTAATAAAGCTTTTTATTCATTCCTATTTTATATGATCATATTATTCAAAGATGATTTTTATGTTTTATAATGAACGATAATATAACATGAAGAACAGAAATAACGAATACTTAAGACCCTCAAATATTGTAGAGTAGATATCAAACCTTGGAGATTTCCATTATAAAAATTGAATAACTGGTCACTCTTCAGAAATACCCAACTCACCACTTTCAAAATTGGTGGCCAAAGTAACAATCTTTAATAGAACACTCCGTATCAAATCTTGTAATGTTTTTGAGCCTAACTCATAGACCATAATGTTTTTATAGTTTTCAATTTTATAACGTTCAACGTTTTCATGATATTAATAAGATTTTCATCAACCCGAATGGGATAAGAAGATTAACTACTAATTATTTTTCTAAAAAAGTGAGTAATTTGTATAGTAATTTAGCTTGAAATAAGAAAAAAGTGAAATAAATATGACATCTCACATTGCAAATAAAGCTTTTCTTATAATTTAAAGAATGGTAAATAATAATTCTTTGTTTAAAGTTTTTTATTGATGACGGATGATTTAAAAGGATAATTGAATTAGGACATTTGCCATCTTTATATGTTACAAAAGGCACAATAGAACGTTTCGAACATTAGAATCTATCCTCTTCGTCACGTGAGGAACGTTTTCAATATGTTGTGTTATCCTTTTAAATAATAAATATTTTTATTTAAACATGTTTGATATTGTTTAAATTGCAGTTGGTATACTAATATTCAGCCAATAAGGTAAATTAATGACTCAAAAAAGATTTAAAGTTGTTAATCTAATGTAGTGCAGTTGCGTTTGAAATGTCACATAGAGTTATTACTTTTAACTTATAACATTCCATAGTATTTGAGTGAATAGCAGAAATAATTTCAATAACACATGAACTATTTTATGCCTAAGTTGAGGAATACTGTTCATAGTAACCTCAGAGAAGGCACTCAAGAAGTAGTGGGGTAAATATAACTCCAGAATCCATTGATAAGAGGTTAAAAATTCCAATTAAAAATTCATTTATTTCATATTTAGCCCATAAAAAAGCATAAATGCTTCTAATAAATTATTCTCACGCCATAGCAGAGTTTGTATTGTTGTCATAATCACACAAATTTAGAAATATTCAGCCCGAGAAACCTACTTTAGGCAAATAGTGTTTATTTTCAGTCATTGCCATCTACATCCGGTATGAGACATTCAAGGTGCCTAAGTAGTACTTTCGTTCTTGTGCCGTTAAAGAAAGCGTAAAAATATTCCTCTGTAAAAAGAGTCTCTTCCAGCTATTCAAATCTAAGCTACTTTAAGTTATAGAAATCTGTGCATTGTTGTCCAATTTAAGATAATATATAATAAATAGGACTGAAAAAATTTTTGGTAAAAAAGCGTCTTCATCCATTTGAAGTGAGCTATTTTGTTGTCAAAGTCATTTCCAATGCCGGAAACGCGATAGCGTTGTTTCCTCGATAAATAAATAAAACATATAAAGTTTTTGCTGTCAAAAAGCGCCTCCAGATATTTTAGATCAATATATATATATATATATATATATATATATATATATATATATATATATATATTTGTGCTGATAAGCGTTGTAATTTTTGCGCATTTCAAGAAAACTATTTACGCAAGGGTCTAAAACTTCTTCTTTCGTCAAATAACCTTGATTCTGATACAAATAATTTCTTTCACCATAGTAGCAATTTCATTTTTATTCTAATCAAGTAATTATGGACATAGGTCAGGCAGGAAATTCTGCTTCAGTCAAATAACGTTTAATTTTGGTTATAGTTATCTACTTCCGGTCTATGTTGTTTCATCGCGGTCGTACCTGTACCTGGCTAAACGTCTATTTCAGTCAACAATCTTATTGTAATTTTCCTCCAGTCTAGGGTATATGTGCGCTATATTAACGTTTGCTGTATTATTCTGATCAATCCAGTATTTGTATATATTAGTTTTAAAAGTCAATTCCGGTCAAAAAGTGTGTACTACCGACCTTTGCAATCTACCTCCGGCCTAGGAAATTTCTGGTGCT
The DNA here is from genome assembly GCF_021130785.1 of Homalodisca vitripennis. Classification (NCBI taxonomy): domain Eukaryota; kingdom Metazoa; phylum Arthropoda; class Insecta; order Hemiptera; family Cicadellidae; genus Homalodisca; species Homalodisca vitripennis. The sequence continues at coordinate 61,646,624 of NC_060214.1, forward strand.
AGTAGTATTTTCAGAACATAATACACATCTGTGTCAAATTTCTGCTGTAAAGAACAGTGAAAGTTGACAAGTTTAAAAACTCATTAGGTTCTGCAACCCTATTTTTAAGTTGATCTCAATAAAAATGTTTATTTTGTTTATTGAGAATATAACGTATGTGTATTGTATTCTTTTCTAGATGATGAATAAAAAAGTACACATCCTATAGCAGTTGTGCATTTCTAGAACATTCAGAAGCTCGAAAAGAAAATATAGTTCTTCTAGGTTTGCAACTCCATTTTAAAAGCAATATCTTAATGAAAAGTAGTAAATGTTCCTTTATGACACATTTGTGTCGAATTTCATTTTTCTAGTACTTCGAAAAGTTGAAACTCAAACCATACATATTTTATTATCCCTTTATAATTCCAATGGCAATTATATGTTACTAAACTACCCATTGAATTGTAACTTCGCCTATATGTTAGTTCTCCAATATTATCAATATTGATGTCTTTGATTTGGATCAGTGTCAAAGACCCGACCACGACGAAAGAAAACTATTCATTTTGGAAGAAAAGATATATTTCATTGGAATGCTAGGTAGAAGATGTTTTTAATTCTACCACTCGGAATAATAAGATAATATAATTTGCATGAGATGAATACTTTGTATTAAATGAAGGAATAATTCATGATAACAACGCTAAGTAAACAAATTGGTTAAAAGACTCTTATATCCTCATGATTTTCTGAAGTATATAGATTTAAAATTCATATTAACAGGTAAACACGGTAATTTTTTATCTTTATTTATAGAACCACAGCAGAAATTTATATACACCGACGCAAACATTTTATAGTTTACCTTAGGTCCTATATATTTTATTCTACTTTTACCTTTCATTAATGAAATGTGTATTGTACCTAGAACGCCTTGGGAAACATTCACCGAAAGAGGGTATCGTAGCTGTAACTGTCTTCGAAAGCATAGATGTCAGTTATCCCAAGCTACATTTCCACAAAAGTGATTTAGTTCACGATTCAATTATTGAAGGTAGCCCGTCTTCAAAAGAGTATTTGTTAGTTACCCGAGGCATTCTTTCAACAACAGTGATTTAGTTCACGATCCATTATTTGGAGTGGTGAGCTCCTGACAGAACTTCGGAAGTGCACTTAGTGCAAGGATGGATAAATCACCTTGTGGCAATAAAGTTAGACATACCCGAAAAGTTGTTTAGAAGAATAATGCATAGTACTTACAAACATTCAAATTTGTTCTGAGTTTCATTCACAAACTTAAGTTATACCTAATGTCTTTGAATGTATATTTTAAATTAGTTTAGAATTTCATAATAACAATTTCATTACTCTTTGGGAGAGAATTAGTTGTTACACGTACAATAATATCATTATCAAATTGATAATTAAGTTGGGTTTAAAATTAATATACATTAATATGTATTTATTTTAAAACATTTGTTATCTTACTATTTATTTTGATATTTCAGTGTTATATGCCTATTGCTAATCAACATGTAATCGGGAGACAAAATACCTGACAACTGGCTTTTTATTGTATTTACATTTTGATAAAAGAGAATTGCCTTATTTAGTTTAAATAAAGAGAGATTTAAAAAAATATTTTTACCTCGGAGCTGATGTTTCTTTGTGAATAAGTTATTACTTAACTGTATAGTTAATAATAATTTTTATTTTCTCATATATACGTATAGATGATTTACAAAAATAATTACTTAGGAACCAGGTCTGACCTGAAGAATAATATGATTTAAATTATTTATATAAATACTTATAGAACATGAATTAAATAATGTAACAGTTGTAGACAATAAAATGAATAAAACATTTAATTCATCACTAATTTGACAACTAAATATCAATATATACAGTACATAATTTGAGAAAATTTAGGGTCTTTAAGGCTAAGCCTATTTAGTGGGTCCAACCATTACTAATAATATATTTAATTAATAAGTCAAAAATAGTACTAATATTTTTTTATAAAGTAGTCTAAAACTAAAAAATCTGTGTCGTTTCTTAAGTATAATATTTAATATATATATCTTTTAAAATAGAAAACATAAAATAATTATTATTAAATAGTAATAATAAAATAAGTAATACAATACAATTTTTCCTGTAGTTTAGTTATTTTACCAAGAAAAACACTCCTTTATAATATAAAATAAATCTCAATATTTATTTATACAATATATTCACATTTTGTAATCATTGCTGCATGAGCATTATTTGAACATAAGTTTCAAGCAACAATTCTTTTTAACTTCACAAGGAATGTTTTTTTCTAGATACATTTTTTATGTTTTTTTGATATTTATTACAAATTTTAGGTGTTATAAAGTTAAAAGTTCTTGTAAAAAATTATTGTTTGGCTTAGCAACTGTTGAGGTTGAAATCCCTAAGCCGTAGCTTAAAGGTATTTTCAGAATATTTTTAATTTCAGAATATATTATGTCATAACTCTGTTGCATTTATCGTGATCATTGGCACCGCTTCAAAATATTTTGGTAGAACATTTGAAATATGAGTGCAGCAGTCTCCCGTACATAACAATTAGCTCGTTTATGGATTTGGACATTTTATCTTCATCCTGTTACTCAGTACATAAACACTGAAAATATAGGGCATGCAATTCAGCACTTCTCCTTAAGAAGTCTTTATCGAAGTGATTACGATGAGTTAGAACATTCCAATCCCTAACATAACCAGATTCAGCCAGTCTGTTAAAGACTATCTAAAGTTTATCTTTTTCTAGAAAAAAGTGAATGATATATTTGCATCTTGTTTCATCACAAGTTTAGAATACACTTTTTGGAACATTTTGGTCTAAACAAAGATGCTAATATACGGATCCCCATCCTATGCTTAAAAATGCTTCCAGGAACATACAAACGCTAACTCTAAATGGAAACTGTTCAACGTAGCGCTGTATTACTCAAGCCTTTAGTCAGATGCAGCTTCTGTGGTTAAAGCCTTCAGCGATCATTAATATTATATCAGAGTTCTCTTAATTAAACTAAACTTCTGTCATATCCACTTTAATATTACACGCCAAATCACTTTCCACAAAAGACCTGGTTCTTCAGGCAATCTGGTTACGTTATAGAGCCAAATAATTAATTAATTATTTAGATCCCTTTGATAAAACGATTAGAAACACTCAGTCACAAAGGCCCATATATAAATTTTCTTGTCAAATAAAGTTTGACAGCTATTATATTTATAGAACCTAATTTATTTGTTTTAAGATTCATCTATATCCTACCAATAGGACTATTATATAGGTATACTAACATTATGGGGTCTAAATAATGTCAAAAGCTAAAATAATTGGCATTAATATCTATTTTGAATTATTAAGTTAGTTGAACGAAGTTGTGGCTGAATTCAACACAAGTTACACTAGAATCCGGTATATCTGAATCTAATGAAAGAGAGTAATTGTGAATAATAGCCAAATTACCATTAACATACAATATTACTATTGAAATAGAATATAAAATTAACTAAAAAGTACAATTTACTGCAATATACTAAACAATACATTCTCCTGCACTACTTTGAGTAAACCAAGATAAAACATGATGATAAAAGAGCTAGAACAAAGCCGAGCAAGATGTAAAATTAAATAAAGCTAGAGTTCTAAAGATAAGATGCTTGAAGATTAAGATTGTGGAAACGGTCGCGGAGATCTGAGACACTGCGGGGCAAACATTGCCAACAGATGCGGAGGATTCAAGCACATCTTTTGTGTAATGTTGTCTCTCTTCAGTTATTCTTCTCAACTGAACTCCCATCTATTCTGATAGCTTTACTCCCATTCACTCAAAGCTACATAGGATGCAAAATTCTAATTCAATTTGATTTGCTCGAGGGAAATTTCAACAACCCATGATTTCTGTTTAGACATTCAAAGAATAAATTGAACGCATGAATGAAATGAATTAATGAACGAATGAAATTATTCTTTATTAGAGGTAAATTTTGAGTTTTATATCCCTTTATTACATTTAACCTCAAACAGACACTAACATAAAACTGTCTTACTTCACATAACAAGATCACTAAATATTCGAATGTAATTAAAATTAACAACTAAAAATACATTATTGAAAAATATACACTTACAAGATGTTATAATGTTAGAAAAGTGAGTGAAAGTATGCTTAAATACGTTCTCACATACAAAGCAATAATGAAAATGTCGTCGTATATAATATCATATTACATACGTAATCACTTCACACACAATACTTATGCCAGTGCAAACGCAGCGAAGAGATCTATGCCGTCCCCGTCCCAATCATCCGTCCCAGGTAGAGCTCCTTTAGGACGCCACGAACCTAGGAAGACTCTCTATGGATATTATCCTACAAATAAGGATTACATGTGGGACTTGGATTTTACCAGTAACGAGCTTAAGTCATTAACGTACAATACAAATAATTGAGGACCAAGTACGGAACCCAAAGGAACACCACACATAATACTCAATCAGTTGGATGAAACGTCACTTTAGCGTACACACCGCATTCTGTCCACAGCAACTGCAGGACATTTTCTGGAAAATGTAAGATCCAAAATTTTGCCATTAATAGTATGTAGTTTCCACAATAAAATGCCATTGAAAAGTCAAGGAGTGTTTGTACGGTGCTTATTAGTTGGTCTATTATGAATCGTGAGTTACTAACAACTTTCAGTAAAGCACTCTATATTTTGCACGAAATCTTACAGAATATAAGATCCTTCGGTCTAAGGTATTTTTAATGAGATAAGTTTGCTTTGTTGTCCCTATGAATAAACTATACACACATATGTAGGACCGAGAAGCCTGTTGCGGTATAGGGGAAAATACTACCTACTTCCTAACTGCTTCCGATGTAAGGGGGACATTTTTAATAACTTCATACAACTTTCCAAAACAATCGTTTATAAGGTTTTGCGTTGTGAAATCTTGTTCTTTCTCGGACTTTACTCCTTAAAACACTAAGGATATTACTGATCGTAAGCACGGTGCTACTAACTCACTTAATAGTAGCGGCCTTACCAGTTGAAATTAATGTGATATAATTTCCAAAAAGAAACAAGTAAAAACGCGGAATTTCAACAAACTGGTAAACTTTTTAGACTTTTGGACTAAAATAAGGTCAAGTGGTGTCACTGATCCATTCGATCCAGCCATACCCAACTTTGTAAAAGATTTGGAAGAAATCAATAAGTATTTCGTTAGTATGGGCTTAGGTATCATGGCAAATGATGATTGCGTACAGTTCTATGAAAGAAACAAATCAGAGAGTGTCACTTGTGATTTCTATTTCAGGAGTGTTACAAGGAGAGAAGTGCAGGAGGCTTTGAATAGCATCACATCAGAGGCAGTTGGAGCTGATGGCATATCAATAAAAATGATTAAAATGATAAGTCCGTATTGTATTGATGCCATAACACATTTAGCTAACCAGTCATTGGCCACTTCCACTTTTCCGGATGCATGGAAGGAGGCAATTGTACTGTCTCTTCCCAAAGTCAAAGCACCTTCATCTGTATCCGAGCTGCGTCCAATTTCGGTATTGCCTGCCCTGTCGAAGATAATGGAGAAGCTGGTTGTTTCACAAATGGTACAATTTCTGTAGTCGGAGAATATCATTCCAGCCTTACAGTCTGGGTTCAGGAAGGACCATAGCACTGCAACTGCGCTTTTGCTCGTTTGTGACGAGTTGCTTCACGCAATGGCGGATAAGAAAGCATCTCTTCTTGCAATGCTGGACTTTTCACATGCATTCGACTCAATACACCACAGGATGTTGTTGGCTGTCATGCATTTTTATGGTTTTCGACCAGAGGTGGTTTCTTGGTTTGATTCCTATTTGGTGAATAGGAGACAAAAGGTTAAAATTGGGATGGATTTCTCCTCATCTTTAAGTAGAGTTGCTGGTGTTCCACAGGGAAGTTGCCTTGGGCCCATTCTATTCACCCTGTTTTCCGCCACTATGGGTTCAGACTTGCAACATAGTCGCTTGTATTCATACGCCGATGATGCTCAACTGTGTGTTTCATATGAAGCCGGAAGAGCTGACTCAGCAGTTTCCATTTTGAATGCTGACTTAAGCATTGTCCATGATTTGTCTGAGAGGCATGGGATTAAACTGAACAAGGAAAAGTGTAGTGTGTTGTCGATTCCTTCCAATGTGGGTTCGGAGACAGTGGGTGAGGTGTTGCTTGGCAGTGTCAGACTGAAGGAGTGTGAATCCTCAAAGCTCTTGGGCCTCATGCTTGATAGTGGCCTCACACTATCTGGTCATGTAAGTGCTGTTTGTCGGCGAACACTTGGTCGACTGAGAATGCTATACAAGCATAGGCACATGTTTCCTAGAGAGACCAGGCTTCGCCTTGTCCGGGCTCTTGTGCTCTCTGTGATCGATTATTGCCTCCCTGTCTATGGCAACATTGTGGCTAAAGGAGATTTAGAAAAATTACAGAGGGTCCAAAATATGTGTGTAAGGTATGTATGTGGTTTAAGAAGGTTTGACCATGTTTCGGAGGCTCGACGATCGCTGGGTTTGTTGACTGTAGTTGATACTTGTACCCTGCGCTCCTCATGCCTGGTTTACAGAATCCTGACCACTGGCAGGCCGGGATATCTGAGAGAAAAACTAAAAAGCAGGTCTCAAGTCCGATCTCGCAGTACTATACAGGATCAAGTGTTGGAGATGCCTCGCGTTCGCCGTGAATTTGAAAGAAAGCGATTTGCGTACTTTGCTCCCAAATTATATAATGACCTGTCCTCCAGCGTAACAGGCCAGGGTGTATCTGAAACGACATACAAAGAAAATATATACAAGTATTTAATGTACAATACAAGGTGATATAGCCATATATAACTGTATGTCTAATATTATGTTTTATTTATTAATAACTATAAAATAAGCTTTTAATTTTTTAAGAACTATAATAAGACATGAGTCGTTTTGTAAACCAGCAATTATTGTTGAAAACCGCTCCAAAATAAAGTCCTTATTTATTTATTTAAACTGCTGTGCTCTCTAGCGAGTAAGTAAAATATTTAATTTTTAAAAAGATGAAATCTGTTTCTTTTCGAATTTCAACTAGTTATCAAAAGTAAGTAGCCATTCCTACTAAAAATGTTTAGCAAGTTTATTTGTTTTTGAGATAATCTTCATAGAACAGTTAAAATAAATAGCTGCGTAGCATATAATATGTTTTACGTAGTCTAGTATTAATAAAAAATGATAGGAAATGAATTTAGTATAATGAGAACGGAAAGTCTTTGTCAAAAATTCTGTGGAGTAGTTTCTTTGTTCCCTAAGCCCGAATGGGTTGAAACCTACAAACCTAAAACAATGTTCAACTAATTTCTGTCGGTTTACTGATAATTGTTACACCAAAATTCAACAAAAATAACAATCTCGTAACTATCCTTGTAAAAATATCTTTTATTGAATTTGAGTAACTTAATTATGTGCAACGTAGCTAACAACATACTACGTTACAACGCAACACAATTCGTGATTTATTTGAGGAAAATCCCTAATAGTGCCCGCTATGGTCGTGTAATATCTGCACTCGAGTTGCTAATAGTCAGACATTTAAATCTGAAACCCTCTAATGTGCGACACTTTTGTTAGTGAACCTATTGGTAAATTCCCACTGAAAAGGTGTTGTCATGAAAATATGTTCAGTGAATGTTTGGCAAAAGAGTTTCAGGATATAATTAACTTTTTAAAGAAGTTCTACATTTCTGTATTTTCGTCTTACATTACTATACTCGTATAAAGGTATTTTATAAAAATTAATTTTACAAAGATATTCTATGGACTACATAGATTGCAACATTGAACTGTTTATATAGCAAAATTTGTATTCCGAGTATCCTAATTAATTGTTTTTTGTTTCATCAAACTTTAAAATGACATTAAATTTGATAAGTTGCATCTTTTAACCAGTTAGCTTTAGTATGTTGCTACGAGAATACCATCTTATTTTTATTCCACTAAGACTTTGGTATAAATATACATTTAAGATTATGCAGCCTCTTACTTAGAGAAAATTATAGCTGAACATGAGTTGATAGTTCATGACCTACAGTTTCTGAAACATACAGTACACATAAATTAAATAAGAATAATCATAAATAAAATGTTCATTATGGTACTAATGAACAATAAGCCACTCCTTTACCTATAAGGACAATGCTGGTAATGTAATAATAAACTAAATTTAACATTACCTAATTAAATTATTACCTAATTAAATGAAAGAATTTCAGTAATTAATTTAATTACCTAATTAAATGATTACTAATTACATAACATTACTAATTTTAACATACTTTACGTGTCAAATAACAAAGCTTCACTAAAGATAAGTTCAGCATAAATTATTAAAGTTTATTTAATTTGGAGATGTCTCCCGAACTGATATAGATTAAGGGGAGTCCGACTCCCATAAGAACGCAATGTTAACTATATGTTGCATAACTTGAAGACTATTTAAGATAGCTTACTGCTTTTGGTTTTATTTTGAAGATCATGTATTTTTCTAGTGCCATAGGAGAGGTTTTTAGTTTTTTTCTTTTAATAAATAAATTATGAATTTTAAAAAATTTTGTGTTTAAAAATTTAAAATTTTAATATATAAATATTTTAAAATAAGTGTTCCATTAATTTTACTTTAGCTAATTGTCCACTATTGAATGTCAAAACAGCTTCAAATACACCAAATTTCAGAGTTTCAAGATTTACAAATGTTCTTTTAGGTATTTTACTCCAGATAACATTGTTCAAAGATTCATTGGGGTTTTGGGATTTACCTCTGAGACATTTTTGCAACAGTTCTGGCTTGGCAAGATCCCTGAATATAGGTTTGATCTCTTGAAGTATCACATCAGGCAAATGGAAGTGCTTGGTGTGGTCATAGGTATCATTTTCACGGGTTGCTTTTATGAGTCTGACTATAGTAGCGGGGCTGGATCGACTTTTTGGTGTGCAAGGTTATTTTAAATAATTTTTTTCACTTACTTAGAATTTTCTGTACCATATGTGTTATATAACGTTAGAAAGAGGAGATTCTAAAGAAAAATAAAGTGTTATAAACTAAAAATCACACACAAAAAATTTCTTCGGTCAGACTGCCCTTAATGCAGAAAATATTTTACAATCGGAAAGCTGAGGATTTTAAAATCTATTTCAAATATATATTGTGTTCAGTGTCGGATTAATAACTTCAATAACGCTCAGCAAAATCTCATGTATGAAAAAGCACCATCATAGAAGTAAATCTTGTCAAATTACATGAAGGTTAATTTAAAATTTTAGTTCTACGTGTGATATCAGTTCTAGATACCTTGCGTGTAGTTATGCTGTATGAGTTTCTAAATATCAAGTTTAAATATCAAATGATAGTACTCTGTTTGTTTAGACATTTCTTTATTTTGAAATGTTCTCATTGCTATTACGATTACCGATATGACCAATATAATAATGACCAATATAACGCTCAGCCAAACCCTATGGAGTATCATTCATTACCATCAAATTTAATTTTGATTAATGTAATGAAAATAACTAAAACCCTTTTAAATTAAAAACTTTTTATTACATACACGTGTTTCGGTTTTTAAACCATCTTCAGTGTACATTAACCTCTAAATAAATAAATAATAAACAATTAGATATACACATGTGGACCTTTTAAACATATGTTAAAATTTAAATGACACAGTTGTAATTTTCTTATTAGTAATCTGTATTCAATATTTTAATTTTTTCAAAAATTGGATTTGTCTTATTTTTTAGATTAATATTTAAAATGTTATGAGGATCTTTATTATAATTTTAGATAAATATGTAATTCTTCTTTTGTGTTTAATTTCTCTCCTTTCCATTCGATATCTAAAATTTCCATGTTCTTTTCAATATTTGTGTAGTTATGGTCAGTCTCCAATAGGTGTTCAGCAAAATTTGATTTTATTGTAGACATGTTATTTGTTTTTAAAGCTTGTATGTGTTCTTTAAACCTTTTATTAAAATTTCTTCCAGTTTTGCCCAATATAATAGCTTTCACAGTCACTACAGTTAATTTTGTATACTCCAGATTGTTTGTATAATTCCTGTTTGACATCATTTTGGTTTGACTTTGTTTTCAATAAGTTTAAATGTATTATTATTTCTTTGTTTGGTGACTGATGGAGAATTTTGAATTTTGAAAGGATTTTTTCGAACAGCTTTGTTTAATTTAGTATTGAATGGTACACATATATATTTTTGAATTTCTGTAGTATTATGATTAGGTAGTATTTTGTTGGTTTTATTAATTTTTCTGTTTTCTTCTTAATCATTTTGTCTACATTTGGGGTTGATATCCATTTATGACAGCTAGGTAATTTTATTATTTTATTTCTTTATTTTATTTTCATCACTCATTGGTATATTTAAACATTCTGTTTACCATTGAGTGAAATGCTGCTAATTTGGATTTCCAAGGATGGTTAGAGGATGATGATATTAGAAGATCTGTTTGGGTTGTTTTTCTATAAATTTCAAATGAGTGATTTCCATTAAGATTAGAAATAACTTATATCAAGAAAGTTAATTTTGACTTTTTGGATTTCTTTAGAAAACTTAATTGTTTGGTGATATAGAATTGAGAAATGTTAAAAAGTGTTCTGCCTGGTTCTCATCTCCATTGAAAAGACATAATATATCATCCACAATATCTAAACCAATAAATTATTTTGTCTTTTAATGGATTAGTAGTGTCACTCATTATTTTGTTCTTTTCTAAATGTTGCATATATATATTTGCAAGAAGGCCTGAAAGAGGAGATCCCATTGCCAACCCATCTTCTTGTTTGTAAAAGTCCTTATTGTATTGAAAATAATTTTGATTAACAGTTGCTTTTGTCAATGATAAGATATCGTTTAATTTCATTCATATCTAGTTTACTGTATTTTATTAGATTATCTTTTAGGATTTGAATTGTTTCTTGTTTTGGAATGTTTGAGTACATGTTGTTTTAACATCAAAAGAAACGAAGAAAGAGTTTAACGGAATTTGAATATTTCGAATTTGATTTGCCAGATTACTTGAATTTGATATAATGTAATTATTTTCAAAATGTATGTGGGTCTTTATTTTGTTATTTAAAAATGTACATACCTTGTAAGTAGGAGAGTTACGAAAGTTTACTACTGGTCTAATTGGAATATCTGGTTTATGTGTCTTTGGTTGACCTTTTAGAGTAGGAGCTTTTTGGATTTGTCATTTTTGAGTTGGTATTGTTCTGCTTTTGATAAACTTTTGCATTTACTTATTGTGGCATTTATAAGTTTTGTGTATTCTTGAGTTGGATCCTTTTTTTTAAATTTTTAATTTTGTTGCTGTCAATGAATGTTTCAACTTTTTCTTGATATGTTTGACTGTCGATAACTACTACAGTATTCCCTTTGTCAGCCTTTGATATTATACAATTATTTTCTTTTAGTTTTCTTGATATGGATGTTACTAACTTCATATCATTGTTTGACGTTTTTTATTGATTTAGGATTTTGTACTTTTAAATTACTTTTGTTTAGTTCATGGATAAGATTGTATCGGAAAGGTTCTTGGAGTTCTGTGTCTGTTTTCTTTATGGCTGTTTCTAAATTGATTAGATCATCTTTGATTGTTTGAATTTTATGGTCCAGATTTATATTATATTTGAGTGATTTTGTCCAATAGGGCCAATTCCTCAACATTAAATTGGATAGATGATAAGTTTTTTTATTCTTGGGTAGAAATCTTCATTATCATCAAATGTATAGTTTTTTGAATTATTGTCTTCCTGTGAGTTAATCAATTTCATTAATCTTATTAAGATGAAACCTGTTTTTTCTTTAAAATAATAGGTTTGATCCATTGCTGTGTATTAATATCAATTTCTTCAATGGTCTCTTGGTGAAATGTTAATTTGATTTCTGTTTTAATATCTTCAATTGATCTGACTATTATATTCATTTTTGCATATAAACTGTTAATTTCTTCTTTTATCCATATTATTTTCCCTCTTTTTAATGCTTTTAGTGCAGCTCTTGATGTAGATTTAGTTTTTTAATTGAACATAATTTGGAATAATATTTTCACTCAGGCATAACTTATTAAACTGTATATCTTCTCTTCTCTTTAATTTTGATTATATACAAATGAAGCTTCGTTCAAAATGACATGTAGGTTAGTTCGTTCTCGAGATGTCGTGTGTAGAGGCAGGCAGAAATGCGGGAATAACTTTTTCACCCCCAGGCTTCGGTGTTCAGACAACTTACACAAGCTTAAAACTATTCAAATCATATTCAGCCGGAAACAATTATGAGAAGACACCAGTATTAAACTTGTGTAATATGTTACAAATCAAGTGTATTAATGAATCGTTAAGTTTATATTTCTGTCACCAGTATACTAAGTTTTTCGTACTTAATACAAATTTAGCATAGAAAGAGCTCCTTAATAATTTTTTTTATTAAATTAAAAAGAGCTAAGTAAATTGAAACCGGTGTAAGAACAAGAGCACTTGTAGTATTGTTAAGAAGAGTGGGTTGACTCATCATTAACTGAAGAATCCAAAGACTTTCCTTATTAAAAAATGAGATCTTCCTTCTATTTATTTATTTACCTCAACCTATTTAATTATTAATTTACGAATGTAATAAAATATGTCTTCAAAGTAAAACCTAGAATGTAATTCGCCATCATTATGGAATATGGTAAATTTTACCTTAATTTCTATGTTCCTTGTTATACAGCAAAATACAATAATTTAATAAAATTACCATCTCATTTGTGAAATTAACCGAGACAAAATATTTTCCTTTTAGTACAGTCAGAATAAAAAGATATTATATGCATCGTTTTAATCTTGTACGAAATGAAAATTAATTATTACCTTTGAACTTTAATGTTTACAATAATGTTTTAGGCTATTATTATTTTTTTATACTTAACAGGTTTATGTATTCCTTTCCAAAGTTTAGACACTCCTTCACAATGATTTAAATACCTATATGTACACGAGTAATATATTTACATTTCTTATTTTTAACATCAATTCTTTTATATATTTATCCATAATTTAGATATGAATGGTGAGTAATTAAAAATAAGCTGTACTTTATAGCATTTAAATTAACTCTCTATATTTTCAATTAACTGTAAAATGTTTATGTGTACAAAACTAGTCTAAAGAAAAAAATACAGAAATATATAGAAAACAAATGATATAATAAGGATTATATAATAAAAATGTGTTTGGTTACGTTGCAATGGGTTACAAATTAAATAAGAAAATGGTTACTCATTATGTTATAACTAGGCTATTGTAGGCTATACTTTTAAAAAGTTTGTATGTACTGAAGCAATAGTGTACATTAAAATGTGTTTGACTGGCCTATGAGGGTTCACATCTGGTAGGTTTATACATGCAAGTACATCTACACTCGGTAAAAAAAGAACCGTGGTACTTACATCTAGGCAAACCAATGGGCGTTAAAATACTGCTAATAACTAACCGCAAGGGTCGAGATATTGGAGTAAAAAGGGCTAGGCAACAGGTGTTGACAATGAAGAGTGACTGTTGGATTGCGTGGGCTTCATTTATCGTTAAAGGGGTTTTAAAACCTAAAGTTGAATCATCTTAGTATGACTGGAAGATTAAGAAGTAGAACTAGTTTTCCTCCTCTTGCATTGTTCAGATATCAGCCATACAGTGCAACATACAAGAAGATGTGTTGTTCTAGTAATTTCATATATTACACAAATGAGTACAATAAGATTTTTATATACGATCCCAAAGCACGGCGGAGAAACTGAGTTTTATAAACATTTCACAGCTATGATACATTTTTATAAATACTAACCTACAACTCAATTTTACTGTATTTTAATAATTTTTTATTTTAACAGTTTTAATACTCAATTTAATAAATATATTCATGTTGCTCAATAATATTACTATTGTTTTTATAATTTGTTCTTAGTTCACATATAGCAGTTCATACCATTTGAAAGACAGCATTTAAGGTAAACAAACTAAACTATTAGAATGAAAAAACTATTTTGGGTGAAATATTTTGAATATAAATTATTTTTCCAATTAAAGCGTAAACACTTTTAGTTAAAAATTACTTAGTAAAATTTTAGATATATTCTAGATGGATTGAAATAAATAAAACTTGCTATTTATTGACTGATCTTTTCGAAACCAGTATTTCACTAATTCAATAACTATTACCATATGCTGCCTTTTTTTAATTATTTTAAATATGTAAACCTTATAAGAAGTGGTTTTGAACATAAAATAGGACTTTTAAAGTACGAATTTTAAGATATTGCTGTATTCAATCTATCTCAATTGCACTGTAGAGGCACTTGTAATTCAATTAAAATAAGTTCAGGAGCGGCATCCACTAATGACTAATGTCAAAAAATTGCGGTAGAAGGATCAGGACACAAGTCTAGTCTATTACGAAGGATGGTTGTTAGTGTAAATAGGGTTCCTTTATTTCTATAAGGATGTTGTTAGCCTGAACATGAAGGAGTGTCTTCCCTACTCGCTTTGACTAGAGGTACTGAAACTGAGCTGATTCCTCTTCTTGTAAGGTGACATATACTAGAATACTATGTGCATGCCATTCCTCCTCATGAGTCTTGACAGGAGGTCTCTACCCATACACCCATACATCCTGAATCTCCTGCCATTCTGGAAACAAACGAAAAGGTCTGTTTTGGACTATGTAAAATGTAAGGTTTCTCAGATCCTTTTCCTAAGTGATTAACAACAATAAAATTACATTAGTTTAGTATTTTTTATTTAACAACAAACAGAATCACGTACATTTACCAATGTTGAATGTTACAACTAAATATGTTTTGGGCCAACATATTTATTATGAATTATAACTTTTCAGGTGCTTCTTTCTTACCTTTTCAACTTTTCAAGCTACTTGTGAACTAAATAATTAAATTTAAAAGTTAATTTTGTTTAATTTTTCTACTCACCATAATATAAACTTTCAACTATAACCTAATTATATTTTTTGACACAAATAATATAAGGTTAATTTTGTTTACATAGGGCAAGAATCTGAGGAAATAGCCCCCATTTCACTTAGTCCTGTAAAGACTTGTACGCTTTCCTTGGAGTGATAGAATTTGCGGAATGGTTAAGGTTGGTGACATGGAGCGCATAGTATTGGAATCCCATGAAGAGGGATACCGAGCTCTATATATAAGTCATATACCTTTGAAGGAGAAGATCCTAGGTCTGCTCTAGCCTCTTCAGTTATAGAGGATAGGAGAATGGTACTTCCTCATGTTTACGTTAGCAAGATCCTAAATCATCAACACTGAGAAAGTTCCCGCTACAAAATTCATTCTACGCAGTAGACTAGACCTATCAAACAACATTGTTATCCTAATATCTCAATATGTACAATAAGTGATGTACCGGTCCTGGAAATCTGTTAGGTTGCTCAGATTTAAGTAAATCATCAGGTTTTGCCATGCCCATTGTAGGTTAAACTGGGGAATGAAAACCAGCCACAACTTACTTTGGGTTAATATACTAAGGTTGAAAACATAAGCTGAAAAGCACCTATATAGTTTTACTTCTCTATAATTGAAATATATAGGTAAAAGCAGATATAATCATTATTTGATGAAACATATTGTCAGCAATATGAATTTTTTATCGGCAAGCTTAAGATGCGTCTTATTTATTGTGTACAAAAAGTACTCAAAGCCATGAAAGTGGTTGAAATGTACTGCGACAATTGCGATGTTCAATAGCCTAAATTGAATTAAGAGCCCTTTTAGGATTTCCAAAACGGAAATTTTAAAAGTAATGTGGGCAATGATACAGAAGGAGGAATGCTGATGCTTGTAAGATTTTATTGAATAAGGGAGCGTATGCCTGAATATGGCGTGTGCACCTCGATATTCCTAGTAAAATAAGACATCTTTACTTTACTTTACTTTATATTCCTTCGACTTTATATTATATTTTAATGGACATTATCCTCCACATAGTTCTTTAACTTTAGATTATATTCTAAGAATGACATGGAGGAGAAAGTTGCTTTGTCCTATTACACAGTGATGTTATATATATAACCTTAGTGTAAAAACTCTGATATCTGATATTTTTCTATAACACATTTTTGGGCTATAAACGTAATGATTTATGTAAAATAAAATTATGTCCATAAAGTGTGTATAAATTAAAAAAAACGATATATCATACAGTATCAAAAAGGGTTTGGCCAAATATGTGGAAAACCCTAACTTCAATTACATTATAAAAATAGTAAACGTACTCAAATTCGTGGGTCCACTTTCCGTGGAACCAAGTATTTGTGTTTCTCTTATATACCACAAAACTTAACTTGTTATTGTTGTTTTGTGGCAATTGTTTGGCTGATTTGCTTTAATAAAAAATAAATATTTAACTTTTAGTTTGTCACCTGAGTTGGTGTACATTTACAAACTCTGCAGTGTCAAACTTCACCTGAAACTCCGTCAACCTTTGCTGCTACCGCACAGTTTTATACCTTTATAATTTGCTAAATAATAGGTTTTCTTTATTTATACAGCATATTTGTTTTATACGATATATTGATATTATAAAAAGGGGTCGTTAGGAACTGCTACACTCCCCATCCCTGGAGCCATTTTTGTAAACGGTGATAAAATCTATATGACATGGATAATACATTCATTCTTAATATTTAAAATAACTTTGCTTTTTTTATTTTCTCAGTTTCTTTTAGATAAATGTTAATGTTTTACTTAAGTCCTACATAAAATACAGTTATTCTACTGTAACCCTCTTTAAATAAATAAACACAGAACTGGAACTTTTATTGCAAAACGAATATACAAAAATTGATATCTATGTATGTCAAGCGATTTTTGCACGTTTTCCAAGACAGATTGTTACGATAAGCTAAAATATATGAACGAAGGTATAAAATTAAATTTAAGACTTTATATGTAGTGTAGTAAATACTGTGCACGTGAATCAAATTGTATGTAAGGTGTAAATTAAAACTTAATTGCTGATTTAATCCATAATAAATAAAAAAAAATAGTTTACTTCCAACATGTACCAAAGTGCTTAAATGTACTAAATAAAAATGGGTTGAAAGTATGCATTTGTCCTAGTTTTCTTGGTTATAAAAAAGAGTTATACATTATTGAACTGACCAACGAAATATATCTGTAAGGTATGAAGTACTTTATTGGTAAAACACATTCTAACAGCTTTAAAATTAATAAGCAGTCAAGCGACAGTCAAATAAATAGTCTATAAATGGTTTAAATTACACGAGTTATATAAGGCGATTATACAATAATTTAATCAACGTAATAATTAAACCAGGTTCACGTAACAAGGTTTGCTGATGTTGCATGTGCGGTCCGTGTACATGTGATTTCTCTATTTATATATCTTGTAGACAGTCAAGCTACATATGTTATTATGTCAAGTTTTAATATGTATGATTGTACTGAGTTTAGGTAAACTTTTATTTACTTCTGGAGATTTTCTCTTTAACATTAGAGATACCCAGAAAACCAATATGCGCAAGTTTGCTAAAACTCAGCTAAATTACAGAAAGTGACACTTATAATTATCGAACTCGATGTTGTCTTTATAGAATTGAGGCTCAAAAAATCTAGATTGGAAGTTTATAGGTCTGTCTATTCTTATGATTTAGTTCGTACAGACAGACAGTTAGACAAACAGAAATAAGTATTTTCTAGTATAAGGTTTAGATAGAATGATTAATAACTTTCCTTATCAAATACTATTCAAGAACTTGAAGAATTAATGACAAATTATATTTACAATTTTACAAAAATATTGTATCTTTCGCTTTTTATTACTTACATTTTGCTGGGTCTAAAAGCTGATCTTATGAATTCATGGCTTCTATTTTTAGAAGACTGATATTGTATAATCAATTTCTCTGCCCTAATGTTTTTGGGATTCCACCAAAGGACTAAAGTATACACGCTCGGATTGGCCGAATAAAGTGATTACTGTAAATCTATGCTGCCTGTGCTTTCTATTGAATTTCAAACTCGTAATAGACATGAAATTCTCTCTAATAATTTTAAAAAGTTTTTTAGGACTAATATAATAAGGCGGATTTTAAACAGCGAAATTTAAACAACACGCAATAACAGTTTAACTAAAAAGACAAACCACTGTATAATTTACTTAAAGAGAACGCCGGACAACTGCCATGATTAATTCATTGTGTAATAGAAAAATGATTTCGAAATATTTCATCCTTTAAAAGAACTTATAAGTGTGTGTCGTTTCCACGTATAGTCCACATGTCATAAACAGGATTCGGGAATAGAATTTCTGGCGATGACATTTACTGAAGTTTGGTAATGTCCGGGCTATAGTCCCTTTTAGATAGGTGGACAGTGATTTTGTGAAAGAGGGTATTATTATTTTATTTAAATTTCTTCCCCACAGAGATATTTTGTAAGCTTTTTTTTATAAGTCCTGATTGAGGTCTTTAGTATAAAATACAGTTTTTACCAAGTAAAAATGATGTTGCGTATTTGGTTGCTTTCATAAAAATATAGCTTACTAACCGATACGTCTTAAATAAAGCAGATGTAAGTGGCACGTAAAACACGGTTCCAAAACACCCAGGAAATAATATTCCAAATCTGACCTCTGATTAGCTTGGTTACAGAAGCTAACACGCCACCGGTACAGAATACGGTACGTAATGAAGGGATTCCCAGTCCGGGAGTAGTAAGCTCTAGTTATTAGTACCAATAGACTCACTAATCAAACGTGTAGGGTGTATTAACAGTTTATCCATTTTAATATATTCTAATCTCTATGAATTGAGCTATAATGCATTATAAATATCCTCAATGTTCATATAAATGAAGGTAACGTGTTCCTGTATTATTTACCTTCGTAAACTAAACAAATTGACTGTTATTATTCACAATGTGAAGTGTAATGTAATTTAACTGATATTATTACTTTCAATTTTCAAATAAAAATGTGTGTTATTTAATATTTTTAGAATAGCACTTAACTACTTATAAAAATAAATTAGTTACGATTATTTCCAATACATATTTTAGTATTTGGAGTTGTCTAAGAGATCCTATATAAATGTATGTAGCATAAAAGGATACTTTTCTCTAATATAAAGGTGATTTTTTTATTTTGGAATATATTTACCAGGACTAGAAGAGAGAAATAAACTAATAATACTAAAATGTTATAAAAGCACATTTGTCTTCTTATAATATACATTTTTTCAATACTGAAATGGCTAATTAAAAGCCTAGTATTTTTTTAAAATTACAGCAACAATTCGGAAGTAATAGAAGGGAGGCAACTGCAGTTTCACGGAAATATGTTGAAAATCTGTGAAGACCATTGAGCAAAGAGATTCTTACAATATATTTTACCAAGCAATGACTCAATATATCTTGGTAAATTGGTTATTGAACTTTTCATATACTAAATAGGACTTAAAGAAGAATATTGGCTAAATATAAATTACAAATTACACTGAAATGTTGGAATGTAAAAACCAACGTAAGCCCCCCCCCACCACTTTACATAATATAGCTGATAAAAATATCGAGGCTCATCAGTTTTGAGAAACGTCAGCAGCAAAAAAATATTTTGGGAATGATTGGATTTGATAGTAGACATCCACAACACAGAATCATTGCGTGCGTCTTCTGACTCGTCTTCAAGATTTACCTCATCATAACATTACACGTTCCGTTATGACTGTTAAATAAATAAATAAAATGAAAAGAAAAAGAATCCTACGCTTATAGTTCAGTAAGATATGACACACAACTAAACTGTCGTCATAGGAGACAAAACAATCTCTGATATACTAAGGGTGTAGCTGTTAAGATGCAAAATTCATTTCTATGATACTATAAATAAGATAATTAGAAGAAAAATTATGATAAATTTTATAATTGGAATAGAAATAAATTCGTTTTGATCTACCTATTAATTTATTTTACTACTATCACAGTAATAATTGTGCTCTAAAAGCGACTCATAGTTCCAGTAAAATTGATAGAAAACTATATGGTCTGGCAATAATTTACTTTATTATATATTTGAAAGGAAGGAGAATTTGTTGTGCATTGAAACAGACGGGACGTGAGTGACGGTCCAAACACTCTCTACAAATCAAATCATCATCAAAGTCCTACCCCCAATCAGCTGCAGTACAGGACTATTCCACGGCTCCTGTACGAAGGGTAATGAAGGGGACGCCAGTTCAGGAATAATTTAGTATCCAGGGAACATGTATGAAAAAGACCCAGTAACTATATTCATAGGTTGAATTTATAAAACTTACCTTCAAACAGATCATATTGCAAGGACTATTTTTTTTTATTACAATTTTAAATAAAAAATAAAAAATGTACTGGATTTTACAAAGAACCGCTATATAGGTTTCGCTGAGATTGTATAATTAATTCCAAATTTATAGATAATTTAAGTCTGGAGATATAATGTTGTTAGACATATACACAAACATAAAGTTATACAGAGATGAAATTCTTCTTCCCCGCGGCAGAAAAAAATTGTGTTATCCTACTGAGTGATAACAGACGATCATCCAGATCCTATGGATAGAAATGCACCACCATTGAACTCATTATTGTACATATAGAAATGAATTTTCATTCAAAACTTGATGTCTACAGATAAAATGTTTCTCACAATATGTTGCGAATGGCTAGGCTACATGTGTTACCGTAATAACATATGACTGCACTCAGTTTGTTTGCTCATCATGAAGTTTGTGATTTTTAGTGGACATTTTTATGACCCATAAGACAATTATAACAAAAATTCGCAAGCGCTTACGCAAACCCATGTAGTGAAACGCTATTATTGAACTTTATTGAACGCTATGATTTGACTATATAGAAAATAAGCTTAATGCAAAATTGTAAGTATATATACAATTATTTTATGACCTTTAGACTATATTGTTTAACACTTTTGCTTAAAATTTGTTGGAGACAAAAACAATTCAGAATAATAACAATAATTAATGTATTTGATTATATAAGGTTCCTGGCCACGTTTCTCCTGCGCACGGTTCCTCTTTAAATTTCCCCTTTATTTGTATAGGATCTAGGGAATCTAACCTAGGATAAGTTTGAATGAACTTCCACAAATAAAAATCTTAAAAATAGCACTCATCTTTCAAAATGATCCTACCAGTTCAATTACAAACTACATTACAATTTAATTTTTTTATAGATTCTTAAACGTTGTAGTAAACTAAGTTATATAATTAATAGACTCATTTGATATTTTATTAAAACGAAATAATTACGTCTCTGTTGCTAATGGCCAATATACAGTGTTTGTATGTATATTTAAGTAAGAATGATTTATTTTTAAAGTAAAGAAAATATTTTAAATACAAATTAGTTAAACACAGTGTAGCTGAATCTCACGGAAGTTATCTCTATTTGATAGCATTATGATTTTAGTTTTTTTCAATATATCACTAAAACTTGTTTCTCTGATTAATCATCGCTCTTGCTATGTATTCAAAATGACTTAAAAATTATCAATAGAATATCAGCATTACTTATAAAAAAAAATAATATTTATACTAGGCACTTCGAAATGCAAATTAAAATAAATTGCAAGCAATCAAGGTAGAACAAAACTTATGTTATGAATAAAATTTGAGGTTGAAATAAGTATTGTACGTACGAGTATGTTCAGAGTCTAATGTTGGAGTCAGTGAAGAGTTACAGCAAATACTTCCCATCTTGTCTCATTTCCTGTCTCAGTGGGTCTTCATGAGTAATTTATATAAAACCTTAATTGATATTCAGTCTGAACTGAAAAATTGTAGTTTATGATTTAAAGTTATTTAAATTCCATTTTTGAGTTATTTCAAAAGCCTGTAATAAAACTATTTTGTATTTTTTTATAACCGTGTACTGACTTTGACAACTTCATAGTATTTACATGCATGCAGAAGAGCAATATACTTCTAGAAAGAACATAAACCCCAAGAGCAGTACGTAAATGACGATATAGGAACAATGTCGGTAATCCTTTAAAACAATAACACGTGAGTAGTTTTTTTTTTTAAATAAAATACCATAATTTATTAGTTTAAAGTGGCACGACTTGTACAGCCTTAAGCAATTTTTACAGTAGCCGAATACCTTACTTACATTTGACAATGTTTTCATACTAATTTATTAACCAACAAAATAAGAGTACGCAACACGAAGTGCCGGGTGAAGGCTGCGCTGAGTTTGCTGAGGTTGCATGCAAAATTGTAGGACTATGGTTTATTTTATTATTAATATGCCCTGTAGACAAATAGACAGGCATTTTACAGGAAAGAGATGTTTACTTCTACCCAGCAGAGATATGAGAAATTTGGTCAATGAACTAAGTGATGAGCTTCAAAGACGCTAGATTACATTCTATGATTAGATATTGTATTATTGCAACTCATTCTTGTCTCTCATTAAATTATATGGATACAATCTTTCGCAAGATATCTTGCCACATGATAAATTCACATTTTTGTTCATTGAGTTACAGTATGTTCCGGTGATCTAGGGAGGGTACAACAATATATTAACACTGAATTTACTCTACTAGTATATATAAGATGTAATATTTGAAAATATTGTATGATTGTACTGAAATTTGTTTATACGTTTATTTATTTTGATGTTTTTTCGTTGCCATCATAGTTGCGCATAAGATTAATGTAAAATTATTAGTAATCTTTAGAACAAATCACGTGCAGTGAAATGCACCTTATGCACCCAACATAGTGTTGCCTATAGAAATGAAAGTTCATGAAAGTTTCAAGTCTATAGGTCAGTTCGTTGTCTAGATATCATGCAGACGGACAGAAGTAAATTGTTCTAACCACGTAGAGTGATAGGCTTCGCTATCTTTCAGCCAATAAATTGTGTATTCAAGACTTGTTTTCAATATAATACCCATTTTTTACTTGGGAAAAGAAGCTGAATAACCTCTTAAGGTCTAAAAGGACCTTACTGTATTATTCAGAGGTATATATTATTAGGATGGATAATATTGAATGTAGGGCCGCCTCCTGTCACATAACCTTAGAAGAAGAGGACGCTGCTCTGTTCCTGTACAATCATGTTTTGACTCTTACATGTCACCAACAGGAATTGATAATACAAGTGCTGGTGTTGAGGTTCTCTGAATGTCTCACGATATCCGAGCTAATTGTAAGAAAAAGGAACTAACATTATTTTTCAAGTTATATTGTGTTAATTTTTTTATCGGCCAGAAAGCAGTAATTACTGAAACGCAAACTCTGCCTTAGGCAATACGAAACAAGTTTGTTGTAGCGTTTGTTGAAAAGGTTCAAAAATACCTTAACAGGAAGTCATTATCTAATATTAAGTATTTTTTCACATCAAAGTGTTCAGGGTGTTCTTTAATTATTTCACAGATTTCATCTCAACTGGAATACCTTTTTTATTTAAATTTACTATAATATTCTCTTCTAACTTAGTATTTAATTAACAATACGTATTGTTGCTTATGGCTTCTACTCCTAAATACAAGTACAGCTTCAAAACTAATAAATATTTATGTATTTTTTAAATAAAGGTTAAAAAAACTATAAATAAGCAATTAGTTTAAGAATGGAAATACTCATTGTATACATTATCAGGGGACACAGTAAACCTTTTCCAATACACTCAGCAAATCAAATCATCATCAAAGTCCGACCCCCAATTAGCCGGATTACACGTTAAGCCACCAGCTCCTGTACGGTACGTAATGAAAGGGTTGTCAGACCTCAAGTGAAAACTATCATTTGAAAACTGAGTATGGACTCAGGATTTATAAACTAAATTGCGTTTATTTTGAACTAAAACCAGATCAGACTCAGCCTTTTTACGCACTGTAATATCTAACATAATGTCTAGGGTTAAAAGCTAAAAATGAAAAAAATACTTCTTTTTTATTTCTATTGTATTTCAAAATAAAATGTACAGTCTAAAATGTTTAGCAAGATTTTTATTTATTGATTATACAGTTAACTTCCATATAGATTTTGATAGTATTGTATTAAAATAGTTCAGTAAGTTTGAAGGTAAGTTTGTTTAACATTTTAGATTTAAACACACACACACACACACACACACACGGGACGGAGATACATTATTTATTGATTATACAGTTAATTTCCATATAGATTTTGATAGTATTGTATTACAATAGTTCAGTAAGTTTGAAGGTAAGTTTGTTTAACATTTTAGATTTAAACACACACACACACACACACACACACACACACGGGACGGAGATACCTTATTATACTTGTATGTAATAGTATATATTTAGAGGACACCTTTTAAATTGAATCTAATTAGCTATCGCTTGAGGATATGGAAATACAAATTGAGAGTACAAACCGTGGATATCCACTTTATATATGAATAATAAACACTCTGTTATGATTTTGGAAAGTCATAGGAACCTTCCAGCAGTCTTTTACCCGTAACGATCTAAATTCTAATCCTTTAATATTTCATTTAGTTATTAACGACTAACCAACTTTGTAAATAAGCAATTGTTAAGACTCCTCAGCATATCGGGTACAATTAAGTATACTGTACGTCACCTTAACAATTTTTTTACATTTTCCTGCAATAAAACATATTGAATTGTACTTCTCTGAATAAGTTTATATTTAATATTTGCAGTTATTGATATGACCATATCTGACATGAAACTATGTCAACAAACTGATAGTCATTGCAATTTATTGGCTTCATACAATTTGAACCATTAAATTGTCTAATCAGGATATGTAATGATTGTAATAACTAATTAAAAATTCAAGTATTTTTTTGAAGAACGAGAACTGGAAAGAGAGCTTGGAGTCTAATGTAAACTTAACGAATAAATTATTTTCGGGTAATATTTACTTTTGATTGTTACCTAAAACAATCTATA
Source organism: Homalodisca vitripennis (assembly GCF_021130785.1). Lineage (NCBI taxonomy): Eukaryota > Metazoa > Arthropoda > Insecta > Hemiptera > Cicadellidae > Homalodisca > Homalodisca vitripennis. The sequence goes on from NC_060214.1 coordinate 61,671,717, forward strand.
ACTAATTTTAACCATTTTTCAAAGCGGATATATTTATTTCTAAAAAACATTATTTTAAGCTGAAAATCATGTTGAACAACAATTATTAAAATATATGAAATTTATATTTTATGCTAAATAGACCATAGATCAAGGTATCTGTAAGTGGAGAGATAACGAAATAAGGAAGGGTAGACATAGACGAGGGGATGACAGGGTTACCACAATTTACACATAAAACAGTGCAGGGAGAACAGGTCTACCAACTGGCTTTGAGTCTGATGTTTTGTTACTCTAGCCGAGTTTTCGTCATTTCGCCCCCAGTTTCTTCCTGTGCGGTGTACTTTATTCATATACTTTTCTCTGTTATTCAGTCTTGTTTGCCATTACGCAACTTCTTTGTGCTTCTCGCTTTATTATTTTTTACGTTCCTGATTTATTACATGTTGTTTCGTAGGTAATTTTAAGAAACTGACTCCGTTATTATCATGGTGTACATTTTGCATCACTAGGGAGTGATGTTTTTCTGCAGGTTTTCTGTAGTGAGTGTACACTTATAATATTTTTGTGACATATAAGAAAAGATATATATATATATATATATATATATATATATATATATATATATATATATATACGTTGTTTTCTTTATAGTTCGTAATAAGATTTATAATTTTGTGTGCACTCGGACAAATGTGGCCGTCATCGTCCTCTTGCTACGTATCTTTATGGTTATTGTCCATAGTTCACTTGTGGTTTTATTTAGTATTTTTATAGTTGTACTTTTATTTGAAATTATAGAATGAATTGGTATTAATTATAATCTATAATGCAGGAGTACGCTATAGTACACGTGCGTAATAGTATTTACTAATATTCTATTTAATATTTCAACTCTACTATTCAATGAATTCTCGAGATATCTTACGAACAGATGGTTTTGCTCATTCTAGGTTCTGAACATCCCATGGAGTGAGCATATGTCATAACGAACTCCAAGCTGGTTATATAACAATGAAACTCCATACAAAATCTCAGGTCTAAAGGTGAGTCTATTCGTTCTCCATATATTGTAGAATAGACAGCCAGAGGAAAATTACAAGCACCTCCATGAACACTCATATCTGTGTCTTACCAAAAAAAGAAACTTCTTAAATTGATCGATATATTTAGAATGTTAAAATTGAATTGAACATTTTAAACTGTGGTCGTTTTGCTTAGCATGTGAATTTTAAGATATTACACAACATCATTGCGAACTAGTTGTATATTACTACTAGGGTTATTGTTATGTTGAGAAACAAAATATCATCATTACCTAAATAATTGAAAAACTTATTTTATTTTAAAACTGATGGAACAGAAATGGGAAATCCTTTACCTTGCTTCATAGCAAATATTTTCATGAGTCACTTCGAATTTTAGTTACAAAATACTACCATATTTTCCTAGAATTTGGATTCGGTATATTGATGATATATTTGCTGTGTTGAACAAAAATAAAAAACTTGATAACTTTATAAATAAACTACATTTATTTTACTCCAGCATTAAAATTACTTATGAGATTGAACCACTCATTTCCCTTTTTAGATATATTCGTAATCAAAAACACAATTTAAAAGTGATTAGAGTTCAATCGTTTTGTACCAAAATGAATCAAAACATCCACCAGCACAAAATCGGGCAGTCTTCATTCATTGATTTATAATTTGTAAATACTCCTCTATCACAAGAAAGATTAAAAAAGAACTTCAGTATGTTGCTGTTTTAATGGATATAAAATGGATTAAGTTGAATATATGTTTAAAAAAGCTAAAAATAAACATGACAAAAAGTCAAAGAGAACACTTTTATCTATTAATGAATATATGAATAAGTGAATGTGTAGTTAGGATATATTTTATGATGCATTTGACTATTGCAATACAATGTTACATATTGTCAAACACGCAATAAAGAGATTATGAATTATGAATTAAAGACACAAACACAATTGGATTATCACTAGATGGATACATCTATCGGAAGATGTACAAAAATCATTCAAGAAACATACAAACAAACAACAAGTAGCTTGAAGAATAAATTGTAAAATCCAAAACAAGATGAAGAAGATTATTAATAAATCATGCACATATCAAATAAAATGTGATGAATGCTACAAAAATACATTGGACAGACAAACAGAAAAACTCATACAAGATATAAAGAATATTTCTCCACATTAAATTCAACAGAAGAAAAACGGCCGCCACACACCACTGTTTTAATACTGGACACACTATATCAAAAGAAAACCTAAGACGTAATTAAAACACGTTAACACACCTTGATATTTAAACTCATGGGAATCCTATTCCATAAATCAAGCACACACAGAAGATTTTTTAAATCAAGAAGACGGACTAATACAAAATTCAATATTACTTATACGAAGATTGCAAAAATGACATTACATATTTTTTTTGTATAGTTCAAGTAATGATCTAATTTTATTTTACACACTACACCACACAGGTCAAATTAATATTAAAATCACATGTGTGTAACTTTTATTAAAATCAAATTTAGTTTTTGTATTTACTTTTGTGACGTGTCTGACGAAGATAGCCTTGCTATCGAAAGGCCTCACAAAAATAAATGTTCAAGTATTTAAAACAACTAGGTTCAGAGCTATAAATATTTCCAATATCACTAACACTATTATTATTACAATCCAGACTCAAATTTGACTTTTTCCGGGTCAAACCCCCACAGAAAAGAAGTTTAACTTTATTAGAAACTCTAGTTGTAGGCAATTTCACCTAAAACCTTTCAAAAAAAAGAAAGAAATCTATAAACAAAATCACTGTTACAATGTAAACAATCTACACGAGCAGATAAAATATTGTCTGACTAAAAGCAGCAGCTGTGCAGACTTCAGAGATGTATATTTTCAGTTTGACATTATTAGAGATGACGGCCGCATGTGAAATCCGACTAAGGTTTAAGGAATATTTTAATAAAATGTTTTCAAAAACCAGCACTAGTAAAGACGACATTGTTTTACTTAGATTTCCATTAAAAACGTGAATTCATAGGAGCGAATAGTATCCTTGAAATTGTGTCTATGGATCAATTATTTATACACATTACGCTAGGACAACACCGATCTTGGTAAAGGCACATTGTGCGGTTACATATGTAACCACAAATCCTTAAATTGTAGTTAAACTGAGTGAGCAGCCGACCTCTCAAGGTTGCCGGGACTGATTTATGAAAGTTGAAAACCACTCTCTTCCATTATATTCCTTTAATATCCAACCCCCAGATATTACCCAATACATTTCCGTTAAGAGCGAGCTTGATTATTTGGGTTCTTCATTATAATCAAAACATAGAGGAATTTAATCAGTTTAGTGCGAGGTCATTAATTTAACATATAATAGAAATTATTCACATTTTTTTCCAATATGTACTTATACTTACTCTATTATTTATTATATTATGAAATTTATTTCTTTGCATTGAGAGAACTAAAATCTGTTTTATGTAAATTTTAGCATACAAAAACAAGAACATTTTTATTTAGAAACTTTTTATCTACTATAGAAATAAAATATAAAATTAGTAGAAACTTGAAAATTACATAAAACAGAATTTTAGTTCTTTCAATGCAAAGAAATAAATTTAATAATATAATAAATAATAGAGTAACTATAAGAACATATTGAACCTTATCTCAAAAGAAATATGGTCTCTGATACCAAAATCCACCTTTTTAAGTGGGGAATTCTTGAAATGAGATTTTATGAGGTTTTAGTATTTACCACAAGAATAATATGGTAACAGTGGAAATATTAAAACATTATGCATTACAATGATTAACAATGTACTACAATCGATGTTCTACAATCGATGTACTACAATGTGAAATCCGAGTCCTGAAAACTGAGAGAGTAGTTCAAGAAATGATATAGCGTCAAAACTTAATTATACCCAAATACGATAGAAAAACAAATAAAACTGTTATTTTATAGTATAGCAATTTGATACTTTTTTGAAGTTATTATGATTATTATTTTTAGTCTTTAACTTAAATAACATAAAATACAAATTTCTTATACTTTTCAGGTCATCGTTTTCGAAAGGATGTTTATTTTAAACAAACCAAGTGCATATTCTATATGTTATTCAAGGTGTAATACATTTAAAAATGTTATCCACTTTGTATTTATAACAAAATATAGTTTAACGAATTTTGAGTTATTTTTTCGGATGATATAAAACATATATTTAACATTTAATTCCAATACATTTCTTTTGCAGCCAGATAGTCTTCCTAGACTATCACAGGTGGTGAGTCAATCACATTGTTTAAGCATCGTTTATCACCAAAATTTTTAACCAAATTCCGAAGAAGATTGGAACACTAGTTCCATCCCACAGATATAATTTTAGTTCGTTATTACTCTATTTAGGCAGCAACGTTTCAAATTTATATGTTTTATTTAACATATAAAAGTGGTGCCTGTATGAAATTATAGAAGTAAAACTATATTACAGAAAGAAATATTTTTAAATGCGCTAATTAATATAAGGCGTTTTCACCAAACTATCTAAAGTGAAACATCTTATAAAATAATCAATGACAGCAAATAGCGATAATAGCGTTTAAACATTTATTAGATCAACAACAGCTCGCTGCTCAGCTGCCAAAGCAATCTATCCATATCCGGTTACTGGACATGATTGGAAATCTGATTTAACCTCAAAATTCGATCATATTTGTCCATCTATATTTATAAGTAAACACTGGTAAATAAAAAAATTGCTCCTTTCTATTTCTATTATAGGCCAGGTTTATTTTTATAACAAATCCTGTTTAACCAAACCAAACGCTTTAAAAAAACAATACTAGATACCTGTAATATTAAAATTTAATATTGTAATCACTGTTACTATACTAGCTATTATTGTGTAATAATAAGACAGTAATACTGTTCATCTAATACATGCTGTCAAACGTCCCTAAGATAGTTCATAACAAATATCAGACACAAACGAGGCCTCCAAAGATAAAGAGTGACATTGTTTTACATTATGCCTTTATTACCAACTTCAGCAATGCACTGTGGTCACAGGTGTTTCACATGCAAATCCAGGAAGAGGAAAAGTTAGTTTTCTGTAAAGTTTAGCAACTTTGTATTAAAAATGGATATTAGGTATAAAAAGTTTTAATGTAAACATAATTCTGAAAAAGTGCTAATATTATATGTTCCATCCAAATTGCTTTTATTATAATAAAGTAAATACAACTATTTATATATTAGACTATCTATATTATATACAATTATAATGTACAGCCTACTGAATTAAAACCAGTACAATAAGAACATAACATCGTAATATTATATATTTTGAAGTATAAACAATTTTGTTTAATCAAATAAATAATCAGATTAAGGTTAAATATAAACATAATTGAAAATATAACGTAGAAAAAGTATTATAATAAAGCAATATCAACACCAGTAATTACTACTCTTATTGTATAAATTATATTGGTACAACTTTTATGAAAGCAAAACATTTACTAAGCGAGACTGTAACTATCTCCGTAAATGAAAAGGAGAAAATACCAATGGCACTTTCGTCTTCGGTTACTGAACAAAGCAAAAGGACAAAAATGTATCCAATGACAGGGTAAGGTCTATTGCAGGAATTCACCTCTGAGTGTAAATGCAAAAGTTGACTGAATTCCAATTGTAAAAGCAATCCTATTGTTCATACAATATAAATGCTTCATCGGTGGAGAATTGAGTTCAATGGCAACTATTCCAGGTTCTTGCACGCTGATCAAGTGAGAAGGTAGAATAGGTAACAAGGTTTATTTATGAGTAGCTGATTCTATCGTTACTTTCTTATAAAGTTGCACATTTTAAGGGGATTCCATCTACACCAATGACATTGAAACTGACCAATACACGTTTTAAAGGGTTCGAATCCGTAACCACTCCTCGGGTGTGAGTATAGATGAACCTAATCTTTTGGTTTCAACGTTTCCAGATTACTTAAGCTGTAAGGAATCTTTATACAATTCGGAGGTGGGAATAAACTGTTTGCGACATCAATGGATGACATTAGGCCATCCCATCAATTATCAAACCCTTTCTAAAAATAACAAAACGAGCCATATTTTCAACAAAAAACTCGATTGAACATTAGCTATACGCGTGCAATGAGATTTTAATTGTATTTATGCACTTACACTTCTCTATTAAAATATAAAATGAAAGGCCACCAGATGTTTATTCGGTTAATAACCAACGTTAGTCATAACTATACGAGTACATACATGTATTAGCTATAGATGTCTGTAGAAAGAAATACACTTTAATATTAAAGTTGAAATTGCAGTACTTATCCAAACGAGAGTTAGGAGAAATATAGCTTTCATTCTTATAATCTTAAAACTAAAGCTGTAATCATAATGTTGCCTAATATTTAAAATAAAACTTTAACAACTTAATTTTCTTAAATAATTTATCAACCCTCCGTAGTGACACGGCAAGTTGTAATAAGGCCTCCTTGTCTGTACTGGGATACTACTTAGTAACTGCCTTTATTGTACACATAGTGCTAAATAGTTCATCCTTGTTGCTTTACTAAATTTCAGTAATTGTTAATTAAAATAATACTTTACTGTACTTTTTTAAGAAACTCACACTTTAAAACTGTTATAGTCTGTTTTAAACGTAGTTAGAAGATTTAAAAACACAAGAAACAATAGAAAGAATTGCGCAAAAGTTTTATGATAACAGAGATATAAACTAAAAATCGCTCTGTAAAGTGCGTACATTTTACTAATAATAGCAATTGGAAAGAATAAAATGTTGATATGACAAAATATACATCTAGATGTATTTATAAAAATAAATTATTTTTCAAAATATTTACTACTGTATATATCTTTTGGTCTAAATTTTCACTTAAGCTAAGTTAAAGAATACTCTATTCTGTATCATAGTTATTTTATAGCCCGATCACTTGTAAAATCTCAATTAAAATCTACATACATATGTCGAAAGATAGGTTCCATGCAAACGTATTTGTGGAAAATATACTGTAAAACGTGGTGGTAAATTCTTATTTCGATCACAAAAACTACATCTTCCAAGAGTCCTTACTTCAACTGAACGTTCCTAAATTAGCTCAGCCATAGGGATGCCTAAATGTATGGCAAGCGAAGTCTGAGTGTTGTAAGGAGGTTTCTCTTTGTAGCGCTTTCTCTGATGTATTCATAATCATCTGAAGATAATTTGACACAACTTTTAAAACTTTTGAGTTGGAACATGTGTAATTTTGAAAATCTGATGGGCAATATTGAGGAAGAAGAATACAACGAACATCCATCCACCTTCTGGTTACCTTAGAAACACAGTATGTACATTTTATCTCATCGAGTTTGGCAACGCATAAGCTAGCAATATTTTAGGATTGAGACTATTAATAAAATATTTGTGTCCTTTAACGGTTTAATTGGTGTTCTAATTAGTACTCATTATAAAAAATACATAGTTTCGTATTTACCATCTACGTGACGAAACGTGAGATAAGATATATACTCACTACTTTTACTTTTAAATGCCATAATCGATATATACGTTATAAAGTAATAACATATGTTTATGAGAATATAATCATTACACACGAAATTATGCATTGCTATTCCAATTAATTTTTTAAACAATTTAAAGCAATAATTTACAACGCTTATGTGAATTATAATGTTTTAAATAAAAAATAAGCTAAATATAACCTATATAAATATAAACATGTCATTTGATATTTAACTTAATTTTGCTACAATACTACGGAAAAGATCAGTTACGGAATATCTAGACATTGTTAAAGAAAATGGAAAGTAGCACAAAGCTACATGCAGCCACAAAAGAGGCGACACTGGACATTATATTGGGAGTGCCGATAGCCGAGCGGTCTACGTCGTTGGCCTTTGGGTCTGAGTTAGAGATAACGCAAGTTCAAATCCTGTCTGTGACCAATGCACTTTTTATCAGTACCATTGACCTTGTACTGTATCGACTCTCCCCCTTATTCTGTTTGATAACATCCTCGCACAGGCCAGTGGCCCATGAGGGCGGACAGAATAAGGCTTAAAAGGGGAATAAGGGGGGGGGGAATTATCTTCGTTTATAAACCCAAATCACTCCTACATCCTGGAGAATAGCAGAGCCGCAAAACCTTCAAACCTTGATAGTCTTGTGCTAGCCATCAATTTGCATACACAATACTGCTAATTATACTGTATAAGCTTGGTTTTTACACGACCCTTATCATCGGTCTTATTATTATTTTTGAGACTAAAATGGCAATTTCAACGTGTGGAAAGTTAAATATCATATTACATTGTGGCTGTTTGTTCGAAGCCTTTGCTGCCTTACCTCTCATATAATATATAAATAACATACATTTATGTTCAATTCAGTATGTATGTCGTTTTAAATTTTGTTATTAATAAACACCAAATTTAATAATATTACATTTATTCTGGTATTCGTCTAGTAAACGTAGTCCTATACTGAGAAAAACCAAGTTTAATACACATTTTTTAAGACGAAAAATGTAGTTTATTGCATTTTTAGTTTCAGTACTTTATCGACTGTACTAAAAGATTATTCATTGAGTACTGAGACGTGCTAGTGTTTCAGTTCCACTTATAAAACAATAAGATCGTAATAACACTTAAATGTTTTAAACTTAAATGCAGAACTCTGGAAATCTTCTGAAACTTCATGTTATGAACGTTATGATACACTTTAATTAGTAAATTCTATTTGGATATTTGCCAAAATGTTTATTTATTTTATGACGTAAAAAATTGTGAAATTCTTACGTCTTTGGAGTGAGCACTTTATATGGACACTTAATTTAATTGAAAGAAAATTAGTCGAGTTAAAAATTACTTGAATGTGAGTGGCCACCATTTAAATACTTTTCATTTATTAAGACAGACTAAAGAATTCATCAAATCTGTGTATAAGTACTTCCTTTCCTTTATACCTAGTCTGGATAATTATAATAGTACGGCACTTATCATGTTCAATAATCAATTGTGTCCAAAATGTGTTATAGTAAAAACTTATAAACGCTAAGTACTGCCTTTATAGAAAGTAAATACAGGATATTAAAAAAATTGTGACAGTTATCATGTTAAAATATTCACGCAATGTTACATATTAGATAAAACGTCCACTATACAGGAACCGTACTTAATACATTAGTGCACCAAGAGTTTTGTCCTCATTTATCTTCACATTAAAAATCTTTAAGAAACTGTATTCCTTGTTGAAGTATTCCAATGATACGTCTGAATCATGATCATGAGCTTCATCAGAAAAAGTTGGTGTCCAGATGAAAACTCTCTATAATTTTATTTTTCTACTTAACAATGAAATCAATGAGGCGCAACCAATAACGAACCTGTTATAGAGTAGCCTACACAACAAATCTTATTCTACATTAAATGAAATAACTGTTGCGGAAGTTGGCAGTTCAGCCAAAAGCTGGAAATCAGCACTACTTATAATTGATTATGGAAGCAATTTAGACTCACTGAGAAAGAGCTGAAAGGAAGCACACAATTAAATATAGCTTCGGCCGAAGGATTCTCATATTTAAACGTTTGTGGTGGCGAGTTTTGTCATCGAAAATTCAAACTTAATACGCAAAAACTTGCCAAACTCCTAATATAGATGCTACTTTGTCTTAATCTTTTATGAAGTAAAACTATTGAACTATCTTCCTGGAACTAGATCCTTATATGAAATTGTTGCAATACTTGTTATGAGGAATGGGTTTTTACTCGAGAGGATAGTAAAATTTCATTTTTACTGTCTGTGTGGCTACGCATATTGCGTAAAGAACTGGAGTATTGAAATTCAATAATGGTGCTTGACACTCTGTGGGATGTATGATCGTTATCAAACATTGTTTTACGGGCTTTAGAATAACCATAGTCATAGTAACACATGTAGCCTAAGTATGTGTAAAAATATTAATACATGTATCTCATGTAGACTTTATATTTTGCGCGAAACTTAATTTCCACCTTGACTAAAATTAGTTCTATTATGGTAAATTTTAATAAATGTGACTTGAATAATCGTCATTGAAGCCATAAACATTGCTTTTTTGTATGGTTGTCTGTCTGTCTACAAGATAAATTGAGAATAAGAAGAGCTATAAACTTGAAAACTTACGAGCAAACTCACAGATACAGTTACACGAAACGTGGTATATCATACTACTTCCTGGTTTTATTTCAAATGTTTAGACTACAAATAAGAAGAAAATTATACGTTAAAATCAATCTAATAACATAAAATTAGTATTACTCAGTAATCCATTTATTCTTCCACGAGATGCTGTGATGAGGTTCTTTAACCCCAAACCTTAACGTCCACCAAACAATAATATTTTGATTTTGGTCACTGGTGCTTATAAAATATCAAATAATAATTACAAGAATTCACCTAATTTAATTAACCTCACTGTAAATTGGTGACGTCAATTTAGTTGTTTTATTTACTATTTAAAGAATGTATTTTTACTTGTAGCTGAAAGTTTAGCTGAATTTTAACCACTATAGGTCATTAAAAGGTTGGATAAAACGTACACGTCTGATAAGTAGGTCTAAATATTTAAGAGAAACTTACTTGGAGGACAAGAGCCTTCTTTGTTTTAATGGTGGCCCGCAGTAAGAAAAACAATCTGAAAGAGAACAAACATCAAAGTCAAACTGCTTTGTCTGTATTATTTTACTGCATATGAAAGGAAAAGCTTTCAATAAAGCACTTTAAAGAAAGCCCAAGTCATATTTGTTTGTAAAATATAATCACTAACAATGATATGCTTAGTGTTCAAGCTGTATACAAGAAACTGAATAATTAATATTTATTTTATACTATGACTGTGTTTTATATGTCATTTTATTATTTGAATTTTTAACCTTTTTAAGGTTTTACATCTGTAGGTGCTATTGCCTGTAACTCGATATTTATGGTAAACCCACCTTCATTATTTTGTGCAGTCTTACTTAAAACTTTATCTTAAATAACTAAAAACACATTAATATTACTATCATTCGGTTCCTGAAAGAAGCGCATACACTGTTAGCAGAGGTCTCTCTTTCTCATAAAACTGGTAACGGAAATATGATTGTATGAATTACTTTAACCAATTTAGTTAATATTTAATAATAATATGATACCGTATTCCTAAAGACAGTTTAAATATGGAGTTTTTAGTAACTAATTTATAACTTAGACCAACAGTTCACGTTAAGCAAGTAAATAATTTTGAGTTAAAAGTAACGAAGATAATTTGTATGCTTTTTATTTAATAATGAAATATATATAAATATATATATATATATAATATATAATATGTATATGAAATACGTATCATATTAGAACTGAGTTTAATATAAGTTCATATACAATAAACCAAGTTTATGAAGTAAAGACGTCAATTTTTCCATTTGAAACGCATGAGCTGTTTTCACATTATTAGAGTGTGTTTGCTCATTGATGCGTTAACACATTTCGTTAAGAAATATACTGTTGGATTTTTAAGGAGATTTACAACAGATTTTATTTCATAAATTCTTTCCAACAATACTGTTTTTCAATTATTTGAAATAAAATATTTTAAAGGCGCTTTTTTCTAATAATATTATTTTAAATATTATCAAGATTTTCTAATATTAGGCCTATACATATAGACAAATATGTTTTATAGCACTTCTTTTTATTATTAAACCATAAATGCAAGGTTTGGATCTCTAGCTTTATTAAATGTAGAGAGATGTTAAATTAAAAAATATCGGCTAGTGACTAAATGACAAATTTTTGAGCTGTCTATAAGAAATGTGTATGTTGAGTACTATTAGACACATAAGTTTGTGATACACTTTTATAAACACCATTTGCATATATACATATTTTGATAATGACAGTTTTGGATCAAGGGGGTTCATGATCTGAAATAATGCTAAAATCACCCCCGAAAATCCCTCATGAATCGAGGCAATAGGTAGATTATAAATGTATCTGTAACAATTAGCTTGAACAACAAGCCATTGAAAAGCTTCTTTAATACCTATTCTCATATTATATAGTTTACTGTGTAGAATTCTAAATGAAGCTGCGTAAAGTTGTGCAGTTCTTTTTAGCAGACATTATCTTGAGGGAACACGCACAGGAAGTGAGTCGGACAGCAAGATTAGAACAGAGAGAGGAAAGTGACAGATATATCAAGACTTTCTCATCCGGTTAGATGAAATAACCTACCACATGTTTTAAATCATCGTACGCGAGGTTTTTTCATTATTACCTTCCAGTAACTGGAGAAATATAATATCTGAAAATAGGTTTTACATGTGTTCTATTCTGTTAATTTTACACAGAATATAAGACATGTTATCTTTGTATATAATCTGTACATAATATAATACAAATTATATGCAATTAAGCCCAACTATGAAAATAAAATTTAAACTAAAATATAAAATTATCAAATTAATTCTTCTTAATACAAACAATGATATTGCCATACCACCGGTTTGCTTCGCGTTATAATTAGCGAGGAATTACGATCCAAATTAGCATAATGTACAGAAATTGAAAACATATATTTTTTTTAAACAAACTCACTATTCCACTTTTCTAACATATAAAGTGTTAAAAATAAGCATTATATTGATGTTTTATAGATAATATGAAAAAGTGTTGATTTATTCTTATAGTCCTTATTTACTGTTTTCCGTACAAAAAGTCCGATTAAAGTACGTTTTAAAAAACAACGTAAGAAACAAATGTATATATTGAATATAACTGCTTTACTCTATAAATTCAAGACAGGCGAGCAATACATTATACCACATGATGTGTAACAGACTTTACTGAGCGCCAAATTAAAATCTCTAGCTCATGCTTTAAACTGCATGTGTTAATAGCAAATTATTATAAGTCTTGTTAAATCCAATTTGTTTTTAAATTTATTTATTCTGGAAGTTTAAACATAAGACCAATGTAAAAATGTTCATTAACGCTCAACCAAAACCAATGTAGTGACTTGTACTCTCATGGAACGACATCTCACAGATATCGAAATGAAAATTTAAATTATATGGGTCTGTTTGATATATCACACAGACAGAAGAATTTTAATTTGTCCATGGATAGGGTACGATAAGCGGACGCGGTATTTTATATCTAAGAATGTAATCATCGATATAAAATACCGATTAATCGATATAAAATACCGATAATCGATATAAAATACCGATCATCGTATTTTATATCGATCGTAAAAATAGAATTATCGATTCGTATCTCAAATCCTAGACCATCAATCGATGTAAAAGTATAGTCCTCAATAAAATTATATTTTATATTAAAATATTAATTAAATATTTACAGTGATTAAACAAATTATTATAACAAAAATTAGGAAAACTGAAGACAACCATATTTACTCCTCTCACAGTTACAGTTGTTTCTTTCCGACAAATTTCACATAATGGGTTTTTCGGTACGAGTCCAACATGTTTAAACCACGTAAAATATGTCTTATCATTTTTCAAAGCAATGTCGTGTATTTTTCTAAAATTGACTGCCATTTTTAATGTTACTTATGTAAAATTGTAGGCCTAATATTACCTTACGTGTATTATTTGAAAGTTTTTACAGCTGTTGATATAGATTATTTAGGTTAACTGTTCAAAATAATTATTCAGTATCGATTGATTATATCGATTGTTATGATTAAGTAATATCGTTTGGAAATTTACGATATAAAAAACCAGGTCCGCTTATCGTATCCTACCCTTTGTCCATTCTAGCGAGCGATTGACTTTGCTCATGCTCAGCTAATTAAATGTGCTTTCTCCTTTAACATATATACGAAAGATGAAATACGTACGTTTATCGATTAGAGTGTTTATTATTTGATATACTATAGATATGCGAGAGGCTGAGGCTAACGGCATTATCACCCGTCGTGCAGTACTCGTATACATTTATGACACAGCACATAAAACACGACATGACACAATTTTCTCGGAAAGTAACCAATAAAGTGTATAACACTTCTACTGATAAATCGTAAATACTTTGTGTTTTTAAGGTTTCGTGTATTTCAAAACGAAGGATTGGAAATTCGTTTAGAAGACTAAATATTATAATTATTATAGTTTCACTATCTGACCTCCTCTACTGAAGCACCTTGTAATAAGTTTAACTGTAAGATATTATATTTAAATGATAATCCTAAGGCGTAATCCACTGAAGGTAACTGACACGTAAGGAAATATATACATTTTAAAAGATCATACTAAATATATATATGTATATATATATATATATATATATATATATATATATATATACATATATATATATATATATATATATATATATATATATATATATATATACATATATATATATATATATATATATATATATATATATATATATAACACTCTTTTACAATATAAGATACGCGATTCCTCTTAGCATCGTCGTTACCAATAACATCGATGTTGGCTAATTCTCAGCCAAACCCCAAGGAGTGACTGCATCATCATGAAAATCGATATTTCTCTGTTAGAAATGGAGTATTAAACAATATTTTAAGTTTTAAAGTTCGGGTTATTCTCGAGATATCGTTCGGACAGCACTTTCACAGCACTTCAAGTGATTGGTGGTGATAACTCTCAAACTAACAGATTTGAATTCGCCTTTCAGGTACAATTTGAACTATGATTTAAGGGCTTTTCCGATCAGGGTTAATATGTGTTTCATACATAGGATGCTATGGGTTAAGGTTAATGGTGTTATTACTCACGGAACAGTATGAACATAAAACTCGACAAGAGCGCAATTTTCAAGTCAGAAATCTAAAAAAATCTCTGATTTTAAGTGGTTATGAAACACAAAATATTAAATATGCCTATTTGGAGATTTTCTACATTTTGTAATCCAGGTTTTCCAAATGATACTATATATAAACAATGACATAATTCAAAATAAAACATAGTATCGTTTAGAAATCGTTGATTAGGTTGTTATATTTATATCTTATACAACGAATTTTATTACAGATTGCTCACTTGTTTCCTAGAGTCAATCAGTGAATGCCCTATATGATATACTCGTAACTAATCCCCTGTATACAGTTGATAAAATCGCTAAAATAATTATTTTTAATTCTATACTCAAAGTTAATTAAATGAATTTATTGATAACAAATAATTATATAAATCAATTTTTCGCGAGTTACTAATGAATTAATGAAATCCCATAGTTTAAAATAATTCTTGTCAATAACGATAATAATAGTGTTTTACAGCCATATCTTCCTAAGTGTCTGATAATATTTCCATATTAATAATAAAGTTAAGTTAATATTTTTTCCACATCACACGCTATTTATTGATTTGGTAAATTATTACTCCTTCTGTATGTTTTTTTCAATAATTATATATTCAAAAATAACTATATCAAATTTAATTGATCTTTAAGTGGATAATTTGTATCCGCAATCTTCTCGGTTTTGTAGTTATATGATTTTGGGGGCTATTTAACACGTTTCTGTGAATTTTACATAAGTAGTTGCCAAGATAATCTGTTAAACGTTAAAAACTTAAATATTTAAAGCTTCAATGTTGCAAATTGTAAAATATGTCTTTACAATGAGTGCGAAAACTCAGAGTTTTTACAATTTTTATCTGCTTTTATAACGAAGATAATGCTATAAAACATACATAAAATGTATTAGTACGTGTAGGAGCATTAGAATATTCATTAATTTCCTTTTTTTTAATTTTAAACGTATTTTATCAAAACCGTACAGTTTTTATAATGCAGGTTTTATAAAATGAATAATTTATTATTCTTTTTATTGTTCTGTTTCAAATAAGTGTACTGTTGAATGGATATAACTACAGGTAGAACTATCTATTAAATGTAGTATATTACACAGAGATAGGATTACCACCTACAACGTATGTCCAGGAGTTTCTGGTTATGACTGATGATGTTCTTGACAGCTCCATTACTGTTACATCAAGGTGACCCTTGCCAAACCTGGACCTAATAACATCTCTATGAGACTCGTCTGCAATGACAAGTTGTATCCATGGGCAGTTAATACATGATATGGTGTCTCACAAGAAAAGTAAACATGCCCATTATTTGATATTTGTGGTTGTAAAGATGACCAATTAGAAAAACATTATGCTCTTTAATTTGTAAAGATATATGAAATCAGATTGTATTTAAAAATTTATCTCACCAAATAATGGAAAAAAATAGTTTTCATGGTATTGGATCTTTATTGTTACGTAATGGCCATTTTAATATTTTCTGATGCTGCGTGTGAGGCTAAATAATAGTACATGAAATGAGATTGTATTTAAAAACTTATCTCAACAAATAATGGAAAAAATAGTTTCCATGGTATTGGATCTTTATTGTTACGTAATGACCATTTTTATATTTTCTGATGCTGCGTGTGATGCTAAATAATAGTACAGTTTTCCGTGAATTATTTTTGAATAACATTGATACCACTTCTAATGTCTATAAACATCCCATTTTAGTTTAAAACTGACATATACGTGATGATCATAGAGAATATAGTCCCAAGGAAGTTTTATTTTAAAATATTTTTAATAAAAATGCTTTAATACTTTGTATACGCAAATAGCATCCTGGTGTGCTCTAGTGTACTATGGCAAGACAACCTTTATCATAACTAAACGTGGAAAGGACTGCTGTGTGGCTGACCGTTTAGAGAAGGATAATTAGAATAGGATAAAATTTGAGTCGACTCTTATAATTTAACATTTCACAAGCACTCATATGTCTCAGCCGTTCTACCATGGGGTGTGCTTTAGATTTAATATTATGGGGGAATCCCTCCAAAATGTCAGGGATTGCCTACGCTAAAGGAGTCCCAAGCAACAATCCTACAAAGGAACCTAAACCTATCGATCAAATAATCTTTTAACCCCTAATCTTCAAAATTCTGGTGAGTATGGTTATTCTGCATTTTGATGTACATAGAATTGTGATCAAATTTATTTATGTTTTATTATGCTAATATTCTAATGTTAGAATGGTAGACCAGTCATAATTGAACTTTCCACGCCGTTTGATATTATAATTTAAATTTATAAATTTTATAATGTTTTAAGCATGAAAAGTGGTAAACAGTAGTTTTCTATATCTCACTAGTTTTTGTGTTTGAGACATATTAACCAAAAACTATAATTTAGGTTACCTCTATTAGGAGATAATTTTTCTTAGTTTGCAAGGGTATTTTTTAAACGTAATTAAAATACAGCAAAGTTATTAATTTATGCCTTCTCATAAATAATTTTGTCACCTAGGTCCGTATTTAAGATAAATATTGCTAAAAACACAAAATTTTTTAAAACATAACCCTCCTCGAAAGTGCGTATATGTTTACTTTATTAATCTAAATTAATTGATCTATTCCCCAAAATCCCTTTTGTGGCAATATATTAGGAGAAAGATAGAAAAGTAGGCATAAAATAAAACATAAGAACAGTTTCTACAGCTATAAATAAATCTATAATGTATATATATATTTTATATATACAATATATATATATATTTTATATATACAATATATATATATATATTTTATTTTTTTATTTTTGTGTGTTATGTCATTTAAAAAGGTAATATTATACGTATATTATAATATTTTTCAAAATATAGCCTCATATACTTTTTACAATACAAAGCTACATACATATTTGTTTAAATATATAGTAAGTGTGATATTTTAACAAACCTCACAATGATATGTTTATAGCTATACCCAAATCGATTGTTTAATGTAATTTTTTATATTTACTTTATCCCTAAGCTATAAAATTATTGTCTCAACCAATCACCGACTTATTATATCAAAGTGTTAGGATAAACTAAAAAAGCTAACTAACTGTTAATTTCAGTATACTTCCGCTATATGAAAGTATACCATAATCTGACAAAAATGTTACACAGTGTCACAAATCCTCCACACTAAACAACCTCTGACAGGCGTCGGGCCTGGTTCTATATATCACTTTGACACATCCAAACCCCAATACGTGATCAATTGGGTGTGAAATCTTTTTAATGTTACCGTAGCTTTGTACAAAATCTATACATTTCGAATAAATAAACAATAAAATATAATAACTTTCTGTTGTAGCGTCTTAGATATTTTTGTAGAGGATAGTAAAATATATTACGCTTGGTTTTTTGTTTTAGTCTTAAAAACAATCAGCTGAAATTCGATTTTTACTCCTTTTATTAATTAAGGACCAGACTAATGTTATGTGTTAGCATCATAACTAACTCGAATATTTTAAATCTGCCATGAACCTAAAAAAGTATAGTTGCTGCTCTGATGTCCTTAAACATATTATATTATTAGTTCCACAGACTAGTTTAAAAGTTAAAATTATGACATAAACACATATTATCTGACCACCATTGGCAGTTCTGAGGTAAATGTTTACATAATAGTTGAAGCAATGTGTATAAATAGCGATACCTTAGGAGTTATTGATATAACGTTGCGCCTGGTCGCTGCTTGGATGGGTCGCCGCTGAGCGATCCTGTGCTTGCAAGCAGCCAACCTTCATGGCCGTTAGAACGTATTCTTAGCTCTAAATATCAAGTTAAATAATACATGTTTTACCTCACTTTAAATTTCATTAATTAACATTTTATTATCTTGGAGATAAAATTACTTAAGAAAATAATTTTGGCAGCATACTATACTGGAAAATATGAAGCGTGACATCAAATATTATTTAATCATATAAAATTAACAGGCGATAATTAAAATATTACATATTATAGTGCTGTGCATTTAAGCAAGGATGGATTTAAAGAAATAAATAACAATACAAAATGTAATATTGTGCAAGTAGAGTTGGTAAAACCTACCCAGATGTTGTCTAATTAAAATGTTTACCCGTAACAACCCGAATCATTCGGTTTACATTCGATATCAAAAGTTACTGTTTTTGTGAGATGAATCCCTGAAGTGAGTCAATACTGCGTCAGCAGGTTTGTAGCTGAGCTACTACAGCCATCCACTTACATTACTCTATCAGAAAAGGCATAAAACGAGACACAAACATTGTGTAACCATCCCGGCCATAAAGCGTAACAGGCCTGATGTTGTTTTGTCGCCTTCTGGCAGAGAGCAACACATGGCGTAACTGTTACATAAACATGTTATAGTACACAACGAGAGGAAAATTAACAGCATTTTACCACATATCACAAAATTAGAAATTTATTTTAATGTGTCCTATTGGTAGTTGTAATAAATATATATATATATATATATTTTTTTTTTAAGAAAAGCGTTTATATCTTGGGGAAGCAAGTAATATTTATTACCTGAGCTTTATTGAAGCATGTTACTGAAAGAGCTGAAAAAAATAATTTCTCTCTTTCCATCCACAATATAACTCAAGAAAAAACTTGCTTATAGAGGTGAAATTTTGCGTTAAGCGTAATGTCTTTGGGAAGCTCATTGATTTCCATGATGGTGTATGTCATTTAATAGGATTTGACTGAGCGCTCACAAATATATTTACGTTTCCCAACAGGACAACTATGATGACAATTAGAAAATTGTTGAATAAATACAATTGTAAAAAACCGAATACATATGATATTTTAGCGTGTGACTAAGTAAAAATCATTCAAACAGCCTCAGCGAAGTCTGCTACGCAACGCGCGGCGTCCTCATACTTTGTTATAAATAAGTTTATTGGTGTTTTTTCTGGATATGAAAAAACATAATCCCACTCGATGCACTTGTGAGTAGATTTTTAAAGTATTACACTTATTACAAATATAAATGTTTTATTGCAGCAATTTTTGTATGAGAGTTTAACACCACAATTTATTCGTTAAAATCGATCTTCTTTTCGTAAATGGAATTATTCATTCAAAGCTTTAATCAAACCTGTACTATTTATCTTGAGTAATAATATATACACAAGTAGGTGTATTTTTTGATTAAAAAATATATACTACGATGACTTTTTATGTGTAGGTTATTTCATTACTGAATAGTTTAGAATACAAGGAATAAAATATCAAAACACATTACGAAACCATTACGTGTTATGTTAATACCTTCTAAAACTAAAGTCGTTAGGAAAGTCAATATAATCGTCTTCTTGGGATAAAATATGTTATAGTATTCATTTTAGTAATAGTTAATTAGCCTTAACTCGTTTAAAGTTCACCAATTTATTGTATATTTCTTATGCATTTGAAAATAATTTTGTAATGTTTATCTCTCTTGCCACTAAAAACAATGTGGGAATGGAATTTACAGTCACCGATAACCATAAGCAGAGATGTAAAAGCGGGTATGAAATATGTTAACTATATAACACGCAATGGTACTTATCGTACAATTTTGTATACAAATCCAAATTATACCGAACTTGTACTTGAAGTTGTCATCTACGAGAACCTGGCATACACAATGATATTTGTGTATAATAAGGTACCCCTTATTATCTGCTGCATTATGAAAGAACAAGTTTAACTGGGAACGATTAAGTTATTCTGAAACGATTTGAATATGTTCAAACATTGTTTTGACTGTATTGAGTATTGACCGTATATCAATCATGAAAGTATTGACTGTCTTTGCACCCAATTCATGCAGATGTGTCATAATTCTGTATGAAAACAGTTTATGACATAGTACGAATACACTTTAAATAGAACTAAACTGGTCTTAATGTATTTTTTTACTAGAATCAATTGTGTCAAGGAGGAGGAGAAAAAGTAAGAATAAAATGTAAGAGGTTAAAATAAAATACTTAAAGTTTTGAATACAATAGAACACTCTTGAAAATATGTTTGAATACAAACAGTTGATGCACGTCATAAAAAATCAAAGTGTTTGTGAGTTCGACAGTTTCACAATATCTTACTCCCCGCGCCATATGAAATAGGGTAAAATCATTTTACTGCTTTTTTCCACTACATTACATCGTCTATATTCACCATTCTTTACAAGTAACGAAATATTATTTACTAGGTTTATAAAACACGATTAAGGTTATCACTTGTGTTTATATTTATATTGAAATTGATATATTAAATTAAACGTTTATGAACACTCAATCTGTTTAAATACTTCTAAACATATCGAGCTATAAAACTCGTAGAGTACACCCCTATTGGTCTAATGAGTCATGTTTTCTAAACAGGGTGTCACAATAATATTTTAAAATTTTCTTCCTCCTCCCACTATCCAGCTTTTCTTTGTCGTTGGCGACATGTTTTACCCACGGAGTAACGTTTTGATACCTTCCACTAGCTTACGAAACTGTTATATAATTTAATTGTGTTTCAGACTTCTCTAATATCATCACTGTTTTTTACTGGAAGTTGACCAAACTATCTATTGATCTTAAACATTTATAACTAAATAATAAATATAAAAATCTTAGCAACTCCCCTATCGGTCCCAATGGTTGTGAAAGGCCGTAAAAACAAAAGAAAAATCACCACATTTAATATCAGCTACAGGTCAATATGTTCAAATTTGATTTTTTTGTTCTCTTAGGACAAGGAGCTTATAAATTGCACTTAGTCCTGTAAGAAGCTTTGCGCTGCTTCCGGAGTGATAGGATATTCGGGATGGGTAAGGTTAAGGAGTAGGAGCCACCTCCTATCGAGATCCATGAGGAAGAATTAGGGCACCACATCTCAAAGTCATGTCTCCACGGAAGAAGGGGAGGCCAGCTACTTTGGTATGTATGAAATTGCGTTTGTAAATTCCCGAATTATTATATTCGACAAGTAAGGAGATCCTTCCAGACCCTTTCTAGGGAGCACCTTCCAAAATACTCAACAAAATGTATGTATGCCTTAAAATTTATTCCTATACAAATTTTTAAATTGCTACGTTTCCCAATTTTAAATGGTATGATATATGGTTAAGATGATAGACTTAACGCCGCTCTGTTGGCGAAATATTTCTTAATATAAATGAGAGATGGGATAGTCATAAAGGTAAAAATATGAACACCTATTGGTGCTTGAATTATACTACATACCAATAACATTTGTATGATATAAAAAAATAAACTTGATTCGTAACGTAGCCATCAGTTCGATATTATTTCCTTACTGTACAACCAAAATATACAACGTGAGAAAAAATATCTGTGCAGGTCATAAATTTCGAAAAGAATATTTCTCGTATATAACTTGTAAATAAATTATTTTATTTAAGCTACAATAGTACAAATAAATAGTCTGTACTAAGATAGTATCTGTAAAGAGTATGTTACTAAACCGGTCAATTTTTTAAAGTAAAAACAAAAATCATTTAATTATTTGTATTATTGTATAAACTCTTTTTAAGATGACGTAATATTACAAATAAACTATTCATTTGAGGTATGCACGTTAGAGCATAACACCCATTTAAAAGCTGTAAGGAAGAACAATATTTATAAGTCATGTTTTATAGTACCTGGCCAACAAACTATGGAAAAATTATGTTTGATTTTTAAATTGAGTTTAAAAGAAGAGCAGAACACTTACAGGATTATTTGTAACACATAGTTATTGAGGCAATGACAGCCACCTCACCATAAATAACGCACTAGAGGTAGCCTTAAGGTGCCAACTCATCGCACAGCAGAGGATAAAGTACATAGCAAAGTTTTAAGGGAAAGATGTCCGTGATTTCTCCTAGTATGTACCAGTCTCTGAAGATCCAGTATCACTCAACATCCCTTGAAAACCCTGAGGGATCCCGGTGAGCAGGAAGAGAAGCAGGACTACCAGAAAATCCTGGTTGTGTTATCCGTCTGACGTTCCTTCTTCACGAGACGAGTCATCTTCCTGCTGCCGCCGATCAACTTCTTGTTTTCAACGCATATATAAGGCTGAGACTCAGGACTGTTAGTCTTGATAACTCCATTGTACACCCAGAAGTTTATACCCATCAAAACGTTGTCATTGGTTTTCCCCATCTCGCTGAGGTCTACAACATAAAATGTCATGTTGGACACTAATGTCAAGTTGGTTTGGACGATGCTTCTGTCCACGTCAAGTAAAGCTATGTTGCGGATATGCCACTGCGATGTACCGCCACACAGCCAGAGTCACTGTCAGCCATATCAATATCGTGTGGCAGACCTAGGAGACCTGCGCGTGCAACAACACAAACAACGCCCAGCCGTACGAGAACCGCTCCCTCTTGGGTCGCTGTGGGAGATACATGTGGCAGGCGAAGAGGATATACTCTAACAGTACCAGGAGGTCGGCCACAGCTAGTCCTGTTAGGATGGCATTGGTGCGGGAACTCATCTCTTGGCGACTAAGGGCGGCGATGTTGAGTAAATTGGCTACAGAACCAAAGACACAGACCAGCAGACTGCCGTAGCCATAACCGGCGTGGAGGTGCTTCAACCCCATGAGTTTATTGTCACGTTTATGTTGGTGTCCCATCTGCTCAGGGCTATTTTTAAAAACTGTTAAAAATTAAAATAAGAAGGTTTTATTTATTTTTTATGCTGTTGAAATTCTACAAGAAGGAGGCAATATGGACATCTAGATTAGTTGATGCTTTGTTGACTGAAAACTAACTGACCTCTAGAAAATTGCTGTCTAAAAAAAACTTAAAAATACATTTTCAGATGATAAAAATATCTAAATGGTATATAATTAAAATTTAAGAATTTTAAATATTAACATATATCACACAAGGAAACACATGTTCCCTTAAGACCTTTGACAATTAAGATCCAGAGATATTAAAAAAAACATAAATAGCCAACTAGTAGGTAGCCAAACTATTGGTTTGTTTACGTTGCAGGTTAGGGTATAAGCGATCCGCTGGGGATGCCAGAGTCCCAGCAGGGCAGTGTTGTCAAAATAAGCAATCATCATTTTGACAAGCTTATTTTGTACGAGTATGCGTGTGAGAAATATAAATTTCTACGTTATCCATAAATGAAGAACATATATTATTTTATTTGAAGTCAATAGATCTTCAGACTTTCTCACCGTTCGACAGTATGTGTAAGAACTCTTCATATATGAAGATGGCTTGATGTAAAGACGAAATATTTTATTTATTAACCCGTCATAATGTATAATTGAAGGAACTTTAGCATAACTGCTTTTAAACAATATAACCGTACTAAAATACAGAATTATTTAATTCAAATTTTCAAATATGATAATCTAAGATATCTCTCAGAAGTGTGTGGTTTTAATCAGATTACTCATAAACATAATCATCTCTGAAGTTATTTCCTCATGTGTGTTTTTGAATTCAAATGTAAACATCATCTACCAAGCTAACCATATCATCATTAACACACATTACCATACGATATTATCAGTAGTTAGTTGTTAAAAAACTACGCTGAAGATTATGTCTGGCGTTTACAAAAATATTATTATTCGTGCGTGAGGGTATTTTCAAGAGTTTACTAATGTATTTCATTAGTCTTTGTGTATTCGCGGCCCAAATTCACTCTTTTGAGGATGTATTGCTCTACCAGCATTGCAAAGTATATTATTAATTTGTTTAACTTTTTTCAACATAAAGGCAAAATGTAAAGGAATGTTTGTGTTTTAGAAGTGGATTCACACATTTTTTCGTTTTATTAAAACACAATTGGCAAATACTAATTTTTAACCAACGCATATGCCACAGACAAATGAATAACGAAAGTCAATGACAAATGGTTTATTGTCAACCAGTTTGGCCTTTCAACAACCACATCACGATCATTCTGTGTTTGTGTCTAAACCTTGTTCCCTCTTAATTTTTTCAACAAAATGGAATGAATCCAAACAAATATTGTGTTCTTTATATGTTTCAAAGAGCATATTTCCCGAATTTTTAACGAAATATGACGAGTTTTAAGATTACTAGTTACATTTACTATGAACAAAAAATGGTGTGATAAACATATATTTTCAAATAAACCATTGTATTTTTTATACATATAATTCAAAAAAATTTTAATTTATTCATATTTCAGTGACTTGTGTTAAGAATATGTTACGTAATTACGTGCATTTTTAATCATATTATCAGATTTTCTCAAGGAACTTTTGCATTTAAATCTCTCACTACTATCAATTTTAAATGCAACTTTCCGGGACAAACAGAGCTTTTAAAGATTTCTTTCGAGTTGAACTTAATTACTGATAACTGAATTATCATTTATTGAAAATTTCGGGCACCTACAATGGTACTTCCGAATCAACTGTGACGATCCCCAACATATAGTTCTAAGACCAGACCGGTATTATCGTATGCGGTTTTAATCAGCCAATTTAAAATATTAAATTATCAGTAATATATTTTATTTTTATTCAGCATAACATCTAATTGTAGTAACGAGTAATGAATATATGCAATCAGACGTATTAGGTTAAGCAGTGCAGGTGGAGAAGATATATAGTTTAATTCAGCACATGAATTGTAAGTCCAGGTCTGTCACCAGTAAGCCTGGTAGCTTTCCATACTCAGAGCAGCTGCGCAGTTGCTGGGTGGTAGAGAAGCATGAATTTTGCTGAGGTAGCGTCTGGTACAACGCTGCTCCCTGGAGTTCGGAGTGCGAAGTGGCAGTCGTGCCGGGTTTTTGAACGCGTCAAGCTCGCGTGAAATCGCTCTCTCGCTCTCTCTCCCGTTCTAAATGTGTAACTGTTGAACTGGTTTTAAATTATTTAACAAAACTCAAATTTTTTTTCACAATAAAGTAAATTGTTTTATTTGCCCAACCGAGGAGAGCATTTGTTTTATTACAACAACCTGATTGATCCGAGCTAGTTTCCATCACCGTGTCCGATTTAGAACCCGAGAACATTTAAAATTGAATTACGTGTGGTCGTTACGCCACACAACAACCAACAAATACTTTCAATGAATACAAATTGATACCTACATATACCTATCTGGAAACGAAACTTATAAACCTATAAAACCCTATACAATTAAACCTATAAACGAACGAAATATAACAAGCTTTAAATGTTTTAGTATTTAAAATTCCAAAAAGCAGAAAATATTATAACTAAACCTCGAAAACTGTCATGTACCTGGTTTTTATACTAGACCAGTAATGATTTTCGATGCTAGTGCCACTCGTTTTAGAGTGATATTTACCTCAATTTTGGTTTCCGGATCTCACATTTATCTCCAATAAGATCCAAGAGAAAGTTGCAAAATAGAAGTTAGGATGAAGTCTCTAAAAAGGTTAAATGGCACTTCTTTCTGTATCCCCTTCCCGTCATACTTTAGCAACAATATTTCCTTCCCTCATAAGCTGAGTGAGCTGTATTAGCGCATTGTTTATTATGACTTAAGAAAGCTCTTAAATCTTCCATCTTTGTCTTCACACATTCCCATCTTTATACATTCGGATTCTATACACAAGACATATTATTCACGTAATATAATATACTACTTTGATACATTTTGTTTAGTTATACTGAAATTCGCCGTGTTTTGTCATAAATGTTTAAAAAAATTACATAATTCTTCTTTAATACTTTCCATATATTTGATTTATAAAAGGTGCATTATAAAACAAACAAATACAGTTGTAATGTTATTAACATGTGTCTGCTCTTTACACCGTTTCCTTTAGTGTATTCTTTCATAGTTAGCCAGTTTTACAGCTAGTATTTTAGTAAATACAGAACAATAAATAAATAATATTCTTATTACGTTGGTATTCACACACAAATAAATTGCAGTTGTTATTCTTAATATTATTATTGAAATACATAACTATACAGCTTCATAATTATATTCAATTAACAAAATTTCACGAGTAGTGAAAATAGATAGTTTTTTCTACCACGTATTGCCTCAGTGTTTTTTTAATAATTGTATCTAAGTTCGTGGACACCTAAAACAGAGTTTAACAAATCAATGGATAGGCCGAGGTGGACCAGTTTCACGGCCAGCAAGATCACCGGACTTAAATCCTTTGGACTTTTACCTTTGGGGACATTTAAAAACATTAGTTTACTCATCCCCAATAGATACTATTGAAGAACTCCGATTAAACATTTCTAATGGAATAGAAACCGTTAAGCAGACACCTGGAGTTTTTGAACGGGTCCGAAACTCGATGAGAAGACGCCTAAACGCGTGCATTTTGAACAACGGAGGCCATTTTGAGCATCATCTTTAATCTTCCGGTGAGATTTAAAGCGATTGTAGATATGTTTATTGTATTTAAAAATAACATTTTGAACTAAAAATATGATTGTTTTACACCAGGTGTTAGCAATCAAATACTCATTATCATAAGACAGCAAAAGTTTCCTGTGTAGTGTAATACGTGAGGAGTCAATTTCATAACTTTTTTACACATTTAGGTAACTTTGCTTATTATGGTTGTTTTCAAAATTAAATTCTCTACAATCTGTATTAGAAAAAACCATTTGTTTATTGGTCATTTAACAATGTTATTGGACATCAAACATTTAAGACGGTATTTTTGTTATTATATTTTTGGCAAATTACATACTTTTCTCAAAAACTATTCACACTACAACCTCTAGAGTGGTTTTATTTGATTTTTCAGGTGATTTTACTTATAAATCCACCTTATTTGAGATAAAAAGTAAGAACAAAACATTTCAGAATCACTTAATTTCACCAGGTGAACTGAAAACAAAGCAAAATCTTTCGCCGGCCATTACTCATTAAGGGAGCGTTTCTGGACCTACCTTTATATAACATTTCTTTCTTATTTTTAACTCTAAAATCACCTCTTAAAATATTTTACCTTATTTCTGACTCACCCTGTATATGTATATACAGGGTGTTCTGAAAAAAGGTACCCATAAGTCAGGGCGTGATTCCTCACATCAAAATAAGAAAAAAGGTCTAATTAACATAGGTCCGAAAATGCTTAGTTACCAAGTTATACAGGGTGAAAGATTTCGTCTGAATTTCAGTTCCCCTGCTGCAACGAAGCCCTACGGGTATTTGTTGGCTGTTAATTAAGATGTACAATTTAGCGTACTTTATGTAAAATGAACTGAAAAATTGAATAAAACCGTTTCCAGACCTGTAGCTACAGTAATTTTTAAGATATGTGACGAAATACGCGAAACTTGGTCCCGAAAAAACAAGTTACATTTAGGTTTGAAGCAGATTTACTATGTTAAATGTACAATAAACACAAAATATTTTTTCACGGTACTTGTAGAAAATTTATTTTGGAAAAGAAAGATGTAAAATAAGTCTATAATAGACAAACGCAAACTTTAAAAAATAATCCTTAATTACATACAAAACGCATGAAAAATAGACAAAATCTGTTAAGCTCTCTACAAATGTAATATTGAAATTAAAACAGCTGTTTTATTAAAATATTTGATTGAAAATATTAAAATGTTTTAACAATGTAACATTGTTTATAATAATTTAAATAAACATTACAAGCAGCTATTTTTCCATTGCTCATTAAGTGCGTGTGTTGATCTGTACTTTAATACAAGTTAGTGCGAGTGCCGTTGAAGTTAATTTTTGATAGCTAATAATATCTTATTCATCATGGCAGGTAATATGAATATTATGTACACTAATGGTGAAATGGCAGACATGCATTTAATGTACGGTCTTGCACATTGCAACAGTCGTCAGGCTAGACGACTCTATCAGGAACATTTTCCTCATAGACAGTTACCGACTCATAAAATGTTTTCTTCCATTCATAGAAGGCTAAGCGAGACGTGAACCTTTAAATCTGGAAAAGTTGGTAGATCAGGACGGCCACGTACAACGTGTACAGCTGAATTGGAGGAGGGCGTGTTGGACGAAATAGAGAATCATCCTGGAAGAAGTACTAGAGAACTAGCCTTGGATTTCGGTGTTAGTAATTCAATTGTCTGGAAGATTTTACACGAGCAGCAGTTGCATTCTTAATCTATCAAAGGGTCCAGGCTCTTTTGCCTCGAGATTACTTTCCTCGTGTTCAGCTATGCCAATGGCTTATCCAAAGGTGCAGAAATCCACATTTTTTAAATTACATTATTTTTACTGATGAAGCAAAATTTTCAAGAATGGCTATTCTTAACACCCACAATACTCACATGTGGGCAATTGAAAATCCACGTGCTATTTCAGAGAACCGTCACCAATATCAGTTTTCTATAAACGTATGGGCTGCTATTCTGGGTGATAAAATTTTTATTAGTTTTTTACCTGATACGCTCAATGGTGAAAATTATTTACATTTCTTGACGACTAATCTGAATGAGTTACTCGAAGATGTGCCACTATACACACCCAACAACATGTGGTTCATGCAGGATGGAGCTCCAGCTCATTACACATTACAAGTAAGAGAATTTTTAAATGAAGCATATCCAAACAGATGGATTGGTCGAGGAGTCCCAGTAGCATGGCCTGCAAGGTCACCTGACCTCAATCCTCTAGACTTTTTCTTATGGGGATATTTAAAGACGCTTGTCTACGACTCGCCTGTGGATACCATAGAAGAATTGCGAATAAGGATTGTTAACGGGATTCAAAGGATACGTGAGACACCTGGGATCTTCGAAAGAGTTCGGCAGTCTATGAGAAGACGGCTGGATGCTTGTATTTTTGAATGAGGGGAAACATTTTGAACATCTACTGTGACGTGGTTAGTTTTTTAGGACAAGTGTAACTTTTTTGTTGAATGATAATTCAGATAACTTTTTTATGTATGATAATGTATGATTGTTAAAAATATTTACTTGATAAAAAATAATAGTAACTCATTAATTTGTTTTAATAAAACAGCTGTTTTAATTTCAATATTACATTTGTAGAGAGATTAACAGATTTTGTCTATTTTTCATGCGTTTTGTATGTAATTAAGGATTATTTTTTAAAGTTTGCGTTTGTCTATTATAGACTTATTTTACATCTTTCTCTTAGAAATTAAATTTTCTACAAGTACCGTGAAAAAATATTTTGTGTTTATTGTACATTTAACATAGTAAATCTGCTTCAAACCTAAATGTAACTTGTTTTTCGGGACCAAGTTTCGCGTATTTCGTCACATATCTTAAAAATTACTGTAGCTACAGGTCTGGAAACGGTTTTATTCAATTTTTCAGTTCATTTTACATAAATTACGCTAAATTGTACATCTTAATTAACAGCCAACAAATACTGGTGGCTTCGTTGCAGCAGGGGAACTGAAATTCAGACGAAATCTTTCACCCTGTATAACTTGGTAACTAAGCATTTTCGGACCTATGTTAATTAGACCTTTTTTTCTTATTTTGATGTACAATAAAAACCTTTTTTTCATTTTTGTACAATAAAAAAATGTACAATGAAAAAACACAAAGCATAAAAATTAAGCAAAGTAGTCAGATACCAAAATGAAAATATGAATTCATTAAAAGCTCTCGTAAATTATATGGGTTTAAATTTTTTTTACAACTCTCTGATTAAATTCACTATTAAGTGAAGCTTGAGTAAGTGTTTTAAATTACACATAGGTCTTCAGTGGATTTTAGCTCAAATAATTATAACTCAATAGAACTCAATAAAATAATAGAAATAACGGCCATCCTTAGAGAGATGAAAGAAAAGTAATTCTATAACATTTTACGGATTTAACATTGATGTAATATTTAATCTGATCTTTTTAACTAAGTATAATCATTACGTAAGCTAACAAGTTGTGAAATCTTACAGGCTGCTCCTGGTTATAAAACACATTACACAATTCCCATAAGGTTTCCTGTTACACAACGATGTATTTGCGTAGCTTTATCCATATAAAGTAGTAATATTTTCCTGAATAAATGTTCTATGTAATAATAATGTTTTTAATCAAATTGAATAAATACTGTATTAATGTGAAGGTGTTTTTTTCGTTTTTGTTCATTTTAAATTAGCTATTTCATGATGAACTAAAGATTTTCCAACAGTGTGAAATTTTACACCAACAATTGACCAATAATTGATTTTTATTAGGGTATTAAATATTTACCCTGTTATTAAATACAAAACTAACTTCCTCTCTACAATTTAAAATAACAATTTTTCAGTATTCTTAGCAATTTGTAGCATCAAAATTCAATTTTTGTATTATGAGAGGTGTAAATTTATGACATTATTGTGTACTCAACTATACAAAATAAATAAATTTGTGTTTTTTCACTGCAAATAAAAATAACGTGTACTATGGAATATGTTTGAATCTTGATCTACAGGTAATACCAGAACTGCTCTATGAATCAAGTAAGATTTCTTCTATAATGAATAGTTAATGTATTCTATAATATAATTATAAATATAAATTCATGCCGGTAAACATTTACGAAGTAGTAAATCAAACTACCTCTTTTAGTCACATATTTTTGTAACATTCTTAATATTTCCTAGAAAATTTGAGTTAATACTAAAAAAGCATTAAATGTACAAATAACTAAATAAAGATATAAAATCCTTTAAAATTAAAGGAGTTGAAATAAATAAATTGAGTTGAACAATAAGTTTGACTCCAGAATAATATAATTGTTTTATTTAGATAAGACAATAAAAACTTAATAACTTTGTATATTTTTATAAGCACCCTTACTTTAATTTTCTTTTTTTTTAATTTGTTGATGGTGATAAATGATTTAACTTTATGATAGGATTTCGAACATTTTCCATCGTTGTATGTTACAAAAAGGTAACACTGCGCACTAATCATAATACATATTGTTTTTCAATCGAAAAAAAATGTTTTAAAATATAAAGTGCTGTAAGTAATTCTGTATGAGAGCAACGAAGTGTACACTGTACAATGTTTGATATCAAGAACTGGTGCGATACCTGAGGGATACACCAACAGCATGAAATCCGTACTTGAGTGCCAACTCACGTGGTCACTGCATAAGACAACAACATTATCATATGACAAACACATCTGGGCAAGGAGAGACTATTGCGTTTAAAATTATGTATTAATGTTGTTCATACCTTAGGAAAAAGATCAATCCTCAAAACGTAATGCATTATTTTCGTAACATATAACAGTGGGAAATGTCCGCATTCCTTTCATTACAATATTTTCTGTATTTTAAATAAACTAACGCTACTAGGTAGATTAAAGGGATATTTTCTGACTCCTTTAAGATCCAATATTAACTAAAATCACTAAACTAAAACAGTGAACAATTTTTACTTCAAATATTAAGTACTTCAAATTGTGATTGAAATATGAAAAACACTGTGTTGAGCAGAAAAAAAAGTGAAATTAACAAAAATCTTTAATTTGTTGAGCAATTCACTTCCACGTCCACTACGTTGAGATGAGATGTAGACGTTACAGTATATTAAAGTAAATTCCCGGCGCTGGATATATAAAGTTCGACATTAGTCTAGTTCCAAGCAGTGTAGTGACAGCTTGCCTTTGTTGTCCTTGAGACAAACATATGCCCATGTGTGATTTATTGAGATCTACAAACATGAGATCCTGCTAGAGACATAGCTTGCTTTGTTGTCCTTGGGAAAAACATATGCCCATGTGCGATTTATTGAGATCTACAAACATGAGATCCTGCTAGAGACTTAGCTTGCTTTTTTGTCCTTGGGGAAAACATATGCCCATGTGTGATTTATTGAGATCTACAAACATGAGATCCTGCTAGAGACTTAGCTTGCTTTGTTGTCCTTGAGACAAACATATGCCCATGTGTGATTTATTGTGATCTACAAACATGAGATCCTGCTAGAGACTTAGCTTGCTTTATTATCCTTGGGGAAAACATATGCCCATGAGTGATTTATTGAGATCTACAAACAAGATATCCTGCTAGAGACTTAGCTTGTTTTGTTGTCCTTGGGGAAAACATATGCCCATGTGTGATTTATTGAGATCTACAAACATGAGACCCTGCTAGAGACTTAGCTTGCTTTATTATCCTTGGGGAAAACATATGCCCATGAGTGATTTATTGAGATCTACAAACAAGATATCCTGCTAGAGACTTAGCTTGCTTTGTTGTCCTTGGGGAAAACATATGCCCATGTGTGATTTATTGAGATCT
This sequence comes from Homalodisca vitripennis, assembly GCF_021130785.1. Taxonomy (NCBI): domain Eukaryota; kingdom Metazoa; phylum Arthropoda; class Insecta; order Hemiptera; family Cicadellidae; genus Homalodisca; species Homalodisca vitripennis. Next base: position 61,704,872 of record NC_060214.1, read on the forward strand.
ACAAACATGAGATCCTGCTAGAGACTTAGCTTGCTTTGTTGTCCTTGGGGAAAACATATGCCCATGTGTGATTTATTGAGATCTACAAACATGAGATCCTGCTAGAGACTTAGCTTGCTTTGTTGTCCTTGGGGAAAACATATGCCCATGTGTGATTTATTGAGATCTACAAACACGAGATCCTGCTAGAGACTTAGCTTGCTTTGTTGTCCTTGGGGAAAACATATGCCCATGTGTGATTTATTGAGATCTACAAACATGAGATCCTGCTAGAGACTTAGCTTGCTTTGTTGTCCTTGGGGAAAACATATGCCCATGTGTGATTTATTGAGATCTACAAACATGAGATCCTGCTAGAGACTTAGCTTGCTTTGTTGTCCTTGGGGAAAACATATGCCCATGTGTGATTTATTGAGATCTACAAACATGAGATCCTGCTAGAGACTTAGCTTGCTTTGTTGTCCTTGGGGAAAACATATGCCCATGTGTGATTTATTGAGATCTACAAACATGAGATCCTGCTAGAGACTTAGCTTGCTTTGTTGTCCTTGGGGAAAAACATATGCCCATGTGTGATTTATTGAGATCTACAAACATGAGATCCTGCTAGAGACTTAGCTTGCTTTGTTGTCCTTGGGGAAAACATATGCCCATGTGTGATTTATTGAGATCTACAAACATGAGATCCTGCTAGAGACTTAGCTTGCTTTGTTGTCCTTGGGGAAAACATATGCCCATGTGTGATTTATTGAGATCTACAAACATGAGATCCTGCTAGAGACTTAGCTTGCTTTGTTGTCCTTGGGGAAAACATATGCCCATGTGTGATTTATTGAGATCTACAAACATGAGATCCTGCTAGAGACTTAGCTTGCTTTGTTGTCCTTGGGGAAAACATATGCCCATGTGTGATTTATTGAGATCTACAAACATGAGATCCTGCTAGAGACTTAGCTTGCTTTGTTGTCCTTGGGGAAAACATATGCCCATGTGTGATTTATTGAGATCTACAAACATGAGATCCTGCTAGAGACTTAGCTTGCTTTGTTGTCCTTGGGGAAAACATATGCCCATGTGTGATTTATTGAGATCTACAAACATGAGATCCTGCTAGAGACTTAGCTTGCTTTGTTGTCCTTGGGGAAAACATATGCCCATGTGTGATTTATTGAGATCTACAAACATGAGATCCTGCTAGAGACTTAGCTTGCTTTGTTGTCCTTGGGAAAACATATGCCCATGTGTGATTTATTGAGATCTACAAACATGAGATCCTGCTAGAGACTTAGCTTGCTTTGTTGTCCTTGGGGAAAACATATGCCCATGTGTGATTTATTGAGATCTACAAACACGAGATCCTGCTAGAGACTTAGCTTGCTTTGTTGTCCTTGGGGAAAACATATGCCCATGTGTGATTTATTGAGATCTACAAACATGAGATCCTGCTAGAGACTTAGCTTGCTTTGTTGTCCTTGGGGAAAACATATGCCCATGTGTGATTTATTGAGATCTACAAACATGAGATCCTGCTAGAGACTTAGCTTGCTTTGTTGTCCTTGGGGAAAACATATGCCCATGTGTGATTTATTGAGATCTACAAACATGAGATCCTGCTAGAGACTTAGCTTGCTTTGTTGTCCTTGGGGAAAACATATGCCCATGTGTGATTTATTGAGATCTACAAACATGAGATCCTGCTAGAGACTTAGCTTGCTTTGTTGTCCTTGGGGAAAACATATGCCCATGTGTGATTTATTGAGATCTACAAACATGAGATCCTGCTAGAGACTTAGCTTGCTTTGTTGTCCTTGGGGAAAAACATATGCCCATGTGTGATTTATTGAGATCTACAAACATGAGATCCTGCTAGAGACTTAGCTTGCTTTGTTGTCCTTGGGAAAACATATGCCCATGTGTGATTTATTGAGATCTACAAACATGAGATCCTGCTAGAGACTTAGCTTGCTTTGTTGTCCTTGGGGAAAACATATGCCCATGTGTGATTTATTGAGATCTACAAACATGAGATCCTGCTAGAGACTTAGCTTGCTTTGTTGTCCTTGGGGAAAACATATGCCCATGTGTGATTTATTGAGATCTACAAACATGAGATCCTGCTAGAGACTTAGCTTGCTTTGTTGTCCTTGGGGAAAACATATGCCCATGTGTGATTTATTGAGATCTACAAACACGAGATCCTGCTAGAGACTTAGCTTGCTTTGTTGTCCTTGGGGAAAACATATGCCCATGTGTGATTTATTGAGATCTACAAACATGAGATCCTGCTAGAGACTTAGCTTGCTTTGTTGTCCTTGGGGAAAACATATGCCCATGTGTGATTTATTGAGATCTACAAACATGAGATCCTGCTAGAGACTTAGCTTGCTTTGTTGTCCTTGGGGAAAACATATGCCCATGTGTGATTTATTGAGATCTACAAACATGAGATCCTGCTAGAGACTTAGCTTGCTTTGTTGTCCTTGGGGAAAACATATGCCCATGTGTGATTTATTGAGATCTACAAACATGAGATCCTGCTAGAGACTTAGCTTGCTTTGTTGTCCTTGGGGAAAACATATGCCCATGTGTGATTTATTGAGATCTACAAACATGAGATCCTGCTAGAGACTTAGCTTGCTTTGTTGTCCTTGGGAAAACATATGCCCATGTGTGATTTATTGAGATCTACAAACATGAGATCCTGCTAGAGACTTAGCTTGCTTTGTTGTCCTTGGGGAAAACATATGCCCATGTGTGATTTATTGAGATCTACAAACATGAGATCCTGCTAGAGACTTAGCTTGCTTTGTTGTCCTTGGGGAAAACATATGCCCATGTGTGATTTATTGAGATCTACAAACATGAGATCCTGCTAGAGACTTAGCTTGCTTTGTTGTCCTTGGGGAAAACATATGCCCATGTGTGATTTATTGAGATCTACAAACATGAGATCCTGCTAGAGACTTAGCTTGCTTTGTTGTCCTTGGGGAAAACATATGCCCATGTGTGATTTATTGAGATCTACAAACATGAGATCCTGCTAGAGACTTAGCTTGCTTTGTTGTCCTTGGGGAAAACATATGCCCATGTGTGATTTATTGAGATCTACAAACATGAGATCCTGCTAGAGACTTAGCTTGCTTTGTTGTCCTTGGGGAAAACATATGCCCATGTGTGATTTATTGAGATCTACAAACACGAGATCCTGCTAGAGACTTAGCTTGCTTTGTTGTCCTTGGGAAAACATATGCCCATGTGTGATTTATTGAGATCTACAAACATGAGATCCTGCTAGAGACTTAGCTTGCTTTGTTGTCCTTGGGAAAACATATGCCCATGTGTGATTTATTGAGATCTACAAACATGAGATCCTGCTAGAGACTTAGCTTGCTTTGTTGTCCTTGGGGAAAACATATGCCCATGTGTGATTTATTGAGATCTACAAACATGAGATCCTGCTAGAGACTTAGCTTGCTTTGTTGTCCTTGGGGAAAACATATGCCCATGTGTGATTTATTGAGATCTACAAACATGAGATCCTGCTAGAGACTTAGCTTGCTTTGTTGTCCTTGGGGAAAACATATGCCCATGTGTGATTTATTGAGATCTACAAACATGAGATCCTGCTAGAGACTTAGCTTGCTTTGTTGTCCTTGGGGAAAACATATGCCCATGTGTGATTTATTGAGATCTACAAACATGAGATCCTGCTAGAGACTTAGCTTGCTTTGTTGTCCTTGGGGAAAACATATGCCCATGTGTGATTTATTGAGATCTACAAACATGAGATCCTGCTAGAGACTTAGCTTGCTTTGTTGTCCTTGGGGAAAACATATGCCCATGTGTGATTTATTGAGATCTACAAACATGAGATCCTGCTAGAGACTTAGCTTGCTTTGTTGTCCTTGGGGAAAACATATGCCCATGTGTGATTTATTGAGATCTACAAACATGAGATCCTGCTAGAGACTTAGCTTGCTTTGTTGTCCTTGGGAAAACATATGCCCATGTGTGATTTATTGAGATCTACAAACATGAGATCCTGCTAGAGACTTAGCTTGCTTTGTTGTCCTTGGGGAAAACATATGCCCATGTGTGATTTATTGAGATCTACAAACATGAGATCCTGCTAGAGACTTAGCTTGCTTTGTTGTCCTTGGGAAAACATATGCCCATGTGTGATTTATTGAGATCTACAAACACGAGATCCTGCTAGAGACTTAGCTTGCTTTGTTGTCCTTGGGGAAAACATATGCCCATGTGTGATTTATTGAGATCTACAAACATGAGATCCTGCTAGAGACTTAGCTTGCTTTGTTGTCCTTGGGGAAAACATATGCCCATGTGTGATTTATTGAGATCTACAAACATGAGATCCTGCTAGAGACTTAGCTTGCTTTGTTGTCCTTGGGGAAAACATATGCCCATGTGTGATTTATTGAGATCTACAAACACGAGATCCTGCTAGAGACTTAGCTTGCTTTGTTGTCCTTGGGGAAAACATTTGCCCATGTGTGATTTATTGAGATCTACAAACATGAGATCCTGCTAGAGACTTAGCTTGCTTTGTTGTCCTTGGGGAAAACATATGCCCATGTGTGATTTATTGAGATCTACAAACATGAGATCCTGCTAGAGACTTAGCTTGCTTTGTTGTCCTTGGGGAAAACATATGCCCATGTGTGATTTATTGAGATCTACAAACATGAGATCCTGCTAGAGACTTAGCTTGCTTTGTTGTCCTTGGGAAAACATATGCCCATGTGTGATTTATTGAGATCTACAAACATGAGATCCTGCTAGAGACTTAGCTTGCTTTGTTGTCCTTGGGGAAAACATATGCCCATGTGTGATTTATTGAGATCTACAAACATGAGATCCTGCTAGAGACTTAGCTTGCTTTGTTGTCCTTGGGAAAACATATGCCCATGTGTGATTTATTGAGATCTACAAACATGAGATCCTGCTAGAGACTTAGCTTGCTTTATTATCCTTGGGGAAAACATATGCCCATGAGTGATTTATTGAGATCTACAAACAAGATATCCTGCTAGAGACTTAGCTTGTTTTGTTGTCCTTGGGGAAAACATATGCCCATGTGTGATTTATTGAGATCTACAAACATGAGATCCTGCTAGAGACTTAGCTTGCTTTATTATCCTTGGGGAAAACATATGCCCATGAGTGATTTATTGAGATCTACAAACAAGATATCCTGCTAGAGACTTAGCTTGTTTTGTTGTCCTTGGGGAAAACATATGCCCATGTGTGATTTATTGAGATCTACAAACATGAGATCCTGCTAGAGACTTAGCTTGCTTTGTTGTCCTTGGGGAAAACATATGCCCATGTGTGATTTATTGAGATCTACAAACATGAGATCCTGCTAGAGACTTAGCTTGCTTTGTTGTCCTTGGGGAAAACATATGCCCATGTGTGATTTATTGAGATCTACAAACACGAGATCCTGCTAGAGACTTAGCTTGCTTTGTTGTCCTTGGGGAAAACATTTGCCCATGTGTGATTTATTGAGATCTACAAACATGAGATCCTGCTAGAGACTTAGCTTGCTTTGTTGTCCTTGGGGAAAACATATGCCCATGTGTGATTTATTGAGATCTACAAACATGAGATCCTGCTAGAGACTTAGCTTGCTTTGTTGGTCTTGGGGAAAACATATGCCCATGTGTGATTTATTGAGATCTACAAACACGAGATCCTGCTAGAGACTTAGCTTGCTTTGTTGTCCTTGAGACAAACATATGCCCATGTGTGATTTATTGAGATCTACAAACATGAGATCCTGCTAGAGACTTAGCTTGCTTTGTTGTCCTTGGGGAAAACATATGCCCATGTGTGATTTATTGAGATCTACAAACATGAGATCCTGCTAGAGACTTAGCTTGCTTTGTTGTCCTTGGGGAAAACATATGCCCATGTGTGATTTATTGAGATCTACAAACATGAGATCCTGCTAGAGACTTAGCTTGCTTTGTTGTCCTTGGGGAAAACATATGCCCATGTGCGATTTATTGAGATCTACAAGCATGAGATCCTGCTAGAGACTTAGCTTGCTTTGTTGTCCTTGGGGAAAACGTATGCCCATGTGTGATTTATTGAGATCTACAAACATGAGATCCTGCTAGAGAATTAGCTTGTTTTGTTGTTCTTGGGGAAAACATATGCCCATGTGTGATTTATTGAGATCTACAAACACGAGATCCTGCTAGAGACTTAGCTTGCTTTGTTGTCCTTGAGACAAACATATGCCCATGTGTGATTTATTGAGATCTACAAACATGAGATCCTGCTAGAGACTTAGCTTGCTTTGTTGTCCTTGGGGAAAACATATGCCCATGTGTGATTTATTGAGATCTACAAACACGAGATCCTGCTAGAGACTTAGCTTGCTTTGTTATCCTTGGGGAAAACATATGCCCATGAGTGATTTATTGAGATCTACAAACAAGAGATCCTGCTAGAGACTTAGCTTGCTTTGTTGTCCTTGGGGAAAACATTTGCCCATGTGTGATTTATTGAGATCTACAAACATGAGATCCTGCTAGAGACTTAGCTTGCTTTGTTGGTCTTGGGGAAAACATATGCCCATGTGTGATTTATTGAGATCTACAAACACGAGATCCTGCTAGAGACTTAGCTTGCTTTGTTGTCCTTGGGAAAACATATGCCCATGTGTGATTTATTGAGATCTACAAACATGAGATCCTGCTAGAGACTTAGCTTGCTTTGTTGTCCTTGGGGAAAACATATGCCCATGTGTGATTTATTGAGATCTACAAACATGAGATCCTGCTAGAGACTTAGCTTGCTTTGTTGTCCTTGGGGAAAACATATGCCCATGTGTGATTTATTGAGATCTACAAACATGAGATCCTGCTAGAGACTTAGCTTGCTTTGTTGTCCTTGGGGAAAACATATGCCCATGTGTGATTTATTGAGATCTACAAACATGAGATCCTGCTAGAGACTTAGCTTGCTTTGTTGTCCTTGGGGAAAACATATGCCCATGTGTGATTTATTGAGATCTACAAACATGAGATCCTGCTAGAGACTTAGCTTGCTTTGTTGTCCTTGGGGAAAACATATGCCCATGTGTGATTTATTGAGATCTACAAACATGAGATCCTGCTAGAGACTTAGCTTGCTTTGTTGTCCTTGGGGAAAACATATGCCCATGTGTGATTTATTGAGATCTACAAACATGAGATCCTGCTAGAGACTTAGCTTGCTTTGTTGTCCTTGGGGAAAACATATGCCCATGTGTGATTTATTGAGATCTACAAACACGAGATCCTGCTAGAGACTTAGCTTGCTTTGTTGTCCTTGGGGAAAACATATGCCCATGTGTGATTTATTGAGATCTACAAACATGAGATCCTGCTAGAGACTTAGCTTGCTTTGTTGTCCTTGGGAAAACATATGCCCATGTGTGATTTATTGAGATCTACAAACACGAGATCCTGCTAGAGACTTAGCTTGCTTTGTTGTCCTTGGGGAAAACATATGCCCATGTGTGATTTATTGAGATCTACAAACATGAGATCCTGCTAGAGACTTAGCTTGCTTTGTTGTCCTTGGGGAAAACATATGCCCATGTGTGATTTATTGAGATCTACAAACATGAGATCCTGCTAGAGACTTAGCTTGCTTTGTTGTCCTTGGGGAAAACATATGCCCATGTGTGATTTATTGAGATCTACAAACACGAGATCCTGCTAGAGACTTAGCTTGCTTTGTTGTCCTTGGGGAAAACATATGCCCATGTGTGATTTATTGAGATCTACAAACATGAGATCCTGCTAGAGACTTAGCTTGCTTTGTTGTCCTTGGGGAAAACATATGCCCATGTGTGATTTATTGAGATCTACAAACATGAGATCCTGCTAGAGACTTAGCTTGCTTTGTTGTCCTTGGGGAAAACATATGCCCATGTGTGATTTATTGAGATCTACAAACATGAGATCCTGCTAGAGACTTAGCTTGCTTTGTTGTCCTTGGGGAAAACATATGCCCATGTGTGATTTATTGAGATCTACAAACATGAGATCCTGCTAGAGACTTAGCTTGCTTTGTTGTCCTTGGGGAAAACATATGCCCATGTGTGATTTATTGAGATCTACAAACATGAGATCCTGCTAGAGACTTAGCTTGCTTTGTTGTCCTTGGGGAAAACATATGCCCATGTGTGATTTATTGAGATCTACAAACATGAGATCCTGCTAGAGACTTAGCTTGCTTTGTTGTCCTTGGGGAAAACATATGCCCATGTGTGTGATTTATTGAGATCTACAAACATGAGATCCTGCTAGAGACTTAGCTTGCTTTGTTGTCCTTGGGGAAAACATATGCCCATGTGTGATTTATTGAGATCTACAAACATGAGATCCTGCTAGAGACTTAGCTTGCTTTGTTGTCCTTGGGGAAAACATATGCCCATGTGTGATTTATTGAGATCTACAAACATGAGATCCTGCTAGAGACTTAGCTTGCTTTGTTGTCCTTGGGGGAAAACATATGCCCATGTGTGATTTATTGAGATCTACAAACATGAGATCCTGCTAGAGACTTAGCTTGCTTTGTTGTCCTTGGGGAAAACATATGCCCATGTGTGATTTATTGAGATCTACAAACACGAGATCCTGCTAGAGACTTAGCTTGCTTTGTTATCCTTGGGGAAAACATATGCCCATGAGTGATTTATTGAGATCTACAAACAAGATATCCTGCTAGAGACTTAGCTTGTTTTGTTGTCCTTGGGGAAAACATATGCCCATGTGTGATTTATTGAGATCTACAAACATGAGATCCTGCTAGAGACTTAGCTTGCTTTGTTGTCCTTGGGGAAAACATATGCCCATGTGTGATTTATTGAGATCTACAAACATGAGATCCTGCTAGAGACTTAGCTTGCTTTGTTGTCCTTGGGAAAACATATGCCCATGTGTGATTTATTGAGATCTACAAACATGAGATCCTGCTAGAGACTTAGCTTGCTTTGTTGTCCTTGGGGAAAACATATGCCCATGTGTGATTTATTGAGATCTACAAACATGAGATCCTGCTAGAGACTTAGCTTGCTTTGTTGTCCTTGGGGAAAACATATGCCCATGTGTGATTTATTGAGATCTACAAACATGAGATCCTGCTAGAGACTTAGCTTGCTTTGTTGTCCTTGGGGAAAACATATGCCCATGTGTGATTTATTGAGATCTACAAACATGAGATCCTGCTAGAGACTTAGCTTGCTTTGTTGTCCTTGGGGAAAACATATGCCCATGTGTGATTTATTGAGATCTACAAACATGAGATCCTGCTAGAGACTTAGCTTGCTTTGTTGTCCTTGGGGAAAACATATGCCCATGTGTGATTTATTGAGATCTACAAACATGAGATCCTGCTAGAGACTTAGCTTGCTTTGTTGTCCTTGGGGAAAACATATGCCCATGTGTGATTTATTGAGATCTACAAACATGAGATCCTGCTAGAGACTTAGCTTGCTTTGTTGTCCTTGGGGAAAACATATGCCCATGTGTGATTTATTGAGATCTACAAACACGAGATCCTGCTAGAGACTTAGCTTGCTTTGTTGTCCTTGGGGGAAAACATATGCCCATGTGTGATTTATTGAGATCTACAAACATGAGATCCTGCTAGAGACTTAGCTTGCTTTGTTGTCCTTGGGAAAACATATGCCCATGTGTGATTTATTGAGATCTACAAACATGAGATCCTGCTAGAGACTTAGCTTGCTTTGTTGTCCTTGGGGAAAACATATGCCCATGTGTGATTTATTGAGATCTACAAACATGAGATCCTGCTAGAGACTTAGCTTGCTTTGTTGTCCTTGGGGAAAACATATGCCCATGTGTGATTTATTGAGATCTACAAACATGAGATCCTGCTAGAGACTTAGCTTGCTTTGTTGTCCTTGGGGAAAACATATGCCCATGTGTGATTTATTGAGATCTACAAACATGAGATCCTGCTAGAGACTTAGCTTGCTTTGTTGTCCTTGGGGAAAACATATGCCCATGTGTGATTTATTGAGATCTACAAACACGAGATCCTGCTAGAGACTTAGCTTGCTTTGTTGTCCTTGGGGAAAACATATGCCCATGTGTGATTTATTGAGATCTACAAACATGAGATCCTGCTAGAGACTTAGCTTGCTTTGTTGTCCTTGGGGAAAACATATGCCCATGTGTGATTTATTGAGATCTACAAACATGAGATCCTGCTAGAGACTTAGCTTGCTTTGTTGTCCTTGGGGAAAACATATGCCCATGTGTGATTTATTGAGATCTACAAACACGAGATCCTGCTAGAGACTTAGCTTGCTTTGTTGTCCTTGGGGAAAACATATGCCCATGTGTGATTTATTGAGATCTACAAACATGAGATCCTGCTAGAGACTTAGCTTGCTTTGTTGTCCTTGGGGAAAACATATGCCCATGTGTGATTTATTGAGATCTACAAACACGAGATCCTGCTAGAGACTTAGCTTGCTTTGTTGTCCTTGGGGAAAACATATGCCCATGTGTGATTTATTGAGATCTACAAACATGAGATCCTGCTAGAGACTTAGCTTGCTTTGTTGTCCTTGGGGAAAACATATGCCCATGTGTGATTTATTGAGATCTACAAACACGAGATCCTGCTAGAGACTTAGCTTGCTTTGTTGTCCTTGGGGAAAACATATGCCCATGTGTGATTTATTGAGATCTACAAACACGAGATCCTGCTAGAGACTTAGCTTGCTTTGTTGTCCTTGGGAAAACATATGCCCATGTGTGATTTATTGAGATCTACAAACATGAGATCCTGCTAGAGACTTAGCTTGTTTTGTTGTCCTTGGGGAAAACATATGCCCATGTGTGATTTATTGAGATCTACAAACATGAGATCCTGCTAGAGACTTAGCTTGCTTTGTTGTCCTTGGGAAAACATATGCCCATGTGTGATTTATTGAGATCTACAAACATGAGATCCTGCTAGAGACTTAGCTTGCTTTGTTGTCCTTGGGGAAAACATATGCCCATGTGTGATTTATTGAGATCTACAAACATGAGATCCTGCTAGAGACTTAGCTTGCTTTGTTGTCCTTGGGGAAAACATATGCCCATGTGTGATTTATTGAGATCTACAAACATGAGATCCTGCTAGAGACTTAGCTTGCTTTGTTGTCCTTGGGGAAAACATATGCCCATGTGTGATTTATTGAGATCTACAAACATGAGATCCTGCTAGAGAGACTTAGCTTGCTTTGTTGTCCTTGGGGAAAACATATGCCCATGTGTGATTTATTGAGATCTACAAACATGAGATCCTGCTAGAGACTTAGCTTGCTTTATTGAGATCTACAAACTAATATGCCCATGTGTGATTTATTGAGATCTACAAACATGAGATCCTGCTAGAGACTTAGCTTGCTTTGTTGTCCTTGGGGAAAACATATGCCCATGTGTGATTTATTGAGATCTACAAACATGAGATCCTGCTAGAGACTTAGCTTGCTTTGTTATCCTTGGGGAAAACATATGCCCATGAGTGATTTATTGAGATCTACAAACAAGATATCCTGCTAGAGACTTAGCTTGTTTTGTTGTCCTTGGGGAAAACATTTGCCCATGTGTGATTTATTGAGATCTACAAACATGAGATCCTGCTAGAGACTTAGCTTGCTTTGTTGTCCTTGGGGAAAACATATGCCCATGTGTGATTTATTGAGATCTACAAACATGAGATCCTGCTAGAGACTTAGCTTGTTTTGTTGTCCTTGGGGAAAAACATATGCCCATGTGTGATTTATTGAGATCTACAAACATGAGATCCTGCTAGAGACTTAGCTTGCTTTGTTGTCCTTGGGGAAAACATATGCCCATGTGTGATTTATTGAGATCTACAAACATGAGATCCTGCTAGAGACTTAGCTTGCTTTGTTGTCCTTGGGAAAAACGTATGCCCATGTGTGATTTATTGAGATCTACAAACATGAGATCCTGCTAGAGACTTAGCTTGCTTTGTTGTCCTTGGGGAAAACATATGCCCATGTGTGATTTATTGAGATCTACAAACATGAGATCCTGCTAGAGACTTAGCTTGCTTTGTTGTCCTTGGGGAAAACATATGCCCATGTGTGATTTATTGAGATCTACAAACATGAGATCCTGCTAGAGACTTTTTAGTTAGATGAAAGTATTAAATTATATTGGTACAAAAGTAGAAAAACTAATTACGATGAAATGTTCATACTGTTGACAGTCTACAACTCTATGTATTTACTAACAGGGGCCTGCCACCTAAAAAGCGACGCTGAGCAGACCGTACATAAATACTGATTAGTCCATCTTACAGAATATACGACTTTAGATCGTGTTATTGGTCCAAAGTTTGCCCATAATACACATTTTAAATTTTTTGTGATATTTTGTGAATTTTTGAAAATTTGACAACACTATACCCTGTTTATATGGGGCCAGGTTATGTGTTAGTGAAACGTATCATATAAGTCTTGTACTGCTCGTGAACAATTGTTTTTATTTGCTTAAAATCTTTCCGTCAATCCCATGCAATTTTATTTTAATAATAGAATAGATTTAAATTTTCCAAGATAAAGTAACGGTAATTTAATGATACGAATAAAATATCGTACGACAATGTTGTTTTTATTATTATAAACAACTTTAGTTTATTAAATTCTATAACAATCAATAATTTTTAGAATCGACAATTAACGCTGATGTTAGATAAGATACTAATTATTTAGAAATCATCAATATCATCTGTTTTATATCAAGTGATGTGCTATGAAATTGCACACATTATTGTACTTCATTAAAACAATAATTCGATAAGCAATTTAAATACAAGAAAACACAACTAGTACAATGGACAATCTTGTTCCAAGGGTTGCAAAGCGCTTGTAAATATTCAATATTGCTAGAGCAGCGTGGATTAAATCCATTAGTACGGTTATAATCGCAAGAAGTTGGGTTAAATACAAACTATACTAGTATTACGTAGTAACTAGGATCCCTACAGTAATATAGTCAACATTACACAAATTTCTGTATAATAATTTGTATTTGTAGTAACTGTATTATTATAAAAACAAAAACAACATAAATGAACTTCGAAAACCTTTTATGATATAATTTTTATATAAATCTGAGAATAAGTTCTTAAAAATATAATTTCTAGTCATATAAAATAAATTATTTTTTGATTTGAACCCATTCAACTCCGGACTATGAACACTAATATTCACTGTAATGAAATGTATCAGCCATAAATTAACATTAAACTTACGTTGATATACCTGAAAATATTATTATGTTTTAGCGTGTAATGAAAATTATCATGTCTTATTAACATGTTAATATGGTAATATTAATTAATTCACCGTAACGTATATATGTTTTATTTTTTTGTCTTATGAAATACAAACACTATATTTTAGGAAAGAAAACAAATTGTGTTACATTCTCTAAAACGCACTCAGTTGCTTAAATATTATGGTCATTGTATATTAGGAAAATTAAATCTATCCACACAACTTTTGCTGTTTCAATTATTTGGTAGTGATTTTTTAGCTCACAGAAAAAATTAGGAAGTGATGGGGGTTGTTCTAATCTGGTTTAATATCTTCCTTTTATATCTATAAATTTCATTTTACATTTATTTATTAACACTAGATTTGCCTAAAAAATAGAAAGAATCTTACTCTCCAAACCAGAGTTAAATTTAAGTAAAACAAAGCCTTTATTTAATATGATTTATTAGTTGAAAACTCCTACACCTTCGAATAAAAAAAGTAAATAATTGTCAACTTTTGACCCTATAATTCTATATATTTTTCCGTCATCTATAGTACTCCCGAACCTTATTTATTCTTAGTCAAGTAAACCCATAAATATTGGCAAAACATGAACGAATCAGTTTTTATCATTTGAGACCAATGTTCACCTGAGGATTCCTTTATTCACATACTTCTTTACTCTCCAGTAAAGGTAAGGAAACGAGTTGTGTCCTTAAATCTTTGGTGATGGAATTAAAATTGGCCCATTTTAAGATGATTTCCAGCTGATTAGGCGAGGATGGTAGATTGGAAATCATACTTCCTTAGTACGCCGAGTCATACATTAGCGTTTTACACCGTATTCTCCATCCAATAAAAATGTCCAACCTAAAAAAGTTTCTTTTTTATTATGAACTGTTTTTTTAAGATGGTTTTTTTCCTTGAGTTTCTAATCATTGATATACACAATCTTCCGGAGTTTCTATCTTTCTTTCAAGTTCCACAGACCTACATTCTTATCGCATTCTAAATAGGAATATCCTTACACTGAAAAAGTGATCTTGATTTTTTAAATCCATCATTTTGTTTGCTGGTAATGAAGTGTATGAAGCGTATTATGGTAAAATTTTTATTTTGATCTCTAGCATAGTCACAAAACACATAATGTACTTCAACATCATCATGTAAGGAATTGCTAATGAAATGTAATATGAATCCAATATGGCAGCCTGTTTGAAATGTTTGAAAATTGAACAATTAAGCTAAGGGACATATTCTTGCTCTCTTAGTAATTACTTATAACAATATAAAAATTATTTTAATCGTTACAAGATATCGTTTTTAAAACGTTTCATAAAAATTAGTTTTACTGAGAAAATCTTATTAATCTACGTTCATAAATAATGATTCTGCAGTTGTTTTTATTGCTTTACACATTGTATTATGCATATGTTTTTGGTTTATATTGGTATTTAAATAAAATCCAAAATTGTTGTTTAAAATATTATTTATTGGAAATTGACACATAATCAAAAAGTTGTGTACATACTGCCCATGTAGGTCTTGTAAAGGACTTTAATATTAATGAAAGTGCAGCAAGTAAATCAAAATTTGTTGAAGCAATTGAAATTGTGTTATAAAAAACAAAAAATACTAAGCACTCAAGTGAATAACATTACTTTATTGCCTTTTACCGTCATCTCTACAAGGTAAAATAAAGGTTTCACTTAACAATATAAAGTAAGGCATTCTATTGTACTCAGAGTTGATTAGGTCCCTTGTAGCTGGTTGCCTCAATTAAATGATCAAATACCATCAATGTCCTTACTAATTTATTTATTCGCCTAGTAAAATTAATACACCTATTTTAATATTAATATTGCAGTATGACGTCCACTGAACTTTACCATTCGTCTTGATTTGCGTAAATACTAAAATTATATAGTATAGTAATTCATTACTAACAATTTAAATATAGTACTAGAGATACCATAAGAGATATCCATAACATATACAAATAAATTGCAATATATTATCATATATTTTATCACTGTTCCGGACTAATAACGCTTAAGTTTGTAAGTAATACTTTTAGTTAAACTGTTTTTAAAACATGAAGTCTTATACATTTTGAAACATATATTGTGTCTAATTTTTATGTATCAGAATTATTAACAAATTCAACATTCATCAGAGTATGTATGACCTGGTGCAAGGCCAAAATAATGTATGTGTTCTTGAGATATAATTGGAAATAATATAATTAATAATATAATATAATTGGAGATTATAATTGGCAATCTCTGGGAGTTAATCATTAGCAGTGGTTTAACCGGAGGTGACGTCATCTACAAGACAGTTTAGTTACCTAGGAAGTTTAATTTACGAGGCTCTTAAATAAGCTATGTTGTTTTAAATTCACTATAAGATTTAATTTTGCTAAGGAAATGAACTTTTTTAATCAAACCGTATAGAGGCTTAGAGATTTTCTCTTATATTATCTTTGTCATGTTGACATTAATTTATAGAGCCTTTGGTTATGTTTAAAGATAGATTTAGACTATTGGTACATTTTTATAGCAGTTAAATAACACTCATAGTAGACTTATATTTCTGAATTGTGTCAAAACAAACATACAAATATACAATACAATATTAAAAAATTTATTAAATTGTACTGTAACAATTAGAGTCTATTATTTTATATTTCTCAAGTACTTGAAGACAGTCAGTAGCTCAAATATCTAGTGGAGTATAGGGATAGTGAGATACAGCGAAGAGTGTGTGTACTCAATTCCGTTAAGGATAGTTTATATATGTTTGGCTATGTCGGAGTATTGCTGTTATAGACTGGGATCAATATTTACACTCAACGATAATATTTAAGGAGAATGAATGAACATTGCACTGCATTTACAGATTTTTCTGCATTTAACTCTTTAAATATGTGTTGGTGCATCTTTAGAATCCGTAAAACTTAAAGCATTTTATTAAGTCTCATCTTTCGCATATTTATCGGACATTTCTTTTTGGATCAATATCATGAGATGCTCTAGAAGCCCAAAATGTTTATTTTGGATATATATTCAACGCATACATGTTTATAGTACATTAAATCTGTTAATGTTTTTATAATGTGTATATATATACATATTATATTTATTTTAAAAGTAATTTACAAGGTTGAAATTTTATTTTCATCCGAGTAATCTTGATCCAGACAGAGGATATTTTGTTTGTTTGGATATTTTTAGTTTTTAATTATAATGCGAAACTTGTGTTAAGTATATTTATTTTTCTTTATAAAGTTTGAATATACAGATCAAGTAACTTTATATCTGATTTAAAATAAAGCGTTTTGCAAAAATGTAATTTTTTTATAGCTTAAGACTTTTACAATTTCTTATGGTAATAGGATCTAAAACAAATTGGCTGTTCTGGTTTGGATTTATAAATTTAGTCATTAAATATAAATATTGATAATATTGTGGAATAATAATTAAGAACAACCAAATTAATACAATCAAAGTGAAAATTTCATAAATATGAAAGATACTGCAAAGCTACAATATTAATGATCCAATAGCTAGATATTTAGTAAAGTCTATTTGCATTAACCCAACAAGAGAAGAACAAACGGATTTTGAATAAATAATGAGATTATTTCAGCGAGGCAGAACACTCTAACGAAAACAACACCAGTTGATGTTCAATTTACCTTAGCAATTACAGTGTAATGCAATCCCGGAAAACTCTCGTGTTATCCGAATATTTCATGAATCACGTTTAGTAATTGATTGGTTAAGGACACAGTTCTATGCTAAGTTGAATATTAAAACTGTAGTACAATAAACAACGAAACAAAGAAATATATTTGTAAATAATTATATCAACAGCACTATTCGATTCAAAGAAAAAAACATGGCCCTTAAACACATGTTGTTATATTGAGTAAATAAATGATTGTTGTGAAAGCCCATAAACATGCCGTTGCCTTATAATTTTGTTTGTGGTCAATGATAGTTTCGGGAGTTGGATCCATGTGACCACTCTCTATATATGAGATATCCACCTGAGTGATAGGCTTTATTCAGTAAAATCCCATGGAAAGGACATGGAAGCCTGCAGCTCATTGTATTCTCAAGATATCCTGTGAAAGAATAAATAGGATTTGGTATGGAATATGCAACATGTCAAGTCTGTAGCTCAATCCTGTTTCGAGACACCTTGTGGAAAATTAGGCTTCACTAGCACTCAACCAAATCCTATGGGGCATTCACCATCATCATACTCTATGATTCCTATATAGAAAAATATTGCATGCGCAATTTTAAGTCTATATCTCAATTGATTATATCTCGAGATATTGTTCAGACATACAGAAGAGAAATCTTTGCTGTTCCCTAGGTGAGAAGGCTGTGCTAACGCTCAGTCAATTATTGTGTTCAGATATAAAGAACTGTAAATAGGAATTTTAAAAGCCTTTTTCAAAAGACTCGGAAAGAACAGGAAACATATGTAACAGATACTAATTACAGCCTTTTTACACTTGGAGAATTAACTTTAAGAATACTTTTTATAAATACTTTTTATTTTATGACTTAAGACAATTTGCTTGCATGAACACATCTATGTATTTTGTCCGTAATACTACAAAGACAAAGATAACTTATTTTTAAATTTGAAAATT
This sequence comes from Homalodisca vitripennis, assembly GCF_021130785.1. Lineage (NCBI taxonomy): Eukaryota > Metazoa > Arthropoda > Insecta > Hemiptera > Cicadellidae > Homalodisca > Homalodisca vitripennis. The sequence continues at coordinate 61,722,880 of NC_060214.1, forward strand.
TCTTTATATAACTAATACAATTAATTGAATAGTACACAATATACGGAAACATTTATATATATGATTGACTGCTAACGACTCTTTGCCAGCCTACTCACCATCAATACTTAATCATGAATTATGCAACATTAGAAATTAATGCTATTTACTCGTAAATGACAATTTCACCAAATAATGAGAAAATTATTTCATTTTAAACGAAATCGGTTGTCCTTACTCATAATTATTAATAATTCGACTTATTAATATACATGTGATATTATAATTACATCTCATTCACCTTTCATTCCCCTTATAATATACTAATTTACATAACGTTTAAGTTTAGACAATTTTACTGCACATAGAAAACTATAACAATGCGTCGGAATGTTTGTAAGACCAAACTTTAGGCAGAGGCTGTTGTCAAAACCGAACTATATTAGACAAGTGAAATGAGCTCGCTTATATTTTAGCTGTGACTTTTAATTCTAGTCCCGTCATAGTACCATCTGCTGTATGATGTATCTTGTATCATATGATTAATAGTTATCATATGATTTAAATCAATTTATCTTTATATTTAGGTACAACAATAATATGTTACAAATATGTAACAAGTTACACTGTGTCAAGTGTTTATAAATGATTTACATGATATTTTCAGATCTGTTCTTAATAACAAGGAAAGTGATCTGCATGTAAAAATATATGTAAATGAACCGTGCATTTGTACATGAGGAATAGATTTCAAACAGTGTAGGGAAAATAATTGCTTCTTTTAAGAAAAATCGATTAGGTATGTTGTACCTATGCTAAATCGACCAAGTTCAGTGATCTTTTTCAAAGCTTTCTTACTCTCTGTGAATGTTGAGTCTGATGTAAAAACAATGCAAAGAGTTCTTTTTGAATTTCTGCGTCACAGACATTTTTTGATCTCTTCAGACGAACAGAACTGAAGTTTTTAGGCGTCTAATCCTTAATATCGTCAGATTCCAGATGATGGGCTAAGGGGAAATTGAGCCTGAGGAGCTAAAATGAACATTCATAATTGAATCAACCCTTTCCATCATAGCTACTTTATATGCAGAAACTCCATTTTGATCTATATTTTTATGTTTTTTAGTCTAGGTTTCTGATGTAAGGAGTTTATTTTGAAGCTCTTCGCCGTTGACATTGTTTGAATTTCTCCAGAAGAACATGACTCCAGATTCCAGGAGTCAAGTCTGTGACAGCGTCATGTTTCAGACGCTGCATCAAGAGGAACGTGAACCGGAGCTAAAGTCAAGACTTGCATTGATCAACCTTTTCCTCAATAGGTAATTTATGTGTAAAATTATTAATTATTCACATAGCCAACATTAAATGTGGTAACAGAAAATTATGTCGAAAATATCAATACATTGCATGTTTAAGGCACATTCTCAAATTATGTATCAAATTATAGGACAGCTTATCTAAAATAACTGCTAATTAAAACAATGTATAATTAATTCTGTTGACCTTGAAAAATGTCACCTCACAACCAATACGTTAATAAAACACACTAAAAAAATATGTGTCCTAAATGAAGATCCATTTGAAAACAAAATATCTCTTTGGAAGACACAAACTAGGTTCTTATGAGCCACTTCGAAAAGGAAGAGGAGCTTAGATGTTAGATATTAATGAGGTGCTCATGCCTCCACCACTATTTCCAACAAAGTGAGAATAGCTTGATTGTGATGGTCGTTTGTGCAAGTGAAATAGAAACTCGAGTCGAAACTCAAGTCTAATCTCATAGTTGTAGGATACATTAGGCAATAATAACATTGATTCCCTACACAGTTACATATTTCCTCAGCAACACAACTTATTCCCTCTAGGTTAACATATCAAACGCAAAAACAAAAGCATTCACGACACATGCATAAGAAATACCTATTATGTAACGAAACCAGGATACACTGATAGGTGCAAGAGAACGTTTATTAAACTAATGTTCTTAAAGTATCCGAAATGTTCGTGTAGCATTAACTTCAAATTAATTACCAACAAAATATAATATTAAATTATAATTAAAATGTTAAAATTTAAAACACGCACAAGTTCCCAGAAACTTGAAAACATTCACTAGAAATAGCTGGTTCAGTGCGTACAAATATATAAAAACTACAGTTTGATGTTTGTGGGATAATGCGTTCTTAAGTTTCAGAAAACACATTTACCAGTTAATTATCTTATATGAAACCTGATATTTTTACTAGATGTTTAAAATTTTTGTCTCAAAGAAAACCTAAATTATTTAGAGATTTTATTTATTGAAAATACAAGATAATACCGACATCGGTGGGTTACCTGATTTAGGACAGTACAAAACAAACTTAATGGGAATTGCGACACATAGATAAAAAAATATCTGCTAATAAACAAAAAATAATTAACAGGTGGGTTATGGAACCATTAAATTTATTGATGTTTTAAATTTAACTCGTATATTGTTCGACTGAAGAAAAATAGCAGCATTGAAGGTCAAGAGCCGTTGGAATCAATAATTAAAAATACAAAATATTCACTTAATATAAACAAGCTTACCTGTGCGTGTTATATCAGGGTATCAAAAACCTAATGACGTTTACTAGAAATTTCTGATTTTCTAGGTTAAGATACTATGAGTATCTTAACCTACAGATGATGATGATGATGTTACCATACAGGCACATTCTTGAAGAATGTGTTCGGACATACTCAGACATTGGGATTACTCGTGCGATATCTTCTATAAAACTTGATTTCTTCTCTAAACAGTGCATATTTTTGTCTCAATTAAAACTATATATTTACAGAAGAGATTTGATCACATTGAAAAAATCGAGGAATCCATGACAAGAATATATTTCTTTGACAGTATTGACACCGTAGGTTTACGGAATTCTATGTTTAAGTTACCTTTCGAGTTGACGAATTCCAAGGTATAAAGTCACACAAAACCTCATGTAATCCGTTTTCTTAAAAAAGGTTGCAAAGAATTGAAAACTGCTATTCATAAGGATAGTTTTCGAATAAAATTTCCTTTGATAATCATAATATTAATTTTTAAGGTAACTTTCAAAATGTAAACTATTAATTGCTTATAGAGATACTGCAATTTTACAAGAGTTTTTATGTTACCGAAATTCCTTTCAGGAAACTTTGCAATCTTATTGTTCAGAAATGCGATATAAATGTTATCCTTAAAGTTTGTTATTGAGGTTGTTTGCTTCAAACTTCCCTCTACTTTATCACGAGTGTACAAAGTTTTGCCACTCCTGAGCAGTAAATAAACAATTGAGACTTAGTTTCAAGTTAGTTCCAGTTCACAGCCGGTAACTTTGTCCTCCTCGCATAGTTTATGTGGTAAAGTACCTTACAGCAAAGTTACAGCAAAGAAATAGATTTTTGATCTAAAAATTATAAAAACATTTACTTATGGTCTAATAATAATAAAAAGTTAATCATTCCCGTCGGAAGAATGTTTAGGTAAGAATGTTATTCTATTAATTCACACTTTTTTTTAAGGAGAGGAGGAAAAATGCAATTACGCACGCAGGTGGCCACCTGTAGTGTGTGATTCCCCTAAAAACGGGTTTACCCACTAAAAAAACCTCCTCTACTCTTTAGATCACACTAATAATGCCTGAAATATGTGTAAAGTATTTCTTATACGGGAATATTTCAATCGTTTTCTTATGGGTACAGTAAGTGTTGATTTACCACTTACTACCCAGAGAATTATTGTTTGGTATTAGTTTCCATATTATACTTGACGCAGTAATGTAGTGGAATATATTTGTCAAGTTTGGTAAATATATAATTTTTGAAATTCATAACAGCTCAAAGTGGCATTTTACATGCGTTTTCCGACCATATCGAAATCAAAACTTAAACATATATAAGAAGAGTAATAATATTTTTATTTTGGTAAAACTTTACATCTAACTGCATGTTAAGTTTTATGAGATTACTGAGTTAGCTTGCAAATTTATGTATTAAGCTTTTTATCGTTACCATGATGGTTACTCATAAAACAAATGTAAAAAATATTCGCTAACGCTCAGCTCAAATACCATGGTATGACATATACCATCGCTTAAATAAGTACTCCACGTATAGAAATGAAGCTTTCTACACAATAAAGTCTATAGGGTACTTCGTTTTCGAGTTAATGTGCTGACAGAAAGATATAAGTGCATTTTCTCCAGCACCACAAGTGATTGGCTTTACTTACGCTCAGCCAATTAATTATTTTAAGAATATTTATGTTTTTCTAAGTGCTTTATACACCATATTTTGTATTGATTTGACGACATCTATAGATAATAATGTAATCGTTTGTATAATTGGAAGACTGCCATTAGATAATTTTAACCATATTAAAAATAAAAAAGTAACAGTAACGTAACAATAATTATTAAATTTACCTGTTAGTTTGGAATTTTGTTATGGAGGGTTTCAGTATTATATTTACAGCCCTTATGTTTTGTTTTGTTATAGAGAATGTTTTTGTTCTTGGAATTAGCATTTACTACGTATCAAAAATTTTAGTAGTGTATTAAAAAACTTTTTGAAAGCAATTCTCTATTTTTTTATGCTCCGAAGTAAATGTAGTAAAACAAATTCTTGATTTATTAATGTTTTCATTATTTCGTCCTCTTAATTTTTGCTTTTAGTTGTTGTAATTATCTTTCTTTAAAATTGTAGGATATCAATAGGGTATATTGATGTGAAATGCATGCATTGTTTTACAAATGAAAACATAACTCAAAGCACTGTCACCAATTATTAAACTTTTCTGTCTTCATAAGGTTCACTTTATAAGAAAAAAATATACAAATGATCTACCTATTTACACTGCAATATCAATCTAAATTTGATTGACCGAAGCTCTTACGGAATTATATTTTTCATTCCGTTATTGTGTTTATGTGTTTTAATGAATATTTATGTTACATATGAGGGTGCTTGGATGGCTCATCACATTTTGCAGACAGGTCAACAAACAATCCAGTTGTGTGGCCTACCAAATACTTCTAGCGTATTGGCTTGTGATTGAATGTATGATGTAACTGTCAAGTTTAAACAAACACCAGCTGATACGTTACAGGTCATTCAAACAAGCTACAGATAATTTAACAAGTTTATTTTTTAAATTGTTTATCTTTTTAAATCATTGTTCACGGGATAAGCATTAAAAATCAATAATAATAAACACATAATATTTATTTATTTATTTTTATACTAGCTAAACCCGTCAAAACGTTGATTTGGCATATAAATTCTCATTAGTATTGTACAAATGTTGGTGTATGAGTGGAAAAAACATTGAGTGCTGTTAGTTCGATGACGGAATATAAACATTACAAATCATTAAACATTCATATTTTCTCATTTAATATAATTTATTCTGTATGAAAATTATTATTTATGGTACATGTGATAATATTACTAATTACAACATGAATCCATTAACGCAATGTATTCTACAATATTTTTTGCTAGCCAATCTTTAGCTAACACAAACTGAATTGTTGGCCACTTAAGAGCATGTCACGTATAATTGTCCCCGTGTGAAAAAAGCAATATTTCTACACGGATGCTTTTCTACAACCTACGGTGCAAACCTGTTTGAAGATTTCTGGTTCTGTGTGAATCATATTTCCGACGCTAATGTTGAGTTTCCTTTCTTCCCAAGATCAAGAAACAAATTTATTATTATCATTAGAATGAATATATTTTTTCACACCCCAATATTCCATACTCCACTAGGCTCGTAATCTCGTTGTTTAAAATACAGATATTATTGCAATTAATTACATTCTAATCTATCTTAAATATTGTTTTTTCTGGCCTCGGTATCCAAATTTTACAAAGATTCTTGAATTCACGTGTGTGATATTTCTGTTCTCCTAATTGGTAATGAAAGCATGAGATATAAGACTAATCTGGGACACTAATAATATATCAATGACTTAATGTGTGGCGCATGAAAAGAAATCGTCTTGCGTGTATATATAAGGACTAATCTCGGACCCAAATACTATTATTCATTTTTCAACAATTCTGAATGTGAAAAAAAGTTTTTTATTAAAAATATTTCGAACTTTTATAGATCTCCACCTTTATGTGGCAAATTTTAAAACACGGCTCTTAAGTTGTAAGGGAAACAAGAGTACAAAGTTATATGTAAACCTTTCTGTAGTTTTGAAGCTGGCAAAACTCTGAAGAAACTTTTGTCAGTCATTGGCATTTTACTTTTATATTTGTTGATTGAAAATCTTGAACATTTGGTTAAGTGTGGTTTTTTAAGTGGATAGAAGCATTAAATTGCAGGAAACAAATGGTAGGTAGCCTATGATGATAAATATTAGATTGTAAATTTTTGATGCAAAATACTTACTAGTTTTGAAAACTTTGCATTTCTATCATAAAATATCGATACCTTGTGTATTCCTCTATCGTAACTGTCGAACAACTTTAAAAGAAGCCGGTCTTGTATATAGCAATAGGGCTGAGGGACCAATGAGCCCCTCACTCTCGGTGAATCGAACAAATCGCTTCGTCCAAGATTCTTAAAAACGTTTGAGAAATCCTTGCTCTCTAATTTTTTTGCTCCTAGTTCTAAAATTAACTTTCGCATTAAATTCCGAAGGTTTTTGGGATTTCATGATACATCTACCATGAGAATTATCAATCGGCTACCGTCTTTTTTATCTTGCCTTAGAAAAGGAGAAGCCAACTCTGTTTCTGCCTCTTACATTCAACGCCGGCGAGGGGCTATGTTCCCTTATTTTCCGGCTTATAGAAAAATCATGTCATCTCAAAAAGCCACGCTTTGTACTAACGTAGACTAATATATCGGGTACATTTTTGCCTAATGCTATGTTACACCTGGAAATCCACTTGATTTCCTAAATATAAGTGTTACACCTATTAATGAATCCAGATTTCATCTCGAGTTCAGATGCTATGCAAGAATTCACGTTGGCAAAGATTTTTCCAACAACTTTAAAGGACGGTGAGCTGTAATTTTAGAGGTTAGTGTTCTATGGCGCTGAACGTATTCCCTAATTTGTGAATTATATATCTGATTCGTTATTAAAATATAAAAAGAAGATATGCGATTTCATTTTTTTATTCGCATATTTTCTAGAATACATAAACACGAGATTGCTTTTCTTTTATTGTCGAACTCACTAGGTGGATGAAAGGAGAAGCAATTACTTCATTTAATTTTTTTCCGTTTACAAATTTTAGCTTTCAAAACTTCATAGCAGTATTTTACAGATATTGTAAATATATTTGCATAGTATTGCAGATGCAAATACACTCAGCTTGTACATACCTGTGCGCAAAGATGAATGAATAAATTTTACTATGAATTTAGTATTAAGTAAGTAAAAAGCACTCATATATTTAAAATTAGTCTCTATGAAGTTTGATGGGGTAAGTGATAAGAATATTCTCTTCCACCATTGTAGACGCAAGCATATTTCTACCATTGCATATCATAGCTTTGGAATTACTGGAGTTAGATAGTTGAAATATAATTCGAAAGTCCATTTATTTATTCAAATTTAAAATAGTAAATATCGATCCACTGGAAGTTGCTGTCTGGGCCAGAATTGTTTCATCATGAGGTGACTGCAAAACCGCCATCGTTGACTCCAAATGGCGTGTGGTTTTCATCATGTTTATGATATAATCTAATGGAAATATTGTCATGTAAAATTATTTGCGCGTTATCACGACACCATCTTTCACTGCAGGGAAGGACGCACATTTATTATAATTTCGTATTAAAGGTACGATACTAATTTTTGAGCAAAGCACTTTTCATAACAATGGCCAATGACAAAAATTTTCTTTATTTACAATATTTTGTTGTCCGCATTAAAATTTAAATAAGGAAAGCAAAAAATATAAGTACGGTATTATTTTAATCTGCAATATAAGAATTCGCATGAAGTGTGGAAGAACAACCAACTAGCAATAAAATCGGAAAGGAGAACTTGAGAATGAGTAGAACTAAAAACATCCATAAACCAGTTAAACTTAGTCATTGTTTGCCAGTCAACATTTTTTTAAATGGGATGTACAAGACTAAAACTGAGCCATTTGTTTGCAGTAACATTTATTAAAATGTTTATAACAAAAACAGGTCCATGAAACACAATTTCTAGTGAAGCAATATTTTTTCGTATTAACTTCATTGTAAGTCCTATGGTAGTATTGTCATAAGTTAACCGTGAAGGAGATTAATAAATGTTTATTATAAAATTAATCACTTCAACGATTTCAAATATGTGGAAATAGTTGATTTTTGTAAAAAATTCCAGTTAGGTTTAATAATTTTAATTTGGGTATATTGCACAATTGCATTATACTTTTATTGTCTTCCTCTTCCAAAAATGAAATAAAGAATACATTTAAACAACAACTTTATTTTTAATATAATTTAGAGTTTATTAATATCTCAGGTAAAAAAACACCTTCGTACCAGGCGGCCAAATTTTTTTTCAATATCCAGTATGCTGCACATAAAAGTAGAGAGGAAAAATATTGCAAAAATATTTTAAACAGTGGGCACTAAATCAATGATACGAATGACTAGAGGTAAAGAACTTTAACAACTAACCAACACTACAAACTGGTAAGAAGATAAAAAATGTCCTGTGATACCTTGAGAATGCTTATGGTTAGGACCTATGCAATGGTTTAAAGTTTCATCCGTAGAAAAGAAAGCTGATATTTGATATTTGGAATCAACCTCGAAAATTTAAGGACAATTACCACCCATTTTTGGCATCACCACTCTACATATTATGTTTTTCTAACGGTTGAGTTATTTCAATAGGGAAATTAATAGTTACCGGTTGTATATCCTTGTATATTGCCAGAAAAAATAACTTCCCTTAACTAGTTATTAAGGTTTTGTCGCGCCAAACTTTAATTTGAAAGGAAAAAACAATTGTTTGAAGAGAATGTTTAAAGATACAGATTATAAAAGAAAACATTTTCTACTACCCAATAACGACTTTATCCACCAGAATGTATAAAATCCTGTTAACGTCAGATTGTCAACTCACCACACCACTACCTGTTTTCCCTTCAGTAGTCGAACATGGTATATTCCTTCAAAGATCTGGTGGCAAAATTTGATTAGTAGTAAATATCTCAATGTTGGTTTTTAAAAATAAAAATATTTATAAAAAGCCATGTACAATACATGAAGACTAAAACAGCAAATATAACCTGTGAACGGAAACCAATAGTGGAAACATTTGTTTACTGTAACCAATAGGAACGAAACTCCATAAAAATCCAAAACTGAAACACTCATCTTCTTTAATGTATAAGGTATATCAGTCTGCTCTTCTTGCTATGTTTTACATTTAATAACCAATGAAACTGATATTATTGTGGATTGAAATAAAAATATAGCATTATTTCTAATAACCCTCCCGATTTTTAATATATTTGAGAGCAAGGTTGTGTGACTATCACGATTGGCAAAGAAGCGGCGCGCGCTGTAAATTGGAGATGAATAAAGTGTAACTATATATATATCTCAGGGGAATGGCAATGCTGTTTCTTTAAATATTTTGGGTATAAAGTTAACAGTATTTCATGGTAAATCAACTATAATCCTAAAGTTTATGACTCTGTTACAAAATTGCGCATTTCAACAGTAATGACCGAACACTTGAGGGCCGTGAATGTGAGTCCACTATCCCCTTAGGTCCTGGAAACAACATTAATATCCAGTTTGTAACCATTTCTTTGTATATATAACAATGCTTTAAAGAAGCAATGACGCTGGATTGTGGGTATGATCTCTAAATTGCTTTTTCCATGTAAGTAAGGTTGTTTTATAGGGCTAATAGTAATTTTAGAGAATAAAAATTTTTGATTTGCAGTAGAGATTGGAAAAAAGATGATGTAATAAATGGGTAATCCGGTTACATAATTTTTTTTCCCATCTCTGTTTCCAAAAATATGGTACCTAAACACGGATACTTTAAACCCCTTGTTTTATTGCCTTGGGGTTCACTTTTTAATAGTTTTTAAAAAAAATTTTCAAAAATTTTTTCCCCCCCCCCACCCCCCCCCCCCCCCACCCCCCCCCCCCCCCACCCCCCCCCCCCCCCACCCCCCCCCCCCCCCACCCCCCCCCCCCCCCACCCCCCCCAAATTATTTGCTAGGCTGACCGTTTTATTAATAATATAGTTACCACCACTGCTACGTCACATGGTGAAATAAGAAGTTCTTCACATTTTTCAACTATTTATTGCCAACACTATTGTTCTTCTTAAAACAGTTGACCGATCGTTACGAAAGCTTATCACTCGAGGAGTTGGAAATATTCATTTCTGTCTATATATCTCTCTATAATATTTGTCTGTTCACATGTTATCTCAAAAACTAACTCCCGATGCACTCGAAATGTTGCAAGAAGCTAAATTTCTATAGATGAAATGTAAAACTGCGCTCGATGATGGTTCATGTCACTTCATGGGACTTGGAGGAGTGACGTGCAAGGACTAGACAACTGATGAATCAGTTTTTTATTTTATTAATGATTGTATTATAACTAATTACTTTGGGTTATAAGTCGGTTGTTGAATCAACGTTTAGTAGTGACAAGAGTTGGAACAGCTAGGATTCATAGAGCCAACATTTCGTAAAGCCAACCATTTCACCTTTGGTTTATTCCCCTGGAAGTTGAAGCCACACCATAGGACATTCAGTGGTCCAGGGGAAAGTGAAAGGATTGAAGTCATTCAGCTCCATGGTGGAAATATCCGTCCAGTGTTCTTACTTGGAAATATTGAGAATCTTTTTAAAAACGTTAGAAGAGTGTTTGCAGTAAGAAGTAATATTAGATTGATTTAAAACTTGGTAAACTAAATCGCTATTGCCTGAGCATTATCGAAGCCTATACACACATGAGGGGCTAGAAAATTTTAATTTCTCTCTATCTATCTGTCCGCACCATATCTTAAAAACGGACAGATAATGATTTCAAATGGGTTCAGCAAACGCTGAGTTCGATGATGATGCAAATTACTCCTCTGGATTTGGCTAAATAAATAAATTTGTAAACTTAGTACATTTATATGACATTTTAATATGTGGTATTGGTGTTTTTGATAGAAGTAACAGAAAAATGTATAGATTGTAGTGTGAATTCAAAAACTCGGTGACTAGATTTGTCTTTAGTGCACTATTGCGTTGTTCTGCAACATATTCTACAGAACACTGTATCATTTGAACACTGCTTTGAAACTTAACTCTATTAACTAAATAGTTTAAAGTATCATGTAGCAAGGTATCTCAAGAAAGATTTCATTGATAGACATTAAATTACATAAATAAAATTATTACATAAACAAGAATGAGTTCTATAATATTTTAGGTCAAACCATAGCTTTTGGCCGAGCGTCATCGAAGCCTATTACTCAGAAGTCACACGCAACTTCTCTTATGTCTAACGTGGGATGTAATTTTTCCTGTATGATTGGTTGTTTACCTGTCTGCAGGACGAAAATGAAATGAGTTATAAATTTTTAAATTTGTATGCAACCTAAACGAAGTATTTATTCGAATATACGTATACAGTATGTCTAAAAGTGTTGTTTTGCTTTAACCTTTATATAACTATATCGGATCAGAAAGTAAATAGCTGATAATCTACATGAAATAAAGAAACATTAACGTCGCTAGTAAAACATAAAATAAAATCACGTTTTTTCTCAGAACATTATAAATGAGTGACAGATCTTCCTGAAGGAACTCCAGAAATTTAAGTATTCCGCGATGTTCTCCCTTTATCGCATCTAATATGAGAGCCCGTTTCTCTGACTTATCACAACTCTCACATTTGTCACATTCATTTCCTGAGTTTTTCTCCGACGAGGAGACTCATATATTTTAGGAGTCTCATATCTTGTAGAATTTCTTATCGCCACATAATCTCTATATTACAGATTTGTCTCTTGACGTATAGCTGATGTATGGCTCTCTTTATCTTAGACCTTGAGTTCACTACGTGCTTTAAGGAAAATTAAATGTAACTTGTTTCTGTATGGAGTGTGTTAATGTTAACTTGCTATGTTATTTTAAGGGACTTAATCTGTCTAATTTTAAATACAATACATTTCAAAATCATATTTTAATTTCAAATTTAAATTATAAGGAGATAAGATAATTATTATCTTCATTTTACAATATCGCATTAACTACACAACAACTTCATTATTTTGAACAATTATAAATTTGTTTATGCCAAGTGATATAATATTGTGTTGTAAATGAATTTAAAAATCTCTATCCCAAAGTTAGTTATTTACGAGGTTCAGGAATGAATTCAAGGGTTAATAATACAATTATTTTTAAGCTTTGTATAAGATATTTTTCACTCGTTGACTATAGTTAATAGTTTTTCATCAAATACATTACTTTACATTATTTGGTTTTTTACGTATTGTCTTTCTTAATACACATAATATTATGTTATTGTTGAAGTATAAAACTAGCTACACAGCCTAACTAAAGTCCATACTATAATTTTATTTTAGTCAGTATTATTTTTCAAATATGTAATATTTTTGAAACTTCCTCACTCTTATTTTTTTACATTTTCGTAGTCGCACAAATTTCTTACAACGTAAAATAATTTTCGAGTGGGATTATGAGTTAATATATTTTATTAAAATAGGAATATAAGATCATAGTATAGGAATATTAGATTAATTTCTGTTCTTTTATGTAAATAATATTCATTCATTAATCTAGCTAACTCCATTTTCCTTGACTTTACATTGTAAACTAAGCCACCGACGGTCAAAGTTTAACTTTGTTCTAACTGTTTAAAAACTATATTTTCAGTGACAGTAATTTAACTATAAAATATTCTTTTCCTAATTTATACATTATTTTGGCCTTCTTTGTGACCGTGTGATTACTTAAATGTCTACAACACAATCTTTTATAATGATTCATCTACGGAGTATAATAAATTCAACAGCAAAATATCATTCCCTTATTAAATATAGTAGAAAATTAGGAAATAGTAATTCATGTCAACTAGTAATTTACATAAAAAATTAAGCTCAGTTATAACCATCTAGCTTTCTTCGCCCTGGAGGTAACCCGTAGGAAATTATAAATGTAAGAAACTGCACGTTCTCTAGCCATAATCTCGTATAAAACACTTTAATTTACATCATATTTATTGATTATTTAAAAAGTAAATGAAGTTTAATGTTATTTGTCTGTGAGGTAAAATTTCTTTTGTGAAGTAATGTCTTATTTTGTCAAGCAGTAGGATTACATTGATGAAAGTTTGAAATAATATAAATTTACCTTTGAATGATACAGATTGGCTTTTAAAATGTAATATCTTTGCGAGCTGCGCTAAAGGCATTGGCCCCAAGTGATGGACCGCCTGTTATGTAGTGCACTGTCTACTCACGTAGTATTGTAATTTTTCAATACAGTTGGTCACATTAAAGATACGTAAAGTGACTAATGTCAATAATTCGTGCATCAGTTCTTTTAAATTGTATATGTGTTAAAAAAAATAACCTGGCTCCAATATGTATATTAGATACGCAGTGCGATCTTTGATAATTTTTAGGTTTTTAAAAATACCAAAAGTTTCTTAGAACGAACATTTGAGGGTTCGTTGATTATGACATCCATTATATTTTAGAAAAAAATAGTACGATAGTAAAAAGTTTTATTTAGTACTTAATTTTTAAATTAGATTTTTTTAATCACTCTTCCTGGGTTTAGTTTTAGGGATAGTATTCTTTGTAATGTTTCAATTAATTATACTTGTGTTTTCTTCCATTCAGTGGTGAATTTATTTTAAGAATAAATTCTTTAGTATGGAGTGTTTCGTGTAACGATGACGTTTTATATTACGCTATATTAATAAGCCTAATATTAAAACTAGATTTAAACAACAAATATATTTCTAATATAAAATGGATTTCATTCAACTAATTCTTCTACTAGGCTATTGTTTGTTCGTACACATCATATAATGGATCACTGTTAGTATTTTAAGTGGTTATGAGCTTAAAAGTAGTCTATTTTTCGTAACCTATGTTTTTTCCCCAACACAAGCTGACCTTATAAGCAACTGTCCATTCTTCATGCATTTCATAAAACAACACATGAGTGTAATTGGAACAAAACACAGGGCTGATGTTTGACAACTGATAGGTCATTTATAACAACCCGCTGGCAAAAGCAATCTTCCGAAATCTGGTTAGTTGAGATATCAGAAGATTGGATCTCAAGATTATATTATATTTGTCCAGCAATGTAAAAAAGTAAACTTGGTAAATGTAATAACACTATCATTATTAATCATAACCTAAGATGAGAACCTAAAGCTATATAGGTATAATGTGTGTGTGTTTGTGTGTGTGTGTGTGTGTGTGTGTGTGTGTGTGTTGTGTGTGTGTGTATGTGTGTGTGTGTTTGTGTGTGTGTGCGTGCGTGCGTGCGTGCGTGCGTGCGTGCGTGCGTGCGTGTGTGCGTGCGTGCGCGTGTGTGTGTGTGTGTGTGTGTGTGTGTGTGTGTGTGTGTGTGTGTGTGTGTGTGTGTGTGTGTGTGTGTGTGTGTGTGTGTGTGTGTGTGTGTGTGTGTGTGTGTGTGTGTGTGTGTGTGTGTGTGTGTGTGTAAAAATTCGTTTAAAATATAGGACACAAAGTATAACAAAACTAGTGGTCGTGGTTTTGAATGTTACATTTCCAAATATAAAGTTTAACCAAGCGGATCATTGTTATAATCTAGAATAGTATAAATCATTTTCGTTAATTAAATATTTTACTGTTTTCAAGTGGTTGACCTGAGAAAAACATGACATAAGTTAAAACTCTGAAGGTTTGCCACAGTGTATATTTTATAAGTACAAAGTTGTTTTTAATCTCACCGAAGGTTATTTTTGACTAAATAAAACCGTACCATTTAACTGGAACTTTTCAGCCCCAAAAATATTCAGCTTAATATTGTGGTTTAAACACTACCAATTTCTAAGTTTCACACTAAAGATAACTGTTGAACAAAACGACAATAAAACTTAATACATTAAGACAACTGTTTCATTGTTACAGAATATTATATTAAACTATAACGAAAGTTTATGAGGTGAAAGATATATCCATTTACCTTTATCTGCTCAAAGATTTCTTGCAGAATTAAAAAAAAATAAAACCTACTGCATTCAAAACCTTCACCTCAGATACATAATATTCAAATCAATATTTATCCTAAATTGTACGAAAGGTAATAGTAAATCTCAGACGTACTGTGACATTACGCGCAATATTGTGCATGCCTACCGTTTAGTTAATACAAATAAGTCATTTAACACACAATTTAGTATAATATCTTTTTACAGGAATAAAACAACGTTTCAAATACCAACAAAGTGGCAGTAAAGAGTACGGCGAGGGGAAGTGTCGAGTCCCCGCAGCAACAATAACCACTTGTCTACGTCAACTACACACAGCCTCCGGTATACCAGTGTCGTGTCTTGTTGATAAACCGAAACATCTATTTTCGCTTTTACATAGTAAACTGAATTCTTTTTAAAATATTATACTAAACCACTCCAGGAGGTGTAATTTTTTAATAATAATATTAATGTCAGTCTATAAACGAAGATAGTCATATATATTTAAAAAATGTATGTATATGTATATTTTAAAAATAATTAATATTTATAATTTACTGTCTAAATTAATTAATTAAATTAAATTAGAGTTAAACTGTTTTTATTTTATTATTTTTTTGTAGAAAATCTACGCACTGCAATATCAAATAAGATCTTTGATTGCATTTTTTTTACTCTAACGAACTTCAGAGCTCTGTGTGTTTAGAACACATTCAGAACTTTGCATAGTAATCGGAAACTAGTTTTCTACCGGACACTGAAAATACAGGAACAATTATTATTTTTCGTCTACCTTTTCTAATTTGATAAATATATAATAAATAGTAAGTTTCCATTGCTTCTAGATAACAAATATAGAATGAATAGCACGAAAAATTATGAAAAATATTATGGACAGTCAACTATCTCATCCCAACATCATTATAAAACTCATTACTTCAACTCTTAATTTAAATTTCCTATCTCAAATTCTTCTAATGTCGTAATCAAAACCAACTGTTGTAAACTGTGTAAACACATGTTTACCGATGTATACATAGTACGGGGGTTTTTGACCAAAATCCCCTGTAATCGATTTGGGAGGATTATATAAATAATTAAAGACAAAATATTATATTATAATAAAACTGATAATACACGTATGTGTTTAAAGCACACTAGGCCTATCTATATGAAATACTAATGACTAGTCACGTTTTAAAGTGAACTTTAGAATCGTGGTACTAAGTGCCGCGTATGTAATGTTTTACAGCAACTTTGTCTTATGTGAAATGAAATTAAAATGAAAAATGTCTTTATTAGAGGCGAAGTTAGGACTAAAAAGTCCTCTCCACCACTTAACCTCAATTATGTGATTGTGATAAAGTAAGTTTAAACTATCTGTTAGATTCTTTACGCTGAGGTTAAACTATGTGTAATATGTATTTAACAAGGACTCTTTGACGTTACATTGAACCCGGCATGAATAGTCTACATTAACAGGTTGATAAAGATAGAGTTACATCAGATCAGACGGTCTAGACAGAATTAGACGCTAGACAAAATCATATTAAAGACAATTGTTGGCTACTAGAGGGAAAGATATACAACAGAGAGGGTTTAAAAGAATCAATCACATATTATAGGACCTTCCACATTCACCGTAGTTGTCTTCACCTCCCACACGCCGCAGCACTAACGCTTCCCATCGCAAGGGTTGTCTCAGCGTCTTCTCATTGTCTGGGCTTTTAAGATTAGAGGAAACAAAGATATGACAACATCGGGTTACTTGGTTACTCAGAGTAAGGATAAGGCTAAGGGCTTGGGTATCCACATAAGACAATTTACAATTATTGAAAACACTCACAATAATAGTTTGCGGCTTGAAATTTTATGCAGACGAAAACCCGCTAAGGGGTGAGAGAGACGATACTCACCTGGAGAATACATTGGCCTAAAGTATAGCTCTATCAACAATGAACTGTATGTGTGACCAAAGGAAAGAGGAGCTATAGAGCCTAGAGGAGTATCGGCTGATGCGTTCATACCATAGCGTGTCTGACCAATCAGAGACCAGAGAATCGACGACTGTCCCCCACAATTAGCTGACTGATTACAAGTAGCACATTATAAATATATTTATAAAACTACATATGTAAAAATGCTATCTTGTAGAAAAAGTCTACTTTTTATTTTAACGATTCAATGTTATAATAATTAAACACGTTTTTATATCTAGAGCTTGTTTTTCCGAGTGAACTTGAATTTTCATTACTTCTAAATAAAGCAACTTGGCGAGTGTCATTGGTAATTCATGGGATCGGTAATATGAGGAGATGGATGATGTTCTCACTCTAATACATCTCGGTTGTTCATCTGAAACATACAAAAGGTCTCCTCCCCTCTTAACCATTGGTTACATATCACTATGGAATTATTTTTATAGGTTTTTATTTTTTTTTAGTACTCCATTGTCGTTTACAACTGTTCCAAGATGTAAGTTAGGGGCTTACCTCAATTTTTACAAAGTTGTAGTAAGTTACACCACGTTTCACGTAACAGGCTTCGCCCAATTTCAAGCTTATAGCTAATTTAATTCTTAAGGATTTCTGGGGACAGACGTACAGAAAAAATTTAATTTCATGCAATGTTTAAATACAACAGATTAAATCTTACTCAAGATATCGAAAACAGTGATGCTTGTTAGTGTCACATGTTAAAATCTCAAGTAGTCATAATTTATTTGTTTAAAAAATTATTTATTCTACGATTTCCAACAAAATAAAAAGTGTTTACTAAATACTCAGCGAAATCCCATGGAGTGCCGTACAAAATCATCGACCACATTGTAGCCTATATAAAAGTGAAATCAGTTTTTTAAACATTTTTAGATATCAACAAGTTTTTAGATATCATTCATCACATATAATTTGCTCTACAGAAAGCGTGTGAAGAAATAAATTACTGTCAGATAGAGACGTACTTGACACCTTTCAATTAGTCGACGAGCAGCTAATTATTCGAATATCAAAATTTTTTGTCATTTCATTTACTTAAATTAGTTACAGTAAGATTTGGAATTATAAAATTTAGTAAACCTGTACAAAATAGTCCGTTGGCATTTCAGGCAGTGTAGCCATCTCACTTCTAACCTCCAACTTTTTTCCTTGGCGTGGCTATGGTAACATATTTTTATACACGATTTACATGTTGTCTGCAAAACAGCAAATTTACTGTACGTACATTTCTTTGAGGTAAAAACTGATAATTTTTATATATCAGATCATGTGTTCAGATAGACCTCTAAATTTCCACACAAGTAGAGCTGGCAACGGGTTCGTGGAGGGGGGTTCAGAGACGAATTCAGACGGACCAGCCACAGTTTACTATTTTCATACGAGCTGCTGTATTTTTAATTTCAACTACTGATTATGATATTTTTTAATAATTCAAAATTCACTACTTTTTTCAAGAATATATCAAGCTGAAAATTTATATTTTTATAGCCAAATAATGGGAAATATTTGTATTGTGGGAGTCTGTCCAATAGGATCGATTGGTTTTAACGGCTATTTGAACAAAGGGCCATTACAGTATTGTGAAATGAAATTACCGTCCAGAAAGTTCTTTTCAGCTGCTTTTGATATGGCTGTTCGTTAAACAGTATGTTTAATTTGGTTCATAGTAAAGGCATTTTAGTGCTAAATTATAGTTCTTTATGCGCAAAACATATATACATAACTGTACAAAATGTTCTCAATGAGTTAGGTGTTGTGTTTTAATAACATGAACAGTAGCACTAAAACAATTTACTTTATCTAGATACTACACAGATAAAAATAATTAACTGTAACCTATGTTCTGATCTTCACAGGGAAATAACTTCAAATTCATTCACAATGAAACATCATCTCTGCATCTTCAGCATGACTCTAGATTTTACATAGCTTTGAGTATTTTATTACAAAGGATTTATTTTATTAATCGTACTTTAATTAGTCACTTATGCAGTGCACCATCCTCTTCTCCAATAACTTGTATTATCGTTTCTCTAATGTTTCAAAAACCATTTTGTAAGGTAAGGTTCGTATAAAACTAAATGCTTAAAACTTGTTTACTACTACCTTAGTACTATCAATGCCACTGATGCACAGAATGTTGAAGGTTATTAAAAGAGAATGGATTTGAGAAATGATAAGGTTTATAATTTATAAAATGTACATTAAACCACTCCTGCTGATTCATAAACTAGTTTCCAGTATGCATACTTACTTTTGTGGAGATAATAAATTAAATACTATTATAAGAAAATTAAATGAAACTTAACTTTAACTGATATTCTCTACTTTTTAATAATAGTAAACTTCAACTGTTTTCTTTTAAAGCACGTCTAGTTTAAAAATCAATAAGGGTATAGTAATAAAATATTAATTTGATAAATATGATAATATAATAGTTATAGTTAATGAAAACATAAAATAAAACATCTTTAAGATATTATTTTTACTGAAATTGGTTTAATTTTTCATTAAAAAAAAAAAATATATATATATATATATATATATATATATTTCAACAACTTTCTCTCGAAAGAAATACTAGTCCTTTCGTCTCACTTGCTCAAACTAGGTCCCATGTGTAAACTATTCCCTTATCCCAAGTTAACTTTATATTATTGCTATGCGTTGGTCTCTCTAACTCCAGTTTTATATGTAGTTAATACTGGTTTTTGGCCGTAGTTCTTGGTAATCAACCAACTTTTACTTTCGATATTATTCTCTTTACCCCTCTCTACTACTAATATGAATATAGTAATCAAAGACAAATCATTTTGGCTAAGTATTTCTGATTTTCATTTTTTTCCGAAAAGAAGTCTTATACGTTTTAGTTTACTTTTTTAAATTTCATCATTGATAGATAAAAGTTATATAAACTGATAAAAATTAAATCAAGTACTTATAGCGCTAGAAACCCCAACCTATTTTGCATCCGTAGCAGTTTAAAATTTCATCCAAACAACTGAAACATCGATAATAAAAACTAATAGGAAAAAAGCAACTATGCAAAATTTATGTCATAATATATGCCATTTAATTTAATTTAAAATATCTCTATAAAACAATTAATATATAAATATAACAGTGAATTCCTAATACGCTTGTTTGAAACTTATGGTATATTCAGCACTACTTCTCTTAAGAGTTACATAATGAAAAAAAAAAATTATGGTTGCCTGTAAAGTCGGTTTTACGGGCGAAGATTTTACGTGACAACGCACAATAGGAACAAGGAATTGAATGAAAATAAGAATTGCACAAATTTTAACTATAGAAATATATTTTGTTTACTAAAACATTGTACATAATTTGAAATGAATTAAAATTTGTTATTGTAAATGGTAAAATTTGAATAAAACATTTACTAAAATTGGAATTTGAAATTCTTGCTAAACACAGTTAAATTCTAACTCCGCGCGTGGTGATTGGTCGGTTTAGTTCGTTTGTTTGGTCGCACTGTTATGACAGGTTAGAGGTTATAATTTGTTATTTTAAATGTTTGACTAGCAATACGCGCTGTTTCTTCTCAATCGACTGAATTACGATTGATTGCAGAGTGATTTAAACTAATAATTTACTTAACACTATAAACATTTGTCAATAGTATGACATAACCTATAAACTCAGTTTCTCAACTTTTGTGTCAATCTAACAATTAATCAATCAATCATAGTTTACGATAATGAAATATCATTGTACAATTATTTACCTTTATTGTTGTAGTTGTTGTAAATGACGAATCTAAGCACTCCACATTTTCACGAATAAACATAGTTATCTGCTTTATCCCGTGCGGCGGACCCACAGTTATCTGCTTTATCCCGTGCGGATCCCGTGCGGCGGACCCACTGGACGGGCATCGTAACGTTACCGGGCGTTACACTTTTTCATGAGTGACTCCGAGCCGCAACCTAATTTAAGACGTTGTCACGTCAAAAAATGATAAGATAATATTTTGTAGTAATTTTGATAACAGTCTGCATAAGAAAAATATTAAATTAAATTTTTATTAACTTTACCAAATTATTTCCTACAAATTCCGTATTATTTATGTAACCTGTTAAATTTATTTTCCTTTATAATAATTTTTATCCAGACAATAACAACTTATCATTAATATTTATATATTACTTTGGAATTACACAACTACTTTTAAGATATACATGCTTTAATATGTTTCGTTACCAAGATGTGTTTTTATACGACTTGTCAATTTGTGAACAAAGAATGACATTTGGAAAGAATGGTTGGTATTTATGAAAGTGTGACCGTAAATTAGCTATGGAAGATTACTTGTCAACCTTCGGTTGACCCCCTACCCAGTACCTTGACCATGTTGGTGCGTTTAAGGATACAGGAATTATAGTAACTTAGTAGTAGTGCCAAGGTATTCTACAGTTTTGGCCCTGCTGGATCTTTTCAAGTGGACGAGAAATGAAATAAAGCTAAGCTTACATATCAGATACGCTTATCAAACACAAGCCAACACCACCTTAATCTCTATATCTGGCACAAGACCATAGCTCGCGTAGCTGTAAAACAGACCCAATATCAGGAACATAAACCTAATATAAAAATCTCAAAAAATTTATCCAGGACACGTTTGCACTGCCCTATGGGCCCATTTCCCCTGTTGGCAATCTTGTCCATATGCCCCACGATGAGGTTGAACCCATCAATAGCAAAATAGTGAAAGAGACACTAGCATTTCTCGGATTCACTTTTCACTAACTATATTGCACCGATATTCCACCAGGTGTAGAGCAACGTCGATTAATTACGATATAATGGTGTCAAGGTTATCGTATTCGCCGTTGTCCTAGAGAGTTGTGATAGCCACCATCACCACGAAACAAATCCAGTTCATTTACAAATATGGCCGTCGATGACGTCATATAGGTCTAACTGAATCAAAAATTGCTTGAAATTTAATATTAGCAATAACTCCAGCAATGTCCGAAAATACTCTCAGAGACACTTTTGTAGCTGGTAACGCTTTATGTCATACAGACTAGCACACCTCATAAGGGTCTTGATGCGTGTCCCTTTGCATGCAGATGTTGTATTCATCATCATCACACCTGGTGTATAAGTTCAACATCACACACACAACCTTGTAACCCGTATATCCAGTCTTGTGATGAATGAAGGCAAACATATTTGCCTAACGGGTTAAAACCTATAAAAAAATAAATAGAACACTCCTAGTTTTTCTTAAGAAAGGGTTTGTTTTTAGTTTCACCTACGAATTGAAACTCAATACTCGCACTAGCAATATCGCACTTTTTAAAGTGGTAACGAAATGTCTAAGGGGTAAAATTAGATAAGGTAATTTTCAATTAATTAAATTATCAATTGGTATGCGAATATTACTTACACATTTACTGAACTGATTCGTTACGTATACACCCTCAAGCAATAAATGGTAATGGTTTAATGTCATGTGTTAAGCATTGTATAAAAAAGCGAAATAAATTATACATTATCCACAGTTATGCTTCATATAACAAAATTTGTGTGCGAACTTCACTATCATAAGATACAGCTATGTTACTGATTAAATTTGTTTGAAAATAATATTGTGCACTATAATGGACAAGAATTAGGGTGGATCTAATCTTAGCTTTTATTTTATTTATTATTTTTTATTTTTTTTTTTTGTAGAATCTACGCCGGTGTATTTCAACGAGTCTTTCATTCTATTTTTGACGATAAAATTGCTTTATGGTATAAGTAAAAAATGTATACTACTTGAAATCAACATTTTCTAAAAGAAAAATAAATATTTAAATGACAGATTATGTATCATTAATAGATTTTAAGTAACGTTGTATTGAGTATGTATTTAATCCAAATACGTGTTATCTGGAAATCCGGAAATGATTTAAATCAGTGTTTGAATTAAAGTAGTGTTACAAAGAGTATAGGATAGACTTAATAGATGAAGCTTTGACAATCCACGAATCACACTGAGTCTAAAATTGTTAGGGTTGTGTAATACATGTACCCTGGTGTAAGGAAATACTAGAAGATCTCTGAAAAGTAACGTAACATAATACAAAGTTCCAGTAATTCTTCCTGAGAGGTAAAAGGTTTACAGATAATACTGGCGTTCAATTAAAATGAAGACGTTTTGTTGTACAAAAACTAAAAAATACGACGTTATTGTAAAAACTATGAATGGAGCATGAAAGCTTAGTTCCTTTTCTATCTTTGAAACTTGGCTCTTTTTAATATTTAAATTTAAATACATTTTTTTCCAATTAATAAAAATTCAAAATAACTTGATATAAATGATACTTTTTCAGAGTCTTTGTCGAGTTAAACTTTATTTATGATACCAGATTTCATTTTGATACCAAGGACAAACCTCAGCCATCTGTTTACTTAACGAGATCACGATTCTTTCTCCGTGAGTAGGGAAGAAGAATAACGGAAGAGTTACGTCCTGATAAGAAGTTTATATAAACCTTTGAGTACATCTATTTAAACTTTAATATGAAAACTGCGAGTAAAATAGTTACTTGTTTGCGTAAACTGCGTGCATCTGAGCACTGAAAGTGAATAGAATCTCAAATGCAAATATTTTCTCATCCAGCCTTTTTAATAGTTTAATTACGAAAACACCAGATATTCTTCCTTTAGATATTTGTGCCTAGGCTTACTCGGCGTTTCAGTGGTTTAGATTCTTTAAGGCTCTCTTTCTCTTGCCTGTGAGAAAATCTTCCTTGAATATCCCCATCTTCTGCCATTGAACATCAAAAAGTCTAAATCCCCTAGCTACATCACCATCTAAACTGTGGGAACACCTATTACTGGTGGCGAGAGAAAAGAAGAGACCTGGCCCGTGCCGGCGCACAGCTGTGTACTAGTGTGTTGCCGCGCGGTAATTTCAGGCGCTTCGCCCCACAACCAACCCTGCGAATTGTTTGTCCTAGCAATGGAGTTATTTGTTTTCAGTAATGTGGCATTCCTGCAGAGTGCCACATTTTACATTAGCAAAATGTAATTATTTTCTTTTGACTTGGTATTTGTAAACCTGTCGAAAATTTTCCTTATCCAATTACAAATGTTCCTATTTTTTTGCGTAAGAGGTTTTTTGTTTACTGTATATTCAATATTGTGTTAGTCCGTAAGGTATCACTGTTAAATTTTATATACATAAAAGCACTACATTTACATTATACATATATGAACATTAGTAATTGTTATCATAACAATAAAAAAATCTTCAATTTCAGTAATTCATTCCTTTAATTATTGTTTATTTACAACCACTATAGAGCCTAATTATTAGAATTTATTACAAACATAAATTTTGCTCAATTTTAATTTATCAAAACAGTACCGTCATTTAAATTATCTCATAAAACATAACAATTAGGCCGCAAATCAATGAAAACAGTGAAACAATAATGGAATTACGAAACAAGGCGCGGCAACATACTAGTAGTAGCGCCTGCAATTGTCAGATAGGCCAGAATCCAGGGCTCTTCTTTTCTCTCGCTATCAGTAATTCCATGAATTCAGCATTATAATCTCAATGGGAGAGAAAATAAATCTCGTTATAATATCACCTATTACCCATATATAATAGGTTATATTATCGTTAATATTACCTATTATTACCTGTTTTTCATGTGGAACCTCTAAACTAGAAGATACACATTTTCTCAAAATACACTTAAAATCCTACAAACCCGTTTTTTTGTGTTCCTGTAGTCTTGCACAAGTTCTGGTTGTCTTAGTGACAATATTTTAACAATACTTCTCTTTGCAAAAGTTGCTTGATTTCCCTCGTTTTTAATTACTTTTTTTGGGTCACTATGGGTCTAATTAAATATAGCCTCCTTCAAAATTGTCTACTTATAACATCAATTTAGCCAGTGGCTCTTTTTTTTGTAGTATGAATACAATGTCTGGAGCAAGTCAGGACACTGCACCTCTGACACAAAACAGTCGAGTGTTTACTTGAATTAGATGAAGCTCCCAAACAATCCTTTTATAACTTTTAACATTGGATTGGTGTTGGCGGATAGCGAATAAATTCTGAAACTATTTCTGAATTGTTTCCACTGATTTCTCACTTTATTCACCTGCTCGATAAATCTTAATCGTCCTTTCCTACATTAAATATTATCCTGGTTAAGTAAAGCATCTTGAACATTTTTATAATCATGGCCCATTTTATCGTGCAAAAGCCAGTAATCTACATAATCAATAGAAACATCTGCAAAGCTACACGATTTATGAAGACGCCAACATAAAATTATCTAAATCGTTACTCTCTTGTTGCTTCCGTTCATGGGATAAAAAAGTTATCAAACAACACACTGATTCAAGGATTGCTATAGTTCGCTATAGGTTGAATCAGTTGATTCAAAACAGTCCTCATCAGATAACGATGGTGTAGCAATTGTATAAACGGGTTCTGGCCCCACCATATACCACAGCAGTGACATGACTAATACCGTGTAATGCGGTATATGAGAATAGTTTTATTTCATTACATTCTGATATACGTGGTTTAGTAGTATATTGCGTAATCGTAATATTTACAGTTATTAAGAGAACAGTTTTATTACTTGTTGTTTAAAACTTACTTTAGAGCAAGTTTCAGAATGCTTGTACACTTTCCAGGTGTTAACGCAAGAGCTTTGTAAACAAAGTTTTTATTATAAAACTATGACCATATATTTTTTAAATAAACTTCCTGAAACTTTGAGGTTATTTCATTATTTAGTTAGTGTAACCTTGGTTCGTTAAACTTTGACCTTTAACAATATAATTGTTTAATGGAGATATTTTTGTTAATATTTTGTAGCCTTTTAACAGTTAGAAAATGAAACTAAAGTGTTATGATTATTACTTATAGAAAACTTGAGAAATAGAACTAAACTATTACTATATATCTCAGCTTTTTGATATCATATATTTATTTAATTCAATGCAACCGCATCACATTTATTTACACAGGAGTTCATATCGTATAGGTTTTAGAATAATCCACGGCAAGATCGTGACAGTGACACTGATGTACGGTATTTATGTATGAGGTTGGAGAATGAAGGGCTCGACTTACGTGTCATATACATTCAAAATTTTATTCTCTACAATTTTTCACTAATTGAGTTTAAAATTCTGTAAAAGTTAACAAAAAGGTTGTAAATACAAGGTTAGTTAAAATTTATTAATAATTAGAAATTTCAATTCTATCCAACTCTATAATAGATAACTCTACAGCTGTTAATGGTATACTAGCAATAGTACTTACTATATAATAGTATATTTATACTATTATAACACGAAATTAATATATAGTTATATATAACTATATATATATATATATATATATATATATATATATATATGGTCTTCCGATCATATGTTAGTTTGCTTATTTAAACGCATATGTGACAGATACGGCCAAGTGCAAAATAATTGAATCGCAAAAAGTAAGCGCTATGTGGTGTAATGGTAGCACATTCACCCGGCAAGTGAGAGATCCGGGTTCGACTTCCGACGGAGCAAGTACTTTTTGCGATTCAATGTTTATTGAAATTAAATAAGGCTATTGCCATTTATACAATTTAATGTATATATATATATATATATATATATATATATATCAATATATATATAATATATATATATTATATATATATATATTATATTTCATTTTCTGTGTTGATGTTTTATGTTTATTTTATTTGTTCTTATAGTCCTATTTATAATTTGTACTTAATTATCAATTTGTACTTAAATGTGTAATTGAATAAAATAAAACAAATTAAAATTGTAAAGGATAATTTATATCTACAACTACCCATAACTTAAATTTAGACCATCCGGATGTTTAGTTTGTAAGACCCTCTGATGACCTATTTCTAAATAATACATTTTAAGTGTATGGGGATTCTGAATTTCGTTAATTCATATTAAAGAAAACCATTAATCGAATTTTGTTATGCTCCAATGCATGGGCCGAAATAGGATTGGATTTAATTTTAAGGTTTGTATCGCTGCGATTTTGGTCATTCTAATGTGCAATGGAGTTATGGTCTGACCAATGTAGTCTTTCGGACAGTCTTTGCATGACATGAATAAATATATATATATATATATATGACGAAACTGTATTAGGCTGCCTTGGAGAAAGTGGAGCAAAACTATCTAAGGGTAATAATACATTTCTTAGTACTCAATGTACTTATTACCTACTAGGTTAATAATGGCCCCTGAAACAGTGTACAAAGTCCCAGTGAAAACTCGTTTAGGTTTCGTTTTCCTAAAGCGACACACTGTGGAAAAGCCTTCAATTTACTTAACGATATACCATTAATATAACAGTAAAGAAGATTTCTAAGAATGATTTTACTGTCAATTAAAAAGGTAGGATTAAAGTAATATAAAATGTTTGCTAAAGTGGCTTGAAACATTTATAGTAAGTAGCTTCAGGTCAAACAGCACTCGAGACATCCTGGGAAGGGATAGGCTTCGTAAACATTCAGTCAACCCCCACTGAAAGATAAACAATGTCATCGAACTTAATCTTATCTTAAGTGTAAATTAAGTTTAATGTCAAGTTTCATGTATATAGTTCAATTACTTCTCGAGATAATGAACTGAGTAATAAGCTTTCCTAACGCCTATTATCTGTCCCAAGGTGGGCATATATTATCATCAAACTATATTTTCTAGATCAAAATGATGCTTTATACTAAGTTTCAAATAAAGGACATTCGGTCTGAAGGTACTTTTTTCTAGCCCCCTGACTAATAAGGCTTCGATATCGCTCAGGTAAAAAGTCCATAAAATTTGGTTACACCTACAGAGAGGAATATAGTAGACGATCCAAGATGCGTTCAAATTTAGAGGGCTTCTGGAGAACTGTAAACCCAAAACTTGTGTTGCTGCGATATGTAATTACAAAACTTAATTGGACATTGCCTTTAGCTTTTGCTAAACCTGTGGACAAAACCTTTAGCCACATTTCCACATGCGTTCATTCTAATAAGTGAATTCCTTATACTTCTATATGCCAGCATTAAAACAAAATATATAACAACGATCGCAGTGACAAACTGAAATCAACAATCTTCCCAAACATATTTGGGTGTATTCTGGGCTTGCATCAGAATTTCATTTGCGTCAGTCAGTCTGTCTGTCTGTCTGTCTGTCTGAATGCATGAATGCTATCTCGCAAACGAAGTTCAATCCTATAGACTTCAAATTATGCTTGAGGCTTTATTTGTATATTAGGGACACTGAATTCAACTATGATGAATGATACTCCATAGGATTTCGATGAGCGTTAATGAATTTACATTATATATATATTTTACATTATGTTGATAACATGATAACAAAGCTGAGTAAATAAAGTTTCATTAATAATCTTTAAATCATTGTAAATTTAAAACAATAATTTCCTTGTTAAGATAAAATGTATGTCAATTAATATGAAAGAATAACTTCATATTACTAAGTTTTAATATTCACTGTTTCAAAAAGTTAGTATAAAAACTGTGCCAGGTTATCACCTAACTTTCAAAGGACTTTATAGAGTTTTCAGAGTCCAAATTAAACTAAAGCGTTCACTGTTGTGATCATAGCAGCTGAGAACTACTTGTCTTAATAAATATCTAAGTTTTAGTAAGTTTAGTTTGGCATTTTTATTTCATTACATTCACAAATAAAATTTATATATGTTTAATAGCATAAATTACCAGTGATATAATAAGGTAAAACTTTCACACTTATTTAATATAAATCTCGTTCTCTACTTTCTTATCACCTCAAAATACTAATATCCTTAAGCATATAGAACTGAGAGTTCAATTGATTACGCGCATTTACAACAATTTTAATCACATACGTGCAGAAAAGCCATATTGAATCCTTTATTTGAGGAATAAATTGATAATTTTATAGGTAAAAATCTGTTTTTAAACCTTAAAATTAGTCAAGTGGATTTTTTCGCTTTCTTCATGTTTGCAGATGGCAGATAACCGTTTTGCAATATTGTGGCCATTCACAAAATTTTAACTTGTAATGTAACACATTTCAAAATATAATTATGTAATTATAAGAAACGTTTATATTTCCACATTTTTATTAGTATAATGAAAATTCGACTAAAACCCTTTTAAAATGTTTTTATTGCCATACACGTGTTTCGGTATTCAACCGAGAGATTTTGCATAGGTGTGGTCATGGAGAGCTGGGGGGAGAACAACATTAAAAATGAGGAACAACGAGGGAGAGGCAAGAAGTCGAGGACTGGATTCGAAAAGCGACGTTCGGGAGTGCCAGTGCTTGTGTTTGTGTGCGAGGAAAATCTTTTAGGTGCAATAAGTGTCAAGTGCAAACAAAATGTAAGTTAAGAAAATCTTGTATTTAATTTTAGGAACGTAGTATTATATGTCAGGGTTCATTAATCATTTTAATACGTCTCATTTACAATTCCAAGGCACCTGTACCTAAAGTAATGAAAAGAAAAGATTATAATGTTGTACCGTTAATTAGTTAATTATATTTCATATAATGTAAATTTCACAACCTAGTCAGCCAGTATAATTTAATATTATTTTTATCCAATGTTCCGGAACTAAATTATTGGGCGGATTAACTACCTAATTGGCACGCGTATGAATATTTCCTTCTAACCCTTTGTAGCAGCCCAACTATGTGACCGAGCAGACCTCGCGCGCTTTGTCCGTAAGTAAAATTTATCTTTTCGTATTATTAAATTAGCCCTTTGATGACAAACGTATAAAAATGATTGTAACGTAAAGTAAAGTTGTAAATTGTAAAGTAACGTACTCTTGAAGATCTTTTATTTGCTTGATTGAGATAGATAAAAGTTGTGGCGTCATCCTTATGGCGAACACGTTTTTATAAATAGTAATTTGTATCATTAAATGGCTAATACCGTCGCGAATTTGTTTTAGGCGAGTTTACGTGTCCCACGTGTCTCACGGCTCACAGGGCACATATTATTTGAGTAGATGGCTACCACTTTATTAACTTCTACTCATCTTCTAGTAACCACCGACTAGACATAACCCTTCTTAGACTACAGCGCCATTGTCTCGTGCCAAGACGCCGACACCCGGGTTGTGAGTCTACACATTGCGAAGGGAAGTAAAATCTTAATGTCTTATAAAGTAGAACATCGTAGGCATAATTCCAGAGAACATTGGATATTTTAGGCCCACCTATAAGATACACGTTTTTAGTTCTTATATTCTAATTGACAGCAACGTGGCAATATATACATTTCATTTACCATCTAAAAGTGGTGCTTGTAAGTTTTAATAAATTAAATTGAACTTATGAGTAAACTTTGTAATTCGAGTATTTATTACTACGACCTCAGAAGTCACCACCCCCATGTGTTATCGTCATACGGTACAATGTGTAGAAATCAAATGAATAGTTTAATATTGAAATTCATATTTTCTTATTCCATATATTTTATTTAAATGTTCTCAATTTGGAAAAGTCACTCATTTGTATTAATCATGTTAATTTATGTAAATGTTTAGATATTTTAAAAGAAAGTTTTCTCACGTTAGTTCATGAACACATATTTATTACAACACAACATAAATTGTAATGAATAATATTAAACATAATTGGTATGAAAGTAATGTTCAATATGTCGGTTGATGATATCCATTGTTATTTAAAATTTTAATCAATATAATAATTATATGCTATTACAAATAAAATATGTGTTGGTTCATTTGAGGGTGTTGTATTGCCAATCGAAACTATTATTAAATCCTCTTACAACAGCCCTTGCTCATAATACATTATAATATTTCACAACTTTAATCTAAACAAAACAAACCTTACACTATATGAGTTTGTTTCCAAAATTTTAAGTTTTTCAGAAATTAAATAATTTTTGTTTTGTTTTTTTATATCTTAATGTGTCAATACGGCTGATGTTTAGAAATTGCACCCAGAATAGTTTGTTATATATTTGTTATTTTGTATCGTAGAGCAAAAAAAGTTATTTCGACCTCCTGCATCATTTTCAATACAGATTGTTTTTACGGGGATTTTAATATCCCTTAAGGTTATGTCATGAGACCGTACGAAGTTTGGAGTAATACATAATGATATTGTGTAAATAATGTTATCCATATAATCTCTTGTTAAAGAAAACCTGACTTGGTACAAGAACAGTAATTATGCATAGTTTGATTTATACATCAGTTCGTTTGGTTGAGCTAGTCTCAGGAAACAAAATTATTATCTTGGTATTTTGTAAAGTTATCAAAATTGAAACGTTGTATAAAAATTTAAAGAAATTTCAAGGTACATTGATTTTTACATATTTTTAGATGGCGTGCGTTCAAAACTTGTTTGAATATATAACTGAATACGTACAAATAAACATGTTTACAATGTTGGTAATAAATAAAAAGTATCTATAATACTTAATCTTCAGATTGCAAAGGTAAGATTATGTAATCTACATATTGTACTGTGTATATGTAAACAATTTTCTATACAATGAGCAATTGTAAAAGCACTTTGTCTAGACCTGGTATAAAAATGTCTACAAGTGTTTGTTCGCTTCGCTCAAGGTCGTAGTTGGGGCTAATAGTGCCGAAGGCGATGGAGTTCAAGTGTATTTTTCTACACAACTACATTATTATGGTTGGAGAGATTTGAAACAAAAATAAAAAACATTATCATAACTATCGACGTGGTTTCGGTGAACGTGACAGATAAGAGGTTGGAGCTCTAGGATTCCTAGGACAAAACAGTTTTTACTCTATTTTCAAGACGAAGCCTTGCGGTTGGAAGTATTAAAAGTACAATTTAAATGTACATGCTATATTATAAATATTAATTATGATATATTTTTGCGTCCTTTGAGACCAGAGAGTAGAGCCCTTGGGTTAAGGGGAGCTGGAAGGGCCTATGCGATGCATGTTACAATCATCAAATTAAGGTACATTTTTCTCAGTAAGTATAAAGGCTACACAATTAAAATTTTAAGAGCATGAAATAAATGGCTTTGTGAGGAAACACAAGCACTTTCAAGTTAAAATATTCAAAAATAAATGTTTAAGAAATTTTTAAAATATTTACTATAAAATAGCTATTTTTTTTAAGTAATTAATTTTTTGCTTAATGAAAATGGTATCCTATTGTAATAATTTTGCTCACTAGTCTATAATACAATGCCATCCACATACAAAAAAATCAACCTTCTAGCTTCAGTACTTTCTGAGAAAAGTGTACCTTTATATAAAAAAACAAATAAAGTTTCGGTAAACGAACAAAGAAGTCAATACTTGGCTTTATTGAAGAACAAATATGATTAAAACACCCCTGCACCATACTGAGGATCATCAGCATTCTTCTCCTCTTCTACCAGGGCAAGTTTTCTTTTAATTCTTGCAACCCTTGCTTCTTTAGCCATTTCTTGAGCTGCTTTGTCCGCCCTTATTATAGGAGTCAAATCTAGGTCGCGAAGCGGGTTGACTGCAGTACTACTCAACTTTAGTTCCAACTTTTTGTAAATAGTTCATTTACATCAAAATCCATCATTGAAACTCAATACTGCATCAAGTACCCCTAGTTTGAAGGGATGCAAAAATTCTCACAAAAATGTTTTTTGGAATTTTCAACCACGCTAAATTATTAAAACTTTCATTCGCATTCTGTGTTTTTGGTGGATACATTTTTTCATAAGGTTGGGATCATCTAAACCTTGAAAATACTTTTTATAGTTATCATTACATAATAAGGAAGAGAATGCTTATGTTTATAAGTCCCATTGTTGGCTAAAGCTTTATTGTATCCACACCAACTGTCAGCACCTGTGGAACATAGGCTATGTTGGGGTTTTTCATCAGTCGATATCTTGTGAAAGTATATAGTCCACACATTCTTTTTCATTTCTTGCCAGTCTGAACCACCTCTTTTAAATGCTAGGCCATAATACTCTTGTAAATCATAATCTGTCTATTTGTTAGTCTATTTTTATCACCTATGCCTTTACCGTCTTCCAGCTTGTCAATTTTCTTTAATGTTTTTTTCAAAACTTTGAATCTAGTGCACATTCTCTTCAAAACAGCTGCAAGCTCCACTGCCTGCTTGATAATAATATCACTTGCAATAACGCTTTACATAGTGTACTATATGAACTGCGCGTAACGCAGACGCCCCCTGGGCCAAACTCTTCGCGACTTCATTTTGTTATTACTTTTTCAACATGTTTATAACATTTTTCAGCAAAACTATTGATATTTTCTTAAAGAAAACCTTTCAAGGAATCAAAATATGCACACCAAAAATAAAAAAATAAATAAATTGCCTTCCTGCTTCCATTAAAACCATTTAAAAACCAATAGCACTAAACTCGTCAATGTTGACGTCTAAATGTGTGTGTGTTTGTGTGTGTGTGTGTATTTTACGAAATATTATTATATTAATAAATACGCGTTTGTGATGGAAACGTTTAACTCAACCATATTTAAAGCTCTTGTCTGTAAATAACGTTTTTGAAGGATTGGAAGATCCTATAACGACTTGGATTGTTGATATTAATATTCCAGAGTATTAATATATAAATCATCAATAATACATCCAAGACGATATAAAATATTTTTTGATTAGTAAAGATCCTAGTGAATATTAAGTACAATGTATTACTAAAATTGTTAACTATTAAGTATTATCTGGTTTGTCTAAAATAAAAATCACAGTTCTAAATGAAAACAATGGATTTATTTTTAACTGGCAAATTAATAAGTTCAACGTTTCAGAATTTTTATCACTCTATTTTCCACAAAGAATTGACAAACCTTTTAGTAAATTTAAAAATTCCTTTGGCAAGAAATAAAAATATTAATTAAATTATCAAACTAAAAATCAGAGCTCTCTTCTAAAATAAAATAATAAAGTTTTAAAATAAAATGAAATACCACTTGGAAATAATTAAAATAAAAATGTTCACTTCTAAGTTCACTCAAAATACAAAATAAAATTTCAACTTCTCTTTACACTATTTGAACCTTAACTTTCAAGTCTCTGCAATTCAGATTACAACTCTCTCTCTCTCTAACAATTATAAAGTTCAATTAATTTTCAATTAATAATTCACAATAAACAGTTCCAGTTAAATATTAATAAATTACTACTTTTTCAAATCTCAATTAAAGTTATTAACAAAGTTCAATTTTAATTCACTTCTCTTGCAAGCATGAACCAAATGTAACTTGTATGATTCTATTATGCTCTATTGTTCTTCGAGAATAAGTTATTCAGATTGCTCTGTAGTTTCTATGAATTTAATTTTTTCCTATAAAAAAAGACAACAAGATTAATTTAATATCAGATCAAGAAGACTTTTTCAATAAAACGTACAATAAATTTGGTGCTTACCTCAAAATCACTCGCAGAAAAAAAAATTTAAGAAATACGGCGCACTGCAATTAACTTTACTCACGAAAATAACCAAAAGAAGGGCGAAAATTATGAGCGGGCGCTTAAATACTTCCCTTTCCAAGACATCCGTGGAGCTCTCTCATTGGTCCAGCTGTATCAAACCAGGAGAACAATACTCACAATAAGACAAGTTCTAATCAATTCAAGGCAGTCAACCTGCCTTCCTAACAATTTAAAACTACCAGTGCTAACTTGCCAAAGGATTACATGTTCGATTTTACCCTGACATTTCACAATCTAATCTAAAATTAAGTCCCAATATTTCGATCCCAAAATTTTTATTTAATTTAAGTTTTAATTAAAAAAATAAATCAATGTAGCTTTAAAAACGCTACAGATCCACATGCCGTTTTTGTTTTGTTTCAAGACAACAGTAAAATCATCACCTTTCCCACCATTTCTTTAAGGATAGAGAGAATCTATCACGATCAGAAAGGATGGGAGTTCAGTTGAGACAAATGGAAGAGTGTCGGAGAGGTTACGTAAGGATATGTTGAGATCTCTTCCGGTAATGTTTCCCATGGTGAACTTTTTAAAAACCAGATAAAACAAACATATATAGTAGATGATAGTTTCTCCTTTATATCGTTTACTGGTATTCTTTACTGTTTGTTTGTTTCACATTTTAATTTAAAAGCAGCATTTCAGAAACAGTTTTCAATGCACAGAAGCAGTTTTAAACTTGAAAAGGTTTAAAAGTGATACTTCATGGAACAATTTTATATATGATATATATAAGAAAAATATGCTAGTCTAAACCAATCTTTAAAAAATCTAGAGAAAATTTTTAACATTGTTGTAAACCCTGTCAAAAGCCACGTTGTGGTACATGCAAAATTATGTTCTCTAGTCATAATTTTAGCAGTAACATAACCAATAAAACGTATCCAATTAAAGGAACTATTGATTGTAATTCAAATAATATAACATATCAGCTGAATTGCCATTTTTGTAATAAACAATATATTGGCCAAACCTCTAACCCTCTTCGTATCAGAATGACAGGTCACCGTTACAGTATTGTTCATGGAGATGACTAGCCCCTCGTTGTACATTCCAGGGAACATAATCAGGACAAAGTTGAAAACTGTTATAAATTAAAAGGCATCAATAATGTCCCATTGCATGGCAACGAAAATATAAATAGGGTCAATTCGAGAAGGAGATAAACTGCTCATCAACTTGTTTTAAAATCAAAATTTCCTTTAGGTTTGAACATTTTTTAATTTCTAAAATTATTTTTTTACTCTTTGGTATATCGGATGAAACATCATCTGAGGTATTTTCCACTGTTTAGTATTCTATTTCAGTTATTTTTCTTGTTTATATTTAGTTAGGTAAATTATTTAATTTTTAAATATTTATACTCTATTTATTGTTATCTGAAGAAGTATGTTGAAGCCATACGAAAATTAATAAAGAGTTTGCAAATATTTGGTTTTATATTTTATATTTATTTCTACATGAAGAGAATACATATTGATATATATATATGTGTGTATATGTGTGTTGTAATAGCATGTGTGTGATGTGTGTGTGTGTGTTGTGTGTGTGTGTGTGTGTGTGTGTGTGTGTGTGTGTGTGTGTGTGTGTGTGTGTGTGTGTGTGTGTGTGTGTGTGTGTGTGTGTGTGTGTGTGTGTGTGTGTGTGTGTGTGTGTGTGTGTGTGTGTGTGTGTGTGTGTGTGTGTGTGTGTGTGTGTGTGTGTGTGTGTGTGTGTGTGTGTGTGTGTGTGTGTGTGTGTGTGTGTGTGTGTGTGTGTGTGTGTGTGTGTGTGTGTGTGTGTGTGTGTGTGTGTGTGTGTGTGTGTGTGTGTGTGTGTGTGTGTGTGTGTGTAAATATCCACATTTTAGTAAAGGAAATCGCAAACAGCATTGTTGTGGAAAATAGGATTTGAAATTTATTTGATGTTGTGTATTCCGTTCATTAGAAACTTTAAAATTATGACTGTTACCAGGTATATATTGTTATCAATTTAAAAACTATTGAGGAATAAAATTAAATGAAATAAGGCCACTTGTTTCTGGAATTAAAATTAACTTTTTAAAATTAAAAAGTTTATATCAATTTTCAATTTGTTTAACGCAAATTAGTATATATGTGTTAAGAAACTTTTTCTGAGTATCGTTTTAAAAACAAACGCACACACACTTTTTAATTACCTTAAGTTGTGAGGCATGTGTGTGACTAGTTTTAAATTTCGGAGATATCAGGATGTTGAAGGATTAGTGATGACTGTGTTAGTGAGTGATGAGTGAGGGGTATGCCTTTAATACATTAAGAGATTGTTTTAATGTTTATCGTAAATGTATTTACTACAGATGATGTTTAGCAGATAATCAGTATACAACCATAAAATTACAAACCTTTCACAGCAATTGTTAAATCATCATTTTGGTGTCTGGTTTACACCGTTATATAACACCTTTAAAATATGGTATAGGCGACGAACATGTTTTATTCCTATATGTACTCTAGAGTTATTCTCATACTGTTTGCTGGATAAGTTTTGGCGAAGCCTAACTTAAAGAGGTGGAAAAATTTCATTCCTGTCTGTCTGCCTGTCTGTCCACACGATACCCCGAAAACAATCTAACCTACAGAGTTAAAACTTACATTATGCTTTTATTTCTATAAAGGCAGCTTCGTGTTCAATGATGGTGCACATTACTCAATAGGATTTCGCTGAACGTAACGAATGTGCTTTCTTATGGGTATACATGATGGCAACGATAACATTTCAAAATAGATACATTTTAAAACAAATTGTTTGCGATTAAATGCAGTTTTAAGACATAGAAGCACGTGTAGCCTAATAATAAATGTTGTATGCAACTCGACGAAGCGTACTACGCGACACGGAGCATTTTGTAACATTTACATTTAATTTCTTCCAATAATTCTCTGAACTGAGAGGACATCTTGTTTTATATGTCACCTTGGAATAGAATGTTCAACCTGTGGTTAGTTTTTGATGATTGGGAAGAAGTAATACTATGATACAGATGGGAGTTCAAAAGAGACAAATGACTGAAGAGAGAATTCTCGGTATCTTTTGGTAATGTTTACCCCGCAGCATCTCAGATCTCCGAGACGGCTTCCACAATCTTAATCTTCAAGCGTCTTTTAATCTTGAGAACACCAGCCTTCATTTAATTTTACGTTGTGCTCAGCTTTGTTCTAGCTCTTTTATAATCATGTTTTATCTTGCTTTACTCAAAGCAGTGCAGCAGAATACGTCTTGTATATATTGCAGTCAATTGTACTGTTTCTTGCGCTTCTATTCATTCATTTTAAGAACGTATCCTTGTTTTTGTATTAATAATACGAGTATATGTATAGTATTCACAAGGTATATCTTTGATTGTATTCTAGAAGACCGGATTCTAATAGAAGATTTTATTAGTAATTATATTCCTTTAAACGTTCATTCACAAATGCGTTCATGCCAGTAGTCTGTCAGTTTTGAATTGATCACATCCCATCAAGTTAAGGTACACGTAAAATAGGTCCATTGGTAGGTTAGAGATGAACCTGAAAACAATTTAATTAAGTTGGGTCAAAATTGTAACCGTTCATTGATTAAACGGCTGTTTATGAATTCTTTTTTTCCCGATTGACATTAAATATCTCAGAACTATACGAACACCTAAGGGGTCCAAAACAGAGCTATTTGTTAACAAGGATGTATACACAAGGTCATTTGGCACTTGTTAACCTACATATATTTTGCAACTACAAACCTTAGTAGTTACTTAAAAATTGAGAGTATTTTTATCAACAAAATATAGTTTTGCTATTTCGAGGGTTTTGAAGTGTTATTGTTAATTTTAATAGGGAAGAAATTGTATTGTGTTAAATTAGATCGTAAAAGGCATTTAGGACCAGTAAAGCCACCATTTTATCCCAGGAAATAGTCTACTCTACAATTAAATTACTTTTTGAAACTAATAACAATAACAAAAACAACTTATGAATAACAGTAATTTAATACAAGTAAACACACCATTTTAAAAACAAAAGTATATACAAACAAAACATAATAAATATTGTTACACTGTTTTACTAAAAGCTACTCTAAGTGACTCTCAGTGTATGTAAGCTTTCCCATGAGTGTTGTACACCAGGTGTGTAGATTATTGCGTAATAAATAAATAACAACAACAAGGTAAACAACACAACACTAACTAACAATAAACATCTAAATTTTATTCATAGCAGCAACAAAGATCAACAATAATAACAAATAATACATTTCTAAATTCAATAACAGGATAATAAAACTTGAAACCAAAAATCCAGTGACGAAGTCAATAAATGTGATAAAATGTATAAAACTCTTTAAATGCAAAGCCATAATCTGTAATCACATCATGGTGCGTTTCATTATATCACTTGGCGAATATACTGTTTAGCTCTCATCTTAAATATTATTTTGAGCTACGTAAATATAACTCTCAGACATGGGGCAAGTTTTGAAGGAAAATCAGTAAAATCTTTAGTTTTCTCTTAGTTTGAAGGTGTTATGCATTATTCCTATAAACAACTTATAGTGGAGTCTAACTTTATTTGCCGCAGGGAGGATTATCCATCCTCGCACTTACTGCACCTCCGAAGTTCTGTCAGGAGTTTACTACTCCAAATAATGGATCGTGAAATAACTCACCTTCTCTGAACTATAGCTTGGGATAACTGACAAGTCTGCTCTTGAAGTTAGTTAAAGTTCAGCTACCTTCCATGGTTGAATATTTTTCAAATATATATTTACGGACACGACAAGTAAAACTGTAATTAAAATGAAGAATCTTGGAGCATTGGCAAGAAGTTTGAATTATTATCACTAGTAAATTAATAAAACATATTCCAATATTACTTTTTTATTGCGCAAGGCCTTTCGGAATCAATGATTCCATCATCAGGCACTTCACAAATGAAATAATACATACATTTTTCTAAGTAATAGATATTATAATAACATATGGTAAAATATTCTTCTATCTATTATTTAGAAAAATGTAAGTATTTGTTCATTTGTGAAGTGCCTGATGATGGAATCATTGATTCCGAAAGTCTTTGCACCACTACCAAAAGTAATATTTAAATATTTTGTATTCATTTACTAGTGATAATAATGTGATTGAAATGTTTTCCTCTGTTATGACAAAGTAATTCTTTTGGTTAAAAATGGGTTGTGGTTGTTTAAATACATGTAGTTTGGCTGTATAAAGATATTCGTAGATATACAGTTTAGTCTTTTTACTTTTAGTCCATATATTTGTACATAGTATAGGATTGGGATATGTTTGAATTGTTTTAACTTTAATTGGATGAAGATTTCTCAGACCTGAACATATCATACGCTATTTAGGATAGATTATCTCTAGTCCACATCTTATGTTTACGTGATCGTTCTCAATCTGCTTCATTATATAAATACTATACATGAATCCGGCGCCATGTTTATCTTTCTTTTGATAAA
Organism: Homalodisca vitripennis; assembly: GCF_021130785.1. Classification (NCBI taxonomy): domain Eukaryota; kingdom Metazoa; phylum Arthropoda; class Insecta; order Hemiptera; family Cicadellidae; genus Homalodisca; species Homalodisca vitripennis. The sequence continues at coordinate 61,763,060 of NC_060214.1, forward strand.
GCAGCACTGTAACTTGTCTATGCATATTATATGGTAGGACCATCTTGGAATTTTCACATTTAAAGCTATTATTTCATCTTCAATATAATATGTCAAAGGTAATAAACATATTAGATGTACTTTTCTTCTGACTATCCCAGAAGGAATATTTTTACTTGACATAAGTAATATTTTTTATTATTTTGTCGGTCTTACATTACTAAACACTATTTGATAGTTTGAAAAATATATTTTTAATGCAAATTCGAAAAGTGAATATACAAATTATATAAAGTAAAGTTCACCAAATATATTCGTAAATTAAAAAACGGATAAATTTTAAATGTGTTAGAAAATTTATTATTTATCATTAGTATAAAAAAGCAACCAACAGCACAAAAACAAGAAACGACTATTATAGTTGCAATAAAACCCCCACTCTAAGACCTATATAAGATCGGTCAATTTCACTAAATGGAACAATAACCCTGTTTTTCATAAGGCAGATTGAATTTAACTTCCGTTAACAATCTAACAAAAGAATACAAGTGATCATACCATCATCATACCACATCATACCATATTATAAGTTACAAATATTTGTTCTACCACCTAAAAAAGTATATTTATTGTAAAGAAAAGCAGAACTAAAATTAAATTTTGATGGGGAATTGAAATGATCAAACTCATTATGAGTCTTCTAAAAATTCGGTTGTGAGTCCAATCGCGTCAAAGACACCGGATTCCTTTTTGAAAAACTACTTGAATAACCTGGCGGGTTGTTTATTTGAATACGCAGTTTGGGTACACAGAATAAACCGTTTTAAACATTAACTTTTGATTTTGATATAAGAATAAGAGGTCGAGAATAATGTAATTGGCTGAATGTGTTAAACATTTGCTTGCTCTGACAATTTTCTAAGTTTATTTATATTTGTTTGTCTGTCCCTCTTCAAAGACCACATTTTCTGTCTAATATTCATTAAATATGAACCAAACGTTTCATTAAGAATATATCTGCAAATCTCAGTTCGTTATTCAACCGGACTACGCCCGAGAGAACAATAGCTAGCGATCAAGCCCATATTCGCCAATTATTGACTAATTGCTAGCGAAGCCTATCACACAAAGGGGTGGAAATTTATTATTTCTGTCCATCTGTTTGTCTTCCTGTACACACGATATGTCTAAAATGAACTGATCCATCTTATGTACTAAAGTAAAAAAAAGACTGTATACGAGATACAACTCACACTAATGAAAATTGAACTAAAACCAATCGCAATTGGTTACAAATTTAAATAATTCAATTAGTTTACAGAAATCATATTGCATTGACACACATACTAAGCGTAGGTTAAGGTCAATTTAAAACCCTCCCCTCAAAAAAACAATTTAAAAAAACGTACAAATTTATTATTGTAGGTAGTAAATAATATAACTAAACTTATCATAGATATTTCATGATTAGCTTTAATCAACTTAGGAGAGATTGAATCATAAGAATTCATGCATTATTTTAAGAAGTTGAAATGTATTTATTTTATACACATTTATTATTTATTTATTTTTTATTTTTGTTAGGAAAATACTCGAATGAAAAGAGATTCACTAAAGTTTGTTATTCAGTTTGGATAAAGTATAAAATTAAAAGTGAATATCTTGAAAATATATTTATCCTTAGTCTTCAGTGATGTAGTGTGCAATCAATGAGTTGTATCTTAATACTCCTTAACTCCTTTGTAAATACTTGACACCTCAACGCATTATCAGTACATTAACGACACTAATAGCGCTTTCACATTACCGGTGAAAGCATATTAGCACCCTATCGTGGGTGATGAAGTAGTCTTGATTGCTCCTAGGTATCGAGTTGGCTACACGAGGAAATTTCATGTCCCACTTCTCTATTTCTTGCCACATAAATTCTGGATATTCTAAATTCCAAAAGTTCAACTATTTCAAGTGGTCATGGAAATAGAGCCTAGTAGGATGATCGGCGAAAGTACGAAGAATCTGGTGGAAAATTCCATTATAAGGGGTTGTTGAAATATGAGTGAACTAAAAGTTCGTAATAGATGCTACTTATCTTTTAATAAGTGTTCAAAAGCGGATCATTTCGTTATAATATTCATACGGTAAATTGAGGTGCAGGTTGTTTTTTGTTTATAATTATAATAGGGCATTCACAGTAATCCTTTTGTCTTGAAAATGAATGTTTGAAGTATTCTACAATCATCGCGCTCTGCAGAACTGAAGATCTCTCAGGAATTTTAAAATGAGAAGATTCACTAAATAAATTAGAAATTGTTTATTAGGAATAATTAGGGCTCATCAAATATGAAAATTTGACTAGGTCATGTTCCTTCATAACTATCTATTTTATATTTTTCTGATTCATCATGCTTTTTTTACAAAAACTACTTTTACTGGTTTACATGAAGGATAATGAGTTTTATTTACACAGACATTTGCAAAATATTTGTATAACATTAACCTGCTCGCCACCAGAAATCACTGCTTCAATGATCTTGATATGAAAGTGACTTTATAGATTTGAGCACTTTACAAACAAAACTTATAGTTTGTTAGCGATTTGATTATACATATGGAAGGTCTGTGAATTGAAATTATGACAGGAATAAGTTAAAAAAAAGGCAATTCAATGAACTGTCATAGGATGAGTTACATTTTGAAATGACGGGATATAATTTATTTAAATTTTATTGGAAATGTAATTTAATAAAATAAACTTTAATACTATCAATACTTTATTTAATACTTCACGTTTTATGTAAATTGTTATTTTTAATAATCAACTAAAAAATTCTATAAATATAAACCGATAGTAAAAAATCTGTTAATAATGACAATATTTTTAAATTAATAATATAAATATTTAAATAATACAAATTTTACTGTTTGTTAAAATATAAAAGTATCTAGTCACATCAATTTCTTAACGAAATAAAGACTTTAAAGAATTGTCCAATAATATGCAAAATATATCGCATATAAATTAGCAGTTATACAATATTGTTTTAGAAAAATTTACATCACCAGATAGGCGATATCCAACATTTTATCAATTAAGATATGTTTCAGTAAATATATGATTCATTCTAAGAGGTTTGGTATTATTTCTAGAAAAATAATCTGAACGTAGGAAGATAATATGCCAGTAACATAATTGTATACATGTTATAGTAAAATAACTAACTAATTATTCAGTTTAATATACTGTGTGTATGTTTCTGGATTTAAGCTTATAGAAATTAACTTTTTTCAATCCCTTACTAGAACGCTTTCTTGTGAATTACCCGCACTCTTAGAACAATTCCCAGTGGAATAATTAATTTTTATCATCCAGCGTCCTCTTGATTACATTGGCTACTCTTACGCCACACAAACCTACGTCATGTAATTAGTAGTATATACAACTCATAAATATGAATAGTAGATCCCAAGATATGTCTAGAAGAAACTATAGAATGTGGGAAAGTTCTAGTAGTTTTATAACTTTTGGATTGCACGAGGTTAATTTATGTGAGAAAATTGATAATACATTTGATAGATCTGGATTGAAGATATTTAAAGACATTATTATGAGAATACTTTATGTGTAGCATGCTATTATTATGCTTCATTGCGTATTTTCTGATGCTACTTTTTAAGATAAGCATCTTCAACACAGTTTGTGATAATGAGAGCAACGAGAATGTTTACGAGATATAAATCTGTTGATTTTGTAAATTAATAATCCCATTTATTTGTATATTTATCAACGTACAGACCATCTTAAACCAACTGAAGCATTTAAAATATAAAAAAAATTAAAACACATTTAAAAGTTCATTTTATATAAGAATTATTAGTTTAAACAATTTTTCCTCTGAATTTGAATCAGAAAAATATTTGTCATGTTTGTTAGAATAACTGCAATAATTTAATTTGAACAATGTCATATGAATTTAAGTAAGATGGATTTAACCAACCAATCCTTAAATTGCTTTTTAAAAATTAATATTTATTATTAATGTTAGCTGTGATGTTAATTTTACTACCTTCTCATTATAAGCCAATCTATTTCATAATTTTCTGATGTTTTAAAACATGTGATTTTTGTCTTAGTCAACCGGGTCGTTAAATATCTTGGAAAGTTCTAAATTGGTATTTATAACCCAAAGAAGGTAGAAACCTTTTGGGGGTTCCAGTCGCAATAATGACATGAAACGATAAGTTAAGCTCAAAAACATGAAAAAATAGGACACAGCTTGTGCTATTACATATTTGACCGTTATTTGAGTGTTCCACGATAGTGACCTACAGGTTCATTTTTATACGGAAGTTCAAGAAGGTTACGTATGTTCTTTATAACATTTTGAGGGTCTAATATGTTTTCCCTCATTTCATAATTTTTTTATTATATATACATATAAAATCGACTTTCAATATCATAGTCTACATGAATACAAAAAATGTATTAATCATGTATTTCTAAGGATATATCTTAATAATTGGCATTTCTTAATCTTAATAATTAATTTATTAACGATAGTTTAAATGCGTGCCCTTAACTGTACTTTCTACTGACATGACATTGCAGTTTACACTTCATTTACGATAGTTTAGATAATCTAATTTTTTTATCTGTAAAAGACAAGTCTATACATAAACTAAGAACATAAAAGTAGTATAATTGTCTCACAGATATGTTTTATTAGTTCATATAACTATTGTTTTATTTCAGACTCGTCGTCTATAGACTAACAAACTTCTGTAGTTATTAACCAGGCTCTATGCTATAAAAATGTATTGTGGATTCAAGTGTTTATACCTGTCGGATTCTCACGTAGGCATAATACTAGATAAAATGTACTAACAATCTCATATATTTAACGCAATGTATTTTATTTTGGATGAGTTATAAATACTGGAGATAGTTAGTGATGGCAGCAATTACTGCTTTCTTAATTTTGAATACCTTAATGTTCGGTATGTTTTAAATATTCAAGATTTTCAAAAGTTGTATTTGTTGGGTGTCAATGGGAAATTGAAGAATATATTAAATTTATTAATGAGTTTGAATGCCTCTGAAATAAACTTAAGATGTTCCTTTAAATCCGTTAATAAAATAAGAATAATTATTTTCATATAAAGATTATACTTAAGCAAAAAGTGTACGACTATTATAAAATTTGTGATCAAATCCTTATTTAGGATTTATATGATCAAAGTACACGCTAACTCACTCCGTGTGATGAATCAAGAGTAGAACTCTCAGTAACGTATTTAAACACATAATATACAGTATAGACTAAGCTTGCTCAGCACTTATCAACAACGCAAAGTTGTTATTGCATGAATAAAGTTTAATATTATGCAGGGTAGGGTTTTGTAACAACTATCATCAAAGTATATTTGAATAAATCATTCTTGGCTTAAGAAATGTAGAAAAAGTGTTTTGGGAGCGTTAGAGATGTCAATGAAATTAAGGGGCTGCAATATTAATATCCATTTACCTCTCTTTTTGCATAACTATCTGTCCATACAAATCTCGATAGCAAACTTGTATATACTCGTATATTTAAAAATTTCACGAAAATTCATACCTATTTATAAGTAAATGATAATGTTGCATGACACTCTATAGCATTACGCCAACGAATATTTTTATATCGAGATTATCGGTAACAGTGACGGTAAATAAGGTCATAGGTGTGCATTAGGCTTAATATTGTTTTGTATGGTGCTGCAATCAAGATGGAAAAGTTTAGTTTAAGGAAGCATTTGAACATAAAAAAAAACAAATTTTTAACATTTTATATTTATTTCCAAAAATATTAGGGATTTAAAAACAGTTAATCTAGATATGAATTCTATTGAATATCCTTTTACCTTAAATAATACATTTTTTTAATCGAATTAAAAAAAAAGCTTGAAGAAGTGTTAATTGTATTCTGATGAAAAGTGTATACAAAAAATGTAGCTACTGGAAAAATACAATAGGATAAAGTAACTAATCATGTTCTGAAAACTTTGTAGATTACTCAGCATAGTATTAGATCAAAGTACTAATCATTCGAGTTTTCATTAATTTCGTAGATTTCGCAAACGTGTAACTAAGAACTTGTTTTCTTACTTGGGAGGACTACATCAAAATGAACTGAGTAATGAGTTTTACTCCATAATATCAATGTCCACGTAAGCACAAGCAACTTGTGAATTGTTATGCTAAAGGGCTTGTATAGTCATTGCAAGAGGAGTAGTGTCAATGCCTGGAGCGGTCTTTGGAGGATTTGACAATGTTACATTGCCTTCCGTGCTAATCGAATAATCTAGTAGTCAAATCTACGTAAGATACCAAATTAAATGTATGCATTATATTAATAACGAGGAACAATTTTTATTATTTCAAAAAATTAACACAATTTGTGTGAAAGAAATCTTTTACGTCGTTCGAATTTGTACGAATATCATTTATTACTTTACTTCTTAGTACTAACATGTGTAGCAAGTGCTGTGTTCATAAATCTAAATAAATCGACTCAGAAATGTGTTTTCCCCAAGGACACTAAAGCAAGCTGTCACTAGACTGGAACCAGGCAACGTCGTACTTTATATATCCAGCGCCGGGAACTTACTTTAATATACCGTAACGGCGAAATTAATTCATCTCTAGGGTTTGCAGGAAGTGAATTGCATAACCCAAGTTTAATATAATATTTTATTACCTTCACAAAGACATCGCTTTTTTCCCAATAGCTGGAATTTGTATCAACGACTCGACAGAGCGTTATCGCTCGTCCACAGTTCTGTCTGCCCGTCCGTTTGTGCTGTAACTCTCGCTAGAAAGGCGTCGAGACTTGAAAATTTGTACATAGATTCATGTTAGTCCAAGGAAGATCGCTATTGATTTTAGAGACATGCGGTCAAAATACAATTTTTTCCGTTTGTATATATATATATATATATATATATATATATATATATATATATACAAATCCGTCTTCTCGTCTGTGCAATAATACGTAGGAATGGCTCCTAGAGACTGGACCATCGAAGAAAGTACTCGTAATTGATTTGTGATTCAAAAGGCCAAAGGGTTGTCCGTATGTACGAGTATGTATATCTGCCTGTATGTGTGATAACTCTTGATTAAAAGTCCTTGAGACTTTAAACTTGGTACATAGGGTTCATCTTGGTACTAGGAAGAACCATTTGAATTTCAAGGTCAAATGGAAGTCAAACCATCTGTCTGATTGCCAGTGAATGCTTTCCCCGACACCAGATAGTGATATTCGCGGCTATGCACGTTGTAGGAATAGTTTTTTTTTTTTTTTTTTGGGGGGGGAGTTTTGAAAAAGGGATGAATCTTCCGTTAGATCTATACGTTAATAACATTCTTACGTTTTCAGCACTGTTAAATTATCGGAAATCTGCACAGTCCTTATGACAATATTTGAACAGAAATTAAATTGTGAATAACGCATGAACAAATTTATTTCAACTTCGTAAAGTTGTATTTTTTTATAATTCTGGGGTATTACATACATAGTTTTATTTATACTCTCAGTTTTATTAGTGCAAATTCTTACAACTTCGCGGTCTTCGGGTTATTATGGAATTACTTACTTCAATGTTGGAAGACAAGAGAGCATGTAAGACAAAATACAACTTTAAGTTCTTTACTGAAATGGTTTATAAGAACTCAATACTAATATAAATTAATTACCTTTAAATTCATATTACAGGACAGTATTGTTATGACAGTATTGTATAAATACTCGTTAATATCTAGTATCCCAACAGAAAATCCATGAGAAATTATGTAATGTTTAACCAGGAATCTATAAAATAATGATTTCGTAAGCTGTCAAGTTACATAATGTTGATGTCTGGGATAAAATATGATCGTCGTAATTCGATGTGATTACGTAAACAGTTCAATTTGTGATATTTTCTTCAATCGCTGTTTATTCATCAAAGTATGGAACGTTAATTTTCATTACACGGGTTATAGAGTTATTTTATCTCTAAATTTTCTTAACAGGTTATGTATTAGTAAACCACTTACATAAAAGGCTCATAAATCCTTGTATCCACAAGTCACAATAAATTTGTGATTATTTAGAGTTTATCTTTTCCATCATGACAGTTCATAACATATTCAAATTTTTCGGGATTCCAGTTATAAAGTTATATAAAGTACCACACCAGATGCGCAAAGCTCTTTCTTTAGATTATAAATTTGTATAATTTACAATACCGTATATTAACATACGGTAACCTATACCGTTTCAATAATAATTTCCCTTTATTGTAACAACATCTGTTTAAACATGTTGTAAATACCATCGACTCAATTGAATAAGTTGTTATATTACATGCACCTTCACTTCTCTTAAGAATAAATTCATAATTGTTATAATTTTATAAATTTTAGGACTGCGAGGTACTCCAACATTATTCATTGATAAATCTTCAACTAAATTAGTATCGGATACTTCAAATTCATTAATAGCGTAAAGTCTACCGTATAAATGGAAGAGTTTTCCAACTTTCATATTCTATGAAGTATGAAAATTTTCCAATAAAATTAAATCTGGAAGCTTCATTTTAAGTACAATTGTGCATTCAAAGGTAATTAATTTAAGACTTTGCTATTAGATAATATGTAGTTAAATTTTAAACATTTTCTTTAAGTTCTTTAACATATTTCTACAAAATAAAATCTGTTTCTCACCAAAATGAATTTCATTTCTTTAACTGCTGAAATATTTTATACATTATTCAAGATTGTTTAAAGAAATTTCTGATTTAAATCCACTTCGTGTTTGTAACACTAAGCCCTAATCAGGTTAACTACTCCTTTGTTATATATCTCCCCGATTGGGTTGCCTCGAACCTAACAAAATACTGGTTGTATATTCTCATGAGTAAGGTTTAGCTACTCAATGTTTAGCTTAATTTTAATTAAGTTCCTCTTTACGATCGAATTTAGTTCATTTACTTCGTCTGTTCAGCATCGGGGATATTTTTCTAAGTAAAGGTATTGAGCTGAGCCACTTTAGCTGTATTGCAAGCTTATTTCAACGCGTTATAACTTTTCAATCATCTGAACATTAATATCCTTAAACCACATCAACCCCGAAAGTGATGTGAGTGGTGGTATAAGTATACAACGTAAGGTGGTGGTTAGACTTAGTGTTCCAAGAATGTCGACTTAGTGTATAGAAGGAGTCTCGTCTAAATATTTAACTATCAAAATCTAAAAGAATCTTAAAAAGTAACGAATGTTAAATAATTATATAAACTTTCTTATACGTTACTAATACATTATGGTCAAGAATGCAAGAGTTCTAAACGGTTTGAAAGTTAACAGGAGAGCAGAGTGCACGCAGAGTCGTTATGACGGGCGCTGTGGGATTTGCGAGGGAAAATGGTGGATTGCCTTGGAGGAGTGCGGGGTACAGCGCGGTGGAGTTGGTGTGCGCATGGCAGACGGAAAACAGCCACCTGAACATCAGTCGGCCGTCAGTCGCGAGTACTTGGGGATAGTTATAGCGATGCTTTCTTAGGTAGACAACATTAGGCGTATACACACGTTTCAAAAATGTATTTATACAATTTAGGTAAATCCTTAAGAATATACATTCGTTACTGGAGCGTTACGTATTAAGTATAAATTAGATTTAAATCATATCATTTATAGATGGTAAACACTATGTTACATACTAATAGTACTACAGTTGTAACCACTACAATAATGTTTAGCGCAATTTTAGATTTTAAGACGTATTATGGTATGATTTGCTGTATAAATGCTACGTCTGTAATATATAATAAATACATTATGAAGAAAACCCATTATTCAATAGCGTTATTGTAATGTAAACCCGTGTTTAATGGCAGATCTACAGAAGTTACCGAGTGACCTATTGTTACTGAACTAAATATTTGTTTTAGTCTACTAGAGAGTTATATAAACGATAAACATACGTCATTATGATTTATATAAAAATCATGTGTCATAAATAAACTTATGATTGAACTTGTAAAATATTTATAATTATAACCTATATTTTCAGTTTTAATTACATTGTAATAATTGTATTGATAAAAAATAACCATACAAATAAACTTTAGCACAGGCCGTCATACGTACTGGGACTAGGGCCCGTAATCATATGTGGGGGCCATGTCTGATTTTTTGAACAATTAAATCAACTTGTTGCCATGAAAACGGTATTTTTATATTTAAAATTATTCAATAAATTGTGTAATGTGATGGCTTCCCGAGGGTAATCTACTGAAGACAACATGCCGCTGTACGGTACTAACTTGAGTCTGCAAGCTGTGGCGCTAACTACCTGGCATCGGACCTGGGTGGCAGGCTGTGGCGCTAACTACCGGGCATCGGACCTGGGTGGCAGGCTGTGGCGCTAACTACCGGGCATCGGACCTGCGTGACAGGCTGTGGCGCTAACTACCGGGCATCGGACCTGGGTGGCAGGCTGTGGCGCTAACTACCGGGCATCGGACCTGCGTGGCAGGCTGTGTTGGTTTGGATGGGACATTCTTCAAAACGATAAGTCAAAACAATATACAGTAGTGTTAATGAGTAGTATAGAATACGTAGTAGATGCCATTTGTATATTGCTGTAACAAGTATTTAGCGTGAGTGGTGCAACTTGTGGAAAAATATTTAAACTCTGTTGGTTGTTTTGTGTCGACCTTTGTTAACTTAATCTTCATTTATGCTACTAAAATACTATATGTTAGAAACAAAATGTGTAAACGTGATTTGAATAATTATCTCCTAAGCTTTTAATTTTACTTTTACTAGTAGTTGGTTGTTTTATGTAGAACTGTATTTTGAAACTGTAATCTTTGATTCATTTTAAATAATTAGTGTTTGTTTTATTAAGTGTTGTTTTAGAGTTAATGTGCGTGGAGTTGACACACAACATGGTTGTTGTGATTACTGACTTGTGCGTGTCATAATTCTCGGGTACGATTTGTCTGTTCTAACATACAGTTATGTATTAGGCCAGTTTAAGATTTCAGATCTCAAAACGTTATATTACTGATTTCTTTTATCAAAGAATTGAGGCAAATGTGTGAAAAATCTACTAAAATGCACTTTAACAATATATCTATTGTCAAATCTGCACTAAATAACAGATGTACAATAGCTCCAGACCATTCATTGACGTGTTATTACTAGGTTACGTTTATTTCTCTGAACATTCAACTTAACAGCTCTGGATTGCCAAACCAGATTTACCGATTTGTAACACTATAACATACTGACTCTGATGCACTGACTTTTTATTTTCTGTAGCCTCGTTTATTGTATGAACTATAACCATCTGACAGTAAATCGGTGATTCATACTTTCGACTAGATATGAGGTATGTTGAGGGGCTACATTGGAGAGGTACCAGGCTAATTCTAATGGACTTCTCTGTCCAGAAAAGGCGTTGCCGGTATCTAACTTTTAGTTTCATACATGGAGAAATTATGTACAATCAGAAACCAACGTGCGTTTTGATCCCATATCTGGTAATGGAAATAGTTATTTAGGCACTCAGTATTACTAGGATTTGCAAGGAAGGATAGGTAACGTGAAATCAAGCTGTAGGCTATATTCACATGTCACACACATGCATGCAAAACGGTCAAGCTGGATTTTAAACAAGATATTTTGGGAAACCAACATTTGAAAAAAATAGTTTTAAGTAACATCTAAGTCCGAATTTTTGGTGTTACGTGAATAGGAATTCGTAGATTTTAGTTACGGCAACGATATTACTAGGTGAGTTTAATGCACCAATGAAACTGAGTAAACTCCTCAAAATGAGTTCTAAACTTTGTTCAGTTTAACGGTGTACCTTATCATCGACCTCAAATCCTTAGATTGTAAGTTCTGCATTATCTAGGTACTCTAATTATCATTTTGATAACAGAAATTCTAGAGTTTACTGTATTGGTTTTTAACACTCGTTACTTACTGACTTTATTCCCATGCTTTTTAGTATGGTTTCTTTAGCGACGTTTATTGTAATGATTTGGAACACTGGTTAACTTCTGACTCGAGTCTCCTGAATTTTATTTGTAAAAGCATTTAATGTAATTATTTGAAACATTGATCACCTTCTGACTAAAATACCCTGACTGTCTAGAGTGCTTCCTATAGGCACGCTTACTATCACATCACCTTGTAATAATGGTTACTAACGGACTCTAGTCGCTTGACTGTCTCGTCTGTTTTCTATAATCGCGTCTACTGTTATGATTTGTATCACTGATAACACACGGACCCTAGGCCCCTGACGTCTGTACATGTTAACTGTAGGGACTTTTACTGTAATAATGTGTAACCATTATTAACTGGGGACACAAATACCCTGACTGTCTAACGTCTAACGCACACTTTTCCTTTATTAATAGGGAAATCCCAGTGCACCGCCGGTGAACTCGCTCGTGTGTAGGACTCGCACCCAATCAATTATCTCTCGGGACTGCTTTCAGAATTACTTAAGAGAGTGCCTACACTCGCTAAGATAGGGCTCCGACAGTATCAGGCCATCGGTTAGGAAACACCGGGCTGTATTACCTTTCTTTTAGATTTTGGTTTTCAGCACTCAAGTAGATACACTATTCCAAGTCTGCCTGTCAGAGACCATTTTTTGTTCAGTGGTATTCGTAGAGTTTGGCCTAAAGCAATTCCGAGTCTCCTTCTTGCGTTTTCCCACCGTCTGCGGAAGAAGAACGAGTAGTTGGCGACGTCGTGCTCCGCAGATCATAGAGAACGTTCCGAACTTTCAAACTTACCCATCTTAAATAGGTACGCTCGAAAGTTGCCATGACTGGTAAGGAACTGGTTGGATGGAAGTTTACCTCTCCATGTTTTCGCACCACCCATTCCCTCAGGTATTTAATCAATCTGGTCGACCAACGTCCTCTGCTCTCTGACAGCCATCGTTCCTGCCAGTTCCTCACGGTGTGTTCTCGAGCTTCGCTGCGAGTTACCACACCGTTCCCTTCGTATACCCGCTTCCTTTCGAAAGCGTGTAGGTCGATTGGGATGGCACCCGCCACCACGAGGACGGCCGGTTCGGAGACAGTTCTGTAATCATTCGTGACACGGAGTGCCCTTTGTACTTTACTGCCGCCATATTTTGCTTGTAGAACACTTGACGTAGATCGTTCGACCGTACAGGAGCACGGATTGCGTGACCGACACGAGCAACAGGTCCGCCGACATTCTTGTTAGTTGACTCAAAGAGGTGGTAGAAACCACCGCTTTATGTGACACAACAAAGATATGGTCTCAGACCGTGAGTCTGGTTTCAGAATTGAGAATTACGATCTCAGCCCTCCTTCAACCTTGAGGTCGTTGGAGTTGTCCAGATTGCAACTCCTGATGTTGGTAATCAGATGCAGTACAGTACTCCAACACCTTTCAGTCCGTGATTTTTCGGTAGAGGTTTTCCGCCGCAAAAGTAATAACCGGAATGGTAAACGTCACTTGCATTTCCCATTCGACTTTGCTTTAAAATTACAGGTGACAATCAAATTTCCCCCGAGGGGTATATATAGTATGTCCTTAAGCTTGTCCTGTAAATCGATTACACTTTCATTGGATGTGAAACGTAGCATCTGACGAGAGACCTCATCGCTACTCACTCAAACGAAACCCCGGCAGGCACCGTGGCTCTTAACGAACACGTTCAAACGGTGCCTAAGTTATCACGGAACCAGTCCTGCTCCCTTATTGTAACAACGTCGATTTTGTTTTCCCGGACGAATTGCGAGCGCAGACCGACCGCAACTCTACTTCGGTGGAGATTTCCCTGGAGGATTTCAATCCCCGTGAGTTTATATCGCCTTGTCCAGGGCCTGTAGGATGACCGAACAGGTCCTCATACCAGGAAGGTGTTCCAGTTTTTTGGACACTTTCAGCCCTAGACATAGACAATAGCGGGCTTCCACCTTACAGTCTTTCTACCTGTGACACGGCTTCCCACACTTAAAACCAAGGCCTTGACCTCTTCTACCGGAAGGACCAGTCGGGCCCTCTTTAGTCCACTGGAGGTGACCTAAACGGAAATACTGGAAGGACTTGGTCACCTCCAACCTACAGATCCTGCTATTGGTCCTACCAACTGTTATAGCCTCCGTTAGGTGCACTACATCCAGTCGAGGTCGCGGATTTCTAAACCCACCATCAGCTCTAGACTTCGAACGGTTCGATTCCACCGGTCGTATTCTTCAGTGCAGCACTGAATCACGATTTGTGATGTTCCTGCCAAGTTCCAACAAGACACCTCCTGTTCTTGTCTGCCTGATGGCCCGAATTTCATTTCCAGAGTCATCAGTTTTAATCTGAATCTCCTTTAGCGGGTCCTCACAAATTCTACCATGAGGCCGGTCTTATAAGAACCGCCTTCGGCCAAGCCTAATTTGGGGAGTTTTGTCTTGATGGTATCATTTTGTACGGCATAGTAACAAGGTGCCTCCCATAAGTTCTCTTCACTTTAGCCGCTCGCTCTCTTCCGGTCTGCCGAAGTAAGCTGTCGCGTGTATAGGCGCGTTTACTGTACTAAGTTTTAACCCTGGTTACCTTCTGACTCTAGTCCCATGATTTCTTAACGTGTTTTCTTTAGCGACATTTAATGTCATGATTTGTAACACTGATTACTTGCTTACTCAAATACCCTAAATTACTAGCCAGCTTTCTATAGACACTATTACAACAATAATTAGTTCTAATATATACCCTGTACACAAAATATCTAGAAATGAAATGTATAATTATCTCCAAATCATGCACTTTTAATGGGGGTTTATTGTTTTGTGTCGACCTTTTTTGAACTGTATTCTTTGGTTAATCTTTAATAATTAGTGTTTGTTTTATGGAGTTCTTTTTTAGAGTTAGTGTGAATGGAGTTGACATACAACACATTTGTTGTGACTCCTGACTTAGATACCTGAGTAATCCTATACCCCGAGGTAAGCCTCTGGCTTCCCGAAAGTTAGCTAAAAATAAACCTCCTGGGTTAGTCGGAAGAAGTAGGTAGGTTTTGTAAAACCTGAAATATTATTAATTTGTTCTCATGAGATATTGACATATAACCAATATCTCGAAAACTGTTTAAGATACCAAAAAAAGGGTTTATTAAAAAATGTTTAGTACTTTGACAAAAACTTTAAGGATTGCTATGACCTCAAAGCTATAAGCAAAATTAAACCTTTTAAAAATAGTTCACAAAATGATTTGAACGTGAGGAATTATGAATTGGAACATTAACGCATTTTTAAATCTTAACAACCATATGGACCTACAACATTCGTTAAATTATTGTTTTCCACTTGAATTCTTATACTCTTATCTATTAAATTTACATGTTTTAATGTCTAAACATTCAATTACATTTTAGAAGTGTTGTTATCACGTGTTTCTTCTGTTGTTTGTTTATTCTTATACGGTGCTTTGTGTACTTGAATAAGTCGTAATTACGAAATTATGTACTTATAATTGTAGTTTTCTTTTGAACAACTGTTTTAAAGTGTAATTTAAGACTTACATCAAGTAAAGTCTAAATGGCAACCGAAAAATAAGTAACTGCTTCTGTTGTAGTAACTGTTTCATGTATCATTAATCTCTGCTAAACAACCCCTTTAAAATTGTGTACATCTTGAGCTATGCTTACGTGACATTTTTGTCGAACTCCCTGTGTAGACCACTCTACACGGATATAAAGTCACTAACTACCTTAAGACCTAGTTCTTAAGTCCAGTATTTATTTACTAAGTTTAACTTTCACAACTTGAGCCTAGACAAGTATATTATACCTTGTAGAACAAGACCTACATTTAAATTCTTTCAAACTTTAAACCAGAGTAATTTTTAGACAGTAAACATTTTGAGGTTGTATTTGCGGCATTGCTCTTTACTAATAGACCATTAATTTGATGTACTAACCTAATTATGATCTAAAGGTAAACAATGTTAGTTACTTCATGTGCAGTAATTATGCACCATATTTACTGTTTTACCTTTAAACGCTCAGGTATTATCAAGTCCATATATCTGGCCCTTGTAATATATTTCTGGTCTGTGTTTCCGTTAGCATAGTTTATTTTGCGTTGGTGGCCCGATCAAGAAAATGTGTACATACTCGTATGTAGGTCTGAGAAGTCTGCACCTGTCAGAAAATAAATAAGATGGGTTTTATTATTTTTTTTTATTATCTGTTGTAAAATTTACTGCTAAAAAAGTTTAATATTTACTAATATTTAAAGATAAAAGTTATTTTTACTAATAAATCCAATCTTGTTACTTGGATAAACTCTGTGTTCAATATTGCATACGGAACAAGTAATAATAAGTATTGTTACTTTAAAGCTTATTCTATGATTAGATGACTATAAATGTAAATGAAATTAAATGAAATGAAAAATGTCTTTATTTACAGAGGCGAAGTTAGGACTTAAAAGTCCTCTCTACCACTTAACCTCCAATGTAAAGACATTTAAAATTAGTTAGTTCAATTAAATTAACATTTCACATTGTGTTGTCATATTATACTGTTTACCTAGAACAAGTAAGACCTTATTTTCTTTTCTTCTTCGACCTTAGTATTTATACCATGAAGTTTCACGTAATTTAGGTACAAAATTTATTATTAATTCCAGTTAGTTACCACATTTTTTAACTTTAACTTTTATTACATGTATAGTTTGTTAAAAAAAGTTATTTGCATACATATTTCTATACAATATAATTCATTACATTTGTGCGTCTATTGGAAATTTCAAGATGTGCATATCAACTGTTTCTAGAAATGACAATTAATTATCCATTTGAAGACAGGTGGGTAAATGTGGTGGAGTTGTAAAATGGCCACTCCTTAACATTTAATACATAAATTTACGTTCTTTAAATATAGCCAATACATGTATTGAGTATAATATCAATGTAAAATTACGACTATAATATTTTTACAGTTAACTTTAAATTATTATCAAGAGTTTACACCAATGAATGTCTTCAATTTTAATCAACTTTAGAGGCTAGTGGGGCTGAGTTCGGAGAGAAAAATCCTTTGTAAAAATTTCAAATCTGTTTTCCAAGTTTCATTTCAAATAATATGTTAAGTAACTTTATGCCCACACAAAGAAATAATTTTTTCTTTTAAACTTATATTTATTTAGCAAACAATTGGCTGCTTGTCAATATTGTCTACGGCCAAAGACTAGAAATTGTTACAGTGCTGGTATAAGAATTTACACGCAACACTGTTGAACTGTACTTTACGACGGGCGAAGAATTACAGAGTAAGATTTATACTACAATGTTTTTGTACTTCAGAGTGGACGGGGCCAAGAACCTACAACTATCACACCGCCAGAGGATCCTTATTTAGCCACAAATCCAATATCATCTGAGAGTCCCATTCTATCGTCATCGTTTATACAGCTCCCTTTCTTTCGGTTTTTCAGTTGCATAGTTTCTCTTCCTAATACTTGTTTTCGATTATCCATCAAAAGATGCGTTTTTTTTTTACTAAAACCCTAATAATTTTATTTGTACATTTTTATAGCCTTCATGCTAACGTCACTAATCTATTAGACCCCAGTTTGTTTTTTACAGTTTTTATATAATCTGCGATCTTCCTTGTATGCCTTTCTTTTTTTACATCCATTCCCATTATCATCACATCAGTCTAAATGTACAGCATTGTCCCCACCTTTCTATACCCACTTCTACACAGCTTCCTACATTAAACTTTTCCCTTACATTGCCATTTTCTCATATACTTATTCGACACCACTTCCTTTCAATACCCGCATTTAACTAAACTTCATATTTCTTCCCATTAAACACTTCATTAAATTGTTCCCTACACTACTTACACAATTTTCACACTTCTACACAGCTTCCTACATTACAATATTACCTTACATTGCCATGTTCTCATATATTTATTCGACACCACTTCCTTTCAATACCCGCATTTAACCGAACTTCATATTTCTTCCCATTAAACACTTCATTAAATTGTTCCCTACACCACTTACACATTTCTCACACTTCTACACAGCTTCCTACAATACAATTTTCCCTTACATTCCCATTTTCTCATATATTTATTCGACACCACTTCCTTTCAATTTCGTATTTAACCAAACTTCATATTTCTTCCCATTAAACACTTCATTAAATTGTTCCCTACACCACTTACACATTTTTCACACTTCTACACAGCTTCCTACATTACAATATTTACCTTACATTGCCATTTTCTCATATATTTATTCGACACCACTTCCTTTCAATACCCGCATTTAACTAAACTTCATATTTCTTCCCATTAAACACTTCATTAAATTGTTCCCTACACCACTTACACATTTTTCACACTTCTACACAGCTTCCTACATTACAATTTTCCCTTACATTCCCATTTTCTCATATATTTATTCGACACCACTTCCTTTCAATACCCGCATTTAACTAAACTTCATATTTCTTCCCATTAAACACTTCATTAAATTGTTCCCTACACCACTTACACATTTTTCACACTTCTACACAGCTTCCTACATTACAATATTACCTTACATTGCCATTTTCTCATATATTTATTCGACACCACTTCCTTTCAATACCCGCATTTAACTAAACTTCATATTTCTTCCCATTAAACACTTCATTAAATTGTTCCCTACACCACTTACACATTTTTCACACTTCTACACAGCTTCCTACATTACAATTTTCCCTTACATTCCCATTTTCTCATATATTTATTCGACACCACTTCCTTTCAATACCCGCATTTAAACAAACTTCATATTTCTTCCCATTAAACACTTCATTAAATTGTTCCCTACACCACTTACACATTTTTCACACTTCTACACAGCTTCCTACATTACAATTTTCCCTTACATTCCATTTTTCTCATATATTTATTCGACACCACTTCCTTTCAATACCCGCATTTAAACAAACTTCATATTTCTTCCCATTAAACACTTCATTAAATTGTTCCCTACACCACTTACACATTTTTCACACTTCTACACAGCTTCCTACATTACAATTTTCCCTTACATTCCCATTTTCTCATATATTTATTCGACACCACTTCCTTTCAATACCCGCATTTAACCAAACTTCATATTTCTTCCCATTAAACACTTCATTAAATTGTTCCCTACACCACTTACACATTTTTCACACTTCTACACAGCTTCCTACATTACAATATTTCCCTTACATTCCCATTTTCTCATATATTTATTCGACACCACTTCCTTTCAATACCCGCATTTAAACAAAACTTCATATTTCTTCCCATTAAACACTTCATTAAATTGTTCCCTACACCACTTACACATTTTTCACACTTCTACACAGCTTCCTACATTACAATTTTCCCTTACATTCCCATTTTCTCATATATTTATTCGACACCACTTCCTTTCAATACCCGCATTTAACCAAACTTCATATTTCTTCCCATTAAACACTTCATTAAAATTGTTCCCTACACCACTTACACATTTTTTCACACTTCTACACAGCTTCCTACATTACAATTTTCCCTTACATTCCCATTTTCTCATATATTTATTCGACACCACTTCCTTTCAATTTCGTATTTAAACCAAACTTCATATTTCTTCCCATTAAACACTTCATTAAATTGTTCCCTACACCACTTACACATTTTTCACACTTCTACACAGCTTCCTACATTACAATTTTCCCTTACATTCCCATTTTCTCATATATTTATTCGACACCACTTCCTTTCAATTTCGTATTTAACCAAACTTCATATTTCTTCCCATTAAACACTTCATTAAAATGTTCCCTACACCACTTACACATTTTTCACTTCTACACAGCTTCATACATTACAATTTTCCCTTACATTCCCATTTTCTCATATATTTATTCGACACCACTTCCTTTCAATACCCGCATTTAAACAAACTTCATGTTTCTTCCCATTAAACACTTCATTAAATTGTTCCCTACACCACTTACACATTTTTCACACTTCTACACAGCTTCCTACATTACAATTTTCCCTTACATTCCCATTTTCTCATATATTTATTCGACACCACTTCCTTTCAATACCCGCATTTAACCAAACTTCATATTTCTTCCCATTAAACACTTCATTAAATTGTTCCCTACACCACTTACACATTTTTCACACTTCTACACAGCTTCCTACATTACAATTTTCCCTTACATTCCCATTTTCTCATATATTTATTCGACACCACTTCCTTTCAATTTCGTATTTAACCAAACTTCATATTTCTTCCCATTAAACACTTCATTAAATTGTTCTCTACTACACTTACACATTTTTCACACTTCTACATAGCTTCCTACATTACAGTTTTTGACCCCTAAATTGCCATTGTCTCATACATTTATTCGTATCCACTTCCGTACATTATCGTATCCAATCAAACTTTTTATTTCTTTATATAAAACACTTTAAACATGTTCCTACCATTACTTACATATTTATCCCTTCTACCTTATTGCCTACATTACAATTTGTCTCCCTTCATCATTTTCTCATATTTATTCGTATACTTCTTTCATATCGTATTTCGTACATATTTCTTTCATATCTATTATTCGTACCACTTCTATAATCACACTTTCATATCCATTCATTACCTCTTCTTATTTATTGTTCTTCATTCATCCTCTTCATATTTCTTATACATTATGCTACATATTTATTATTTCATTCTACTTTCATATCAATTTTCCTCTTATATTTCTTATATTTATTTCTAATATTCTGTTATTTCTATCATTCTGTTATTATTCCTTATTATTCTAATATTTTTTTCATTATTTTTTCCTTTACGTTTTTTTATTTCTATAATTTATTCTGATCCTGTCCTGTTTATATAGTTTTTAATTACTCACCACCCATTCGGATTTTCCTTTATATCCTCTTTTTATTTTCTTCTATATTCTTCTATATCTTCTAATATTATTGTAATTCTCCGTTTTTAATTACTCCACCCAACATTTAGCTTTTTTATTTTTCTTCTCTTATTCGAACTTTTTTAATTCTTCTATCATCTTCTAAATATATTCGTTACCATTTTTTATATCTAATTTATATTTCGTCCAACCATTTCACAATTTTAACATATTATTTAACAATAATCCTTTTTTCATTAGACGTCTTCACTAAACATATCTTCGAAAATCCCTGTCCCTCAACACATCGCCATCGTGGAGCATTTTTATTATATATTTATAATTCTTCATTTTAAATATATGTTTATTTGTTTTTTTATTTATTTAATTATATATTTATAGTAATTCTTCGTAAGAATATGTAAGTTCAAGATTCATAACATTATTTATTATTCGTCATATAAAGGTTTTGTACATATGTAAGTAGTATAATTCATATTTAAAAGAATGTTTCTTTTTTAAAACTGCTTTTTAAAAGTGATATGATTATTATTAGTCCAATAGTTTGTCATTTTTTCTTGCAATAATATATACTGTTAGGCAATAATTTTCAAAAATATCATTAAATATCTGTTTTAGCTTTGAGCTATATATATATATATATATATATATATATATATATATATATATATATATATAAAACATTTTTAACCGTCTTCATCATGTTTGAGACATTTACGAATTGCAAGAGTCCACGAGTTTTATCACAGTTTTGTCATAACGTGTCTTAATTATTCCCCCATTTATGACATCTTAAAAATAGACAGGCAATAAAACATTAAATTTGTAAATTTATTGGCCTAAATAAAATAATAATTAAAGATTACTTTTGATAATTACAATTCAAGTGTTATCTAAAGAGGTATTAAGGATACTTGGAGATCCTTTATCTTACTAAACTTTAGTCAAAAGTAACATTCATGTCCTTTATCTTACTAAACTTTAGTCAAAAGTAACATTCGTACATGATCAGTGAAATATGTCCACGTTAACTCGCTCGTACATGATCAGTGAAATATGTCCACGGTAACTCGCTCGTACATGATCAGTGAAATATGTCCACGTTAACTCGTTCGTATCTGTCTCTACACCATGAGGTTTGTGTTAGATTACATTATTTGCTTATATTATAATAATATAGACAGGATCGTTCATGCCTGAGAACGTGATGTAGAAACTCAGGAGTTCTACTGTTTGTCAATAAACACTTTATTATAACATTATATTATAAACACTACATTACAACCTATCTTTCGAATAGAAGAATAAAATATAAAAATAATAATAAATAATAAAATTGATAAAATATTTAAGGTTAACGAAACTCTTGCAATTCTTGAAACAGTGTTGGCCTCTTTATTGTTTTCCTAATTTTATAATAGTTTATGCCTTGACAAAATAATTTAAAATTACATAATAATTAAAAATGATAAAATAATTAACAAATAAAATCCACAGGAACCTAGTAGGAATGTTGATCTATTTTTGTACCATGATTCTAACTATTTGATTAAATTTAGCAAGACATAATAGCACTCAACTCTAGTGAACGTGTTTTCAGTTATTCTTGAAATGCTGTATACATATGACTGATACAGAAATTTAAACATAGTGGGGAGCAAGTGATTTAAGCAAAATTAATTAAGATTGCTTTGGTAAAATCTTTGAGACAATAGACGTATACAAAGACTCTTTGAGAAGTTTTCTGTAAGTCGTACATCAGTCCGACTTAAAATTGTGTGCATTTTTAAAAGAAGACGTTTAAACTTACTATGGTTTATTTCAACTTCAACAAACACCGATTAATTTTGTTGTAGAGTTTGCGATTTGAGGGTTGTACAACACCCCAAGTTAATAACGCCCAAACAAAATAAGATCAGAAGTGTTAAAAGAAATACTTTATATGTCTTTTGAGAAGATAGGTTTAAAACGGTCTGCAGTCAAATAATAAAATAATCTTAGCCAATGGGGAAACTTTTTAAATCCTTATGTAACTATGATGTTTATTGGAAAGGAAACATTTCTGCCAAAAGTCAATAGAAGCTAAATTTACAGAAACTAGCATGTATTTTAATTAAGTATTATATTAATGTTTTTAAAATATACATAAAATATTTTGTTTTGCAGAATAAGGTAATCCCCTTAGAGGCAAATTATCCAAAATTCTAAACAACGCCAATATACTGACAAAATATTTTTTTTAATTATTATCCTACTATAAATTGAAACAATAATTTATTATTCTTATGAACTGAAGATCAATTAACCAGTTTTTCTTCAAAAACAAAACTCCTACAAAAACCTTTGGTAAATTCCAATTATTTTGAAATGTGGTAAGTTAGAAATTTAAATAAGTTAATTATTAGTTTTAATAAAAACTTAATATCTACTATTTCCCCAGGCTTTAAAATACAATAAAAAAAATCTTAAAATTACTTACTTGTGTTCCATGGTACGCACCAGAAATATTCACAACAATAAAGGAATCCTAATAATACTAAAGTGAGAAAGTGCATTTGTTTATTCGTTTTGCTTTCACACGTTAACTATTTGACAGATTGTACTGCAATCTTATATGGACATTCTTAGGGTTTTTGGTATGAATATAGGGACAATTCATATTTCGAAAACCCCCCCCGGCTTACGCCCCAGTGGTCTCTGAAATAACGTAAAATCCCGTCTTGGTCTTCGAAATATTAATGGAAAACCTTGTTAAATGTAATCAACTGTTATTTGTAAACATAATTTTATGACAGCACAACCATATGTTTAGTTAATTCAACCACTATTTTCAATTTCTTTACCTTCATAGTGTGAAAACATAGAGTAAACTTGATAGCAACAGCACTTCTTAATTCAATCTCTTCTGTAACCGCTGTTGGAGTATTAAAATACCTATGTAAGAAAATTAAGAGCAAAACCATACTTTTAGCTGTAATTGTTTAGCAAATATTAAGTATTACATAAAAAGTTTAAAGTTACTACATAGTGTATACTTAAAAAAACACAAAAAGTCTCGCAAAAAAGATGGGTAAATTTCAAGACCCATCTTAGTTGTCTTTTGACAGAGTAGGCTTCTTAGATCTGTGTATATATACATGTTTTCTTGATTGGGAAACAAGACAAAATCAACCATGGAACAAGCAATACTAAAACCGAAATAAATTAAAATAGCCGTAAATATACACTTTTTGACATATTTTCTTGGTCGAGGCAATAAGGCAAACTCAACATTGGCGTCCGAAATATAATTCAATCAAAGTAGAAGTGGTCATACACGTGCATATGCTGCAAAATTGCACGCAAAGCCGCGGGTAACGGCTAGCAGCATTACTTAGTTATAGGCAATCTATTCATTTTTTATAAAGAAAGTCGTGGGGGTGATATCGCGTCCATCTTTCATTGATGAGGTACTCGATATAGGTTAGTTATATAAATACTGATATAATTCATAGACTGATATATCGACAATGGATTGGGAAGCAGAGCATGTAATTTACTGTATCAGGTGTACAGAAATCCATTCTTTCAAAAGATCGAAACACTGAGGGTATAAATAAAGGTAGAAAGCTGGGTGGTCCGTAAAGTATAACATAACTTTCCTTTTAGAAAATTCAACTAGTCGCGTTATTATTAAATCGTACCAGTTTGACAAGTTCAATTCTTAGTGTGTATGTTTACGTAGGTTTGTCCATACATGATCTCATAACCCGTTTAATGTACAATAAAGAGATTTTAGCACCAACGTATGCGTACTGAAGAGTAAAGCACAGCGGGGAATTACAAATTATTCACTCTAACCCTTTAACCTAAATTGAATACAATCGCAGAAGTCACTTTTCAACTGTAGTGGGCCTCTCAGTCCAAAGTTTATATGTATGGAGGCCTATACATTTGGCCAATGGAGATTATGTTGCAAAAACAATCACTCATTTAAGAGTAAGAATAACTACTCATTGATTTGTTATCTTTAACAAAAATTCTGAGAGACTATCTATTATGTGTGCAGTTAAATATAGCCAAAATAATTTCGAAGTTTCCTCAACCAAAAATGAATTTTTTATTTATAACTTAATTGAAATGTAATACATTTACACAATGTTATAATCAGTAATTTTAAAATCTAGGCAACAGATGATGTAAAAGATAAATTATTTCTTTTTTATAAATAATATTTGTTGAGACTTTAAATATACACCACAAAACAGCTGGTGATAAATTTAATGTTTAATGATATCCATTTGTTATTTTTGTTATTTCTCTCTTAACCTTGAACACTGAAAAAAAATATAATAGGATACCATCTTCGTATTATCTGGATTGTAACTGTCATAATGTAAGTACTGAAATGTGTTAAAATTGTTAATGTTAATTTAAGTTCTTTTATTTTTAAGAATATCTATAAAATTTAAAAACTGTACTGTTATTGAAGGAGGAGCTCTTCTGGTACTTTGGGATTATACCGACCACACCCAGACATGAATCGTTATTCGACATTTTGCTTCTACTGATTACTAGTTTAGCGTAGAACAATATTTCATCAATATAAAACAGGAATTGTCTTATCGCAAACACCTCCCCATCCTCAGACAGAGGTCAAAGTCGAGCGGTCTAGTAGATAACGTGATTGCAGAGTCTCGCCGCCCGTTCAGCTGGTGCGTCGCTTTGTTGTACTTCCGTGTTTTACCTCTACATTTCTTCAAACACAAAAATTCAACAAAAACAAACATTACCAAACTAAAACTAAACTCTTTATTGAAAAAACACTCAAAACTTGTTTTTATTCTTGATCACATTCCACCACCCAAAATGCGAGTGCCTCCGAAGCCCGCGCTGATGTCAAGGAAAGAAAAAAACATCCCTCGAGATAGTACCTATCATTAAAATATCAAATTCTAGAGGGGCTGATCAGAAATATAAATTGAATTGTAATGGAAAGGCAATTATGTACCATGCAAATCATGTGATGCCGCGCGGCCTGCCGTAATCGGTATTCTCGAGAAAGATAAGATAACAGCGACAACAATATCGATCAGAATACCTGGAAATGCTTGTAAGTTTGTAATTTTGTAATTAAAGAGTTGTTTTTTCGTTCTATCATGTTTATTTCTATAAATTTATATTTTTGTGTTCTTCGTACTGGTGTGGTCGGTATAATCCCAAAGTACCGCTCTTCTTATTGGAAAAACAATTTTCTATTATTTTATTAAAAAAAACTCACAATTCTCCAATACCAATATTTTTTGTATTTTAACACGAGGCCTTTCAATATCAAAGATTCCATCATCAGGCCTCGTGTTAAAATACAAAAATCACTAAAGAATTGTGAGTTTCTTTTATAAAACAATATAAAATTGTACTGTTATGTATCAAACCTCACTACATAGTTAAATAAAATTAATTATATATAGGTACATATAGGACTCTAAATATTGTTTTCTCTGGCATTTTAATTTGTTACTGAAAGCGTGGGAGCTATTCAATAAAAAACCTGAAATTATGTATAGAAATTGTTGGCGAAGCCACGTGTATCTGTTAGTAGAATAATAATTTAACAACACAAATATTTCGATTGATATTATGGTTCTCAAATATATAATAACTCATGAACACTTATATAAAAAGGATTTCCAATGATTATAATAATTAGTAATAAGTAATATTTCCCATAAATAAAATAAATTTCAATTAAATGTTTGTAAGGTGGAAGCTCATAATTTCTTAAATACCATGAAGTCATGTTTTATCCTGGAAACAGCGATTGCGTGTTGACCTAAAAATCAAATATAAATACTGATTTTTTCTCAAAAGGTTGCGCAGTTTCGATTCTCCCTCATATTAAAATCGTGAGGAGTTTCCCTTGTACATTGTAAAATATTTCCCGACGTTATTTATCCGGAATAAATGTTATGATTTTATCCGGTACGCTAGTAGCAGCAGGTTACAAAATGGAAAATGTTATCTCTCTCCTGCAGGAGACCAGTGACCCGTAGCCGTACTAGCCAATCAGAGAATCGTCATTAAAAATGTCTTGTTGCGATTTGAGGTGCACGTTAAAAAAACAGTAGATTCTATTGTTGGTCTATTCAGATCCGTGCAATGATTTGTTTCTACATGTGTATTTTCTTATACTTTTATTATTGAATCAATGCAAGGCCAACAATACAAAGGGCCCGCGCTTTAGATTCCACAAATTAATCGACGAGTGTCAGTCATTACAGACTCGCTTTCAATTTTAAAGCTACAAAAGTGTCTATAGATAACCATCATGCAAATGAAGCGGTGGTTATTCATCCCATTGCTGACTTGAAACATTGTTTTGTAACATATATTATTATTATATTGAAAAGAATTTTTCTAGTAATAACCATCACTTAAGTCAGGCATGCTAAGGAAAGTTCTGCTGTTCACGTCAGTGTTTTGTAGGATGTCTCTATTGGAGGTAATTTAAATTCCATTTTGGAGCAGAAATATAGCCCAGAATGCAGAGATTGGGATTTATACTCGTATAGTTAGTTAACAGGGCAGCCTCCAACGATATTATGAGTGTTTCGCCGTTCATGTCACGATTCCAAACAGTGCCTTCTGTACGTAGATCACCAGCTGCTGAAGTACCCTAACAGATTGGTGAGAATGAGATGGCTTCCTTGAACTAGGACTGAACAGTAATGCTGGGCTAGGAAATTTTACTTTCTTTATTTTTTGGGTTTGCACACATGGAGTAGGTCAGGATAGAGTGCAAAGATTGTGATTTCTATAAATCGCAACAATCTCATATCATTAAACATGGGAATTGTTTCGCTGAATAAAAACAAAGGATTACGTTATTAGGTAACTGTCCACTATAAAACCTGTTTAACATGAATTGGAGTGTCATGCAGAATCTTCTAAGTTTGTTGTTTTGTTCAATGAATCATCAGGTTATGTATCCTTGACATAATTGCACTCCTAAAATAAAAATCATATCTGCTAACCGACAACAATAAACATCAAAATTATAATCTCTGAAAGCCGTAATCTGCATTCCTTATTACATTAGGTAACAAAGTTAATAAATTGTACAACAAATTTACATAAAAATAAAATTATTTTAAATTTTACTGACAAACGCAAGTAACAAAACCATAAACAATAATATTCCGACAAAAAGTAAGTTAGATTTAACGTTATTACCACACATTTTTTGAAAGTGGTACCAATTTCAACCAGAATTAAAATTAATGTGGTAACAACAACAAAACTACTCAACGCAAAATTTAAAAATATAACGGCACCTTATAGTATGTACAAAATTAAAATAAGTCTAATTTACTTTGAATCTATTCGATGCTACCATTGGATTACTTTGAAGACAAGGCAGTTAGTTTTATATACAATATATATTCATGAAATAACAGGGTTTGCAATAAATTATCTTATAAAATTTATATTCGTAACTATATTATAGACTCCAATCATCGAAACGTATTGTACTTTGTGTAACCATAACGATGGCAAATATCCCAAATCTTGTTATCCTATCTAACCTTTTATCGTCACCAACAAACTTTAAGCAAAGAAGTGAGACCGATTCTGGTGTTTCATTTACCATTAGTAAAGACAATTTAAACTTCAATGTTTGCAGTTTTATCGCACCACATGCATTACCGGACTGCTCAGTTTATATAATTTTGTTAGAATATTGCCATCTTTGTAACTTTAATAACTATTTCCTAAAATTAGATAAGTAATTAAAATTAGGTTCAGACATGTATTATTATCCGATTTCTTCTAATGTCGGTTGATATGTAAAAGGTCTGTTTCAACATGCACTAGGTTGATGATATGTCAATTTTGCACATTAAGTAACGCTTAAATTTGTTTTAATAAAAAGACACGAACCGGTAAAGAATTATATACGAAAATTTAAGCGTTTTTTAATTACTAACACAGAAATTAATTATAAAAAAATCTTAAAAGTGTTTTATATCGCTACCTTGCGTAGCAGCCAAAGTCTGAATGTCCCATGAAAAAGACAATTTTTATTTCCTATTCCATTTTTTTTTTTTATTTATTAAAAGACTATTTTCCTAAACAAAATATTCCTTTCAGCAAGGGCAATAATTTTGTAATTGGTATTGTTCATGAAATATCATATTAAAATTCCACTGATAGTTTTGATGGTTAATTGGAAAATGTTATTAAGAAAATTTAGATACATCCGCATAACCCAAAATATCTCTAAATAATATTTTGATTAGTTTATCTGCATTTCTGTTTCCAGTTTTAAAATTATTTGTAATATTGACTATTGGTGAAGATAGATAGGAACATATTTTCTCAAATTATTTTTAAAATTGTTTTTTTTAATCACAGTTCACTAAAATATCAAAACTAAAATTGGCATTCAGTAAAATAATCGTTATAACATAAATATTTAGATTTAATGACCAGCTTCTTACAGGAATAATTATTTTACAATTTTTCTAAAGAGAGGTTTTAAAAATAAAATTAGTTGAAAGTTAACTTTTTGATTCAAATTAATTTGACTACATTTTTTATAAAATGCAAATAAAATATCATTTTCTAATTTAATTCCAAATCTACTATAAGTGAAGCTAAATAAAACTTCGGTGAAACCTTATTCGTATCACGTATATTACTTCCTGTTACAGTTGGTACAGATTCAAATTGAACTATACTCCTTCAATATTAAATTTATTCTGACCGTAGAATATTAAGTTTCTATTGGGAACAACCTTTAACTAAAATTAAAGTTGAAAAATTTACGTGAACAAATCTTGCTATAACCTGTACATATCTTGCAATCTTGCATTAAAATTTAGTATGCTCTAATATTTTCTTCATTTAGTTGTATCAGTATAATACAACATTCCCTGTTAAAAGAGAGCTAACATTATTTGACAACAAACAACCTACACGAAAATCGTAATTCGAATTATAAATTTATTACTACATGATTAGTACTCAAAAAAATTACTTTTTGAAATATCAGGTACACGGCCTGCATGGAGTAAGAAAATCTTAAATGAGAGCGTAGGTCCAGTCATGTAATTAAAGGAGATCACAATGCCACAAATCCGACCTTAAAAGTGTCAGACTTGAAAAAGGGCACTGGTTTACAGTTTAAAAAGGTTGGAAAGTGAAACTTTATAAATACGTACTAGACCTGAAAATGTTTTAGGGTAACTACTCTATCTAACTAATGACTATTAACACGCAATGTAGGATGTAAACACGAGGAATTCTACAAAAATATTAAACGTAAGTGTAGGTCAAGATTTACATAGTTACAAAAGAATTTGTTTATCAGAGATGAATACAAAAAGTGCTTAAAAAGTTTGATAAGGGTTAGCATTCTTTCAGCCAATTAGTGTTATTTACATTATAATATTGAATCATTAATAATTTACGATCAGGAGAAATGAGCCGACAAGCTGAGGTACATTTCAAGATCTGCTCACCTGGTCATCCAAGTGTGTTTACTAGGGAAGAGGAATTAGCGTTTGCGAGCCACGCAAATAAACTTTGCGAATATGGCTTTCCAATATATGAACTAGATCTACGTTTTATCGCAAAAACTTATCTGAGTAGGCGAGGTAAAATAGTTAGACAATTTAAAAATAATTTACCGGGACGTGATTGGGAAAGGTCTTTCCTAGGAAGACATCCAGTACTAACAAAGAAGTTTGCCTCGAACATCAAAAGGACACGTGCTGCAGTGACTGAGGAGACATTAACTGACTACATAACCAACCTAGAACATGTTGTGACTGATGGTGGACCGGTACCACCAAACAATGTAAACAACTACGATGAAACCAACATGACCAACGATCCTGTAAAGAAATCATTTGTCATAGCGGTTTTTAGTACCCAGAGAGGGTGATGAAATCAAAAAAATCAAGCACAACAGTGATATTCTGTGCTAATGCTGCTGGAGAGTCACTACCCCCCTTATGTAATATACAAGGCGGAACATTTATAGAACACCTAGACAGAACGTGGGTCTGATGGAGCTTGGTATAACTGGACACAACATTGGTGGATTGACCTGCCAACATTCGAAGAATGGTTTACGTCACCATTTGCTTCCAGAATTAAAAAAAGAGATGGAAAAAACCAAAAGGCTTGTTTCCCAGGCTCTTGAAAAAGCCTGGGAAATATTCATTAATATTATTTCTGGCAACCAATGTTTATTTAATGAGATTACATCAGTGGGTATGGGTATTATCAATCTAGAAAAATTCTAAAATCAGAAATATTAATTGCAAAACCCCGAATTTTTAAATAAATGTGGGAGACACTTTTCGCACTTAGTACTTTTTCTTTATACTGTACTTTCTTCTTAATTTATTTAAGTTGACATTTTTTGAACATTTGCTTTAACAAATATTATCTTGATTATTAGAAATAACAGCACCACTATTTAGTTTACAAATAGATTAGTCTAGTTCAATTTTTTTAGAAGATTGTTTATTATATATAAATTAGCTGTTTCGGAGTGAGAAAGCCTTGTAGTGGTGTGCATTATGGAGTTATCAACTGTCTTCCGTCAGATTGCTGTCATTTATTTCCATGTTGGTAGTTGGAGGTTGGTAGGCCTGCTCAGCCTTAAAAGTCTTTGTGATTTTATGCTCCGTAATATTTTACATTTACGACTGTTTTTAATAATGAGTTAAATTAAAACAAGTTTATAAAGGTTTTAATTTAGTGTCGAGCAAACAAATCTGAAGCCACCAAAACCATCGAGCAACTGTAAGTAGTGAATGTCGGAGTCTCGTCACTAACATATTGGAGCCGGACAGTTCTGGAGCGTAATCGCTGTTGGAACGGCAAGTGAGGCTACTGCGCATCCACACTGCACAGCTGGGGTGCACCCCCTAGACATAGCACCCCCTCGTTACTGACGTCATTTTAACGTCACGAAAGGGGAAAGGGTGGCTAAATCAGCGCAGTGGCCGTGTCCATGCCCTGAATAAGCACCCCCTTCGAGTAGGTGGGTCCTAATTCAGGGCCTTGACCGTGTCCATGTGCTGATTTAGTAGCACCCCCCTAAATCAGCGAGCGCCTATACCTTGTTGATCTGAAGAATAACCATCCCTTACTGAATAAAACAATAGAACTCTAACCATATTGCGATATGTTAATTGCTATGATTTGACTAATATTTCAAAGACAAATAATTAATTACCTATTGTAAAAAATACTATGCATCCAATATGCTTACGTTAAAAAACTAGGATTTAGACATTCAAATACAAAATATTGCTTAAATCTGGTATGTGTACTAAATATACATGGTCAGAGATTCTATCAACACATTCACCACTTTATAAACAATTATCTATTTGTTTTGAATTTTACGAAGACCAATCAAACTCGGGAAAACTTTGTACTGTGAAAGTGTAATTTTCCAAAGGCTAAGGATCAATGATTTTTAGGGACAGGCCAATTTGAATAGTATGGTTCAAACACATTGGAACAAAAAATTACAATATTATGTAATGTTTACAAGAATAAATATCTGCTATCTACATCGTGTTTTAGTTTGTAAAGGAGTTTGTGCAAGGCGATAATGTTCGTGAAGTTGATTGGATTCAGTTATATCTATGTTAGTTAAACTATATTCAACAAAAAATATAAATGCTGTAACAATCCATGTTGAAACAAGTAGCAATAAATATATTATCATATTTTCAAAAGCATTATTGCTCAAGTGAATATAGAGTCATTGATATACGGATTAATATGGATCCCCATTGCTTAGTTTCTTCTCTGTCGGTGTGTGTATGTTTTTTATAAAACATTTAATATGTTAAAAAAATTTAATCCTGCCAAGTGTTGGTCAAATTTTTATGGAGGGAAGGCTAGCTGCAAAAATATATTATGATAACATCTTTAATACTTTCAAAATTGTAGCTATTAAATTTTTAACTTTTTAAAAATCTGTAATTTTAATAAAGTATTGCAAGAGTTACATTTTAAGTGGATTCTATCACAAATCTAATGACCAAACTTATGCAAAATAACATATGCACAGATTTACTGTGACAAAACACTGTCGACATTGAGGTTCTCAGCGAGTAGCTCACAATACAAAACTCTTTATTAACAGCAGCTCCAGAGTATCTTATGCTAATTGCACTCAGATCGGAGTCCCCTCGTACATGAAATACATTAACATATGCTGCCAAGTCACTCTTTTCTCTAATACATTAAAAACTAATAGAAATATTGTAAATTTATCAACAATGAACAATTATTACAGATATAAACAAAATTCTTGGTTAATAATAATAAACTGCTTTATTTACCATAAGGCATAAAATATTCACAATGTATGTTATAAAACTAAACTCGCCTTCGGCTCGCTGGGGCTACGCCCCAGGCCCCCATGATGTACGCTTGCATATTCGGGGATGAGCGGTTTAAATTCACGCTTGCAAATTCGGGGATAAGAAAGAATTTGGTGATTGTTAAAATTCGGACATGAGTCATGCCAGGAAATTCCCTGGGGGGTTTAATGTTACTGGGGGGGTTAAGACATCAGGGGTTATCTGGTTATACCAGGAACTTCCCAAGGGGGGTTTAAGAGATATGGTGATTGTTAGAATTCGGACATGAGGTCATGCCAGGAAATTCCCTAGGGGGGGGGTTAATGTTACCAGGGTGGTTAACACATCGGGGGTTTTAATTTACTCAGGAAATTATATGGTCATACAAGGAAATTCCAGGGGTGTTTAATGTAACCTTCGCTAACGCTCAGCCAATTCACGATGTGCTCCAGTAGACGTATATTAGTCAGTCGTTTTAACTAATTTTAACCAAAGTTTTTGATTTAAAGAGCATTTTACGGCTTAAACCGTTAGAGATACGAGAAAAAGTGACTGGACCTTTCTTGTCGGAAATTTAATTTTGTCTTTCGATTCCGTCATCAGATTTTAGCTGCGAGCTTTGGTTTAGCCAGGAATGAGCTCGGGAGAAAAGTCTGCACTGGTCAGCTATCTTGAATTGTTTAGTATAAACATAATAAAAACCGACCTTAAGGCAGTATTTTAAGTGGAACAGGGGGTTTAATATCACCAGGAGACTATCTAGTCAAGGCGAGAAATTCCCGTGGGGGGGGTTGATTAATGTTAAGGAGGTTAAGACAAGAGGGGGTTTAATTTCGTCAGGATATTGTCTGGTCATATGAACAAATTCCCAGGGGGGGTTAACGTTACCGGGGGATAAGTCTCCAGGGGGTTTATCTGGTCATACCAGGATCTTCCCAGGGGGGGGGGTTAAGAGATTTGGTGACTGGTAAAATATTCGGACATGAGGTCATGGCAGGAAATTCCCTGGGGGGTTTAATGTTACCAGGGGGGTTAACACATCAGGGGGTTGAATGTACAGGAGGTTATCAGGTCATACCAGGAAATCCCCGGGGGGGGGTTAATATTACCGGGTTAATGACACACTTGGGCCTTTTTTTAGAGGGTATTGTGTCTGTGAACATAATAAATATTCCTCTGTCCCTATCTACTATTGACGCTTAGCTAACGCTCAGCCAACTCCCGAAGTCACTGAACCTGATTTCCTAAATCCCGTTTTAAAATTTGTTTTGAGTTACGACCAACCGTTTAGCCGCTATCAAGCCCGGAATGTAAATTTTTAGGCGAAAATGTCCAATATTTTCACTTAATCGCGTTTTGCGGTCAAACTAAGGGAAATATAGTTAAAGAGTCACTGGACCTTTTTTGTAGGTCATCTTATTTCCTAAATAAAACGTTAGTCTTATTTTGACCTCCGACCAATGGTTTCGCCGCTATCGACCCCAAAAACAAAAGTTTCGCGTAAAAGTTACAACAAAATTGTACATAATCACGTTTTTTCGGCCAAACCAATCGAGATAGGGCAAAAGATTACTGGACCTTTTCTGTAGATCGCGCAATTTGCTAATTTGATGGGTCAATCAGATTTGAGCTACGACCAACGGTTTCGGGCCGCTATCGGGCTTGAAACATTATTTTTATCGAAAAAATCTCTGGAATTTCAAATGTTCGAGCGTTTTGTCGCTTAACCATGGAAGATAGAGCAAAAAGTCATTAGACCTTTTTTGTAGTTTCACTTTCATTCCTGACCATGAATTTTCCGTCAGATCCGAGCTAGCTCCAACGGTTCGCACCGCTATCGGGCTTACAAAAAATGCCTGCAGGGGAGAAGAATGCGCGATTTTTTGGGAATTTTTTTTGAGGGGTTGAAAATGAAAAATTCTCACTTTTCGGGATTTTCCTGGTGGTTACACGTGGAAAGCTATCTGTGTACCAAATTTTCAAGTCTCTAACTCATCTGGAAGTAGGTTAGAATTAGTATACGTGAGTGAGTGAGTGAGTCAGTCAGTCAGTCAGTTACACATGCGGTTGTATATATATTAGACTCGCCTTCGCTCGCTGGGGGCTACGCCCCCAGGCCCCCCATTTGGGTGTTGGCCAAATTCGGGGATAAGCGTAGTTCGGTGATTGGTTAAATTCAGACGTGAAGTTTCCAAATTTTATGTATCCGTTCTCGAGAATCTTACGGTCGTAATGCTTCGCAAACGCTCAGCCAAAAGATGTGTGGTGTATAATATTAATCAATCGATGTGGTAGAAGAGTTAAGTTATGTGTTCGTGAAATTTGGAGACAAGAAGAATTTGGTTTTAACCAAAGTCAGAGGACGTATGTATAACCACAGTTTAATTTTCCGGATTTACCCCAAACTTTATTTGACTTTGGAAGCGTTTTAAGGCTTAACCGTTAGAGTTACGACAAAAAGTGACTGGACCTTTCTTGTCGGAAATTTAATTTTGTCTTTCGATTGTGCCCTCAGATCTGATCTACGACCTATGGTTTAGCCAGAAATGAGCTCGGGAGAAAAGTCTGCACGGGTCAGCTATCTTGAATTGTTTAGTATAAACATAATAAAAACCGACCTCAAGGCAGTATATTTTAAGTCGAACAGGGGGTTTAATATCACCAGGAGACTATCTAGTCAAGGCGAGAAATTCCCTGGGTGGGTGATTAATGTTAAGGAGGTTAAGAAGTAAGACAAGAGGGGGTTTTAATTTCGTCAGGATATTGTCTGGTCATATGAACAAATTCCCAGGGGGGGTTAACGTTACCGGGGGATAAGTCTCCCAGGGGGTTATCTGGACATCCATACCAGGATCTTCCCAGGGGGGGGGGGTTAAGAGATTTGGTGACTGGTAAAATTCGGACATGAGGTCATGGCAGGAAATTCCCTGGGGGGGTTTAATGTTACCAGGGAGGTTAACACATCAGGGGGTTGAATGTACAGGAGGTTATCAGGTCATACCAGGAAATCCCCGGGGGGGGGGTTAATATTACCGGGGGTTAATGACACACTTGGGCCTTTTTTAGAGGGTATTGTGTCTGTGAACATAATAAATATTCCTCTGTCCCTATCTACTATTGATGCTTAGCTAACGCTCAGCCAACTCCCGAAGTCACTGAACCTTTTCTGTAGATCACGTGATTTCCTAAATCCCGTTTAAAATTTGTTTTGAGTTACGACCATCCGTTTAGCCGCTATCAAGCCCGGAATGTAAATTTTTAGGCGAAAATGTCCAATATTTTCACTTAATCGCGTTTTGCGGTCAAACTAAGGGAAATAATAGTAAAAAGTCACTGGACCTTTTTTGTAGGTCATCTTATTTCCTAAAAAAACGTTAGTCTTATTTTGACCTCCGACCAATGGTTTCGCCGCTATCGACCCCAAAAACAAAAGTTTCGCGTAAAAAGTTACAACAAAATTGTACATAATCACGTTTTTCGGCCAAAACCAATCGAGATAGGGCAAAAGATTACTGGACCTTTTCTGTAGATCGCGCAATTTGCTAATTTAATGGTCAATCAGATTTGAGCTACGACCAACGGTTCGGGCCGCTATCGGGCTTGAAAACATTATTTTTTTATCGAAAAAAATCTCTGGAATTTCAAATGTTTCGAGCGTTTTGTCCGCTTAACCATGGAAGATAGAGCAAAAAGTCATTAGACCTTTTTTGTAGTTCACTTCATTCCTGACCATGAATTTTCCGTCAGATCCGAGCTAGCTCCAAACGGTTCGCCCGCTATCGGCTTACAAAAAATGCCTGCAGGGGTGAAGAATGCGCGATTTTTTGGGGAATTTTTTTGAGGGGTTGAAAATGAAAAATTCTCACTTTTCGGGATTTTCCTGGTGGTTACACGTGGAAAGCTATCTGTGTACCAAATTTCAAGTCTCTAACTCATCTGGAAGTAGGTTAGAATTAGTATACGTGAGTGAGTGAGTCAGTCAGTCAGTCAGTTACACATGCGGTTGTATATATATTAGACTCGCCTTCGGCTCGCTGGGGGCTACGCCCCCAGGCCCCCAAAGTAAACGCTTGCAAATTCGGGGATAAGCGGAATTCGGTGACTGGTTTAAGTCCCGGACATTAAGTAAATGACAAGGGATTTAAAAAATTGACCTTTTTCATAGATTTTTTTCCGGATTCGTAAAAACTTTTGACTTTGAGGGCATTTTGCGGTTAAACCGTTTAGAGATACGACAAAAAGTGACTGGACCTTTCTTGTTTGGAAATTTAATTTTTGTCTGTCGATCGTGCCCTCAGATCTGATCTACGACCTATGGTTTAGCCAGAAATGAGCTCGGGAGAAAAGTCTGCACGGGTCAGCTATCTTGAATTGTTTAGTTTTAAACATAATAAAAACCGACCTCAAGGCAGTATTTTAAGTCGAACAGGGGGTTTAATATCACCAGGAGACTATCTAGTCAAGGCGAGAAATTCCCTGGGTGGGTGATTAATGTTTAAGGAGGTTAAGACAAGAGGGGGTTTAATTTCGTCAGGATATTGTCTGGTCATATGAACAAAT
Organism: Homalodisca vitripennis; assembly: GCF_021130785.1. Taxonomy (NCBI): domain Eukaryota; kingdom Metazoa; phylum Arthropoda; class Insecta; order Hemiptera; family Cicadellidae; genus Homalodisca; species Homalodisca vitripennis. The sequence goes on from NC_060214.1 coordinate 61,800,986, forward strand.
TCCCAGGGGGGGTTAACGTTACCGGGGGATAAGTCTCCAGGGGGTTATCTGGTCATACCAGGATCTTCCCAGGGGGGGGTTAAGAGATTTGGTGACTGGTAAAATTCGGACATGAGGTCATGGCAGGAAATTCCCTGGGGGGTTTAATGTTACCAGGGGGTTAACACATCAGGGGGTTGAATGTACAGGAGGTTATCAGGTCATACCAGGAAATCCCCGGGGGGGGGGGTTAATATTACCGGGGGTTAATGACACACTTGGGCCTTTTTTTAGAGGGTATTGTGTCTGTGAACATAATAAATATTCCTCTGTCCCTATCTACTATTGACGCTTAGCTAACGCTCAGCCAACTCCCGAAGTCACTGAACCTTTTCTGTAGATCACGTGATTTCCTAAATCCCGTTTAAAAAATTTGTTTTGAGTTACGACCAACCGTTTAGGCCGCTATCAAGCCCGGAATGTAAATTTGTAGGCGAAAAATGTCCAATATTTTCACTTAATCGCGTTTTGCGGTCAAACTAAGGGAAATATAGTAAAAAGTCACTGACCTTTTTTGTAGGTCATCTAATTTCCTAAATAAAACGTTAGTCTTATTTTGACCTCCGACCAATGGTTTCGCCGCTATCGACCCCAAAAACAAAAGTTTCGCGTAAAAGTTACAACAAAATTGTACATAATCACGTTTTTTTTCGGCCAAACCAATCGAGATAGGGCAAAAGATTACTGGACCTTTTCTGTAGATCGCGCAATTTGCTAATTTGATGGGTCAATCAGATTTGAGCTACGACCAACGGTTTCGGCCGCTATCGGGCTTGAAACATTATTTTTATCGAAAAAATCTCTGGAATTTCAAATGTTCGAGCGTTTTGTCGCTTAAAACCATGGAAGATAGAGCAAAAAGTCATTAGACCTTTTTTGTAGTTCACTTCATTCCTGACCATGAATTTTCCGTCAGATCCGAGCTAGCTCCAACGGTTCGCCCGCTATCGGCTTACAAAAAATGCCTGCAGGGGTGAAGAATGCGCGATTTTTTGGGAATTTTTTTGAGGGGTTGAAAATGAAAAATTCTCACTTTTCGGGATTTTCCTGGTGGTTACACGTGGAAAGCTATCTGTGTACCAAATTTCAAGTCTCTAACTCATCTGGAAGTAGGTTAGAATTTAGTATACGTGAGTGAGTGAGTCAGTCATTCAGTTTACACATGCGGTTGTATATATATTAGACTCGCCTTCGGCTCGCTGGGGGCTAACGCCCCCAGGCCCCCAAAGTAAAACGCTTGCAAATTCGGGGATAAGCGGAATTCGGTGACTGGTTAAGTCCGGACATTAAGTAAATGACAAGGGATTTAAAAATTGACCTTTTTCATAGATTTTTTTTTCCGGATTCGTAAAAACTTTTGACTTTGAGGGCATTTTGCGGTTAAACCGTTAGAGATACGACAAAAAGTGACTGGACCTTTCTTGTTGGAAATTTAATTTTGTCTTTCGATTGTGCCCTCAGATCTGATCTACGACCTATGGTTTAGCCAGAAATGAGCTCGGGAGAAAAGTCTGCACGGTCAGCTATCTTGAATTGTTTAGTTTAAACATAATAAAAACCGACCTCAAGGCAGTATTTTAAGTCGAACAGGGGGTTTAATATCACCAGGAGACTATCTAGTCAAGGCGAGAAATTCCCTGGGTGGGTGATTAATGTTAAGGAGGTTAAGACAAGAGGGGGTTTAATTTTCGTCAGGATATTGTCTGGTCATATGAACAAATTCCCAGGGGGGTTAACGTTACCGGGGGATAAGTCTCCAGGGGGTTATCTGGTCATACCAGGCAATCTTCCCAGGGGGGGGGTTAAGAGATTTGGTGACTGGTTAAAATTCGGACATGAGGTCATGGCAGGAAATTCCCTGGGGGGGGTTAATGTTACCAGGGGGGTTAACACATCAGGGGGTTGAATGTACAGGAGGTTATCAGGTCATACCAGGAAATCCCCGGGGGGGGGGGGTTAATATTACCGGGGTTAATGACACACTTGGGCCTTTTTTAGAGAGGTATTGTGTCTGTGAACATAATAAATATTTCCTCTGTCCCTATCTACTATTGACGCTTAGCTAACGCTCAGCCAACTCCCGAAGTCACTGAACCTTTTCTGTAGATCACGTGATTTCCTAAATCCCGTTTAAAATTTGTTTTGAGTTACGACCAACCGTTTAGCCGCTATCAAGCCCGGAATGTAAATTTTTAGGCGAAAATGTCCAATATTTTCACTTAATCGCGCTTTTTGCGGTCAAACTAAGGGAAATATAGTAAAAAGGTCACTGGGACCTTTTTTTGTAGGTCATCTAATTTCCTAAATAAAACGTAGTCTTATTTTTGACCTCCGACCAATGGTTTCGCCGCTATCGACCCCAAAAACAAAAAGTTTCGCGTAAAAGTTACAACAAAATTTGTACATAATCACGTTTTTTCGGCCAAACCAATCGAGATAGGGCAAAAGATTACTGGACCTTTTCTGTAGATCGCGCAATTTGCTAATTTTGATGGGTCAATCAGATTTGAGCTACGACCAACGGTTTCGGGCCGCTATCGGGCTTGAAACATTATTTTTATCGAAAAAATCTCTGGAATTTCAAATGTTCGGAGCGTTTTGTCGCTTAACCATGGAAGATAGAGCAAAAAGTCATTAGACCTTTTTTTGTAGTTCACTTCATTCCTGACCATCGAAATTTTCCGTCAGATCCGAGCTAGCTCCAACGGTTCGCCCGCTATCGGGTCTACAAAAAATGCCTGCAGGGGTGAAAGAATGCGCGATTTTTTGGGAATTTTTTTTTGAGGGGTTGAAAATGAAAAATTCTCGACTTTTCGGGATTTTCCCTGGTGGTTACACGTGGAAAGCTATCTGTGTACCAAATTTCAAGTCTCTAACTCATCTGGAAGTAGGTTAGAATTAGTATACGTGAGTGAGTGAGTCAGTCAGTCAGTTTTACACATGCGGTTGGTATATATATTAGATAACCGTTAGAGATATGACAAAAAGTGACTGCACATTTCTTGTCGAAAATTTAATTTTTGTCTTTCGATTATGCCATCAGATTTTAAGCTACGACCTATAATTTAGGCAGTACAGAAGTTGGGACAAAATACTGCACTGGGCACTTTCAAAATATCACGTAAAAACTTAAAAAATCAATACTTAAAACGCGTTATGCGGCCAAACCGTTGAGGATAGGGCAAAATGTTACTGAACATTTTTTGTAGATCACGTAATTTCATAAATCCTTTTATAAATTTGTTTTGAGCTACGACCAACAGTTTAGCCGCTATCGAGCCCGAAAGGTAAATTTTTAGGCGATAATTTCCAAATACTTTCACTTAATCGCGTTTTGCGGCCAAACCAATGGAGATAGAGTAAAGAGTTACAGGCACATTTTTGTAGATCACCTCATTTCCTAACTCCAACGTTTGTCTTATTTCGACCTCAGACCAATGGTTTCGCCGCTATCGACCCCGAAAACAAAAGTTTCACGTAAAGATTACAAAAAAATTGCACATAATCACGTTTTTTTCGGCCGAACCACTGGAGGTAGAGCAAAAAGTCACTGGACCTTTTCTGTAGATCGCGTAATTTACTAATTTGATGGGTCAATCAGATTTGAGCTACGACCTACCGTTCGGCCACTATCAGGCTCGAAACTTTATTTTAAGCAAAAAAAATCTCTGGAATGTCAAACATTCCCGCGTTTTGTCGCTTAACCACACGAGATAGGACAAAAAGTCACTGGACCTTTTTTGTTAGTTCACTTCATTCCTAACTAACGATTTTTTCGTCAGATCGAAGCTAGCTCCAACGGTTCGCCCGCTATCGGGCTTACAAGAAAGGCCTGCAAGGGTAAAGAATGCGCGAATTTTCGGGAATTTTTTTGAGGGGTTTAAAAGTAAAAATTCCCGGTTTTCAGACTTTTCCTGTTTGTTATACGGCAAAAGGTACCTGTGTGCCAAATTCAAGTTTCTAGCACTTCTAGAAGTAGGTTAGAATTTGTATACATCCATCAGTGAGTGAGTTACACATGCGGCTGTATAGTATATTAGATAATAGAGATTTTGGATTAACTGTTGTGTATTAAGAATAATACACAACAAGCACAATCGTACAGTAATTATCAGATAGTAATTCTTTTATAGATAACAACATCATAGATTAGTTGTTTTATTGAAAATACACCTGATTGTAGCATGACTAAATTTTATTAAGTAAATGTGTCCGTAGAACAATAGATATTAAAACAAATTCATTAAACATCAAATTGCTATCTATGCTATCCGTAGGTAGGCCTGAAAAATAAATTACAATTGTTTTGCATCCAAGAGCAAATGTACTGAAAAAACTATTTATGTTTATAATAAGTGACAATTAAAAAAACTGTCATATTCCTACTTCTTTTTTTGATTCCATACAACAGAATTTTGAAATGTAATTATTAAATTAAATATGAAACATTAAATGTGTTATGATATTTAATGTTAGTCAATTCATTATGTGTCGATACATATTTAATATTACGTACTATAACAATGAACTCTTTTGTCTAAAATATGAGCTTAAAATTGTTTGCCGGGAAACAGCGGGAAGTAAACAAAATTATATTAGTTTTTAAGTATAGATAATTAAACTGAGAAAAAACACTTCATTTTCTTTCAGATATTAAATGAAACATGTAATTTAATTATGGCTTTATATAAAAGAGCGTAATTTTAATTATATCGAGAAACGTGATCGATTGAGTTGAGTTTTCACGATTGCATTAAACTTGCACTGATAATGCCCAGCGAATACACTTAACTAGACTATCAGTAGATTTTCTATTGGGAAGGACACCAATAAACAATGCATGCACAATAAAACTGACACAGCATATATACTTGACTAACTGTGTATTAAAAACAATAATAACATTTTACCTTCCATAATATTCCAAAAAACGTATTTTGTCCTGCTAAAATAACCAAATATAACAATATCAAATCAAATAAAAAACAGCTTTCATTTCCACAAAACTGTATAACTGTACATACAGCAGTAATAATCATATATTGAAGAGATAAAACAAGAAATTATGGTATATATAATATAAAATTGTTATAGTATTCTTATAGTTGACATGAAAGAACTTAATACACAATAATAAAAGATCTTAAGGATTGATCGATCAAAAGGATTAATCGTACATCGAAATTAAGAAAGTGAATTAAAATTAAAACCAAATAAAAACAGCATTTATCATTAGTCTTACATGCCTGTTTATGAAACTCAAAGGGATAGAGCCTACATAGGCTTTAATGAACTGAGCGTAGACTCAAATTTGAACATTGTAAGTTTATGTTCTTATTATCTCAATCAGTGCGTTGATTAATTTTATAAACATGTTAATTGAAAGAATTAACTAAAGAAGAACATGATTATTGATATGATTTTAATTAATTCTGTTAATTAGCGATATTTAGAGAAAATTCAGAAAGCAGTCATGAGGGAAAATGTTTTACAAAATTAGGACAATGTGTGCGAGAGGGAGGAATCCTAAGGTCTATATTAGCTTTGTACGTCCGAGCATTATTATGTAATATTAAGCCGTATGGTAATTTTGAAGAGACAGTAGGCACACTTGAAAAACATATTATTTAATCGTGTATCCGAAATTTCAATACAATCGTAGATATTAGCTTATAACATACAGCGTCACACAAATCCAGAGAAAAACTATTATATTTACTATTAAATTAAATCTGTAAAATACAGATATGAATATACAATAATAAACCTTCTCACATTTTTATATATTTTATTTTACAATGTACATTTCGAATTCAATGAATTCATCATGAGGTAATTATAGGTTCATCTCGTACATCTTACAATAAAATATATAAAAAGTAATAAAAGGTTTATTATTGTATATTTATATTAAACACTTTTCAAGGCTACATTGTAATATAGATAAATCTCCTTGTGTTGCTTGTTGAATGCTAGGGGGTGCTAATTCAGTGACTGGGCCATGTCCATGCGCTGAATGAGCACCCCCTTGGAACAGGGGGGGGGGTGTTAGTTCAGGGCCTCGACCATGTTCATGCGCTGAATTAGCACCTCCCTGCCGTGACGTCAGAGGCCGAGGAGGTGCTTATTCCAGGGGGTGCTAAAGCAGCGTCCCCACAGCTGGGGCTACCAACGTCGCCGCTCTTGTCGTCCCGCCTGAGCCTGCCTCTGCTGTCTGCACACTCCGCTACGCTGGATTTTTCGAGGCGCCTTCATTAAACTGATACCACATCGCTATATTGCTGTCCTGCAGCCGTCTCAACTATCAGGCGTCTGAATTTACGAGCTTAGACTTTTTTATTAGCTTCAGTAGAATCTTAGTATTTATTATAAGCTCAAATTATATAGTAGACTAGCTCTCAGTGTTATTGTTGTTCGTTGTTTTTATCTATTTGTCTTGTTTCATTTATTTATTTTAACTGTGGCTCATATTTCTTGTATTCGTTAAGTTTTAAACTAATTACTGTTATTATTTGATTATTTATTTTATTTATTGACGATTTTAATATTAATATTATTATAAATCATTTATTACTTAGGTTGGTTTTTTAATATGTTGACACAAAAATTCCTCCTATCACTAGGTCAAGTGAATTGCTGAATGTTGTTGATGGTTTGTTTTATATTGAGTAAGACTTTATCGATATAGCATCCCAGTTCTATAACGAACTTAAATCTTGTTCAGCCACATTTGGAGAGGACGTTATTGCAAAACTTATTCCACACATTAGCCTAATTTTAAGTAAGCTAAACGACCTTTCCAAGGCGAATAGTGAGCTTAGTGAGGAATTAGGTATTTTCCTTCGTCAAATTCATATATTTGGTGTTAGAGCCCAAAAGGTTATGTGTTGCCAAGAAAAACTAAAAGTCAACTAAAAAGATACCTAAACAGGAAGAGAGACTGTGAACATTGTACATAATATGGTGAAGGGAACTTTTAATGTTGTTTGAAGACCCAATGTTTTGTTCATCTCTAGTGGTAAATTGAGTTTTTTTCAAATGTAGGTACAGTTTCTCCTAAGTCAGTGGCACTCTCACTGTGAACTTTGTGTGTGGTGCTTATTAGTACAGTAAACACTGTTAATATACTTTATATTATTGCCACAGTTAACACACGACACGCACGCACACACACACACACACACACACAATGTAAATTAAGTGTAAATTGCACTAGCTTTCAAATAATTATAATAATCTTACCCCCAATAAGTAGGTTAAAAATAGATTAGTTTAATACAATCAAGTATAAAGTATTTAGGCAAAACTGCATTGTGTTATTTTAAGAACTGTTTTAAGTGTATCAACTTAAAATGTAAAATTTAATATGCGCATCATAGGAACTACAAGGTTATCTTGAGAGTATTTCTTTATCCTCATTATTTTTGAAGCATTTGTATAAATTTTGCTATATGTAGGCCACTTAAATTTCAATAATCTTGAAAATGTCTTAATTTGTTTGATTTTTGGGATTTTTTTTTGGGAAAGTTCAATTTGGAATTTGTAGTGAAAACTGATTCAATCCGAAAAGGAGAGTTTTTAGAATTTATAGTTGATAACTGCTTGGATGTAAAGTAAAACTAGAAACATTACAAATCTATTTACTATTCTTCATATTATAACCATAGGCCTTTATTGTTCCGATATATACTTTTTGGCACATAAGATGCAATATTTCAAGTTTCTACCAATTGGATGAGTTCTGTCAACCAAGCGTTTAAATAAATAGTTAACTGACTTGATATCTAATGAGATGATACAAGCCTCAACCTCCATTGCTCTACAGTGTGTTGATTTGATAACACCTAGGCATATTCTTAACGTACTATAATGTATTCTCTCTGAATACGTTATTGAGCACTCTTTCCTTATATTTCTATAAGTAAAACACCCAGCTCCAGGACCCAGCGAAGAATATATGTGTACAGGATAATTAATATCAAAGGATCAGCACACCAACGGCAACTATTTGTTCTTGTGAGATATCCTTCCTTTATACAATTTATTTGCTTTACCAGTTAAGGTTTCTGTCCAAATCTATGCCAAGAAATACGTGGTCATTCTTGGTCTAAATTCGGTTATAAAACTACACCAATATACGTTATTCTTAAAAATACACACAAGACTGATTTTTAGTTGATATTTCAAACCTACTCTTCTACCCCACAAATGCAAACTAGTCAAAGCATCGTTAAGAGAATTCTCCAATGCTTTATCACTAGGATACAAACACTAAATCGTCTGTAAACTCAAGTAATGTTGCTTTACGGTCAAACATTACTTGGACTCAGTATAGAGCCTTGGAGAATTCCTTTCCAACAAAGCCATGGAGACGACAATGAATTGTTATATTTTAACTGGTTAATGTTACCAGTAAACAACAAACTAACAAAATTAACAATTTTAGAAGAGATTACAATATGAAGCAATTTTTTTCGCCAGTATCTTTAAATTAACATTATCATAAGCCCCATATATGTGTATAAAAACTGCAGTAAAAAAAAGTTTGATTTCGTAGAGGAGGGTAGTATATTAGTTATAAATAGTACTTGATTGTCCAAAAAAATCCTTTCTGGAACCCAATCAAAGTTAAAGGAAACAAGTTATTTTCTTTAAGCCACCAGTGTAATCTGTTTGTGTTGCAAAAATATATTAACGTTTAACTTCCACTAGTCCATTCACATTACTCATATATTTTGTTACCTAAAATCGGTGACTGAAGAATTCCAACATTTTTTAAGAGTAAGAACTATATGTATATATATATACGATATACGATCAACTGAGTGGTGCTTGAAAGTGACAGTTTTTAGTTGCACCAAAAGTTAGTTATTCCTATGTTGTAAGTAGTTTATTCTGGCTTATACAATTTTCAATTGGCAGTCATTTTTTACTGGGTTAAGATAGAGACCTCTAGTTTGCGTTGTTTCTTTTCTTTTATCAGGGGCTTGAAAATGACAGGTCACTTGATGGGGCTTTACATTTAAACTTTTTGAGCTGCCCCCAAAATCCCCCATTTTGGGTTTGTGAATGAAGCAGTAATTATGCCCAAAAAGTACCTCAAAATATAACATAAATGTGTGGCGAGTTTAGTTTTGCTCGTGTGAGCCGTTACAATATTAGTCGGGGGTCTCCAGACTTTTTTATTAACCCTATATATACAATATATGGTTAAAGATAATTTTTATCATAAACTGTATTAAAAGTTTAAATATAAACATTCGATCACAATTTTTAAGGTTATCGTTAATAACTTTACGAGGTTAAGTGGTAGAGAGGACTTTATAGTCCTGACTTCGCCTCTAATAAAGACATTTTTTCATTTCATTTCATAATTTGTACTACAATCAACATATGATCAGAATATATAAAGGAATCACACCGGTTCAATCTATTGATAATTAATTGATAAATGTTGAAATATATTTTGATCTGTTACTTCAAATTTAATTTATCTTAAATTGCCAACTTCTACTATACCGCCTGTAACCATCTGGCATTCATTATTGTCGTGAACAAACATCGATAGTTGACAATCAAAATAATGACAGGTTGGCTATGAAAATCTTTTATAGATCTACCAGTTTATTTATAATTAATATAAAACGTAAATGTACAAGTAAATCATGCGATCCTGACGTCCTGTCCTGAATCAGTTGCTGAATTGAGAATAACTGCTTAACTTGTACTTATAACTGAATAACTACACGTAATTATTTGTATTCATACAAAACTACTTTTATAAGATTACCTAACAATGTTTCTTTGAAATCCCGTGGGACAGAACCCTATAGTATTTCAAATTCACAAAATACATATCAAGAGTGTAAGAGCTTTCGGTTGTTACAAAATATGAATATAAAATAATAGTTGTCGATAACTAAAATAGCCTTACAAAAATAAAGACAATCTTTAAATAATTTAAATTTCAAATCAAGTCTGAAGATTTCAATCAATTGAGTCTGAAGATTTTACACCACCTTCGCAATTCCTCGGCGGTGCTCGGGTTATGTCGGGAATGTTCGTGTCAATCGCCACCCCGTGGAAATCACCTGATTCTATGTAGGCTATCCCCACTCCTTCCCACCCCACCACGGCAACAAATAACAGTCGACAAACAACTGTCAACAAGTGCGTAGTTGGCACAGTACCTGGAATTTTGGGAGCTTTTTATTTGTGTAGGGAACCCTGTTGAAGAGAACCAAGTGTAGACCATTTTCCATTTTGCCCATCTTTGAGGTAATTTTAGAAAATAATTCTCCCCTCCCCCCATTTGTGCTAAAAACGTATTATATTACAAATCAAGCAATAGTATTCAATATGTATTGGATTAGCTATACAGAGTGTAAATGCCCTGAGTAGCTTTTGTTGTTGACTAATCCTAGAATAAGTCATATTTATCAATAGCGTATTAGTGGAAGAAAGTAAGAAATCAACATTTAAACAGCAGTTGTAATAATTTAAGATATTCTCTCAATTTAATTGAGCATTTAACCATAGATACTGTAAAGCTTAAACTCCCTATGGTCAGCTGTCTTTGGGCCATTTGCAGATATTTTTGTTTATAATTATAAAACCTATTTCTCCTGCCTAAACTTATTAGCACAAAATGTAGAGTGTAAGTATATTAGATTATATGAACACGCAAAAAACCTGTAAGCAGAAAACGAGAAAGTTTGGTTTTTGGAAACAGAAATTTAAAAGCAATTTCTTTACCCCATTCATGTAAATGTGTAACATGTTTATAATTCCTTATACAGAAATTTTAATTATTATTATTATTATTACTCTAAATTTAAAATTAAAAAGTTACAGTGTAGAAAAAAGTGTAATTTGGAGTTTCGAAAAAACATTTCAAAAATATCTACAACATATATTAAGGAAATGTATAGGATTTGGTACATAAAAATAGAAAACGATATTTCTAATTGCTGTAGAAACACAAAAATTATTTACTACAGCAAAATTCACCAAAACATATTTCTATTGCACGGAAAAAAGTATAAAGAATTTTTATAACTTAAACCTAAATGTAAAAATGTTTCAAAATTGAATTTACTACATGGAAATGAATAATACTTTTAAATTCTAAAATAAACCAAATATAATGTTAAAATATGTAATAAATACCTATTTTAAATGTTCTGGGTAGGGTACGATAAGCGGACCCGATTTTTTATATCGAAATTGGCAAACGATATTACTTAATCGTAACCATTGATATTTGATTTGTTACACATACAACTTTAAACTATCGTCTATGTATAATTCATAACTGATAATATAATATCGTTTTCCGGGGCCGCCAAAGCTAAGTTCTACCCTGGGCATCGCACATACAGATGGACTCTGATGTGATCTTTTGACCCCAAAATCAATAGTGTTCTTTCTTGGACTAAGAGGAAAATATACACCAAGTTTCAAGCAGGCCCTGTCAAATCCTTAATAAGGTGTAAAATATTACAAAAGTGTATTGTTCTTAAGCATATACTATTGCATTATAACTAGGCTGACTAGGTTAAATATTTAAAAATTCATGTATAATTAAATGTATCTATAATAGGTATAGAAATTACGCCTATTGTTTTTAAGCATATACTATTATATCATAAGGCTGACTAGGTTAAATATTTAAAAATTCATGTATAATTAAATGTATGTAATTGGTGTAAAAAAGGACAAACCTTTATTGTCCTTAAGCACGTACTATTACGTACAGTATATCATAAGGCTGATTAGGTTAAATATTAAAAAATGTATGTATAATTAAATGTATATATATTTAAATGTACGTATTTTAACAAATTTTTAAATATATATAAATATTTTTAAACATTCTGAATATTGTTTTATTTACCCTTTCAGGGAGAATTGGGAATATAGAACAAATAACATTGTTTTTATTGAGTCTATGCTTGATTGTCACTGTTTAATTCCACACCCATAACACGAGCATAGATTTTCCCTTTAATTTATCAATTTCCACAAGTGACAGCCGAGTGCTTAATATAACGGAATATGTCAGTTATATTATGTTTCAAAGAAATCCGAAAGGAACTATGACAGTTGTGAGGTGTTTCGGTATAAACGCTTTTTATATCGTCTGCCCTGATAGTTGCAGTCGTGCTGGGTTCTATTCCAGGGTTTTGAGTATCGCCTTATATTTTTATCTTACCCGCGCCCTCACCGTACGCTGGTAGAGATAGAGATGATACGCAAGGTTAAACGCAAGTGAACAGAAAAACTCAGACTGTCGTTCAGAGCGAATTCAGTTATTCGCACTCTTCAATGGAACGATATCATCACCGTTTTCTGTTCTGTACTTCGCGATTTCACGTAAATAATTGTTGATTACAATTGAAATGCCCCGTTCTAAACTATGACGTTTAGAATTAAATTCTATTGTAACGACGAAGATTCAGCGATTATTTGTGCGCAAGAGAAAACCAGATGTTAATATCAGTGGTCCGCGAGAACTTCTATTCCACAGCCGTTGACTCGAACCGGTCAACGGTCCTTGCATCGTCTGCTCGTTTCTTCAGTGTCTGAGTTGTTGTGCTGTGTTAAGCTGAGGTTATGTTTTGACTTTACAAATATCAAAATAAAATAATTAATATATCAAACCAAACAAATTCCTTCTTTATACTAATAATATAAACGTTATCATATAAAGTTAACCTGAAAGCAACGTGTCACTAACTACGATAAACTATTAGCTGCTCCTAATCTACCCTACGCACCGAGTTGTTAATTTTAGGAATAGGATAACAAGCTTATGCGGCTTTTATGATGCAAAATAAACGTTTGCAAACTAGGAGAGGTAGTGATGGGTAGTATGACCTAAATTTAATATATACTCTACTGTCACTAACCGCGATAACCTATAAGCTGCTGCTAACCTATCCTACGCACCGAATTATTAATCTTAGGAATAGGATAAAACAAGCTTATATACGGCTTTTAGGATGCAAAATAAACGTTTGCAAACTAGGAGAGGTAGTGATGGGTAGTATGACCTAAATTTTAATATATACTCTACTGTCACTAACCGCGATAACCTATAAGCTGCTGCTAACCTATCCTACGCACCGAATTATTAATCTTAGGAATAGGATAACAAGCTTATGCGGCTTATAGGATGCAAAATATACGTTTGCAAACTAGGAAAGGCAATGATGGGTAGTAGAACCTATATTTAATAGATACACTACTATCAGTAACCGCGATAAACATATAAACTGCTGCTAACCTATCATACGCACCGAATTATTAATCTTAGGAATAGGATAACAAGCTTATACGGCTTATAGGATGCAAAATATACGTTTGCAAACTAGGAAAGGTAGTGATGGGTAGTAGGACCTATATTTAATAGATACACTACTATCAGTAACCGCGATAACCTATAAACTGCTGCTAACCTATCCTACGCACCGAATTATTATCTTAGGAATAGGATAACAAGCTTATGCGGCTTATAGGATGCAAAATATACGTTTGCAAACTAGGAAAGGTAGTGATGGGTAGTAGAACCTATATTTAATAGATACACTTACTACCAGTAACCGCGATAACCTATAAGCTGCTGCTAACCTATCCTACGCCACCGAATTATTAATCTTAGGAATAGGATAACAAGCTTATACGGCTTTTAGGATGCAAAATAAACGTTTGCAAACTAGGAGAGGTAGTGATGGGTAGTATGACCTAAATTTAATATATACTCTACTGTCACTAACCGCGATAACCTATAAGCTGCTGCTAACCTATCCTACGCACCGAATTATTAATCTTTAGGAATAGGGATAACAAGCTTATGCGGCTTATAGGATGCAAAATATACGTTTGCAAACTAGGAAAGGCAATGATGGGTAGTAGAAACCTATATTTAATAGATACACTACTATCAGTAACCGCGATAACATATAAACTGCTGCTAACCTATCATACGCACCGAATTATTAATCTTAGGAATAGGATAACAAGCTTATACGGCTTATAGGATGCAAAATATACGTTTGCAAACTAGGAAAGGGAAGTGATGGGTAGTAGGACCTATATTTAATAGATACACTACTATCAGTAACCGCGATAACCTATAAACTGCTGCTAACCTATCCTACGCACCGAATTATTATCTTAGGAATAGGATAACAAGCTTATGCGGCTTATAGGATGCAAAAAGATACGTTTGCAAACTAGGAAAGGTAGTGATGGGTAGTAGAACCTACATTTAATACATACACTACTATCACTAAACCGCGATAAACCTATAAAGCTGCTCTTAACCTATCCTATGCACCGAATTATTAATCTTAGGAATAGGATAACAAGCATATACGGCTTTTATGATGCAAAATAAACGTTTTGCAAACTAGGAGAGGTAGTGATGGGTAGTAGAACCTATATTTAATAGATACACTTACTACCATTAACCGCGATAACCTATAAGCTGCTGCTAACCTATCCTACGCACCGAATTATTAATCTTAGGAATAGGATAACAAGCATATACGGCTTTTAGGATGCAAAATAAACGTTTGCAAACTAGGAGAGGTAGTGATGGGTAGTATGACCTAAATTTAATATATATTCTACTGTCACTAACCGCGATAACCTATAAGCTGCTGCTAACCTATCCTACGCACCGAATTATTAATCTTAGGAATAGGATAACAAGCTTATACGGCTTTTAGGATGCAAAATAAACGTTTGGCAAACTAGGAGAGGTAGTGATGGGTAGTATGACCTAAATTTAATATATACTCTACTGTCACTACTAACCGCGATAACCTATAAGCTCCTGCTAACCTATCCTACGCACCGAATTATTAATCTTAGGAATAGGATAACAAGCTTATGCGGCTTATAGGATGCAAAATATACGTTTGCAAACTAGGAAAGGCAATGATGGGTAGTAGAACCTATATTTAATAGATACACTACTATCAGTAACCGCGATAACATATAAACTGCTGCTAACCTATCATACGCACCGAATTATTAATCTTAGGAATAGGATAACAAGCTTTATACGGCTTATAGGATGCAAAATATACGTTTGCAAACTAGGAAAGGTTGTGATGTGTATAGAACCTAAATTTAAGAGATACACTACTATCACTAACCGCGATAACCTATAAACTACTGCTATCCTATCCTAACGCACCGAATTATTAATCTTAGGGATAGGATAACAAGCTTATGCGGCTTATAGGATGCAAAATATACGTTTGCAACAAGGAAAGGTAGGTGATGGGTAGTAGGACCTATATTTAATAGATACACTACTATCAGTAACCGCGATAACCTATAAACTGCTGCTAACCTATCCTACGCACCGAATTATTAATCTTAGGAATAGGATAACAAGCTTATGCGGCTTATAGGATGCAAAATATACGTTTGCAAACTAGGAAAGGTAGTGATGGGTAGTAGAACCTATATTTAATAGATACACTTACTACCAGTAACCGCGATAACCTATAAGCTGCTGCTAACCTATCCTACGCACCGAATTATTAATCTTAGGAATAGGATAACAAGCTTATACGGCTTTTAGGATGCAAAATAAACGTTTGCAAACTAGGAGAGGTAGTGATGGGTAGTATGACCTAAATTTAATATATACTCTACTGTCACTAACCGCGATAACCTATAAGCTGCTGCTAACCTATCCTACGCACCGAATTATTAATCTTAGGAATAGGATAACAAGCTTATGCGGCTTATAGGATGCAAAATATACGTTTGCAAACTAGGAAAGGCAATGATGGGTAGTAGAACCTATATTTAATAGATACACTACTATCAGTAACCGCGATAACATATAAACTGCTGCTAACCTATCATACGCACCGAATTATTAATCTTAGGAATAGGATAACAAGCTTATACGGCTTATAGGATGCAAAATATACGTTTGCAAACTAGGAAAGGTAGTGATGGGTAGTAGGACCTATATTTAATAGATACACTACTATCAGTAACCGCGATAACCTATAAACTGCTGCTAACCTATCCTACGCACCGAATTATTATCTTAGGAATAGGATAACAAGCTTATGCGGCTTATAGGATGCAAAAGATACGTTTGCAAACTAGGAAAGGTAGTGATGGGTAGTAGAACCTACATTTAATACATACACTACTATCACTAACCGCGATAACCTATAAGCTGCTCTTAACCTATCCTATGCACCGAATTATTAATCTTAGGAATAGGATAACAAGCTTATACGGCTTTTATGATGCAAAATATACGTTTGCGAACTAGAAAAGGTAGTGATGGGTAGTAGAACCTATATTTAATAGATAAACTACTATCACTAACCGCGATAACCTATAAACTGCTGCTAACCTATCCTATGCACCGAATTATTAATCTTAGGAATAGGATAACAAGCTTATACGGCTTTTATGATGCAAAATATACGTTTGCAAACTAGGAAAGGTAGTGATGGGTAGTAGAACCTGTATTTAATAGATACACTACTATCAGTAAGCGATAACATATAAACTGCTGCTAACCTATCATACGCACCGAATTATTATCTTAGGAATAGGATAACAAGCTTATGCGGCTTATAGGATGCAAAAGATACGTTTGCAAACTAGGAAAGGTAGTGATGGGTAGTAGAACCTACATTTAATACATACACTACTATCACTAACCGCGATAACCTATAAGCTGCTCTTAACCTATCCTATGCACCGAATTATTAATCTTAGGAATAGGATAACAAGCTTATACGGCTTTTATGATGCAAAATATACGTTTGCGAACTAGAAAAGGTAGTGATGGGTAGTAGAACCTATATTTAATAGATACACTACTATCACTAACCGCGATAACCTATAAACTGCTGCTAACCTATCCTATGCACCGAATTATTAATCTTAGGAATAGGATAACAAGCTTATACGGCTTTTATGATGCAAAATATACGTTTGCAAACTAGGAAAGGTAGTGATGGGTAGTAGAACCTGTATTTAATAGATACACTACTGTCACTAACCTCGATAACCTACAAGCTGCTCTTAACCTGTCCCACTCACTGAATTATTAATTTTAGGAAGAGGATCCAAACCTATGCGGCTTATATTACTAAATTGTTAACTTTTAAATATTATCTGGTTTGTCTAAAATAAAAATCACAGTTCTAAATAAAAACAATGGATTTATTTTAAACTGGCAAATTAATAAGTTCAACGTTTCAGAATTTTCATCACTCTATTTTTTACAAAGAATTGACAAACCGTTTAGTAATTTTAAAAGGTCCTTTGGCAAGATATAAAAAAATTAATCAAATATATCAAACTAAAAATCAGAGCTCTCTACTAAAATAAAATAAAAAAAGTTTTAAAATAAAAATCAAATACCATTTGGAAATAACTAAAATAAAAAATGTTCACTTCTAAGTTCACTTAAAATTCAAAAAATAAAAATTAAACTTCTCTTTCCACTAACTGTACCTTAACTTTCAAGTCTGCAAATCAGATAGAACTCTCTCAAACAATAATTAATATTCAATTAATTTCCAATTAATATTCACAATAAAACAGTTCCAATTAAATATTAATAAATTACTACTTTTCCAAATCTCAATTAAAGTTATTAACAAAGTTCAATTTTAATTCACTTTTCTTGCAAGTATGAACCAAATGTAACTTGTATGATTATATTGTGCTCTATTGTTCATCGACAATTAATTATTCAGATTGCTCTGTAGTTTCTATGAATTTAATTTTTTCCTATAAAAAAAGACAACAAAATTAATTTAATATCAGATCTGAAGACTATTTCAATATTACGTACAATAAATTTGGTACTTACCTGAAAATCCCTCGCGGAAAAAATTTAGAAACACGGCGCACTGTAATTAACTTAATTCACGAAAATTTCCCAAAGAAGGGCGAAAATTATGAGCTGGCGCTTACATACTTCCCCTTCCAAGCAAATCTGATGGACATCCGCGGTGTTCTCTCATTGGTCCAGCTGTATCAAACTAGGAGAACAATAGCCGTAACAAGACAAGTTCTGATCAATTCAAGGCAGTGAACCGCCTTCATAACAATTTAAAACTACCAGTACTAACTTGCCAAAGGATTACATATTCGTTTTTATCCTAATTTCTCACAATCTAATCTAAAATTAAATCCCAATATTTCGTTCCCAAAATTTTCATTTAATTTAAGTTTTAATTTAAAAAAAATAGCAAATGTAGCTTTAAAACGCTACATAACCTATCCTTCGCATCGAATTATTAAACTTTCTTAATGATTACAAATCGTGGTAACTCACCAAGTAGATGAGGTATGGCGACGGCGTATTTTCCGATACTGGGCTCCTCTCCTTGAATCGATTTCACAATTCCGCAATGAAGTCAGCAAGCAAACTCTCCGTCTCTTGTCGGGTCGGTTGTATAAGTAGACGGCTAGCCGGTCATGCGCAGAAACACGTTTTCGTCAGTCAACGGCGGACGCTGCAGCGGCCACATCGGAGGTCCGGCTAACTGCACTGCCCCAAGTAGAGAGGTTCCCTAACCTCAAATTAACTTTCTCTAATCCAAAGACGACGACTATCGACGAAATAAATTGTAGCATCCACTTGCCAAAATAAACGTTTTCTCATTTAAAAACAAAAAAAGTGGGGTATAAAATTAAACCCTTACAGAGTACTAGATGTTTTGAGGCAACTCCTTGTTGACCATTGTCTGGTCGCTTACACCAACAAAGATGGAGCTTTATTCACATGAAATTAGGGAAGATAGTGAGATAATAATAGCTGCTTTTAGACTTGAACTTTGACAAGGTAATTCTGATAAATATCCCGAGTTCACTATTGAGGATATTGAAGGCAATTATCCATCACTTTTTAAAATAAAAGATATTGAACAAGACCTCGTATTGAATTGTTTAGTTCCCTATGTCATTGGTTGGACTGTTTTCATCAATATCACACAAAGAAGTTTTGAGTAAAGTTTCCCACCCTGTTCAGAGCAGCATTTGTCAGTTCCGGGACTGTTGTGTTGAACTTGCCAAACACAAGAATCGCAATGTCATCTGCGTACCCCTGTGCAAAGACACCACTGCTGTTTAAAAAACAAGCGTCATCCTCAACTAAGTTCCACAGAAGAGAAGAAAGGATACCATCCTGGGGACAGCCCCTCGTAGTCCTTGCTCATTCCCAAAAGAGTGATAGTAACCACCCTATCTGTGAGTAGGGCTCTTATCCCTCACATATTTGACCATCAATACCATGTCTCGAGACGTCATTGACAATTGCCTGAGTGCCTGTGTTGTCAAAAATTCCTTAGAAGTCCAAAAAGACACATGGCTAACTCCTTTTCTGCCAGCGCTTTCTCAATCCTGCATACCAATTGATGCAAGGCTGAGTCACATGATCTTCTTGGAGTGTAAGCATGCTGATTTGGATTTAGAGGGCGCTCCAAGAGAGATTCCTCCCAGACAAACATAGCAATCATCTTCTCCATGGTTTTGAGACGAAAGGACAGACATATCGGCCTAAAAGACTTAGGTCAATCCATGCTAGACCTCCCCTACTTCTGTTTAATCACCACCTGGAAACCCTCCAGGACAGAGGAAGTGCATGAGGACCACATAGACCTGAACAGCTTGCACAGCAGGGGAAGGTGAATATACAACCCGCTGCAAGCAAACCAGTCTCAATCAGTCTTCCCCAGGAGCTTTATATGGACTAAACGAGTTAATTGCCCACTCAATCCTTCTTAAGGTTATTACACCGACATGCCAAACTCCATTTGTAAATGAGTGGCACACCCCGAAGGTCTCCTATCACAGCTGAGTGGTTGTTCCTTATTATAATAATACAGTCCAGAAAGTGTGTTCCCATCGACTGTCTGCAAATATGTCAAGCTGAATCCGTTTCCGGCTACTACTGTCGGATTCTAGTTGTACTCTTATTCCTTGTTTAACACCCAGTTTGTATTTCTTGGATACCTATACTGAACTTTTTAAAGTTCTAGGTCTCCGATTTTAAAGCAGATGTGAGCATGATCAGAGAGGGAAAGCTTGTCAGACACATGCCAATCATGTATCCGATTAACCATACCCTCTGTCATCATGGTCAAATCTATCACCTCCATATGCGTGCAAAACGTAAGAGCATTACCCAAGTTTGCGATCACTAGACTTCGAGACAGTATATATTCCAGAAGTGACTTACCTCTGCTGTTTGTGTTGGTGCTACTCCACACTTCACTATGAAGGTAGCATCGCAGCTAATTACCAATTCCACACAAATCCTCCTAGCATGATCCACCAAAGCAGCCATTATTTTGGAGATTGTGAAATCCACATCATCATATGGGTTCATCAGGGTTTGACCAATCCAAGGTTCGTCTAGTGCCAGTCTCTATCAGCCTGGTGAATGTAGTTGCACGTAATGAACAGCCAGAGACAATCAAAGCCACACTGCTGGATGTAACTATCTGCTGTAACAGTAGTATCATAGTATCATACAAGGAAAAAACCTCAGGGCACAGCTGGATTCTGATTCCACTAATGGGAAACGGATTCACAGCGCGGCGCAGTTTGACGAATCTGCCGACGGTCTTACCTCTGCGATTGTCGGCTCCTTCGATCTCAGCTGCCCGGTTATCAATAAAAATAGATCAAAGGTAGCCTGGTGGAAGCTCTGAAACTGGCCTCTTTGAGGAAGAGGGTCAGGGCTCTATTCAGGAGAGCCAAAACTTGGGGCACTTGGGACAAGAACCATGAGGCTCTTGCACTGTACAACTGCAAGGTTCGTACGGCTAAGAGGTTAGCCTGGAATTAGCATCAATTGGTATGCAGGATTGAGAAGGCGCTTGGCCAGGAAAAGAGGTAGCCATAGGAGTCTTTTTAGACATTGAAGGTGCCTTTTGACAATACAGCCACTCAGGCGATTATCAATGCGGTCTCAAGACGTGGTGTTCATGGTCAGGTGTGTGACTGGATAGGGGCCTTGCTCAAGGAAAAAGGTTTGTTGTTACAACCCTCATGGGAGCAAGTGTTAGTGCGAAGGCTACGAGGGGCTGTCCGCAAGGCGGCGTCCTCTCTCCTCTTCTGTGGAACCTGGTTGTGGGATGACCTGCTAAAATTCTTTGAATAGCAGCGGTTGTCTTTGCACAAGGGTACACAGATGATATTGCACAGCAATCACGGAAAACTGACCAATGCTGCTCTGAACATGGTGGGAAATTGGTGTGATAAGGTTGGCCTCACCGTCAACCCCACCAAGGCTGCCGTGGTTGCCTTTACCAGGAGGCGACAGATGGAGGGCAATTGGTCCCTTTCTATTTCAAGGCTCACCCGTTGAGCTGAAGTCTGAGGTCAAGTACCTGGGCGTGATCCTAGATAGGGTTCTAAACTGGGGACCTCATATAGAAAAGGGTCATTGCCAGGGGGTAAGT
This sequence comes from Homalodisca vitripennis, assembly GCF_021130785.1. Taxonomy (NCBI): domain Eukaryota; kingdom Metazoa; phylum Arthropoda; class Insecta; order Hemiptera; family Cicadellidae; genus Homalodisca; species Homalodisca vitripennis. The sequence goes on from NC_060214.1 coordinate 61,822,501, forward strand.
GGTCTCTAATGCAGTGCAGACGAGTGTGATAGGTGGGCCCTGGGGACTGAAGCCGAGGCTCTTGTACTGGCTTTATGTTTCCGTGGTCAGACCTGCACTAATGTACGGAGCTGTCGTATGGTGGCCAAAAACGGAGGCCAAGACGGTGGTTAGCTCGTCTGGCGGGTATCCAAAGGATGGCCCTGCCTTGCTATCACTGGGGCTTTTCCTAGTGCGCCAGGCGCGGCTCTGGACTGTTGTCTTAATCTCGCCCTCCTGGACATTGTCATTCGAGCTATGGCCGGGAGGAGCGCCTACTGTCTTCAGCAGATGGGACTCTGGTCGGGCTGCCTGCCAGCAGTGGGCACTGCAGAATTAGCACTCTGATACAGGAGGATGTTTTGCACATGATCTCTGATCAGATGCCACAAAAATTGTCCTTTGACAAACCCCTTTAGGATTATTTTACCCTCAAGGGGATGATTGGTTAGGAGGGGAAGAAACCTCTTCCACCAGCGGAGCTCGAATGGTACACAGACGGCTCCAAAACAAAAAGCGGCACAGGCGCTGGAATTCTGGGAGTGAGACCATGTAGGGAGCTGGTGGTTCCAATGGGTCCGTATCCGACAGTCTTTCAAGCGTAGGTCGCAGCCATTATGGAATGTGCTCGTGAGAATCTTCGTCTGCGATATAGGGGCAAGACGATTAACATTTTCAACGGACAGTCAGGCAGCGCTGATGGCGCTGGATTCTTACGTGATCAAATGCAAACTGGTTTGGGATTGCTATCAGACCGTTTCCTCCCTTGCCAGAATCAACATGTAACCGTTTGTTGGGTTCCTGGTCATGAGGGGATTCTAGGGAACGAAAGAGCTGATGCCCTGGCCAACCAGGAATCAGTGACAATTATGACGGGCCATCAACCGTTTCTGCGGTGTTCAAAGGTGTGAATCCTCTAGGGTTGTCTCGAAAATGGATTCGCGCGGAGCATGGGGAGAAGGTGGAGGTTGCATCCGGGTTTGAAAGTGAGTAGAATGGTATTACAGTCACCTTCCTCCAAGGTGGCTTCGGACCTTCTCTCATTAAACAGATCAATGTCTTCTAAGGTCATTGGTCTCATTACGGGGCATGGTCACCTGAGGAAGCATCTTCACATAGTTGGTATCCTTCAGGAGAATCCGCTCTGTGGAAGGTGTAATGAGCAGGAGGGAGACTGATGAGCACCTGCTCTTTGATTGCCCTGCAATAGCAAGAGAGCGGCATGCCATCTTTTTGGTAGCTTGGACAGGGGTGGTGAATTTTCCCAAGAGGACTTGATAGGTTGTTTTCGGCGGTTTGTTGAACTGCTGAAGTTGTAGACTGGTGGGCCTCATGGTGTGTTTCCGGGGTGCGCAAAAAGCCCTTGAGGCTTAAGTGCATGGCAGTAGGCCGCCCCAAGGAAAAAGAAAAAAAAAAAAATACAGACCCACCTAGTCAGATCTCCGCATGACCAGGTAAGGCTATTTACACGTGGGGAGGGGCGCTCACCCCCCTCCATTCACGATACACTACCCCTGCACCATACATCGTTAGGATTTTTCGTTTTTAAAATCTTGGGATTGGAGGCTTCCAGTCATACAATCAGCATGTGTGTGAGTGTATGTGTCTGTGTGTGTGTGTGTGTGTGTGGTACGATTCTGGATGGACAAGTCGAGACAGGTCATGCCCTGACCTGATATCACTAATGCATGGTGCCGAGGGCAACCGTGCTGCTGAGTTCACAGTCGGGGCAATAGCCTAGATACTATAGTTCTGTTGACAGCAGGGCCTCCTCATGCAGGACGCTTAACAATCGTTCACCCGAGCCAAACCATTGGTTGGATTCAGATCCCCCACTGGTCTTGAACAACACTCGAGACAGAATCACCTTTGGGGACGTACTTTCCCAGTTCAGTTGCGGATCGCCCGAACTTAAGTCTGTCCATCCCCTAGACCCCATCCTTGCTACTTACTCCCTTCCACACCACACCAACCAGTCCCCTCACTCTATTATCACAAAGGCTATTGCGCCCACTACCCTCTACACCTCCCAATGTCGACTACATCCTGATTTATACTCCATGCCCTCCCAGCACAAGTATTTGTGCAAGATTATTAGTGTCTATTTCGACTATAATACCTGCAGAAAATAAAAAAAGTTCATGTTTAACTCATGGCATTTCTTCTTGCTATTAAAGAGCTTCTGTGAGAGTGTTACTTTAGCATAAAACAATGGTTGGAACAGAATCATAAGTTTCCATGAAATAGACGAAAACCTTAACTAAAGTTCCATTTTCTATGCTTTTAGACATTACGTAGTAAGAAGTGTGTTCATGCATTCGTTTCTTATGGTATAATATGTTTAATTATAAGAATTTTAAATGTCCATCAAACTTCATGTATTCATATTCTCTTATATACGAGATACCACTACCACTCTTGATTGTTAATAAATACACTATTCATCTATGAAAATTATCACTTTTTTTATATTTATAACTTAAATTTAATGATTACGTTGTAACTTCAAACAATAACTTAGGAATTTTACATATAAGGTAGGAGTACGCCACATAACGGGCTTCGTTAAGGTTGTGTGCAAAATTTCAAGACTAAAGCTCATTTTATTAAACATCCAGGCTTACAATGATATGTCTCGTACTACAGCAACAATAAAATTAGAATAGATCATGTTCGTAGTGTAACCAATGACTATCTTTCAAACAATTCTACTTAATGTGTAATTTAAAAAAATTGAATACACATATTTGTTTTTCCAAATTTATAAATATAAACATCATATCTTTAATCTGCATAGAGTTTCCTTGTACCAGAATGAATAAGAAATAGAAGAAAGTGACGAGGAAGAAGCTGCCACTCAAATTACGTGGGCTGATGCTTCTGAAGCCTTAACAAATTTGTTAGATACATCCAAGCATTATGATGCTATTGAAGTTATGTAGCTTCATATTATAGAGAATAATTTTTTTCAAAATCGCAATTGCTCAAAAAAGTAGGTTGATATTTTTGTAATAATTAAAACAGCCCAAAAGAAGGTGGGCAATACCACATCGTTGACGACTCCCACTCCTTCAACATCTGGGACTACTCACTTGCCACAGTTCCAGTGTTAGCGATATCAGACTGTCATTCTGATTGAAAAGTACAGTAGGTACTGAGATTTTTTTTTCTTTTTAAAAACGTCATATAATTTTTATGACTACTTTTTGTGTTTTCTAATATTTGTGTAGTGCTTAGAGTTTTTAAACTAATGAACAACCAATAATAGACCAATGTTCTAATGCGTATATACTTACGAGTATTTATTGTATTTTTCTTGTTTAAACCATATTTTAAAGTAAGACCTTGATAATCCGGCATTGCCAGATCACCGAGCTTGCCGGATTATCAAGGCCTTACTGTAAATGAATTATTATATGCATATCATAGCGTCACTCTTTAACTAATATTGAAATGAAATTTTAAATGTCTTTATTAAAGAACAAGCCCTGCCTACCCCTCAACCTCATATAAGGCCTTGCCCAAAACATAAACAATATTAAAAAAGTTTTGTTTTACTAACTACTAGTTGGTAGTTAGACAACCTCCAATTGGGTTTACGTTAAACAACCGTTAATGCTGGGAACCCTACTACGTCTTAAATTTGAGGTTCTTAGCAAATAGCTGTCCAGTAAGCGATCATCTTACTGTCGCTGTCCTATTATTAGCTTGTTATTGTAAATATTATATTTGACAGGTAAGTAATTCGTTTGAATCCACAGGTCATCTCAATTTGAATTTCGTACTATATGCAGTGCCTTGGGTTGGGTTGACAATGACGCCTTGAACAGGAACTTTGTTTGGGCTATTTTTTGTAACCAAAGTTAAGCATTTGACTGTGTGGATCATTGTTTTCTTCCAAATGCAGGAGTATTGTGGCATTCTAAGCACTCCTTTTACATTATTAATTTGTCAAATCTTACCAATCAAACTTCAATTTGGTGTGCATCAATAGTGAGTGGTCACCTGTAGTTGAAATAAATGTGAGGTACCCCAGCCCAGGGTTTGGTGTTGGGACCTCTTTAATTTCTAGCTTCAATAAATTACTTACCAACAAGCAAAAATAAATTTGCTTAGGGATAGAGTTAAAAAATGTCAAAATTACAATCATATTATATCTGTTTTCAATTTCTCTTAAATTGAAAAATAAAACTGAAGCAGTTATTTTTAGTTTAAGATGAATACCAAACCATTGTTTCTGTCAAGTATGAAAAATTGTTTAGAAGTAATTTTGTACAAGTAACACAGTTTTGGACTCCCTACAAAAATCAAATCTCAAAGAATATTTCAGAAATGTATTACTGTTAAGAACATTGGTGGGTTGTGTGCTGTCAGAAATGGATATATTGCTCCTGATGATATAGACAAATGAAAAGAATGTTATCAATGTAGAACTGTGATAAAATTCATTATATATAATTTACAAGACATTCTTTTCACAAGATTGAAAAAGTAAAATCCAGCCACATCATGAAGGGTTTAATTCTATAAAATAGTTTGCATGTGAAAATAAAAGAACGTAACTTTAAAAGTAAAGTTTAAAGGTGCTTGGTCTTATATGTGTTTAATAGTACTAACTTTAAATGGTTTAGTGTCAGACATATTTCTTTGTAATTTTTAAATATTTTTTACTTTGTATTAAATTATTGATCATAATTTTATTTTAAAACGTTCTTAGTCTCTTTTTAATCTGTGTTATAAATTATGTTATAAACTTATTGATTGCCACTTTAATTTTTTATCTAGTTTTAGATACACACAATCATTACATTTGTAAATTAAAAAGTCAGGAATCATGTTATAAACCAAATAATAAACACTTAAGGTTGTGCTTGCGTCAGTATCACAAACTCTGACCTAAATTGCATGAGCGTCATCGTTGCCCGTTTTTCTACAGTTTCTGCGATAAGCAGCCGATGGCCCATTCGCCCTCCGCTCCAAGTATTGGGAATTAGTTATCTGACCCACCTGCTCAGAGCTCTCTCAATCCTCCTGAACCCTAGATCTAGTAGTTTCTAAAGTAGCAGAGTACTGTTTCTTGTTTTCATGCGTTCTTTTAGAAATTCATAACAAATATTTTTATGCTTAATTCATTAAGAAATTGGTATTGCCGTCTTCATAAAATTCTGAAATTTATTTATATACCAATAATACGAGTAAGTTTATGAGGATGAACGTACAAATGTAACATTTCTAAACAAAAACTTCAAGTTTGGCAAAACAATGTGAAATAGCAAAATGATATTAAAATTGGTTTTTAGAATTTAAAAAATAAAAAACGAATAAAAACTTAGATATGTCCATTTTTTTCTCAAATAGTGAATGGCTGTCAACTTTAAAGCGTAAAACGTTGTTGAAAGTGGAAGTATAAAAAACTTGTCAATTATTACATAATATTAATGTGTATTACAAAGCTGTAATATTAAGTCTTTATTGGTAAATAATTGAATTAAAACGGTGAAGTGTTAAATAATATACAGTAATATTGTGTAAATAGTGATAAAATATCATACCATCTAGACAATTCAAACTACAACAATTGTCTCACCAGGTACACAATTGAGAATCACCTCACAAATGATTCACATAGGATTTTGAGGATCTGATTTAGGGACAAATTATGCAGATAGGATCTTGATTAATTCACACAAAAATGATAAAGGTAAGAACACTTTATTGTTAAAAAAGTACCAACACTGTTGTAAATAAATGTTTAATCTTAATCTAATCTTAAATCTTGACAAATGTTTTAAAACTCCAATACATGCTAACAATACATAGACAAAATGGCTACATATAATAATAGTAAAAATATGCAATATGTATTTGTCAAGTTGCAATTATCCTAACAGTCTTTGCATAACCTATTTAGTAATAAAATAGGAAGAAATCATATTATAATTATAAAAATCAGTCAGTACTGGACCATGTAGAATGGTCTAATTGAGTGTTCATACAAATTAATAATGGCATTACAAATCAACGATCAATAAAAGCAATGTAGGCTACTCTATTTTAAAATTGTGAGCGCAGTCAAGAGTTTTATGTCATCCGGTTACAACAAGAAAAATACTTCATACTATTTATGTTTTGATATTGAATTAAATTTCAGCTTTAAACACTTTTTTTAACCCTGGATATAATGCACCATTATAATAAGTAGAAACAGCAAAATAATACCCTAAACATTTCTAGAAACACATAAAATACCCTAAAACATTTTCAGAAACACCATAAAACACCCTAAAACATATTCAGAAACACCATAAAACACCCTAAAATATTTCTAAACAATATTAAATCTAAAAGAAAGATAATAAGAGAAATTGATAATAATGTCCACAACATTAAAACATTTCTAGAAAACATTAACCTAAGCAAACTCTTACAACTACCCAAACCATAAAAAGAAATTAAAAGACAAAAAATTAAGTATAATAAGATCTAGTCCATACTGAATAATATTCATGTTCTGAAACTACCAAACAATTAGCAATGTTAGCTGATTAGTTTCCATTGTTGTTTTTGTCTATTGTCAATAACAATTTGCTAATAAGATCAGTATATTATTCAGGCCTCAACTAAGCATTTCTCACAGTGAAGATTGGTTAGCTGAGGAACTCTTGATAGCTGAAACAAAACAGTACAAATATTTTAAAACATAATGTGTGAATTTCTCAACAAGGATATTTGAGCCCCACTGATATGAATACTTCAAATTCCAACATCTTTAAAAATAAATCACAATAATTGGGTTCAAAGATTTGTGTTCGGTGAAGTGAAGTTATGCAGACATTTTCAGTAAGTGCTTCCATGAGGATAATTGCAATTGGTTGATTTTGTATACAAAATCTACCTAACAGCGTTTTCTCAAAATATTGTAATAAAGTATTGTGTTAAAAGGAACAATTACTGAATAAATTACAACACTCAAGTAAATATATTAACCCTTTTAGCGCCAAGCATTTTGGGCAGGTTGCATCATGTAACGCTAGAGTTACTGGTGAGGGTTGTCCAGCATAGCCACGGAGTATGTCGCAGTAGCGCCAGGGCAATTTTACGAATTATGACAAATGTAGATATAAATCATTCTCATTTCACTAAATTTTATGATAAACTAATGATTTTGACCTCATTTTTTCTGTTATAAATAGGAGAACGATGACTAATGGAATTTTGAAATGTTGATTTGTTAAAATCGTGTACCTTTAAAAGTTAGATACTTTCTCCATTTTTTTGTTTGTAAATTAAGAGCCTGAAGTCAATAAATGCCTGAAAAAATATTTACTCAACAAACCTCTGTGTTATTGTGTAAAATATTTAATTGAGAAAGACCTGTGAAAATTTGCTAAAATAATACTAACAATTTATATATTTAAGAGTAAACAAAGTACAAAACGGACTTTTACCATAGAAACGCATGTGTCGTTAGATAAAACATTTTAGTGTGTATTGTTATTTTGTTTGAATATTATATAAATGTCTATGCAGTGCTACTTGCTATAGTACATTTTACATAAAATACAAAAATCAGTCCTAATTGTATTGATATTAGTCAATAAATGGTTTTGTACTGCATGAAAATGTTGAGAGCCTAAATAAAGGCTCTTGGCGCTTAACATCCGAACTTGTCCAAGCCTATATATAGGCTCTTGGTGCTAAAAGGGTTAAAACATGATACTGGTGATTTGTTTATCTAACCTGTCACTCTTTAACAAAAAAAATAAAAAACTGTAAAAACTAAAAAAATCCAAGCAAAAATTATTACTTATGTTCAATGAGAATTTGATGAGTAATTCAGCAAAGAAGTGGCTTAAGTTTAGAAAAAAAACAGATTTTCAATTTTATAAGTTATCATTTTTACACATAGCTTTTAATTTATTAGATCATTACTAGCTAGTGAAAACAGAAACTTAAAATCAACAAGCATTTAATAAAACGTAAAAACCTCAACATTACTCATAACTCAAAAAATACATTTTTAGACAAGGAATGGAGTTGTAACCTTCTTATGTGAGTTTATACATTTTCAAAAGCACTTTCAACTTTGTTTTCTCTCACTTCGGACATTTATCAATGTCACTGCACACAACACAATTGCTTTACTAAGTTAATGCTCACTATACCAAGATTAGGAGCGAGGAACTGCCCAGCACGCGTCCCAAAAGTTCTTCAGTCTGTTGTCGGAGTTGGAGCAGAAGTTGCGGAAGTCGCTGAGAAGTTTGTTCTGGAAAGCTTCGTCACTCTTGGCTGGGGCAGAGGTCCACTTCCAGCGACGACTGATCATGTGGTTCCATGACCACAGAAAACCCACCTGTGCACATTTCTATATAACACTTCATTCTCAAATATTAGGAATTTGTTTGGAGTTACCTTACCTCTGTTAGAATAATGTTTAATGTTATCTGCAACATATAGCAGTCAACAAGGTACCCAAACCAAAGACTATAAATGTGTAGAATTCATTTCAGCTTTGTTAACTTACTGTAGAGTTGTATATTGTTTTTATAACCATTCCATAAGAATTTTGAAAAAGCTGAATTTTAAATTGAAATGATACAATAATCTTAACAATCAAATAAGTGTAGTAATTATGATTCCCATTTCAAGTTTTTCAAGTCACTTTCAGTTAGTAAAGCTTGTCTATATTACATTACATTTTGTTCTACCTATTTTTGGGATCATTGGTTGTTTAAAATATACACTAATACTAAAAAAATAACAAACAATATAAAATAAAACTGGGTTTACAGTAAACACCTATTTATCCAAGGCCTTTGAAAATAAAATATTTTTTTATAGACCAAGCAGTTACAGTACAATAATAAGATAATGCGTGTGTGTATAGCGGCTATATCAATTTGTTATTAAGTACTCTGGCTGTTGCTAGGTCGAGTAGTGAATTCTTAGAATACACATCCTCTTGGTGACGTAACAGTTTCTGATTTATGACAGGTCGCCCGACGTTTGTTTGAAGGCTCATCAGAGCGAAGCCTATAGGAATGAACTTTCACTGAGTGACACTGTAACGTTGCCATATTTCTGGAACGCCACAGACGTTTCTACTGCTAGTCAGTCACACAAGTTATTTGGACATGTTCGTTTTGTTTGTTATTTTTGTTACTGTGGTCTACACCTGTGTTTAGCTGTGGAAGTATTCGTGTTACAGCATGAGTGGAAAACAAAAAAGGTATATGATTTCTCTGGAAGAAAAAATTAAAGCATTAAAATATTTAGACAACAAAAATGATGGCTGCAGATCTAGAAGTTGGTGAAGTGACTGTTGGTGGTTGGAGACGGAACCAACAAAACATTGAGAAATTTGTTAATAAAAGTGTGAGTGGGAGTCAAAATCAAAATCAAAAATCAAAATCACTTTATTGTCGTATAAATCTCATGATCATTGACAAAGTCATAAATACAGCACATTCTGGTAGCCAAGTCCAACATAGATAGTTAAAAGTTAAAAGTTTCAACACAGTTACATCAACAATATCAGCATTAATGCACTTAATGTAATTTAATAATAATTTACATTATTTGGCAATGCAAAGAACTATACAGTAAATAACAATGGTACCACTGTAGTTACATCGATGGGTCTGTATTGAAAAAATAACATAATCTTATTAAAACAAAACAGACTTATTGGAGAAAAATTCCTCTACAGAGTAGAATGGGTTCTCCAAAAGCCATAAATAATATTTCTTTAAGAAAAGTGTTTTGTCAAACTTTGGGATTAAATGTGACAGATGGTTATATACCTTCAGGGAAAGTACCTGATGACTCTTTAAAGTTTTACTTAATCTATTAAATTTTATTTTTGATAAATTCTTGCATCTTGTATTGTGCGAATGGGTATCACCAATGGGCTTTATTAAATTTGGATTTTGGAAAATATATTGAATTAAATCAAATAGATACAGGTTTATGACAGTTTGAATGTTTAGTAATCTAAATAGCGGTTTACAGTGTTCTAAGCTAGATGATTTGGATATAATTCTTATGGCCTTTTTTTGGAGGATCAGTATGTCATTGATCTTACTACCATTGCCCCATGCAACCAGCCCATATCTAAGTATTGATTGAAAAAATGCAAAGTAGGCGGTTTTGACATAGTCGGTGCTAACAGAAAAGGTTAGTCGCCTAAGGAGGTAAACTACTCTTGACAATTTAGAAGAAATATACGTAATATGAGAGTCCCAGTTCATGTTTCTATCAATGTATACTCCTAGGAATTTTACATTGTCTGAGAGACTAATGTTTAAGTTACGACTGTCAACTGTCCTCGTACTGAAAATAATATTGTGCGTTTTTGATTCATTCAATGAGAAACCATTGCTTGTGAACCAATTTGAGGCATCTGAAATAGAATTTTTTTGAAATTAAACTAAGTTCACTTAAATCTTTGCTAATATTTAAAAATGTAGTGTCGTCTGCATAAAGGATGGTTGAAGCTGTAATTGAAGCAGGCAGATCATTTATACAAATTAAAAAACAGCAAAGGTCCAAGTATGGATCCTTGCGGGACTCCGTACTTCACGATTACTTCATGAGACCAGCTTTCCTCAATGCAAACTTTTTGTTTTCTGTTATTAAGGTAAGACTCAAAAAATAAAATCGGCATTTGACCAAAACCGTAATATGCCAACTTCCTTATACGATCATTATGGTTTACACAATCAAAAGCCCTGCTCAAGTCACACATAGTGGCTTGAGCAAAGGCCTTATCCTCCAAAGCCAGAGACACATCCCGCAACAATTTATCTAGAGCTTGAAAAGTGGAACAATTTTTTCCTAAATCCAAATTGCACGGAGCTAAGAAGATTGTTGGTTTCGAGATAATTGCTAATTTGCTTATGCACTAGAGCCTCCAACAGTTTGCCAAGAATCGGAATAATGGATATCGGGCGGTAGCTCTCTGGTTTATTTTTGAGTCCCTTTTTATAAACCGGACAAACTCTTGAAATCTTCAGCTCCTCGGGGAAATAACTATCTTTTAGACAAAGGTTAAAGCAATGTGTCAATGGAGATAAAATGTGAGGGGTTATTTGCTTTATCATATTATTAGACATACAATAAACGTCACAGCTGTCAGAGTTTTTCATATTTTGAACTGAATTTAGAATATGAAAAACTATGAAAAAGTAGCGGCTTATTGTGGAAACAGTGAAGAAAGGCGGATATGAACTGACATCAGAAGCCTTGTTTTTATGGTTTTCTCAAATGCGGAGTTTGGGCAGCCAGCAATGGATGGTTAGACAGATGGAATAAATGGCATGGCATTAGACAGCTGAATATTGTTGGTGAAAAATTATCAGCAGATTTTTCATACAGAATTTTTAAATAAATTGGCAGAAGTTTGATTCAACATCTGACCAATTATTTAACTGCGAAGAGACTGGGATCAATTTTCGTATATTGCCAACTAAGACTTTGGTGGCTAAATCTGAAATATCCGCTCCAGGATTTAAGAAGAGCAAAGAGCATGTTACAATAATAGCATGTTCCAATTCATCATGAACATTTAAACTAAGACCTCTAATGATTGGAAAGGCCCACAAACCCAGAGCCTTTAAACAAATCAATGTTAACTGTTTACCCACCATGTACTGAAACCAAAAAAGTGTATTGATGAATAACCAGATTTTTAAGGAATGGATTTTTAAAGAGTACCTGTTCTCAAGGTATTTTTATATATAAATCAGGTATAGGTATATAGATATAGAACCAGAATAACCTAAGTTACAGGATTTTTCAGTGAGTTCATTATGTCGTTAGAATTTTCTAATAATATTTAAGAAGTAAAATTTATTTCTTTAACAAAAAAATTAAGAAAATTACTTTGACACACATTGCTAATTATATTGGAGTATTTCCTTTATAACATGAAGAGATTGTTTTTGCATTACGGACCACTGCACCATATTGCTAAAGAGGTATTCAATCTAATATTAGATACAACATCAGGCACTATGGCAAAGGAATCTGTATTAGTAAGCCCTTTCTCGTAACCATCCGATCCAAGGCAGGTTGGAGAAGGAAGTAGGGTATAAAGACTAGACAAAGGCGATCTTGTCTGGTACACAGATGACTCCTTCATAGAGGGTAAATCTGGCTATGATGTAAAGTTTATCTCTCAGAACACCTCTTAGCGAAAGTAAACAGTAGTGAATGTCTTATTTTACCAGGTAAAGTTAGGGCTAAGAAGGACCCCTCTCTGACACAAACTGGGGACCGATGGCACAAAAAAAGCAAAAAATAAAAGAGCACTGCATTGAGTCTGGGAGAGTATGGCTTAGTTTTTCAGGCTACGCTATTTTAATTTGTGCTAAGGTAGGTTTAACTAGAAACTATGTCGATCAACGGACAGTGACACTATCTGATAGTCAGACCGCTTTTAAAACGTGACAGAATTTATTTCAAGGCTGGCATCAGAATGCTTTAAGACTTTATACATTCTAGCTAGTCATAATTCAGGATTTCTTACCTGAGCTCCTGGACAAACCGGGTATAAAAACAATGAACTCGCTGATGAAATGGCTCAAAGAAGCAGTTCCTTGTACATGAATCAGCTTGTGGTGTGAACAAGTCAATTGCTTAATAAGCAATGGTTCACAGATATGCCTTGTGATGAGTGGCAGAGATTCTCTGGGCAATCATTTGCCAAGAAACTCATTAGAGGCTTTAGGATCCAGATCACGAACTGGCTGATTACGCCAGTAAGGCCTTTTGATACAAGTAACTTCTCTTACTACTGAACATGGACAATGTAGGAAACATTTGCACACCTTAGGACTCCAGGTGATGAATTTGACATCAGTATTGGCCAGAAGCTCATGGATCTCATTGAAGATTCAGAGATAGGCAGGTTCTACTACTAATGGAACCTGGGATGCACAATAAGCTTAGGTTGACACTTTGAGAACTAGGAGTCTTATGCCCTCTTTTAATGTAATCTAATCTATATTTTCTTTATCAAACCATTATAAAGATTAATAAGGTAAGACATGTTTGTAAAACACTGCCTGTTACAGTGAATGAAAATATCTGTATATTTGTAAATATCTGTATCTGTATAGTGAATGAAATATATTATAATATATTTTATTATAATAAATTACTTATAATTAGCAGGATTTATTATTTTTGCAAAGATACAAAATTTATTGAATTACATCAAAATTAATACAACAATTTGTATGCATTTTAGTAATATTTTATGACAAAGGTTTCATTTTAAATAATTTAGCTGAACTTTTATAATTTAACGTGTTACACATGCAAAACTCTTTTACCAAACAAATTTATTAGACTATTTAAATTTGTTAATGTTCTCATACGTTCAAGTTGGATAAGTTCATGAAAAGAAACATGTAAGCCTAATGTTTGTTATGTTATAGAAAAGTTGGGTTAATATAGCATGGTATTTAGTGGTGCATTGTGTTAAAATAGAAAACATTAATGGATTTCTAGTAAATATTATTGATTATATTTCTGTAAAGTTATGACAGATAATTTAGATTATTTGTTCATCAACAAACAGCATTTTACATGGTTAAATTTCAGAAACATTTACATAAAGTTTTGGAAAGTAATTTACATTTTGAATAGTTATGAACTTTCTAAAGACGACCCATGATACTAAAAACTAACAGAAATACTTCTCATTTTGAAATACATAGTCATATTCTGACCATCTTATTCTATTTGTCAAATGGTTCTATAGGACAATTTATAAGGTAGATGAGTCCTTGCCTAATCTAAAAAAAATCTAAAAACTATGTGAAAACTAATGGTTACTCTTTAGAGAATTTACAAATTACAAATGTAAACAAATTGAAAATAGTGGTTAAATTAATTAAACATATTGTTGTGCTGTCATGAAACAGCTTTAGACAGAACAATTCATTACATTTGACAGGCTATTTTAATTAATATTTCACAACATTAAAGACCAAGATAGGATTTTTTGCTACTTTAAAAGACCAGTGGAACATAGTATAGAGGGATTTGCGAAATAAGAATAGGCCTATATTCATACCAGGGACCGTGTGAATACACAAGTAAAATTTCAGTACAATCGGTTGAATAGTTCACACGTGAAAGCAAAACAAAGAAGGGTAATTTCACATTTATAATATTATTAGGATTATGTATAATACAGGATGTTTGTATGTTTATATATGCCTCAGCCCTTCCAAAACATAGGACATCCTTCTTTGAAAAACATACGTTTTATTCCTGCATCAAGCTTTTTAACAACGCAAGGTGCAAAGAGGCCACTAATTTAAACTTTTAGGAATAAGCTAAAAAAAAGTCTTATTATAAAAGAATACCACAGCATAGATGGTTTTTTAATTGATAAAAACTTTTAGATTTATGGAATTTTATTTAGTTATAGTAATTTTAGGTACTGACGATTGTTATGCAATTTACATTGTTGACAACAATAAAGAATTTTGAGTTTGAGTTTGTTAACTCCTGAAGAATTATCTCGGATTTGTTCAACAATTTGCAAGATGCTGGTTTGCTTGTAAGTTTGTAAATGAAAATTAAACAGAAATCATCTTATAACATTAGGAATCTAAAGTGACTTCTGAGTACTTGCTTTGGTCTCGTCAGTATTGTAGCGTGTGATGTATTCGTGGTGGGGGCTAGCCTTCACGTCACTGTAGGTGGGGTAGCGGTTTACGCTGCGCGGGGCTGAGCTGGCGTTGAGGCTAGACCGTGTGGTATCACAGGGCATAGCAGGTATCATCAGGAACACATTACCTGCAGACAATATATAAACATATACGTACTAATAAGAGTGTTCAGCATTTCTTGGCTATTACACTTCTGTGTATTTCCAACATATTCCGAGATTATTTTGCAGCATGTAAGAATTATTCAAGCCGAAAATCCTACTACTTTGAAGTTCTTCCAAAAAACAATAGTGTTGACATTTTAGTGTATAAAATAATAACCTATTGTATTAGTAAAGAACATATAAATTAATTATAAAACTGTGAAAATAACACAATATGATGCCAGTAAAAGTTACAAATATTTCCAACTGACGTGGCAACTGTCTGGGATAGGGTTAAGAAAACAATATTAAAAATATGTGACGCATAAGAGAGTAATGCTTTAGGTGTTTTACACAATCTACGTATAAAAACAATAATCTAATTTTCAATAGCTTTTATGTAGTAAAAATGTACGTTTCAAAAGTGTTTGCCATTTTACAGGTTTCTATATTTTCAATCTCTTTAGATGTAACTAAATTATTAAAAAGTAATTTAATTTGTAATATGTTATCTATACTCCAGTGCTTACCAGTAAGATGGATATACTGATGGTGATGGTCTTGGCTGCTACTCTCTACAGAGCATGCGATGAAGCCGAACTTGACAGCAATAGCTTCCTGGAACAGTATCAGCCGCTGGCCCCAAGACTCTTCAGGGAACTCTGCAACAATTCTCTATTAACTACCAATTTTTTTTCCATATTCATTAATAATAGATTTTAGTTTAGAGACAACTACACATAATTTATTCTAAAATTTATCGTGCCCGAAGGGTGAACGATAGTCTGAGATATTAAGTGAGATATATAAGTGCAGGATAATATTTAACAAACCACCAAGACAGGCAAATAATAAAAACGCAATTAGGAAATGCATAACAACATATACCCCATCAGACGTGCTTATGAAAGCCCAGTTATCCTATTGAGTACACAACGGCAGTTGTGGAAGATCTCGTGTACCCAATGTACAAGTCACCAAACATGTGTGATGAGATGTCATGCTTACAAAGAATTAAAATAATTATATAATTCATCATATAAATAAAATAAAACATCATATAATTTCCAAACTTTAGATTAATGGTATATACACATTTTTCCATTTTTTTATTTGCTCTCAGTACACATTATTGTTTACACAATTAAATTCTAGACATATTTGAACCTCGCTGTGGGGAGAATATGATACAAATTTATAGTATTTCTTGTTAAATAAATAAAATTATAAAAATTCATACTTCTGTTTATATAAAATATTGTGGTAAAACATTTTTATTATTATAAAGCCACTGTGGACCATATTCAACTTTCCACAAACTGTACCTGGTTTCCCGAAAGTCTCTCTGAGAAAAGTGTGTTGTCACTTTGCAAAAGGTTACTTTGCGACTTATTAATAACCAAAAGTAGCCACATTTGTCTTTTTGTGGATATGTCATGAGTAACAATCCCGGTGGTGCAATTAACTGGTTTATTCGTCATCAACATTTTCAAAGGGTTTGAAAACAATTTTTATTGCTTGGAACTCATAGTACAAATTCACATGAAAGTCCAAAAACAACTTTAATAAAATAAGTCATCTGATCATTATGTGTACTGGAATCACATAACTTTTTAATAATTTAGATTTTTTTTTAGTCACTTGGACAATTCCTTACAGTGCTTGAAAATGAGATGTGAGTTGTGACTGTGTAATTTATTCTTCCATTCAGCTTTGGTTTTAATAACGGCTTATTTTCATACGAGTACCAACATGTATAGGTCTCAGAAATGTTTTATTTTGGACATTTTTTGGACTGTTCTAGTCAGTTGTCAGAGCCAGTGGAAGTGAGGAGGGAGTGTCACTCACTAAAGCTTAGTTTCTTCACTCACCTCAAGACCAGTACTTAGTGTTAGCCGGTTACTGGTATTGGGCTGAATCCCATATGCTAGTGCAACAATGAGAGTGCCTACATTCAATTGTCAAACACAAATTCGTCACCTTCGAACAAATAGCTTTTGGTCCCCATAAGGCTCTCCGTGTCCAGAGGCACAAAGATCGGTCCCCGTAGAGGATCTCCACGGACCACCTCTGATTTGATAGAACACGGGAGAGCGAACGGGTCCGGAGGAATGGGGATCATCAGTAATCCGTTCGACTGAGCCTTCCGAGCCCACCCACTGATCTGAAACATCAAATGTTTGTTACAGCTTACAGCTCACACTTATTTACATTCAACACAAGAGAAACAATAGAACTTCATTTACTTTCAATACTTGTCACTAATTATACAAATCTCTTAAGGAGGAGCTATTAATAAAGGTCGTAAAGAGAATTTTTTAAGTAACAAATAATAATTGCAGTTCTGATGTAGAAGCACTTCTAACTTTATTGGCCAACTCATACAAATTAGAAATCTTAATTTTACTCATTATTATGTTAATTAATGTTAACTCAGGGACACTCCCTTAGTTTATAAGGCCCACTCAGTGAATAAATTCTGACTCACTGAGCTCTCCTGTTTCACGGAATATGGCAGAACTATTTGTCATAAACATAATACGATAGAAGGTATAATTTTCATCCCCAGATCTTCAACTACAATACAACAATGTTAAGTTTTTTTTTTTTTTTTTTTTTTTTTTTTTTGTTTTTTTCTCTTAGGACAAGAAGCTTATAAATTGCACTTAGTCCTGTAAGAACCTTTGCGCTGCTTCCGGAGTGATAGGATATTCAGGATGGGTAAGGTTATGGAGTAGGGGGCCGCCTCCTATCGAGATCCATGAGGAAGAATTAGGGCACTACATCTCAAAGTCATCCTGGAAGAAGGGGAGGCCAGCTCTGAACGAGCCTCTACAGTCAAAGTAGGCAGGGGGTGGCACACCCTTGTTGAGGTTAACAAGAACTCTGAGGTAAGGGAACAAATCCCACCAACTCCAACAGTCATCTTCCACAGTAGATTAGACCTATTGAATTGCCCATGAACCCCAGAAAAGAACATTTGCGGTTAGTGATGTGCCGCTACTGGACATCCATAAGGTGGCCCAGATTGAAGTGGCACATCGGTTTTTGCTGTGCCCAGTGGTGGGTTCAACTGGTAGGTATAAACCAGCCAGAAGTGATCCCTACTGGGTAACGATGTTAAGTTGCTTGATTAACAATTATGTATCAGCAAACATAGCTCTACAGTCACGGCCACCAAATAAGGCGGGTGGGTGGATTTGCGCTGCTGCCACGTATGGGACCGGTGAAGCGGAGGAAGGTCGAGAATCGGTCGCTCTCAGGCACAAATTGGCAACGCTGTGTGCACATTGTTGCCTAGTCCAAGTGTCGCGCCGACGCTGCAGCTTTCATACGCCACCCTGCCAGTGCCAGTGCCAGTCGTATTGTACTGTCTGACAAGTTAGTGAGTGTAGTTACATACTGAAAATGGAGGAAGCTGGTAGTTCACGAGAAAATGAAAAAACACCTGTGAAAAGGAGACGATTAGAGGGTATTAAAAAAAGTGATTTAAATAGTCAAACTAAATGTGTTGTAGTTAACGTTCTGAATTTTCTGAAAGGTTTAGCTGATCCTGGTGTTCTTGGAACAATTAACTTCAAGAAAAGCCAAGAACTTACATCAAAAGTGTGTGGATTAAGTCTCTGTTCTGTTCAACGATATGTCCAGGAAAAAAAATTGTCACCAACATGTGATTTCTCGTCCCCAAGAAAACAATATTCACGAGAGAAACAACTGACTGTTTTGAGTGACTTTGATTGTGATCTGGTTCGAAGAACAATTTTGGAGTTTTATGACCAAGGTGAGTTTCCAACAGCTGAAAAAGTGAGAATAAAACTTCAGGAAAAAATTGAATACAAGGGAAGTGTACGATCAACTAGGAGGCAATTGCACATTGTTGGGTTTAAGTTTAAGAAAGCAAACGATGGTCGTAAATTTTTGATGGAAAGACAGGACATTGTGGTTGCACGTGCACAATTTTTAAGGAAAATGAAATCTGTACAGGATGAAAACGTTGATCACGTGTATCTAGACGAAACATGGGTAAACCAAAGTCACACAAAACATTTTATTTGGCAGCATTCTGATAAAAGTGGTGGTTTGAAAGTGCCAACAGGGAAAGGTGGTAGATTAATAGTGTGTCATGCAGGAAATTCAAAAGGATTTATTCCACAGTGCAAATGGGTTTTTAGATCGAAAACAACCGGTACAGACTATCATGCTGAAATGAATCATACATCATTTTAAGAGGTGGTTTTGTGAAGATCTTCTACCAAGTTTGGAAGAACCTACAGTCATCGTTATGGACAATGCACCCTACCACTCCGCACAAATTGACAAAGTTCCATCATCTAATTGGAAGAAAAAAGATATACAAGGCTGGTTAAATAGAAAAAAATATTGATTTTCTTGACAAGGAAACTAAAGCGGAATTACTTGTAAAAGTTATACCTTTTAAACAACACAAAAAATACGAGCTTGACGAACTAGCGTTGTCATGGGGCCATGAAGTGGTGAGGTTGCCTCCTTACCACTGCCAGTACAACCCGATTGAACTTATCTGGGCACAAGTCAAGCGAGAAGTTGCTACAAGAAATAGTACTTTCAAATTAGCAGATGTTGAAAAACTCACTTCAGACGCTATAGATAACGTCACTGCTGTCGATTGGGAAAATTGTGTGAGACACAGTGAGAATTTGCAGTCTGACGATTGGGCTAAAGAAATTGTTAGAGATGACATAATGGAACCATTTATTATAAACCTTAGAGACGACTCATCAGACAGTGAAAACAGCGACAGTGACTGTGACATTGACAAAGATTAAAAGCAAGTAACTCGGAACCACCAAGTGATCAAATCAACCACGGACTGACATAATTTCACTGTGATTATTTAACCGTAAGTACTAACAATGTCACTTGTTTAATAATAATTACTTAAAAATGTTTCTTTATTATTTCTATTATTACACGTGTTTAAAATGTTTATATTTAAAATAATTTTGCTAAGGAAGGCAAAACAGATTGTTTTAAGCATGGTTACTTTTACTAAACTTAAAATATTTATTTAATTTTCGCTATGGTTACAATACATAGTACTACAGTTGAGTAATGATAAAAATAATAGAAAGTAAAGTATTGCTATTAAAAAAAAGTTGAGTAGAAATTGTGTGTATACGCACGGCGCACGCATCGCTCTGCGTGTTTGATTTCAATAATTTAGGTTTGCACGCATTTCCCAGCGAAGTTAGTAAACTGAAAAAAATTTGTTTGGAACAAAAAATAAAGTTTATACCTTTGTCTAAAACTTTGCCACACAAAAAATATTCCTAACCAAAAAATAAAAAACTTCCTCGCTTACTGAAAATGTTTAATACACCATGTTAATGAATTAAAATTGGTTTGTAGGTATTTAGTATTTCAAAATTACATTTTTGTATTTACATACAAAAATTATATACCGTTATCATCAGCGGTCTCTCCTGAAGCCAATAATACGATTTTCATCTTTGTAACTTGTAAGATGTCATCAGAATCTCAGGAGAAAGCAAACAACATCATGCTCTAAAATGGATACAATTCAGGGATTATTCTATTTCACAATGTTTGCAGAATCTGGCAACGGCGCAATTCCACCCACCCGCCTAATTTGGTGGCCCCGACTGTAGATATAATTTTAAAATATACTTTACCAATAATAAAGAAATGAATATTTAATTTTATTGTAAACTTTGAGGTTACAAAGCATGCAACAACATGTCCAAATGAGTTTTATATACATATACAGGGTGTCCAAAAAGTCCCGGGTCGGTTAAATATTTTTCAAAATATTTAAAATAGAGCTACAAAACCTTACGCAAAGTTACTGGACATAAAAATCTATTTTATCACATATTCAGTGATCCGCTACTTCCTCAGGGGGGCGGCCCGCTATGAGTCAGAAGAAAATCTTAAATGTAAGCATAGGTTGATATGCATATCAAATAAAAGGTCTTTATTAGTAGAGTACAGAGCCTCAAACCTATTGTTGTAGAATAATAAGTTTTATTGCAAATTACAACAACAATAAATTGTAGACAGTTTTGGGTTAGTAAAGTTAAAATCAAAAAGCTCATCAGTGTATTTTTTACATTAACCTAAGTTGCAAAATCTAGCCATCTTTGAATGGCTGTCATTTTTGACTCAGTTATCCGTTTGAGGTCGGGTTTGCGGCTCTGTACTCTACTAATAAAGACCTTTTATTTGATATGCATATCAACCTATGCTTACATTTAAGATTTTCTTCTGACTCCTAGCGGGCCGCCCCCCTGAGGAAGTACTGGATCACTGAATATGTGATAAAATAGATTTTTATGTCCAGTATATACATATATATTTAAAAAACATTTTTGTGTATGGATTTTCCATTCTATTAACTATATTCCTTTATAATAAATGTATATTTATTTTATATTTTAACTCTATAGTACAAATTATATCGTTATAAAAACTGTTAGGTGTTTTTACAACAATGTTCCTCTCATGCTCATATAAAAGGAGTTCTACTAGTAACACAGATGGAAGTTACCAGCTCGTTGACGATGGTTCCAGAAGCAGCCATCCACTGCACCACAAGTTCGTATGCGTGGTCTGGTCTGTAGATAGACTGGTAGCGACAGTGGGCCCATTCCACACGGTCACTCTTGGTCTGTGCGTCTATCTCCAGGTGGGTGTGTCGGTAGTGTGGGCCTGTACCATGAATCAAACTACATTACTTCTCAATACTATGTGGAAAAACTCATTTTTACAGAACCCTAAATTTGTATAAATCTAACTGATAAAAATGTGTTGGATTTTTTGTTTTACAATTGTTTAATAAGAACGGATTGTAGCAAACTAACTTTTTGTTTAAATTAGATAAAAAAAATTATGGTTGCCTGTAAAGTCGGTTTTACGGGTGAAGATTTTACGTGACAACGTCTTTTTCTCGGTAGAATATTTATTGATATGAATATTATTAAATTGCACAATAGGAACAAGGAATTGAATTGAAAATAAGAATTGCACAAATTTTAACTATAGAAATATATTTTGTTTACTAAAAAATTGTACATAATTTGAAATTAATTAAAATTTTTTTATTGTAAATGGTAAAGTTGAATAAAACATTTACTAAAATTGGAATTTGAAAATCCTTGCTAAACACAGTTAAATTCTAACTCCGCGCGTGGTGATTGGTCGGTTTAGTTCGTTTGTTTGGTCGCACTGTTATGACAGGTTAGAGGTTATAATGCTTGAGGGCGGCTACAAGCATGTGAGCTGTCTGTGACGGTTGGCGATCAGCTGATTCCCCGCGACCTTGAATCTATTTGGCTGCAAGTGCGCATGCCTCATTCAAATATATCTATTTGTATAAACATTGTTTATTTTCCACCTAACAGTAATCTTAGTTTGTATGATGACTACTTTAATTCTTTTGAGGATTTTAAAAAGTAAATCTATGTTTGATAATTTGTTAATATTAGGTGATTTTAATCTACCCGAAATTAATGGATTAAACTGTTAATATGTTGTTTGGAAGCACTGTAGTTAAAAATCTATATCACTTTATGGCAATGCACGATCTTAAATCTCACAATGATGTTCTTAACTGTAACAGTATTACTCTTGACCTAATAATTAGTAATATCAAATCACTGTCTGTTGATTACTGTAACGGTCCTTTATTGCCTCTAGACGGGCACCATCCGCCGTTGTGTGTAGGTTTTCCTTTCAAACCCTTCCTTATTTAATAATTTAACTAAAAATAAACTGATACTCAACACTTATTATTTTTTTAAGAAAGCTGATTTTTACAGTATGTTTAATAATTTAGAGAATGTAATTGGGGATGAAGTGTATAGTATAAATAACGTAGATAGGGCTGTGGATGTGTTCTATAAAACAATTTTTACCGTTTTTGATCAATGTGTACCTAAAAAACCATTAATCTTTAAAAGTAAATATCCGTGTTGGTTTACAAAGGATATTATTAATTCTATAAAGATAAAGAATAAATGTGCTAAGAAACGGAAAATTCTCTAAATTCCATGAAAGTTTGTTTAAGGATCTCAGGAGAGGTGTTTAAATTGAAAATACAATTGGCTTATCGAGAATATATTCGAAACATTGAGTATTGCATTAATGTAGACTCTAAGTTTTTCTGGAGTTTTATAAAGTCCAGACGCTCTTCTTCTAATTTAGATTTGGGCTCTTTCGAAATGAAATTTAAAAACAAAGTGGTTCCAGTTGATCACATTTCCAATTCGTTTGCAGACTTTTTTTCTTCAGTTTTCTCGGTTAACTCCGGAAGTAAAATCTAACAATATTAGTACTGAAAACTTATATAGGGAAAACAGCCAAGGGGTTTTGTTTACAGTTCTAGATGTGTTAGCAGCGATCAAAAAATTGAAATCAAAGAAATCTTCTGGACCTGACTGTATTCCTACATATATAGTAAAGGGTTGTGCTGAGGTGCTGTGTGATCCTTTGAGCTATTTTGTTCAATCTATCTTTAAAAACCTGTATTTTCCCGGAGAAATGGAAGGAAGCTAAGGTGGTTCCCATTTTTTAAATCAGGAAACATTGAAAACATTGAAAATTGCCGTCCGATTTCATTGTTAAATACATTCGCTAAGATATTTGAATCACTTCTCTATAAATATATTTTTTATAACGTAAAATCTGATATATCTCCCCAGCAGCATGGCTTTCTTCCTTGTAAATCAACAGTCTCTAATCTAATGGAATTTTCTTTTGACGTAGCATCTGAATTGGATACTGGTGGCAGGGTTGATGTAGTGTATACAGATTTTTCTAAGGCGTTTGATAAAGTAGATCACGATATTTTGTTAAGTAAATTACAGTAGAACCCCTCATATCCGGCCACCACGGGACCGAGCCCCTGGCCGGATAACGATTCGGCCGGATAACGATTCGGCCGGATAACGATTCGGCCGGATAAACGATTCGGCCGGATAACGATTCGGCCGGATAAACCAACCTACAGTACACAGCACTTGACGAAACAAAAACAATTGTACTGTACTGTACTAACCGCACTGGAAATAATCAACGAACTGTTTACAGGTTAAACCTATTAGCTCAACTGAGGACAACACAGGAAAATGTAAACAAATAGATACACCAAAATAACGCAAGAGTCGTGGGAGACTAGTGCGTGCCAACTGCGCGTCTGCAAGCCGTGGTAAATAAATTTCGATATTGGCTTTCCGGGAAGTGGCCGGATAAACCGAGGGTTGCGGTAAAACCGGAGGCCGGATATGAGGGGTTCTACTGTATCTTGTTTTAATTTATCCCCGCCATTTATTAGTTTTGTTGAGACTTATTTAAAGCTTCGCAGTCAGTTTGTTATGGTGTCTAACACTATGTCTAAAAAAAGTACATTAGCACTTCGGGTGTTCCCCAGGGATCTAACTTAGGGCCCATTACTATTCTTGATATATATTAATGATCTTCCTAATTATTTAACACGGTCTAAATGCCTTTTGTTTGCCGGATGATTTGAAAATATATAGAAAGATTCGAGACAATCACGACGTTGCTGAACTGCAATCAACGCTAAATTTACTTAGCCTTTGGTGCTTAGAGAACAACCTATTTTTAAATGTAAAGAAGTGTTTTGCGATGACTTATACTAGGAAAAAAATATTTAACTCTACCAGAATACTCTATAAATGGCACTAAGCTACTACTAGTGACTCATGTTAAAGATCTTGGCGTAATTTTTGACTCGGCTCTTACGGTTTGAAAATCACCTTAATTTTATCATTAATGGATGCCATTAGGATGTTGGGTTTTGTAATTAGAAACACGATGATTTTTCATTCAATTGATCCTATCATTAAACTATACAATGCATTCGTAAGAAGTAGGCTGGAGTATTGTGCAATAATTTGGACCCCCTTATTCATTACATAGCATTGCTTCTTTGGAGCTAATTCAAAACAAGTTTCTAAGTGTATTTATATTTTAAAAGATTTCATGTTTCTTGTGAGCGAAACCTGTCAACAACTGTCTTAAGAAGTATTTTTTCTTTTGAAACTTTGTTAACAAGACGAAACCGATCTATTATTTTATACATTTATAAAATTTTACATAACTTAGTTGATAGTTCTTTTTTAGTTGGTAAGGTTTTTTCTGCATGTCCCAAGAAATAATCTGAGACCCTCTTTTGGTTTTTTTTTACACCACGTTTGTAATACAGTGCAGTTTTATAATTTTTCATTTTTTAAAGGTATTAGGTTGTTAAACATGTATAAAAATGAAATTGGATATATTTAATAATAATTTTAATTCATTTGTAAATAAGCTAAATATTATTTATAAACTTAAGGTAGTAACCTAGTTTTGTTAAAGTTTTAAATTGTTATTATGTATTGTATTATATTTTTATTTTTTCTCGTGCTGTAACAGAAAACAGTTAATTTTTACTCAGCCTAATAATGATTTTGTAATTTTAGTTTCTTCATATACGTACTTATAGTATATTATATTGTAAATAATTATTATTAACTTGTATTTTCAATATAGCTGTTTTGGGATAATGTTCCTGTAGCTATTGTACAAATAAATAAATAAATAATTTGTTATTTTAAATGTTTGACTAGCAATACGCGCTGTTTCTTCTCAATCGACTGAATTATGATTGATTGCAGAGTGATTTTAAACTAATAATTTACTTAACACTATCAACATTTGTCAATAGTATGACATAACCTATAAACTCAGTTTCTCAACTTTTGTGTCAATCTAACAATTAATCAATCAATCATAGTTTACGATAATGAAATATCAGTGTACAATTATTTACCTTTATTGTTGTAGTTGTTGTAAATGACGAATCTAAGCACTACACATTTTCACGAATTAAACATAGTTATCTGCTTTATCCCGTGCGGCGGACTCACAGTTATCTGCTTTTATCCCGTGCGGCGGACTCACAGTTATCTGCTTTATCCCGTGCGGCGGACCCACTGGGACGGGCATCGTAACGTTACACTTTTTCATGAGTGACTCCGAGCCGCAACCTAATTTAAGACGTTGTCACGTCAAAAATATCCTTTGGAGGAAAACTTAGGGAGGATGATTCTTACGAAGAGCAAAGTAAACAAATCCATCTGGAAAGTACGTTTGGATCTATTAATATTTTCTGCTCCAATTATCTAGGACTGTTTCTTATCAGATTAATTTAACTTGGAGGTAGGAATAGATATTTCACTTGTTTATTCAAAAGAAGTAGGCTATTTTTTTTCATTCCTGGAGATTTGGATTGTTTCTAATATAACCAAAAAAAGATATTCATATTGAATAAAAGAAACAATTTTATTTTAAACTGTGTTATAGTATTTCAATTTAAGATGTTAATGATTATAGTTCTATATCATTAATAAAAAACCATATAAAGTTCAGTTCACAACTTTATTAGAAAGATTGATTTTTTGTAATTATTTTGGTGTAGTGTAAGTGAAATTTTTGTATGTTTTATACTTTGAAACAATTAATTTGTGAACGTACATAACACTGGATGCTGGGATTTTACACAGGTATTTTTAATGCCCGTACACATGAACGTTAGGGGTCACAGGATTAAAAACCTAACTACAATCTGGAGATTATAAAGAAACTTTATAACAAAAAACTATGAAAAATGTAGGTATAGAGGTGGATACCTGCTGAGCTTTGGCATTGTGTAGGCAGGGAATCACTCAGGAACAGAGGTACTGTGGGAGGAGCTGTCGGAGGTTTCATCTCTACTTCCAACCACTCACTCTCAAAACTCTGCAAATCTTTCAGTGGTTTTGGTTCATCTGTAAGTCACAACAGGCAGGTAAGTCAATGTCAGATGTCCGACATACAACTACATTAAATATTATTCTCCGATCTTATCACTACTCAACGTAACATTATTACCATTTAATTACTCTAAAATGGTGAACATAAAATGCAACCTTTGTTAGGGTCGTAGTTGACAATGTGGTAAAGATGGAATCCAACAATAAAGGGTCGGTTTGCATCTCCTGAAGCATGACTTATCAAATTCTGTTGACGCAAATCCTAAAACAAAACAAAAAACATACTTTCATCTAACTTATATGATAGTGATACCTAATAATAACACCTTATTTAAAGACTTTCAAATAAGGTTAAACTAATAAAACTAAGAAATGTAAGGTATGAGAAGAAAAGAAGTGACATACAAGGTGGTATCAAAAAGTCCCCGTACTGTACTCACCATTTTTTTTAACGCAGCAGTACGAGCCGGTGTACCAGTAGCCTCTGCCACAATAGCCGCTAAGTCATTGTGCCGTGTTTCGCTGTTATTAGTGGTTAGGTTATGTCTACAAGTTGTCCTTTGTTGTTGATTGTTATCATTATGTAACAATTTTTGTGATGGCTGATAAATCCGAGCAACGGGCTTGCATCAAGTTTTGCTTAAAACTTAAGAAATCACCAACAGAAACTTTTGCAATGCTTCAAGAAGCTTTTGAAGAACATTCACTGAGTAGAACACAGATTTTTGAGTGGTATGCTCGTTTCAAGGCTAGCAGAACTTCAATTGAAGATGATCATCATTCAGGACGGCCTTCCACAAGCAAAACAGATGAAACTGTTAGAAAAATGTGGCACCTCATTCATGAAGACCATCATCAGACAGTAAATGACTACTACGTAAGTGTCTGTTTTAGCTACGGAACTTGTCAAGAAATTTTACCAAAAATCTAGACATGCATAGAGTTGCCACAAACTTTGTGCCTCAGCTTATAAAGGTTGATCAGAAACAATGACGTGTTGATGTGTGCACTTGAAACATCTAAAAGTGACCCTACATTAATATTCAGAATCTAACTAGTGATCAAAGTTAGTTTTATGGTTATGATTCAAAAATAAAACATTGTGTTGCTCAAATTTATCAGCCATCACAACATTCACTACGTTATGATAACATACAACAACAAAGTACAACTTATAGTCATAACCTAACCACTCACAACAATGAAACTCGGCACAACTACTCAGTGGCTATTTTGGCAGAGGCTACTGGGACACCGGCTTGTACAGTCACGTCAAAAAAAATGGCCTGTATAGTCCGGCAACATTCTGATACCAACTCATACATGGTGCAAGAGAGATAATTTTTTTGGAAGTTTTTGACTATTTTAGCACACAAAATGTATAATGTAGTAAATGTGTACAAAACTATATTGCTATATGATTTTTTTACAGGGTTAAAATATGTTGTTAGCAGTAACAGTTACACTAGAGAATTTAAAACAGTGTTTCAGTATATATATAGTATATAGAGTAATTTACACTCTAAAAAATAGTGAATTCAATACAATACACTCACCTCCATCAGTTTCACAGCAGCCTCGTAGCTGGTGATGTGTTCAACGTGTGTTCTGGCCCACGAGACAGCGTCTGAGCTGACAAACACGTGACCAGGCAGACTGGCATGGTGGCTCAGGAAATTTAGACCATACACTGGATGTCTCATGGCCTCAATACACTACACTCACCTCCATCAGTTTCACAGCAGCCTCGTAGCTGGTGATGTGTTCAACGTGTGTTCTGGCCCACGAGACAGCGTCTGAGCTGACAAACACGTGACCAGGCAGACTGGCATGGGGGCTCAGGAAACTGAGACCATACACTGGATGTCTCATGGCCTCAATACACTACACTCACCTCCATCAGTTTCACAGCAGCCTCGTAGCTGGTGATGTGTTCAACATGTGTTCTGGCCCACGAGACAGCGTCTGAGCTGACAAACACGTGACCAGGCAGACTGGCATGGGGGCTCAGGAAACTGAGACCATACACTGGATGTCTCATGGCCTCCACTATCTCCTGAGGAGTAGCCGTCTCCTTCAGTAGCAAAGTCTCTCCAGGTACGGACAATCTATGGCAAACAATGATCCTTACTAAAAAGGCTTATTTATTTATATTCATTTTACATGCTTCCTGTAATATTGGTTTCTTCACCTGGTACAATATATATGATATGGGGAGAAGTAGGGGAGTATTTTACCTGTGTCAGTTCTTGCTGTTTTGGAGGCAGTGAACTCCTAACTGTTACTAATTTAGGCTAATTAGAACAAGATTTATTTTAACACTTTCTAAGTATTTAAAGTATGAATTGTATGTAATTTTCTAATCAGGCTCAAATAAAATGTCTGAAGATCAAAAATTGAAACTTTTACCGAAAGCACATAAGTTATACAGTAGCGTGTTTTCTATTTATACACAAATTAATTTTGATACAAAAAAAGTGCACTTCATTTGTCTCTGGTCTCATGCCATCAATTGGACTGTTGTTTTCAGTCCATCTTAGATGCATGCATGTGATAAGTCTCCCACCACCTTCGTACATCTGTTTTCTATCAGAAGGTAGCAGGTACCATGGATCAATCCCATAGCTATATGAAGACAGTCCGATATGCAGATACCATCCTGAGGGCACCTCTCATTTGAGCTGTATTTACCTTTTTCCCTTTAGTGTCCCCAGTACTTATGGCCAATTTTCACAACCATACAAGAAATGTATGTTATTGTATTATAATAATGTATAGTAACGTATTACAGACACTATAAGCATCTGACACATGCTTTCGACAAGAACTAAAATCATCAAGGATACTTGCCAGGTTACCCCTTAAAATGGGAGACCTTTTTTTCTGAGACAGGCATTTTCTCCAGACCTCCATCAATGTCTTCCAATCATCAATTTACTGATCTTCCACGAAACTTAAATGTGTTTTTCTGGTATTTATGTAGCAAATCAATAAATTATAGCCTTCATTAACTTGCTGAAGTTTCCGGGAGTCCTCAGGACAGCAACCTTTTCCTTAATAATGACAATTCATCATGGTGTCTTTGTGTGATGTCTAGACACATTCCATTGTTAAAAGCTGATTATGGTAGCATATGAGTCAATAGCAGTTAAAACTATTAACCTATTTACACTATGCGGGTGTGTATGCCGATGGCCGAGCAGTCTAAGACGGACTTTTGAGTCTGAGTTAGAGATAGCACAGATTCGAATCCTGTCTGTGACTGTTACACTTTTTATCATCTATACTTGGCCCTCTTCTATTTCTTTGCTATTTAAGGGGGTTGCCGGGTGTGATACAGGTGGATGGGTCAGTGTGCCTCTACGCTGATGATACCAACATCACAATTTCAGGTAAAAGTCAAGAAGAAATTGAGCTTAAATCATCTCTAAGTCTTACAACTGTAAAAGAATATTCAGACACTAAAAATCTCCTAATAAATATAAATAAATCGAATTTTATTTCATTCTGTACAAAACAAACTAGATCAAAATTAAAGCCAAATATTTATCTAGAAAATTCAAAACTGAATCAAGTAGAAAAATTCAAAATTTCTTGGACTAATATTGGACCAACACTTAAGTTGGGATAAACATGTTGACCATGTAGTAAATAAAATGTCCTCTGGTCTATACGCTCTACGACAAATGTCAAGGGTATGTAATATTGAAACCTTGAAAACTATTTATTTTGCACTAATCAATTCACACATGTCTTATGGTATAAGCATGTATGGAGCTACAACAACAAAAAATCTAGACCGAATTCTTCACCAACAAAAAAAAGCTATTAGAATAATGATAAATTTGGAACGAAATGAATCTGTCAAACAGCATTTTTCTAAATTAAGAATCCTTACTGTATATGGTCTATATATTTTTCAAACTATAATGCTTGTGAAATCAAATGAAGATAGTATACCTAAATTAGGAGCAAATCATGATTATAACACTCGCCATAGAAATTATCCATCAATCCCAAAACATAACTTAGAACTTTTTAATAAAAAACCCACTGCTATAGGATCCAAATTCTTGTTATTTCTTTCAAAAACATTTCTAAAAATTTCACAAATTAGCATATTTAAAACAAAGTTAAAATCATTTTTAATTGAAAAATCAGTATACTCATTTAAAGAATATTTTGTGGTAACTTAGTTCATCCAACAATTTAGTAGTTGATATGACATATTGTAAATAGTAGCGGAATTGTAAAATCATTTCAATAACATTTTGAGGCAAACTGCTTTATTTAATGATTTATGTAATCAATAAATGGATATTTTAATGTAATGGTTGACGCTATTCTGTATTTATACTGTATGTGTACATTGTATGAGTCTTGAATAAAGTTGAATTGAATTGAATATCAGTACCATTGACCTTTTACTGTATCGACTCTCTTTCCTTATTCTGTTTGATAAGATCCTCACACAGGCCAGAGGCCCATGAGGTCGGGCACAGTAAAGCTTAAAAGGGGATCAGCTTCTCTTTTAAAAAAAATCTCTGATGTTATACTATAGTAGTTATAAGTCATACCAATGAACTCCTGATATTTTTTTTACTGATCCCTTTTAAGTCTTACTCTCCCCATCCTCATGAGGCACTGACTGGCCTGTGTGAGGATCTTATCAAACAGAATAAGAGAGAGAGCCGATTCAGTAAAGTCAATTGTACTGATAAAAAGTGCTACAGTCACAGACAGGATTTGAACCACCACTACATCTAGCTCAGATCCAAAGTACAATGTCTTAGACCACTCGTCCATCGGCACACCCAGATATATTTCAAAGAAAGACGTTTATTATCTCTTTAAATTTTATATGTAATGTTATTAGAATGATAAAATTATCACAAAAATAATGATTGCAACACATACGTGTCTTCCACAGAATCAGAATGTTCCGAGTCGGCTGTGCTGGAAGTAAGGGATGTGGAGTCGGTGGCAGGAGATGCCCTTCCTCTATCCATCACCTTGGAGCCGGACCTGCAGCCGTTCCGGGAAGATTAGTTCATGAACCGCATTATAGACAATAGACAATAGACAAAAATTCCTTTATTAACATGCTCATTGAGAACAGTATTAGCGTCATAGTAAACACTACAAGTGTTTTTTTTTTTTTACAAAATATAAAGTTTTGTTATGATATAAAAGGTTACATTGTAAAATTTAAATGTCAAATACTCTTTGAAAAAATTCTTCTATGGAGTAGAAAGGGGGCGGTCAGCAAGCCATTTGTGTAGTGCTGGTTTGAGTTCATTCTCTCCTTTGTCTCTCAGCTTGATGGCAGGTGGTTGTGAAGCTTCCTCCCGATGTATGTAGGCTTCTTTTCGAACTGTGACAGTCGGTGGGCTGGAAGGTCATACAAAGTAGTGTCTCTGAGGTTGTACTGATGAACTTCACCCCGCTTTGGTAGGCCCTCTCTTACTGCGTGCATCACAGTTTCTTGAATGTATAGTGATACGATAGTGAGGATCTTATGGGTTCTAAAGGCTTCTCTACAGCTGTTTGGTGGTTGCAGTCCTGCAAGTGTTCTGACTGCGGTTTTTTGTTTTTTGAGAACCCCTTTGAATCTGACCAGCTGATGTTCCTCCCCATGCTACTAAACCATATCTTATGTGAGCCTCAAACAAAGCGAAATAAGCAGCTCTTGTAGTTGTTTCATCAGTAGAAAGCTTTGATGTTTTTAATTGCATAGAGGCTGGAACTTAACTTCCCACAGAGTTTTGTCTACATGAGAGGTCCAGGATAAGTTTTTATCCAGAGTTATGCCCAAAAACTTGACTTCGTCATTCATTGCAACATCTGGTATACATGGCACACATTCAGATCTCCTTCCAAAAGCTATTTGGGCAGTTTTGGTAGTGTTTACTGCTAAGTCATTGTTATGACAGTACTGATAGGTCATGTTGAGGGATAGGTAGGATGTGATTGCCATATTTTTCAGTTGAGGTTTCACTAAACATCAAGGTTGTGTCGTCAGCATACATCAAGGTTAAGCATGCATCACCAATGTATTGAGGTAAGTCGTTAGTGAAAAGGATGAAGAGTACTGGTCCAAGAACAGATCCTTGGGGGACACCTCGGTTTACAGTTAGGAGACTAGATCTTACATAATTGGATATTCCATTTTCTGTTTTGCTTAGCTCAACCAGTTGTTTTCGTCCTCCAAGGTAACTTTGGAACCAATTTTTAGCTGTTCCTGCTACTCCTAAGTTTTCCAGTTTCCGGATGATGAGATCATGGCTAAGACAGTCAAACGCTTTACTAAAGTCTAGGAAAAAATTCAGTAGTTAAATTCCCTTCTTCAATACTATCTATAAGAGACTCTACCATTTTTATTATTGCAGTGGTGGTAGACTTGCCTTTAGTAAAGCCATGTTGACAGTTTGTCAGTAGATTATGTTTTTTCGCAGTGGTCCATAGCCTTCTGAGAACAATTCTTTTCGCACAGTTTTGAGAAAGTGGATACAAGAGAGATAGGTCTATAATTACTGGGATCTAAGTAGCTTCCATTTTTATATTTTGGATACACTTTTGATAGTTTTAGAGCTGAAGGAAATTTACCACTTCTGAAAGACTTATTGAATATGTCGACGAGGGGCAGTGCAAGTTCTTCAGGGCAAAATTTGAGTATTTTTGAAGAAATCTCATCTAAACCTGATGAGTTTTTTGATTTGAGGTTGTTAATGATTGTTCTGACTTCACTTTCATTTGTTTTCTCGAGGTTTATGAGCTGTTGAAGTGTTTGGCTGTACAGGTGGTAAATAAGTTCTTATTATTCCATTATTTTTTTCTAACGTTTTTTCAGCTATGTGTATAAAAGTGAGAGTTTAGATGGTCTGCTACTTCTACAGAGTTGTCAATGATTTTTCCCATTAACTTCTAGCTTTATTTCGTTCACTGACTTTCCTTTCTTGGACCATGTTGTGTTTATAACTTCCCACATAGCCTTGGATTTATTGTCGGCACGGGGCAATGTGGTCTGATGCCGCTTGTTTTCTGAGGAGTTTCAGTCGTAGGTCATAGTTTTTTTTACATCTTATTGACTCTTCCTTGTCATCAATAGATCCTGTCATTTCATATTTACTAAGGGCTATCAGGTATCTGTCCTTTAGGTCTATTGGCTTCTTGGTCAGCAAAATATTTAGGTTTTAGTTTATGGCGTGTTTTAAATTTCCTCTGAGGGCATGCTGCATCCTGGCAAGTTGTAGAGTAGAGCTCAATCTTTCAAAAGCTTCGTCAGCATCTTCAGTTTGCAGAATGTTTTGACCAGTTCTCTTCCCAAGTATGCATTTGAGCTCTTGAAAGATTTTTTCTTCTGAGGCAGCGACTCATTCTGAGTGGATTATCCTGTATTACTGCGAAGTTGACCTCACAGCTTTGGGCAGTATGGTCTGAGATGCCAGCATGGATAAACCTTTGTGTCAAGCTTCTCAGTGTCAATATTAGAACAAATCCAGTCGATAGAGGATTGTGTAGTTGGGGTAATTCTGGTCGCTGGAAGTTGTACCCTCTTGCTGTTATGAGAGGCCAGAGTCTCATCTAATAAAGTACTTCTTCTGTCAGGATTTAAAATGTCAACGTTTATGTCCCCCATTATGACCAGAGGATAGTAGTCTATTCTTGTACTAGTGATTATATTAGACACTGTTTCTAGCGCTAAATCAAAATCTCCGTTAGGAGATCTGTATGTACCAAGAATGTGGATAACTGATTGTTTAAGCCTGATTTTGATCAGAGCAGCCTCAAGCGTAATCTCTCTGCAGAACTGGACAACAATAAGTTCTTCTGTATGCCTCACAAGGTTTTTTGTCAACATAGATAGCAACCCCACCTTTCCTATGTTCTGTTCTACAGAAGTGGGCCTTGAGATAGTATCCTGTGATTACGGTGTTTTCTATTTGGTCTCGTTTAAGACCATGCTCTGTCAGAATCAGTACGTTTGGCTTAATTTTTTGAACTAGATGTTGAAGTCTATTAATTTTATTTGAAATTTCTTGTGTGTTTTGATGCAGAAATGAGGAGACTTGATGGATTTTTAAAAATATTTTTGTGTGATGATCCTGGATCTCTCTGCTGTGCTACACTAATATTTTTGTTCCAGAATATTTTTTGTTTTGTATCTTTTCTTTTTTTGATGATTCTCTTCTAAAAAATGAAAGTTTGGATGGACATTAACAAGTTTATTTGGTGATAAAAAAGGTGATCCTGCAATGTTGCTGGAGTCACTGTCATAATTGTCATATTCGGTAGTATTGGACAGTTCTTCAAATTGGAGTTTGACTTTGGTGTGCAGTTTTTTTGACGGAATTTGTCCTGATTCTCCCTGTTTGTTGCATTAGTCGAGAGTTTTATTGTTGGATCTTGACGGGTTTTCCCCAGGCTGATTTTGGTTAGATGTGATTTTACTGGCTAGATTTTTATTAAAAAATTCTTCTATGCTTTCATTTTTGTCTCGGAATTTAGCAGAAGTAGGGGGGAGTTTTGTCTATCTTTATTAGTGTTATTTAGAGATCAAAGGCATGGATTCCCTTATTGGTTTCCGAGCTCTGTTGAGTAGATATGCTGGTATCATACATGGTTGTATAGATTGTGGGGTTGGGTTTTGAGGTTTTCATTTTTTGAACTTGTAAGGAAATACTAAATTTGTTTTGGATTTTCTTAGCAATTATTTGTTCCCCCAAAAGGTTTTTTAAGAGGGGTACAGCAAGGTGTAGAATTCCTTTGTTTTTCCCCACTGTTTTTTAGTAATGTTTTGTCCTCCTTGTCTGCCAGATTTTTCACCTCTGCTTCCAAAATTTTGAGTTTTTCTTCAAATAAATTGATTTTTCCTTAGAAGTCGTATTTCTGTGGAAAAAGAGAGGAAGGGTCGAATTTATATTGAGTTGGTGTTATGTTCTGTTTGGGATTCAGCGTTTTTCCATCAACTTTTTCCTCTTTATAACTTAAGTTTTGCCTATTTGAGAGTTTTCTTTTTCAAATTTATAATTAGTAAATGTTTACCCATAGTTCATAAAAACACTATAATCATTCATGCGAAACATTCATAATCCTAGACATAGTCCAGAAGAGTTTTACTTGCTGTCTGAAAGCAGTTATTTATCAACAAAAAAGTATCTCTGCAATGCGTAAAACAATAATATCTGTAATAATATTCACACAATAATAAAGGATTTTACGGACAGATTTGTAATCTTTTATAATTTTACTGATAATAAAACTGAGTATAAATACTCACAATATATGAGTAAATATTACATTTCACAACAAAAATTAATTTAATATCTTTTTTATGCTTTTACTTCCACTGTGATACTTACAAGCAAGTTGTATCAATAAAGTAAAATTTTAATTGCAAAATGTTTCACACTAAAAATGTGAAAATAAAAAAAACACAACTAATCTCTCTACAAATAAATCATACAACTATAAGACGCAAGCATCTATGTTAATGAAATAATACTGACTCATTTTCAAGAAACTGACAACTTCAACAACGACAACAGAA
The DNA here is from genome assembly GCF_021130785.1 of Homalodisca vitripennis. Taxonomy (NCBI): domain Eukaryota; kingdom Metazoa; phylum Arthropoda; class Insecta; order Hemiptera; family Cicadellidae; genus Homalodisca; species Homalodisca vitripennis. The sequence continues at coordinate 61,858,712 of NC_060214.1, forward strand.
ACAGTTACATTGTACAACATTCTAATGACACTACTCAAAAAGCACATACAATACTGGGTCAGTTACTTAGAACTAAATTTTTTTAATAAAAAAAATTAAAACTTTTTGCTCATAAATATTTTTATAAAATGAGAAAGACTAAATCAAATTCTTTAATTATCCCTATATATTTTTAAAATTGAATACCTTAAACATTTTATTGAAGTTTATTTAAGCTTTACATGATCTGTCAAAAGGATAACCTTAACCCTTTGCACTCAGATTCGAACTTATGTAATTGTCCTCTCAGCCAGTGGGATTTCTATCATAGATGTTCTCCGGGTCAAGTCGGAAGTTAATGAAAGTTAATGACCATATCCTGTCCCTCATCTCGCTGGGCCACAATTACTAGCCCTTGCTGTTTTCCTGTTACGATCATCAGGCCACTATGTGTGGCCCATTGTATTGTGTAGTTATACAATTCAATCCTTATCCAGTTGTGCCTGGAAAGTGCTGCAATCTTTTGACTAAATAAGGAACTAAATTAATACTTCTCTGTTTGCTGCTGCTGCACACAAATTAATGAACGCTAAAACATGTTTTTACCGTATTTTGTGTTTCAAAATCCATAAATAGATAAGCGAAATTAACAAATTATTGTAAATATTTTGCATGCAATTCAGTATTTGTGCATATACATTGCGCAATATCAGTGGTCGGCAATTAATCAGCAGTACACAAATAATTACTGATTGATAAAAGAATATGTTTTAAAATTTTGTATCATAACCAGGGTGGTTTGAAGTTTGTCAAACATTTTAAGTTTAAATAGATTTTATAAGTGCTATAAATTACTTTTTGGATTAAGGGGATATATTCCAGAAGACCATGTTATGAACGTCTATTATGAAATAATCCCTTTAAAATAGGTACTCTTTGATTAATTTTATGTTATCGGACAGTCTCCAATTACATTCCGAAAGGTTTAAGAATGACAGGATTGCTGACAATTTTGTTTAACCATTTTTAGGTTTAAAACAAAGCTATTTATATTCAAAATTCGGGGGAATCAATATTATAAGATTCAGATCTCGATTTGAAAATTTTTAATTTAAATCTGTCATATAAAGGGCTAAAGGTCAAATTCAAGGTCGAAATTACGTACATGATTATGCAATCACCAAGCCGCAATGATTATTATGCGATCATGACGCAAAAATCCAGCCAGACACTGGCCGTTAATCGCTGAACTAAGAGGAAATTACCTGTAACTTCACCTGAGCTGAGCGAAAGACCAGTATGGGTCACAATTTTTGGCCTGCCAAGTGCAAAGGATGAAGAGTATTGTATTAAATGTTAACCCTTTTGCACGTTTCGTAGCTCTGAGCTATGATGCAGTTGAATCGGATAACCAATGTTGGTAAAATCTATCATATTGTCTTTCTATTTTAACTAAGTTCAAAACATAACATGTTACCTTTATTGTTACTAAACAATAATAGGAAATTTTACACTGTAAACATGTTTTTTTTATACATAAATATCAGTAAATTGTAGTAGAGATAAAAATTCAGATATCAAGTGGTCTTTGATTTGGATCACTAGGAAAAGCATTTACTTATTTAAAAACTAAATATTGTACAGGTATAATATTTACAGTTGTCACCACCGGTTTTTGGCAGTTTTTTCATAGTTTTAGTGTTTATAAAAGATAATAAAAAGCTAATGTAGAGACCACAACTGACTGTGACCGAGTGCATGTAGTTACAAATGTGTCCACCAGGCTGCAACACATATCAGACCAGACAAATAGGCTTCACCAAGTATTGCAGGAAATTATCAATAAACTTTACATTGGATTCGTCTGTATGGTAGAAGGGAGGAAATTACCGATAGAAAGCAGTGAATATTCTTTGGAGTTGAAAAAGTAATCAATAACCAGCAGTATATCAGAATACATGTTAACATGAAAGCAATGCTGAGAGCACTGAGCTGTCAAGATAGTTCAGCAGTTAAAGGGTTTTCAATTCACATTTTTAATTATTTTCAAAATAACTAGGATTAACATTATCTACTGAAACATTAAATTGAAATAAATCCCAAGTTATTGTTACCTTTAATGTTAAAAGAGAATATCTTGCATCCACGGAAGGATTGTTTTATAGAAACATTACTCTGTGTCAGCTAGTTCTGTCCAGCAAAACACAGACAGTGTTTTAGTGCTAAATGTTTGTTACACATGTTTTTGGAATCTTCAAGTATATTTCCTTGTTTTACAGAACTGAACTTAAATTTAATGTATTCTTTTTAATTACTCTCAAGACTTTACTCAATAACAATTTTAATACAACTGTGTAATGTATTTACTATTATTTTTCCAGTTGTTTGCTACTAGATAGCATTGCCAGAAAGTTTTTAGGGCAGCGACAAATGTTAGCGTTGGTTGACGTTACAGAATACTGGTAAGTCAAAGTTATTATATACTTTACAAGACAAGTGTGAACTCAATCTCACCTGGTCTGGGACTGACGGTACATCATGCGGCCATGCTTCCCCTACCAACAGTGCACAAGCATGAGGTGTGGTGACAGCATGACAAAACCTGCCACCAAGCTTGCAAGCGCGAGTTACAACAAACTACACATGACACTTCAAACATTAGTGGTTTCCACTGTTACAAGTTTAGTAGGTTGTTAGGAGTGTGTAATAATTAAATGTTACTACAATAATCAACCTTTTATCGCATTAGGAATTATTTGAATACAATTCTGCTGAATATTAGCATTTGAAGGAACTTATACTGATTACTGACTCTAAAAAAGTAGTGGAGTTCCTGGGTGTTTATTTTACTGCAGTGTTTCATCATGTTATATGTTTTATTTCACGTTTTAACTTATTCAGTCAGAATAAATGTTTATGGTGGTTGTAGGTTGAGAAGCTTAAGATTCTAGGCAATGTATTAAAATTATTGAGTTTGTAAAATTTAAAAACAAGTTCATTTAAGCTTATGTTTATATTAACACATTCGAGTCTACGCTCGAGCCAGACGCGAGCGCCATTGTTTAAAACCCCCGGCCGGCGCTCGAGCGTGACTCGAGCACAGCTTTGCCGATTGATATACGGAGTTGCTCGAGTGATATTCGAGTGCCGTCTGCTGCATTAGAAAGCCAGCGTTAATGGTCAGTTCAGAACAATTCCGCTAGGCGCTACTACGTCATACCCGCTTGAGACTTTTGTTTATCCACTGACGTGGCCTGGCGTGTCGTCAGTCTGTCTACGACAACTATAATTATTTTAGCATTTGAAATTTTTTTGGCAATTAGAATAATTATTTGTAAATATGTATATAGTAAATGCCTTAAAAAAAAATTGAAATTACTTGTTTTATTTATTCAAAAGTTAGTTTTCAAGTAACACAAGACATGCGGGAGTTTTTATTTTTCTTCAAAAAATGTAAGTTTTGAAAATTTTTTTAAAATTAATTACATTTTATAGGAATACAGTTTTACATATCATTTTAAAGAGGAAAGATAGAACTTTCAAGAAAATATAATATCTTATACATAATATTTAACATTTTTCTAAAAACAATATGTGAAAACCAATTAATTTATGCAGACCGGGTTATAAAAACAGCAATTAGCGAGCCAGACTCCAATGTGTTAAATATTTTATATTTTTGGAATTTAATATTTTTCTATAAAGGCTTAAAAATTTACATTTATTAAATAGAGTGTATTTTCAGCTTAACTAGGACATAACACATTTTGATAGCTCAACATGTGTTTATTTTAGAGGTATATAGAACTTTAAGTTGGCAACACTTTTTTAACTGATTTTCTCAGCTGTCAAGTGATTTATGTTTAGTTTGGTTTGGCATTTCAACATGAATACACTGACGTCTAAACAGCGCTTTCAAATTGTGCAAATTTATTTTGAAAATCATAGTTCTGTTCAAAAAATGTAAAACACACTCTGTCCATTTTAAGGTAAACATAATCGTACATCAAAGCAATTAATTCGATTAACTAAGGAACGTTTTCGCACCATGTCCACTCTAAGTGATAATACGCATCCCCAGAAATGTCGTACAGTGCGTACAGAAGTCATTGCTGTTGTAGAGCGTAGCGTAAAGGAAGACCCAGTCTATCCGTCATCGTGCACAGGAATTGGATATGTGTCTATCCACTTTATGAAGATTTTGTGGAGAGATCTTGATTTGTGTGGTTATAAAATCCAAGTCATGCAAGAATTGAAGCCACAAGATTGCCATTGATCCCAATTTTCATAAGCGAATTTTGTTTAGCAATGAAGTTCACTTTTTGCTGAATGGATACATCAATAAACAAAACTGCCATATTTGGAGTGATGGTGATCCTCAAGTGTATGTTGAGACACCGTTATATCCAGAAAAATTAACTGTTTGGTGTACTTTATGGGCTGGTGGAATAATTAGTCCATACTTCTTTAAAACGATGCTGGTCAGTACGTTACAGTCAATATTGACCGCTACAGAGTCATGACTTCATGATGTGCAGGAGCTGTGGTTTCAACAAGACAGCGCTAGCTAGTGCCACAATTGATTTATTGAAGGAAGTAATCACATAGTTTGACGTTTCTGACCTGTCAATTAGCCTCCAAGATCGTACGATTTAACATGATTGACTATTTTCTATAGAGATATGTGAAGTCACTAGTCTACGCTGATAAGCCCAAAACGATTGACCACTTGGAGGACAACATTTACCGTGTTATTGCCGATATACGGTCAAAAATGTTGGAAGTAATAAAAAATTTGACCTCCAGATTAGACTACGTCCGAGCCAGGTCATATGCCAGAAGTCATATTTAAATTATGCCAGAAGATTATCTTTCAAATAGAGTAAATTTCATGTCAATTAAAATAAATCTTTGTTTTATTCTGTTTCAAAGTTCTATACCTCTAAAAAAAACACCTCTCTATAAGTTGATCTGCATTAATATTAGCATAACAAAAAAAGCATTATGATTTTGGTCAATTTTTTATGTATTTACAATTTTGGAAACAATTTTTGAATTTTTATATTTTTACAAAAGGTTTTATATTTGCTCATTAAAATGAAATGAACTTCATTAACCTTTCAACATGGTTTCATGTTACAGGATTGGTTGGCAAACTCACCGATATTTTCTGTACATGGTTTCACATGAACATCACATTTTTTTGTAAAGAATTTTCTTATGCGATCTATTGGCAGCAGCACGAACTATTTAAAGCAGCTATTTGTCTCACCAGGTGGATGGAAAATCATTCTACCTTTTTGTCCTTACTACATTTGGATTGTTTCATTCAGATGGCTTTTTGTTAAACGAACAGATGATTTATATCAGCAGATAATTTCAAAATTTTAGAATGTTATGTTCACTACTGTTTAGAACAATTCGAGTTTACATAGCTTTTAATTACACAACGTTATAATACCGCTGTTTTAGTCGGTACAGATTAAAATAAGAATCTAAACATTTTTTAATGTATAATAAGCACAAAAAAGTATACCACAAGTTTTGTAGTTGGGTGTTACTTTTATGCCAATCCTAATTACGATAAGTTTGTTGTTTTTATACAATGTAAACAGATATAAAAACTGCTGCATAATAAATGTTCCTACAATTTTAGGCAATATTTTTGCTATTAAAAAAGTGACCTCAAAAAATGGTAAGTAACAATGACTGGGCAGCTGACTAACTGCTGTTATCTTAAACTGAGGTAACCTAAGTTTTTTCATGTAAAATCAAATTGTCTTCATATTGCATAGGCTGTCAACTATTGCTTCAACAAAATTATTGAGGATTTCTTGTGGCTTAATTAACTTTAAAATTCATATTTCAATACTACTAATTTATTTTTTAATGAGCCAAAATTCACATTGATAATAATGAATATATATAGAACCAAATAGCTACAGATAAATTTGAAACAATGCTAGAAATAAAAAGTTATTAATAATTCAGGGAGGTGCAAAGGGCTGAACTACTTCTATTACCTTGCATTACTGTGGACAAAATGCAAAAACAACTGAAATGGACAAGTACAAGACAAAATCAACGCTAACATCACAACACATATAAAAATATAAACGTGAACGTACACTGATGCAAAGAGAGTCACTGAAAAACAAATTAAAGCACAAAAGACATTCCTCCACCAGATGTCCCCACTAGAGGCATATGGTTAAAATCCAAACTCTGTAACTAAAATCTATTATGTTAGTATAATTAATGTATACTGAGATTAACCAACAGGATCTGTAAACTTATTATGGATTCAAATATTCTTTCCTGTGAGGAATAATAGAGTGCTAATAAACAAAACATTAAAAAGTAGAATAACTCTTCAAAAAAGTTGACATTTCAACTCAAACAGAAAATTGTAAAATGTCAAAAACTCTCAACAGCAAAAACAAACTTAATTATAAGAGAAAAATACTGAAAGTGACAAATTAATACAAAATAATAAAAATAAATCTATAAATATCCATAGCAGATAATGTACAAAGGTTATCAAGAAAATAAAGAAAATTTATATACAAATCAATCAAAAGAAAATACACAAAACAAAATATTATGTCTAGAATGTCAACTAACCATCATAACAAATTTTGTTTTTGTATGTCAATTAAAAAATAACTGACTCTTTTCATATTTTTTTATACAACTTTATAATAACAAGTTTTAAAAAATATGCATATTTAAAAAAAATTTTCTACAAAAGTAAACAAAAACTAAATCTTTTATTTTTTAATAAACCTGTAATGTTAAAAAACAAAATTCAGAGTTAATAATATCATACATAACTAATATTTTGGTAAATGACTAAGCACATTATCAGAACTAAACGAAAACACTTGCAACAAATTTAAATAAACATCTTGCCAAATTTTTTGCATTGTATATATAAAAAGAATTAATGACACACTTAACCACAAGTAATCGCACAGATTGAGTGAGGTACAGTGACTAAAGTTAAAAGACCATTATGGTAAGTTTTCGGCAAATATTCTTTATATTTTAGAAACACTCAACCAATTAGGTAATTATAAGCTCAAACCATGGATTAAATTGTTGGTCTGTTACTGGTATATTTTCCAGCACAACTCTAAGCTTCCAACCTTTGTGAAAATTGTGTTATTTTTCTTCGCAGAGTGTTTCCAAAACTTTGCCCTGACAATAAACAAACTATCTGGACAACTGACAACTGGACAACACAGTGAGTGGAGGTGCTAGTGACAGTGTTAAGAAAAGGGTCCAGAACCAATAAAACAGTGCAGACAGACAGGCAGGCCTCATGCTACCAACCTCGGTCTCGGTTTTTCCGGCAGGCGGTTGCTACCGAGTCGTTCTCGGAATGGAGAGCTGCTCGCTACGTTCGCCTGCCGTCGTCAACACAACACACTTAGAAGTACCAAATATCAGTGATACCAACTCAACACAATCAGTCCTACACCACTTATTAAAATAATGAGAGAGTATTATACAATTAATTATTCAACAGAGAATTCAACAATTAATAGTAAGCTTTAAATGAAGCGATATTAGAATATAGTAGGATTTTTTATAAAGTTACACAAACATGAATTGGAAAGAAATCCATTTCAAAACAATACACAGATAATAAAAAAAACATTTTACAAGTAGTCTAGGAGCCGAGAGTCAATTTGCACTGTACAAGCACATCACCTAGTTCTTCTTGAAATTTATAAAGACATTTTTCTAAGAAAGACATTGATTGCAAGTTTAGGTGGAGTTTGAAATAGGATGGTATCAAAAGGGGTTAAAAAATATGAAACAATATTTAATTTCTCAGAATATATTTTTTCTAGCATGATACACATAAAACCAACAATTAGACACATAAAAGATAGTCATATCGCCGTTAGACAACTAGATAAAGAGATTGAAAGTCACCGCTGTATATGATTAATTGACATTAATTAAAAATTTGTTAACATGTCGGTTTTAAGTATGTTAAGAAAAATATGTCCTGAAAAAATATTATCATATCTTATTTTAAATCCATTGGACACCCTCCCATTTCATAGCGTGGCTATCGATCAATTTCTTTTGGAATAAAAATTTCTTTATCGATTTCAAGAAAAGCGAATTGTGTGTATATACAATGTGGATTAGCTCTTATCTCCTGAAATGAAAAATTAATTTGTTCCAAACACTGTCATGCAATCGCAAACAACAGAATAGAGACAAATCCTGATTATTTGGGATATTAGAGTAACCACAACCTAAAACAACAATCTTACATTGATCTTACATCAAGTGACAATTGATAAAACTTTTGATACAAGCTAATGCTAGCAACATCAATAAAAAGTTGTTTAATGTACAATAATACAAATATTGTTTTATTGAATTTTTGCTTTCCAATATAACTTGGAGTGAACTCATGCAAAGAAGGTTATGTTTAAAGTTTTAAAGGTAGTGTAGCAAAGTACACTACGTCAGGAGTAAGAAATATTGAAAAAGCCTGTTAGCAAAATTTATTTGTAAAGTTTGTTAGAATATAAATCTTTTAGTTGTTGTTTAATGGATATTGTGCATTTTCATAATGCTGTTACGGACATATGCATACCAACCCAATAGACACAATAAGTTCATCATGGTCAAATTCAATTATCTCTCCACTAAACTATTCTCTTTAGAAATGGAATCATATAAATGAGTTTATAATATTTGTTAGCTCTATCATTCGTGATCAAACTTTCGATAACTTTATTCAATTACAATATAGGCATTATCCTGAGGGATGTTTTTCATTCATTACTAGCAGTCTAAGACCGTTCCGGAACTAGGATCATTTTTTATCTTGTTTAAAAGTTTTAAACCTTGGTTTGAAACTCTAATTCATAATTAAAGTATAAAAATTTTAAAGTCATTCAAAAACTCAATGTTATTGTTCATATCCTCATTGGATTGAACTTAGTCCAGTTGGGTACATAATACTTACAGTTGTAACCTAATTGGCTCTATTAAATTCCCATTCCAGATTACTTTTTGGAAACCTGTTTAACAACACTTGATTCTAATATGGGGAAACAAACTGAATTACACAAACTGAAAATACTGGACATTTCATGTTTTTCATTCAGAGTGGCTTCCAATAACCTCTACAACCCACCAACTTATCCATACGCCTCACCAATTCTCTCCCATTGATTCCTACACTGCACCAATCCTCCCACTCATCTATACACCTCACCAACTTCTCCCACTTATCTATAAACCTCACCAATCCTCCCACTTATCAATACTCCTCACCAATCCTCCTATCCATACACACCACTGATCCTCCAACTTATCCATTCATCTTACCAATTCTCTCCCATTCATTCCTACACTGCACCAATCCTTCCACTTATCAATACTCCTCACCAATCCTTCCATCCATACACACCACTGATCCTCTAACTTATCCATAAGCCTCACCAATTCTCTCCCATTCATTCCTACACTGCACCAATCCTTCCACTTATCAATACTCCTCACCAATCCTTCCATCCATACACACCACTGATCCTCTAACTTATCAATACGCCTCACCAATTCTCTCCCATTCATCCCTATACTGCATCAATCCTCCCACTTATCAATACTCCTCACCAATCCTCCCATCCATACACATCACTGATCCTCCAACTTATCCATACGCCTCACCAATCCTCTCCCATTCATCCCTAAACTGCATAAACCCTCCCACTTATCAATACTCCTCATCAATCTTCCCATCCATACACACCACTAATCCTCCAACTTATCCATTCACCTTACCAATTCTCTCCCATTCATTCCTACACTGCACTAATCCTCCCACTCATCTACACACCTCACCAATCCTCACATCCAAACACACCACTGATCCTCCAACTAATCCATACACCTCACCAATTCTCTCCCATTCATTCCTACACTGCACCAATCCTTCCACTTATCAATACTCCTCACCAATCCTCCTATCCATACACACCACTGATCCTCCAACTTATCCATACGCCCCACCAATTCTCCCAATTCTCTCCCATTCATCCCTACACTGCACCAATCCTCCCACTTATCCATACTCCTCACCAATCCTACCACTCCACTCATCCATACACTCACCAATCCTCTCCCATTTATCCAGACACTCCACTAATCTTCCCACTCAACCATACACTCCACTGATACTCCTTTTCTTTCATACACCCAACTGGTCCTCCCACTTATCCATACGCCCCACCGATCCTTTCATTCATCCTTACACCCCACCGTTCCTCCCACACAGTTTCGCACCCCTCTGATTCTTCAATTCATCCTCGGTTCCCATCCTCACCCTTAGTCACCACTGATAGTCCTACCCACCCCCACACCACACTTATCATTGTATTTGTAATTTATTAAGTCACCTACATCAGATCTAACATGGTTTACCCACCCCAAACAATCAGGAGTTGCTGGATATGTACTATAATCAATAAGTTCTTGTAACATTTATCCACAAATTAGTTAGATCCATTTAACTTTTTTAATAAAACCAAAAATTATTTTTAACTTTCCATTCTCTTTAATTGTCTAAATAAAAATATAATCAGGTGTGTTTTTTGTATCAATTTCAATTGCACATTTATTATTTAAAACAGGAACAAACAAAATTATTTACTTTATTTATTATCACATTTAATACTTTTGACACAATCCAGCAGTACACTGTTTAAGTTTAACACACTGACTGTGACAGCCGCCTGAGGGCACATTGGCAGGGTAAGACCATAAAGGTATTAAATGAAAAAAAATGTTGTTGCCTCAAAACAACTGAAAACACTGCGGATAGTTTTAAACAAGATAAACTAATTAGGGACTGACAGATAAACTAGCAGTTATTGATGTATTGAAATTCTTTCTTTAAATGTAATTAATATTACAAGACATGCAAATAATATGTATACAAAGTATAAGCATTGCAAAAGCAAAGTGAGTTAATTTACAAGAAACAAGCAAACTGAAATTATTTACTAAACAAACAATTTGCATTACTAGGGGTAAATTATGAATATACTGAGTTTACAAAACTTTTATAACAGCCACTGTCTTCTCTGCAAAATAACTAGTCCGATAATAGCTGATCATATGCCAGCAATCCTACCAACAGCACTAAATTAAAATAAGATAACTTTCATCTTTAAAGGAATAATTTCTTTTCAATGTAGTGAAGCATATAGCTCAAAGTTATAGCTTGCATTCACATTTTAACTACATAATGTTATTATTAAGTATGACAATATTGTAACCAATGTCTTAAAAAAAATGAACATAAAATTGTAAAAAAGTGGAGAAAAGGTTATTTTGATTCAATCCTTTTAGTGGTACAGCATTACAGTGAGCAATTCCATGATTTAGTCTAAAAGTTTGGGAAACACTGTAAACGACTCTAAGCATTTCTTAAAATACTCTATAGTTATATAATTGTAGAAATTGCTAAAAGAATCTTCTAGTTCCTAAAATTTTGACGTGTTAATTTCCTCACTTTGGAGTGAGGAAATGATCACTTTAGAGGTACAAGGATTGTTTTTAAATATATCTGAGCAAAAAGATTTTTCAGTTCAGCTGGTTTCATTACATTCTGTGTCTGGCGTTCTATTGTTTTGGTGTGTGATGTTATTGATTTTAATTTATTTTATAGAAGTATCACAATCTTGTATGAGTAGTGTGATTTTATTAACATGAATACATTACTACAAGTTGGATACTTTGTATGAACCGTTCCAAAATGAATATAAACTAATATTTTCTATTTTACGAATATAATTTTGTTTTAATTGATATGTGTAAGTACATAAAAATATCAACAAAGCGTTATTAAACATTACATTTTGTCAAAAACCTGTGACAACTATTATAGTGACGTCTTGTTTTTAAATTTTCTACAGTATACTCGTGTACATGTTATGCATTTTTCGTTTCTTGTTTAATTATTACAATGATACTAAAAGTACAATAAAAAAGTAAATTAAAACATTATATAAAAGGTAGAAGTACGCCATGTTATGTATCATGTAATAACTTCGCTGAGTGTGCTTGAACATTTTCAAATCTATAGGTCAATTTATTCTTGAGATGTCTTGCAGACAATCATACAGAAAACAATGTTTTTACTCCTTTCTCCTGCAGACAAAAGAGAAATTGTGTTGACCAATCAAGTGATGGGCTTCAATGACACTCAGCAGAACTCCATGGTTGGACATTCACCATTATTGAAATCATTCTTGTCTACATAGAAAGTTTCTTGCTAAATGTTAAAGTCTACAGTTAAAATCTTTCTTGAGATATCTTGTCACATAGTATATATAAAGTTAGGTTTCATAGCATTGTTCAAATAATAAAAGTTCCAGTGAGCTAGAGTGGATATTGCAACACAAAAGTGTACTGAAATCTAATCTTGCCACCTAATTTTAACATTTGCTTCCCACACTATTATTTTTTTTACTACAAGAATAAAAATGTCATATGTTAAACATCTTATATGATTGTAATCAGTTTGTTTACAAAGTTATTTATTCTACTGCTTTCTCATTACCGTCATGGCTGCCATAAGACCAATGTAACTAAAAATATTGGCTAACACTCATCACAATCCCAGAGAGTCACACGCACCATCATCAAACTCAGCGTTGCTTATATAGAAATGAAGCTTCATGTAAAATTTAAAGTATATGTCAGTACATTTTCAAGATATCTTGTGAACAGACAGAAAGAAATTCAACTTTCCAGTCCCTCGAGTAATAGGCTTCGCTAATGCTCAGCTAATTAGTATAATTGACAAATCCCTAAAGTTTTGGCATGCAGAATTTTTAACTTTTCTCTGACTTATTGGTCTTACAACTATGTATTTGGACTAATGCTCAGCTAATTAGTACAATTGACAAATCCCTAAAGTTTTGGCATGCAGAATTTTTAACTTTTCTCTGACTTATTGGTCTTACAACTATGTATTTGGACTATATGCATCTAATTAGTACAATTGACAAATCCCTAAAGTTTTGGCATGCAGAATTTTTAACTTTTCTCTGACTTATTGGTCTTACAACTATGTATTTGGACTAAATATTTTATATGAATCTACTTTATAATGGACAAAATAAATATGTACAAATTATAAAATTATTGCTTTAAATAAATGTGTTATGATTTAATCCTAAACATCTACATTTTGGACAAAATCAGTTAGCTACTCATTTAGACTGAAGCACTAAAAGGGTTGAAGTAGCCTGGAAAATGCAAAAAAAATGTAACTCTTCTTTGTTCAAGGAGCATTTATGTCCTATTAACAAAAAATTCAAACTAAAGTATAATGAGTAAATCAGTATCGATCTAATACTAAAATTTATACGATAACTTTAATTTGACTGAATTAAAAGAAACTGGACGGAAAATTACCTGGGAGCTAAATGATAAATATCCGGTGCTGTGTCGTCTGCGAGTGAGCTGTGAGGCTTGGTTGAGGCTGGCCAGCTCGAGCTAGACATGCTATAGTAACTACCCACACAACACACTGACAGGGAGCTACGACAACTAAATAGACAACCCAACCACCGACAGGAACAGGTCCATTAGTGATTGGTTAAGTGAGGGTTTAGAATAGTATTTAATCGCTCAAATTATTCTAACAAACATTCAACATAAAAACATTAAGAAAAGAATTTAGCCTGAACTTTTAAAAACACAAAATACGGTACTATTCTGAACATGAAACAAATAGAAAACAAACAAACTGAACGCCTCTGAATTTCAAAAGTAAATTAAAAAAAAAAAATACTTAAATAATAAATCTAAATTTACATTTGTTAAAACATTTATTTCTTGCTAAAATCAATGAAGCACTGTAAACAAAAAAACTCCAAAAATATTTAAGACAAAGAACTGATTGATTTCTGTGCAACAGTGCCATCATTTGATCTGTAGAAAATCACACAGAGTGTTTAAAATCAAACTGTAGATTACCTGTAGGTGATGGATTAATAATAAAAAGATTACCTAACTTATGAGTAAGCAATTTAAAGTGATTAAAACGATCTCCAATGAAGTTCAGCGAATGTAGCTGCAACCTACGTGCAAATAAAAATAAATCATTAAAAAGCTGCAACTGAAAAATAGCATAACACTGCAACTAAAAACATTTTAATAAGTGAAATATAAACATGCTCAAAAGACTACATATTTTGCACTGAAGTTTTTACACACAGAATCAAGTGAGACTAAGACTACTTTTTTATTTTTTTTAAATACAAACGAGGTTGAAAAACAAGTACACTACGGACACAATTACAGAGAGTGAATTTATTCATTTGTTAACTAAAATGTAAGAAAATTATTTAGCTACATTAGAACATAGGACGAGTATTTTTGTGTTTGAGAAATGTACATTTTGCAATCTAAAAAATTATAACAAGTCAAGATTGTATTATTAAAATTGGAACAACAGCCAACTTTGACTGATCAAAATTCTAAGTACCACTTCGATTAAAGAAACACTGGTATAACAATGTGCAATTCCAATTGCTTAGCTTAAGCTGTGCTAGTATGAAAGCTAGATGACATTCAGCCAAATTTTTCTATCATTTGCATAACTGTAGGTGTTACAAACAGCTTTTCTATCAATACCTACTAAATGTTACGTAGATGCTAACTGACAAAGCTTTCCAACCATTTACCACTAAGTGATACAGTAGGTGATATAACCAAACTTTCCTGCCATTTACCTACAAAATAGTGCAGTAGGAGCTACCTGGCCAAGCTTTTCTGGCACTTAACTACTAATTAGTACAGTAGGTAATATATGATCAAGCTTTACTACCATTTACCTACTAATTGGTACAATAGATACTACGTGACCAAACTTTCTAACATTTCTTTTTTTTGTGTAAGTGGCATAGCAGGTGGTACCTGACTAAGCGTCACTAATCATTACAAAAGTGGCACAATAGACGGCACTTGACCAAGGTTTTGCTGTCATTTTCACTCCGGGAGCAAGTACACAGGTCCTTTTAGGACTAAATACAATGAAGAGTTCGTTGGTTTATTGGCCTATGTGAATAAAAACGTCTCTCCAAGTAAAAATATAGATACAAACAGATGGAGAACAGGCAATAGAGAAATTACATTAAATGTACTTATTTTCCAAACACACTCTATATTGACAAAAACAATTGATTAAACGGTCAACTAATTTGAAAACTATTAACAGAGCTGGTATTGAAATTCGTTTCCACACAAACACACACAAGCAAACACATCTTACCCGAGGCTTTTTTTGAGAGGGTCTACGGATCTTGTTGATCCAGGTTTCTATGAAGCGCAAATAGTTGTCGCTGATAAGTTCTTGTTCCTCTTGTGTAAGGGGGGAGTAAAGGTCGCAGTACTCAGATCCTTCCAAAATCTTGCGAGTGCTGACCGTACTTACTGGGAGAATGTACACTCGGAATCTCCAGTACTTCAGAGACTGCAACATATCAGCATTTTTATAAAATAAAATGATTTTATTGAACAACAAATTACGGTAAAAAATAAATAAATAACCCAGCAGGGATCATTTTGGCTGGTTTATACCTTCCAGTTGGACTCACCACTGGGACAGCAAAAACCGATGTGTCACTTCAATCTGGGCAACCATATATGTCCAGGAGCGGCACATCACTAACCGCAAATTTCGAGTTTCTGAGGTTCATGGGCAATTCGATAGGTCTAGTCTACTGTGGGAGATGACTGTTTTGTTCCCTAACTCAGAGGTTCTTGCTAGCCTCAACAAGGGTGTGCCATCCTCTGCCTACTTTGACCGGAGAGGCTGGTTTAGAGCTGGCCTCCCCTTCTTCCGGGGAGACATGACTTTGAGATGTAGTGCCCTAATTCTTCCTCATGGATCTCGATAGGAGGCGGCCCCTACTCCCTGACCTTACCCATCCTGAATATCCTGTGACTCCGGAAGCAGCGCAAAGGTTCTTACAGGACTAAGTGCAATTTATAAGCTTCTTGTCCTAAGAGAACAAAAAAAAGTAGCACGGTAAAAAAGAAAGAACTTCCAAAATATCCCTCCTATTTAGTCAAAACATAAGATATTTTCAAAAATATTCTACGAAATTGTTCAGCATTCAAAGCCATTCAAAATTATATGCCACATGACTTATCTTGCTATTTGAAATTTTCAACATTCACAGTATGAGATTTATTAGAGTTACAGTTTATTGCATCGCTCTATGTCAAACGTTTCAACCACAGAATATTGCGGAAGGGTGGTGTGAAACACCTTGTTTAATGCCATATTTCAGCACTTGAAATTTGGTTTTAACCCTTAGCGCTCCAATGGCCTGCAATGCAGGCCATGGTGGATTCTTCTACGGCTCTGATTTTATATGAGCTTGCCAAGTACAGCACTCTCACGGCCTGCATTGTAGGCCATGGCCGACTCCCTCTACAACTATTTATTATCTCAATGACGCCATTCACACTCCAAATTCTTTTTGCTACGTATGATTTAAAACTTTGTAAACTGATTTAAAAAGGGTTTTTAAAGGCCAACATTAATGTAGGTTATGCAATTAGTACAAAGTTGCGTTTTGTTTTACTAATCAGACAATGTTGTTAATTTTACTCGTGTTTCTTGGATTTATTATATTTCATGGTTAAATAATTTTAAAACTAACATTTTAAATTAGGTTGCATTATGAGCAAAATATAGTTTTTTTTATTAGTTTACAAGGTATCTTACTCTCTAAAAGAAAATTAATTAATTAAATGAAACCTTAGTTATTGGAAAACAACTATTCTTTATTATATCTGACATAATATAGAAGTTATGAACTGTTGTGTCTTTGTTTACCACACACAAAACATGCTTGATTGAGAAGGTGATGTCACTGTCTATAATCAGCCGGTTATAAATAAACCAAACCGGAAGGCTCTGATAAGCTAGATACACCAAGGTAGCTGACGACTCATTGTGTCAGTTACAAGTTTTACGCTGTAGTATGACTGATATTGACTTATTATAATGGCTGACAAACTACTTAGGTCAGATGATATTAGGTTTATATTAGGAAATATAAGTAGTGAAAATAAAATAAGTAAACTGAAACATAGATAATTAGAATGAAAAAATAGTTCTAAAAATTGCATATTTTTTACAAAAATATATATATATATATTTTCACTGACAAGGGTGGAAATTGTCTAACATATAGTTTTAAATCAACTAAACTTTCACAAAAATGTATAGGTACAATACAAATCATTATACAAAGTTATATTTAACCCTTTTGATCCCGGGAGTTTTCGCATGGGCGTCTGCCCACGTCCCGGCGTCTGGCGCTCGGGTATCTGCCCCAGTCCCGGCCAAGATTTATTGAAAATGTAGTGCTTCGGCAAAAGTTACACAAACTTTTTATTAATCAATGGATTCTATTGATTCTTTTTTTAATATACTTCTCTAAGACTCTACTACAACATAAGCCCACCTAGAATTATAATAAAAATGCACACACAATTTTTTGAAAAAAAATGATACTTACCAAAAAATGTTTTTTCAAAATTTTCTGTTTCCATTTGATATAGAAGGCATAAAATGAAATTTCTGCTCAAAAATGAAAGCATTATGTCCTTGTACATATAAACATGAGTTGTATTCTAAATTTTGACTTAGTTATATTCACAAATAACTGAGATACAGGTTTACAACTAAATAATGCACATTTAGTTCCACAGGCACAACATTACGAAAAACACATGAAAAATGTATGTACAGATAAAATTAAGTATTGTCACTTGCTAAGTTACAAATTATAACAAAAGAACATGAATAGTTATATTTTAGCTTTCATCAATTGCTTTTATGATGATCTTATTGTTACAAAAAAAGTTTTTCTGGTGTGTTCACTAACACTTGTGCAGTGGAAAACACTTTGTGTGTAGTCCTTTTTTACATTTTTTACAAATGTAGCTCGATTTCTTCCTCTTGCCACCCAGTCTGGTGCTGGCTGCACTGCAAACACAGCAATTTCTTTCCTTTTTATTAGGAAGTTTTTCAAAAAAACGGGGTAGTATTCCAGCATCGCCTCCACCTTGATTTTCATCATCACTGACATCGGTGTCTGGAATCGGGTGTCTCTGTTCTTTGAAATCAAACCATTCAGCAGATAAACTGTCAACTAGAGTCACTAAAAATTTTAGTCTAGTCATAGGATTGGTGGTATTTTGTTTATACAAAATATATGAATTCAAAATCATCCTGGATAACAAATTGAAAGTTAATTTTTTTCCAAAATTTGGCCGACCTGCGATCACCCATGTATTGGTGTAACATTTGGTCATGTCCATCCACACCGCCCATAAAGTTATTGTACTCTCTTATTATTTTAAGGTTTAGTAGTAATGTATAATTTTATTTCCTCGTTTTTTTTATTTTTGTTGTTCTCCAGCTTTATACACAGTTGATAACAACATTACAGGTTTTTTTGTGTTTTCCTTTGTCTAAAACCAAGTAACAGCATTGAATTTTTCCTTTTGTATTTTCTTTCCCCAATTGTGTAATTATTGTTTTTATTTCTTGAGGCACACCCTTCCTGTTCATTCTAATTGTTCCAGTCAAATGGGTACACTTAGTGTACAAAGCTTTGGCCAATCTAACAGAAGTAAAAAAATTATCAACAAATATATGAAAACCTTTGTATAAACATCCAGCTACATCAAGAAGTTTCATAACTACAATTGTAGGCCAGGCCTGTTTCCCTTACATGTTGTCTATCGGTATTTTTTGCTCCTTTTATAGACAAAAAAATGCACACAGTAGTGGGTTACTGCATCACACAGTACCCACAACTTGATTCCAAATCTATGGTGCTTTTTTTAGGGAGGTGTACTGCATCAAGGGGTTTTGGCATTTAGTCGGTATAATACTTTTCATCAATAGAAAGGCACATATTGGGACTATAATGGTGCTTAGATATCCTATTCATATGATCTATTAGGGGTTGCACACGGGCACAAGGGTCATAATTTGGCTCCTTAAGGTTTTAGGAAGGTTCCGTGTATCAACCATATGGAAATATGCCAAAATTTCTTGAAAATCTATTCCTACTCATCATTCTCTCCCGAACCAACTACAATTCTGACTGTTAGATTTCCACCAGTAATTGCATAGGTAGGTTTGTGATTTAGACCCATATTTATTAGGATACAAATAAAAGCCTGAATTTCTGCAGTTGTAACTTTGACCCATGTTCTCAAACTATTTATTCGGTCCCAAATTAGAATTGTACTTTCTGACAATTTCTTCAGCGTACATATTTGTATATTTTACAAACATTTCCATCAATGTAACTGTGAAAAACAGCCTAAAGTAAGCAATTGAATGTGTGTATTCATGGGAGGACAATGTTTCAAGCCGGGCAATTCTAAAAATGAAAATGAATGACTATAACCAGGATCATTTTCTGCAGTAACATCAATCCATCCTTCATTATTTTCTCCACTGGAATCATCAGTTGAAATTACCATTAGTATGTCTAGGCCTAGGCCTAGAAGGTTGTCTAGGTTGCTGATGTATAGTAGTAAGCCTACTCCTTACATTTTCACCATCAATACTAACTCTCAGATTCACTTTCCGATAAAATCCTAGGCCTACTTACAATTGGAAGAATGTTTGATGATGGTCCTGGTTGAATCTGAATCATATGTGGGATCATTATCCGTGTCATCCACTTCAGAGAAACTACTGTCAACTTCACTGCCAAAATTATTCAAGAAACTCTCATCACTAGAAAAGTTTTCTTCTTCATTTATCACTCGACTAATCGTATTGTCACTAAAGAGGTGAATTTGCCCGTTTCATTGTAAATAACTACAAAGAATCATAAACTCATTGTAAATAACGTAACCATATAAACTTCCAAACAATAAGGTTAACTACAGCTCTAACAAACAGACGATACACTCACGACTGACGACGATGAGAGCAGACAGCACATGGCACCGAGCAGCCACAGCCTTCTAAGTTTGAACGAAAACATCGTTGCCAAATTGAACTAAAAGTTCCTTTACATACTATAAACTTTGTAAAGGTGTTCATTACAAATGGTTATAATATAACATAAAAAGTATTCAAACCGATTATATTTGTATCAAAAAAAACATTTTTGTGAACGTCCGGAAAATCGGACGTTGGGATCGAACGTGATTTTTTAAAACGTCAGAAAATGCGGACGTTGGGATCGAACACGATCTTACAAAACATCCGTAAAATCGGACGCTGGGATCAAAAGGGTTAAAGAGTGACAGGTGGCCTGCAATGCAGGCCACGGGAGCGTTCGTGGAAAGTGGCAGTGGCCTGCAATGCAGGCCAAGGGAGCGCAAGGACATGAGCCACAAACTAAAAATCGGACCTATAGGGAAAATGGCGCTGGCCTGCATTGCAGGCCATAGGAGTGTAAGGACAAACACCGCAAATTCTAGAGGAGCGCTAAGGGTTATTATTTCTTGATGTAGAAATTTCTTTTATTGACTTATGAATCTTCTCCATAGCAAAGCAGAATATTTCAAAATTCTAATTTATGTAAGCAATGTTTGACTGAATTGAAAAACTTATATGCTAGTCAGGACATTGGCCACATAAGCTTAAGAACTAAGACAGTGATGCACGTTTTACTTTTTCAAATATAATTCCTCAAAAAAAGAGATTGTAAGTTGTCCAGCTTACATCGACAAGTGCAAAGTCTGAATCTCCTCTAGTGCAGATGTAGTGGTCCAGATAATTCCAATTGTAGGTTTCTAGCTTCTCAGTATTGAATGTTACCCAGGACGTCTCAAATGTCTCATGGTCAGGTGCTTGAAAGCGGTAGCGATAAGGCACGCTGAAAGGTGGGTATGGGTGTCTGGAAACACACGAGTTGCCTTTAGATTGTACAAAAAGTTAAAACGTTTGAGGCCGCAAAAACTCTTAAGGAACACAACAATGGTAAAGTAAAATGTTTAGAAATCTGATACCTTACAATAAATTCAGGGGAATTTTTTTGGTTCTATTTGAACTAAAATTTTATTTTCTTAACTAACAAATTTTAAATTGTTCAGTAAACATTCACATAATGTAAAATACAGCATTATATTGTTATCAGTAAAATCCTATTTATTTTAAACGTTATATTCGTTTTGAATTATTTCCATTCACATCAAATTTGTATCACATTAATTACTTTGTTCTGTAGTAATATCATCACTAGGAACTAGATGCTACAATTAACTTTACAGTATCACTACATGGTGTTGTACGTATTGAAAACCGCAGCAACACTGACCTTGGACGATATCGTGTGACTCTAATTTCCGAGCCACACAGTGTGATGCGATGGAAGACTCGACCAATGCTCAGCCTGTACTCTGTGGACGGCTGAATGTCAGCGGGGCGTGGACCCACCACAGCACTTCCCACTTGTCCAACTCCTACTCCACCCACTCCTAGTCCACCCACCCCTAGTCCATCATCTATTATCTGGAATCCCTGTGCAACAGCATTATTATCCTCAATTACAAATACAATGTCATTTTTCTTTCATCAGGTAACTAAATTATAGTTTAAAAATCCAAATCATAAAAAGTATTCTTGTACATGTTAATGCTTCCGAGATTGTATTTCCTACTCCAAACCTATAATATAAAGCAACATAAGTAGTCGATAAAGAACCGACCTATTGAATGGTGTATAGTTCAACAATACTCAACCATCGGTTCCGAGCTGTCACCCTTACGACTTATATCAATTTACAAACGTTGAAGTGAGTCATAATTTACGACTCATATCACTTAGAGGGTTAATTGTGTCACCGTGAAACTCACTTTTACCAAACACTGAGACATAACTGTGCTAAATAGTAAGACATCCACCAGTGCCAAACATCGAAAAACATAATATGCACACAAATTGGGATATTTACATATATAAAAATATTGAGACATCCACCACTTGAACAAAAATCTGGTACACCTTCCTGTGCCAAAGACAAGGACACCCACGTGTGCTAAATACTACTGAGACAAGTTCAATTAAGTTTTTAAAAACCTTTATTTCACCAAATTTTACGAAAACAACACATTTCAAGTGCTAACAATTTAAGAGCTGAATGAAAATGTATGAAAGTACGAATTAATTATAATACAAATACCTGAGCTGGTTCAATTAAATTTTTACATAATTCATACACATTGAAGTTCAGGACAGTTTAAAATTAACATTAATAAAACATTTAACAACACTGTAGTTCATCTCAACATTCTGAGTACAAAATTACTTTATATACATGTTCAAATGAAAGCATAACAAATATAACAACTAGAGATCCTGAGTTGTGGCAACCCTGTTTGATTTAAATACAATATTACAGCTGCCAATCATCCGACACTGAAGGAAAAATGAAAATTCAAACTTTGCATTCATCACTCTCAGACAGGACTCTCCTGTTTTCACAAATCACCTCATACATGGTGACACCCACCTGCGCCAAACGCTGGGACACCAGTTCACGAAACACCTCAGGTGTGGAGAGTGGCTTGCGGTAGATAGCGCGCTGCTGAGCATAATCAGCATTCACGTCGTCAGGCAACAAATTGTAGTCAGAGAACACGTAGTCGGTCTTGAGGCAGACCTCATCGGGGAAATAATCAGTAGTGATTGGCAAACATGCAGGGATAACCAGAGACTTCCAGTCAACACCTAAATCAAGAATGTTTTATTGTCTTTAATTGAACACACTCTGCAATGATTGACAGTCACAGATATGTACAATCTTAAGTCTCACTCTTAAGTCTCAATTACAATTTCTTAATGTAAAGATTTAAGTTTACATTACTAAAAGTACATACACTTATCATACAATAATAAGACATCACTGTCCTATGAAAAATATACTATGATATCAGCACCAGTATTACGAGGGATGTCCAAAAAGTAAGTTTCCTATTGTTGGGGTATAGTGTAGTATGATTTATTCTAGCTGCTCACCTGTAGCTCTAAACAAGGCAACCAGCACATTGGTGTTCCACATATTGTACTCCAGGTAATCCCAGTGTGAGAAGTCACATCTTCAGTGTGTGATCTTTGAGGTTATGTTTAGATCAATCAATACACTTTGATCATCACTCAAAGTGAAATAAATCAGTCACTTTTTTTAAACTTTGGATTAAAAATCATCTTTTAATTTAACTTGGAACATGATTTCAAATATAAAACATGAATTTAAATATTAACTTATGTCACAAGTTCACAAACACATACAATTACCATTTCTGATGATTAAGACAAATCCTCCTGTTATGAAAACTATGTCTAATTATAATATAAACAATAAAAAAAAATTTATCATCCGCAACAGACGAGATCACTGGTTGATTTTAACACCACGTGTCTGAACGACACGAGATTGGGATGTACGTAGTTTGTGATCGGCAACTACTTTCCAACTGGCAATTCTGCTTGTTGTTATATCAGACACTTATCAAGTCATTCCTTTGACCAATCCAAGTCCTACTTCACAACCATCTCCTATTATAGATCAACCGCCACATGTTCTTTTCTTGCAAAATAATTTAAGTCTCAAATATATAGATCATTTAAATCCTCGCAAATACTAGTTATTGTTAATATGTATTCCATTAATAGAAATTTAGAATAATATTCTCCATTTATTGAAATAAATTATTGTTTATTTTTAATCCGTTACAACATTATTCAAATAATATGATGTAAAGTTAATTATCCATTAATCAATTCAAAGGGTAATCCTACAGAAGAGTAAACTAGAGTGCTTTAAAAACGTCTTATATAAGCTGATAATAATGGATACTCCACTTTATGTTGCCACCACAGTGTTATTTGTTTCCTTACTGCAACCAATTAAACCTGCAGTAAACATCCACCGTGAAATATGTAGTGTGTATGATGATAATAAGACAATGTATAAAGAAATGGATCATCATTTGCAAGCAATGTTTATTGAAGAAGGAGTAAACATTCATGATGATGAGCGTAATGGTAGATCAATAACTTCTCATCAAGTTGATATCATCAGTTGCATTCAGAACATAGACGATTCAGATAACGACTGACGCTGGATGATATCTTTTCTGAGCTGCCGGCAAAAATTTAAATCAGCCGTTCTTCACTTCAGAATATAATGGTTGAGGACCTCGGTTTACCTAAAGTTTGTGCAAGAGAGGTTCCTTGCCTGCTGTCTGAGGCCCAAAAGAAGCAACGAATGAAGTCTGCATAACTATTCTTGCAACTTTTGGTAAATAAAGGAAAAGCTCCTTCATTCAATTAATTCCTTTCATTTTCCTTCATTTTTGAAAGGATGTTAAGAATTGTTACAGATTTAAAAACCCTGGGTGCACATTTTTAACTCCTGAAACTAAACGTCAGAGTATGGTGTGGTAAAAAAGAGAAGACTGAGGAGATAAAGCACCATAAAAAGCAAAAATTATGCAATCTGTAGGAAAAGTGATGTTTACAGTATATGAAATTGCGAGGTGTTTTGTTGGTTGAATAGTGGCTGACAGGTATAAGGTTAGACGCAGAGTACTACTGTGAATTTCTCACTAAACTCTTTATGGCTACACAGAACAAGTGGCAAGGGTTTTGGTCAAGAAGAGTTTTGTTTATTCACGACAACTCTCGAACTTGTACTGCTCAAGCAACATTTGATGAATTTAGATGAGAAATTTTTTGTCATCCACCCGTACGTACCTGACCTGCTGACACTAAATGACTTTCACTTTTTCCTGGAGTTTAACACTCATCTTGCAGCCAACACTGTGTGAATGACGATGGAGTGAAGCATGCTGTGAATAATAGGCTGAAGTATTTGGCGGTAGTATCATATGATACTGGAATAAAAAAGTTGTTGTCGAAACAACAGTAAAATGTTTTAATCAAGATGGCAATTATATAGAAAAATAAGGAATTACAAGAGATTTCAAAATATATCATTTACAAACTTTAACCAGAAACTTAATTTTTGGACACTCCTTACACAGATACTTTGAAAATAAACATTGATATTTATTTTATTTCGACTTATGACTTTCTTATACCACTTACCTATAACAAGTGGTTTTGTAACAGTGGCATGATGTTTCATGAATTAGTTCACTTAACATGAACCCATCCATGAAGTACTCTTCTCAACTTACACAATAATCATTTAGGTGTTAATAAACTACATGTAATAAATTATTCCAGAAATAAACTTATTTATAATTTATTGATATTCTTTTGTCAAGAAAACTTAGGAAAATTGAGATATTGGCAACAAAATTAATATAATTACTAGTTTTAAAATAGTTTCTATTGCAAAAAGCAAGGGAGCGGAGAGCGCAAGCATGCCTGTAAGTATATACTTTAACGGTGCCAACCTATGATAACTTTGGAGGCTGCGTACCGTGTCCGACACCACCAGACATGAAAGAAAAAGAGACCACAGTTAAACATGCTGTTAGCTGCAAATAAATCCAGTAAATCAACTTAAGAGGTGATTAAAACATGTTAATCTAAAAATTAAATATAACTCAATAAATAAAACCCCAAAAACAAACCACACAAGTCTACAAAAATAACAAAACTAAAGCGACTTGGATAGAAAGCAGCTTGGATAAAAAGCACCTTGTACAAATTACATACTTTTGAAGTAATATAATTTTAGAATATTCATTTCAATTTAACTCTTTGGACCAGTCTATATTATAAGAAGTAAACCAGACATACTGGGATTTGCAGAATTTTTGGAAAATAGATATATTTTAAGAATTACAAATCAAATCCTTGACCTGTTCTTTTTACATTTGATATTATAAAATGGGCTACCAGAACATGGCATTTGCTTGTAAAAAAACATATTAGTATACTTGTTTTTATTACTTCTACTTATAATAAGTATTGAAAATCTGAAATTTTAGAAAGTAATTATTTCAAACCACTCTTGGCCAGTGATAAAATATTTTATTCTAACAGTCAATATGTCTATATGCAACTGCATAAAGTATGACTCTCAAGAAAAATCTCAATTAGAAAATATTATATATTTATATACATTCTGTACAAAATCCTAAACAACCACGTTTTCCAACAATGGATGGATAAAATTAGACTCATAAGAACTAAACCAAATGTTTTCAGATAGGCTTACTCTAGTTCAGTACACTGACTCGTTGTTATTCATGTAAATCAAATGAAACACCGAAATAAGTAACAGCATAAATAATGCTATTCACAATGTAAACAGGTGTAAACTGTCTGAGTACTTTGGCATTATCCTGAGGCCACTGGCCACTATTTTCCTTATCCAGGACCAAAATAAACTTCATTATATGCTACTAGTAATTTCCTTGTTTCATAATGAATAAAAAAATACCCAATGAGTCATACTTCCTGCCACCAAATTGCCTCGAAATAGGCCTAGATGAGCGATTCTTCAAGTAGGTCTAGACGCGCACAAATCACCGGTCACTTTTTGAATAATTAATTGTTGTTCTTTTAATTTTTGTTTTCACTGATTGTTGTGTGCTTGATT
Source organism: Homalodisca vitripennis (assembly GCF_021130785.1). Lineage (NCBI taxonomy): Eukaryota > Metazoa > Arthropoda > Insecta > Hemiptera > Cicadellidae > Homalodisca > Homalodisca vitripennis. Next base: position 61,885,315 of record NC_060214.1, read on the forward strand.
AATTTATAATGTCATCATGAATAATTATTAACTGAAGAGGACAATTTTTTATTGGCAGCAACTTGTGGCAATGCATTCGACTCAGTTCTCGCCGACATTGTTTTCTTTTGGGAGGCACTATACAATACCGTTCGATGAAATGGTTTTAAATTTCTGTTCTTTTTAATACTGTAATTTATTTTGGTCCCTGATAAGGAAAACTCGTCCAAAAATAGTGGCCTCGGATAATACTTAAGTATTATTGTCTGTTTGTTTAATCCCTAGAAGAAGTGACTAGCACGTACTTTGACCATTTCATGTATACAGACATAAAATAAACAATCAAAAAGTCAAATGTTATTTACAAAACCAATATATTTTGTTTCTTTAGTTATCTATTTAGACTTTTTTCATTAAAAATTCGATCAAAAAGTGTCACTGAATAAATGAAAAATATTTATTACGAAACTTCCGTTATATCAGAATTATTATTATCCTGAATATTAATGTTTAAAACACACATGTATAAGGAATAGTAAAACATCCCAAAGGACACACCTCACAAGCAAAAATGGTACTAATGGTACATAATGGTTCCCCCCCATTATGTCGGTGGGGGGGGGGGTTGTTGTGTGTTCTTTCATGATAGTAAACTGAATAATAATGTCTGCCACCATCTTAACTATACACATAACGCTAGATAACTATTATTATTTCAATACCGTAATTTTTTTATTACTATTATTTAAATATTGAAAACTACATATCTATTAGCAGTGGCGTATCTAAGGGGGAATAAGGGGGACTGAACCCCCCCCCCCCAAAGTAACTAAAAAAAATTAAAATACATATATCAGAAATCTAACTTGATTACAATACAGCAACTAAATGTTTAACTTTGAATTAGGCATATCTAGTTTATTAACATTCAAATTTATCCAACAGGAGGGAATGTGGTGTGTTCTTCAATCAGATAAATCCCCCTTAAGCCAAGTCCTTTACTACATTGATATATTACTAGTAATGAGTGAGAGAAGGTATATTAGTATGATTGGAAAGACAAGACACCAATACAATTATAACACTACGACAAACATGGGCACAGCAAAAATTAAAATGTCAAACTCTTCTCTTAACTTTGATCCAGAGTTCAAACGTTTTCTGTTCCCCTGCTGCATTACATACTATACACTGGCGAGTGTGACAGAGTTGTGATACTGAGGCTGTCTAACCTCTTCTTATATTCTGCACCAGTTTGGTGCACATAAAAACATCTGTTCCCCTGCTGCATTACATACTATACACTGGAGAGTGTGACAGTTGTGATACTGAGGCTGTCTAACCTCTTCTTATATTCTGCACCAGTTTGGTGCACATAAAAACATCTGTTCCCCTGCTGCATTACATACTATACACTGGCGAGTGTGACAGAGTTGTGATACTGAGACTGTCTAACCTCTTCTTATATTCTGCACCAGTTTGGTGCACATAAAAACATCTGTTCCCCTGCTGCATTACATACTATACACTGGCGAGTGTGACAGTTGTGATACTGAGACTGTCTAACCTCTTCTTATATTCTGCACCAGTTTGGTGCACATAAAAACATCTGTTCCCCTGCTGCATTACATACTATACACTGGAGAGTGTGACAGTTGTGATACTGAGGCTGTCTAACCTCTTCTTATATTCTGCACCAGTTTGGTGCACATAAAAACATCTGTTCCCCTGCTGCATTACATACTATACACTGGCGAGTGTGACAGAGTTGTGATACTGAGACTGTCTAACCTCTTCTTATATTCTGCACCAGTTTGGTGCACATAAAAACATCTGTTCCCCTGCTGCATTACATACTATACACTGGCGAGTGTGACAGTTGTGATACTGAGACTGTCTAACCTCTTCTTATATTCTGCACCAGTTTGGTGCACATAAAAACATCTGTTCCCCTGCTGCATTACATACTATACACTGGAGAGTGTGACAGTTGTGATACTGAGACTGTCTAACCTCTTCTTATATTCTGCACCAGTTTGGTGCACATAAAAACATCTGTTCCCCTGCTGCATTACATACTATACACTGGAGAGTGTGACAGAGTTGTGATACTGAGGCTGTCTAACCTCTTCTTATATTCTGCACCAGTTTGGTGCACATAAAAACATCTGTTCCCCTGCTGCATTACATACTATACACTGGCGAGTGTGACAGAGTTGTGATACTGAGACTGTCTAACCTCTTCTTATATTCTGCACCAGTTTGGTGCACATAAAAACATCTGTTCCCCTGCTGCATTACATACTATACACTGGCGAGTGTGACAGTTGTGATACTGAGACTGTCTAACCTCTTCTTATATTCTGCACCAGTTTGGTGCACATAAAAACATCTGTTCCCCTGCTGCATTACATACTATACACTGGAGAGTGTGACAGTTGTGATACTGAGGCTGTCTAACCTCTTCTTATATTCTGCACCAGTTTGGTGCACATAAAACATCTGTTCCCCTGCTGCATTACATACTATACACTGGCGAGTGTGACAGAGTTGTGATACTGAGACTGTCTAACCTCTTCTTATATTCTGCACCAGTTTGGTGCACATAAAAACATCTGTTCCCCTGCTGCATTACATACTATACACTGGCGAGTGTGACAGTTGTGATACTGAGACTGTCTAACCTCTTCTTATATTCTGCACCAGTTTGGTGCACATAAAAACATCTGTTCCCCTGCTGCATTACATACTATACACTGGAGAGTGTGACAGTTGTGATACTGAGACTGTCTAACCTCTTCTTATATTCTGCACCAGTTTGGTGCACATAAAAACATCTGTTCCCCTGCTGCATTACATACTATACACTGGAGAGTGTGACCGAGTTGTGATACTGAGACTGTCTAACCTCTTCTTATATTCTGCACCAGTTTGGTGCACATAAAAACAAATATAACTACGTTATACTAAAATTAAACTTATTTCCTCCCACCAACACCACACAATCACCAACGAAAAATACAATCTGCAAGTGACAATACAAAAGCAAGAAGCAAACAGGCTAAATACAAAAACACACACAAATATTTCTTTTTAACTATGATGGGAAATTTCCAATTACAGTAAAACCTATCAGATTTGGCCTGATATGGCGAAAGTCCGGATATTGTAAATGCCGGATATGTAATTGTAGTATGAAGAACAGAAGTTATTAATAGCACATAAACTACTACATTTGTAACATATTTTGCTGTATATTATTTGAAGACATTATATAGTTATAAAAATATTGAATACTGTGCTGGAACTAAATGAAAAAGTAACTACCCCACTAGTACAACACATAGTAAAGCCCAGTCATTATAGAGTTGTTAAAACAGCATTGATGATATGACAGATTCATTGGTCACGTAAGTGGTAACAAATTCTCTATTCCTCTCTCACCCCTCTCCTGCCCCCACCACAACACATGTGGGAGAACGTGAACGAGCTTGTCATTGTGGCATTCCGTTTATCTCGAACCAGGCCGGATATCACGGGACCTGATATGACAGGTTTTACTGTAGTATAAGTCACAGTACGTTACAGCAGAAATAGTTGACCTAAAAAATAACAGTAAAAACGTGATGGGAAAGTGAATGTAAACCAAAAATTATCATTAGAGTTTTGTACATACATATTTCACCTACCATCTCGTATATACTCGTACACTCAAAGAACGGCTCCTGATCTCGGTTCTTTTGCTTCACATCCTCTCGTTTGGCCTATTGAGATTTTGAGCAAGACTTTCTTAACAGAAATATTCATAAGAAGACTGATTTTTACTTAATCAATATTTGTTTCCTTAAATATATGTGTGATGACAGTAAATGTAATAACCTGTGATCATGGTGACATCCCAAAGTATGTGTGATAATCACAGATGAACATTGTGGGTACCTAAATCTAGACATATGGGATGTTTGAAAGTTTGGGCATACTAACATAATAATATTGTTATCTACTCCTGAGGTTGGGATAACAATGGAGATTTGACAAATATCTCTGCAACCCATACAGTCTCGTTGAACCAAGAATAAATACTCACAGATTCTGACGGAACTTTCAACCGGATGGTTTAATGTTCCTAGACCTGCAGAAATGGTTACTGGGGGGAGATTCCAATCTATACACACTATCCAGTCTCATATTACACTGAGCCTAGAAACTTGTTAACTTCAACATGGCTTGTCTCCTAACACCAAATTCGGATAGAAAATATCCCCATTCATAACCTCAGTAGTGAATATTAAAAAATCCTAATGTCAGCAGTCCATTCCATCTAACTGTATCAGGCATCAACATCTTGAGGGTAAAATGTCTCCAAGAGCAACCCAGAGGGCAGATGTTAAGCAATGGTTGGAGTAGTTTCATCTCTGCAATCCATCCTGCCTCCGTTACAGTGTAATAATAGTGCTGTGTAATAAAAGCAGCTTCTTCACCCTCTGAATGGATAATACAAGAATATCAGAAATGTCGGTGCCTTACAATATCCATGCTATTTGTGTTTGCAGATAAACACAAATCCATTCAGTCATGAGTAGTGATATTTTTACCTCTATGACTTGACTTCAGTATTGACATTACAACACACTCCGACCCCGATGTGATTTCAGTTCATACCGTAAATAAATATAATGAATGCCTGTCACAAAGGTATATGGAGGCAGGCCTATATCAGCTGAACTTGGATCTGGAATAAATATTTTGAAGAGACCAATCTAAAGTCTGTCAAACCTTAATAGTTAGTATTACAACGGCTGCAATCCAGGAATGTATGGACGTGAATAGGTATGGATCAGGTCTTACCAATTGTTAATGGGTGGAAAGGACAAATTGAGTTTTAAGAAGTTTTACATTACTTCAAACATAACTAGGAGGTGCTAGAAAGTATTATTGTGTCACTGTAATTTTGCGATGAACTTACATGAATAGTTATTTTACAATTGTGGGTATAATTAAAAATCGATAAGGATGGCTGGAGAATTTGTTATAAACAGGTTTTGGACCATTCTTATCTTGATTGTTCCAAATGTACAGCAATTAAGGGACAAAAATTGCGATCAGGTAAATTAATTTCTGAACAAAGTCATACCAACAACTGTACAATCCAGGTTTTAGTTACGGTTGTAGTGTAAGTAAGAGAGCCGAACCATTTTCTATTGTCTCATACACTACCAGAGTCCACGAGATATGTTATTCATCTATGGTTAGTATGCCTAGTCGTAGAGAGACAAATCATCAAGTTTGTTGGGGCAAGACGTATCACACGAGCGAACGAGATGACACTAGAAACCACAAAGCCCAGGAGATTGAAGGACACAACACCAAGAGACGACACGGAAAGGTAGGGGTGGAGAGACGTAGACGGCTAACCTGTGAGGAGTTCTGGGGTCCACTCCTGCTCACCGGTGGCGCCCCACAGTAGAGTCTTCCTGGCACCAGGTGTAACTGGCTGTCCGGGGACGCTGGGCCGATGTCCTAGACACACTCACTACAATCACAACATGCTCCTACCACACCGCATATTCAGCAATACAAGCAGTTCAACAGGGAGAAGTCAAATACTGTTTTTGAATTTGCTTTATTAAATGAAATTTTTTGGCAGTTAATACAAACTTCTTATTTTAAGTTTTATCAGATCAATGAAGCCGCTACGTGTGGATCAGACACTTCATGTAGTTCCTTTTGATATCTTTTAAAGTCATGAATATAAGAAATTCATTAATTTACTACAGTTTAGAACATATTGTTTAACCAATACTGAACAAGTAGTGTATCAACATCAAACACACCATACTTTATGAGATAAGGTAAGAAACAGGACCAAGAGATAATCAATTTAAAGATAGATGATCATACAAAACAAGGCTTTTATGCGAGAGAGAAAAACTCAAACTGCTTAATGCAGTCTTTACAGTGCCAAACACACCAAAGTCACTATTGGGTCTAAACTTTATTTTTTTTTTTCTTTCTCCTGATTGTAAATCTTGAATCACTGTGGTTTGTAAAAATCAATGATCAAAAAATCCATAACATGGCAGACTAGCAGCATTCTATACTCAACAATCATACAGGCATGTTCCTTTATCTTTCATGTACGACTGTTTCAAAGTTAAAATCAAAAAACTTGTGTCACACTGTGATAAGTGTCTCACTTTAAATGGTGATAATGGTGAAAAATAGCTAAAGAATGTAGCTTTCAAATGTATATAATAAAAGGTTTTCTATTTACATGGTTAATTTTTTATTTCAATGCGTCTATCAGTTTCTGGACAGCCCTCGTAATTGAGTCTGTGTCTTGCTAGCATATAATTTCAAGAATGTTTGTCATTTTAGTTAATAGCACAGTAAAATGTGACTTCTCCACAGTAACCGACTTGTACACTGCATTAGATGTGCTGCCCTGCACCTGGCATGCACCACTCCATCTCTACTCAAGCTAAGGGCATGTGAGTAGACTACCACCTGTCATGAGAGCCGGACTCCACTCCTGCTCTCCTGTCACTCCCCACAGCAGTGTCTGGGTCTTCCGTTGGCCAGTCACGCTCGCAATGCTCGAGCGGTGCTTCAACATCTCTGGACAGTTGTAGAAACATCGGTAAACAAACCATAACATTTTTACTTTGCAACGAAGGATAATCGACTGAAAATATCTTTTGTGCACGATGATAAAGCACCGCTATCTTAAAACAAACTTTCTTCAAAATTGCAATTGGTAACTTTTCCCAATGTAGATTGTTCATGAAACTAACTTTCACTTTCAGGTTCTCCCCACTTTGAACCTTTATTTCTCTTTAATCTAATGAAATCCTTTTCAATCCAAGCATACATTTGGATAAATCTGAAAACATAGTGAGGGGGAAATAAACGCGATCAAAATTTCAAACGATCATTATTAAGAAAATCTGCTATACTTGTTCATTCCAATATCACATGGCACTCTTTATGATCTAGAACTTACACCGACAAATCTCCAAAAGTAAACTGTTTTATACAACATGGATACTCCACCACTACTTTTCTCAAATAAAGAAAATATTAACGATAAACTGTCTTTGTGGCATTTTGCCGTTGGGTGTGTAATGACGGGACAGGTATTCATTTTTTTCATAGAAAAGTGCAATAATAATAATAAACCATATCGCAGACATATCCACTAATATTCTCATTAAATAAGAATGAGAGATGGATAAGTCAGTATATATTTTTTTTTTACTAAAATATTATTTAACCCTGGAACTGGTGGTCATATTTCTCTCAGTGGCAGAGTGTTTTTAGTACTTCATACATTGGCTTATATTTATTTTATTATTACATGTTTACTATAAAGTATCTATGTCATATTATATATTTTTTATTCAGCATTGTTTAAGGAACATTTTTCACATAATATAATTAAAACAAAAAAATATCCTTACTCTACCTCTTCATAAAAAAAAGTTTTTTTGAAAAAAGAAAAGTTAGTTCAAAGTTTTTGATTTGTAAAATTGTTGTTGTTAGTGATATGCAAAATATAAAAAAGAAAGAGCATTTAATTCTGAGTAAAAAAATTAAAACAACACGTAGTTTATAAGGTATTTATTTTTACATGTGGTAAACGATACAAAAATCATACACTGACATTCGAAAGTGCTACTTACCAACAAAAGTAAGAACTTCAAAGCTAACTTGGATTTGTACAATCTTGTAAACTATTAGTTTCATATTTCATTTTCTATTTTTTTATTATATATTTTTTAAATATGTTCTGATTGAATGTCTAAATCGGAATCCTCATCGTTGCTTATTTCATGTACAACTACTTCTCAAATGTCACTTGAACGATCGCGAAAATTACAATCCATTACGTAAACAAGCACAAAAAACTTACTCATATACACAACCATCATTACGACGAATTCAAACAAACAATAAACCAGACAGAACACCATGCAGCTGACGAAATAACAATAGCTGAATGAACCAGTTGACTCATCGCTGTACGCGCAAACTACTGCAGTACAAGGGAGAATGTAAACAAACAGTTCAGAGATTATAAAACGTCGTATGGACATGTAACGAAACAATAAAATTATTTATTAGTGTATTATTTTCATAAATTGAACCTTCCTCTTTCCATTGGTATCAATACCGATACTCTTTGATCGTGTTTTAAGTACGTAATATTGAGAAATTAAAAGACATATTAAAACGCCCGATATCGGGCGTTTGCCAGTTCCAGGGTTAAAAAGTTATTTGGTGCCAATTTACGATCGTACAATACATCAAAATAACAGTTTTACATCAAAATGTTTCTATAAAAAAAATTTATTTTGACCTGCACCTCCTAAAATTCTATGTGCAATTTTCCTAATTTTGGCCGTCCATGAGGGCTTAAAAACAAACATATTACAGTAATATATTCAAGCACTTGACCGAAAATAGATCAAATGAAATTCTCTTTAGTTTTCCCAAACATAAAATATTTCCCCCAAATGGGATTTTTCTGAAACTTATCAAATGTCTAAATTTTGCATACTATCCTTCATTTTAATAGACTACTATTTCATTATCACATATTATGTTTATTTTCACAACTTTGAAGTTTATTCAATGATATTAGATTTTAAAATTGGTAAAATAATATAAAATTCGTTACTCAATATAAAAAACAAAAACTAGACTTTACTTACAATAGTAGTTTTATTTGTTAAGTCGAACTCCTGTAGAGTTCCTTATTGTATAATGCTATTGACACCCATTAATATAAGTAAAAACAGGGTTTTTTACCCAATCATGTATTTGTGTTTTTGTCATCAATATATGAAAGAAAACATAAAACATATGACTTGTGATTCCAAATGACAAGATCCAAGAGAGGATGTACTTGATGTGCCTTGTGTACTAAGCAAGCCTCTACTGATTCCTGTACAGTCAATATTTGTAAAAACATGTCCTATTTGGTTTAAACACTTGAAATATGTTCTGAGATTATTATTGACTGATGACTGTCTGTAACAGAGAAGATCATTATTCCAACTGGCCGCAATCGCTGACTCGAGCTTTGACTACAACAGACACCAATTATGATACCAAGAAAGAGTAACCAAATCTGTTTCAGGTAATCGATGGGTGTGGTAGTAAAACCACAATGAATTATACCTGTATATCCAATAAATAACAACTGTCATAACTAAATTACAAACGTATCACTGATGAAACGTATTTTAACAAACTAAACACTTATTGGAAATAATGCAACTAAAACAAATTAGAAATGCAAAATATTAAAAAATATATGTATGGAAAAATATTTATTTCATTATTGGGTAATTACAAACAATGTCAACGCCTTATTTATTGAATCTGTGTATTAAATGCTATATTACGTGTTTTTTTTTTAGTTCTGTTGACTTTTACGTTTGTACATACCTGATGATGAGATTTTCATCTCTAAAAAAATAGTACTAATTCTAAAAAAACTAATTTTGGAACTGTTTGCAAGGTAAGGAATTATATGTTTCTCTAAACTATTCACATGTAGATGGCTAGGATGGATTATAATACCAATAATTGAAGGTTTCGCTTTATTAATAACATTTTTAATATTTAATATTAGTGTCAATAAGGTATTAGTACATTATTAGTATAATAAGGTACTAAAAACATTTGTTTAATTTATAAATTATCATTTACTTTTAATAAATTACTGGAAACTGATTTTAATGAAATGATAATTAATAATATACAAAAGTAACAGGGTAAAAAACTAAGAAAAGTAAAACAAGATACCAAATGGAAGACTTACGGTCAGAGAGAAATTGGCCTGTGAAGCTGAGCGGAGGACCCTCCCCTGGTCGGGGGGTGGACAGTTGTTGGGGGGATCGTTGGAGGATCCCGCCTGATAGTGATGATGTTTGGATTAGCTGGCCATTTGGACCTGAAAAACATTTCCCCCCCCCCACCCCCCCCCCCCCCCACCCCCCCCCCCCCCCACCCCCCCCCCCCCCCACCCCCCCCCCCCCCCACCCCCCCCCCCCCCCACCCCCCCCCCATAAAAAATAATATTACATAAATTATTAATCGTATGCTATTAATAATTGTTCAGTCCTTCGGAAAAATCTTGATAGCAAGTGTCCCTTCTTTTAGTGATACCTGTCGATTCATTTACAATTTTAAATATTTGTCTTAATTATAGTAGTAAAATAAGGAAGAATCCAAATAAAAACTATTAAATAGTCATTGTATGTGTTAATCGGGAGTGAACTAAATATAAAATTTCACCCCAAACTTAACTGGGTGGAACCAAGAGATCCTTTTGTTAGAAAACTCCAGTAGCATTGTCCAACTGATAAGTCTTATCACACAAATGGACAGATGGATGGAAAACATCACGGTTTTAAGAGGGTCCTGTCGATCCCTTATCGATTATATATTATTTACAATCAATTAATTGTAGAATAAGTTTGTCACTCTATGGACTCAGTACAAGCTGTTTGTCTTTACATCTACAAATCATAGATTAATTGATAAATGAGTAATTCGCCAAAATTCTTTACAACTACTAACAGTAGACATTTGACATGAGAAGAGCTTTTTCACAAGACCAGTCTCGCTTCAGTCTGCTCATTGTTCACGGACAATAGCTTTTGTTTCGGTTCAATGTAACAAAGGCTTTTAGTTAACTAGCCTATCAAGCTAGAATTATCGCACACTTCATTTACCGTTTATCTATAACTTGGTTCTCAAAGGTTGCACTCATCAGTTGACTACTTATATATTTCTATTAAAAGTAGGCTATTGTAGCGAATGACTTGAAATGTTCCAAGAAGATTCATGTGAACTTAATTTATATCAATAAAAAGAATTTTTATTATCTTACACTAAGGGCTCAGCCACAGAGGTTTCAAATGAATTTTTTGGGGACTAAAACACTCCATTACGTACTTAATTACTGTAAGCATAATTGTTTTCCAATTTAGTACTACTTATTCATAGAATTCAAAAAATCAATAGCGTAAAGATACTTTCTTATGAAGTAAAAAAATTTTTAATCAAAATTTGAAATAATTGTATTTTTACAAAATGGGCTAAAAGTATTTTGAAAGTGAAAAAAGCTAAAATAATTGCAATTTTTCCAAATGGGCTAAAAGTATTTTTGAAAGTGCAACAAGCTTTTATCATTAACATGGAATGATCATTTTCCTAAATAAGAGTCTTTTGCAAAGCTACAGGGGCTTCTTTCATCCCAAAATCCGGTGAACCGCGGGGCCACATTATTTCCCCGTAGTCTTACTCTGCATAATTTCAACAGCATCTCAAAATAAATAAAAACAAATTAATTGTCCAAACATCGCAGTGCTGGATAGATTTAATTCAATTAATTGTATTTTCAAAGTAATAAAAAATGTTTTTCACCTGCAGACAGGCTGATGGGAGCGACTACTTTTATAGCTTTTGACACAAAATCAACAGAACTCTTTCCTGGACGAAGAGGAATCTGTGTATCTATTATCAATTCTGTTAACAGTTTGAATTAAAACAAACCAACTTCATGTAAGCACAGTTATACTATCGGTCTTACAAGCTGATACTAGTATTTCCGACATTTCCCATTGTTATAAATTACATAAGGTTTATCCTCTTTTACAACTTTCTGTTACAAACTTCAAACAAAGAATAAGCTGTTATTTATCAGTTACATTAACTACCGGGTAAGTGCATTGGCAAAAAGCTTAGCAACTACAGTAGACACCTAATATGAGACGAGCTTGGTCACGCTATCAATATAACTTCGGTCTGCTCTTTTTTCCCGGATAATAGCCTTGTTTCAGTTCAGTTTAACAAAGGTTTTACGTTACTTAATCCTAAATTTTAAATTAATTATAAAGGACGGAATGTTCAGTTTTCTAATCATTTATCTTACAAATGCTTCACGTGTTAGTTTTTATTTATATACTTTTACAATATTTAAATATTTAATAAGTCTATAATTTCTTTTATTGTTAATATCATAAAATTATCAATAGAACATAGCGGAATGTTCTAAGGAGATTCGCTTAAACTTGATTTATTACTCGAATACTTAAGTATAATTTTTATCTTACACAAAGGGACACAGTTACACAGTTTTCGAATGTTCTAGTTCATACTTTTAAAAGGAAAAACAACACGGCATGATGTATTAAAACATTATTATGATAAAAAAATATAGAGGTTTTAATAATTTCATAAAATTCCATAATTAGATTAGTGTTATATTATCAGTATTAGTTTAAGAACTCAAACATGAGTTCTCAATCAAAATTATTTTTTACATACTGTGCTTTTAAACAATTAAGTTTCTTTTACTATATGTGCTAAATATTATATTATTCCAATTAACAATAAAATTAAATATCATGATCAACTTTCTAAATGAACCTAACATAATAATATAACGGGATCTTTTCATTGAGATTTAAAAGTAAATTAGAGCACTTCAAAACATAATGCATTGAATTTTATGTTTCCCTAAATAAGTGTGTTACGCAAAAATACTTAGGCTTCACGAGGTTAGCATATAAAGGGGAAAACTCAGAGGTCGGGAGTTAACATAGTTTAACTACAGCTTATATTAAGACCTCCTATTCGGTGATTCTGTAAGTCCAAATAGAATATTATTTAAGGCCAGGAAACTGAATAAGAAAACGCCTTAAAGTTTGGAAGCTTTCTGAGGATAAAAGTGCTAAGAGAACTAAGGCTTCTAGAGTTGCAATAGGCCTATGCATCAATGGGTTCTGAAGTAAAATCTACCAGTCATTGAAATTACTCACAGCCACGCGTATTCTTGAGTTCCACTCAAGAAGTGTGAGGAACTTCTTAAAAAGTTATTATGTTGGAAGTCAAAAGCTTCTGGAATTCTTGATATCCGAGGCAAGACGCTTAAAGGTTGGAGATTTTGTGTGTATCGCCATACACTATGAACAAGAAAATTCCCTTATCAATAAAAGCTCTTTTGGGAGAGGATGATTTGAGAGAACATGATGTTTGAACGTTTTTAAAGTCTAGTCTTAGAAGCTTGGAGCTTCCAGAACCGATATGTATATTATTTTTTGACTGAAATAGAGAATGTAGAGAGCTACAAAATGAAATAACTTTTTCTGGCATCAACATTTATGCCTTTATTAATTTTATTGTGAGGGTATTCATATAGTTGATAATGTCAAGTACTTAGGGCTTATAATAAATTGAACTTTTAAATGGGACAAGGTGTACGTTTTGTCTTGTACACAAGTCATGTATTAAAAACTGAAATTAAAACCACAGCCAGCTGAAGGACTCTGATATAAATAAAAGTGTGTAAAAGTGTTGTTTTTTTCATTTCGCATGTGCGAAGTTGGCATATGAAATGTAATAACATACGTAAATTCTTAAATAAATAAATATTTGTTTAAACTTGAACTTGAACATGATATTTGAGAGGTCTGAAGTTTTGCATAGGCAAAAACCCCCTCCACATTTAAGGGTTTGTTAACTAGTTCATAAACGATCCGAACACTTTAAGATTCTCCGTTCAATTTTAGTATATAATTTACTCAAAAAACTGTTTTGTAAAGAAATGTAGTTAAAGTTGAGTTTTAAGCTAAGAGCTAATTTGCTTGGCTTTCAAATAATATTAATAGACCAATGTTCCCTAAGAACCAAATTTGTAAATTCTCTCTTTGGAGGATATTAAAAAGGTTAAAATTTTTGAAATAATGATTTCCCTTCTAGGGAAATGTTGCTATCAGCTATATGTACCAGAGATCAGCTTTCATATGCGTGACCCAAATTTTAAACTGTATCAGTTAAATATTACAGTGACAACCTTCAAACCCTTAATAAAGTTGTCTATCAATGAACACCCATTTATCTGTTTGAGGTCCGATTTTAAGTATATTGAGGTAACACATTATTATAAGAGAAAAATATCTTTTCATATTCACAACTCTTATATACCATCCCATTTTAATCTTCACAGAAATTGCTTAGGTGATTATATTTCTTCTTATAAATCATTTCTCTATTAGTTTCAATTAAAAGTAGGATGTGTGGTTATACAGTGAAATTTTACTTCGTCTTCTAAGCTATCAGTAAATTAATTATGATATATCGTTTATTAATGAGATTTCTTATGCAAATAATATTTAGTTTTTAAAGTAATTTAAGGTTAAGAATACTTTATAGTCTTCTAAGTCCTATATTGTAAATTATATATACAGAAATATTTATGTGTATTGTTTACAAAATATTTAGTGTTAATTCTGATTCGATATTGAATGCTGTTAATTATTAAAAAGTATAAAAACGTTCTCTAAACAAATTTCGGTGAAATTGGAATTAAAACTGTTACGTTACTCCACCATACTGACAATTTAATGTAGTTACAAGGTTTATTAGCTTAAGTATCTGTCCTAATCTGCTCTTTTTACTAATTGGTTTTAACAAATAATTACCAACAATTTGTATAAATTAGTTGTCTTCTTCCTCGTAAAGGGGAGATTTTATCCACCAATCACGATTAAAGCAACAGGATTCTGTCTTTAGATATTGTCAATTTAATGACTGGAGAGCTACTATTGTATACGTTTGTCTTAACTAGCAAAATTTATAACTTTTGGCGAAACTTTCTGTGAAAAAAATTTAAAACTTGTTAACACCTTTACTGCGCCATGAGCCATGTACAGACTTTAGTAAAGTCGAGGTAGCTGGGAGTTGCGTCCTCCGTAGTCACTTTGTTGTGGTCTTAATCAAACTTCCACAACAACAATAAGAGCAGCCCGTACCAAAATAATCTGAAGGTTTATGGAGTGTTTGACCCCTCCGCTGTATCGCATGTCCAATACTGTTGCCTTATTTATGAAAAAATCAATGATTAGTTTCATCATCTTTTGTAGTAAGAAAATATTAGTTGTAACAGTAAATATTTTACAATTTTCTTTTAATTTATCCGTTATGTAAACAACATGTAAATCATATAGCCAGTAGTGACCTCAGTCACCTCAGGGCGGGAACAGTTGGTGTAAAGCAGCGACATGGCAACAATGCATGAAATGTCACCGAACTGTTTTGCTATGAGCTGCTCTAATTTTAAACGTGAAGGACTGAGCAATGTTTCAAGATTTTAAGAAATATTTTTTAACTCCAAGTTCTATTAATTAACTCAAATTTTAATACAAGCGATAGTGTCCTGCCGTACAGCTCTAATATTTATTAACATCGTCCCTGATGTATGTAATACCAATAATAACGGAAACGGGAAATGGCTCTTCTAGGAGCTGGCTATCAGTAAAATCTCTCTTTCTGGACTGACACAAATACCTAAACAAACAGGGTATTTTTTTAAATATGTATACGAGAATTTATCTTATAAAAATAGTTGTATAGAAAGGTTCTCAAACGACACAATCATAAAACGTAATACAATAGCTTTATTTTACAAAAAAATACATTTATTATTCGAAACAAAAACAAAGAGGAGGGCTACGTGGCTTGATACAATATAATTAAATCATAAATTTTTCTTATTACAGTTACGTTCTGTAAGATCTAAAAGGTTCATTATTTACACTTAACCAACAGTTAAGGATTACGCAATCTACAACAGTCAGAATATTAAAATTTTATTAAATTTCTACGATAAGTGATTAACGATAGGAGCCTTAACAATAATTTACTTTAAGCAGACGAACAGAAAAGTATTAAAAAACATAGGCCATTCAACACTAATTCACAACATAAATTTTCATACAAACAAGAATAAAAAAGTAAATGAATCTATTCAATCCTCCTTACAGAACATATTTTAATGTAATACGCAAACATTAATTTAACTATACCCTCATAATAAAACAGTGTGGCTAATATTTTACAAGATAGAACAGTAGAGACATTTAAGCAGGCAGGAATTTATGCATGTTTGCTTCAGTTTAAATGTTCTAAGACAAAAAAATATAGCGATTAAATTATTCTAAGCAACATTTCTACCTATGTGCAAAATGTGTTAGAATTTGAAATTAATTTGAATGGTTAAAACATATAGGATGTTAACAGTATATTAATACTTACAATTGTAAGCAATTATTTAATACTCAAACAAAGGCTCAAACAAATCCCATGCGTGTTTCTCATTCCACCACTAGATTTAATCTGGTTAGTTAAAAAAAAATAAAATCCAAATGTCTATATTTAAAAGTATTTATAAATACATTATAGAATAATTACAATGCTATATACTAGAATATTAAAATACCTCACCTGGCAAAAAACCAATAATCAGCCAGGAAGGAAGCTGTGTAATTAAAGAAATTAGTTAACCTCATTTAGATTCACTTCCAATCCTCAAGCTAAAAAACTGTACGAGGAGAAAGTTGGTGTTAATTATCAGGGAGCAAATAATTCTAACAGGAAAGTCGGAGTTACTATTTGTTTGGCCAACTGGAGCTGCAGCTTGTTTCATAACGACCTGATAGGAGTTTTCCAGGTTGATGAGGCTTGTCTGCCAACGTAACTAAACTTTAACTGTTCCTTTATGTTACATTAAATTAAATGTCCACAATAACCCTGTTACAATGTTGTTACGTGTCTTACTAGTCATGTTGCGCAAAGGTAGAACTGGACGTTCACTATTGACCTTTCTGACTTCCAAACCATCAGCGAGGATGTTAGTATGTTATTTGGAAGGTGTTTACAGCAATCTTTTAACTTTACACCAAATTCTTTATCCTGGATATATATGTATATATATATATATATATATATATATATATATAATCCAGATATATATATACATATATATATATACATATATATATATGCATACATCATAGCACATTCAAGATATCGGTATATAAATCTAAATCTGAATTGTGTTTTTTTTTTAACAGTTTAATGTTAGAAAAAGGTGAGTGAGTAGAGTTAAATGTTCGACATGTTAACGATGTAGTACAAGCTCATCGCTTTGCTAGAGGACAGGAACTTGCTTGTGAGATTAAACATGTAAAACTCTGGGAGCTAAATATTAATTAAAATCTCTCAGTTTTAAAGGCCTCTTACATATTTCTAGTACCTAATTAAAATACATAATTTTACAATTTTGTACAATAGATAAAAAATGTTATATAAACTATACAGTTATTTTGATTAACTTCTAGTAGATTAAAAACTATTCGGAAAGATTTCAAGATTACTAATAATCTTGTTTTTAGTTTAATCTAGGATGTAAGAACGAAAGAGAAAGTTATAATTCCAAATGACGTATGCTTACAGAAAATATAATGTTAAATCCAATTTTTTAAAACGTAATAGTCAGAATCTAGTACTGTACTAGGTCACCATTAAGCTTTCTAAAATTCTGAATAAAAACTAGGCCTAAGATCGTCTAGGAGCGGTAGAGAATTATAAGCCACAGTTGAAGGGTTACAACAGCATCGTTTATTAACGAACATGTTATAATTGGCATAGGCATAATATCAAGTAGGAGTCTTCTTTCACCGAATTCAGTCTTACTATTCAGCTTTATCATTTAATTTAGTTTATCTCTTAAACAAAATATAACGTTTTAGGTATTTAAATAATGTTTTTTCAATTTTATATTTATCAAAAACTAGTTATTGTCTCTTTATTTTGTTTTTAAATGTAATATTTCTAAATAAAACTCATTTGACGAAGATTGAATAAAAATAATAATAGCATATATTATGTTTTGTCATGTTGTTCATACATATATTGTTACAGTATATCCTTACAAACAATAAAAACGTATTATTACCCAGTAATATATGTTAATAAAATTTTTTTAAGTTTATTTTTGACAATGGAAGGGTGTTGAAGGAAACAGAATTGTTTACCTAAAGAAGAGATCAGATTACAGATCTCGAAAGGTGGTGTTACTGATTTTATGTTTCACTGAACGATCGAAAATATCTGAAAAAAATATGTTTTCTTCATATGCTTATAATTTACCATTGCCAAATATCATCAGATATACTTTAATTCTGTATATTATAGTACATATATCATTGAATTAAAGTATCATATATATATATATATATATGATAGCCTCCAAAATTTTTATAATATGAAACTAAGGACAAATAAACGCAAGAATTTAAATTTTACTTAAATAGTTTATCACAAATCCAGTTATCATCAACACACTGATTAATCTTAGTAATATACCCTCACGCATTTTAGTATTATTGGGTAATTTTTTTAAATTGTTATTAAAATAATTTATATATTTTAATAACATAAAATATAAGGACTATTCATTTATAAAATTTCAATATTAAAAGTTTTTCTATTTCATCATTCCATTTGCAAGTAATGCTTTATCTAAAACGAATCAAGCAAAAGGAATATAATATTGTATATAATAAGAACTGGTGTTAAGATGAATAAGAAGTTTATTCAATATGTAAGATATTTAAGAATAAAATTATTAATAGTTTTATTAGTTTCAAAGTTTTTCATTATTCGTATTTGAAATATTCACACAGATTATTTGTTTTAATAATGCAATAGTATTTTTCAGAAACGTTTTTTGCAAAGATTTTATAGTTAGTTACAATTGTTCACTAATTGGAGTTTAGTTCAATAATTTAGAATTGGCATTATGCTCCTCTCTGTTTAATATATTAGCTACTTTTAATACATTTTGGTCTAATAAATTTAATAATTATACATATTTTTAAATTAAAAAAATGTGAGGAGTGTATTTGGTAATTGAAAATATGTTTTTAGTTGTGCTAGAACTTTCATAGGAATTGAATTTTATTATTAAAATAGGAGGAATATTACAATTTATCAGGAATCAAAATATCTGCAGTGCCTACCGATACATAATGTACACGACTACGTCACATTGTCTATAGAACGAGCTCGGATAGTAGCTTTTAACTAGGAAGTGGAATAATTTTTATATAACTAATTTTTTTATAAATTCAGTTATCGGCTTGAAGTGAGTATTTTACTTTTGAGAATTGGAGAAACATTGTATACAATATCAAAATTGTGGTTGAACAAATTTCAGTTCTATATGATAGCAATATCACTAATTACGCACTTTCAGATTTTTTAAAAAGATAACCTTAATGGTATTGTAAAAATTAAAAGTTCATAGCTTGCATTATAGATTGTCTTTGAGCAAACTTTTAATTACCTTGACACAGTAACTCGCAAAATCTTTAATTAAAAAAAGATCATAATTGTAAGGATTTTGTTTCTTCTCAATTTATTAAAAAGTATTACAAAAAAAACAAATCATTTGCAAACCCAATTCACCGATTTAAATAAAAAATAACTCCTTTTTATTATAAAGCTAAAATTTCTTTCTCACCTGCAGAAACTATAGTCAGTTGGTGGTTTTGTGATATGAAATAGTAACCATGGAAGACGTTGAAATTCAATATTGATTTGTACAAATATTATTAAAAAGGCATGGGACTGAAAGCAAAAAATGAACAAACAAATAATGAAAATTAAATCAGTATTTGGAAGACGTTTTGCTTACAGTCTGGCTTGTTAATGGCTGAGCGTCAATTATTCTGTACACATTTGCTCTAACAAGTGGATTAACTACCAAAAAGAGAGCTGTTCCAACGTTTTTCCTTAAACCTACTTTGCGTTAATTGTTGCTTACGCGTGGTATTTAAAAAAGTAATTTAAAGAATGGCTTAGACCGCTCTTAGTATTTCACATTTTATAAACAATAAAACATTAAAACTTTTTAATAAGAATATTAACGCAGGTTACTGCTTTCACATAAGTATCCATGAATTTACACTTCTATTATCTAGAACAAATAATAGTTTCATGAGGTTGAAATTGACTGAAAGATACTCTGAAATAGTAGATCGTGTAAAATCTTGGAATATAAAGTTTTAAACTACGTTTAAGAAAACGCTTGTACAAAACAATTCTGGATATTAAGTTTTCATTACGAACAAGTTGTTTGCATTTTAGCACAAAGGTTATTAACTTCATACAACACACACACGCTCTCTCTCTCTCTCTCTCTCTCTCTCTCTCACATCTCTCTCTCTCACACACACACACACAACACACACACACACACACACACACACACACACACACACACACACACACACACACACACAAACACACACACGTCACATGTCTGTGAAAGGAAAGAGTATTATAAATATTTTTACAAGTATAGCAGGAAGTGTACGTAAGAGATAAATTTAGTTTTGCATCAGCTTGGAAAGTCTAAACTCTAAATCCACTTGAGAACGACCTCACCAACCAGTCCTGCTCTTCAAAATATCCTTGTGCACCTCATAGCCAGTGGAGGAGTTTCGATTTCTGCTCACAGAATTTATATTTGTATAGTTTTTATGCTCACCTTATTCGTTACACAAATTGTTATACCGTGAATCAGATCTGCAAAAGGATGTGAATATGGACTGAGAACGTCCTGTGATTGTGAATTATTAGGAGCCATCTGGGGAGCTATTCCAGTAAAATTTTCTATAATTTTGAGGCAAAATTTTAACTTCCTCTTAAATGCGGCAATCTATAGAGATTTTTGAGCTGGAACGACACCTTTTTCGTCTAAATGTCGCTCTGGCATTAATCAATTGCATACTTTAGCAACATTGGTTCCTTCTGTCCTTTCTGTGATTTTATCTGATGAGTGATAAGATTGCTATATTTATATATCTACATTTCAAACGTTGCATTAAGACATTAGACGTTCAACTCTTTATCATCACAACACTTTATATATGTTATTTAGTGCAATAAACTTAGGATTATTTTTCGAAGTGGGGTTTTAATTAATGTAATACCTATATCACATACCGCTCAAGTCAATTGAGACGTACTTGTAGGTAAGCCATCTCCATGAAAAGCTTCACTCAAGTATAAGTACAGAAGGACATGGTGGTCGTATTGAGATATTAATACGGTTTATATTAGTAAATTTATATTTCTTATCTCTTTCTTAAACAACATTTAAAATCAAACTAAAGGTAAGATTACATTTTTGCATTTAACATAAATGTTAAGGCTCTTATGACGAACCATTATTTCTAATACTCACGAAAAATATTAGCACAAAAGTATACTGGTATCTATGACAAAACGTCAAATTACAAGTTTAAGAACTCAGATGGTTATAGCAGATTACTTCATCACTAGGGATTATAATTTAATGTTAGGATTACAGATATGTAAAGTATGGGAAATATTTTAGAAATTTATGTTTTTATACATGAACTAAAATATTTTTCACCAACTAACGAAAATCTAGCGGTAGTAACTAACAAACAATAAAATTTTTAAGTTTAGTTAAAGGATTTTTTATAGAGTAGTTAATACATAAGTATAAATAAAACCCCTAATATTTTTTTTATTTTAGTTTAAGGTAACAATTATAATGTTACATTAGAGGTTAGATGGTAAGAATTACCCATAATAACCACATTAGAAAAACTGCTTTATTACTGATACATGAGGTACCAAATATTTTTAAATGTAATACAAAACCCTAATTTATTGGATTTAATATTTGAACACAGCCTAAGTTATTTAAATAGAGAAAAACTTTGTTTATAGCAGATATGAAAGTTTTTAATTTCTGCAAACCGTTGTTGCAGTTTTACGCGAGGATTTACACTGCAGATTTATACAAATAAAAAAGTTAGGTGAAGTTAAATTCATATTTCTTTGTCAAAGTGAGAAATGCAGTTAGTATTTAACCATTAAGTGTTACACATTACGTAAAATCTACAAATCCATAAAATTGTGAAATCTTATCTACGAGAAGCGTGACTAATGGGGTTGGGGAAATGAAGGGTATTGGTACATGGGAATAAGGTATGAGGAATGTGCAATAAGTTTCGCGTTCGTTGCTTCTGCTCCTGTATGGAAGTATGTTTTCACTTAGAAAAAGGAGCTGAAGGAATTTCTTGTTGCAATTCATCCTAAAAGAAACTTTTGCACTTGATCTTGGAGTAACATATTATTCAGGATTGGCTTTTATAGGTTGGTAGAGGGAGCCGTCTCCATTCAAGATTCTATGAGGAGGCTTAGAGGACTCTCAATCGTGTCGTCTTGGAAGAAGGAGAGTCCTTATTTATTATTCAAGCATCTTCTATCAGATTGCATAGGGAAAATTACGTCTTCGTGTTTATTTTAGTGATATCCTTAACACCTAGGGAACCCTGACCGCTCCAAATAGTAATCTCCATCAGTAAACCATAACTATAAACCAACTCTTTTACCCGCGAATGTTCAGACATCTGCCGTTAGGCATATGCCTCATCTAATTATCCATGAGGTTTCCCAGATTATTATATTGTTCATTAGTTTTCAATTTAAAATTATTACACTATAGTGGGATTAAAATTTAAGATTGAAGATTAGGGGCTGTTATTGGGGTAAGTTAAATTTTGTGTCATTTTCGTGACGTGTATGTTTAGTGATAGTCCATTGCGATCCGTTCTACTTTCATGTATTAATTGTCTCCTCACCAGACAAAGAGGATAATATTAGTTTCGATACGGTTTTTTTATATATTGATGGAAAATGTAAAACATTCTATCTTCCCATCAAACTTTCCGTCTTCAATATCACATAAAAATATAAATGAAAGGGTTTTTTATACTACTTCTTTAGGTATTTAGTTTATGGAGTGTTAAAATTATTGCAATAATAGTATATTTATTTCTTAATAAATTTATATAAATATGTCCTCGTTTATAAAAGCTAGTAAATACGTTATAAAGTTACGAGAAAACTATTCTGGGATATTACATCTGCATATCAATAAACACATGAAGGTTGGAACCAGCCTAACACAATTTGTGAGTAGGAAATTAAACCCACGTTTATTTGCTCACAACAATTAGTGATGTTTTTAACTTTTCAAAACTATATATTAAAACGGGTGTTTTAAAAGTCCCATCCTTCCTCCCCCCCATTAAAATTGAATGAAATACTTTTGGGGGGATGTTTTTATAAAAATTAAGTTTAAGGTTATTTTAGGGGTAAGTAAACATTATAAAATTTGAACCCATAGCAAGGAACAGTTCATTTTAAAGGTATTATAAAAATAAGAAGAATGGCGCAAAATAGAGGTCTATAATGTAACTCTCAAATTTGAAGGTCAATGTAATTAAAATTTGAATGGTTTTTTTATTAAAGTTCTACCATTAAAGTAGCATTTAAAGTTGTTTTAAGTAGATAAAATATTCACTCATAAGTTATTTTTAGAAATTACCACATTAAATTATAGTAAAGTTATCTAAATAATTAACATGCATTATTAACATAGCATCTATCACGTAAAAAAATAACTGGTTTGAGCTCTATTTATAAGAAAGTGTTTGGGTTGGGAGGAGGGGGTGGGACTCTTAAAACAGATAACAGTTTTTAATTATTTTACAAATAAAATGTTTCTTTCCCGCCTGGATGTTTAGGAAATCACACGACCTACTGTATGAACTTTTTTTATAAATGTATTAAACCGTAAACTGTAACAAATTTTTCATTAATAAATATAAAATTTCAAAACAATCTAATAACAATATTGTACAAAAAAGTTAAATATAAAACTCTAGAAGAATTAGCGCATCATTCACAGCCACTAACAAAATATTTTAATAAAACAATTATATATCATTTTAATTATTGTGATTATAAAAATAATATTATTATAATAATAACAGAAAAGTAAATCTAAACCTTAATAGAACCAAATACGTTTTGTATGAATCTAAAAAAGATTAAAATGTTATCTTATAAGGTTACTAAGTTTTTATTGATTGTATTTTAGTTCCAGTATTTCCTTGACTGATATTTCTATGTATAATTTCCCTCTCGTGGTTTGAGGCAGAGACAGCTCTAAAGCTCCGCCATTATACAAGACCGCAGGGTACAATTCTGAATAGTTTACAACTCTATTACGTGAGTGAGTTGATGCCTTTACTAGCTGTACCGCAGAGAATCATGACTTTTATAAAATTAAATAAACATTTTAATTTAAAACCCGATTAGTTAGATACGTGTTATGTTAATCATCAATCACTAGTTTACAGAAATTTTAGTATCCTATTTCATACATTATTTAATTTCAGTGACGTAAGTTTCCAAAACATGTTCTGGTATTATAATAATAAAATTTCAAATGTAGGGTATGTTAAAGCGTCATTACATCCCTACTAATAACCAACTACTTGATTGTAACTTATTAAATGTATTTGTATGCGAATTACTCTTCTTATTTAGAGAGTATTATTACTCCTACTGTAAAGAGTATAAGGAGATTAATTTTCTAATAAAACCAAATTAATTAAGTGTTTAATTCATTGTACTTGCAGGGTGATTCTGAAATTTAGAAATCTGGTAGTCAATGAAAGTGGCTTCTTTATGGATAAATTTGAACAGTAAGAAGTTCTAATTTGAAGGATATTACGTTTTATTTTCCAGTAAACAAATTAAAACATACTTTCAGAAAAAATTTAATCACGCATCGAATGTAAAGGAAAATGACGCGTGCAGGCTCAAACGAGAAATTATTTATTAAAATTGGTGATCCAAAATATTCACTTTTAAAGAAAGTTTCAATGATTTTTAATATAAAACTATTATAATTTATCAATGAAAATATATCAACATATTAGTTAAATTAACAGATTTATTTTTAAATCTAAGTTGACATTTTGTAGATATTTGTATTAAATTTTAATTTTATTATGAGATAAGTCCGTCTCTCTTTGAAATACTACTACTGTTTTTCTCACAGTAACGCAAGTTCAAATAATGTACGCATACAAATAAATGAGAGTTTATAATTAATCTATATATTATACATTTCATATTCGTATAAATTTGTTTTCAAAAAGGAGTGTTTTCGAAATTGAAAGTTTCTATGTAGCTGCGAGACAAATATTTTAACAAGAACAATTACTTGACATTCATAGCGTGCCGATATACGTGCTTTTCATTGTATAAGACTAATTTAAACAATTTCGGCCAACAGCAGAACAGGCCAACATGAATAAAATATAACTTTTAGATTCTAGATACTGCAACGATCGCAACATTGTATAAAAAATAAGAATTCCTATTCTTTAGCCTATTCAAGTGTCATTTAATAAAACAAATTTTCATCATGTTAAATTTATAGAAAGATTTAGTGCAGATCATTGAACTGGAGAGACTGTTCACATTCAGAGTCACGTTCCCCAAATTCAATGTTTGTGAAAACTCAATACAATGCATTATATATTACATTATTTCTTTCGTATAACTGTATGTATCTTATATTAATAGCAGTACTTAGATTATATGTTCTTAGATTCTTCCTCATGTATCTAGGCTAATCGTAAATAATTTGATTTTGGTATTTTAAAATATAGTATATGTGAGAAGTATATACCTAGTTCTTTCATTCGAACAATAAAACAATATTTCCTAGATATTGATTCATCAACATTTTCAATATACTTCAACTATATACTTAAAGCTGGAGGGTCAGGACAACTGGAACTGTGTGTCTCATTTTTTCCAGGGTATTCTCCGCGCTAAAAAGATTGATCTAGACCTAAATGCGGTTTAGACCTTTGACTTTCTGATGGCTGGAT
Source organism: Homalodisca vitripennis (assembly GCF_021130785.1). Taxonomy (NCBI): domain Eukaryota; kingdom Metazoa; phylum Arthropoda; class Insecta; order Hemiptera; family Cicadellidae; genus Homalodisca; species Homalodisca vitripennis. Next base: position 61,910,949 of record NC_060214.1, read on the forward strand.
AGGCGCGAGCCCTGAGGGCTTAGGTGAAATTCAGACCTAACCTGAAGTAATGTGACAAAACAGTTTCCGGGTTGGGATCCTGAAGTATAGAGGAGATTTTTAGTGGGTAGTTTACCACCTTGTGAGAGTCCCACACTACAGGCTGGCCACCTGTGTGCATAAATGCATTTTACTTCCTCTCCCTATAAAAAAAAATTTATATATATATACTTAAACTATTAAAAGTGCTCATTTACAGGTCAACGTCAAATTAAGGAATTATTTTCCTTCGATTATACACCTTTTAAGTGGCATTAATATTAATATACAGTCCCTGAAAAGTATTCATCTACTCTTCAAAAGGTGTCATTAAACACAAAAAAATTTACTAACGTAATAATATTTTAGTTTTAGTTCTTATTGTTCTATTTGAAATATGGATTTTCGTTGCATTCTGAATCTATATTTCCTTCTTCTTAATGTAATATCTAAAGTAAAAAATTTTATTAGTATTACAGTTTGCGCAACTAAGTGTATTGTTTTAAGTGAATCTCCATACTTCTAATTAAGAATTTAAAAGTACGCCACACCACGTGTCGCCTAACAATCTTGACTAATGCTAAATTCAAATGACAGGGAATATATACATATAACCCTATATATATATAATGAACTCTCTTTTAACTTTCTAGTTATGAATTTGCACACCAAACTTTAAATCTGCAGATCAAGTAGTTCTAGATAAATCCTGTGGATAGTTAGACGATGTAAATGTACGTACACCTTCTTTTATTCACACGGTACATTGTCAAAAACAATGTTGCCTACGTAATTTGAAACAAAAATTATATTCATATTTAAATATTTCATTTCCAAACTTTGATTTGCTCTTGAGATATCTAACGCAAAACAGACTCAGTGTTTGTTTTAACTGTACTATGTTAGATGTAGTAGACGATTTATTGACGTGACAACGTCTTAAATTAGGTTGCGGCTCGGAGTCACTCATGAAAAAGTGTAACGCCCGGTAACGTTACGATGCCCGTCCAGTGGGTCCGCCGCACGGGATCCGCACGGGATAAAGCAGATAACTATGGGTCCGCCGCACGGGATAAAGCAGATAACTATGTTTATTCGTGAAAATGTGGAGTGCTTAGATTCGTCATTTACAACAACTACAACAATAAAGGTAAATAATTGTACACTGATTATTTCATTATCGTAAACTATGATTGATTGATTAATTGTTAGATTGACACAAAAGTTGAGAAACTGAGTTTATAGGTTATGTCATACTATTGACAAATGTTGATAGTGTTAAGTAAATTATTAGTTTAAATCACTCTGCAATCAATCGTAATTCAGTCGATTGAGAAGAAACAGCGCGTATTGCTAGTCAAACATTTAAAAATAACAAATTATAACCTCTAACCTGTCATAACAGTGCGACCAAACAAACGAACTAAACCGACCAATCACCACGCGCGGAGTTAGAATTTAACTGTGTTTAGCAAGAATTTCAAATTCCAATTTTAGTAAATGTTTTATTCAACTTTACCATTTACAATAAAAAAATTTTAATTAATTTCAAATTATGTACAATGTTTTAGTAAACAAAATATATTTCTATAGTTAAAATTTGTGCAATTCTTATTTTCATTCAATTCCTTGTTCCTATTGTGCAATTTAATAATATTCATATCAATAAATATTCTACCGAGAAAAAGACGTTGTCACGTAAAATCTTCGCCCGTAAAACCGACTTTACAGGCAACCATAATTTTTTTTAATTGTTATATTACATACTTAAAAGCTACCTAAAAGGACGAGGTTATTAGAAACTCATAGCCTGTTTAAAACTTTTATTAGCTTATGCATGATTATACTTACTGGGTGCGCAGTGTCACCTAAAATATAGTGGGCCATCTTCGCAGTTTTAACTCACTATATTATTGCGTTGCGGATATTAGTTTCCAAAACTAAATCTTACAAAATTACTACAGAAATTTGTCTAAGCAACTTTTTCAAAGCCCTATCGGCTACTTTACCTGGGACTTGTGTCTGGTAACAGATACAATATATTTAAATTGATTCCAATATACATTTACTAAATCTATCCTTAAAATCCTGACTAGATGATTATTGTCTACTTGAATAAGTTTAACAATAGACACAACATTCTAAAGTGAAGATTGAAGAGAAGTGTAAGTCTGAGAGGAAGGTGCGAAGTTACATCGTTAAGAAGGTTTTTATAACACGGCATTCGATTGTTCAACTGCAAAACTAAGACTTCCTGCCGTATCGTTTGTCAGGGTTTGTCTCAGATTTATAATGATGGCATCAGAGAAAAGTCGTTATGGAGTTTGCCGTTATTGAAGAACTTTAATTTTACAAACTTTTCATAAAACATTTACACTGGGAGTCTTATTTTGTCTTAAATATTCTTTGTTCTTCCTCAGGTATCCATAGTCTCAATTACAATATCTAATGTTATAGATTGATATTGAAGTGTTGCTTGTTATTCATAATAAAATATTGTCCATATGCTTGGAACTAGCATTTGTTTGACTAATCCTTAATATGTACTTTTTAATACAATCTTTAAACTATTCTTTTGGTTTTTTACAGCTTCAAAACCCAGTTAAAACAGTAAATATTAAGCTTTGTATTTATTCCAAATGTATTCTTTCGGTTCCATGTATTTTAAATGATTAATCCAATTTAACTAAAAACGTAAGTTGTAGCCTCCTTTGATAAGATAAGATGTCAAAAGAAAGTAATACAATTATAGCTTCCTTTGATAGTAGTGATTTTATTAGATTGTGTTGATAGGTGTATTTTTATATAAGAAGTCTGTTAGTAGTTTTTTCTTTCTTACAGGAAACAAATAGTGCATGCAAACCCCAAATGCAGCATTAAAGCCATAGACCAATATTATTTATATTTGTTTCTTTCTCAAACTATAAAATATGTCAAAATAAAATTTGAAGTTTATTAATTATGTTAATTCATGAATATTTTAAACATATAAACTTACTTCAGTAAGAAAAACCAACATAATTGTATCTGAAATAATCATATTATGTAATATGCCATTAGAGAACCACTAAGTTCTCAAAGTCAACATTTCATTAAATGAAACAGTCCTTTTTAATGCGGTTGTATCATAAATTACATTTTAGTGAAATAAATCAAAACCTTAACTTTGATACAAATGAGTAAATCTATAAAAAGTACTTAAATGTTGCCGCCTGAAGTCAAGATATTCTTTAAGTTTTGTATTTGACTAACAAACTTGTTTAAATTTAGATTTCTTAAAAAACTTGCAGGTTACCATAAGAGAGGTATTAGACGTCAACTCGGTGCTTGCACTCATTTAACACTCAGGTATTTTCCTTTTGAAAATGACCCATAACTGCCAATTTTGTTTCAGCAGGCTTTAAAAGTGTTAGATGTTTAAAAATATTTTAATATGTAAAAAAGTATCTAAGAGTATCACACTGTATTTAGTAACATTGTTTTTATTCACGCATGATTTCACAAATAAGAGGTATAGTTTGAGTTAAAGTAAAGAACGTTTTGCTCAAAAGAATTGATAATCACCCATTAAAGTTTTATCGATGATTAAATACTTGTTAATACAGATATATTGTTGTAATGGGATTATAAACTAGTAAGCATTGAATTTTATTTTAATATTTAATACATTTTTTATTTAATACACAATTTAGTCCTCACTACATGTTACGTAATAGTCTTAACTGAGTTTGCATGCAAACCTGTAAGCCTATAGCTTATCTCATTCTTGATTTATAAACTGTAGACAGACAGACAATCGTATAGAAAATATATGTTTAAATACCACTGGCAGGCAAATCCCATGCACTATCATAGAATTCCATTCTTATCCTGGAACATTAATTCTTTTTTTAGGCATTTTTGGGATATTTAGGCTACAAGATTTACTGTGTCACATTTTAAAATGTAATGTACTTGTGCTCATGTTTTCTTTCGATTTCTTGCGATTCTGTTTCCATAGTGATTACGCTAAAGAGCAATGAAAGGTTTTTACTAACGCTCAGCTAAATCCCATGGAGTGACATGCACCACCATTGAAATCGATATGATCTATATAGAAATGAAACTTCTTGCACATTTTAGTCTATATCAGTTTGTTTCGAGATATCGTAAAGACAGACGGACAAAAGACGTTTTCAGACTCAAAAATTATAGACTTTACTAAAGTTCAGCCAATCTTTTTTATTCGCTTAATTTCAATATCACAAAGTTTGCGTATAGAGTTCTCAATTAATATTATCAAATTCTTTTATAAAAAATAAAAATATCTGTTGTGATTATAGCTGTTCAATTTAAAAATACAAATAAAATTTTCTAGTTATTTTACTGGTTATAAAGTCACTAAACCCCACATGTTCACAGAGTAAATGCATTACTGGACGTAAGATTATTCTAAATTTTTTTACGCACTATTAATTCGAACAATGCTCACGGACCTCTCTCTTAGTAAAACATTCGTATCATAGCGATACGTGTTTCATTTTTTTTTAACGAATGTATAGAACATCTACGACTCATATATCGTTACCAGGGACTACATTATTCAGTATATATATTTGAACACTTATTTGATAGCGTTAATAGAGCTATTCCTTGTTAAATATGAGTTTATTCCCCGTTTCAAAGTTGAGAGTTTTGTATGTCAGATAATAACAGTCACCAGAGGCTAATTGGGCACATTACACACATTTGACACTTCATGTCCAACTGCGTCTATCCCTTAATTTTAGTTAGGAAATTATCGTTAGTCAAAATCATTCTATGAAATATTTTTAATATTTGTTGGAATAATTTTTTTTGTTTTTTATATATTATATATATGTATATATATATGCGGTATTTACGTGATATTTAAAAAAATACATTTTATTTTATTTTGTAACTAAAACTAAAGAAATAACTATTCATTATATATGTATAAATACACGAAATTATTAGGGGTTATTATGCAGAAAAATCATGTTAGAAAGTCAAAAGACTTTTGTGGTCAATTAGCCACAAAATTTATAATTTTAACCCGCTAAATCCCTTACTTGAACATCTTAACACATGGAAAACCGAGAAATAATCTAAGAAAGAAACATATTTTCTGAGGAGTTCCGAGCATTCTGGGTATAAATTATTGATTCAAGCTCTGTCAAATTTTGAATTTACAATGTCTGCGATTGGAAAAATGTTAATTTAAAAACTTTATATTCAACTTCGTTATATGAGTTTATTCAAGAAACTTATTTGTAAATATTAATACAAATTTATTTTTAACATCCCTTGTAAATTTACCTTATTGACTTCCAGCAATTTCTATTTACCTACATAGTAAAAATACATATTTGTCTAAATTATTCTTTAAACTTGAAGAATTAATATTTTTGATCACTATATACTACAAATATGTTGAAGACATTTTTTAAAGATCAAAACAATGCCTAATTCAAAGTTTAAAACCTCTATGGTATTGTGCAGACACCTACGCCCTAAAAGACAGTCCTTTCTTAGATCTTATTTATTCAGGATTTGTATCGCTCTTGACGTAATTATTTAAACATAGTTTATCTTAATGTTGGGATAAAAGCCATCAAATTCTAGCAAAAGACTAAATAGTTATAAATTTGTAGGTGAGAAACAAATATTTACAGTTAAAGTAAGATGAAAAATATTGTTAACTGTAGGATATTCTAAATAAATACAAACTTAGAGTCTATAAGATTCTATTAGTGATCTATTTTTATGTTGACCATTTCATATCAAATTGTATGTTTATCCCATTTGGTATTACATATGTCGAGAATCTTATAATTTCTTCGAAGTGTGTTTTACATATACACTAACCTACTTTTCGTCGTTTTAAAAGACATTTAAGTTATTTATAAAACTTTTTGAATGGTTATTAATCACATTATCATAAGAAACTAAATTACCTATTAGGCCATTTTTCCATTACTGAAATTAAGTTTGTACTCACTAACAACACTAATACATTCCTTTCTGTTAGAAATTATATTTTCCTATCCTAAAGTATATTCAAAGTACAAGGTTTGACATACATAAGAAGCATCTATCAATGGATGATGAAATAGGTTTAGATTTATAGATTTGCCGGTTTTAAAAATTAAGATGCTACACAGATTTAACATTTCTTTCGTAATTAAGCATTACATATCAGTTCGTGATGGAAATGTTACTCTTATTTATGTAAAGTAATTTCACAACTTCTAAATATAACTGTTTACCATACTGTAAACATATTAAACATATAGTTAACACATTCGCTACCGAAATGTAAAAACTTTTTCGTTAATATGGACCGGCTGGCACACATATGTGCCGGCTACTTGATTCTTATAGACCGATGGCACATATTTGTGCCGCTCGGTACAGTTTCCAGTGGACCGACGGCACATATTTGTGCCAGTGTAGTATTATTAAATAAAAGGCTGTGGTAACGATCGGTCTATTCTTTCGACTTCATTCTTTCATATCGGTCTACAGGGATGTCTGGCACATATTTTGTGCCGCTTGGTCTCTCGGTATGTTCACTTTTTCTTCCTTGGTGCAGTTCAAGGTCTCAGGTCAAAAAAAGCCATGACCCAGTCAAATTGAACAAGAGGCTACGGTGTCATGTTTGTAGAAATAAGACAGAAAAAGCGGAAAACAACTTTCTTTCACATGTTCCAGCTGCACAGATGAAAAGGACAATAAAGTCGGACTCTGCATGCCAGAGTGTTTTCAATGAATTTCACAAGTGAAAAAACTAAAACAAAATGTGTGTTACCTAAGTACATTTTTATTTCCTAAACTGTTTTATGTCAAAGATAAAATGTAGCTCATTACATAAATGGAGTTATAAATAAGAGACATTTGTGTGAGTTTTTTTTAATAACATATTCTGCTATTTCCAAAGTGTTTATCCAAAGATCTTGTTTTTAGTTTGTACAATACACATAACTACCATGTCAACACTAGTTTTTATTATTTTCCAAATGTGTCCTAACACAGTTATGGCAATTTTTACTTGACTTTCAACTAGAAAAAGTTTATATTTGAGGTTTAGCCTAAGCCTAATTTTTTGCTACAGACCGACCGGCACATATATGTGTGCCACTAGCCAAAATGTATACAACGTAAAAAAAGGGATGTGGAATCAAGTTATACGTTTGCCTAAGGCTATAAAATGATATATAAATTGATTTGAACAAAGTTGTACTCTTGGGCTACGGTAATGACCACACTACTTTGAGCTGGTCTGTGAGAAGTGCCCAACTCACACAATGGTGGTCTATCTTGATGGACCTACCGGCACATATATGTGCCGGTTGGTAGCGAACGTGTTTAAACGTCTTTCTGCATATAGTTGGTAATTTTTACTCTTCCAAGTTTCAATGTCACGTTTTTCAAACCAAGATAGTTTTGTTATAAAACATGTGTTTCGTGACCTGGCTGATGAGTCGACGAGCCGCATATTCATACTTTCTTTATCCTAATTGCTATACCTTCAGAATTTTGTCCTCCACCATTGCACCAAGGGTTTATCTATATCTTAATAATATTTTTATCTCCTATCCACCCTCACCGATTTAGTCAACCCAAGTAACTACCCAATCGCTTACAAATTATAAATGACGTTGATAAATTACCCTAATGTCATAATATTTTTTAGATTTAAATGTTTCTGCACATATCAACCTATTTTCAGAGATATTGATCATTACTAAAGGACCGAATTCTTCAATACCCTCATATAATCTCCCACTTTCGACTGTTCCTTTTCTAGGAAATAAATGTAAGCACATTTTAATTTTAAAATTATTTTGGTTATTTTTATGTATTATTTTTTATATACATCATTTAAAATTGTAATACATATTTAAATAATGTAAATAAATTTCGTTTGCCAGGTATTTGATCTTCCGATCATATGTTAGTATGGTTATATATACGCAGATACGGTTATATACGGTTACAGATACAGCCAGATACAAAATAATTGATATATATATATATAAAAAAGAAAACAAATCACGTTTCTTCAACTCGAAATGCTTAATATGTCGTTACTTTTCAGTAACATTATCAAAAGCATGTATACCATAAAATATAAACAATAATATAAGAATGAAGGTTATAAAAACATTGGAAACAACAAAATCATATGGTATTAAAGAAGAAAATTAAACATGTAACCTTTCCTAAACACAGAGATAGATAAAATGTTTCAATAATAAAATTTAAATTAGCTGTGTCTCAAATTTAATCCAACTGGTGATTTTGATTGAAGAGCCATTATGTTTGCTTGTTCATATCTTCTTAGTAAATAATTTTGTGTATTCTTTATTGTCATAGTTTTGAAACTTCTTGATGCCAATTAGAGAGAAACAATTTTCAAAGGTTTCTTTGTGTTGGACAGCGTGTGCAGATACGGGTCTAAGTAAATTTTGATGTCGAACATCGACACGATGATTGTTCATCCTCAGCCTAAGTGACGTAGATGTTTCTCCAGTGTAGTCTTTAGGGAAATGTTTACAGGATAATTTATAGACTACATTTTCACTGTTACATGTGATATCTTCTGCAATAGAATATTTTTGTGCGTAACGCAGCTTTTGTAAACAGTTTGTAGATTGCATCATATTGCATATTCCACAGCGTGGTTTATTGCATGGATGGCATTTATCTTTGAAATTTTGACTGTTGTCTTTATCTTTAATATATTTTGGATGAAACTAATAGATTTTTCAGATTTGGTGGTCTTTTGAAAATAATTATAGGAGGTCTATTAAAATAATCCTTTGTTTCTGGAGATTGTTCCAATATTTTGTAGGCGGTCTTCATAATTCCATTTACTTTGTATAATCCAGGATGGTACTGAGTTACAAATTTTGGCATCTTTTTTCACAACACTTGGTTTGTGTTTTTAGGCTTAGATATTTCACTGTTAATTAATTTTGCAGGGTATCCTCTGTTGATTAATGAATTTGATAACGTTGTTACATAATTTTGGAAGTCAGTGTCATCTGTACATAGATTCTTAGGTCTTAGAGCAAGACCCTTGGGTGTAGATTTCTTTACATACTGTGGATGGCAGCTATCATAATGTAAATATTGCATACTATTTGTGTCCTTTGACATGAATTTAAGTTTTAAAACGACCGCTGTTTAATAAAACGTCTACATCAATGAAGGTCACAGAATTGTGTATATATATATATATATATATATATATATATATATATATACATACACACACACATATATATATATATATATATACATACTATCCAAAATATTTTTATATACAAACATCAAACATCCATATTAATTGCCTACATGATCTTTGCATTATGTATTATCACTATCATTATTAAACAAATATCATCTCATCTACTGAAACTACTAATAATATTTTATATATTTTTATATTTATATACATATAAATTTTTTATATATATATATATATATATATATATATATACATTATATGTATAAGTTAAGTTAGGTTTCATATAAGATTTGTTGTTGGTAAACTCATTTCTTGAGAAACCGATGCAAACTTTATTTAGGAAAAGAAACAATATCTCTTACTACGTGAATTGTTTTTTTTTTTCAATAGGAGCTAAGTGCCAAATTTTGGTAAAGAGATTTTAATTTGTTTTGTGGTTCTATGTACCAACGAGAATCCATATATAAAAGAGCTAAGTGCCAATTCCTTTTCTAGGTAGTTCATATTATTGCTCAAAGAATGCGCTGGTTGTAACTGAGCAGGCTCTCCCAGTCTATTGGAGCTAAGTGCCAGTGCTGTCACTGGTGACACTAGCCTGCACTAGAGATGTTCTGTTTACTTTTCTGTACCGGTATCACTCAGACACTGGATAATACCACGAAAGCTTTTCCTGTTATTAATGATGTACCAAAAACCTCTTTTAAAATAAAACAAAGAAAACTTCGTGAGAGTGGCCAACCCTTCAAAATCGGAACAAAGAAGAAGGGATATAATGATATTCCAGCCAAGGATCCTGATTATGTAAAGGTAGGTTTGGTTATGTTTACTTCCAAGTGATGCTTAGGTTTATTATTCTGTTTACTGTTATAAACCATTTTATAAGTACAAATATACAATTTAGTTCATACCTACTCTTTGTCTCGTATGCTGGTATATAAGTTTTAAACAAAAAATTTCCCTCATTCTAACCTGCTTGAAGTCATTGTATTTCTGGTTGTGACTAGTAGGCCTAGGTAAACCAGCTCCGCGTTTTCTTGTTAGGTTGGCCTCTATAACCTAAGTAAACCTGTGTACGTTATTTTTGTTATTTCAGGTACAAATACTTAATTTGTGTACTGAATAACCAAGTTTAATAATAATAAATTAAACCTAATTTTTATAATTAAACTTTTAATTTCAGGAGCAATGCAAGTGCAAGAATAGTTACAGTCAGTTATAAGATGATCATAAGTTGAAGTTGTTTGAAGAGATTCATACTTTGGATGGGACAGGCCAAAAACAACTACTTGCTTGGCCTGCTTACGGTGATTCCTATTCAAAGAAGACGTCATGGTATGTATGACACACCAGATAAGAGCCGCAGACAGTGTACTGTGAACTTCATGGTACCTGATGGTAACGGGGGACATGTTAACGTATGTAAAAAGCTTTTTATGGCGATCTTTGGTGTTCAATCCTCCAAGCGAATGCAAATTTTGGTGAAAAATAAAAAATAGGATATATTTCTGTATCAGAAAAGAGGGGAGGTATAAAACATTTTAAGTTTACCCTGGCTGATCGAGATGAAGTTAAGAACCACATACAATCAATCCCTACTGAGCCTAGTCACTATAACAGAAAAGAAGATGACAATGTATACATAAGTCAAGATCTAAACCTTAACCGGTTATACAGGGCGTTCAAAGACAAGAACCCGGGAAGTAATGTATCCTACCAATTTTATGATACTGTCTTTCGCAATGATTTTTCTACAGTTTAATTTAGAAACCACGTAGTGATACGTGTAAGACCTGCGATAGATTAAAAATTGAAACTTGCAGTAGGGATTCATTGGTGGTGTTAAAAAGCTAAAAAAGAACAACAATTACATCACCAAAAGGCTAAAACAGCATATAGCGCTATAAATAATATGACTGTACCTGTTCAACATTACCAAGCAGTGATACTTGTACTGTCGTACAAAAGGGGAAATACTTTCTGCAAATCAATATTTGCACAAAGTATTTCCCCTTCCAAAGCTAAGCCACACTGATATGTAATATGCACGTCAGCTGTCTGTGTTTAACTTTGGCATACATGTAGCTGACAGTAGTGATGGGGTTATGTGCCTATGGCATGAAAAACAGTCTTCTAGAGGTGGTAACCAGATGGCGTCATGCCTGCTCAGGGCTTTGAACAACATTGACACTACTTCAAAGCGTAATTTGGTTGTCTGGAGTGATAACTGTTGCGGCCAAATTAAAAAACCGTATGATGATTTTTCCCTATACATGTACTTGATTGCTACCAACACTTTCGACAGTGTCGAACATAAGTTTCTAGTAGTAGGTCATAGCTTCTCTGCTGCGGATCGGAATTACGCAATTATCGAGAAACGATGGTAAAACGTGCATCTAAAAATAACGCTGGGAATATCTAACGTGTGAATTTAGAGTCACCAATGAAGCACCTGGCGTGTGAAGACAAAGAAGTCATTTAGTGATCTGGAAGCTTGGGAAACCCATACAGTTCTAAAGCCTGGCACAACAATGGACGATATTAACTCTGTGACCTTCACTTTTCTAGAGGAAGGAAAAATAAGTGAAGCAAAGAAGGCCGACATAGTAAAAAATGCTACCATACATCTCCGAAAAAACAGACCTTTTTAAAGAAATGTTGTCGGACTAATTGAAAGAGACAATGTATCCTAATCATAATAATATAACTTAATTGTTAATACATTCATAAAAATTTAAGTTACTTGTAATTAAAAGTATGATGTTTTTCCTTTTTATAAACCTGGACTTAGCTCTAATAGATTTTAACTACATAAGGTACTTAGCTCTTTTTGACTTACTCACTTTTAATATTCTTTTACCATGTAACGTTAAATCAGGTTGATATTATTTTAACATATAACCAATAATGTACCTCAAAGCAATGAAATTATTATTTTTTAACTATCCAAAAAGTTTAATGTGGGTTAGCTCACATGTCGGGGATATTTATTTACATTTATGTTACTTTTGTTTATGTTTTTGGGGCAGCTAATCTTTTAATCACCATAATTTATATTGAAATGTTCCCTGATTTATAAATAAAGATGTGCGCAATTGTAATAATAAGTTAGCTTATATATTAAAACTAGACATACTGCACATTCTATATTAGGTCAAACGTTTTGAAAATAAGAAAACCTACCTTATAAAATATATAAATATAGTGTTTTTAGTCTTTATTTTAGTATAACCAACAACTGTTTTAAACTTGGTTTATTTATTTTTATTGTTTTGAAATTAAATTAAAAGCTGAGGGACTTGCTTTTGAGACATGATGATAAACGTTTCTTTGAATGGCAACAGCGTAAGGAAACTCAAACAAAGAGTAGTAGATATGTACAATAGTGAGTACACCTACGGTTTATAATAGATTCGTTAAAACAGCATTCCATATACAAATCCCTTATCAAATATAATAAAAACAGTAACGATAGTAGTTTATTACATTTTAAACTAACCTCAGGTATAACTTTTATGGCTTTAATTGCCAAAGCTCTAATTCCCCTAAAATGATAAATGTAAGAATTTGCACGTTCTGTGGCCGTTATCACGTAAAAACCACGGTTCAATCTTAATTTATATCCAATTTATTGATTCTTTATATAGAAATATGAAGTTCACTTTTATTTGCCTGTTAAGTAAGATTTGTGTTTTACAAATAATATGTAATATCTTATTTCGTGAAGTAGTAGATATAAAGTAATAATATTTACAAATAATAAGCATTTAAATTTAAATAACACAGTTTACTTTTAAATGTAATATCTTAATAAGCCGAACGAAAGAAGTTGGCACTCCAGTAACGGTAATATCGATAAATAACACTGACACCGATTGTTTTTCAGTTCATTGTTTAGTCACGTAGATCTGTAGTTCTTTACTATGGTTTAATAAACATAGTCACATAATAAAATAAAAATACATAAAGTGACTAATGCCAATAATTCGTGCCTAGCTTCAGTTAAATTCTATTTACAATAAAAAAAGGACGTGCCTCTAATATCCAGGGTGACATTTATTACGTATTAGGACGACTTTATTACTTTTAAACGACACTAGTTGTAGTATTGCCAGATAACCAGAGTGGAACATTTTGAACACCTACTCTGAAATTAGTTCACTGTAGTAGGTATTCCCTTGAACCTGTAAAAGATACAGAATTAGTTATTTCTTATCTACAATATATTAAACATTTTTTTAAATTTGAAACAGAAATTCTTCCGACTTTATCAACCTTTTGAAATCTGATTAGCGGCGAAGATCAACTAGACCTTTGAATAATGTAAAATGACTCATAATTGGCTGTCATTGAAGGTTTTCTTCTTAAACCCAGCGAGCCGTGTTCTAGTGGTGGCATCCGATCTCCATGTAAACAGAAAAGTAGATTACCATTGCCAGTAGTTTTATGCAACATTTTGTTGCGATATTTCTTGATATGTTTTAAAGTCATCTCAAGACTTAATCGTGACCATCTATATGATACACAGCACGATATTTGATAATTCTCAGTTATTCACCAATATAAAAACATTCTTATAACGAACATTGGAATGTTTGTATTTGTATATCCTTTATATTTTGTCCAAAAAACCATATTAAAAACTTATAATAGTATAATATGAATATGATTATATTATATGAGTAATATTACTGTAGTTGAATTATATTAATAATATAATTATATTATCGTTTGAATATTATTGTATTTCGTCCATTATTGACAGTATATAATTTAGTAGTTACATTTTAAATTGGTTAGTAGGTAATCATTGTTACTTGATTAGTTTTAGGCGTAATAGTTTTTGAATTATATTGAATTCATTATATTTATCAGTTCTTCCATTTAGTGATTATTTTCTTTTTAATTATTCTGTAGTGGAAGAATTAATGGGTAACGATGACATTGATATTACACTATATGAATATGTCTAAGAATTAAAAGGTATTTAAACAACAAGTATTCTGTAATATAAAAGGTATTTCAAAGAACAAATTCTTTTAGTAGGCAAAAGCTTGTTCGTACATTAAATATAATGTACATCGCTTATACTTTAAATAATGAAAAGCTTAAAAGTTAATGAGCTTTCCAAGCCTATATATTTCGTAAAACAGACCTTTAAACACTGTCTATTATTCGTGTATTTAATAAAACAATCCAGGAGTGTAATTGAAACTAAACACAGAGGTTATGTTTTGAAAACTGATAGGTCATCTATAACAACCCGCTGGCAAAAGCAATCTTCCGAAATACAGTTTGTTGAAATATCAGATAATTGCATCTAAAGATTCTATTATATGTGTCCACCTATCTCAAAAATTAAACGTAGGAATTAATTGTAATAGCACTATCCTTTATTGTCTTTAATCGAGATTACCGTAATTTATTAAAATTTATGATTAAAGCCTAATGCTATAAATTAGAACATATATATTCATTATGGAACATATATCGGAAGAATAAATAATTCTGTAACAAATAAAAAAAATTCCTAGTTCGCATAAAAAAATAATTCAGTTAGATGATTTTATGCAAAAAGTAGAGGTGGCCGTTTTAATATTACAATTTTTAAATAAAAAATTGTAGCACTTGATACATGGTTTTAAATTTAAAAAAATGAAATAAATATTTTAACCGTTTTAAAAGTTGTTGGCCGAAGAAAAACGTAATATTTTAAAATCTCGATTTCATTACACATATTTAAAAATAAGTTAAAACACTGAAAGATTGAATTAGTTTATATTTTACTGGTGTCAAGAAAATTTTTACATCACAACAATTTCTTTTTGCACGAGATAAAACTGTACTATTCAAAAACAAATTTGAAACCACAATAGTTTTAAACTTAAAATAAATGACGGCTAAAAGACTTCCAACTCTCAATTTCACAATTAAAATAACTTTTATAGATAACGGCAATAAGACTTACTACATTATAGGAACTTGTTCATTTTTACATTATATTACATTACAGTATATGTTATAACGAGATTCTATGGGATAAATTATATCTACTTACATTCAACTGCACTAATATTTCTTGGCAGAAGAGTAAAAATAAAAAGTACACTGCGTTTAACTTTTAGTAATCACAATACTTTATCCTTATTATTTATGATAGAAGAACTATCCCCTACTCCCATAGTCCTTGTTTCAGATTGCCCATGCGGTAAACGATACCAAAATGCATTTCCTTAAGGAAACCACGAAGTGTTTTAACCAACTCTAGCAGAAAATGAGTTTTAAACTTTCCTAAAGTAATTTTGCTACGACAACAGGTGTCTGTTTCCTACTCATCTTAATGTGATTTTATGTTATATGAACTTGTTATGGTTAACTGGGTACAAAATTTTGTGAAAAGATTTGATTTCAAACACTCGTTGTATCATTCTTCCTGCAACTTCTATTATTTTAATGATGCTGCCAAAATTTACTCACTAAACAAAAATTAAATTTTATCATATGGTAAGATATATTAAAAAGAATTATCTGTAGGCTTCAACTCTTAAATAAATCATCATTGTTAAATAATCGAGAATAAGCTCTACTTTGGAAATCGATTCACTGACACCCAGCAAACAGGTTTGAATAATACTACTTGTCCGTACTTAGAGAAAATATTCGTTTTCCTCTAATTACATCAAACATGATTGTGTTACGGTATTATATTTAATTTTGCGAACGAGTAGGGGAAGTATTTCATTAAGTGTAGGTTTTTTACGCATCAGAACAGCTACTGTGATTAAATACTATAATTAAAAATGAATGTTATTTTGCAACTTTAAACTTCAAAGGACATTTAAAGAGAGTACAAATTGTATTAAGAAACATTTCAACCTTGATTTTTATAAATATATCTACTTTAAACACGTGGTGCAAAACGAATCTAAGGAGACCCTTACTAGTGTATAGCTTGAATTCGTAGTAATAAATTACTAAATCCTATTTAGGTCACCGTGAATATCTACAGATCATAAAAGATACAAAGATGACAATGAATTCATCATGTATTTGTTTGAAAGATCGTTTTGTATGTCCAATTCTACTTATCCTAAGAGTTGCCTACTGAAAAGGAAAGGTTAATGTGGTAGTTTAGATAACAGCCTTTTTTATTATTGATACCAAATGACAAATAAAAAGTAAATAAATTTGTCTCACAATATTCATAATTAAAACTAAATATTTTTTAAGGGAAAATTTATAATTAAAACTTGTTTAAAGCTTGTTAAATTTATAAATTATTTTTTAAAATACTATACTATTTATTTGACCAATTTAATTTGTTTGCTTACTAATCACTATGATGAAACAAATACAAAACTTCGTTTTTAAATTTTTATTTTCTGAGTATTAATTTTAGTACTTTTAATAAATGCATTTTATGACATGTCAAAATTAAAGTAATTCTTTTGTTAAAATTACTTAAAATGTCTCGCTTTGTAAATAAAGAATGCTATTCTGAAAGGCTGGTAAATATTTATGAAAGTCCGTCTAAAACGTAGCTATGGAGCCAAATTACTATTTTTACGATTTTAAGATGGAGAAGCGTTTACCATTATTAAAATGATACATCAATATTTTAATTAAAAAAATAATAATCATACAATAATTTGTTTCAATTTTAATTGCAAAACTGTTAGTTTTATAGTTAAATGAATATTTATTTTAATTCTAATGACGGCAATGGCGCATGAAATCTATGTTTACTCTTAATGTTTAAGAAGGGAAATGTTTTATGTGATTCCAATTTTGAAAATGAAAACAAGTAAAATTTACTTGCTATAGTTCTTTTACCCGCTTTACGTTACTTATACTATGAAATATAGAATTATTTGTGTTATAAAATGAAACATAGATATTAGGGGTCTTTTAATATGATTTAATTATCCTGTATGATGAATTATGTTCTATATTTATTTTATGTATTGAAAAAATAAGTACCTAAAAAGGTTGAGACAAAGGAAGTAAAAGAAGGAATAATATCAATTTCTCATAAGGAAAATCTCTTGATTGTTCGGTAATCATGAAATAGATCTCATGATCCTACAACTGCCCTTGTTCTTATACATATTTTACTTTAATCACTCCATTCAACAAACATTTTAAGGTAAAATATGTAGTTTATAAATATTCAAACTAATTTTAGTTTTTTTAAATATAAATACATATTTTTCTTTTTTAATAAATGAATTCTAAAAGAGCCTATTTTTTATCGCTCAGAACGATAATGTTGAAAAAATAGTTTTTCAGTCATTTCGACAACTTTAATGTAGATGTTTAACTACATGATCATTCGTGTTAGTAATATGGACTGGGACACGGAAGTACTAATATGAACAAGTACAGCATTTTTATATTCTACTTTTATGCTTAAACAATTTATATTTACTAAAACTTTATTATAAGAAAATGGCGATTATGGGACTTGTCTGTGTGAAAGTCACGGATGCATTTGTGAGTATTTTTAATGCCTAACATTTATGCCAACAAAACAATATCGTTATACAAATGTTTATATTGTATAAAAACATGTAAAAAAAGTTTACTTATAACATCCTAACAAATACGCAAATTTGAAATTGGTGTAATGTAACATGATGTAATTAACACAAATTACTGAACTACTCGTAAACAACAATTCGTATAAGCGAAATGTGCGTGACAAATTTATTATCATAATATCACACTGAAACTCAAATATGTTTTATAAAAAACATATTATTTGTACATTGTAAATGAGATATTATATATGTGCCTATATTATCTTATCAGTGCCTATATGCTCTTATCAGTGATTATTTATTTTCAGTGAATATATGTTGTTTTTAGTGAATACACGCTGTATTCAGTGTATGTATGCTGTTATCAGTGACTATATTCTCTTATCAGTGCCTATATTCTCTTATCAGTGACTATATGCTCTTATCAGTAACTATTTTTTCTAGTGAATATATCCTGTTATCAGTTTTTATATTCTTTTTATATGCTAAAAGGATATATAAATATTACAATTTATTTAACTTAACATATGATTTCAACTTATTAGTTATAGTAATGTTAATAATATCAATAAACATCAAGAAATAAGTAATATTTTGAGAATTTGAAATTGGCGATGAATATGAGGAAACTGTATAAGATATTTCTCACAAGTGACAAGATTTGTTAAGTAGCTTCAACTTGTGGGTTTTGGCTCCTGGTAACACATGGGAAGAATTCCTTCCTCCATTTCAAAAAAGCGGTTACTTATTGATATCAAGCTGGGCAAGTTATAAATATTGTAAGGTTTCTCTGATATCTAAGTCCAAGCCTTAGTTGGTTTTTTTTGTTTTGTAATGTTATTTTAAAATTTAGGTATTCGAAATTGTAATGTACGAGATTCCTCTAATCCCCTTATTAGTCCCTGTATGCTCTTATCAGTGACTGTATTCTTTTTTTATTGACTATTTATTTTTAGTGATTATAAGCTTTTATCAGATTATACATGCTGTTATCTGTAAATATATGCTCTTATCAGTGCCTATATGCCTCTTATCTGTGACTTTTTTATTTGAATATATGATGTTATCGGTTTTATATGTTGTTATCAGTGAATATATGCTCTTACAAGTGCCTCTAAGATTTTATCAGTGACTACATCATCTTATCATTCACTATTTATTTTCAGTGATTATAAGCTGTTATCAGTGAATATTGCTGTTATCAGTGAATATATGCTCTTATCGGTGAATATATGCTGCTATCAGTATAGTATATGAAGTTATCAGTGTATATATGAAGTAATCAGTGAATATAAGCTGTAATCAGTGAATATATGTTCTGTTATCAGTGAATATATGCTCTTGTCATTGCCTATATGCTCTTATCAGTGACTATATGGTCTTATCACTGACTATTTATTTCCTATATTCTTTATAGACTTTTCGTAGCCCTACTCATAGATATCTTCTGATTCGCTATTTTCATATTTTCATCACTCCATGCAGGCGATAAGCAACTATAACGCTGAAAATTTATAAAATTGCACCAATAATTCTTGCTTTATTTAGACTTGGGTTGGTATGTTGCTAAAATTAGCGTCTGACTACAGTCTCAAACAATGACCAGTGATTTTGGTTTCTGTAAAGTTATTAATTGCTGTATTTCTTGCTCTATACGTGTGTAAAATAGTTTCCGATCCGTATAAATTATTTCTTTTATTAATCATCTAAAGAATATCCTAGAGACATCCATCATCCATAAGCCAAACTAAGAAATACTGACGGTATAGTTAAGCTTTTTACAGTAGTGTTTCTGTAAAAATGAAGAATAAATAGAGGATAGTTTTGTTTATATTGTAATCAATTCATGGGTAGTCAAAATCGCTAATATTGTAACTTTATCAACTTTTAGTTTTGGTTAACTACTACACTTAGTTCGAATTTTTGCACTTATATTTTTTCAAATTATATCTAAAGTCTTTAAAATAATAATGTGACTGAAAATAAAATGAATTTGTGGAAGTAAAGATAATTTTAGAGAGTGTATTTTCGCTTGTTCAACATTGATGTTTAGACGTCTTAACTTTTTCATCGTTATATATTATAATTCAAATATATTTTAATACCAAACCAAGGTTCACGTGAACTGTGAATCATAGTAAAATTATTCAAATGTATATCACAGAATCGTAGACAATCTTATAATTAATACTCACCCGAAAAACTTACATTGTGCTGTTGTAGACAGTTGTTTTAATGTTTCAACAATAGAATTTAAAAACATTGAGATATCATTCTGAAAAAACCTTAATAACTAAAAAATTTTGTTGCGTATTAATTAAATTTTAATAATGAAAGATCTTCTGTAGTTCTACGACTAAACATAAGGTCGTTACAGTGCACGATATTAATATGGAAGTTTATATTAAATCTTAAATCAATGTTTATTTTTACACATTAATTTAAGATTTGAGTGTTCAAAGTTGGAAAAGGAGTCATTCACGTCTACCCAATAAAACATCGGATATGTAGATATCGATTTAAAAATTGCAGTTGTATTGACGTTCTCAAAACATACGTAGTATCAATGTCTAATTATGTTGTATTATTTCTAGCCAACCAATAGCAAGGAAGAGTTGAATATCGATGTATTGCAGTTCATCACATGACTTTATATACTCTAAATGACGCCACGTTCTACTCGCAGCCACAATAAGGTTATAACTCCAAGCTCAATCAGGACTCAGACCACGTACCTTATCCACAGTTATTGCCGCTTCACGCCACTATTTTATTACTCTCCCTTATCTAATCTGACACTATAGATGCGGCTTTAAACTCTAGCAAAATGCTTATAGAACATGTAAAGTGACAGTGCCTATGAGTGATACATTGAACTATATAAATATACAGGGTGTGCATTTTACAAATGGGCCTCCCTTTTAATATTAGAAAGTACGAAACTATGAAGGTATACGTATACGGAAAATCTTTAGTTGCTTTAAGAGACATTTGAAAAGTGTATTTCATACTTTTCAGAACTGCCACCATTTTCCAATTTGACTTAACTTTGTTTTTTAAGGAACAGGTTGTGTTTTATTATCGTGGAGCAATCTTAAATTTTAGTTGTTTTTAATGTTGGCATTTTTTGTATTTCCTTTAGTAACGGATATATGATATATGAGAGCTCAACGTGTCCCTTACGCAGAAAAGTTTTAGATAACACCTTTTTTAAATAACCGTCCGTTTTAGTACTGTAAACGTAATAAAGTAAATTTTGAATTTTTTCATTGAATGTTTGTAAATTTACAATCTAAATTCTATGTTTTTTGCAAACACTACCGTCATTATCACTAAAAGTTAAACTTCAATTACAAGGTTTATTAGCAAAGCTTTTCTATTTTCTAGTTTTCATTCTTTGAGTTACCCAATGATGTCATATATTAATGGCGTGGGGTTAGCATTTTAATTAAAACATTCATCATGAGAACATTGCAAAGATAAATTCAGTGGATTTTGTGGTTAAGGAATTGTAAATCTGTGATTCCATTGCAACTCGAGAGTTAGGTGCTAATAGAAATTCCTCAGATGCTGCATTTATTGATGGGATAAGAAGTTGAAGGAAAGGTAGCTTATTCGAAAACGTTGGGTATGTAGGCTAAAAACCTGCAATTTTACCACCGGGAACATTCAAAACAGTTTTTTACTTATTTAAAAAGAGTTTTTTTCAAAACGAGGTGTTGAGGTGTACATCCATAAGTCTACAGTTCACAAAGATTTGAAAAAAATACTTAAATTAAATGGTTGCAAGCCCTGATCAAATTATGGGACGAGAATTAATGTGTTCAGGGTGTTTACTGGTACTCGTGCCGAGTTTAGATAACCTGTTATACAACTGTTTAAAGTACTCTTTATTCCCATGCTAATTTCATTTTTGTGTTGTGTATACTTCGATAAATAATTCAATGTAAATAGCTCACTATATGACATGATTTTTAGCAAAATTTTAAGAAGGAAGAAATAGAAACATAATAGTGTAATATTATAATGTTGTTAATTATATTAGCCGCGATTAGTTTAATGTCGAGTAAAACATAAATACAGACATGCATACATACACTGGTCCAAGCAATAAGAACTACATTCGAGTCACTGTATGCATATGTCCCCAACGCGTTCAAAATTGCTAAAGTGGTACCAATTTATAAATCAAATGAATTTACAATCAAATCTAACTACAGGCCTATATCATTATTGAGCGTTTTCACTAAGGTAATTGAGAAGATAGTAAACGAACAATTAAATGAATATTTAAATAATAATAATATTTTAACAGACTCGCAGTATGGTTTCAGAAAATCAAGAATCACTGCAGACGCACTTTTTTGTTTGAATAAAGATATCAACGAGGCTGTTAGTAGCAACAGGCGTTGTCTGTTGGTGTTTCTGGATCTCGCAAAGGCGTTTGATTCGGTAGATAGGGTCAAACTGCTAAGTAAGTTAGAGTTAATTGGCGTTAAAGTAAATTCATTAAATTGGTTTAAATCTTATCTAGAAAATAGGAAACAGTTTGTTACAATTAATGGCATCAATAGTAGGGAAACCACCATAGATTACGGTGTCATTCAAGGGAGTACGCTCGGCCCCACATTATTCCTCATATACGCGAATAACCTTGCTAAAATAAATATAACGGGTAAGCTTTATCTCTTTGCCGATAATACAGCGATATTCTTTGATGGTAAGAGTTGGGAAGAAGTGAGGGGCAAGGCCTCCAAAGATATTGAGTGTGTTAAAAAAGGGCTAGACCATAAGCTACTCACACTTAATGTTCCAAAAACAAAATTCCTGCCGATATCATTAAGAGACAGAGGAAACATACCTATCCAAAACATGAAACTGCATAGTTGTGGAAATTTCGACAACACAACGTGTAATTGTGAGGAAATTGAAAGTGTGACGAGTTATAAATATCTGGGTGTTTTTTTTTATCGCAAGTTAAGCTGGACAGAACATATAGATTATTTAAATAAAAAACTTAGAACATTTATTTATGCATTTAGACAAATTAGTCACTTTTTAAATTTAAAGGGAATTAGAATGGCCTATTGCGCTTATGTATATTCTATTTTAGAAAATGGACTGATAGCATATGGTGGAGCGTACAAAACAGTTCTACAACCGTTATTAGTTACATAAAAGGCAATAGTTAAAGCGACTCTAAGAGTAAATAGGCGATACCCTACAGATGCTGTTTTTGACAACTTAAAAGTTTTTGACATACGACAGTTATTTGTTGGAAAACTGTTTATGCATGTACACAAGCGATTCGACGAAATCTTTGACGAAATAACTCACGACTACAACACTAGAAATGCGGACAATGTTGGAATACGTATACCAAGACTTTTAAGAACTTACTCGACCACTAATGCTTTTCATTATAGCCCACTATTTATACAGAAATTTACCTGAAGACCTATAGCAAAAAAACTTTTATACAAGCACGACATATAAAAAGAAAGTTAATACATGGTTACTGGAGGTTGGAAGGGACAGAACTGAACAAATTATAACATCAATCTATAGATAAAAAAACAAATATAAACTTAACTTTCGACCTAACTTAGTACAAATGTGTTGTCATTGTGCGCTAGCGTGTATGAGTGTGTGCGGTGTGTGTGTGTGTGTGTGTGTGTGTGTGTGTGTGTGTGTGTGTGTGTGCGTGTGGGTGTGTGAGTGATTGGGGACGTACGAGTCATTAGGAGGGGGCTGGGGGTGGGAGGGTTGCAACTGCCATAGCCTTCTCCCATATAACCAAACAAATATTTAGTATATTCTTTTTAAATTATTAAAAACATAATCAAATAATAATTTTAGTTTCCGAATATTTTCTATATTTATTTTTTACAGAATTTCTAATTATTTTTATAGAAATTCTTTTTAGTTTGTTGTAATTAAGCTGCAATAAAATATTAAGTGGCAATGCGGTACATTACAGGACTCATTCTCAAAACACAAGTCTTTACTTAGTTTGGGAATTAATTTCTAAGTTTTATTTTATAGAGTTTTACAGCAACGTAATTAGTTATTGTAGTATATTTTATTTCACCTAAGGAAATGTATGTAAACTAGATGTAAATGTTTTTTTTATGAAGAAATAAATACGTTTTGACTTTTATGTAATATTTAGACACTAGAACATGTAAATGTATATGTTACTCAACACAAGTAACAAGGATGCTGTTGTGCTGTTATACCTCAAAGCAGGTGAGGTGTACCGATTGTATCAAATATTAGTAATTCTCGGGTAATTGGATTACCGGCGGAAGGAGTAGGCCCTGAAGAATGATAAGGACTGGACAGTACAAAAAAGCCTTCTATCAGCGAGGCGCGCATCGCAGATGGGAGAGTTTGATAACGAAATTGAGAGGTGGGGTGAGGTAGACGTGCCGTACTTCCCGTCTCAGTTGATCTGTAGTAGTGGTAACGATTAAAGTCTTTGAAAGTGTTTAGAGTTGTTTCTTGCTAATCGTCATCGAACCTGTGGGTAAGTGAACATTTAATTGGAGTCCATTCAATATTCATTCTTAGTTATTTTGAATAATCTTGGAGAAATAAATATTGTGAGAATTAAATTTAATGGGAATTCAGGAACTTGTCCTTTTGATATGTGCAATATAAAACTTTTTGGTCCAGTGAGCACATATATATAGAATTTTATGTAAAAAAATACTAAAAGAGTTTCGTGGTTGTTACAGATGTTTTCAGCAATTTACAGTAATTCTCTAACATTGAAAAGAAGTAATTTTAATATCCTCTAACGCAGAATAAATTTTATAATAGAAATATATTTTATATTTAAAGTAAAGTAAAGAAATTATTAACAGAATAAAATTGAATTTTGAAGATAAATTAAAGTGAAGAATTGCCAGATCAGATTAGATTGTGAAAGTTTTGAATCTTGAAAATTAAATAAAAGACAAGCTGTGAGAACTTTTGCACATTCTTTTGAGTGACAAATATATTACAAATTTGAACTTAAAAGTAATCAAGGAGTTTTAATTTAAATTTTAAATCCACTGATTATTTTCAAGAAGAAGTTTTATTTTAGTTTGAACTTTATTAATTTCAGAAGTTTTACGTTTTCCTTTTTGAAACCTTCACAAAACCTAAATTTCAAAGCTAACCCCTCATGTGCCAGTAAAACGGTACAGAGGGAGAAGGATAAGAAGTGGGGGTGTTCCGGCCGCCGTTCACAACTGATAGTGATACTTAAGCTGGTACTGATAGTACTGGGTCTCTACTGCGTCGATGTGCCAACATTGAGAACATCAGGGGTGATTATTAGTTATAAAACTGTAATACAAACTTGCAACCTAGATGGGTATAAATATATGGAAGTAATACATAACAAATGTGTAAACTTCATGTGAGTTTTATTATTATTAAAGCTATTTAAATATGTTTAATTGTTGTTTAATCCAATGTGAAATTTCATTACTTGTTATTTTATATGATTTTAACATAATTGTAGGAATTGTTGTTGCATACTTGCTTGATTTCAACTTTGGCTATATCATAATAATCAGAGAGTGCATAAAAAAATAGATTGATAATATTAAATTAGTATATTGAATGCGTAATGGCGATGAGTCAGTGTCGTTCCATATAAATTGTAACTTTACAACTCCATGAACACGTTACAATATATATATATATATATATATATATATATATATATATATATATAAGTAGATATATACCTGTATATGCCGGTCCTGGACCACTTTTAGAGCCGACCGAAAATCAATGTAAAGTCCGGTTAAATGTACCATAAATGGAGCTGAGAAACAACACAGCAAATTTCAATGAAAAATTAACCGAATCTACATCCGTTCGTCTCCAAAAGCAATGCAGGACCGGCATATATATATATATATATACTAGCAGACCCGACAGACGTTGTCCTGTACACACACGTCTTTAATTCGAAAATTTTAAGCTTTGATAAATCTGTAACAATCTGGGCTGTTTTGATAAAAATTTTTTATTAACCATGAAACTGTTTGTTCATAAAAAATTTTTTTACGGACAACTCCCATTGTTGGATTGTTGTTCGTCAAAATTTTTACGAACAAACATTCCCTTGCATAATCACTCATTACAGTATATTCCGGCAACGTATCGATTCGATTCATGCACCATAAGATTCGGGAAAAAAAGCCTAAGGAATACTATAGTTTTATTCCTCTTTGTATTGTAGTTGCAACGTACCAAGTTCGTAGTTTGGAACGTAAAAGAAGATGATGCAATTCATTGTGACCGCCATGTTGTCGATGCCGTCTGATTTGTTTATGTGACGAGTCGTGTTTATTAGTAAGTTTTATTTGTGTTTTAGTGTTGTGTGTTTAGTGTGTGGTGAGTTGTTAGATATTGCAGTAGTGCAAATAAATATATTTTTGAATAAATAAATTTCTTTTTACTGAAATATGTTTGATGAATTATCGAATCTTTGTAGGCTATGGCAAAATGACTTGGCTAAAATTCATTTCACGTAGTTTGTTATTGTTTTTTTCACTCACTAAACGTTATTTTAGGCACTCTTTTAGTTCTGAAATAACAATTTTCACAATCAAATATATATTTACCGTAATTTCTTTGGTTATGTATGATAACTGTTTTGACCATTCCAAGGTCATTGTTAGTCGCGTAGGCTACATACTGTTATTTTAGTGATACATGTAGTTGTAGAATCAAAATATAGTATGTAATATATTTAGACACAGTTTATGGTTTTCTAAAACTACATAACATTTCCCATCATATGTAAAACATAGATTTCTAAATTTGGATATAATACAAGCTTTGAAACACATTTTATACTTTGCTGTTTGAAAATTTTTCGCAAAAGTTTTGAGTAATGACAAAAATGAAACTTTTTTTGACTCTTAAAAAAAAGTTATTGAATTTATTTTACTACTGCTGTATAGTTAACTTCATTCTGAGTAATAAAATATGCAATATAACATGTATTGAAGTAAAACTGTATTAGTAAAACTTTTATTAACAAACTCTTACATATACACCCTATTTTCACAATTTATGCGCATCGCTGCTTTTTTGTTATATAGTGTTATTATAGTTTCATAAATTTGTATAATGCTTATGTGTTTCTGAAACTAGAATAAATTTTACACAAAATGGTCTATCTCACTTTTATAGTTTTCTTACTATAACTTGGTTTGCTAATTATGGTCCCCCCAATTAAAAAAATATGTAAATTTTGAATTTCATGGTAAACAATTTTTAGTAAACATTTTTTTTAACGCCAAATTTAAATACTAATATTATTTGTTTAATTCTGAACACAAAAATATATACTTCTATATATATATATATATATATATTACTTTTAATTTATATTTTTAATATATTTTTAAAAAAAACCCTTGCACAAGGCTCGAAAACATGCCGCCACTACAGGAAAAAATTACCGCCAAAAATATATACTTCTATATATATATATATATATTACTTTTAATTTATATTTTTTAATAAATTTAAAAAAAACCCTTGCACGAGGCTCGAAAACATGCCGCCACTACAGGAAAAAATGACCGCCAGTTGGATTGTTAAAAAGTTATTACAATATATAACTTCATCACATGTACATCACACTTCGACCAACCGATAGTATTCACAAATTATTAGTTCCGTATAATTGATTCTACATTATATTTAATTATTTGTAGCTTAGAATAGTTCTATACTAATAAATTATAGAATCTGTTGTATAACATATTTATTTCTCATATTTTTATTTGTAATAATACAAAAAATGTCTGCCATAATAACTCCAGATTACTTCTCGGATTGTATATATATATACTATATAATATATATATATATAATATATATATATATATATATATATATATATATATATATATATACTAGCAGACCCGACAGACGTTGTCCTGTACACACGTCTTTAATTTGAAAATTTTAAACTTTGATTAATCTGTAACAATCTGGGCTGTTTTGATAAAAATGTCTATTAAAAAGTTATTACAATATCTAACTTCATCACATGTACATTTAATCATCCTTCGACCAACCGATAGTGTGTGAGTATAACATGAGTGATGTGAAATGTAGAGGATGTTTTAAATGAAAACTTACTTAATCTGAAGGTAAAAAAGTTTAAACAAACTATTTTATAACAGGTATATTTTTTCAATTTACAACTTAATTTATCGTAATGCCATTGAATGTACAGTATTTTTGTTAATCCTTCAGGAGTATACACAAACAAACTAGATGATTTTCCGATAAATCTGAAGTATAATAAGTGACCTCCATCACAATCGAATTATTGATATTTCTGAATAGCCTATATAACCACTATCCGAATTAGATTATAGTTATGTAAAGGCTGAAGTATAATAAGCGGCCACCATCACAATCGAGTTATTGATATTTCTGAATAGTCTATCTTAATTACCGAATTTCATTATGGTTATTTAAAATTACAGTATAGTATAGGAACTGGACAACAGAATTTTTATTTATCTAAAATACTAAAGAAGTTTTCCGTATAGGGCTGAAGTATAATAAGTGGCCACCATCACAATCGAATTATAGATATTTCCGAATAGCCTATCTAAAATACTAAAATGACGAACTGAATTAGATTATAATTATTTAAAGGCTGAATTATAATAAGCGGCCAACATCGCAATCAAATTATTGATATTTCTAATTAGCCTATCTAAACTACCGAATTTCATTATCTTTATATTTTTATTTCTTGTGTGCGTGTGTATGGAGCTGAACTCCTCCTAAATGGGTGGACCATCTTGGAATGTTTTACATTGCATCCAGCAGAATGCGCTACGATCACAGTTTCAAATGTTTTCTATTTTAATTCCAGGTTTTCCTGACAGTTTTTGCTGCTATCAAATATGTGTGTTGTTTTGTAACATCGTGTAATTATTGTGTGAGTGCTAATTGTAATATTACATTAATAGAGATTGAAGTACATAAAAAACTATAGATATTTATTGAAGTTATTGAACTAATTTTGAAAATTTATTGAACGAAGTGAGTATATTGGTAGCATAACCTATGTACCAAATCTGACACATTCATCAAATTACATATTCATTTTTTCAATATTTAAAATAGATAATTCGAATTTTTCATTATTTTTCTAAATTCTGTAACAAATTTTGTTTTTTTTAATCTCCATATTGCAATTTTCTAAGCAGATTATTCAAATGTGTTAATTAGTTTTTTTCTTTTCTTAGGTTTAGGTCTTTCATTCAAAAATTTAATTACAATCACTACAAACTAAATATCTTTTATCAATAATTTCTTTTCTATTATAACACTTGTAAACAGTTGGCATTATACTCTTCATTCATTTATATAGAAAGATTTTTTATTATAAATAGAAATTATGGAACTAACTCTGCCGAGATATACATTTTTCAGCGCCAATGTTTATATTTTCAACTACCGAGATGAAAAGAAATGATTTTGATTTGTTATTATACTATTTAGGATATTTTGTCTATAATTACAAAGATTAATTTCGGAAGAAATCGAGATTTTTCATTCAGCGAAAGAATATATTTTTTGAAGTTCTAGAAGGAATGAAAGAGAATAATATGCATTTAGCAAATTATTTTTCTTAAATAAAAAATCTATTATACTAAATATTCATCAAACAACATGAAACTCTCCAAAATCACTTCAGTTTCTAGCATTTAAAGAACTTACCACAGGAAATAGTTTATAAAGACTTCTTTGAAATTACCTAAATATGTTAAACAAATGTTGATATTTTCCTTAAGAAAACGAATCCTTAAACGAAAACGAATTTAGAGAACTGTTTAAGTACCAAAAAGTGTTCAACGCAATTTATTACAGGACAACTTAGATAGTATAAATATGGTTAAATGTAATAGGAGATTTTAAATTAAATAATAGAAAAATAAGAAAAATATTCTGATTTTTACAAAATAATCTAAAACACCAACAATCTGACATTTTTCATCTCTTTCATGCTAAATTTCATTGTTTATTTGTTGAAATTTTCAAAAGACAATATTCATACTGGCCAAGGAATATGCATACAGCCAGTTTTTTTAACAAGACTTTGTATACAACAAGATTTATCAAAGGAATTTATAAGAGATCACGCTTTTGTTGCAGATTGGGATAAACTATATGGAAAAAAACATTTACGAAACAGATATATTGTGCGTGTGTGATTCTAACGAAGAAAAGAGAAGCGTTTTGCCATTCAGCAATTCATTACAATATAATGGAAGACGTTTAAGACAAATTTAACCACATTACTTAGTGATTTTAAGTATTTTAACAAAATGAATGATTGTATTTTTGGTGTAGTGTTAGTGTGCGTGTTTTGCGCTATGGGTAATCACATCAGATTCAACTTCTACGGTATCTATTGTTTAGAGACTTGGCTGTGCACTGCTACTGTCCAACCATGTAAAATGGCTAGGAGCATTTTATTCGGGTCTTGGACTCTGGATTTTTTTTGTTCAAGTCTCAATTTTTTTGTGTAGAAGTTGACGGAGAGATACAATTAGGGAATTTGTGTCGGGTGTTTTTGTAAGTTTATTGTTGTATTAATGAACGATGTGAATGATGAATGTAATGAACGAATTAAGGAAGAGGAGGAATTAAGGAATGAAGTGGAAAAGTGAGGAAGCAAATGGCGTGCCAACCACAGTTGTCATTACTCGGCTTTTTCTATAGTCATTACACTATGGCCACTCGTGTAAAGACTTGTCTCCAACCACTGAACAACCATGTCTTCCTCAATAAAAAGCGCGCCTGAAGCACTGGGATTTGAACCCAGAACCTCAGGCTTTGAAGGCAAGCGTCTTACCAACTGGGCTACGGAGAGTCTCGAAATGTTATAAGCTTATATAAGCTTATCTCTGCTATATAATTGTTCTCACTTTTACAATTAGGAGCGCTAGTTTACAAGTTTAGAAATAATTTTATATTTTCAAAAATCACTAAACCGATTTTAATGAAATTTGGTACACATATAGTAAATACTTAACTCTTTCCAATTAACTTATCCATAAGGGTAAAATCATCCCCTATTTTTTTAATATTCATAAAAAATAAAAAGTTTTATCAGAAAAATCTGAAACTTCAAAAACAAGCGAGTTATACTTACAATTTCATGAAAATAACAACATTTTTCAAAATCTGCCCCCAATCATACCTTATCTGTAAACTCTTATATATCGAGAACTATTGGAGATTTTTGATGAAATTTGGGTTATAGGTTCAGTAAATATTGAAGTATTTTTTTAAATCATCAGTTCCGGTCCAACCCTTACGATGGCCATGGAATAGATTTTCCTAATATCATCCCGTATTTTTTCAAAAATTTTTAATGCAATTTAAAATGTATACTTTTATCAATGTCTGTAATAATTCTATAAGGTTTTAAAATTTATCCAATCAATAATATAGAAAATATGACGATTTTTTTCAACAAATTATAACATTTCTCTAATATCGTTTTTTATTATGTCATATTCAAGCAATTTTTCAGAGACAACTACAACATAACAAATCGCGTTTGCAATAGCATTTTGAAAATCCATATTGATAATTATATCGTTCTATGAACCAGAAATATTTGTCAAACTCTTTGTTGTATCAATGACATAAATGGGTATATTTGCTATAAATTCTTTGGGATTGTAATACATTTCCATATTTTTTTAGTAAAACTTTCTTAAAATCTTGATACATCTGATACATAATTCTGAAAAAGACCTCCGGAAATGTTTAAATTTTGTAATTCATCTGGGATAATAAGAACCATTCAATTTTACTCTGATATTTTTCACATTCAAACTATCGAACTTTGGAGGATTTTTTCTTGATTATTCTGTCTATCTGTTTGAAACCCAACAATAATGAACTTGGGATTAAAAATATTTTTATAAATATTTGTGATATCGAATGAATAACTTGTTCCGGAAATACCTTTTTGCTCAATACATTGCCAATCTAGAAAATTAAACATAATGTTTTGCCTTTTTGTAATTTCATCAATCAACCTAATTTTACTCGTGGTTTTATAATCAATCATCGGAACTCTAAAGAAAAACTCGTTAATTGTAATTTTGCCATCAACTGGCATATCATTTCCAGTTTTTTGTTTTTAATATCGCATCTTCATCTTCAGCTCTTATGAAATTAATGTAAAATCCACCTTTATAGATTGGAAAATTTACATTTTCAAAGAATACTAAGCCGAAATGTGCTAAATCACCGACCGCTTAAAATTGTCTAAATTTAAAAAGTTGATTCAAAACTGTTTGAAAATACATCACTGATGGAAATAAGATATAGTTCCATTAATAATACTTAATTGACTTCAACTTTCAATTTCTTCTATCAATTTATTTTGTATTCTTACATCAATTTTAGAGAATAAAAACGGCACGAAATTATCAATCAATCTTACATAAATTGTTCCAGAATATGCTGGACCATCTTGTTTGTTAAAGTTCCAGAAAAATACAAACTGGAAGTTAGACGAGCAAAAATTATCTCCAAAATCAATATTAAACTCAGTTTTTTTATTAGGTTCATTCAAATGTTGTTTACTAACTGGATAGAAATTTTTAAACTCCGCCCTTTCAATATCTCCTTAATACATTTTGTAGTCCGCCATTTAATAAGAGAAAATTTCAAATATTTTACGATAATTTTAACTTTTTATACGATATTGGGTGAATAATTTCCCACCACGTTTTTACTTTTATTTATGTTACTACGCTTGAGATTCTTTGGGATAATAATTTCCTATATGCACAATACATACCATGAAGACTTACTGCTAAACATAAAATTAGTTTTCAGCAGTTGGCAATACCAGCTGGATTTCTATCTAGCTGATAGTCTGAAAGTGGGAATATATTATCCCACTGTCACTCAGAGATATCAATGTTTTTGTTCTTGTCAATACCTCAGACTTAGGATCAAGATAATTTAACTAATATACATCAAGAAATAATTTAAAGATAAGTAGTTTATTCCTTAGTTATCTGTAATCATTTTTATATAATATTTTACTTGTATTTTGCAATGTACAAATTTCTATTCATGAAAATGTAGCATTATGAACTACAAGCTGAAAATGTAATGCTTTTTTTTTTTTCAAAAAATATAAAAAAATATAAATTTTATATTTGCTTGAGAGATTTTATATTTATAAATAAAAACAAAAACTTACTCTTTTTTATTAGGAATAAACTATTTTGTCCATGTTCTGGCAAAGCAGTTATTTGGATGTTACTCTGGCAGTCTTGTAAAAGTTAGGTTACTGTGTGAGCTATTGTGTTATTCAACACGAATAAGGCATAATTGAAAATATTATGAAACTGGAAGGTTATACAACAGGAAGTGATATATAAATAAAACAATAAAGATATACTAAATAATATCACTCAGAGTGGTAATATAAGTGTTGTGAAATGGGCGGATAGGGAAAAAAGTGTGTGTCAGTAATATCCACAATGTCCAATTTCCTCAAAAAAAGTCACAGTCATGCAGTCAAATGGTAAAGGAGATCGAGAAGTCACTTGCCCAGAAGAAGTAGCCGATTACAACAAGTACATGAGTGGAGTAGATCGCTTTGATCAACACATGTCTAGCTACAACCTAGCACAAAAGTCTACACGCTGGTGGATGAAGCTTTTTTATTTCTTTTTTGAATCAGCTATTGTCAATAGTTTCATATTGTACAGTAAAGATTGTAAGGACGCTTGAAAACTGTCTCTAATAACTCCTTTTCTGCATCTCTATCTACGTTTTCAGGCGCCATTTTGATCGTGCTATGAACAGTATTATTATAATTTGTGACTATTTTTTGAAGAATATCTATCCATTTAAAGTTTTTATTAATCTCAAAAATAACTTTCATTCTATCATTTTGAGTTCTGTTATATCTCTCTACAATACTTGATTTCTCTTCGTTTTCAGTATGATAAATCTTAATGTTATATTTCCTCAAAACATCGTTAAATTCTTTATTTTTAAACTCTAAACCGTTATCTGTATGAAGGAGATTGTATGGGACGATCACATAGAAAGCATCTGTTCAAAGGTTTCTTCGGGCATTTATGCTTTACGAAATCTTTCCAAGTTTTGCTCCTTAGACTTACTAAGAACGGCCTATATTGGCATTGTATATCGTCATATAACATACGGGCTGAGACTGTGGGGCAGCTGTTCTAAATACAAATTTGAAAGAGTATTTAGAATTCAAAAGAAAGCGGTCCGACTAATTTCAAAATTGAAATTCAGAAATTCATGTAAAACATTCCTTTAATGAGTTTGAAATGCTGACTTTGCCCTATCTCTATATTCTTGAGGTTGCTCTGTACTGCCGATTCAAGTGTGAGTTGGTCCAAGGGAGGGACGTTCACCAATACGGGACTAGAGGCCCGGACAACTTCCGTATTCAACAGCACAGAACTGCCACGTTCGAACGTCTGCCATCCGAGGTTAGCGAAAGGTTCATAAATAAGCTCCCTGATGAGATAAAAAATTTAAATGATCCTAAAAAATACAAAGCTTGATTGAGAAACCTATTGGTGTCGAGGGTGTTCTACTCTGTTGAAGAGTTTATAATGAGCCGCTGGGATTAAATGTGAAGTTAATTGAAATAAATTGGCTAGTCCTTTAGTTCTGTTCTAAATTGTAATCAGCATAGCTGAAAACTTTTTAATGACTGAATTGACTTGCATTTAAATTGATTTATTTTAATTAGTTTAATTCATTTTAATACATGTATATTGACGATTGTATACGATTGACAATTGTATTGACGATTGGCCTGTTCACACGCCACGGGATGCATTTGCGAATGCCTGGGCAGGCGGCTGCTGGCTAGACGCCTCCTTCAATGCCTGCGCCAATTTGCTGAAGACGGGGTGGCCTCACCGCATACGCCTGGCGCTGCCATCACTCGTTCCATGGCGGCTGCTGATGGGTCCTGTGGATCGCCTACGAGGGTGCAACACGACAGCTATTCAGAAGCAGTAAAGGCCCAGCTGTCGGCGTCAGCAGCACCTGCAACGCCACCTACTCCACCTCCGCAGCCACTTCCTTCTACAACGGCCCTGCCAGCGTCCTCCACCGGCACCAGTAGTACATATTTCTCAACCTTTTTTAGTAGGGACTCCACTCCAAGTACCCATACAAATTTGACTGACAAGCAAAAAACAATAAAAACACAAATCTCAAACAATTTCAAAATTTTTCACCAAAACGCACAAATTGCCACAAATAAAGGAGATGAGCTCCTCCTCATGTGTGAGGAGCTCAATGCTGATTTGCTAGTTGTAACCGAGCACGGTTTTAACAACAGCAACATTGAAAATTTCAAAATTCAAAATTATGAATTGGCAAACTTTTATTGCCGCAACTCCTTCAAAGGAGGAGGTGTAGCAGTTTTTTTTTTAAATAACGAAATCTCCTTTACCCCCCTCACCCTTGCCAAACCTACAGACAAAGACTTTGAACTCACGGGGGTGAAAGTACAAACAAAAAACTCAAATTTTTATCTGATTGGCTTATATAGGTCTCCCAGCGGAAACGAAGCATCTTTTTTTTGAATTTTGAAGAAACTCTCTCTGACTTGACAGAGAAAACTCGCGGCTTTATTGTCGTGGGGGACTTCAATATTGATGTTTTAGATGTTGATAGCCCCATGACGAGGAGATTCGCCGATATACTGAGGTCGTTTGGCCTCATTTGTATTTCTTGTGTGCGTGTGTATGGAGCTGAACTCCTCCTAAATGGGTGGACCATCTTGGAATGTTTTACATTGTATCCAGCAGAATGCGCTACGATCACAGTTTCAAATGTTTTCTATTTTAATTCCAGGTTTTCCTGACAGTTTTTGCTGCTATCAAATATGTGTGTTGTTTTGTAACATCGTGTAATTATTGTGTGAGTGCTAATTGTAATATTACATTAATAGAGATTGAAGTACATAAAAAAGTATAGATATTTATTGAAGTTATTGAACTAATTTTGAAAATTTATTGAACGAAGTGAGTATATTGGTAGCATAACCTATGTACCAAATCTGACACATTCATCAAATTACATATTCATTTTTTCAATATTTAAAATAGATAATTCGAATTTTTCATTATTTTTCTAAATTCTGTAACAAATTTAGTTTTTTTAATCTCCATATTGCAATTTTCTAAGCAGATTATTCAAATGTGTTAATTAGTTTTTTCTTTTCTTAGGTTTAGGTCTTTCATTCAAAATTTAATTACAATCACTACAAACTAAATATCTTTTATCAATAATTTCTTTTCTATTATAACACTTGTAACAGTTGGCATTATACTCTTCATTCATTTATAAAGAAAGATTTTTTATTATAAATAGAAATTATGGAACTAACTCTGCCGAGATATACATTTTTCAGCGCCAATGTTTATATTTCAACTACCGAGATGAAAAGAAATGATTTTAATTTGTTATTATACTATTTAGGATATTTTGTCTATAATTACAAAGATTATTTCGGAAGAAATCGAGATTTTTCATCAGCGAAAGAATATATTTTTGAAGTTCTAGAAGGAATGAAAGAGAATAATATGCATTTAGCAAATTATTTTTCTTAAATAAAAAATCTATTATACTAAATATTCATCAAACAACATGAACTCTCCAAAATCACTTCAGTTTCTAGCATTTAAAGAACTTACCACAGGAAATAGTTATAAAGACTTCTTTGAATTACCTAAATATGTTAAACAAATGTTGATATTTTCCTTAAGAAAACGAATCCTTAAACGAAAACGAATTTAGAGAACTTTTAAGTACCAAAAAGTGTTCAATGCAATTTATTACAGACAACTTAGATAGTATAAATATGTTAAATGTAATAGGAGATTTTAAATTAAATAATAGAAAAATAAGAAAAATATTCTGATTTTTACAAAATAAACTAAAACACCAACAATCTGACATTTTTCATCTCTTTCATGCTAAATTTCATTGTTTATTTGTTGAAATTTTCAAAAGACAATATTCATACTGGCCAAGGAATATGCATACAGCCAGTTTTTTAACAAGACTTTGTATACAACAAGATTTATCAAAGGAATTTATAAGAGATCACGCTTTTTGTTGCAGATTGGGATAAACTATATGGAAAAAACATTTACGAAACAGATATATTGTGCGTGTGTGATTCTAACGAAGAAAAGAGAAGCGTTTGCCATTCAGCAATTCATTACAATATAATGGAAGACATTTAAGACAAATTTAACCATATTACTTCGTGATTTTAAGTATTTTAACAAAATGAATGATTGTATTTTTGGTGTAGTGTTAGTGTGCGTGTTTGCGCTATGGGGAATCACATCAGATTCAACTTCTACGGTATCTATTGTTTTAGAGACTTGGCTGTGCACTGCTACTGTCCAACCATGTAAATGGCTAGGAGCATTTTATTCGGGTCTAGGACTCTGGTTTTTTTTGTTCAAGTCTCAATTTTTTTGTGTAGAAGTTGACGGAGAGATACAATTAGGGAATTTGTGTCGGGTGTTTTGTAAGTTTATTGTTGTATTAATGAACGATGTGAATGATGAATGTAATGAACGAATTAAGGAAGAGGAGGAATTAAGGAATGAAGTGGAAAAGTGAGGAAGCAAATGGCGTGCCAACCACAGTTGTCATTACTCGGCTTTTTCTATAGTCATTACACTATGGCCACTCGTGTAAAGACTTGTCTCCAACCACTGAACAACCATGTTTTCCTCAATAAAAAGCGCGCCTGAAGCACTGGGATTTGAACCCAGAACCTCAGGCTTTGAAGGCAAGCGTCTTACCAACTGGGCTACGGAGAGTCTCGAATGTTATAAGCTTATATAAACTTATCTCTGCTATATAATTGTTCTCACTTTTACAATTAGGAGCGCTAGTTTACAAGTTTAGAAATAATTTTATATTTCAAAAATCACTAAACCGATTTTAATGAAATTTGGTACACATATAGTAAATACTTAACTCTTTCCAATTAACTTATCCATAAGGGTAAAATCATCCCCTATTTTTTTAATATTCATAAAAAATAAAAAGTTTTATCAGAAAAATCTGAAACTTCAAAAACAAGCGAGTTTATACTTACAATTTCATGAAAATAACAACATTTTCAAAATCTGCCCCAATCATACCTTATCTGTAAACTCTTATATCTCGAGAACTATTGGAGATTTTTGATGAAATTTGGGTTATAGGTTCAGTAAATATTGAAGTATTTTTTTAAATCATCAGTTCCGGTCCAACCCTTACGATGGCCATGGAATAGATTTTTCCTAATATCATCCGTATTTTTCAAAAATTTTTAATGCAATTTAAAATGTATACTTTTATCAATGTCTGTAATAATTCTATAAGGTTTTAAATTTATCCAATCAATAATATAGAAAATATGACGATTTTTTCAACAAATTATAACATTTCTCTAATATCGTTTTTTATTATGTCATATTCAAGCAATTTTTCAGAGACAACTACAACATAACAAATCGCGTTTGCAATAGCATTTTGAAAATCCATATTGATAATTATATCGTTCTATGAACCAGAAATATTTGTCAAACTCTTTGTTGTATCAATGACATAAATGGGTATATTTGCTATAAATTCTTTGGGATTGTAATACATTTCCATATTTTTTTAGTAAACTTTCTTAAAATCTTGATACATCTGATACATAATTCTGAAAAGACCTCCGGAAATGTTTAAATTTTGTAATTCATCTGGATAATAAGAACCATTCAATTTTACTCTGATATTTTTCACATTCAAACTATCGAACTTTGGAGGATTTTTTCTTGATTATTCTGTCTATCTGTTTGAAACCCAACAATAATGAACTTGGGATTAAAAATATTTTTATAAATATTTGTGATATCGAATGAATAACTTGTTCCGGAAATACCTTTTTGCTCAATACATTGCCAATCTAGAAAATTAAACATAATGTTTTGCCTTTTTGTAATTTCATCAATCAACCTAATTTTACTCGTGGTTTTATAATCAATCATCGGAACTCTAAAGAAAAACTCGTTAATTGTAATTTTGCCATCAACTGGCATATCATTTCCAGTTTTTGTTTTTAATATCGCATCTTCATCTTCAGCTCTTATGAAATTAATGTAAAATCCACCTTTATAGATTGGAAAATTTACATTTTCAAAGAATACTAAGCCGAAATGTGCTAAATCACCGACCGCTTAAAATTGTCTAAATTTAAAAGTTGATTCAAAACTGTTTGAAAATACATCACTGATGGAATAAGATATAGTTCCATTAATAATACTTAATTGACTTCAACTTTCAATTTCTTCTATCAATTTATTTTGTATTCTTACATCAATTTTAGAGAATAAAAACGGCACGAAATTATCAATCAATCTTACATAAATTGTTCCAGAATATGCTGGACCATCTTGTTTGTTAAAGTTCCAGAAAATACAAACTGGAAGTTAGACGAGCAAAAATTATCTCCAAAATCAATATTAAACTCAGTTCTTTTATTAGGTTCATTCAAATGTTGTTTACTAATTGGATAGAAATTTTTAAACTCCGCCCTTTCAATATCTCCTGAATACTTTTTGTAGTCCGCCATTTAATAAGAGAAAATTTCAAAATATTTTACGATAATTTTAACTTTTTATACGATATTGGGTGAATAATTTCCCACCACGTTTTTACTTTTATTTATGTTACTACGCTTAAGATTCTTTGGGATAATAATTTCCTATATGCACAATACATACCATGAAGACTTACTGCTAAACATAAAATTAGTTTTCAGCAGTTGGCAATACCAGCTGGATTTCTATCCAGCTGATAGTCTGAAAGTGGGAATATATTATCCCACTGTCACTCAGAGATATCAATGTTTTTTGTTCTTGTCCATACCTCAGACTTAGGATCAAGATAATTTAACTAATATACATCAAGAAATAATTTAAAGATAAGTAGTTTATTCCTTAGTTATCTGTAGTCATTTTTATATAATATTTTACTTGTATTTTGCAATGTACAAATTTCTATTCATGAAAATGTAGCATTATGAACTACAAGCTGAAAATGTAATGCTTTTTTCAAAAAATATAAAAAAATATAAATTTTATATTTGCTTGAGAGATTTATATTTATAAATAACAACAAAAACTTACTCTTTCTTATTAGGAATAAACTATTTTGTCCATGTTCTGGCAAAGCAGTTATTTGGATGTTACTCTGGCAGTCTTGTAAAAGTTAGGTTACTGTGTGAGCTATTGTGTTATTCAACACGAATAAGGCATAATTGAAAATATTATGAAACTGGAAGGTTATACAACAGGAAGTGATATATAATAAAACAATAAAGATATACTAAACAATATCACTCAGAGTGGTAATATAAGTGTTGTGAAATGGGCGGATAGGGAAAAAAGTGTGTGTCAGTAATATCCACAATGTCCAATTCCTCAAAAAAAGTCACAGTCATGCAGTCAAATGGTAAAGGAGATCGAGAAGTCACTTGCCCAAAAGCAGTAGCCGATTACAACAAGTACATGAGTGGAGTAGATCGCTTTGATCAACACATGTCTAGCTACAACCTAGCACAAAAGTCTACACGCTGGTGGATGAAGCTTTTTTATTTCTTTTTTGAATCAGCTATTGTCAATAGTTTCATATTGTACAGTAAAGATTGTAAGGACGCTTGAAAACTGTCTCTAATAACTCCTTTTCTGCATCTCTATCTACGTTTTCAGGCGCCATTTTGATCGTGC
The DNA here is from genome assembly GCF_021130785.1 of Homalodisca vitripennis. Classification (NCBI taxonomy): domain Eukaryota; kingdom Metazoa; phylum Arthropoda; class Insecta; order Hemiptera; family Cicadellidae; genus Homalodisca; species Homalodisca vitripennis. Next base: position 61,951,631 of record NC_060214.1, read on the forward strand.
TATGAACAGTATTATTATAATTTGTGACTATTTTTTGAAGAATATCTATCCATTTAAAGTTTTTATTAATCTCAAAAATAACTTTCATTCTATCATTTTGAGTTCTGTTATATCTCTCTACAATACTTGATTTCTCTTCGTTTTCAGTATGATAAATCTTAATGTTATATTTCCTCAAAACATCGTTAAATTCTTTATTTTTAAACTCTAAACCGTTATCTGTATGAAGGAGATTGTATGGGACGATCACATAGAAAGCATCTGTTCAAAGGTTTCTTCGGGCATTTATGCTTTACGAAATCTTTCCAAGTTTTGCTCCTTAGACTTACTAAGAACGGCCTATATTGGCATTGTATATCGTCATATAACATACGGGCTGAGACTGTGGGGCAGCTGTTCTAAATACAAATTTGAAAGAGTATTTAGAATTCAAAAGAAAGCGGTCCGACTAATTTCAAAATTGAAATTCAGAAATTCATGTAAACATTCCTTTAATGAGTTTGAAATGCTGACTTTGCCCTATCTCTATATTCTTGAGGTTGCTCTGTACTGCCGATTCAAGTGTGAGTTGGTCCAAGGGAGGGACGTTCACCAATACGGGACTAGAGGCCCGGACAACTTCCGTATTCAACAGCACAGAACTGCCACGTTCGAACGTCTGCCATCCGAGGTTAGCGAAAGGTTCATAAATAAGCTCCCTGATGAGATAAAAAATTTAAATGATCCTAAAAAATACAAAGCTTGATTGAGAAACCTATTGGTGTCGAGGGTGTTCTACTCTGTTGAAGAGTTTATAATGAGCCGCTGGGATTAAATGTGAAGTTAATTGAAATAAATTGGCTAGTCCTTTAGTTCTGTTCTAAATTGTAATCAGCATAGCTGAAAACTTTTTAATGACTGAATTGACTTGCATTTAAATTGATTTATTTTAATTAGTTTAATTCATTTTAATACATGTATATTGACGATTGTATACGATTGACAATTGTATTGACGATTGGCCTGTTCACACGACACGCCACGGGATGCATTTGCGAATGCCTGGCAGGCGGCTGCTGGCTAGACGCCTCCTTCAATGCCTGCGCCAATTTGCTGAAGACGGGGTGGCCTCACCGCATACGCCTGGCGCTGCCATCACTCGTTCCATGGCGGCTGCTGATGGGTCCTGTGGATCGCCTACGAGGGTGCAACACGACAGCTATTCAGAAGCAGTAAAGGCCCAGCTGTCGGCGTCAGCAGCACCTGCAACGCCACCTACTCCACCTCCGCAGCCACTTCCTTCTACAACGGCCCTGCCAGCGTCTCCACCGGCACCAGTAAGTACATATTTCTCAACCTTTTTTAGTAGGGACTCCACTCCAAGTACCCATACAAATTTGACTGACAAGCAAAAAACAATAAAAAACACAAATCTCAAACAATTTCAAAATTTTTCACCAAAACGCACAAATTGCCACAAATAAAGGAGATGAGCTCCTCCTCATGTGTGAGGAGCTCAATGCTGATTTGCTAGTTGTAACCGAGCACGGTTTTAACAACAGCAACATTGAAAATTTCAAAATTCAAAATTATGAATTGGCAAACTTTTATTGCCGCAACTCCTTCAAAGGAGGAGGTGTAGCAGTTTTTTTAAAAAACGAAATCTTCTTTACCCCCCTCACCCTTGCCAAACCTACAGACAAAGACTTTGAACTCACGGGGGTGAAAGTACAAACAAAACACTCAAATTTTGATCTGATTGGCTTATATAGGTCTCCCAGCGGAAACGAAGCATCTTTTTTTTGAATTTTGAAGAAATTCTCTCTGACTTGACAGAGAAAAATCGCGGCTTTATTGTCGTGGGGGACTTCAATATTGATGTTTTAGATGTTGATAGCCCCATGACGAGGAGATTCGCCGATATACTGAGGTCGTTTGGCCTAAAGTGGTCAGTCACCTCTCCAACAAGAGTGACGGCCGATTCGGCGACTGCAATCGACAATGTCGTCACAAACATGACAGACATTGATGTATTGGTGGTTGACACAGCCATTTCAGACCACTATGGCCAACAGGTCATCGTCAATGGTCATGACGCTACAAGGGGTCCAGTCGAAAAGAAAACAACTAGAGACATAAGGCCCGCAAACATAGCATTACTCAACTTTCTTTTGAAAAAAGAGAGTTGGGGCTTTCTAAATTTTGAAGACTCCCTTGAGCTGCAATTCTAAACATTTGAAAACACCTTCAATTTCAATTTAGACGTGAGCTGTCCCCTAAGAAATACCCAACAAAAACGCAAAAAAGGAAGTGCACATGGATTACCAAAGGTATCCTGGTTTCTAGAGAAAGACTCCTCTTTTTCTCAGAAACTAACAAGCACACAACCAACGAGGAATTAAAAACATTTTTTCAAAATTACAAACGGATTTATAAAAAAGTCATCAAGGCTGCAAAAGCTTACGATGTAAACAAAGCATTGCTCACGTCAAAAAACGTTTCAAAAACCGCATGGGCCATCATTAACAATAAAAAACCACTGACTGACAAACCAATTGAACTGCACATAAAAATAAACTCATCAACGACCCTTCAAGGATAGCTGATGAGTTTAACAAATTCTTTTCCTCGGTTGGAGCTGACCAAGGACTTCGTCCACCACATAGTCAGCCTGCTCCCCCCTTAGTACCGAGTCCGGTGGCTTCAATGGCACTTGTCCCGGTATCAGAGGAGGAGATTGCCAGAGTGATAAGAGATTTTCCAACAAAACGGTCAAATGACTCGAATCACGTGTCAACGTGAGTCCTACAACAGTGTTCTAAGCATTTATTGGGGCCACTTGAACATCTCATTAACCTCTCGTTTCACGCTGGAACCTTTCCCTCCTCTCTCAAAAAGGCCAAAGTCAGGCCAATTTTCAAGAAGGGCGAAGCTTTCTCTATTCAAAATTACCGCCCAATCTCAATGCTGCCGGTTTTCAGCAAAATCTTTGAGAAGCTTTTTCTTTCCCGATGTCTAAATTTTCTGGATAAGCACCACCTGCTATCTGCAAACCAATTCGGATTCCGAAGCGGTAAATCGACAGTAGACGCAGTCGCCCGTTTAGTCGATACAGTGGTAGAGGGCATTGAAGGTCGAGGGAATACTTTGAGTATATTCCTTGACTTATCAAAAGCTTTTGACTGTGTCGACCACCAAATCCTCACTCACAAACCGGAGTATTACGGGATACGAGGAAGGTCACTCAAGTGGCTTGAATCGTATCTTAGTAATCGAACACAATTCGTAGGCATTTCAGGCGTTAGAGGAGCTGGGGCTGAACTATGGAGTTCCTCAAGGTTCAATACTCAGCCCTTTTCTCTTTTTGATCTACAATGATGTTGGCTCATCTGTGCAACAAGGGCGGCTCGTCCAATACGCAGATGACACGACTCTCTATCTCAACTCAGAATCACAAGAGGCGCTCGAAAAAATGTCTTTCATTGAGCTAAACAATTTAGTTCAACACTTCAACGAGCTCAATCTGAAAACAAACCCATCGAAATCATCTTTCATCAAATTCAGTTTGCGACAAACAGATTCAGATTATAGTCCAACAGTCATGTTGGATGAAACTGAAATCACTGAAGTCTACGCTATGAAATTCCTAGGAATACACCTAGATCGAGGTTTGACTTGGGATTCTCATGTAGATCATGTTTGTTCAAAGCTATCCTCAGGCATTTATGTCTTGCGGAAACTGTCCGAATACTGCCCAACCCAGGTACTGATGACGGCATATTACGGACTAATCTACCCGCACCTCTCCTACGGAGTGGCTTTGTGGGGAGGTTGCACAAACGCAAACTTTTCCAGAATTTTCATCCTTAAAAAAAAAGCAGTCCGAAAAATTGCAAAACTGAAACGGAGAGAGTCGTGCAGACCAGCTTTCAAAAACCTGAAACTGTTGACATTTCCTTGCCTCTACATATTGGAAACCTGCATTTTTTTCAAGTCCAAATGCGAGACCATAAGAGGTAGTGACATACACCCTTATGCAACGAGAGGCAGGGACGACTACCGATCTGTGAGACATAGAACGGTAGCTCATGAACGACTGCCTTCTCAGGCAGGAGTTCGATTGGTCAACAAATTGCCAAGCTCGATTAAAAGTGCCCCAATGCTGAAGGCATTTAAGACTCGTCTAAAAACAACACTGACCACTTACGCATTTTACAGTACGGACGAGTTCATGGCACACAACTGGGAGACATAACAATTGGCTTACTGACTGGTGAAAGGGTGGAACAATTCGAATGACTGGGAGGGAGTGAACGTCAAAACTGTATGTTAGAAAGGGATTTTGATGCAAGTATGAGTGAAAATTTTTAGCTTAATTCAGTTATCTGACGATTGCATAACATGTAATATGTTCACGCAATAAAACATTATTATTATTATACGATGTGCTTAAATTGTGAACACAATAAAGATTTATTATTAAACGTTGCTAGGCAACATTAGTCCATACAATGATTTTAAATTACTAAGTAATCAAAATTGAATAAATAGTGTTGGAAATCGCATTCACAGCAATATGGTATGAGGATTTAATACATGATGACAACATGGGATGTATCGGTTATTCATTCTTATTACAAATATATTATTTTAAGCATTCAACCAGTAAATTGGCAATATAGAAACAAAATAACTCATGGTTTTTGAGTTCCATAACCGGGCTTGAAGAGTAGAAATTGTTATTTTACTCCCTGGGGATTTAAATTTTGTCGATATGTGTTTCTTAATCATGAATTATTTTTTACTTAGTGTTATAACACATGTAGCTTTCAAATTGTACAACCTCGAAGTTGACCTTATAATTTAATGTTCTGTTAATAAATTTAAAATTTGTTATATTGAGTGTTGGGATATTGAACAAAACCATTATCTCTCATTTATTATAAATATGATATACTTCTGATACGTTATAGGAATCACTCAAAAATATAATAATATAAACAAAAAATAACTTATTATTGAATTAAAAAATAATATAATTGATAATTAGTTTTTAGGTTACATTTATTTTACCCACTTCATCATTATATTTTGGGTATAATCAACGAAATTTTTAATCTAATAATTTTTATACCTAAATTTTATTTCCCTACCTCAAAGTTTTGAAAGTTGTTTAAATTTAATAATATGTTTTAATATTTTACCATAAAAAATTACCTTCAACCAATATATTGATGAATATTAGAGAGATTAAGAACACTTACAAGGAAAAATTCTTCGGGCAAAACCTTTTTTGGAAATACAATCTAAGTATTATTCTGCCAATTGTAATGACTCATTTCATACACCCATCTCACATTCATTTCAATACTTAATTTAATTTAGAAATTTATTAGTAATAATAATGAAATAATTAAGTAATAATTATTTACAAATTGTCTCAATTTTTAATACAAACAATAATAAATACAAAATTAAATATATCAAAATTAATAAAAATTCACCTTATTACAAATTAATATAAAACTCAAAAGTTATAAAGTGAACTAAATTCAGTGATACAGTGTGCAGGGATGATTGTTGAGTGAAGAGAGCAGAGTTTTAAAAGTTGAGAGGAGAGAGGGATATAGAAGAAGTGAAGCAAGATTATTATTTTAAATAAAGAAAATGGTTACATTTTATTCAGCAGTATTTGATTCAAAAGAAAGCTTAATTTATTAAATTCATATTATCACTGAATTACAGAGAAGCAGAAGACAGACTTTGGGTCAGAAAATTCCTTTTAAATTTAACAGTGATCCATTTGAAGAACATAAAACCCAGGGACATTCGATTTGGCTAACAATTCAAAATTAATATAATTAAAATTTAACAAAATTATTTTTCAAATTACAATATCTTTTATTAAAAACAATACCTAATATTTCTATTTCATTAAGCCAGCACGACCACCCTGCCCTAAAATTAAAGAACCGTATTAAAAAAAAATTACCATTATTGTATCCTCCATCTTGTTTCAAAATTCAAAACTGTATGTCAATTTATCATCATTAAAGTTCACATTTGTATCATACTGAGTTATTTGTTATTTCTAGCTATAATCATCAGAATACAAATTAAGTTTCACCATTTGTTTAAAGTGTATAGTAGTAGTATATTACACATCAAAGCATTCTCCTCCAAATGACAGGGTTAGTTTGAAATAATTGTTCTGGCCCAAATTAGTTTTTCCCTTTAAACTAGTGCTTGGACACCAGCACTCCAACATTCATTAGGCTGCAAGACCATATAATCTGTATTTTCTCTTTTAAGCCCCTTTAAAAAATCTCGGTGTAAAGATTATAAATTTTCATGAGACTCGTCCTTTACTACTTCATCAGAACTTCCCACTCTTTATATTTCAATTTTAAAAATTCGGAAACGTTCAAGAAGACTATCAGTGCTGAATCTAAATTTTAACTTTTAAGGATATAAATTAACCCTTTGCGTGCCACGGCGACGATCTATCGTCGCCGACTTACTGTGCGAAAAGTGCCAGGCGACGATCCGTCGTCGCCGTCTGTTATCGTACTTTTTAACGCTTTATTTTTCATGAATTCTTTTCACGACCAATATTGTTTTATTTGTTACCTATCCTGCAATATATAAATAATAGTTCACATAGTACTTTATATTAGTGAAGATAAAAAAACACAGAATAATAGAAGCAACAACAGCTGGCGGTGATCAACCGGGCGCGTAACATCGTTGGCGCGTAAACAACTCGCTACGTATAGTATGCGTAATATCTAAAATAATACGTTCGGTCACATGGTTGTGTATACATCGTTTTGAGGTTAGGATCTCTAAAATGATTTTGTTAAATTGATATCTCCCGTGCGTGCGCGCGCGCGCGTGTGTGTGTACATATTTTTTGGGAAAATATGAAGACCATATATTAGATATACTTTAGAACCAAAGGATAAATGTAAGTAATGCATTAATTATTTTTGTTTTGGTGTTGTGTTACCGGTACTGAAAAATGATTTTTTCATTATGTACATAATTTCAAGCATTGTTATGTAACTATAGTAATTATATAAAAAAAGTCAACCATTATTTTTTTTTCACATTAACAAATGTTATAAAGAATATTAAAAAAATTCTTCCCATGGTAAAATTGTTTCTTATTAATTTGTCAAAAAAAAATAAAAACTAAAAAATAAAAATTGCTTTATACATTTTTTGGTTTTGACATGCCAAAACTAATATTATTTTATGTTGTTTCATTTGTTTTGTAACATTTTATTGTAATACAATTTTTTACAAACATTTTTGATACCTCTTTCATAAAAAATAGTATGAAAAATAAAAAAAAATATATTCTTTTTTCCGGAAGCCCGGTAATACTTCTTATTATTCCCTGGCATTTTTCGCATATGACTTGCAATATAGTTGCTAGTGCATTTCTTTTGTACTAAATTTTTTGCCTTGTGGCATTCAAAGGGTTAAGTATTAAATTTCTTAAAATATAATTACAATAAAAACAAAACAAATAAGACGTCAGTTAGGTCAGATAGTACAACGAGCACACTAAGGCGTGTTCTTAAAGAATTGTGAAAATTTAGCAACTAAAATAAAAAAAAGATAAGAACTTTTCTGTTTGGTTTTACTACAGTGCTTAGTCTTTTAAAGCGAGAAACTGGATCAATAACCACTACATAAGTGGTCATGGCTCCTGCCATGCCGGTCAAGGTAGAATTGTGAATGCGGAAAAATCCCAGAGCTGAAAATCTTGCGTTATGTTTCCTCAGCAGCAGTAAAGCCTCTTCAAGCAATTCCACAAGAGGTGGGTCCAAATCCATGTTCATCAACTTGCAGATCACAGATGCCGTCTCATCAGCCACCTCTGTCATTATTGTGCTTGGACGGGTTAACAGAACCAGGTGGGCAACATGGGCGATAATCCAAGCTCCTACGATAATGGCGGGCATTGTTAAACCGTAGGTTATGAAGAAGAATAAATAGTAAAGAGTGATTGTGACATGAAAAAATGAGCTGAGGAAAGTGGCTATCAGCTGATCTCCGTAGAAGATATTGGTTTGTTGAACCGCTTCACACAAAAGCCAGTAGGATTCCATGAGGGACTTGAGTTTGCAGGTGGACGAGAGGTCTCTGGTACTTTGAGAGGCTCTGACCCTTGGAAGATATCGTCTGAGTAATTGTTCATGTCCATTCCTAACCAATTCCTCTTTTATACTAGCATTTATGGTCCTAAACCTTGCAGCAACACTTTGAGCAACTTGTGTAAAGTGGAGGAATAGGGCAGCTTGAGCAAAGTACATGATATGTGTAGGTGTGTAGCAAAGCGATGTGATATTGCCTTCCCTTATTGGCACTGTGCATGCCAACACACTGTTACTCAGTATGAGCAATACAATGACAATGCAGACGAAAAACACTTTTACTTTTGCCTTGTGGTCTGATACGTCCTGCTGAAGACTTCGGTCAACCTTTTTCAGAATGCCAAGGATATTTAGGAACCGCTGATATTTTAAGGAGCAGCTGAAGAACACGACTGCTGACACCAAATTGAGAGGGAGAAGGTCTAGAAGTATTATTAGGTATGCATTGTCACTTATCATCCGTATTGGCCGCCCAGCGAGCTTTTCCTTGTAGTCCGTCCACATCCCCAATATCGTCATCATTATCTGGAGTGCATTGAAAACTAAACCCCACAAGAAAACTTTATTGGAAAACTGAAGTTTTCCCTTTTTATCTTTCGAACCTGAATAAAATTCAAATGGGAACCCACAAAAGAGCTGACTAAAGTTAAGTAATTCTTTAGGAATAGGATTCATTATTCGATTTCACTTAAACCATGAACTTGGACAAAGCAGCTAACTTTTACTGACGGAACTTGCCGAACGTAGCCGCACGAATGATAACAAGTAATGTTGCCTAGTAACATTAATCCATACACCGGTATTGATTTATTGCAATAATGTAATAACTATTCCTTAGAAAATGTCACCTCGTATCTAGATTGCTTGTTGTTTTATTTTGCTTTAATGTGATGAGTTTATAGATCCGAGGTTCAACATGATTACATTACACATTTTTATGTTTATCCAAGGCAGGATTACGTCACACCACTTGTCGCGTAACAGGCTTCGCTGAGGTTCAATAGAACATTGTAATTATAAAACTCATCTGATTATTGATGGATAGAACGGCGAAGAATCATGCGACGAAGAAAAGTTTACATCCCGTGGCAAACAAAAGATAAATTGTGTCTGCTTACTAAATGATAGGCTTCAACAACGCTCTGACAAATTACATGTTTAGATATACAACACCATAGAACGCATTCTTGTCTACGTAGAAACGAAATTTCACATAAAATTTTGGTGAGATATTCCTTGAGGTCTTGCCACATGATACATTCTCTTATCCGTTCATTAAATCGGGTTTCATATCAGGTTTGAAATAATAGAATTTTATACAAGTCACCATAAAATGATGTAAAACGTGTTGGAACATTTAGGCTACATGTATTAATAATTTATGTCAATGTTGAAATGTTTTATGAGTATACTGAGCCTTATCAATATGAACATATTCGCTAACGTTCAGCCAAATCAAATTGAGTGACTCCATATGTGTTCCTCACATAGAAATGAAGCAAGAACAGTTTCAAGTATATAGGTCAGTTCATTTTCAGTATATCGTGCGGAAAGACAGAAATGAAACCTTCAACCCCACAAGTGGTAAGTGTCACTAACGCTCAGCCAATTACAGTATGTATAAAACATGGCACATATCGAAATAGTTTAAAACTTAGAACGATAATTTTAAATTTAGTTATTTATGCTACATTGTATCCCAAAAGTTCGTTTGTCTTATGGAAATCTCTGAAGAAGAATGAAGTTTTACTTGAGTACCTATAATCTGTTTTTAACTAACAAAAACATAATTCATGTTTTTGCTATTTTCCATCACAGTAGATAAAGTTCAGAAGCCGCATACGGAAGTACTAGTACAATTATTCTTACCTTTACATGCACAACTCTCAACATTCTGTTTACACAGACACACCAGGATAGACTGCTAAATTCAAACCACATAAAAAGGCAAAATTTTGTACAAGTATAAAAATGGTCACATTTATTTTTTTCTAAGTAATATCTTGATAATGTTAGCGGTGGCATATAAAGTAACGCATCGAAGATATTTATTAATTTTATACATTAACAACTCAAATAATGTATAACATACTTTGCTATGATAACACAATTATGAAAATTGTAATTTTATACTACAATGTGTGAATAAATTGACACACAATTCTAAACAAATCATTACAAATTTTACTACCATTTATAACTATGCTTACGCATGTAAGATGTGCATCTGGATCAATACCACCAAATACGTGGTAACAGCTCCTGCCATTGCCGTTACAGTAGAGTTGTGAATCTGGAAATATCCAAGCGCTGTAAATCTTGCGTTATGTTTCCTTAACTGCATTAAGATCCCCTCAAGCAATTCCACCATAGTTGGGTCTAAATCCGTGTTGATCAACTTACTGATCATCGGAGCTGTCTCATCGGCCAACTCTGTCACCAGTGTGCTTGGACGTGTCAACAGAACCGTGTGGGCAACTTGGGCGATAACCCAAGCTCCACCGAAAATGGCGGCCATGGCGTAACCGTTGATGACGAAAAAGAAGAAGTAATACAAAGCGATCGTCGTGTGGACAAATGAGCTGAGGAAAGTCGCCAACGGTTGTTCTCCGTAGAAGATGTTTGCTTTTTGAACCGCTTCACACAACATCCAGTAAGTGTGCATGAGAGATTTGACTTTGCAGATGGATGAGACAACTGCGACACTTTCAGGGACGGTGATTCACGGAGATTCTCTGAGCACTATTCGTTCACTCCTCCTGTTTCGGAGCAACGCCTCCTTGATCTCGGCGTTGATGGTTCTAAATCTTAAGGAAATACTTTCAGTGATTTGGGTGAAGTGCAAAAACAGAGCGGCTTGAGCAAAGTACATGAACTGTGCGGGAATGTAGCAAAGTGACCTGATGTGGTTTTGGCGGCCTGTACTCATAACAATCCATTACATACAATGAGTCATAATGACTGTGCAGGCGAGGTACATTTTCACTTTGGACTTGCTGTCTGGTAAGTCCTGCTGAAGATTCTGTTCAACATCCGTACAGGATGGCCGGCATGGTTTTCTCGGTAGTCTATGTACAGCCGCCATCACTGTCTGAAGTACAATAAGTACTAAGCCCAAGAAGAAAACTGGAAGTGAAAAACTAAAATTCCCTTTTTTATCTTTTGAGCCTAAAGTTATTTCGATCGGAATCACAGTAAATAGTTGGCTAAAAATAAACACTTCCTTAGGTAAAACCTTTATATTATACTCGCCTTTGAACTACATCTTAAACATAATATCCTGTTATGAAACGTGAATTTGCAATAATGTTGATACGGAACTTTAGTTCCTATACCACAACCAAACATAATAGTAGTTCTTACAGTATATGTTTCATTACTTAACAATCAATATATTGAAGTGTTTTCTTTAGGTGAATGACTCATTGTAATAATGAGTGTTGTTTTAATTTGTGGGACTGCTTTTGTTTTATAAATTGATTCCATTACTTCATATTCCCTTAAGCGTTTACTCTGACACGTGTGGTAAACATTTTTCTACTATAAAGCCAAAAAGATTTCATTACTTATAATAGTTATTATTACTAGTAACGTTGTCTTGTTTGTTCTTATAACTTAAAAGTAATCCCAAAACAATAATATTTACGCACGCACGGTAAAACATTATTTACGAAGATAAATAATAACCGTTATTTAGAATGTATATTGCTTTTGTAAAATCTTCATCCAGCTTAGTATGTTTATTATATAGTTTTTTTATCTATGTTATATGATGTATAATAATTACTGCTTATTAGTAGTTATTTTAGAGGGTAATATTACATGTTTCTTAGTTTATTATTATTATTTCAATAAATTCCTCATAAGTGTGTAAGATATTATGCTTTTGACATTTTTGTAACCTTACTGTAAAATAATTTCTATTTTTGAAGCAGGAACTCGTTTTGTCTTCAGATTTACTTATTATGAGAAAGAGAGTGCGGTATTAGGTACTTTTTTGCCAATTTATATTTTTTCCATCCCTTAAAAATGCAGAGTATTAGAAGATACTAACTTAATTATTTCTTAACTCATTCCGCACCCACAAATAGAACAGTGTAGCGCGTACGGCGATTATCGCAAGATAACTGAATCAAACAACGTCGAGTGTGGCTGCTTGGATGGGCGACCGCTGAGCGATCCTGTCCTTGCAAGCAGTCCGCCTGCAAAGCCATCGGTGGTGGTTTTTTATGTCAACTTTAAGCCGTCGGTCCCCAGGTTAAGTGTTAGAGACGGCTTCTTAGCCCTAACTTCGCCTGGTAAATAGAGACGTCCTTTATCTTTAACTTTAACATTACTGCAGAACATTCATTCTTCTACGTAGTGGACTCAGTCTGATTTTGGAACTGTACGAGAATCACGAGGTAGGTCGTCACTGTTCCAGCCATCTGTACAGAGACAACAGACTAGTGTTAGCATTAGTAGGAAGATATCAATGACAAGACAGTGGTAACAGCACATGTTGCTAATAACCTTGGCTAAAGTATGTTTGTAGAGCAGCGTTTTAAGTCTAACGCTGTGACAGATATGAGGAATCTGGAATCAACATCCATCTGAAGAGATCCAAAACAGTCGGCGACGAAGAAGCTCAAAACAAACTTTCTACATCGTTTCGACATCAGATTCATCTGGACTACAAACAAATGAAATCAAGATTAAGAAGTGGTGTAGAGAAATGGTACGTTATGTGCAGGACACTCGGTTGCCCTACCGTGATTTGAGATCGTCTCTGAAGTATCGTTGTGCACTCAGTTGTGTACCTGATAAGACAATTAGAACACCACTTCATTTGATTACAATTGTATGTAGTCCAGGTGTCTCTTATGACGAAACGATGTAGAGAGTTCGTTTTGAGCTTTTTCGTCGCCGACTGTTTTGGATCTCTTTAGATGGACGTTGATTCCAGATTCCAAGAATCAGGTCTGTTTACAGTGTACCGTTAATTATTTAATTAGATTTTATATAATGTAAATTTCGCAACCTAGTTAGCCAGTACAATTAAAGATAATTTTTTTTATCCAATGTTCTGGAACTAAATTATCGGCGGAATAACTACCTAATTGCCACGCGTATGAATATTTTATTCTAAACCTTTGTAGCAGCCCAACTACGTGACCAATTAGACCTCGCGCGCCTTGTCCGTAAGTAAAATTTATCTTTTCGTATTATTAAATTAGCCCTTTGATGACAAATATATAAAAATGAATGTAACGTAAAGTAAACTTGTAAATAGTAAAGTAACTTACCCTTGAAGATCTTTTATTTTCTTGATTGAAATAGATATAAGTTGTGGCGTCGTCCTTCTGACGAGCACGTTGTTGTAATAAGTTTTTTGTATCATTAAATGGCTAATACCGTCGCGAATTTGTTTTAGGCGAGCTCTCGGATCTCACGGATCTCACGTGTCTCACGTATATCACGTATCTCACGTATTGTTTGAGTAGATGGCTACCAGTTTCATAATTTCTACTCCTCTTCTAGTAATCACCGACTAGAAATAACCGTTCTTAGACTACTGCTTCAATCTCTCGTGCCAAAACGCCGACACCCGGGTTGTGAGTCTACACATTGTGAAGGGAAGTAAAACCTCAATATTTTATAAAGTAAAACATCGTAGGCATAATTCCATACAACTTTGGATATTTTAGGCCCACCTATCAGATATACATTTTTAGTTCTTGTACTCTAATTGGCAGCAACGTGGCAAGCCATACATTTTAATTTACCAACTAAAAGTGGTGCTTGTAAGTTTCATAAATAAATTGAACTTATAAGTAAGCTTTGCAATTCGAGTATTTATTACTACGACCTCAGAATTCACCACCCTCATGTGTTATCGTCATTCGGTACAACAGCGTTAGACTCAGACACTGTACCAAGTAAAAGATAAACTGGAGCTGAGCTCAAAATTATCCTGGAATAAACTCTTCCTACCATTTCTTAATTTGGCTAATTTTATATTATATTTGGATCTTTAAAGAAATAAATACAAAGCTACTTTAAAACAGTATAAGAAATTAAATTTATATATTTATGAAACATTTTCTTTAAAAGCTGTTTGTTTATTAATATTATACTGGAATGATGCAAATAAAACTATATGGCTATATAAAATATACAGTACTAATTGGGTAAAATATAATCATTACCGTTAACAACATGCTGTTTTGAATCCGGAAGCACCCGTGAGCAGAGAACGTAGCTTTAGTGTAAGTTAGCTGCAATAAAAACTCTTCTAACTGTAACAGTATAATAGTTACGTCAATAAATTCGTTAATATTTATTTCTACATATTGTGTAATTATTTTGTACTGATGGTGAGGAATTTTGGTATTATATCTTCTAAAATTAGACTATTCAAAATTGTGAAGTCTACTGGAAATATGTATCACAATAAAATTATTATAACTAACTTGTAAACTTATTGTTATTATTGTATAGTCGTAGATAGCTTTAAAATATTTGATTAGTATTTAAACATGCAGTTTTAAATGTGCATGTTGTCTGTATCCAACCAAGGGATGTTCAACATTTTGTGCTCCTAATTCTGAACTATGCGTAATACAGAAACGTTTGATAGATTATAGTGGTTATGAATAATGAGACGATCATTTGAACATTTCAAATCACATAGAAACAAAAGCATATTTACATTAAAACTAAAGCAAACAATAGTCTAGAGAAATTATTGTTACTTTTAAATAATTAATAGACTAGCAATTCAAAATAAAACATTAAGTTATGATTTCAAGTTAAGTAATGTTGACTTTTCAAAAGCTATATATTGAACTAATGTAACGAATTTGTTGAAAAAACTGCTGATAATGTTCCTAACGAGATTCGTGACTATACATTTGTAGATATATTCGATCAGATTTGTATTGTAATTACTTTAAATCATTATAAGAATAATTTATAGATAACTTTAAAATATATACAACACAGTATTTCAGTATTGTAATCTGAGATACCGAATAATTCAAATAATAATTTATAGAAGATTCAAATAACATTCATGTTGTCTTTACCTAGTATGAACTATTTACTTATAATTTCTTCAGTATTTTAATCTGAGTAATAGAATGATTAGAATAATACTTCATAGAAGATTAAAATGAAATTCATGTTGTCTTTGATCAGTATAATTTATACCTATTACTGTGATACATTTTCGAATAGTTAATCTTTTTAATTACCTTTGTCCTCGTATTCTGCTCTAAATCTTCAGAAAGCAGCCTGCAGATCGTTATTGGTATCTCATCGGCCTGGAAACATTCTGGAGTTGTAAAAATATGATGAATATAATAAAAGAATTTGTAAAGTATAAAAGACAGAAGAGCCAGTCAATAACATTCTCTGTCTCAGATACTGTCTAAAATTGTTTCCTGAAGCTTTACGATGATATTCAGAGGCTAAAGATATTCGTTTCGTTACTGAAAACTGACTTTCTATGGTGATGAGTCACTTTTCTTTGTAACAGGAATATTAGATAAAGTAGGGGGAGAATTGCTGGGAATATCGGTAGGAAACTACTTATAATCATAGCAAGTTCATGTGAAATTACTGAAATCAAATAAAAAGACAGAGGGAGATAAGGATATCCAAGAAGCTTAATGAATTACGAGTGGTCTCCTAACAGCCTTACGGTTACTGGCGTAATATTGCGTCCATAGCGATTTCGCAAAAGTGTGATAGTGACGTAATACTATACATTGTTCTACTGTCTGGCGTAAAATTGCACAAGAATCATTCTGTGAAAACTGTGTGTCGCACAGTTAGTTCTGGCGTTTTCTACTAATGGCAGCACATCTATGATATTGCATTTCACCCGTCATAGAGTATTTTATGGTTTTATTTCTAGTGTTTATTGTACCATGAAAATATCCAAAACACAAATACGAGTAGACGATTGGTTTCGTTTGCTTGGCTATGACAGGGACACGGATACTGATATTGACTTACTGGACAATATATTAAAATAACAAAACAATTTTTTTAACTATGTAATCCGTTTTTTAGTACAAACTCTATACATAAACTCTACACACGGTTATCTGCAAACAACAAAAAAAATCAGCAAAACAACATAGTTTTGGGTACATAAAACCGTTAAGGGTTTTCAATCCTTAGTTATTTACATTATCCCCAGATAAAAAATAATAACAAAAACAATCCTTCTAATCAATGAACATATTTGTAGCAAAAAGAAATGTTGGGTTTGTTGAGGAAAACGCGCATTAAATTTACTAAAA
This sequence comes from Homalodisca vitripennis, assembly GCF_021130785.1. Lineage (NCBI taxonomy): Eukaryota > Metazoa > Arthropoda > Insecta > Hemiptera > Cicadellidae > Homalodisca > Homalodisca vitripennis. The sequence continues at coordinate 61,968,066 of NC_060214.1, forward strand.
GGCAACTGAGTGACTGAGTATATAAAACTGTTGCAGCTAGCAATAAAATGATTTCAAAAACAAACTAACCCTCATTCCTACCAGAGAGCATCTATAGTCATAAAAGTTTCCTAAAGTGTTTTGTATTTTACCAAAGTTTATTACAACAATGACAAGAATTATTTTACTCCTCCGATTATTATTACAACTCTTGATTCTGGCACAAAATTTAAGAATTCTAATAATTCTCGTAAATACTTAATTCTAAGAAAGAAAGACAAAGAATAAGTACTATAAACAAACAATATACTTGACAAAAGAATTGTGATAGTTTAGAAACCACCGAAAGGATGAGTAAATCTTACCGACTGAGTCACATCTGTGCTCGGACCCACAAGTAGGATCAAGTGGAGAATGTGAGACAATGCCCAAACTGACTCAATAGCCAGTCTGAACACGTTACCATTTCCGAGGTAAAGGTACCAGTAGTAGAGTGAAACGGTGGTGTGGATTACAGAGGAGAACAGTATTGACATCAGTTGGTCGTTGTAGAAGTCATCAGCAAGGCGCGCAGCATCACACAACATCCAGTAGGTGTTCACCATATACTTTAGCTTCTTACATGTGCTACCTGTGTCATACACCGGATAATACAGGGAAATGCTGGTATATATTAGGGAGGAGATCAGTATTGACATCAGTTGGTCGTTGTAGAAGTCATCAGCAAGGCGCGCAGCATCACACAACATCCAGTAGGTGTTCACCATATACTTTAGCTTCTTACATGTGCTACCTGTGTCATACACCGGATAATACAGGGAAATGCTGGTATATATTAGGGAGGAGATCAGTATTGACATCAGTTGGTCGTTGTAGAAGTCATCAGCTAGGCGCGCAGCATCACACAACATCCAGTAGGTGTTCACCATGTACTTTATCTTCTCACATGTGCTACCTGTGTCATACACCGGATAATACAGGGAAATGCTGGTATATATTAGGGAGGAGATCAGTATTGACATTAGTTGGTCGTTGTAGAAGTCATCAGCTAGGCGCGCAGCATCACACAACATCCAGTAGGTGTTCACCATGTACTTTATCTTCTCACATGTGGTACCTGTGTCATACACCGGATAATACAGGGAAATGCTGGTATATATTAGGGAGGAGATCAGTATTGACATTAGTTGGTCGTTGTAGAAGTCATCAGCTAGGCGCGCAGCATCACACAACATCCAGTAGGTGTTCACCATATACTTTAGCTTCTTACATGTGCTACCTGTGTCATACACCAGATAAAACAGGGAAATGCTGGTATATATTAGGGAGGAGATCGGTATTGACATCAGTTTGTCGTTGTAGAAGTCATCAGCTAGGCGCGCAGCATCACACAACATCCAGTAGGTGTTCACCATGTACTTTATCTTCTCACATGTGCTACCTGTGTCATACACCGGATAATACAGGGAAATGCTGGTATATATTACGGAGGAGATCAGTATTGACATTAGTTGGTCGTTGTAGAAGTCATCAGCTAGGCGCGCAGCATCATCATACAACATCCAGTAGGTGTTCACCATATACTTTAGCTTCTTACATGTGCTACCTGTGTCATACACCAGATAAAACAGGGAAATGCTGGTATATATTAGGGAGGAGATCGGTATTGACATCAGTTGGTCGTTGTAGAAGTCATCAGCTAGGCGCGCAGCATCACACAACATCCAGTAGGTGTTCACCATATACTTTAGCTTCTTACATGTGCTACCTGTGTCATACACCAGATAAAACAGGGAAATGCTGGTATATATTAGGGAGGAGATCAGTTGGTCGTTGTAGAAGTCATGAGCTAGGCGCGCAGCATCACACAACATCCAGTAGGTGTTCACCATCTACTTTAGCTTCTTACATGTGCTACCTGTGTCATACACCAGATAAAACAGGGAAATGCTGGTATATATTAAAGAGGAGATCACTATTGACATCAGTTGGTCGTTGTAGAAGTCATCAGCTAGGCGCGCAGCATCACACAACATCCAGTAGGTGTTCACCATCTACTTTAGCTTCTTACATGTGCTACCTGTGTCATACACCAGATAAAACAGGGAAATGCTGGTATATATTAGGGAGGAGATCAGTATTGACATTAGTTGGTCGTTGTAGAAGTCATCAGCTAGGCGCGCAGCATCACACAACATCCAGTAGGTGTTCACCATGTACTTTATCTTCTCACATGTATTACCTGTGTCATATACCAGATAATACAGGGAAATGCTGGTATATATTAAAGAGGAGATCACTATTGACATCAGTTGGTCGTTGTAGAAGTCATCAGCTAGGCGCGCAGCATCACACAACAACCAGTAGGTGTTCACCATGTACTTTATCTTCATACATGTGCTACCTGTGTCATACAACAAATAATAGTGGGAAATGGTGGTATGGTGAAGTAACGTTTAAACAATTGAAATGTCATTTATAATACAATGTTAAGTGACTGTTAAGTCTTGCTTCAGTTCATTTTCCTCTCATTGCAGTGTCTCGAATCTGCCGCTGTCTCGGATTTGACTGGAATATGGAGTCTTGTTCCACATCAGAGCTACTAGACCACAATTTATACTATAATCAAGGTGAAGACATATTCCCATCTTCTCATCAGTAGTAGAACTGACAATATGACAGAGATATGAGTGAGCTGGAACTAAAATTTACAATCACATTGAATCTGTCCTTCCTACAAGAGCTACTACAGATATCAATTTTCAGCAAATTTAGACTGGAAACAACTTAGATGAATTCCTTATCGAACTTTCCTATATTTGTGATCCGCTTTGTTAGGAAAATTACAATTTTTATTGTTTTCTTTTTTTGTGAAAATAATTGTAAGTTCCATCTGTCACCCAGTATGTTCTATCGATACTATTATGTATAACCCTAATGGTATATCTGTACAGTTGGAGGAATTTAGCTGTGCTCATAGGGCCGTAATACTACCCTTTCAACAAATAAACTCTATATGTGTGGCGGGTTGCGTTAACGTGGTAGCCGCTGAGATGAAAGCGCAACAATCTCTTTAACGACTTTAAACTCACGATTTAGATTTGCACATTAGTATTGACAAATACGTCATTTAAAAAAAACACGTTAAACAACACTATAGCAACTGATAAACTAGGATAAGTCCCTATTATTGCTATTATTTGGTATTCTCTTATTATTTAATTCCACCACAATCAGCACTGTCACAAAATAGACTGATTTTAGCAAATGTGATGAGTTATTTGGGTCATTACGATTCCTGAAAGGAGAGTTTTACCCATGAGTCATAGGAAATGTTTTCGGGACGCAGCGCATAATGCTACCCCGCCACCCCTCCCGCCTATAACCACACAATCAAGGTCACGCGCACAGCTAAAGTCCTCGAACTGTATCCACGGGCGCGCGTATTTGTGTGTGTGTGTGTGTATGTTACACATACGTAAAAACTACTGTACCTATTGTACTGAAATGTTTACGGGAACGTTCTTATTTCGAAATCCACCAGAGGTACGCCTTATTATTGGTCTCTAGAGTTTTAGTGCTGTAAGATGCTGCCACTTAGCGACAGAATATATAATCACAGCTTTGACACCATATAGCCCATTAATTTTTTGCGCCAACTCTTTTTTAGGCTATTTTCGGTTATTATACTGGAATTAATATGAACCTTTAATAGATCCCGTGGTAAAATGAGTGATTATCTGGACTAAAGTGATCTCATTACGATGCAGGCTATACAATAAAACCCCTTTTTAATTAGCATATAAGAAAACTGCTCTGATTGTGAATTTGCGTGTTTCAATGTGCGTTATCATGCTGTGCCACACTTTTAACGCCTATATGGTGTAAATAAGGCATTATTTGGATCTTTTATAATTTTTCAATACATTTTCAATCAATAAAACTAGTATTACCTAAGTGTTCTTTATTCCCTAGATTCCATTAATGATAATTTTTCTATTAGACCCTAGGTAGGTTGAAAGTTACAGCTGTCAGTACTACTCAACAGGTTAAGCCATTAATACTCGTATTAAGTATTAGAAAGAGCGTCATAGTCCTTACTTTACCTAGTAAAATATGGCATTCTGTAATTTCATTAATTTTTCACTTAATTCAAGGCGCTGTTTCACGCAATACATATTTTTGTGTAAAAAAAACGAGTTTCTATTGCATTAAACTTACAATTTATGACAATATTTACAACAGTGGAATAGAAGAGTCTTTCGTTCAACACTACCATATAATATGTCTTACGGTAGTCTAAACCACCGTAGGTTTTATTCTAATAATTACAAATTATTTTCTGCTCTCCGCGTTTATAAGTAACTTTCAGTTGGTCAAACGCTTCCCAAATCACTAACTACTACGTGTACTTGATAAACAACTATTACCTAACATTTACCTTGAATGGTATTGAAAATTTCCAAGACTTGGTCTTCTTCCTGGCCAGTAAGAACTTTTCGAGTCGCTTCTTCCTCAATTTTGGCATTGCATAGCCTGAACCTCTTGGAGAGATGTCTGCTCATGTGGGTAAAGTGGACAAACTGTGCGGCCTGCACTATGAATATGTTTACAAAAGGGAAGTATTTCCAGTATCCGGTGAGTAAATCAACTGGAGATTTGTAGTTATTTACATCTTCAGTGATAATAAAGTCCGAGGAATAGCCAACAGCAGTAGTGATCAGGAAAACCACAACCACTCTCACTCTGGCCCTGTCGTCTGTGATGTTCTTCTGAAGCCGTAGATCGACCAACTTGAGTATCTTGCACACTCGAATCAAGATCGGATATTTCCTCAAGTAGCTGCAAAATACTACAACGGACATCGAGATAAGGGATCCAATGTCCATGGTGAACGCTAAGGCAATCGCAGGAATATGTAACGTATTTCCTTCCATTTTGGTGTATTTTCTGTATGTTAAATAAATGGTACAACAAGCGAAAACTGTTTGAATTCCAGTAACAAAGAAACCCCATGTGGCAGCTGTCGGCGAAAATCTCAGTCTCTTGCTTCCTCCTTGTTTCGAAACGTATTTAAGTGGAAACCCACCAAATACTTGACAAAACAAAAGGGTCTCTTTGGGTAAAACATCCATTTAAAATAGAAAACTTTAATAGTTGTTTGTAATATAATTTACTTGTGTATCACGAACAAGACACCTTAAACTGAGAAAGTTATGTCTAGATATTCTAACGTAAAGTTAAATCGAACAATATGTTGAGTTGTAAATTAAAAAGAATTCCTGGTTTTCCTCCATCTAAAATTTATGGTTTTCCCAATACAGAACGTGATTTCTCGATTGCGACATAAACTATACTGTTTCATTAAAAAAGAAAAGATTAATATCGGCCATTGTTGGAATGTAACAATCAAATCTATAATTCACCACTTGCGGAATAACACATCAGCTGATTAGTAATCTTAATCTGATTGTTTTGTAAATATATCGAATGTAGTTTCTGACCGATATTTTTATCGATGGATTATTTATCTTCTACATCTATTGATGGATTTATACTCAACCCAGTCCAACTCCAGGATGTGCTACTCCAGGAGTTTAACCTAACGGTGTTTCCTAATATATATAGAAAAACTAGTTAGGTAAAACTATATGTATATATATATATATATATATATATATATATATATATATATATTGTGACATCTTTCTAGCATATGTCACAATGTTTAATAATTTACTACTAAAAGTTATAACACCTAAATTCCCCACCCTCATTATATAATAATTACACAATATGTATTAATATTTGTGAACGAATTTAATCACGTAATTATTATGTTGTTACAGTTAGAAAGGTTTTTATTGCAGGTAACTCACACGTTAATGCTATTTTCTCTGCTCATGGGTGTTTCCGGACTCGAAGCACCATGGATAGTTATAGAAACAACGTTTAAAGACAATGTTTAATAAATATATAAATTAAATTTTACATACTGTTTGAAAATAGATCACTATTCGAGAGAGATTTAAAACATTTATGTGGGATCTGATATGAGTTTAACCACTTTAATGAGTTATGTGATACAATTTGGAAAGAAGATTACGGATTTTTAACAATTAATCTAACTTTGAAGCTTAAAAATGGTGAATATTTGGATACATTTTCTAATATAAATTATGGTCTGTGGTCTCACAAATTTAATCGATGAAATATTTGTTATAATTATTTTTACATTAGCTTTAATTTTTAATTACATTTTGAAAATAACTGAAATCCGGTAAATCTGTTCACAATTTTACGTTCCACGTTCACGTTTTCATGTTCCACGTTCACGTTTCAAAATTTTTCTAATTATATGGCGAACGTAATTTCTGAAGAAGCGAAAAAACTTGATCAAATCGAAAAGAAATTAATCAAAGAATTTAAAGAACAGATTAGAATTAATGAAAAAGAACAAGAATTTCTTCAAAAAATTTATCAACCTGTAACTTCTGCAATTAAAAATGTTGAAGGTAAAATTGAAAATGTTTTAAATCAAAATAAAAATATAATGGATTTGGTTCCAGTTGTACGAAAATTTGCCGATATTTCGATTCCAGAATCTGAAGAATTTGAATTGCCAAAACTACCATCTTCTAGACAATTTAGACCCCGAATCATTGAAGATTCTACAATTGTTGAACCAATAAAATCCTGGGACAACGGATATAATAATTAATGAAATTAGTAAAAAATTTCTTCGTAGAGCAAAAGATGATAAATTTTGTTTGTATTGGGATAGAAAAAAGAAAGGTTTTATGATTGGAAATTTACCCGTGAATTTTGAACTTAATGATATAATTATTAATGAAAAAACGTATGAAGGTACTCAAGGATTGTGGAGATTATTACCAGACAATGATTTTCCAAAAGACGATTTATATTCTGAAGAAGATTTGAAAAAGTATATTGAAAATTTTATGGAAATCTGATTCAATTTACAAAAATAATGATCCATCAACTAAGAAGCCTAAATCAAGTAGAGGTAACAAATATATGAATTTAATTAAACCAATTTGGGAAAAACGAATCGAAGGATCTGGTATAAGAAAGTACAGTGATATTACGATTGAATACAGATATATCGATGATTTGACAAAACTTGATGGAATTATTAATTATTTATGCTCAAGAAAAGGCTGGAAATAACAATTTTTTGAATGAAAAGAAAGCGATTAAAGATTTTATTTCGAACAAACTGGATGAATTAATTAAAAAACCCAATGGAATTAAATATTTAAAACGAATTTTGCCTCAAATAAGTTCTCCAATTATAGGTAGTGGACTTTTAAATGATTTTATCAAAAATTTACCTTTTGAATTACACGTACCAGGCTATTAATATCTGGGGCCTGGGACAAAGCTTGAACAAAGAATAAAAAGAGGAGATCCTGTTGTGAATAAATTAGATCAAGCTGCAATGGAACACGACATTTTTATGCAAAACATAGAGACACAAATTCTAGGCATATTGCAGATAATAATTTACAAGATAAAGCAATTGATAGATTTTTATCTAAAGATCCTAGTTTAAGTGAAAGGTTTATTGCTCTTCCAACAGCTGGAGCAATGGTTTAAAAATGAAAACTAGGAATGGGAATCGAAGAGAACTTGAAATTTTAGCTATATAAATGGAGGTGAACGTAAAATTCAGTAAAACTCAGAAAGAGAAAATAAAATCCGCTTTTAAGAAGAAAATACCTGTTAGTATTCAATATAAAATAGATGAACTAACAAATGTTAAGGATAAAATATTTTTAACAAATAGACAATACAATAAACTCGAAAAACATAAGAAAAACAATAATGGAACTAGAATAGAATTTTCTTATAACCAGTTAAAACAGCTTAAAAATGGTCGAATTTTGAAAGATTTATTAGATTTTGGAGAAAATACTCCAGTTGTTAAAAATTTTTTTCCTTATGTTCGAAAAGCTGCTCCAATCATTAAAAAACGTGATTCCTATTGTTCGAAACATTTTAAATTGGTTAGATAAAGAGTTAGAAGATGTTACAGGATCTGGATTAAATGAAATAACTTTGAATTACGTGAAATAAAAAATAAAAAAATTGAAATCAAGCCAATAACATTTGGGGAATTGGAAGAAATCTGCAAAAATATAAAAAAATTTTAGAGGAATCTTCATGAGAGATACATTACCTTAAAAGTTTAAGAAATTAGAATGTGGAATTGTGAATTTAGACTCGATTATGGGAAGTGGAACGCATTGGATTTGCTATTATAAAAATGATAAGACTGCATATTACTTTGATTTGTATGGAAGAGTTGAGGACAAACCACCGAAATAATTGATCCAATATTTGAAAAAAATCAAACCTTTATTACAATGATTCTCAAATTCAAGACTATAAAGATCCCCCAATTTGTTTGGTCATTTACTTGTTTTTGTTTTGAATGAGTTGACTGATGGTAAAGATTTCAAAGAAGTTGTTAACAAATCATTACTTAATAAATATGGATTCACAAAATATTTTTCATGTATTTAGAACACAAATTGAAAGAGAAAGTATTCAAAATGTAGATGAAAATATCAATTGTTTGAATTTTGATAGTTTGAGAAATAAGTTTGATAACAAGTTAGAAAATTTATTGTAAAACCTTCCAGATTCAGATATGTTTGCTGTCAAGATTGAAGATTTTAAAGCAGAATATGATAACAAACTTGCAAATTTCATGAGTTCAAATGAAGTTGCTGATAAAATAAAAACATTGAAAAAAGAATTTGAAGATGGTGCAAAAAATATATTTACCAATTTAATGTATCATATCGAAAAAGCTGATAAAATTACTGAAGCGATCAGAGTTGAAAAGAATTACGTTAGTTAGCTAATAAGAAAAGAATTGTCGGTGTTCGACCTGGTATTGACAAACATGATGTTGTTGTTAAAGAACAAATTTTAAAACCTCTAAAATTATCAGAAAACATCGATATTGTTGATTTAAATGATCAGAATGTTAAAAATGCCTTAGATTTTAAAGGAAAAAGACTTAGCAGCGTTAGTAAGGGAATTTATCCGTTTGATGTTAGCGTAAAAGAGCAATTAGATTATCATATTAAAATGTTGTTGAACTGAACCAAAATTATGAGAATCATAAACAACATGTTAAAGATTTTACAACGGAGGTCTATGAAAAACTTGAAGAAAGAAGTAAAAGATCAGTAGACGATGTTAGTGAAATTAATGAAACAGTTATAAATATTGCGCAAGAATTTAATAAATATCAAAATAATGTTAGAGAAATAGTTGTAAAAATTCAGGAATATTTTTATACATATCAAGATATTGTTCTTTAAAAATTAAAAAGTAATGGTGAATTACTTGAAAGAATAGATGATACACATTCTTTACAACTTGATAAAGTAAAAAAAACTAGAAGAAAATTTTAAAAAATTTAAAGAACAACATGTTAAAGATTTTACAACGGAGGTCTATGAAAAACTTGAAAAAAGAAATAAAAGATCAGTAGACGATGTTTGTGAAATTAATGAGAAAGTTATAAATATTGCGCAAGGTGTTATTGCATATCAAAATAAAGTTAAAGAACTAGTTTTCTTACATATCAGGATAATGTTCGTGAAAAAATAAAAAGTAATAGTGAATTACTTGAAGGAATAGATGATAAACTCGATAAAGTAAATAAACTATAAGAAATCTTTAATAAACTTAAAGAAGATGTTAATAAAATTTTTGAAAACATAGACATCAGTTTCAATGGATTAGGCGGCTATGATGACTAATTTTCCTTATATAAATGACGCTCATATATTATGTGAGATGTAAAGAAAAAACTGCAACAAATGATATAAAATATTATGCAAACATCAATGTAGTTAAAAGAATTTCTGGAAAATGTGCTGAATTTAACACTAAAAAGAACCAATTTATAAAAACCCGATTTGAAATTTTTTTCTAATAAAATAATAGAGATGGCGGGACATTACAGTGCTTTCGATCTTTTTATAATGCAACACGAAACAGATTTGAAAAAAGAACACTTGGATGATATTTCTCAAAAATATGAACTATCCGAAGATATGATGCGATTGTACATTAATAAGTTAAATTGGTATAACATTGCAAAATATCAAACTCTGTCCCTAGAATTCAGTAAAGAAAATATACATTATCAATTGAAAGAACACATGTCTGTCATTTGCCTTTATCAACACTTGAGTACATGAATTTTGGAAGAATTTAAAGAATCAGTTGATTGGAACAATATTATAGATAGCGGTTACTATCCTGTGCAAATTGTATTCAAACATGTAGCCGAAATTGTAAAATTCAAAGCTGAAAATCCCAAATATGACGAAGTAGATCATTAATAAATGACTAAAATTTATATCTTTTTTTATAAAAACGTACATTTAATCGACTTATACATAGTGTTTAAAATTTTCGTAAAAAAATGTTTTTTTTCTTATTAAATGGCGGACTACAAAAAGTATTCAGGTGATATTGAAAGGGCGGAGTTTAAAAATTTCTATCCAATTATTAAACAACATTTGAATGAACCGAATAAGAGAACTGAGTTTAATATTGACTTTGGAGATAACTTTTGCTCGTCTAACTTCTAGTTTTATATTTCTGGAACTTTAACAAAACAAAATGGTCAAGCATATCTTGGAACAAATGACGTCAGATTGATTGATAATTTCGGGCCGTTTTTATTCTCTAAAATTGAAGTAAGATAACACAATAAATTGAAAATTGTGGTTAATTAAGTACTATTAAGGGAACCATATTATCTTATTCCAAAAGTGATGTATTTTCAAACAGTTTTGAGTCAAGTTTTAAATTTGGACAATTTGAAGCGGTCGGTGATTTAGCACATTTTGGCTTAGGATTATATGAAAATGTAATTTTCCAATCTATAAAGGTGGATTTTACATTAGTTTCATAAGAGCTGATGATGATGATGCGATATTAAAAACAAAAACAGGAAATACGAGTTATATGCCAGTTGATGGCAAAATTACAACTAACGAGTTTTTCATTAGATTTAGCATGATTGATTATAAAACCACGAGTAACATTAGGTTGATTGATGACATTACAAAAAGTCAAAACATTATGTTTAATTTTCTAGATTGGCAATGTATTGAGCAAAAAGGTATTTCCGGAACAACTTATTCATTCGATATCACAGATATTTATAGAAATATTTTCAATCCCAAGTTCATTATTGTTGGTTTTCAAACAGATTGACAGAATAATCAAGAAAAAAATCCTTCAAAGTTCGATAGTTTGAATGTGAAAATCATCAGAATAAAATCGAATGGTTCTTATTATCCAGATGAATTAAACAAAATTTAAACATTTCCGGAGGACTTTTCAAAATTATGTATCAGATGTATCAAGATTTTAAGAAAGTTTACTAAAAAAATATGGAAATGTATTACAATCCAAAAAAATTTATAGCAAATAGACCCATTTATGTCATTGATACAACAAAGAGTTTGACAAATATTTCTGGTTCAAAGAACGGTATAATTATCAATATGGATTTTCAAAATGCTGTTGCAAATGCGATTTGTTATGTTGTAGTTGTCTCTGAAAAATTGCTAGAATATGACATAATAAAAAACGATATTAGAGAAATTCAACAATTTGTTGAAAAAAATCATCATATTTTCTATATTATTTATCGGATAATTTTATAACCTCTTAGAATTGTTACAGACCTTAATAAAAGTTTACATTTTAAATTGCATGAAAAAATTTTGAAAAATACGGATGATATTAGGAAAAAACTATTCCAAGGCCATCGTGTAAGGGTTGGACCGGAAGTGATGATTCAAAAAAGAAATTTGAATAATTACTGAACCTATAAACCAAATTTCATCAAAAAAGCTCCAATAGTTCTCGAGATGAGTTTAAAGATAAGGGATGATTAGGGTAGATTTTGAAAATTTTGTTATTTTCATGAAATTTTAAGTATAACTTGTTTTTGAAGTTTCAGATTTTTCTGATAAAACTTTTATTTATGAATATTAAAAAATAGGCGATGATTTCACCCTTATGGATAAGTTAAGTCTTAAGAGTTAAGTATTTACTATATGTGTACCTAATTTCATTTAAATCGGTTGAGTGATTTTTTAAATATATAATTATTACTAAACTTGTAAACTAGCACTCCTAATTGTAAAAGTGAGAACAACTTATATAGCAGAGATATAGCTTATAACTTACGAGAATCTCCGTAGCTCAGTTGGTAAGACGCTTGCCTTCAAAGCCTGAGGTTCTGGGTAAAAATCCGAGAGCTTCAGGCGCGCTTTTTATTGAGGAAGACATGGTTGTCGTTCAGTGGTTGGGGACAAGTCTTTACACGAGTGGCCATAGTGTAATGACTATAGAACAAGCCGAGTAATGACAACTGTGGTTGGCGCGCCATTTGCTTCCTCACCTTTCCACTTCATTCCTTAATTCCTCCTCTTCCTTAATTCGTTCATTACATTCATCATTCACATCGTTCATTAATACAACATTACACTTACAAAACACCCGACACAAATTCCCTAACTGTATCTCTCCATCAACTTCTACACAAAAAATGAGACTTGAACAAAAAAAATCCACAGTCCAAGACCCGAATAAAATGCTCCTAGCCATTCACTTGGTTGGACAGTAGCAGTGCAGGGCCAAGTCTCTAAACAATAGATACCGTAGAAGTTGAATGTGATGTGATTACCCATAGCGCAAACACGCACACTAACACTACACCAAAAACACAATCATTCATTTTGTTAAAATACTTAAAATCACGAAGTAATATGGTTAAATTTGTCTTAAATGTCTTCCATTATATCGTAATGAATTGCTGAAATGTCCTTCATTATATCGTAATGATTTGCTGAATGGCAAACGTTGCTCTTTTCTTCGTCAGAATCACACACACAATAAATCTGTTTCGTAAATCTTTTTTCCATATAATTTATCCCAATCTACGACAAAAGGGTGATCTCTTATAAATTCCTTTGATAAATCTTGTTGTTTACAAAGACTTGTTGAAAAACTGGTAGTATGCATATTCCTTGGCCAGTGTGGATATTGTCTTCTTAATATTTTAACAAATAAACAATGAAGTTTAGCATAAAAGCGACGAAAAATGTCAGATTGTTGGTGTTTTAGTTTATTTTGTAAACATCGGAGTATTTTTCTTATTTTTCTATTATTTAATTTAACATCTCCTATTACATTTAACATATTTATACTAGCTAAGTTGTCTGTAATAAATTGCGTTGAACACTTTTTAGTACTTAAAAGTTCTCTAAATTCGTTTTCATTTGAGGAAAATATATTTCGTTTATCATATTTAGGTAATTCAAAGAAGTCTTTATAACTATCTCCTGTGGTAAGTTCTTTAAATGCTAGAAACTGAAGTGATTTTGGAGAGTTCATGTTGTTTGATGACTATTTAGTAGAATAGATTTTTTATTTAAGAAACATTATTTGCTAAATCCATATTATTCTCTTTCATTCCTTCTAATACTTCAAAAATATACTCTTTCGCTGATGAAAAATCCTGATTTTTTCCGTAATAATCTTTGTAATCCTAGGCAAAATATCCTAAATAGTTGAATAATAAAATAAAATCATTTCTTTTTATCTCAGTAATTGAAATAAAAACATAAACATTTGCACTGAAAAATTTATATCTCGGCAGAGTTAGTTCCATAATTTCCATTTATAATAAAAATGTTTTTTTATAAATGAATGAAGTGTATAATGCCAACTGTTACAAGTGTTATAATAGAGGATAAATTATTGATAACAGATATTTAGTTTGTAGAGATTGTAATTTAATTTTGTATGAAAGACCTAAACCTAAGAAAAGAAAAAACAAATTAACACATTTGAATAATCTTTTTAGAAAATTGCAATATGGAGGTAAAAAGCAAACAAAATTTGTTACAGAATTTAGAAAAAAGAATGGAAAATTCGAATTATCTATTGTAAATTTGATGGATATATCAGATTTGTTGGTTTAAATACTCACATTTATTATGAAACGATATTACCTGTATTTTTTCATTATCTGGTATAACGTTTAATCGGGTCAGGGATAGTTTATAAAAATATATAACCCTAAGACACCGGATAGAACAGTCTAGAGGGGTAAAATCCAGGGTTCGAAAGAGAGAGGTAGTTTCCAAGTTCAGCTCAGAACCGAATTAATGTAAAACCAAAAGCCGAAGCAAATACAGCACCGATGATCAACGGATCAACATGCTTTCATCATCGCAGACTCGGAAACGAAAGGGAATAAAGGGAAGGCGTCAGCATTTGCTTTAGGATGACTGTTCCACTACCTAAACGTCCCCTAATACGACAGTTGTTAGTTTAACTGAAGCTCGAAAACGAGGAACGCTGGAGCCAACATACGTCAAGCGACCCAGCGGCCTCGAAAAGAATCGATGAACTAAATAAAAACTAAATGCGAACACTAGTTCACTCAAATTCGCGCCTAGTTCGACTCGAGCTCGAAACTAAGGAACGCTGGTGCGAACGTACGACAAGCGACCCAGCGGCCTCGAAAAGAAACGATAAACTAAATAAAAACTAAATGTAAACACTAGCTCGCTCGAAATCGCGCCTAGCTCGCCTAGAGCTCGAAACTAAGGAAAGTTGTTGCCAACGTACGTCAAGCGACCCAGCGGCCTCGAAAAGAATCGATAAACTAAATAAAAGCTAAATGAAAACACTAGCTCACTCGAGCTCGCACCTAGATCGCCTAGAGCTCGAAACTAAGGAACGCTGGTGCCAACGTACGTCAAGCGACCCAGCGGCCTCGAAAAGAAACGAAAAACTTAGTAAAAGCTAAATTAAATGTAAACACTAAACTCGTCGGAATCGCGCCTAGCTCGCCTAGAGCTCGAAGCTAACGAACGCCGGTGCCAACGTACGTCAAGCGACCCAGCGGCCTCGAAAAGAAACGACAAACTTAGTAAAACTAAATTAAATGTAAACACTAAACTACGTTCAATCCTAGTCCAAAATTCAGGAACGCTGGTGCCAACATACGTCAAGCGACCCAGCGGCCTCCAAAGAAACGATAAATTAAGTAAAACTTAATTAAATTAAGCTGAGCCTGAAGCTCAGGAGCGCTGGTGCCAACGTACGTCAAGCGACCCAGCGGCCTCGAAAAGAAACGATAAACTAAATAAAAGCTAAATATAAATACTAGTTCGCTCGAGCTCGCGCCTAGCTCGCCCAGAGCTCGAAACTAAGGAACGCTGGTTCCAACGTACGTCCAGCGACCCAGCGGCCTCGAACAGAAACGATAAACTAAATAAAAGCTAAATGTAAACACTAGCTCGCTCGAAATCGCGCCTAGCTCGCCTAGAGCTCGAAACTAAGGAACGCTGGTGCCAACGTACGTCAAGCGTCCCAGCGGCCTCGAAAAGAAACGATAAACTAAACAAAAGCCAAATGTAAACACTAGCTCGCTCGAGATCGCGCCTAGCTCGCCCAGAGCTCGAAACTAAGGAACGCTGGTGCCAACGTACGTCAAGCGACCCAGCGGCCTCGAACAGAAACGATAAACTAAATAAATGCTAAATGTAAACACTAGCTCGTTCGAAATCGCGCCTAGCTCGCCTAGAGTTTGAAGCTAAGGAACGCCGGTGCCAACGTACGTCAAGCGACCCAGCGGCCTCGAAAAGAAACGATAAACTAAATAAAATAAATTAAACCTAGCCCGAAGCTCAGGAACGCTGGTGCCAACGTACGTCAAGCAACCTAGTGGCCTCGAAAAGAAACGATAAACTAAGTAAATTTAAATTAAATTAAACCTAGCCCGAAGCTCAGGAACGCTGGTGCCAACGTACGTCAAGCGACCCAGCGGCCTCGAAAAGAAACGATAAACTAAGTAAAATTAAATTAAATTAAACCTAGCCCGAAGCTCAGGAACGCTGGTGCCAACGTACGTCAAGCGACCCAGCGGCCTCGAAAAGAAACGACAAACTAAGTAAAACTAAATTAAATGTAAACACTAAACTACGTTCAATCCTAGTCCAAAATTCAGGAACGCTGGTGCCAACGTACGTCAAGCGACCCAGCGGCCTCGAAAAGAAACGTTAAATTAAGTAAAACTAAATTAGATTACGCTTAGCCTGAAGCTCAGGAGCGCTGGTGGTGCCAACGTACGTCAAGCGACCCAGCGGCCTCGAAAGAAACGATAAATTAAGTAAAACTAAATTTAAACTCTTCTTTACTAGTAATAGAATCTAATCCTATTCGTACTGATCTATTTTCTTGCTACACTTTATATCTATAATTATATTCTGTTAGCAGCTTAAGTACGTAATGTCATGTACTTATCCTATCGTTAGTGACTAGGCAAGTTCAGGTAAAAGCGTGTTTTGGCAGTTAAATAAGTACCTACTTACTTGCACCTTATCGTGGCGTGTGTGGGGGCGGCGACTCCGACTCGACGACTCCGACTGCTAGATACCGACCGAAGGACAGCGACCGAGAGAGCGAGGAAGCCAGGCACAGCGTACTAACGTACTGTAGTACTGGAGTTGTCCGCTGTAAGGCGCTTCAGCACTTGAAGCGAACTCCGGCGGATGTATCCTGAAACTTCGCGTCTTACCCGGTCGAGCCGGACCCCGCCAGCTGAAGTCTCCCGCGATGGTGTTGAGCTACTGGAGTATAATTGTAGGTGGAAGAAATAAAAATCATAACATGTCATTAACTAAAAAATATCCTCCTCTCAAAAAAATAATAAAAATGCCTTATTAAACCCCCTATAAAAATGACATGTTACACTGGATGTTGAATTTGGCAAGAAATCCTCGATGATTTTATAGTACACTTGAAAAAGAGATTTAATCAACCTCGTGAAACAATGAAGATGTTGGCAATTCCCACGACTTCTCGAGTGATTGTTAGCAAATTCCATCATTTCCGTTTATAATTTTTTATTTCTAGTTTATTCGTAGCAGATTTGACAACATTAGTAATAGATTTTACATTAAAACTGCTTAAGAAAGTAGAAGCAAACCGCTATAGATTCGGTTATTTTTTATTCGTGATTCCTCTGATTCATTTATGGTTCACTAGAGTAGATATATATATAAGCCGGTTCTGGGTCGCTTTTGGAGACGAACAAATGTAGATTCGGTTAATTTTTCATTGAGATTTGCTGTGTTATTTCTCAGCTTCCTTTATGGTGCATTGAACCGGACTTTACATGGAATTCCGTTCGTCTCTAAAAGTGGTCTAGAACCGGCTTATATATATATATATCTACTTTTATATATATATATATATATAATTTGTATAAGTGGCAAGCCTAATTTAATTTAAATAAACATTGAATAATGAATCACAAAAAATACTTGCTCCACCGGGACTCGAACCCTGATTTCTCACTTGCCGGGTGAATGTGCTACTACATTTAGGCTATTGCCACTTATACACATTTAATAAATAAAACGTAAAATATGTATATATATATATGTTGTCATTTAAAAGGAGCATCTCATATAACATATGTTTTTAACTCAATCTACGAGTTCTGAAGAAAAATATTGAAATGAAATGTAGTATGTTATCTTACACACTGAACATCTAAAGCTCTACGTTGCGTGGAGAAGCGTTTAAAAACTCCAGCATACCCTTGTAACTGTGGGAGGTTGACAATTTGTTTAAAAACATAAATATTTCAGGAATGCCATACTAAGATGGATTATTTTCTAGCAATAAATTTATTAATGGGCGGTGCATTACTGAAGCATACCACTCGAGGGGCTAGAAAAGTTCATTTCTGTTTTTAACTAATTATTGTGATTTTTTATGAGGTCTCATTTCTATTAAGTGAGTGCGGTTTTAGAGGAACCGTCATTCGGAAATTACTTATGCCATTGTATATTGTGAATGTGGAACTAAATAGAGTAAAGCTCTGAGTTAAAACAAATGTTCACTGAAGTGAGAGACTTCCCTCATTAAACGTCGTAGTATAATTTTACTGCATACATTCAAATAACTTGTTTAAGGTATTCGTTTGTTGATTGAATGAATTACCTTGAGCGTAGTAATAACTTTATGTGATACTTTATGTAAAAGTTCAGCTTTAGAATTTGGTAACAAATTAACTTGACAGTGAAATATGTGTGCTTATTTCATTTCAAGGCAATACAAATTGTTTTAAATCACATATTTTATGATGATAGCGATTTAAAAATGTAAAACCTTATGACGCCAGGACGTCTTTTGATAAACAACGAGGTCTAAGTAGATTTGGTTGGCCGTTTTATTGCAGTGCATGGTAAGTTATAACTAAGAGGGCCAATACAATTCCTGCAACATTCATAAAGCTTTATTAGCTATATATCTACTACCTTTTTGAATTTTTTTAGCTGATTAGTTAGCGTCGCACCACATCACCCCAGGGACCTGGATTTGAATCCTGGTATGTGCGTTGTAATTTTGAATGTTAGCAAACCATAGTCTAAATTTATTTATAAATTATTTGGTTTTAAGTATTAAGTATTTCGATCATTCACAAAATAGTGTTTTCATCTGCAACATAATGTATAAGATTTAATCGCATTTCATAACTACTGGATGGTAAAATAAATCAAACTATTAGGTTGTTAATAGCTTGTTCCGTAAAATCAAACCTAATTATGTAAAAAAATTAGTTAAGTGAAATCCTTTTAATAAGTATATCCAAATTAAATTTCCTGACGTTAGAGTTCCCTGTCGATTTATTCCATTTTCTATAGACATTAATTGTATCCAAAAAACTTTAGTGGATTTATGGTAGAGTATTTAAAACTTTCAGATATAAGTCGTGTTTGTTTGCTCTTATGTACAGTCAGTCATCTTGTAACTCCTAACTTAAACGTTGTTCGTGTTATCAAGACTGATTAGGTCTGCAACAAGTGACAGTGCTTCGCTAACACTCAGCCACAAGGTGTCGTTAGACTTTTAGGTCGTTTATATTGTAAACACAGAGGACTCAAATTTACCGTTTGAAACACAATAATTTTTTTTCGTTAAGTTAATAATACACGAATTAGTTTTTATCAAACCCAAAACAAAAATATTGACCACTTTATTCTCCAGTTAAAAACTTAACATTTGTACTTTCCTTTATTTATGGTTGCTACACATTCAACAAAATAAAGAGAAGTCATATAAAAAATATATAAATAAGTAAACCATGCCTTACTTCCAGCTTACAAATGGAAAATTTTCAGAAAGACACGTTGTGCGGTACACCTAAAAAAGCGAAGAAACGAGTAAACCTATATTTACGGACTCGCCTTCGGCTCGCTGGGGGCTACGTCCCCAGGCCCCCAAAGTAAGTGCCTTAAATTCGGGGATAAGATTGATTTGGTGATTGGTAAAATTCGGACATGATGTCATGCCAGGATATTCCCAGGAGGGGGGGGGGTTTAAACGCGTTGCCTGGGGATAAGACGTTAGGGAGTTATCTGGTCATACCAGGAACTTCCCAGGGGGGGGTTAAGAGATTTGGTTATTGGTAAAATTCGGACATGAGGTCATGCCAGGGAAATTCCCTAGGGGGGGTTAACGTTACCGGGGGATAAGACACCTGGGGGTTGTCTGGTCTTACCAGGAACTTGCCAGGGGGCGGGGTTAAGAGATTTGGTTATTGGTAAAATTCAGACATGAGGTCATGCCAGGAAATTCCCTAGGGGGGGTTAACGTTACCGGGGGATAAGACACCAGGGGGTTGTCTGGTCTTACCAGGAACTTCCCAGGGGGGGGGTTAAGAGATTTGGTTATTGGTAAATTTCGGACATGAAGTCATGCCTGGAAATTCCCGGGGGGGTTGGGGGTTAACACAGGGGGTTTTAATGTAACTCAGGAGGTTATCTGGTCATACTAGGAAATCCCGGGGGGGGTTAATGTTAGCGGGGGTTAATGACACACCCCAGGCCCCCTTTTGGGGTGTTGGTCAAATTCGGGGGATAAGCGGAATTCGAAATAGTATTAGACCACTATTTTTTTGAATTTTCCAGTTTTTATCAAAGTTTTGAATCTAAGGCCATTTTGTGGCTTAACCGTTAGAGATACGACAAAAGTGACTGAACCTTTCTTGTCGGAAATTTAATTTTGTCTTCCGATTGTGCCGTCAGATTTGATCTACGACCCTATGGTTTAGTCGGTTTACAACGCTTGGCATAAAAGTCTGCACTGGTCAGCTATGGTGTAAACAGATTTTAGTGTAAATAAAGTAATAACTACCTTTATCAGATTATTAAGTTAAACAGGGGGTTTAATTTAATCAGGAGTTCATCAACCAGGAAATTCCCGGGAGAGGGATTAATGTTCTCGGGAACTATAAGAACGCGTGGTACTTTTTCTTGGAAATGTGTGTCTGGGCCACGAGGATATGTGTACAGTGTTTTTGATCAAAATAAAACGTTGATCAGTGGGTTTAAATAATTAATTCGGAAATCATAAACCATACCTGATTGTTGATAAGGAATCACTATTTCATTAAAATTAATTAAAAGCACTCTGTCCCTATCTACTTTTGAAGCTTCACTAACGCTCTCAGCCAACTTCCGATGTGGAGGGGGGGATATAGTCACTCGTTACCGTAGTAATACAAGGTTAATCTGGAACCCAGCATGAATCGCACTAATTATAGTTGCCAAAATTTAAAACACCTAAAATTGACGACAAAGAATTAGCCATTTATAGCATTTATGAGGCTTACGGAAAGATAAACGACAGAAAGCTGCTGAACCTTTTCTTTAGATCCTATGAATAAGCTAATTATAAAACATTATATATTTAAGCTAGGGCCAACGGTTCGCCCAATATCGAGCCCGAAAGGTAAGTTCTTAAGTGAAAATTTTTAACATAATCACGTTTTACGGCTACACCATGGAAGATAGAGTAAAACGTCACTGGGCCTTTTTTGTAGACCGCATTATTTAGTATTAAAATAAAATTTTGAATTTGGCCTAAAACAAAGGTTCTGTCTGCAACCTAGCCCAGAAAACAAAATCTCACGGGAAAACTTAAAAAATCAATATTTTAAAAAACACGTGTTGCGGCCAAATTTATTGGGTATAGGGCAAAATGTCACTAGACCTTTTTTGTAGACCGCGCTGTTTTCTAAATCCTAGTGAAAATTTATTTTGAGCAACGACCAACCGTTTAGCCGCTATTGAGCCCGAAAGATAAATTTTTAGGCGAAAATTTCAAAATATTTTAACTTAGTCGCATTTTGCGGCCAAACTAATGGATATAGAGTAAAAAATTACTGAAGGTTTTTTGTAGATCACTTCATTTCCTATATCTATCTTTTGATTTTATTTTGCCCTCCGACCAATGGTTTCGCCGTTATCGACCTCAAAAACAAACTTTTCACGTAAAATATTACAAAACAAATTGTACATAATCACGTTTCTCGGCCAAACCAAATGGAGATAGGGCAAAAAGTCACTTGACCTTTTCTGTAGATCGCGCGATTTGCTAATTTGATGGGGTCAATCAGATTTGAGCTACGACCAACGGTTCGGCCGCTATCAGGCTCGAAACATTATTTTTACCGAAAAAAATCTCTGGAATGTCAAATATTCGAGCGTTTTGTCGCTTAACCATGGAAGATACAGCAAAAAATCACTGAACCTTTTTTTGTAGTTCACTTCATTTCTGACCATGAATTTTTTCGTCAGATCCGAGCTAGCTTCAACGGTTCGCCCGCTATCGGGCTTACAAAAAAAAAGCCTGCAAGGGTTAAAAAAATGCGTGTTTTTTTTGGGAATTTTTTTGAGGGGCTTAAAAGTAAAAATTCCCGGTTTTCAGACTTTTCCTGTTGGTTACACGGCAAAAGGTACCTGCGTGCCAAATTTCAAGTTTCTATCACTTCTAGAAGTAGGTTTAGAATTTGTATACATCCATCAGTGAGTGAGTTACACATGCGGCTGTATAGTATATTAGATCAGTGATCTCTGACAGTAGGGAGGAAAGGAGGAGGTAACGCTCCCCAAGCTGAATATCTGCTACTTTTATTTTAACCTTAAATT
Organism: Homalodisca vitripennis; assembly: GCF_021130785.1. Classification (NCBI taxonomy): domain Eukaryota; kingdom Metazoa; phylum Arthropoda; class Insecta; order Hemiptera; family Cicadellidae; genus Homalodisca; species Homalodisca vitripennis. The sequence goes on from NC_060214.1 coordinate 61,990,133, forward strand.
GAAACTCTCGCCACAAACAACCCCCCCCCCCACCCACAAAAACGTGTGAATCTCGCATTGATTTAGGTTATTTCTTCGCAAGTTCCTCACGGAAAAGAGAATAAATACAGCTTTAATGTAATCTCTCCCTATCTTTGCCCTAAGAACTAATGTTACTTCACCTCTCAGAGTTTAAGTGAAATCTTTGCTACAAATTGTATTGTGATGTTGTACATGCGGGATAATTAATATACATATTACGTATTATAGGGAGGGATCTTCTTGTGATTATATTCGCACTAATGAAATGTCATTGTCCCTGCACGTTATAGATATCGTATCCCAGTTGTTGTCTTACAGATTTTACATTCAGTACAGGTTTATAATATTCTTCTTTCTAAAGAAAACCGTTTGATTTATATAGGACCTTTTCTTATATTAGTATAGACATTATGTTTGGTGAATCTGAAATAAACTTCTTGTTATCTTTGAAACGGTACAAGAAAATTTAGCAAGCACACAATTCTCAACTGATATTTTTAAAAAATTACCTATTATGTGAACCTGAGATGTCATAGGGATAATATTGCATTTCCTAATAAAAACAGTATTTTCACATGGATAAAAAGCCGATAAAATCTCTTATTTCACTTAGTTTCAAAATAGAAGTTTTCGAGTCTTTTTACTGGTTTTCATGTGTATGATACAGATTCTTCAAAAGTTTCCCATTTCTTGAAGCGTTAACTGAAACTAATTTAATAAAATCTGAATATATTTCTCATATTGCATAGTTTATTAGGATTCCTGGTATTAGATAATAAAATATAAAAACGAAAAAAATATCTTCATCAAGTATGATTTAATGGTTGCCTTTTTGGATGGCTATAGGTAAGACTGACTGAAAGTATCTACTACATTAAGTACATTGCTTGCAGGATCAAATCAATGTGCACAGTATATGAAAATAAGCAATTCAATCACCTAATTACCAATAGTTTACAAGGAGCTCTTTGGAAGCGCTGGGGCAGAAACATGAGGCAGCACGGGAAGGAGATGTTTGGCAGTGGTAGAAACACCTTTGAAGATTTTGAGCTAAGGCCATCTTGGAGCTCATTAGGGATTTGCACTACAAGAATGAAAATCTTCAAAAAGCGCCACAAGGTTAACTTTAAAAATTGAGATGGTATGCTTTTATAATAAAATCAGAATTACAAAATTGTATCTAGTAATCCATATAAAATGTAATTCAAGATTTATTATAAATCATATAAGCGCTTTTCTTATTCAGAAATATTATTTTATTTTTATTCATGGGGTTAAATACTTTTATAAGAAATACCTAAACTTAATTTCACATTAAATGTTCACCTAATAAACAAATTTTAATATGGAAAGAACTGAGGTGAAAGTGAAAGTTCCTACATGATAATAGTAAAAATGATGCAATATACATCGGAAGCTTTTAACGAATTCAAATTGGACAGAAAGATACCTTATGACTGTCAATTATTGTCATATTTGGGGATATGAAGTGTGTCAAAAAATGTATCAAACAAATATATTTGTAGTATACTTATGTACACTAACATTCAAAATATTGAACAATCTTATCGTAGTTTTATTGATTTTAATGTAAATCATCAATATATAGACAGTATTGTATGTTCGTAAAATTTTTCTTTGAAGTTATTTTCCGCAGTATAATGGATTAATTGTTTTTTGTGAATCTTAATTCTCAAAAGATCTTTCCCATCACACAATCCTCTTAGATCTGATTAAGCACAACTAATTTAACAGTTATTTATATATTTACATAATGCAAATAAAGTATACATAATAAGCAACGTACAATATGTTACTAAGAGTTAATATATTTTTATAAATTATATACACTAAAAAAACATATAATTTCAAAAAAGGAACAGTACAAAAATGATAACAGCGAACTTATGAACATGTAAGTAATAACAGTGATAAGTTCTTAAAGGTAACAATAACTATAATCTCAAAGGTATCTAAAATAACAATAGGTAATAATTATATGACAAGATCGTTTGGAAAACTACTAAATAATTAATGACACTTTACTATTCATAAAATTAGAAAAACGATTAATTATTAATAAAAATCATTGTGAAATTATATTTTATAAAAAGATCAATATAAAACTAATATTAACCATACGGCAAATTAATTACAAATTAGAAAAAACATTTAAAAAGTAACAGCAATAACCTTTATATTCCAATTTTAGTTAAAAAAGAAACCGTTATTTTTAAAGGCATGATGTTTTTAAGTCTTTAAAATTATATTAACTAAAAATATTATCGTATAACTATGCTACGATATTAAGTAAAGTATATTCAAATTAAAAAAAAAAAAAAAAACATAAATACGGAACACTTGATCTAATTGTTCGATATTCATATTAGTTGTTTATAGAATTAAAGAAATAAATATTTTTCAGTGGATCTAACGTCTGTTTTTAATCTGATTTTGTAATTCAGCATCAGTATATGTTGAACATGACACATGAATCCCTATGCTGGAACGTTTACGTTCAACACTTAATCTCTCTCTGAAAACGAAGATGCTCCAAGAAGAGTAATATAATTATGAGTAAGCGAACAGTAACTACCAAAGGAGGTTCTTGATAGGGACATTATGTAAAGCCCTTGTAATTACATTTGCAAATTTACAGTGCGTTATCATTATGCAATAACACGTTTTGAAAACAGAGAGTATCACTGAAATACTTATTTGTCTTCAACTTATTACACAAGGAAGCTCGTTGCACATCAGTTTGTTGTTTATTTGTAGGATTATATTGCCTTATTAATGAAAGAAGTTTAGGTTTAATTATGATAGTTGACCTGAACCCCAAAAGAGATTTGGAATGTATATGTCAACACATTCAAAACTATCCCTTAGCTATTCTTTTAATCAATAAGGTAATCTATATTCACATAATTCTCACTTTACACAGCATTCAGCACATTTTTACTATTATAGATATATAGAAATACACGTTAAACCAAACATTTTAAACTATACGAATATTGTAAAAAAAAAAAAAAAACACTAGCCGTTTTCTTTGCGATGAATTATAAAAGATATAACTAAAAGATTGTCTTCTTTACATTCATTATAGCGGATATTATAATATCCTTAATATGTCTTTACTATCAAGGTGGGTATATTCACACTAATGCAAAATTTGAATGCAACTAATTCACAAAATATACAAAATGGATAAATGTGTTACGTATACTACATACGTTTTTAAATTTCCACTTTGCTGATATCTGTAAGATGTTAGGATGATAACCATTCGAATTTTGGAAAGTTATTATGCATTATAGTGCAAAACGAAAAGGCGTTTTAGAGTTCTCAAAGTCATGCACAATAATGTTTGTATCAACGGTCTTTTGTTATAACACATGCGGTCTAAGCATGGTTTGATAATGTGTTTACAAAGTTTTTACTATTATACAACATTATGGAAATAATAATACACTCGATTGCTCTCGAAGTTTTTAAATGATATTGAACTTCATACAGAGGCAGTATTTATTTATAGATTAGATGAGTTTGTTGAACAGCCTTAACAATTAAAACGTTGTTAATATGGTGATCATTCACAATTTTTCTTGGTATTCATGCAGACAGACGGACAGAAATTAAATTATTAAGCGATAACCTTCCTTAATCGTCAGTTAATAATATTAATATCGTGATGTATTTATCACCAGTGCATTGTTCATTAATCTGCTCATATCAGTTATACATATATCAAAACATTATGTCTACGTTTCAGTACAATTTATAAGAGTAACTTTTAAAACAGAACTAAATAACTATTTAATTTCTATAGATGAGCATCCAACCAATGTAGTATAAATACCGCTTTTGTCTACTGGTAAATCTATAAATTTCTCATGCCCTTCGTGTTTATATAACTGAAGTTTGCAAAAGGAATGAAATATGGATTGAAATTTTTGTAAATCTTATAAAAACACTATGTTGACATTTCTGTGTCTCGTCATTTTTAACCAAATCAAAGTATGACAATTTATTAGTGGTATCAAGTGCACTTTCGACCCTAGGTGATTTTCTTCATCTCATAGTTTGTCGAATACTGTGTATTAGAGTTATATTTTCTGTGGTTTCCTACATTGTAAATGTTATTTATATGTCACAATTTAGTAAATTTTATTAACAAAACTTCGTTATATATTCCTCTATTTATGCAAAGTTTTCAATAATGGAATAATGCTAACACTTCTTAATAAGCGTTTGTTTTCAGACAACAATATTTCATATCCAAATACAATCGATTCTATAAGAAAATTTCATATTCTTTTTTACTCTGTAAACACTAGTTTCCAATTAGCTAACTAAAATTAACTGTCCATGTTTAAATATAATGGAATTCGTTAAAGAAAATATTTCCAGATCTCCTGAAATATTTAGTATTTGCTTTGGAAATTGAATTCTCATTGATTATTTCACATAAAACCCCTGAAAATCATCTTCTATATATTTAAATGTGTTTTTCTTTACAAAAATCATTTTAGCACACGTCTTTTATTCATTAATTTCAAAACAGACTAACATAAGAAGCTAAATATTATATGTATAACTATAGTAGAATGAACTATTACGTAAACTAATTATTCAATGATGAGTAAATATTTGTTGAATATATCGTACGATAAAGTATAATGTGCTTCAAATAATAACATTAAACAGATTGATAACGTAATTGATAAAGTAATATGAAACCCTTGTCATGCACAGAGTTTTAAGAATGCCACTCCCTTCAAAATAAAATTCAAGCCCTTACATGTACTTTATATTGGGTGATAATATTTCAAGAGTATATTCACAGCGTATGATGTATCACCGTAGGATGTGTTTGGTTCCAGAACAAAGGATCTTTCGAGTGTTATGGCTATAATACTTCAGGCGACACTTACACTGTACCGTGTTTCTCCTAAATTAATTTAACTAACCTTTAGTTCTATAATTTCATCCTTAAATTTAGATTTGATAATGCAGGATTAATATATTAATGCAATACTTGGATAATTAATAAGGATTGTTTGCAGGAAAGAGTAAAAAATAATAGTGAGTAAATATAAAACTCTTCATCTAACAGACTATAATAATTTAAACATAAAACAAGAACGTAATCTAACAGTTAGCTGTTTGACATGGAAAATAATAATGGTGTCTTCATAACTTATATCAGAATTCTAGATTTTATTTCATAAAGAAATTTTGTTTATCAATGTTTAACTTTTTTGTCAATAAAAACAATTAGTATTAATAGGAGAGTAATTTCCACAGAGAAAATCACCTCAGTCGATAAAAAGTATTTTTCACGAGCTTGGAACTGCTTTTGAATGTCAAACTTTCAAGATACTATTGAACAGAATTTTACCAACATATGAATATGTTTATTTCATACTAGTGTTATACGCTTTTATTATTTTTAGCTGTTTCTTCTTCTACTATCAAAAGTATGGCCGTTAATGTCCTGCTTCAATTCATATCGTAATTTGGAGGAAGATATCACATAAAAAATAAAACTGGCTGTATTTTATGTTAAATGGTTGAACATATAAAGTTTACGAGAATTTCAGTCCAATTTATAGTTATAACATATACATTGATTTCTTCAACAAATACTCGTACATTTATAAACATAAAATATCTTACTTCATTATGCAATAATCGTACAAAGTAACATGACGATAGGTAAACATACGTATACATTGAGACTAAAGTTTGTAATGCTATGTTACAATGCGGGTTTTATAGTAATTACCTATGTCAATTAATGACTGCATGGATATCTCATTTCATTGCATGTGTGCTAAGCCTCCCCATTTCATTAACTGGTTAATTGAATGTGTATGTGTAACTCTCTGTAGTTACATCACATCGTATGAGTGTGAGGGTTTTAATGAGGTTTCACAACTAATCTCCAGGACAGTGGTTCATAATTAACATTATATCAAAATAAATATAACCACTTATTATATCCAGCAATGGTTAAATAAATAATTAAATAAACTTAGAAAACTCTTTTTTATTTGATATACTAGCAGCTAACTATAATTTTTACGCAATGTTCTGCTGAACAACTGGGAAATTTCTAGGCACATCCATTGTAAATGACATACCAAACCATCTTGTAACGAGTATTAATTTCTAAAATATATTGCAATCTACTGATTCATTTTAAATAATTAAACAAGAAGTTTACACATACACATACACACACACACCACACACTTTTAAATAAATATGTATTGAAAAAAGTACTTGATTCAATGTACTGGTAATGGTATAACGCAAAACCAATGTCAATCTCTAGGTAAACAGATGACTAGCACTTGGCTGTCATGGGCTGTAGATATTTCAGGTCTCCCCATTTTGCAAAAGAATGTAGGTGATTTGGTTTCACCAAGATAACTTCCCTTCCTGTTTTAGTCATTTTTACAATGTGCTACTTAGAATGCTCTTCAACAGGTTGCATACATTAAATTACAAAAGCCCTTGATACTGTTACTTGAATGACAAGAAATACATTTTTATGTTTATGTTTACAGATCCATGCACACAATGTTATACGAAATAAATTACCAAGAAAAATCACTATAAACACAGTTTTTGCAGTTTTTAGACAAATTCATAACAACTTAAGCTCACTCATATACCCATTTAAAGAAGAGTGTCTGCAGTTGATTTTAGTGGGAAGGTGAACATATGATGTTTGATAACTTTTACATATAAGTTAGTATGTTTTGAACAAATAGCATTTATTACTCAATGACATTTTTAGCAGGTGTTGTATTCACAGATTTCAATAAATCAAATTATGATATGTGTCTTTCCCTAGGATAACAAATCAAGCCATCACTACACTGCTTGAAACTAAGCTAATGTCGCTACATGTATATCCAGCACTGGAAGCTACTCTTTAATATGCCGTAACGTGTACAATTCATTTATAGGATTTGCATGAAGTGTTAAGTGAATTGTATAACCGAAGTGTTATATAATATTTTATTACCGTTACAAACACTTATCCTGACTTATCCGTTTTGTATACAACGAAGTTTAGTTAATAACTCAACATGGCTTTATTTAAATCTTGACTTTTAACAACCCATCCAAAGTTCCGTCGGTCCGTCCGTTGGTGCTATAATTCTCGATAGAAAGGTCCTTGAGATTTGAAACTTAGTACAAGGGTTTATGTTAGTACAAGGAAGATTGCTATTGACGTTGGAGTCAGAAAATAAAAAAAACAATAAGTGATAGGGGGTTCTGTATATCTGCTCGTCTGCTCGTTCGTGCAAAAACACAAGAGATGGTTAATAGAGACCTAAAATTTAGCTTAGAATTGGACCAATGAAAAATTATTTATTTTTGACTCAGAAGGTCAAAGGTCAGTTTGTATATGCGAGTATATACATCTTCCCGTCTATGTGATAACTCTTTATTAAAGGTTACTTGATACTTGAAACTTAGTTCATAGGTTCCCCTTGGTCCTAGCAAGAACTATGTTGAATTTTAAAATCAAATGGAGGTAAAATTATGTCTACTTGCCAGTGCGATGACTCATTCGTTCTGTTCATACTTACTGTAAGCTCCTTAGATATCGCGTTATATTGGTTTATTCAAACCAAATTTTGATATTATACAACATGAAAAATTAGAATTCTTTTCTCCACACTTAAACTGATATCGACATTTACAGTTTTGCACGTAGTAGAACTAGTTTGTATTGTGCTTTGAGAAAGAAATTAATCTTCCTTGGATCAATGTTTAATAATATCCTTACATTTTCAAAACAGATAAATTATCAGAATGCTACAGTCTTTATAACAATATTTGATAAGCAATTAAGCAGTGGATGTAACATGAATAAATGTATTTAATCTCTGAGCAGTTTTATTTTTTTTTAATAATTTTGAATTATTACATGCAGTATTATGCACTCTTAGTTTTAGTTCATATTCTTACCATTTTGAGGTCTACGGGTTATCGTGGCGTTTCTTACTTTCAAAGTCGGAAGAAAAAGAATTACATGTAAGAAAAAGTACACCATCACGTGTTTTACGGAATTACTTTATAATAACTCAATACTAAGAAAAATTGTTTCTTAAAAACCATATTACGAAATAGTATATTATGTAATACCAGTAAATACTCGTTCATATCCCGTCGCTCAACAGAAAATCCGAGAGGAATTATGTAATGCTGTATTACAAGGAATCTATAAAAGGTTTCGAAAGCTGTTAAGTTACATAATGCAGGATAAATATGATCATCGGAATTCGATGTGTTTACGTTAGCTGTTCAATTTGTGATATTCTCTTAAATCACTGTTTATTCATCTAACGTTGGATCGTTAATTTACTTTACTCCATTTGTTTGTCTCTAAATTTTCTGAACGGGATGTGTACTAGTAAACCATTTACATAAACAGGTCATAAATATTTGTGTTTTCAACTCACACTAACGCTGTGTTATATAGAGTTTATTTTAGTAATCGTAACGTTTAATAACACGAATATATTAATACATTAAAGTAACGTGCGTAAATACACTGCTCATCTATTTTGCATAGTAATTTTACAAGTCATGGTGTGAATACACAAAATCTCGTGTTGCAAACAGGTTTCGCTGAGGTAGGATAAAACATTTCAGGTGTATATCACATTTCATTCTTGAGGTTTCTTGCCAACAGACAAACAGAAAACGTACATAAAACAACTGTTTTATTCGCCCGGAAGAAACTATGCCAGCATATTGAGTGATAGTGTTTAATAATGTACAACGAAATCCCATGTATAGCCATGCACCATCGTAAAACTAATTCTTGTCTGTACAGAAATAAATGTTTACGCAGTCTGAAATATTCTACAGTCTAGGGATGGAATCTTCTTGAAAATACCTTACAGATGTGTCACTAAATTGGGTTATTCTGTTAATTTCTCTTTTCCATCATAGTTACTTATACACTAATATAAATATATTGGCTCAGTTAATTATTGTAGAGTGTCATGCATAAATCCGATTGATAAATATTTTTTCATGTAGACAGTAACGAAAAATATTTTAAAAACCGCAAGTCATAAGCCTTGCTAATGCTCAGCCAAGTAGGATATTGGTTAATAATATTGAGAAAGGTTACTTTTTTGACGACAATTATTCTATTTTAGTTTGAAAATCAATAAGGTAGAGTGGTATTTACTTGTAGGTATATACTTTTGTGGGATTCCTGTTTTATTTTACACACCAAATATATAAACCATGATTAATAGGTTAAGGTCTATTGTAAAACTAAAAGATCTTTCCAATGTTTAGATTCTTTGACGCATTATCACTGTATAGTAAAGTAAATTATCAACGCTCTTTTTAAGTACAACTGTTTATTCAAAGGGCGTTCATTTACGTTTTAGCTATTAATCCATACTATTAATTAATTTTCAAACATTTGGTTTATGTTCTTCTTCATATTTTTCCAAAACAGAAACTGTTACTCATCAACATGAATTTCATTTATGTACTTCATGTACTACTAAAATATTGTTTACATTATTCAAGAAACGTATGAGGTGATTTATGAATTAAACCACTTCGTGTTTCTAACACTAAGCCCTGGTGAGGTTAACTACTCCTCTGCTAGATATTTCTCAGTTGGGTTACCTCAAACCGAACAAAATAATGACTTTATATTTTCATGAGCAATGTTTAGCTGCACATATAGTTTTATTTCAGTTTCTCTTTACAATAGAGTTTTGTTATTGTTCCAGGATAGTATATATATATATATATATATATATATATATATATATATATATATATATATATATATATATATATTTATAAATAAAGAGTTCAGCTGTAATTAATGCTTAATTCAACGCGTTAAAACTTTTGATTCATCAATTAAACACATTACTATCCTTCAATCATATCGTCCCGAAAATTACCGTAAGGAGTATACAACGTAACGTAGTGGTTAGTCTTGGGGTACCAAGCACTTCGCTTTACTATGTTAGAAGAAAGCTGTCTAAATACTTTAAGTATTAAATTCGAAAAAAATCTAACACAAGATATGAAAGTGATTAAGGTACAATTTATTTTATTTAACTTTGAAATAATACTCTCTTAACTCAGACACCTTTTTATGCAAAAATAATAAAAGATATTCATGTAGAGCTGTGTTATATGTAACGTGTATAATTTCTTTTCAAATTCACAATAAATAAAAGCATATTTAAAAATAATGTTAATTATAATATTATACACATTGGCACTAAAAACTTGATTCTTATAAAAGAGTGAAGTTTTGTACTGGGTCACCTGGTATTGAGAGGTACTGCATGTTGGGGTTATTGAATAAATTTTAAAATTTTGTTAACTTCTCACAAAAATGGAAAAATATTGTGTATTTTCAGTTGTGTGGAGTTATTATCCCTGTTAAAGGTCAACTATAATGAATCAATTATTCTTAAAGTTAATTTTATCAAAAACCTTTTTACTTAAGTTAATATTTTTGTGGCGGATAATTATCATAATAATACATTACTAGATTTTGATTTTGAAACCTGATTGATTATCGTGAAACATATCAAGATGTGGAAGTAAACGTTTATAATTAAATCATCAGTAATTGTTTTAGGTGTGGTCAAAATCTAAATATTAATGTTACACTAACGTAAAAGACCACTTATGTTCAATAATTGAATTGAATTGTATGATCCATAGTATGGAAACTCATATTTTACAAAGTTTTTCAAAACAACTCTGATACAGAAAATCAACTTAGTGGACGAACAACATTTAAGTCTATTTATATTAATGTTTTGCTACCTACCACATAATTTTCCAAATATTTAACACGCATTATATTTATATCTCATTAGACACTGAATAGCTTATAATTTCCTTTTAGTCCTCATGTGAGTACGATTGATAAATAAAATTGGCCTAGGAGATCGGAATGTGCACAAAACTACAATTAACGTAAAATAACGCGTGCATGTATCCAATGTTTAGTAAAATATGACATGAAACATAAAATTAAAATAAAATGGCCGTGTTACTGAAAACTTCGCACCTATTATGAGAACAGAAAAGTTGCGGCTGGCAACAAGAAAAATAACGTCAACCCTTCACGTTACCCAGGCAGTCGGCGTCCTATAATCGTAATGACTCTTTTTTCTTACATGACATTTGAACAGATATTTACCTCATATCTCTCTCTCTCTCTCTCTCTCTCTCTCTCTCTCTCTCTCTCTCTCTCTCTCTCTCTCTCTCTCTCTCTCTCTCTCTCTCTCTCTCTCTCTCTCTCTCTCTCTCTCTCTCTCTCTCTCTCTCTCTCTCTCTTCTCTCTCTCTCTCTCTCTCTCTCTCTCTCTCTCTCTCTCTCTCTCTTTCTCTCTCTAATTATCTTTAATTTTTTACACAATAGTTACTCATAAGATCAAAGTCAAAATTAATACTAGTATTCTACAAATTCACGAAGTTAAATTTATAATAATCGAATTTCATGTTGTGTTATAGAAATGAAGCTTTATGATATTTTTTAAGTCTATAGGCCAGTTAATTCTTGACATATCCTACGGACAGACAGATGTACAAACATACAGAAATTATCATTAGGGTTTAGAAAATTATTTATAGGGTTCACTAATTCTCAGCCATAAATAATAATTACACATAAAGGGGTAAATACTTAATAATGGAACATTTCAAACTTAGTTTGAAATATTTTCAATATATGAAAAGCGTGGTTTTAAGTCAATTTATTATATGATCATTTGTAACTTCAATAATATAATGTAGTTTAGTAAAATAATACAAAATGTGGTCTTACTTTAAATAGTTGAAAGCATGTTTGAAATCGGCTATTATTTTATTATTCTAATGATGTAGCATTGAGTTTTATAATTATTTCAATGTTTTCATTAGTTTGTTTAGATAATTACTGTATTCTCTTAGGATATGATTTGTTGGATTTGTGCTACGTTAAATATAACAATGGTGTACAAATCATACAAATGTTAACCAAGGCGATGATAACTATGAAGGTACACACATCTGTTCACGTTAAGAAACATCATTTGTTCTATCAGAAGAATGTAAATGTTTGCTCTCCCCGACACCACTTGCCGTAAAGCTTAGTCTCTCGTGTGTTCAGCAGTGTTCAATGATTGTTACAGCTCTCGGCCTACACGTGGGAGACAAGCGTGATCTAGGTCAGGCTTTTATTAACAAGGAATGCTTGTTGAATTAGGTCTCCACATTTTATTTGCGTGAAGCGAACTCTACTGATTTGAGTCACTAATTTTTACTTGTTAACCAGTATTTTAAAAATTGGAACCCTTAAAAAGGTGCACATCAGTAGTTACTGCACTTGAGGTAAGCTGTTTTGTATCTATCAATCATAAAATATTTCTGCTAATATTTAACTTAATGTAGGCATAATTTGTGTATTTTCTAGAGAATGACCTGAATATTGTGAAATTGTTGAAAAGATATAGGATACCCTCTCATAGGGTAATTTATAATTTGTATTAAGAGGCCAATTATTCCTCACAAAGTAATCGACTTTTTGATACAGCATTTTAACTGATAATTTTCACGTCACGTCACGCATGTTCGCTCTGTAGTCGCTAGAAGCGGGCATTTTGATGTCTGAATTTCTCCATTCTTACTTTATAATAAAAATAAAACGAAAATAAAGTTTTTTTGAATATTGGGTTTTAAAAACCCAATACTATTATTATATTTTTTCATAGGATTGATTTCAGTAGGCTATACATATATTTAAAAATTTTGAGAGTAATATAAAGCCAGTATTTTTTTTTAGAATACAAATTGACCTTTAGTGTTTTTTAGAAAAAAATTAGATTTATTTAGTTACAGGGTTGCGGAAACCATATTCTTCGAATGACCTCAAATATTGTAAATCGCGTACCAATAAAATATGGTGGTATTTGTGAATGCCTATGTTTAATAGATAAAGTGATACAAATTTATATCATAAATGTTTGGAAATTGGTGTTAATTTATTTGATATGATATAATTTAAAAAATGTATAAGTTCTCTAGGTCAAACTCCTGAAGTATTTACAATTTACTTTTTAAAGATAAATTAAATGTATTATTGTCAGAGTATAAATACATAAGTATATGGAACTAAAAAATATGCTGTGTTTACAAGATATTTAGCAAGATTTTGTTCCAGAGTTTTTATTTTTTTACTTCAGTTTTATTTAGCGAGTGCCAAAAGAACTAGTCAACTAGACGTGGTGGTACTTACAAAGCTCTGTAATCTTAATAAAAAATATAATTGCAAGCATTAGCTGTCTCAGCTTATGTGTATTTATCATTGACATCGGAATTATACTAATAAAGAGTATAAACCACTAACGATAAATCTAGTTTATAAAAGTATCAATGCATTAAATTATGCGCCTACCCTACATTCTTTTATTTTAATTTCAAACCCTCAAACATGATTGATGAAACAACCTTTTGTTCACTGGACAAGATACAAAGAGGTATGTAACGAGTTAATCTATTTAGTCAAAGTTATTTTTAGTTGTCTGACATTAAATAAAACAATTTTACTGAAGTATATATTATATACAATTTTAGGCTTAACATGGACAAGAAGATTTTTTCATTTTGCTACGAAATAATTAATTGTAGTGTAGCAAGATTTCAAGACAATTTCCGTATAAAATGTAACTTTTTAAGATTACTCTTTAATTTGCATGAACAGCAATCGTTTGTAAGAATTATTACTTACATAATAATGGTAGAAATTACAATTTATTTTTAATTCTTATTATGTGCACATTTTTAAAGCGAAATATCCCTTTAAACATTAAATTTTAACTAAAATTTGCTTTAAAATATTTAAATTATTTCATTCCTATTTTGGAAAAAAATTGTTTAATTTCTTATCCACAAATTTCGAATAAAATAATTATTTGTTATTAAGTTTAAAAACGCTAACAATACTATTAAGTATAACATAATATATCAGAAATGTAAATGATCTTACTTGAAGAACTCATATTTGGTATAAAATCATAATATTATAAGGTTGGGATGTTTAAGGACAAAGGTGGAGAAGATACGAGTGTGTTGCGTCATAATAAACAATACGCTAGCAGACCTACAGTTCAACCCGGCTTATGTGGGATGGAAGTGATGTGTGAAGAGGTGGCGCGTGGGGGTGGTGCAGAAAAAGAACTTATTCAATTTCTTTAGAGATGGCATCCCTACTTCAACTTTGTAATGCTGTCTTTAGACATGTGTAAAGAGTAGACACATGTTAGTAATGCTTAGTTTAGACAGAATACACGTAGCAGTCAACCATCTCATTTTTGTGTCCTCTAAAACAATTTTATTTTGACAATATAATACTAGAAAAGAAATATTGAATATTTGAAGTATTTATATATTACAGGCATAACTCTTAATGACAATAAATAGAAATTGCAGATACCGAATTTCAGGTACTTACATATGTGAAACTTGTGTTGACTTCTAGAGTTGTATTCGTGTTAACCACATGGTATATAATTGTACTTACATATACTAATAATCAGGTTAAGTGTGAGCAAGGACTATGTAGTCCTAACTTCGCCTGAAAAAAACGTTTCATTTCATTTCATGGTATCTTAGAAAATAGTTGTTTAGAAGTCTTTTCATTGTTTCATTTATGATATATTATTATTCTTAAAGGTCACTTGGTTTTAGGCATTAAACTTATAATCACTTATATTATATTTTTAGTATAAGAAATAAATTCATAAAAGAACTTAATTTTCCTAGCACCAGATATTTTTGACATTTTAAATGATTAGCACCATATCAGGGGCGGTTATGTTAGGAAAAGATGTTTTACTAACCAAACTATGGCAATTAAATAAAATAAGTCCCACCGCTCATAAGTACTCGCGTCGCCTAATTAAACGTATATAACATCAAAATACAAATACCATTTTCATTTCTTTGTATGTTATTTTCTATTTTTTATATTATTAAGCAGGTATGTAATGCATAAATCATAATATTTTTATAATTTTACTACTTTAAACGACATGTTCAGTGGGGTTGTTGGATACATAATCGTTAAAAATGCTGAATGTTACCGTATGTGATAATAATAATTATTATAAGCTTCACAGCTCATGTTTACATTATTTTTGAAATCAGAGACACTCGCAAGAGTAAATAACGATACTTAATCTAGAATAAGTAATCGGATTAAAACACACTTTAATGTGAGGCAGAACCTATAATTTATTACATGAGTTTTTAGTAAAATAAATGAATAAATATTGTTGGATATTAGACTAGTTATAAAACATAAATGTAATTTTTGGACATGTAGTTGTCATGTATACAGTATGCTGGGTACAATTATATACTACTTGAAAATATATAAAAATTCCCTATAAAACACATTTGAAGTTTGTATACAGAAATGGGAGGATCTTATAGGTATTATTAAAATGTTTCATACATAACGACTTTTGCCCAAGGTAATTGGAGTATTTAATATATCGGGTATTTCTCTTTAACATCAGATATTATGTTTATATGTACATTATATCAACAAAATATGTGCAATAATTAATTGTAATAGAATTTTAATTTTCAATTTCAAATTTTAAGAAGTCTTTGTTTGTTTTTTACCTTTTTTTCTAATGATGATGTTCGGATAGTTTAAGACTTAATAAGTTGTCAAAAAATACCTTTTAAGGAAAACATTTTTAAATTTAAATTATAATATCATGGATAAAAATTTATTATATCCACCGTAGTAAATCTGAATACTCACATTACAAGCTAATATAATTTAATAGAGAAAACTGCTATGTATTGCGATGTCAAAGAACATAGAACGCATACGGACATACGTATGGATGGTCTGACCATTTACTTTTGGACCCTTAAGTCAATTAAAGACCTTCCTGGAACGAATAAAAACCAAGCCTCTCGGGCCATTTTATTGAGAGTTATTACACCGATACACAAACAGACAAGCTAAATGCTTTTTAGCCGTCTGACCCCAAGGTAAAATAAGGTTCTTCCTTTGATCAATGAGAACCTATGCACCAGGTTATACTATTTGCTAAGATATTTCTACTAAGTGTTATTACTTAGAAAGTCAGAAGAATTTAACCTTTTGCCCCAAAAACCAAAATCTTTCTACCTTGGATATCATGTACCAAGATCCAAGTATCTATTTTCGATAAAGAATTATAAATGGATGGATGCAAATGCGGTTGGATAGATGGACGTAGAACGGACAGTAAAAAGAATTTCAATAACGCTCTTCCGTATTCTTATAGTATATTTATCTTTCTATCGTTATCTATATTTATACGTCTTCCCCAGTTCTGGAAATTAATTTTTTAACGTTTTACTTGAACAATACATTTTAAAATCTTATTCCCCTACGGAATTTATTTTTTAATTAATGGGACTCCTCTCACGCACATCCGTTATGCACTTATGTGAGTAAATATTTCCACAATTACTTAGAGCAGGTCACATATAAATATTTTCTTACAAATTTATGTTTTTATTATATATTAGAGTAATTTTATATTATAAATGGAAAATTTTAATCCTAAAACTTATGAATTTCTCTAACATAATGGAAATAAAGATGCTTTTTTATTTATTTGTCGCTGCACAATGCCATACGCTGAATGATCCTCAAAAGAGCCACATAAGTACCTGGTACATTTCTGAAGTCACTGGTAATCTTTTTTTGAAATCCATTAAAATTATATGCAGAACAGCTAACATTTGTATTGATTAAAACATCTATAGTTGGCGATTGTGGTTAGAAGAAATGATTAGTGCCGTTATACACTCACTATAGAAACGGTTGCATTAGGAACACCTTTTGATGCTTCTAGCTAGTATAATATTTAGAACTATTTCATTGATTTAACGTAATAATCAATATTTCATTAGATCTTTTACGGCTATTAGGAAAAACTGCATACTTTCCCTTTCCTCCCCGATGACATGGGTTCTTTTTACTTAGTGTAAGGCCACACTGGGTCTAGATGAGAACAGAAATAATCCATTGCTTCTGCCCCTATTCTTCAGTTCATTCAATATGTGAAGACTTAAAAATGGTTTTCAAAGTGATCCCACAAAATTGCAAGAATTGAATTTTGCAACAATGCTTGAATTTGGTGTGAATCAAAATAACTGTAATTGTAATTATTACAACGACCACGTCAGCTAGTAACTAGGATTTTTATATTATAGTGTTTCCTTTCTTTCATTGGTTGGAAATTTAAAATAAGACGTATATTGGCTAAATTTTTAAGATTGACTACCAATAGAAATTTTTATATAGCTGAAAAATTACATAGCTGGTTAATTTGGATAATTAAGTTTCAAAGGCATGTATTTAAAGTACTATTTTAACAAAGTTTCAACATTCTACAATAAGATTAAATTAAATCTTTACTGTAATAGGTTTAAAAAAATTACCCCTTCACTGTTTCACTGATTGTGTAGACTATGTTAACGGAACAGGATATAGAAATTTTCAAGTAATTTAAAATAAAGCAAATTAGAATTAAAAAAATAAGTGCATATATATATATATATATATATATATATATATATATATATACACTATATATCGATAGCCGATAAGATAAATTATACATTAGTTTGGGTTACACCAAGCACTCTAGTTGTCATATTGGAGACTCAAATTTACCTGTACCTGATGAAAAGTTGATACTAAAATCTTGCAGGGCCGGTCACACGCCATGATTAGTTCCTTAGTTTGCCAAGATCAAACTAAGGAACTAATCATGGCGTGTAACCGGCCCTGCAAGATTTCATTACTATATACAGTACGTAGCCTTGCTATAACCTTACGCTTGTGAAGAATGCCCTAGGTCCCACATCACTTGTAGGAGCAGGAATAGTTTAAAGAAGGATAGTATATGTACTGAATGTCTAACTTGCAAATATGGCTATATATAATTATGTATCATTAAGGCTGATATTAAGACTAGATCAGTTTCATGAGTAAAATATTGATACTACTGAAATCGAGGTTTCAGTGTTCCCAATCACTTATTGCTTGCTGTAGTTGTCTGAGACCAGGAATTTCTTAGAACACGCTGAGAATATTATGTTTTGGATATTTTACAGTAAATATAGTGGTTTACAACAAAATAGTGGTTTTCTTCACTTTAAAATTTGTATCAACTGTATCAATTTTGTACAAATTTGATAATTTTGTATAAATTTTCATACATTTTATTATTTAACTGACACTATTTTATCATTCAATCTTTCAAATTTTTATGTTGCACACGATAGTTCAACTAATAAAATAGATTAAATCTGAAAACTTCAAGTTTCTTCCTAGTTAAACTGCAATTAATGACCGACATAATTCTTCATCCTATTTTAACCGTATATTAAAAAGCAATAAAAAATATATATTTACGTGTTTTAGATATTTAAATCGTGATAAAAAAGTATAGCTAAAATTAGTTTAAATTTGTGGTTTTTAAATGTGCTACTTATTACTGCTCATAATTTGTTAAGCTATGTTGTTAGAGAAAGAATATTTTAATAAAATTATCATTTAAAATTAACGGTCAGATTTTGTAACAAAGTAATTGTCTAATTGATTTGAATTTATAACGTTACCATTGAAAGTTGAGATAAAATATCTTCGCAATTAATCTGCGGGAGTTACGGCTCAGTTTCCGTTGATACCCAGAGTTGAATTCCCGTTTCCTGCTTTATAATAACAAACCTGTCTATATTTATCAACCAAACATTTATCTAATGGGGTACAGGGTATAAAGCTACAACAATTTTAACAATTTATTTAATAACAAGAATTTATACTATATAAATTATTGGGTAATCTTTCTTGAAATTTCATTATTCATGCATACTTGTATACACCCTTCGGAAAATCATTATTAAACCATTTTTTTAATATTCTCGTAATATATTTCATCGTCGTGACGTTATATTTTCTCCTAACGTATGTCACGTAATACATCATTCACTTTCTAAGCCCTCACTTTCTTTCTGTACTTTTAACTCGTACTGAAACAATCGAAAAGAGAACAGTTTTAAAGCTTTTTCGGCCGTTTAACATTCGACAAGATTTTTACGATAGTAAATGACAATGTTAACGCTTATCGTGCGGCTCTGTCATGTTTTAATATAACTACAATAACAACTAGGTCGGTGTAGTCCATACGAGCCATATTATTCCTGGTGAAACAACTTCGTAGTATTAAATTTGTCAAATTTAATATCACTAGTAATTGAATATACACTTTCCAAAATAAATGTTATTATTGGGAGGCCTTTCAGATGTAATGATTCTATGATCAGGCAACTTCACAAATGAATAAATATTTCAATTTTTCTAAACAATAGATATTTAATTAATAAACGGTAAACGATTTTGAAATATGGTTAGCCAGTATGAATATTTAAACAGAATTTAAAATGTACATGGAATCGACGCATATGTTGAAATTAAACGCAACGACTGCGATAAAAACTTACATTTGCCAAAAGAAAAAGGAGTCTCAAGACACAAGAACACTGTGTGCACTTGTAAAATATGGAATAACTGAAAAATCTGCTATTGCGAATCGCTGTATTGAATCTGGACACATAATCTCTAATACAAAGTTATAATTATTGAAAGAGGTTTCAAACAAAATACACTTAAGAGCTTTTACATTAACCGGAGCTTTTACAAAAACCTAATAATAATGAAGACGGACCTATTCCAAATTAAATTCTACTATCATCTCAATTTATAAAAGATTTAAATGAAATTCTGTTTAAATTTTTATACTGGCTAACCGTATCTCTAAATCTATTACTATATGATATTCTTATATCTGTTAGTTATAAAAATTTAAATATCATTAATTCTGAAATGCCATGGAAAAATAAATTGTTTATTGAAGAATGTATGTTTATTTAATAGTGATATTAAACTAAACCTTTTCCAATGCTTCAAAATTCTTCATTCAATATTTGTCAAATTATATAAGTTGTTATGCATAATATTAAATAATATACAGGGTGTCCATAAGTTACTTTGGCAATCGTTACCATTTGTTTTGTCAGCTCAAAATATGATATAAATATCATGAAAATGTATCACTTGATACATGGGATAGCTATTGAAAGTCATATGGTTCTGAAGAGATCCAAAAAAATGATCGACAAAGAAATTCCGAACTCTGCATCGTTTTGACATTACTGTGTGAGGATTCCGAGGGGCACATGTTTAGTTTAAGGTATACAGAAATGGAATAATTTTATCTTACTTTTGATATAGATGGCAATAGTGATAGTTTATTTAAACTTATTCTGGATATAATTAAAAAATTATATACAATTTTATCATGAGTGCATTCAAATCTAGAAATTTAGCTCGATAGGTACTCCGATACAATAAAATCATAGGAACCTGACACAAGGCAATCCCCCGTGAAATACAACTTATAGGTCGTCGAGAGCAAAATTATTGTGACCTGTATTCTATAGTTCAGTTATAATAATAATAATTAATGTTGCGTTATATTGTCAATAAGTGTATGTTTTAAAGTAAGTGAGAGTGATATTGACGCGAACATGGGTGTTGTGATTCCTGATATGTTTATGTTACTCAGAATGTAGTTAGGTATGTGTTAGGTTAGTCATTGACCTGTGGAAAAGATAAGATTTAAAATCTCAAACGTTAGGGTTACTGATTTTTTATCACTGAAAAATGGAACATTTTTTAAAAATACGACTAGTTCTAAATCATTCCATTGTCGAAAACAAACATCTAAAAAAAGTTTATAAGTAGTATAAACGCATTCTGATACAAACAATACGATATCTCCAAATGACGCTAATTTACTAGAGACTTTATATAAGGGATATTTAAGTATTATTCTACATTCAATTCTTTCATATCGTATTTGACAATAACGCAAAGGTGAAAACTATAGGTTTAAAGTGTATGTTTATAAAAAGTATCTAAATGTGATAAACTTGTTTAATTAAGATTCTCTAACTGATCTTTCCAATTGATATTAGTCGTTTAAGGAAATAAAACAAACACAAATCTCTCCATGTGAATGTAATGTATCTGACGCAATAAATGTAGTAAAAGCTTTTTATTAATATTTTTTGATGCGTATGCATTAAGTATTAAATCCGTCTCAGAATATAAATGTATTCCAAGAACAGTAATTAGGAATAATCAAGCGGGAAAACAAAGCAGATTCTCGGTAAAGACATTATGTAAAGCTCTTGCATTTGCATTTAAAAATATACAGTGGGTTATTGTTGTGCAATAACACGGTTTTGAAACAGAGTATTCCGTGCTATCATTGATATACTTTTAATTTAGACTTAAAAGGTTATTTTTTCAATACGACATTGTTTACCTTTCTATGTTTACTTCATTTCAATGTATTTTATGATATAAAATGACAATTATTTAACACGTAATCGACACACTGTCATTCATTAGCTGGTCACTAGGTTTTAATTAGTAGATGCAACCAAAATATCATAATTAGCTTATGTAATATATTTTTGCTTATTGCATGCAAATACAAATCATATAATATAATACATACATACAATATTACAATACAATTATTGTATTCAGTTATTTTATATAATGAGAACCATAAATTAAAATGTCACGGTAATAAACATTAAGAACATACAAATTGAATTGGAGATTTACTTGAGACAACTAAAAGTTTTTTTATTCCTTGACGTTCCTGTATCGTACCTATTACTTCGTAGATGGGCTCCTTTCTTTGACTTGTTGCATCTGTAACGTTTGTCACTTTTCTTTCTTAAGGTGCCTTGCGTGTAGGGGTTCATTTATCTTAGCATCTAATCTTTCTTATTCATACATTATCACGACCTAACTTATTGTACTCATTCATCACGAATATTTCATGGGAGTTTAACAGTTTTCATATGAAAGTTAAATTCACAAAAGTTATTTTTATCGTAGCTTCGTTTGGATAATCTTTGCAATTATAGCTATAATAATAAAATGGGGGGTTTTCAAACAGTCTACAAAAATATATGACTACATACGTTTATTTATGAACAGCGGTGGTTATATGACCCAATATGAACCTGGTGTGATTAAATTTTATACTTAATAGCGTAAAGTGCGTTAAACTATATATAGCATGATTTAAATTTGTCAACTAATGTTCAGGCGTTTTTTTCAGCATTTGACAAAATGTTTCTATTATCGAAATAAATCGATAGTTCGATCAGAGCACGTTATTGTTTTCAGTTGACATTATATACAGGTGTATCTTTAATATTAAATTAATGAAAATTCGGTAATGTAATCTTATTATTATATATATCATGGTAGTTTTTTATTTTATATTTAAAAATTAGAATGATAACATATATTAAATGAGAAATATAAATTACGCTTCAGGTTATTTATTGCATTATTTTTACTTCGTAATAAAATCCTGTTAACTTATAATGAGAGATATTATTTTAGCATTTCATACTTACTCAATTTTCTAGTGTTTCAGTAGCCAAAACTGGTGTAGTTTTAATACTCAGTCAGTTTTTCATTTGGAATTTTCATAGAAAACTAAAACTTAGGTAATATATTTTTTAATATATTTATGTACAGAAGGTTGTAAGTGACATCTAAAGGCAAATTACATGTTGATACAACAAACAAAGAACGTAATGTCAGAATAGAGTTTTAACATTTGCCATCGCTGGACGGTACACAAAAGAACGTGGATTAAATTTGTGGATTATAATGTATCCTATTTAAGTATCCGACACACCTGTAGATATAGATATTATTTCAAATTAATGTATTAACAGACTATAAAACCTAAATATCTTTGTTAAGAAAATTTTGCCTGCTTTTTATTCAAAACATTTTGCTATCAGGAAAGTAAACGATTAATATTGCACAACATGTGAAAAAGTAATAAACATGCCAGAAGGGTACGCAATTCCTTTGATAGATTTTGACGGTTCGATTTAAAATTGGAATATTGTGTATTTTTTCAATAAACTTTGTTTTGGGCTGTCCCTTATATCCTTATATACGCACACATAAAATTACGGCTATGGTTATGTCAATGAGGTGGAAACACTAACATAGAATAAAATAGAATTGTCTGTCTCCATAAGAAACAACAGTACCAGCCTCATATTACCACAAGATCTGGCATTGTAGGAAAATATTTGTTAGTAAGTAAAATATGCTTTAAAAATTACTCTTTTTGCAAATATTTGGTCTGTTATTATTTAGGCCTAATATAAATGTATTATAATGAAAAATAGGTTTTTACTTTTACAAACATTTAAATCATTTAACTGGATTTAAAGCTTATTAGTTCAAATTAAGAAATTAGTATTATACGGTTTTGAACTAAATACTTTCTCAACTTGACAGTCCATTGCGGATCTACCATTATTTAATTGTTTTATAAGCTAATGAATATCAGTAAAGCGTGGAAATAGCGCGTCTATTAATTTATCATCAACAGCTCGTCGCTCTGCACCCAAAGCAATCAATCGAGATCTGGTTACTGCAGATATCGGGTGATTGGACATCGAAATTTGATCTTGTCTCACCTTCTATATTCAGAAGTAAACACACTAAACAACAAATTGTTATTTTTTATATCCAGTTTAGGCCGAATTTATTTGCTACGTTTGTATAACATACTGTATAACAAAAACGAACCTCTTTGAAAAACTATATATTCCGATATATTATATCATATATATATATATATATATATATATATATATATATATATATATATATATATATAACAGTCCAAATTTACTATCGCTACGCTAATCGTTACTCTGTATACGTTTGCAATATTGGTCTTCTGAAGTTTGCATGTCTCTGATTTTTATGCTATATTATAAATGATGAGTTATAAGATCTAGTTGATACTCAACACGAAGAATAAAGCATAATTATTAAAAAAAAATTTATACCGTCTTATATTATCCTAAAAACCTCCAACATCACTAACAGATGACATATAAAAACATGCTTTGTAGTATGTATTTATTACAGCTTTATTAATGCTGTGTTTTATTTAGTAGATTTTAGTGTATGCTTTGATAATATTACACTATGGATATATGTTGTTCCAGAGAGGGTTTCAATCATTTATTAAAATCGAATTTTGTGTAATTGATATTTGTTATCTTTCAAGTGAAAGAGATTGAATGAGTGAGTGTATTACATTTTAAACCCTAAAGTTACGAAGACTTGCCTACTATTCCAGGAGCCGTAAACCAATTTGCATTGTATAAGCACGCAACTTAGTTTTCGACAGCAATTTCCTCCTTAATACCTTCCACCTAAATAAATGCGGCTGAAGAACAAATTTATTTTTAGAAAATGAATTTAATGAAGAAATAGAATGTTTACTTATAAAATCAAATTGATTCTCAGCCACCAAACTACAAAATATTATTGTATTTAAACGGTAATACTGTCTTATACTATCCTAACAGATCACGCAAATGCAGAAAGACCGTGTTTATTATCTCTAAATAAGTTATATATACAAGTTATAAAGATTATACCTGTGTAAATATAAAGTCAAGAATATACACATTTATCGTGCTCTAAACAGTTTTAAAGCTTACTACTAACATCATATAAATATTTGTTTCAAATAACTATCCATTTTTAAATGATGACCAAGAAGGTAGAAAGATTTTAAATTTACGTAATATCCTTTATTTAGTGTAGCGTAAATACTAACTAAATTAATTAACCTAATAATATAATAAAAGCAAAAGCGCCTTTGTTTGCTTGATTTTCTTTCACGCGTAAACTACTCCACTGATTGTACTGAAATATTATATTACATGCACATTCTTACGCTTCCTGAGATGAATAATCTGAAATGGAGGTACAGAAAATCTCTCTGGGCTACTTTATACACACTTTATACTCCCTATTGGTCTATAAAGAAGTGAAAAGTCTCATCTTTTGCCTCTATAGTGGTGAAATATTAATAAATGGAGCCTGCCACATATAATAAAAGGTTCGGTGTAAACATTGTTTTATAACAGCACTACTATATGTTAAATAACTCCATTATTCTCAAACTGTACAGAAATTAAAATGTATAAAATCTTAACAAGTAACCATGAGTTTTACGCCGTTTTCTTTACTTCAATGATTTTTTTTACGATAGGAAAATGCATTATGCACCGTCAGGGACAAGTGTTCGCCCTAGTGTGTGGGACTCTCACCCACTAAAAACCTACCGGTCCAGGCATTGGAAACCCTCTCGGGAACGCATCTCTGCAACTACTTCAAGAGGGTGCCATCGTTCGCCCAATGGGCATTACTTCATTCTAAAATCCACCAGCATGAGCTATTCTGGTGTTTTATAGCTGTTCTCTTCTTTTTTGCCTTAGCACCCTCTTGCAGAACGCAGCGACAGCGCTCCACGATTCGGGACTGGACAACATCTCTTCTATAAGAGTCTCCAGCGAAACACGAGACCGATAGCTGCCTCCAGCTCCCTTCTCTCCGTTTCCCACCTTCTACATTTGAAGAAGGTGTGCAAGGCATCGTCCGCATCCGAATCCCCGTACTGGCATTCCGGACTCGGGATCTTCCCCATTCTCTTAAGGTAGAAGCCGAAACAACCGTGCCCAGTGAGAAGCTGGGTAAGGTAGAAGTCTACCTCTCCATGCTCTCTTTCGGTCCATCCCCTCAGATTACCTATGAGCCTAAAAGACCAACGTCCTCGACTCTCCGTCTCCCATCGAGTTTGCCACTCATCCATTGTGTGCGAACGGGCAGTAGCACGGCTGACAGTGCCATTCCCATCGTATACACGCTTCCGCTCAAGAGCAAGAAGATCGATGGGAATTACCCCTGCAATCACAAGGACGGCCGGCTCCGAAACGGTGCGATAGGCAGATTAAATCCGGAGAGCTCCTCTCCTCTGCACCGTGACCTTCTTCCTGTAACGCTTCTGCTGCAAGGCATCCGCCCTTATCTCGCAACCGTAGAGGATATCCGAGTTCGTCACGGACATGAGGACTCGGCGCTTAGTCTCTGCGCGTCCACCGACGTTGATCATGAGCCTACTCAGATTGGCCACAATCCTTTCAGCTTTCTCGGCCGCACAGGCGATGTGGTCCCAGAATGTCATACGGGAATCCATCCTCACTCCTAGATACTTGACGCAGCGTTTGGTATCGATGAGCTCCGTGTTGACGTTTAGCTGCACGACGGGATCTATCCTCCTCCTGGTGAGAAGCACGATCTCTGTCTTCTCGGAGACCAAAGACAGTCCATGCTCACCCATCCAGCAGAGTATTCGCCTCAGAGCTAGACTTAGCAATCTCTGCGCCTCATCAAACTCTATCGCGGTTATGACCACGGCAATTTCATCTGCATACCCTACGAGGAAGGTGTCGTGCGGCATCTCCATACGAAGAACCCCATCGTACATGATGTTCCACAGGTCTGGGCCAAGAATCGAGCCTTGGGCAGCACCTGCCGTCACTTCCCTACTACGAGGTCCATCCAACGTTCCAAAGACCAGTTTCCGATCCCTTAGGTAGTTATTTAGCAGCCTCAAGAGATACGGTGGAATCAAAAACGTGGAATGTAGGGCACCGAGCATGTCAGCCCAACTGGCCGAGTTAAAGGCGTTCCTTACGTCCAGTGTTACCAGCATTACCAGTTTGCGGTACCGATGGTCTCCCTGCTGTACTGACTCGAACGCTCTGACAACCTCGCCGACAGTACCAATCGTAGAACGACCCGCGCGGAAACCGAACTGGCAGTCAGATAGTCCTCCCGCCGCTTCAACAGCCTGGATCAGCCTAGGTTTGAGCACTTACTTCAATGATTAGGTAAGTGCTCATGTATCTTAGAAAATATCTCAAACACAAGATGGTCAGATATTGACTCCGAAAACTCCAATTGAAGCAGTCGGTAAGAAATATGCTATATGAAAGTTTGCTGGAGTGTGCTTTAGAACAAATATATCAATTCAGCTCTAATGTATTAAAATAGTAAAATACAGGGTGACTGGCTCTTGGTGTGAAAAAATAAATCTGGTAATAATATAGACTTAGTGGGGTAAGAAACTATTATTTAAAAATTTTATATACAAAATCCTGTTTGTAGCGATTTTTTTCCTTTGTTCAGAAAATGTATTTAATTATGTAAAAAAACTGCATTTTTCTCCAATTTTTACTTTGTAAATAATTTTTTTTATTGGTGGTTTCTGAAATTTCGTAAAATTTAAATTTAAAAAAATACCATAATAAGCAATTCACATTACTTTATGTGATACTAATTACCAATAAAAGCAAGAAAATTGAAATTTCTTTTAAAATAAAAAAAATGTAACCAATATTCTGAGCAAATTTAAGTGAGATTCAATTGTCAAATTTCACAAAACTTGTCTTTTTTATAAGCTACTATTTAACATAAAAAAATATTTATTTTTGTTTCAAATATCTGGAGAAAACTATATTTTTCAGTTTATAAAAAGCAAATAAGTATATAGTGAGATTTTAATGCACATTAAAAGTAATTTTCTTTGCAAATATTACATTTATAGATTAAAAAGAAGTTAACTATAAAAAGTTTTATTCAAAATTTAAAGACTGCTTTTAAAAGAAACTTTTTTGTTTATAGAAAAAAAGTAGGCTTCTCTGATGTGTGATGTAAATTGTCTTGATCAGGAAACGGGGCAAAACCAACTATGGAACAGAAATATACTAAAGTCTATGCAAATTATAATTGCCACTCTTTTTTATGTATTTTATTGTTCGTGAGAACGAGGGAAACTCGATATTGGCGTCGGAAATATAATGCGTTCACATCAAAAGTACTCAAACAGGTGCAAAACCTACCGTATTGCGTGCAAAGCTAGGTAACGGCTAGCAGTGCAGATTTAAAAGATAACGATGTTTAAATTTTGCTATACATTTAAAGACTGAATCCTATCTTAGTTGTCTTTTGACGGAAATAGGTATCTGAGAGCTGTGTAAGAACATATGTCTGATTGATTGGGAAATCAACTATGGAATAAACAAATATTAAGACGAAGAAAATTACAATGGTTATGAATATACACTTTTGACATAATATTTTGTAGATCCTGGCAAGAAAGAAAACACAATATAGTGAAATATAGTCGAAAATATAATTCACTGGAAACAGAAGTGCTCGTACACGTGAAAAACCTGCAAAGGTGCGAGCAACACCACGGGTAACTGCTAGTACATAATAAATTCAAATAATTCTTTCCTTCTAGAATAATGGGATTCCCATGATCCCAATTGGGAAATATGCAATTGTAGTATGAAATTGATATATGCAATTGGGAAATTACATTCATAGTCTATTGTTTAAAATAACAGTTTCATTACCGTCACTAGTTGTTATGTAATGCATTATAAACATAACTGGTTTCTTTTAACTTTTTAAGAGAAAATGTTTTTGTAGTAGTTTATTGTATCAGTTATTTAGTTTTAAGGTCAAATTGCAATCAAGATGTTATAATTTAAACATAACCATAGTGGGCAGAAATAGCATAAAACCGCAATTGAGGTAAAGTTGGAAAAGTTGAAATTCAATTAAAAGTCAACGACTTGTCCGAATCAATTTAACTTTGAGTTTTTAAACTTAACTACTTTACCGTACAAAGATGTCTTAATACCGCATGATTTTAACTGTTTTCTTAAATTATCTTTCTCTTATTAATATCGAATTTATATAAGAATACTTAAAATTACTAAAATAATCATTCAGTTTCCGATAACACTTTTTCTGTTTATGTTTTCGTGTCAACGGAGGAAGGTTTGTGAAGTTAAAATACTTTTATTATTTATTTTATTACTATTTAACATGTGGTTTTTAAATTTTTCTTTCAGTTCTGTTTTAGTCATTACTGTTTGCTTTTCATTCATACGCTTTTTTAGAGATATTGTGTATGGAGTTGGCACAGATGTTTGTTGACGCGTGTTATAAAACGCCCTGTCAAGATTTGATTATTTCCTCTAACCTAATAAGAGTGTCTGTGTCAGATTGTTTAACTACATGAAGAAGACATCATATTGAAGGTCTTGGAACGTAATTTTATCCATTTATTGTATTATTGAACGATGGCTAAAGCTTACAAATTTAATTAAAGTTGACTAAAACGAATTATTTTATATTCTTAATTTAATTCATTTGGTAATTGTAATAAATCAATATTATAAATTTCATTTGAAGTTTGCTAGCTAGAACTATCTTTTCTAAACTTTTCGATCTGCATATAACATATTTACTGAGATTAGAAGTTTAATTGGTGGTGTTGGAAAAACTATTAAGACACTTCAAATAAGCTGCTATCAATGGATTTGGTAGAAACAAAACACGACATGTATATATGCTACCCCATGTTCTACCATGTGTTCTTTCTAAACCTTGTGCATCACGTACGATCAATCAAGGCATATTGTGTTCATGATATAAGTAATTGCGTTAAGCGTGGTTTAGTTAAACGTATTATAATATGAAAGATATACTAAAGCTAGGATTAACTTCATAAGATTAATACATAACTCAGGAAAGCTAATGATAATGGAATATTAAAATATATAATAAAACTAGAACATTTTTAATAACAATGACGAAAGTTTCTTTTTAACGGTATGAAGATAAAAGTGTATTAGAAGAGTTGTAACTAACAGATTATATCTGTTAAGCTCTGTTTATTTCTTCTTACTCTTTCTAAATCATTATTTGTGTTTCTATATTAGGTATCGTTATAGAATTATTTTTAATTTCTATTCGTCTAAATGTTAATCTAGGGTCAATCGGGGCTAATGTGAAACACACAAAAATTTGGGGTTAATGTGAAACATGTAAATAATTATTAAGTTTTTGTTAGATGGATATCTAAAAAAAATGTCATTTTGTAGCTTGTATATTACTTAGTTTAAAACCCATTTTAAAACAATACATAGAATCCACTTATGTATATACAGAAAAAAATAAAAATCATAGTCATGGAATTTTACGTAAAAAAAACTTTTAAACGGAATGCAAAAACTTTTTTCTCAGTCATAAAAAATAACTATCAAAAACCCAATAACTAAATTGTTAGGCATTCTAGAGGAGTTGGTGAGTATTTTTAGCTATTAATGTTTGTCTTAAGTCTAACATAACCTAAAATATTAACCACCAAAGTTGAGGGGCTAATATGAAACAGTGTTTGGGGCTAATGTGAAACAGTGGTTGGGGCTAATTTGAAACGCTGACCAGGATTATTTAGAAACAAAACTTGAACAACACTATTCTACAACATAAAATTTGTATCCACCCACCACATTTGAACACAAATAAATGCATATCTTTTTGATTTTTCATGCAGCTTCTTTTTTTTACTCTGTGTTAAAGGTGGGAATTTTTATCAGATGGTAGTTCCCAATCAGCTGTTTCACAATATTGTCTAGTTCATTACCATTTGTAGCTAACCTCAAAAAACACCCGATGTGTAACTAAGTGTTGTGTTTGTTATTTTGAAAATGGTGCGCACTTACAAAAAGAAAGGACAGTAGAAGAGTTTATCCAGAAAACATTTTGGATGAAGCTAAGAAAAGAGTAACTAAAGGTGAATCATTGCGTAGTGTTGCTAAAGTACTCAGTATTGAAACAACTTTCTTGTTTCGTTATTTAAAAAAGTGTGAAACTGCAGTTGATTTAAGACCTCCAGGTCACAAACATGCTTTTGAGTAATGAGATTGAAAATAAATTAGCTGATCACTTGAAAGTCATGGCTTAAAAATGGTTTTGCTCTGAGTAAGACTGAAGTTTTGGACGTTGTTAAGGAATATGTTGAGCAAAATTTCGTTAACTGTTCATTCAAGGACAATCGTCCAGGCCATGATTGGTACATTGGTTTTTGCAAAAGGCATAAACTAAGCTTAAAAAAAATGGAGCCTCTGGAGAAAGCACGCAAAATAAACACAAGTGATCCTTTTCTAATTTATGAATTTTACGATTTGCTTGAAAAAAAATAGAGGAATTGGATATTGCAAATAAACCATCACATGTGTACAATCTTGACGAGACATCATTCTGCTCGGATCCCTCAAGAGTCAAGTTTGTATCAGGCATTGGCCAAAAAAGCTCACCGTACTCAAGAAGGAACTGGTAGGGACAATACTACTGTACTGGGCTGTTGTAATGCAGCAGGAGTAGTTCTTCCTCCTTTAATAATTTTTCAAGGAGCAAAATTTATGGTCCTCTTGGAAAGGGCAATATGATTTGCCAGGCACCTTCTATGCCTGTAGTGAAAAGGGATGGATGACATCAAATATATTCAATGATTTTTTTGTGAAGTTCTGCCAAGAAGTGAAAGAGAGACCTCTTCTGCTGATTTACGATGGCCATATGACCCATCTAGATGTTCACACTGCTATGTATGCTAGACAGAATCAGGTTACAATAATTAAACTTCCAGCACACACTACAGACGTTCTCCAACCTTTGGACACAACATGTTTCAAAACATTGAAATATGCATGGGACTTAAAAGTAAACGAGTGGTACAGACTGAATCAAAGAAAGATGCAAAAGAATGGAGTTTGTCGATTTACTCTGTCAGGTTTGGCATAATGGTTTGACACCAGATAACGTTAGAAAAGGCTTCAGCCATGTAGGCATATTTCCATGTGATCATGCTAAATATCCTGTATCACGCTTTGATGCGGAAAAGCTGGCCAGGTATAGAGCTTTTAAACAAACTGGTAGGTCCAACTGTGATGGGAACCAAGAATGCATAACAGCTGAATCTTTTGAAAATCCAAATACTGTCACTGAGTCTCTGTCTCTGGGCAATGTAACACCTTGCACTTCGACATCAGATAAGCCACGAGATCTAGAAGTATCATTGTCTACATCTGATAAAACAATGTCTAAGCCTAGTTACTAGCAATTCCGAGTCTCTTATTGGATCACCTGTAGGTGATGGGTCACAGTCTTCTTCGTCTTTTGAGATGTTACTGCTCCAAAAAATTAATAGAACTCTTGCTCCCAAAAAGAAGAGAAAAAGAGTAGACGCAAGCTCAAAAGTAATTACAAGCGATGAATGGATTGCTGCCGAGCAATTGAAAAAAGACCAAGAAAATGACAAATTGAAAACAAAAGAACTGAAATGTCTTGGTAAGCTAAATAAAGGAGAAAAAACTGCTAAGAAATCTAACGCAAACAAAAAGATTAGGCCTAAAAATAAACAAAACCTCCTATCATCTATTCCTCTGGGTAATGGTAATCCTCTAACTTCAAATGCTGAAAGTAAGAAAACCAATGCAGAAAGTTTAGATGAAATATCGAGTGGTAGGCCAACAGTAATTACCCAAACTGACAACCAGTTGTATCTAAAAATGGAAAACAGTAGTAGGCCCATGAAAAAGAAGCAAAGAAAGGCAGGACATATCAAGATAGAAATAGATGAAGATACCTCTGATAGTGATGAACCGTCTCTTTGTGATACTGACGAGGAATCGTTAAGTGATTTAATTTCCAACTCCAAAAAGGACATAATCAACCCTGTTGCATATGAGGCACCTGTTTTTCAGGAAAATATAAAGAAAGGGACTTTTGTTTTAGTTGATGTTAAAGGTGGTAAGAGGAAATCAACCCATTACAAATATGTCTGCCTCATAGAACATGTCGATATGGTTGATGGTGAAGTTTACCGTACAAGGCTTAAGGTGCTGCAATGATGAAATTACCGATTTTGTGTACAATGAAGGGGACATATTCAATATTGATTATATGGATATAGAAGCTGTGTTACCTTTCCCTTTGACCACATTCAAAAATAGAAAAATTACCTATATTTTCCCTGGTTGTGTTAATGTTTTTGAACAATGAATGAACAAAGATGTTGATTTTATATCGTGATTTCTGATTTTTAAGCTTTCTATTTCTGTGAACATTATTTTTGGCCTAATTTATAATAAAAACATTTACTAATTTAAAGCTTGAGAGTTGTTACTAATTTCCCTTAGATTATTTATACCTAAATCCATTTCAAAAAAATTTATCCTTCCTTATTTTCGTATTAATTAGTGAAATATTTTAGTTTCCATATTAAAACATGAAAAAAAAATCATTTAAAGATTAAAGTTAAGCAAATTAAAAGGTTATGGAAATAATAGATTATATATATTTTCTATAAGCTGATATGTTTTTAAGTAATCAGATGCTCATAATATGGTAATTATTGAGATGTTTCACAATAGCCCCTTGGCTGTTTCATAATAGCCCCTTTTCTTGGGGCTAAAGTGAAACACTGTTTTATTTTTTCATGATTTTATTTATGACATAAAAACATTATTGATACCATTAACTTATAGAGGAAACAAAGCTACAAATTGCTGAATTTTTGTTTGTGGGTTAGGGCAAATAGATTAAAAGTTATATTGCAAAGTTTACATTTTTGTTTCATATTAGCCCCGATTGACCCTATATTTTTTATGCAGCATTGTTTGTATTTAAAATGGTGGCTTCCACCTGTAACATAGAAGACATTGAAACCATAAGGTGTTGATGCTTCTGTTTGGCTTTGTTTATTTATTTGTTGTTATAATAATACTTTTAAACTTACGTGCTAATGATTGCATATTCATATGAAAAAAGTGTTAGCAGAGTCTTCTTAAGCAATTCATCTAAGATTATAAATTTCTAGTCATGTCTTACAGCAGTATATACGTGTGTACAGAAATTTTATTTAGGTTTTCATATTTTTTATTGAAAATAGAAACACATAAAACACTGTGATATCACAAAGCGTCATCAAAATTCTTAGCAGTGTGAATGATAAGAGCAAATTAAGATCTTCAAAAAGTAATTAATTTTTTATATTCTATATTGTTGTACGCAGTTTTAGAATCAGAGTAAGAGAATCAAGAAAATACATTTTTCTTAATATAAATTTTTTTAATTATTAAACAGTTAAAAGTAGAATTTATAGGCAAACGCATTGCAATTATAATTGATTATATGGGCAACTTGTTTTAGTATTTATGTTAAGGTTATAAAGATATTTCATGTTGATGAGTTAATAATATCAAACAAAAGCACTGCTGTTTTCGTGGCAGGAAGGTTATTATGCTGTGTTGTTTGTTTCTACATATTCTGAGAGTGGGAAACCAATGAAGATAATATTTAGGTAGTTTATGAGTGTTTAAAAATAATTATATTAAAATACGCCTGGACAAACATCGAAAGTTTTTTAAAAGACGGATAGGCGTCCTTAGATGTATTTTAAGACTTTGTTGACATCTAAACACAAAAAAGACTAGGAGATATATATGAGGATGAAAATGCCGAGACCATCTCTCTATTCAGCTGGATTATATTAAAGCTATATATATATTGATCATAGACCCTATATTTTTTAGTTTAAACCCTATTTTTTATCGTATATTTTATAAGTAAGGTACATTATCTATAGGAATGGTTCCATGAATCATCTTTATTCTTTTTTGACATTAGTGATTATTATAATTTTAAGAATAAGGATATTTGAGTATATTAAAATTTTGATGTAAGAGTAATATTTTACATATCCTGAGAAATTATTCGTCAAGGTTAGGGACTTTAACATGAGCTAAATAAAACGTCCTACTACCCTTCAGGTGCCACGTGACTTAATTTACTTCAATTCATTATAGGATTTATAAACAGAAAATACTCAAAAAAATTTTAATTTCCTTAAGGAAGTGCTGAGACAGTCACGCCCTGATTACAGGACAGAGTACTGAGACTCTTTGATGCAGTCTCCTGTCTATCACAGCTCTCTTTTAATCTTCGATATCAAATTTTTAAATATAAAATAAAAAGTATTTATCGTTAAGTTTCTTTTCTTTAAAATGTAAAATTATTATTGCGTTTCTTTTCATACTCTTGTAAAATATTTACATGTCTTCAACAGAAAGAACAGGGATAGCAAAATTTTAAACATGGGTAATTTGAATAAATTTGTATTAAGAGGAGGTTAGCAAATGTACATATAAGAATAAACCAAAAACATTATTATGATATAAGGTCCAAATATTTACGAATTACTAAGAGTGAAAACCCTTAAAATTTCAGATAATATTTGTCACGCGTTTTATACTTTCATTACTGAGAGTTTATATCTTTGTTATTATATTTGCAATGTGCAAGGTTTATTTAAATTTAAAAAGCATTTAAAATCCGATTTTACTACACATAGCAGTGTTTTAATATTTTTATTCAGTTATACAAGACGTACATAAACTATACATTAATTCTGACATAATACAAATAAGTCAATATGTAAATATAAACGCTATGAATATCCCTAGGAGGTTTCTGTTCTGCCTGGCTTTTATACTTTCTATGAGAACTTACACTTGGTACAGCAAAAACCAACGATCACTTACATCTGACCTGGAGCGCCACATCACTACCTGCATATTTCTAGATATTAAAGTAAAAGGGTTGATAAAAATGTACCAGTTGCTGTGGAGGATGAATATTTAAATGTGAGGAAACAGAAATATATCTTTACCAAACGAACTAAATTTTATATTAGAGATAAATAAAACTACTTCCAAACTGATGCTCTCTCAGTCCTAGATTAGACATGTTAGTTGGCGAAGTATACGGCTAAGACTATATTCTACTACGCTATGTGTCATGAAAACAATCAACGTTTATGGAACTACGCCACAGGAGCAGGAGACCTTTCATCTGGCTAATTGGAGGGCGGAATTTGATGATGATTTGATTTGCTGGCTTTATTGGAATTGGCTTTCCTGTGTTCTCTGTCCACATCACATCCTACTTAGTTCTATTAAACCCTTTGTAAACGACGTATATTTAAAATAGTGTTAATAACAATCTGAGATAGTAACTATTTCTTTTCTGTTAAATAAGTACTACATTATCGAGTTATTTAGGTTAAAAAATTATTATATTAAAGTAGATAAAATAATTAACATTGATTTCATATAAAAAATATTAAAAAAGTATAAAAGCAATTGAATGGGTACTGTATGTAATCCTGCTAAAAACAAATATCTAAATATTTATCTTTATATAATATTCGTATAGGGATTATGAATATCCATTGGCTGTAGATTAATAAGTTATTTACTTTAATAAGTAGTTTATATTATTATATTCATTTATAATTTATTTAAGATTAAAATATTGGTGCCCCTTTACAGAATAAAGGATTTGAAAAACGATTGTTTCACTGTTATAAAATTACAAAGATATTTCACCATGGAATGAATCTAAACATGATACTACATATCATAGGAACTTAGAAGGAATAAGCCAAATATAATTGTATTTCTTGCAAATCTACTGCTATTTCCCGTTTCTGAAATTGAATTGAGCCCGGGCATTGTCAGAAATTTGGAAATGCCCTCACCAATAGTTC
Source organism: Homalodisca vitripennis (assembly GCF_021130785.1). Lineage (NCBI taxonomy): Eukaryota > Metazoa > Arthropoda > Insecta > Hemiptera > Cicadellidae > Homalodisca > Homalodisca vitripennis. The sequence continues at coordinate 62,026,695 of NC_060214.1, forward strand.
AATATCCGACTCCTGTTGATGACTTGTAAAGTCCGAATATGGTTGAAATCGACCAAATTTACAATCTTTATTAACAAACTAGTATAGTTACTACTAGTATAAGACGTTTGCTAACTTGATATATGTAAAAATTTTGTATTTTAATTTAGCAGCTAATGGTTCAGATGCAAAATTAGGAGTTTTCTGCATTTTATACATTTCTATATAGATATTTTAAATTATATAAAAAGTTGAGCAATATATTTTATTTTATCAGTTGCAAGGATACTAGGTTGAAAAACTTTAAAAAATGCATATTTTACCGAAAAACTTTAGAAAATGCATATTTTACCATAACTACTAATAACATTGGCATCAAAACTAGGATTGTACATTCCCGTCTTTATTACCGAACAAAAAGATTATTTGTATAATATATTCCAGTTATTTTCTTATTTTAAGCATAAAAAGGAAGCAAGTCTTATGTTAGTGGCCATTTTAAAATAACAAGGTTGTTCAAAAACAATCTATTAAGTGTACATAAAAGAAGAAGATATTTAAGTAATCGTGTATAATTCTGAAACATGAGTTCCGTATTCGAAATTTAATAAAATAAAAGAGATTCGATAATAAATAGTAAAAAAATAAAGCGTTTTGTTAACGTAACTAAACAGTTTCAAATTATGTATTTCTCTATCGTACCTTTATAACACTCACATATTAGAGACTCTTTCCTCAGTAAAAGGAATTCATGAAAGTTAAAACAACCCATCTTCACCCATTGTTGTCATGTTATTCTGGTAATTCCACAACGGGTAATTAAAATGTTAAAAATATAATTATCGATATATTATTTATACGCATTACGTTAGTAGAGCTCTCATGTTGGTAACGGCACATTGCATGGTTACATATGTAACCACAGATCCTTACATTATAGTCAAGTAGCGTTATTTACGTAGACCCCACCCGACCTCTGACGGCTATCGGGACTGATTTATGCAAGTTGAAAATTATACTGCTCCCTACCGTTATAACCCTTCGTACTTAAACCCTCACAGATTACTGAATATATTCTGTAATAATTGAGTACCGTTATTTCCGTTCGTCAGATTAAATTTAATACAAGGAGTTTTGTACAATATATTGCTCTAGGTAAATAAATTATTATATTATATAAAATGGAGAACACACCCTATTTTCAATTAAATACATTTTCAGGCCTGAAATATCCCATAAAAAATCCAATATTCAAGAGTTTATTTTTTTGTTAATTAGTAAAACATAAAATATAAGAATCATTTAAATATTAAAATATTTTAGAATATTGAATGGTAAGCTAAAAACCTGTTTAAAAAAAAATTATGGTTGCCTGTAAAGTCGGTTTTACGGGCGAAGATTTTACGTGACAACGTCTTTTTCGCGGTAGAATATTTATTGATATGAAATATTATTAAATTGCACAATAGGAACAAGGAATTGAATGAAAATAAGAATTGCACAAATTTTAACTATAGAAATATATTTTTTTGTTTACTAAAACATTGTACATAATTTGAAATTAATTAAAATTTGTTATTGTAAATGGTAAAGTTGAATAAAAAATTTACTAAAATTGGAATTTGAAATTCTTGCTAAACACAGTTAAATTCTAACTCCGCGCGTGGTGATTGGTCGGTTTAGTTCGTTTGTTTGGTCGCACTGTTATGACAGGTTAGAGGTTATAATTTGTTATTTTAAATGTTTGACTAGCAATACGCACTGTTTCTTCTCAATCGACTGAATTACGATTGATTGCAGAGTGATTTAAACTAATAATTTACTTAACACTATCAACATTTGTCAATAGTATGACATAACCTATAAACTCAGTTTCTCAACTTTTGTGTCAATCTAACAATTAATCAATCAATCATAGTTTACGATAATGAAATATCAGTGTACAATTATTTACCTTTATTGTTGTAGTTGTTGTAAATGACGAATCTAAGCACTCCACATTTTCACGAATAAACATAGTTATCTGATTTATCCCGTGCGGCGGACCCACAGTTATCTGCTTTATCCCGTGCGGATCCCGTGCGGCGGACCCACTGGACGGGCATCGTAACGTTACCGGGCGTTACACTTTTTCATGAGTGACTCCGAGCCGCAACCTAATTTAAGACGTTGTCACGTCAAAATTATTTTCTTTCAGACACTTGTTTTGGTATTAAACCATCGTCAGTGTGAACATTGACTTCTAAATAAAAAATAAACAACTAAATATAACATGGGGACTATCAGATGTTAAATTTATGTGACACAGTTTTAATTTTTTTAGTATTTTGTATTTAATATTTTAATTTTTTCAAAGATTGGGTTTATCTCATTTTTTATATTATTATTTAATATGTTGTGAGGAACTTTGTTATGATTTAGATAGATACATAGTTCTTCTTTCGCGTTTAATTTTTTAACTTTCCCTTCGATATCTAAAATGTCCATATTCTTTTCAATATTTTTTTAGTTATGGTCAGTAATATCAGTAAAATATTTGACTAAGTTTTGGTAGCGTACTTTTAAACCTTCAAAAAAGTGTTTAATGCATTGATAGTTTTTAAATATAAATATATTTATGTAACATACGTTTTCACCTTCAAAACATGTCCAGAAATATTACATTATAAAAACAGTTTTAATTGTAACAATATGGAGAGCCGTATTTAGTCAACAGAGTGTGTCTAAGTCTCTGCCTTACTTACTATAGGCATCTTCTGTTGACTGGAGTTGATCGAGCACAGTAAGACATAGATAAGAGTTTATATATGTACTCGTACACCATTTGTCGGCACAGTGTGAAGCGGAACACTTTCCGATTGGCTCCGTTCGTCTATACCAAAAATTTATTTTTTTAATATTTTTATTTCAAAAAACAAAACTCATATTTCAACCAAAATTATGGAATGTTTATGTAGAATATATTGTAAGAAATCCTAAATAACTTAAAATAATACATGTAAAGATCCTATAAATGTTCATACACAGGCATAAATATGAAAAATAATACCTCAGCCAGTACTTCATCTGAAATTTGTTCCAGAAAGGTGACGGAATGAGTTTTTCTCTTGACCTGTAACTCTGCATACATCTTTGCAACCGCTAAGATATCTTTATGACATAACTCTGGATTTAAATATTCTTCATGCAAACTTTATGATCAAGAGAGCTGGGTATTTTTTAAGGGAAAACTTCTAGTTTCACATCTGAAGTCAAAGAGCTAAATATATTGAATTTTAATAGCTTGTTTTAGTACCTCCCAACCCTCCTTTATGCCTCTATCTTAAAAAGTGTAAGGGACAACTTACGAAGGATACAAAGTATACCCTACAATAGGCAATACAACTGAATAGGCAATACAGAAAACATTTGTCATAAAATAATGCTGGCACAAACTGGAGGTATAAAGTAAAGATTCGTGTTCATTCCTCCACACTCTCTCCTTTTACAGTAGAACGCTCTCTGCCTGCCATCACTGCGGGCTACGCCGGAGAATTGTATCCTGTTTGAGTCCGCATGATGACTGAACAAATCAATTTTGAACTAAATAAAATTCGAGCTATTTTGAGTTGACATATGGATAGTTGAAGCTACTAGAGAAACCTCCACCAATGTTATTTAATTCTTCTTGAAAATAAATACCATATTGCTTACAATACTTTCCTTACGTGGAAAATTAAAATTATTCGATTTTAATCTATAATGCAACAAGAACGTAGTATAATACTAATTGTTATTTTAATATATGTTTTGAACTTTTAGATATTGTTCTAATTGTTTGTGTTATACCTTTTTCAACATATAACAATGTAAAATATCCGAAATCATGTTACCCTTTGAAATTATTATATTCTAAATGGTTCTTCGAGGTACACAAGAACATCCTTTAATGTTTAATATTATAAATTGTGAGGTAGTATATATATATATATATATATATATATATATATATATATATATATATATATATATATAAAGTATAATAATATTACAAAAAATATATTTTTATCAAATGACTATTGAAAGCGAGGTTACAATTTATCACTAAAAAACAAAATACAGAATTGGTTCTCTTCCCACATTTAGACCTTTAACATACAATGTAGGAGTACACCAGACTAAACTTCGTGTAACAGTTTTTGGTGAAGCTGCATTACAATTTCAATTCTGTAGCTCTTTTCACTCTCAAACAATCACCTTGAATTATAAGTTTCTCTAATCCTCAAACAACTCCCATGGAGGTATATGCGTCATAATAAAACTGAAATTTTTGTTTATAAATAAACTAATACGACGCAGTATCAGTTCGGACATGACCAAACGTAAAAAAGTCTGCTTAACCAATCGACCACAGTCAGTTATTTCATTATTTTGTTTTCAAATTTGATATGTTTACATTTTAAATTAGCAAACTAAAGTTTGATTACCAATTCGGGCTTTCCAATATTTAATCATTGCCATTACTTCATAATAATAAATTACACTTCTTAAAATCACATACATTCTTTAATGGACAATTCATTTGAGTGTGGACAAATGTAAAAATCATGATATCAAGCACTAAAAATGGAATATAAAGAAATTGATCATTTTTCGTTACAGCTTCTTATTTTTTTAAATATGTACAAAAGACTAGAATAACTGTAATTAATTATAAACATTTAGTATTACAGTCTGGGTCAGAATATTAAGGTTTTATAGAAATTACTTAGTAAGTATAACATAGAGATTAAATGAGGAAAGAAATAATCTATTTGCTTTAACTACATATTAAATCCATTATTTGTTTTCATTAGCTTAGAACAACGTTACAGAGAAATTATTACCTCTGCAATAGTTGTTTGTCACTTCAACCCATCTATCTCCTATTCAGAATAAATTATTGGTGATTGTATACAGATTTTAAATTTTATTGTTAGTGATATGTATTTCAAAAGTAAAATCTAGGTTCTAAGTGATGTACTAACAAATATAACTACGTAATAACGTAAGTACCTAAAACTCACACAATATTGTATACTTTGTTTTACAAAATAAAAATAGGTAATGATTCTTGTTGTAATCTTAACTTATTCTCTAATATAGTTTATGCTACATTCCATTAGTTTAAATATATATTCCATAATATGAGATAACGGTTTGGTAAATAAATTAAAATTCATATGACTACCAAACTATACTCTGTAGCTCATTTGGTATGTACCATAAGAGTTTTACCGATCAAATGTCCCTTTTGAAGCAAAGTGTTTTACCGATCAAATCTCCCTTTTGAAGCAATCAGAAAGTACATTGAGAGAAAACTTTTACTTATGAAGTTTACTATGACTATTGTAACATGAAACCGATAAGTAAATTTAGATTTTTATTTGAACAATTGAACTGACTAACGTAATACAAACCGTTCAAAAATTTATTAAATTCGTTATAACTCAAGGAATATTTTAATTCAACAATTAATTTCTAAAATATTTATTATCAGTGTCAAATATTTTTGAAGTGACTGCATATTTTGGTAAGCTTTTTGCATATTATGGATGTATGTTTTGCACGTGGGAAAACTATCAATTCGCGTAATGGAACTTAACCATTGGTATGCTTCGTAGCCGCTAGGGCGGGACTATCGCAGCCATTTTGATGTCAGGCACGAATTCAGGCGTGCTAGTGAGAGGTTACTGTAGTTCCTTATTAGAGTGACTACTTCTTTTAGCGGGCTATGCATTGGTTTGAATAACTCTTCTAACTAATAATTTATTTATTAATAAATCCAACGTTAAATCGATTATTTTACTGCACCGTATTATAGCAGCATGTAATAAGCTGATTAGATTTTAAAATTAATTTCAGCACGGTTAATATTCATTCCTATTACAGATAACTACTAGTTACGTTCTCACAAGATTTAAAAAGGGTTAAAATATACTGATTATATATATATATATATATATATATATATATATATATATATATATTTTCTCGCTAACAAAGCCTTAGTGTAATTATTTAATCTTGGATGAAAATTAGTCTTTTTGTTCATTACTATTATAGCCATTTTTCAAGGAAATTCGGCCATAATTTTTCATTCACCTGAAAGATTCATTAACTAAACATAAATTTCAATAAAAATGTATCTGAAGAAATGTCAAAACCATTGACTGGCATTTTGTAAGGTAAATTAAATTAAATGATGTCAGACAATAAAAAGATAAGCACAATTAGATACCGAAAAACAATAGATTTTGTACTTATAATATATAAAAATGCAAAATATTCCAAAATTGGTATTTTTATAGTTATTATATACCCATCATTTAATCTTGGAATATAATATCAATGCAAATTAAGTAATAATTTAAAAAAAAAAACGAGGTTGTAGTGAAAAACTATACTGAACTAATTATAGAATCCAACATAATAGATAATAAAGATCACGTATAAATGTTTATTACTTTAATATTTAGAAGTCAATGATATGAGTAATATTACAAAAATATTTATAACATTAATCTAAAATGTACAACTTTTTTATGTAAAGAAATTAAGTGTCTCATATTACTTGAAAATATAAAAAATATCAATTTAATAATTAGCAAACGTATACACACACACACACACACACACACACACACACACACACACACACACACACACACACACACACACACACACACACACACACACACACACACACACGCACGCACGCACGCACACGCACACACACACACACACACAATAGCTGTAAATAAATATATATATACGATTATAAATGCAAATTTTATTGGTTAAGCGTTAGTGAAAAATCCACTGATTTTTTACTAAATATCACGAAAACTAAATTAAATATCAGTTTTGAATGAAACTTTATTCCTTTATATGTAATACAGACTTAAATAACAGTTCATGTCACTCCGATGAAGTTGGCAGATGGTGACGTAATATTTTTACATTGTTCTTATTGGAAACCTAAATAGAAATTTAAAAATTAGCAGAGTTATATTAATATGCAAACAAGCTTATTAAAATGATATGAGATATTGACACGTGGAGATTTGTCATACATTAGATCTAAATAACAGCGTTGAAAGTGTTAAAGGCTTTGCAATTCTTGCCACTTTAAATCAAATTAAATATATTATTTTTATAATTTAAATTAAGTATTTTAAAATACTACCATTATTAATATAAAATGTACATAAACTAAACCAAATACGTTGTTAGTTTTTTATGAGACCAATGGTGGGATAGTTCGTATATCGGTATTTACGCGGTCTAATTAGGATGTATTTACTGTGAAGAATTATTGCACGTTTCTGGAAATTACTAACATCTGTACCTGTCTCTGATGTTGCCTCTGCTGAAGAAACTCTCGTTCTTGAGGATAGACATCATCCGGCATTATCGTTTTCTATTCTGGCTAAAAGGAGCGCTGATACTGCTGCATCTGGATATTTTCTTAATTTTTAGAAGATGCAATCTTGATGCTATATATCGTGCTACGCAAGGCCTCAACTTCCCGTTGCCGAACAGTTGTTCTAGTGCTGACGTTGACTTTGATAAATTCTGCAACTACTTGAAACTTGTTTGTGAGACAAAATACCCCTTTAAAAAAAGTCTGCTCTAATTCATTTTCTAAGTGGTTTTCAAAGGGACTTAAGGTACGTTTAACCATCATGAAAAAAATTGCTCATAGGAAGTTTAAGGCCCACTGGCATTGTCTCCTATTTGGATGAGTTTCGGAATCTAAGAGCCCAGTGCAAATGCCTGGCCAAGGTCTGCCTTACCAATTACTTGAAAAAGATCGAAGATGATATACCGTCGAACATCAAGTCCTGTTGGTCGCACGTAAACAGCCTAAAGAAAAACCCACCCATTCCTTCTTGTTTGCACTTCGATACCAGAGAGGCTCGTTCTGCTGCTGACAGATGTAATCTTTTCTCCGATTAATTCTCCTCTGTTTTTAATGAGATGCAGCGATTTCCCATTCCTGACTTTGACTTTGGTTGGAAATACGTCCATCTCTACTTGCTCCATTCTCCCCACTGACGTTCAACGAAGACTTGTATCGCTCGACCACAACAAGGGACCTGGACCGGACGACATTCCTCCAATTGTGCTCAAGTACTGTGCAAATACATTGGCTCCTCATTTTGCAATTCTGTTTTCGGCATTGCTAGCCCAAGGTGTTTTTCCCCTCTGCACTTAAGAGTGGATTTGTTATTCCCATTTTTAAATCTGCTGATCGTGGCAACGTGAGGAATTATAGGCCAATTGTCATCCAATCCACCGTTGCCAAAGTGTTTGAAAGTGTCATTCTGGACGACCTTTACTTTCATCTACGGAAATGTATCTCGCCTGCTCAACACGGTTTCCTGCGTCAAATATCTACTGTATCTAATTTACTTGAGTTCCACGAGCACATAATGTCTGCCTTTGGTGTCTCCCACCAAGTCGATTGCGTTTACCTTGACTTCGCCAAAGCCTTCGACAAAGTCCATCATCGTCTTCTGGTTGCTAAACTTGCCGGCTATGGTGTGCGTGGTCTCCTGCTCAGTTGGCTGGACAGCTACCTTACTGGGAGAACTTTGATTGTCAAGTGTGATGGCCATACCTCGATGCCCTTCCATGTTCTGTCTGGTGTACCACAGGGATCTTACCTCGTTGGCCCCTGTTTTTTAACCTGTTTATTAATGATATTGGAGAGGCTATTAACTCAAGATTTTTGATGTTTGCCGATGATATTAAAGTCTTCTGTGATGTCTCCACTCCGTTTGGTACCGCTGTCCTGCAGCAATCCCTAATAAATATTGGCAACTGGTTTCAAAACAACTCCATAAAGCTTAATGTCCAGAAATGTGTTCGTAGTTTCTTTCAAGCGTGGTGCAGGAGCCCTTCAACACAATTATATCTTACACGATTGTATCCTGCGTAGGGTCCACAAAATAAGGGATTTAGGTGTAATAATGACTCCTTTACTTAGTCCTTCGGAGCACATTGCACATGTTGCTTCAAGAGCTAGCTCTCTATTGAGTTTATAATATTTAGATCTACAAGAAGCTTCAACTAACCTCAGTCCATTGTTAGTCTTTAAAATCTTTTGGTGCGTCCAATCGTGGTGTATAGTTCCGTTATATGGTCCCCTTACCAACTAAATCACAAGGAACAGCTACAACATGTTCAGAATCGTTTCATCAGGATGCTTGGTCCAAGACTGGGGTTCAGCTACCGCACTACACCAGTCACTGATGTCGAGAGTCATTTTTGGCCTTCTCCCACTACATCTTCGTCGCCACCCACGCTGATCTGTTCTTGTTCAAAGCTTTTAAATGGCCTCGTTGACTGCCCGGAAACTGCTCAGCTCCATTGATATTTGTGTTAAAAAGAGGTCTGCGCTCAATGACAATCTTCCGCAGACGCCTCAATACCACCAACTATTCTCGCTTTAGCGGTATGTCTCGTTTCATGCGCGCAGGTGGGGTGGCTTCAACTCATCTGGATTTCTTCCACGATTCTGCACCATCGTTCAGAAGGAAGGTGATTGCTCTGTGTGACGTTACCTAATGCTGGGGCCGTCGGCCCCCCCCCCATTATAGTACCAGTGCCTCCGCTTCAGTTTCTGTTTTAAGTTCTTTCCATTGTTGTTCATTGTATATTTATTTGTTATGGTATTTATAGTTTTTTCTGTTAGTTTATATCAATGGAAATAGTAGCTCTATTCACTGTTTACCTAAACTATATTCTTGTTATTGTTACCTGATATTTCTATTTCTATATATATAGAAATAGAAATAAAATACATATATATAATAGAAATATATATATAATATATATATAATATATATAATATATATATATATATATATAGTTTATTTCTTAGTTATTATAAAAACTGCAGCCATCTACACTGTTAAATCAATCCCACTCTAGTTTATCCTACTGTTATCTTAGATTCTTTACTGATGTTAGTCATTTTTTATATAGTTTATTTACAGTTTTTCCTGTATAGTATTTAATTAATTGTTTTTATATCTTATTTAAATAGCTCTCATTAGGGTCTATGTTTCTATGTCCTATTGTTATACAGTGTTTACTAGCCTTACAATTTCCAGTCTTGTACAGTTGTTACCTGTGTTGTGTTTGCTGGTCATGCCTCCTTGTTGTATGTTACTATTTACTCTTTGTCTTATTAGCTCCTAAGAAAACTTTAGTACATCTTGTCCATAATTATTTTTTTGTTACTTTTGTATAAAATTGGGGATTGCCGTTGAAATAAATAAATACGTATATCTGTTAATCCGCAATTCATTTGAATTCAATGATTAAGAGACAGTATGCATTTTTACAGTCTCTTTCATTAATTTTATCGTGGCCTTGAATGAACTCCTAATCTTAAACTTCAGTTTGTCAGTTCAGACTGGATTTCCATTTAGGTTTGATAGAAATTAAGGAATACTCATTGAGACAGGAAATGAGGGAAGATAGGAAATCCTTGCTTTAGCTCTTACCTGACTCCAATATTGGACTCTGAATATATATAAAATACTTTAACTCAATGTTCAACGTAAAATTTATTTCATAGCGTTGTTTGTTGATAGTGTATTTTTATTTGCATCACAAAATAGTGTTATATGCATTTTATATTTTACGAAGTTTACGCTGGCTTTCTATTAATATAAATGTTTAATTTTACGCGTTTTGAAACATAGAAAATGATTATTAACTGGAGACCCAAACGTTTAGATATAGACTCAACAAATCTATTAACTACATCAATAATGCCATACAAACCAATCAAATTTTTGTAGGCTTCATTTATTCTGGAAAACTAGTACGTTCTTTTAACTTGAATATATGCTTTAACATTTTTATTTCACAAATAAATGGATTTTTGTACACTATTACATACATTTGAAACAAAAACAATATTCACCGTTTATTGACATATATCAAGGAGCAATTACATAGCTTTATTGAAGTGAGAAACGATTCTATAAATGGCAGTTTTTGAGACCTTTTAAAATCGATCACGAATTAAATAGGCATATAGATTCAATTCAACTAATCGATCTTTTTAAAGACAACTTTTATTTGAAGATTTTTGTATATTTGTCAAACACTGTTAACTCATTCATCATTATATATTTACTGAAAAGGATATAATTAAAAGAATAACATATTCTTTCAGTTGGGACAAAAAAGTGGCCAGGAGCCTTGTGTAGTTAAGTTAATTAATTAGATTTGTTATGTCTGTTGGTTATTATCTCTGACATTGATAAGCAAAAAAGTGAAAATAGGACAAATACAGTGAAACATAGGAAATGACGTTGATGAAAATATCCAATTGAAGTGTTTAAGGCTCTCTGCTATATTAAAATAGCAGTTAGTGATCAGAAAACTCCTTCATCATCTATGTACCGAACTTTATGTCTGACGCTGTCCCAGAGTAGACTCACTAAAGTCTGTAGTACAAATCTCTCCCAGGCCATCTAAAACTGCGTTTAAATGCTAAACACCATACTTACACTTAAACAAGCATTTCTATCATAACCATTTTGTATGCAGAACACTTAGTTGCCTACGTTCTATAACACATTGTAGGTCACTTAATTTTGTATATGATTACAACATTTAATTACTTAATACTTAATAAAAATTATAATACTTCTTCGATTAGATTACAATTGTGTAGTAAAGGAGTATCTGACATCAAAACGATGGAAAGAGTTCATTTGGATTTTCATCGTCACTGAAAATTTTTAGACAGGTTTCTTCACACAGGTCTGAACTCCAGTTTGCAAGAGTATAATCTATGACAATATCGGATTTCAGAAGGAAAATTAAGTCGAAATAAAATGAAGCTAATCTTAATATTTACAATAATTTAGTTTTTTTATTACTCAGTATCATTTAAGCAATATAATAAATAAATGGTAATGAAATTGAAATTTTTAATAATCTAATTTTTGAGAATAGTACCGTAACTAAACCTCTTACATAGCTTCAAATTAAAAATAGATATCAGAAAGCATCGTTTAATAAGTAAAGAAGTAATTTTTCTACGAATATAAAGTCTAAACGTTTCTTTCATTTTTAAGTACAGTATTATCGTAAGTAGCGTAAAATGTATTACAATTTATTTGTTATTACTTGCGAACAGATTATATGAGTTAATATTATTTCAGAGTTCGTTCAAAGGAAAACTGAGGATATTTGCTCACACATTCCAGTGCATTATAATATATATTCAAATGGATGGAGCATTAATAATTCCTACATTATATAATTAGTAAGTCTATTGCCAATCATTTCCTTAAGTACCTTACAGAAGGCGGTGACCAGGTTGCTATTGTAATTCAAGCTAATTATAGATCAAACCATGGTAAAGATTTAAAAGCCCCTTTTGGTATTAAGCTTCATGTATCCGCTGATAGATGCAAGCGCTCTGGCTACATGCAGACATGTAATGGACGTTTTCACTAGTGTTATTAAGAAAATAGAGCTGAGGAAATTATGTTTTCGTACAATCACTTTATTATTTTAGACGTTATTAAAAAAAGCATTCATATAGAATCGTTATATTTAACAGTAAAACAATCGTAAAGTTTTAATAAGGAATATTTAGCTAATTGAAAACTGGGTATATCCATAATCTCTTCCAATGCCAGTGGCCAAAGAATATATGAAGCTATTAATAAGAGCACTTTAAGTGTGTTAATCTGCAGTAAACTAAATCTAAATTTAAAACCCCTTTTACCAATGTCCGCATTTGGATTATTATAAATCGAAACTTTAATTAAGTACAGTTAATAAGTTGCGATTTTTTATTTATATGCTTAGAAGTACTACATAAGTATCAATTTATGCAAAGAGCAATTTTGTAATAAAGATTACTATTAGAATGATAAATAAAATAAATTACTTACAAAGATATTCCAGTGGTGAGGACATCCATTGAGTAGTTTTAACACAAAAACCTTTTTTTTAAAACTCTCACTGCCATCCTCCTGCAATGACTACCTATAGACCGGACATTACTAAAATTCAGTAAATATTATAACCAATAATTCTATTTCCGACTCCTGTAAGTGACATGTTGGCTACAAATCGAAATGCGATTGGACCGGAACACACATAGAGGATCCTTTAACAAAATAACCATTTAAAAAATATTGTTATTACATTTAAAATTGGTAAAGGGCTTAACACAATATTACCGTCTTTAAGTCAAACAGGGTGTTTGATTAAGATTAAAGTCAACTTTTTATTCTTTTTAAGTCAACGATTCACTTTCAAGCCTTTCTCTGTCCCCATTTATAAGCCATTGGCCTGTAGAAATATTTTATCAAACGGCATAAGAGGGAAGGGGATACAGTTAAAAGGTCGATGATACTGAGAAAATGAGTAACGGTCAAAGATTGAATGTGAACTCGACCATTCTAACTTAGCATATCTAACAGCAGAGTTAGCATTTGTAGCTCAGACGCAAAAGCCGACGTCTTAGACCACTCGCCAATCTACACTCCAACTGTAATTTTGTTTTGAGGATCCAAGGAAGCGATTCGCTACACAAGGTTTGCTATGAGAACAACATTAGCATTTTCTCAAGAACCTTTATTCCGTAATGAAATACAAGCAGCATATGAAAACTCATTGAAAATGACAAGTACTTGCAATTGTATATTCTTTGTATTGAAAAGCTTTAAAAATATGATGGATATAATTTTTTCTAACCATGGCAGTTTTAAAGTAGAGGGGTTTTCAATCATATCTTACAATACTAAACGATCTCGGTCAAATAGTTATTAAATATTAAAACCGATATTAAAAACCTATCTAGATAATTTTTAATACTATCCTTTTTATATATGTTTTGTTCGATGCTTCATGTCTGTATTTATTGCCTGTTTTTCCTATTGATCCAATTATATTTTTTCTGTATTTCTAATTATATGATATGTCTATAACAAATGGATCTGAAAATTATGCATTGAATTTCAGTTTTATGTATATGTGTGTTCGTAGAATTCCTATATAACACAATCAATCTACGTATATATTTTTAGAACATGTACATACCTGTGCTACCTGGAAAAAGGTTCACTTTATCCTAAATGGATGGCATCTTTAATTGATAAAGAACAAGTTGGAAGACGATTAAAGAAGGAAACAAGTATCATTTCAAATAAATGGTGCTTAAGTGGTTGGAAATTGTTTTGTGGATGGAAGGCAGTTAAAACCCTGCTTTTACCATAACAAGGATAAAGCGACGCATTTTGAGTGGAGTAGTTTCTAAAACATCCTGCATTCTTAGCAACACAACGTTGTCTCAAGTTTTCTATATTCGTACCTCAGGCTCTAGTTTTTTTCGAAAGCCCAATAGTCAAGTGTCACTAGAAATTAATAAGGTTTAGAAGTAATTTTAGTGTATAATAAACTACATTTAATAAATAATAACACAGCAGTTTAATTTTGAAAACAGGTTACATCATTTTTATTAATGTGGTAATATTCTTTGTATTGAATTTTGCAGATTCTATTTAATGAATTAAAATATATTTGTAAGAAGCCCCCGTTAATTTCATTTTTATTAACAGGACCAAATATATAAAATAATAGCAAAATATTTAATTCAGTTCAATTTACTAAGTTTACAGAAATATCCTGAACGCCACTTCCAGAAAAACGCTACATTAAAGCATATAACTTACTTACATTAAAACATTAAACCAATATTTAACACTTTTATTATTTTTTGAGGCCTTTCGATATCAAAGATATCTTCTTCAGAAACATCACAAAAGATGTCACACATTGGTACATGTAAGTAAGTTATCTGTACCAATATAAGCTCCATATACAACATTAAAGCATATGTTGGAGAGAATTAATTGCATATAATTACATGGCAGAGATAGTAATTATGGCGGACCTGACTTTTGACCCTGCCTCCCCCCTCTTAATGCCACTTCAACAGCACCGATGCCACTATGGTTTTTTCCTATTTTATACATTTATTTTTTATTTCATAACATTTCGGCAAGAAATCTGCTAGTAATAGGTTAGGTTGTTCTGCGTGTTGACCTTTTGATCTTGAAAATACACCATTCCTTAATTGTTTTTCATCTCATTAAATCTTTCCTTTAAACTATTGGTAGTATGTACGCTGATAAATTTCAAATCCGTAATATGTAAATACGGTTTTTTGGCGCGCGCGCGCGCATGTGTGTGTGTGTGTGTGTGTTGTGTGTGTGTTTTGTGTTGATCTTATACTGTATGATAATTAATCACCCGATTCAATTCGTCCTCAATCTCCAGGGAAGCAACTCGAGCTTACGCACAGGCTTTCTGCCCATGTAGGCTCATTTCCTAGGCCACTTTAATTTGATGAGTGTAATATTTTCATGTTTAATGTTTTTTAAGTACACATTTAAATATTATAGTAACAAGATAATATAGATTTGATAGTAAATGTGCTAGTATGTAAATATTTTTGGGAAATAAATTATGATTTGATTTGATTTGAGTTGATGATACGTCATTTCTAAGCTCTTCAAATATTTTCACGAAATTTTAATGCTAACATTGTCGTCAAAATGTACTACTGACTATTGTTATTTTTTCAGAAAACCAGAAATATTCTTGGATGTCTAAATCCTCAAGTATGCCTTGTAGCACGCCTTTAGCTCAGGTGTGTTTGTGGAACCCATCGTGATAACTATATTACGACATGAAGTTAAAATTACAATAACCCATAAGTAGTCAGAATAAATTATTGTTAAACAGGTGACTTTCTCGTTGGATGCTGTAACATCTTTATTGCACAATACTCAAGAAAATTAAGTATAAAAATAATAAATATATTGCATTATAAATTTTCCTTCGAAAATGTACATATTATATATTCTTATCAGGAAGCCCCTTAATGTATATATATATATGCTTTTAGCCCAATACGAAGCAGCCCAAAAAGGTTTCAACTGATGCCTTATTTCAAGACAAAATGTGATGGCTTATTATTCTAATAAATCTTTTTTTAATGATCTATTGTTTTTCATTACAAAAACTTATATCATGCAATGAGTTATGGGTAGTAAACTCTCATTGAAGCGTATCATTTATTTTAAAAACATTGTTACCGTTATTACATATTAAAACTGTGTTAAATAATGCAATAATGTCTGTGAATTATTTAGCGTACAAATTTGAAGTACAGTCATGCATATATCGTATAATGTGGATATATGAATCTCGTTGACAATGGTGTCTGGATTGGGTGGTATATTGTCATGAAAGTAGGCAAGTGTCAAAAATTACCATACCAGTAAGAGAATTTTACCCATAAACACTATGTTTAAGCCTACTATATTGCTTTTACACATCGTGTACGGCTTGTAGGATGCGTTAATTTCGGATCGTGGAACTCTTGGTAAGCTTTTACCTTACAGGAGATAAGATATAGCTACCTTTATAATAATATTTTAATGATACCTAATAAAAAATTAATTGTCTTTTTCTTGTTCAACGAATCCTCAGTTGAACTGTTTTTTTTTCTTTTTTAATAATTAAATTAACTATGGGCCAGAAACCACAGTGTTAGTTGGTAAACGTTCAAAGGTACACTGAAACATTTTATAAATTTTATTTTTAATTTGTATTTAAATTTTAATTATGGGTTTCACTGAATTTGGTCTAATAGGTTTGGTAATCACTATTGTGTAGTGTGTTTCCTTTGTGCTTTTATGATGGATGATTTCCTGTAAATAATAATTCATCTGTCCTTTCATAATTCAGAAACAACCATTATAATAAATTATAGCGCAAGTGTTGAATGTCCAGTGTAAACCATCTATCGGCTCTAAAAATATTCATTTCATTCTATTTTTTTTTTTTTTATTTACCAAATCGTCGTTAATATTTAGTCACAGTGCAATCTGTGTTTAACATCACTCTGTTTATCTTCAAACTCCATCAAGTCAAAAATAAAATTTCACCAACGCGTGCTCATTTGCATTCGGCCATAATTTTAAAAATACAATTGTAAATACAGAATTTCCAAGTATTTTCTTTGCGTATAGATATGCTCTTTATATTTGACACGATTGGAAACTGCATTTTCAGTAGTTAAATATTACAAATTCACATCCATTGCTATTCTATGTGAATTTGATCCATTCTAATCATATAATTTTAGTATGTAATTGTATTTACAAATATTATTAAAAACTCTAATTAGTTATATTTTTTTATCATAGTAATGATTTAGTACATTGTGCTGTGCTTTTAGTTCTATTAAAAGTTTAAACTAGAAATTTCGAAACCTATGTGGCAGTATCAAAATGAAAGATTAATCAATTCCTTTAGAGGATTAAGCCTAGTGTATATGCCATCTTCATGGAATATTGGCACTGTTTTATACTTAGTTCCTGAGATTTGATTGATTAATTCAATACTGAACCCATTTTTATATATTTTTGTTTGGAATAAACTATAAATAAAAACTAAGCATTTGAGAAATCAATTATTAGGGAACTGTACATTCCGTTTTTCATAATTTTAGTTTGATAGGGTTGATAAACGCAAAGCCTTTGTTACACTGAACCGAAACAAGGCTATTGTCCGGGAACAATGGGCAGACTGAAGCGAGATTGATAGCGTGACCAAGCTCGTATCAAATCTGATGTATACTGTACTTTTTTTGTAACTTTTTGCAACACACACACACATACACACACACACACACACACACACACACACACACACACACATATATATATATATATATATAGGCTCAGGTTACATCAATTGTGAGTAAAGAAAACCAATATTTTTTTCAGTTTTATATTTCAGCTATTATTGAAGTGAGATAATGAGATAATGATTTATTTTCGATAAATATTTACAATTTAATCATAAATTACTCATTTGAAAATACTAAACCATCTTTAACCAGTTGCGATGGTTTAGCAATACATAAAAAAACATAACTTAGAGTCTACCTTTACAAAATAAATAGTGCGACGAGCTCGTGCAACATCTTAACCAACACAGTATGTACACTACCTAAATCAATAAAACAACATACAAAAAACAATAGTCAGAACATAATTAGACAAAAGAAAAGCTTCACTTCTAATAAAAAAATATGTGACATCATAAGTAACATAACAAAATGTCGTAGCAAAGATATAATCAAATTGAAATTAACAAAGTTCCACAAAAGAAAATACTAATAACAATAATGATTGAACTGTAATATTGTACTAAGTATCTGTAAAAGAAACAAAAATAACAAAAATAGCATAATCTTACTCAAAATATTATTTCAAACTTATTCACATTCAGCAAAATATACCAAATCAGACTATCTCAGAATATGTATCAGTATTGACGTGTCCTCAAAGTTAAAACGCCATTGCTTTAATTTATTTTTAAACCTAATTTTTGATCTACACAATTTAATGTCTGCTGGTATTTCGTTAAATAGTTTTGCACCTAAAAAAATAAAAGATCTTGTCATTAAGGATTTTGAAACTTTTGGTTTTCTTAATAAATTGGCTGATTTACTAC
This sequence comes from Homalodisca vitripennis, assembly GCF_021130785.1. NCBI lineage: Eukaryota > Metazoa > Arthropoda > Insecta > Hemiptera > Cicadellidae > Homalodisca > Homalodisca vitripennis. The sequence goes on from NC_060214.1 coordinate 62,045,274, forward strand.
GTGTGTTATGATTATGCATTATAAGCTCGGTTTCATTATTGCCACTACGAATAAAGAATATTTGAAGAACCTTGAAGATATATAAATGTTGTAAAGGTAATATATTTAGTTGATTAAATAGATTAAAAGATGATTCTCTTTTATTTTTATGTAATATAATCCTAATATAATGATTCTGCACTGTTCTTACTTTTGTTATTAAATTCTTGAAAGTTCCTCCCCAACAATGAATGCCATATTGTAATTTAGAGTTTATAAGAGCGAAATTACTAAGTACTAAACTAGCTTATAATATATCAGAGGTAGACTTCTTTGATATATGATAAATATATTTTCTTGATCGGTGAACAATAAAAAATCATCTATGGCACAAAACAATACTATGACTATAGTAAACTACTATGGCTATAAATGTCCACTTTTTACGTAAATTCTTGATCGTGGAAGAAAGGCAAACTAAACATTTGTGTCGGAATTTAGTTAACTCTAAGCTGCAACTGCCGGCCATTTGTGTGCAACGCCTACTCAATTGTGTAAAAAAGCAAAGGGCAACTTCTAGCAGTACAGATATAAAAAAGACAGTGTAGTCTAACATTTACTATACGATTAAACAGTAATGGAACCTACCTTAGCTGTCTTTTGATAGAATTAGGCTTCTCGAAGCTGTGTATCCATCTCCTTATCAGAAAGAAGGCAAAATGTAAAATGTCAATAGTCATAACCATACAAATTTAAACATAGGCTATATATCTTTGGTCGTGGCAAGAAAGTAAACTCAACAATGGCTTTGGAAATATGTTTCACTCGAACCAAAAATGCTCATAAAAGTACGAAACGTACGAAATTACGTATGAAGCCACGGGTAATTGTTAATATGCTATATCAATCCTCCCAACGTAGTCATATAAGTGTTGTAATATATAACGATGGGAAATGTTCTAAATGTTATTAACAACTTGTAGGACCGGTCATATAAACATGTTTATCTAATGTTTATTACTTTTATTTGAAACAGTTACATACTTTTTATTAAGGGATGGAACTTCCTCTTGGTCAAGGAAAGAACCGTGTTGATTTTGGGGTAAAAACACTATAAAAGCCATTCATCAGCTGGTATGTAACATGCTTTTTATTACTTTCTTATGAATAATCAATAAATGATAATGTTGAACATGGAGATAGGCTGCAAATTTACAAATAGGATATTATGATACCAGTTTTGATTCTTTGTTTGAAGGTTATTTTTGACGACGAAAGGATTGTGAAGGAAACAGGATTTTTTCCGGACATTTGCCGTCGTTCAGTGAAACAAGAAATCAGTAACACTACGTTTCGAGATCTGCAATCAGATCTCTTCTTCAGGAATATATATATATACATAATACATAATTACAAACTAGGTTAAAATAAACAAATCATACCAGGCACGCCTAAAGTCAGGAATTACAACCACCATGTTGTTTGCCAACTTCAATAACTCTAAAAACATGCACTTAATAAAAACTATACACAACACTAATCAAACTAAACTACAGAGTACAGGTCACAATACGTCTGCATTCGTCTACTAACCACTTTACGACGCAGTTTTCATTATGTAATAGAGAGGTATTTCTTAAGGTAGCTGCCTAGATTATATACTATTCACCTTTTTTATATCAACTTATACAATCCTTGTGCATACAAGCACTTCGCATCGTTACTTGTATTATGAGAAGCCTTCAGGGTGGTAGCTATTTGTATATTAATTCATATGTCGAGAATAGTTTGAAATGATTTCATTCGTATGTGCTGAAACAACGAAAGCAAGTGCAATGATCAGTATTTTGCACAGAACGACAGGATATAGATCCCGAGTGGTATTTGGTTAGAAAATATTTGGAATTAGGTTTTGGACTGCGTGTGTCACAACGTGATTCAACGTGTGTTGTAACTCTTGGAGTACTACTGAGAAGTGTTACATTCACTGACACGTTACCTATCAGAGGCACCCAGGAGTCATTCACTTACTAGCCCTTTCAGTTTTATCATTTTTCAAGAATCTGTGGAGAAGAAAGAGAAAATTCAAAATCTCTAACGCACTACGTTCTTCAGTCAGATTGTGTTGATATGAAATTATTCAGAATGAAACTACGTATAATTGTTAATGTGCCAAGCGGCTCACCATATTTTGGGGTTCGAGGAGCCCCAATAGCTTTGCGAGAGACTGTATTTTTAGAGAAAGGATCATTTTATGTACACTATAGGGTCTGTTGTACTCTTTTAAAAGTGACATATGGACATGGGAAAGTTAACATTTTGTTTATTATTTTACGGAATTTGTAAAACTTTTATCCCACATTATAAAAGCATGATTATTTCGATGTTAGCAGGATGGAAAATACTTTAGATTGAAAACTTTTGTTTGACCTCTTAAACAGAGTATGATTAGACTAAAAAATTTAGAAATTTTATGAATCAATAATACTAAATATAAACATTTTGGGTGCTTACAATAAAGAAGTACAAAATGGCGTGTTTGACTTCCACCTGCGGCTGTCCATTGCATCTGTTGTTGAATCCTAGAGTGATATAGTAAAATTCCTTAGATTTAAACAAATTCAAGTTCACGAGAATGTTCTTGGAACTTTTCAATGTTTTCTTTTAAGTAGTTCCTGAGATTTGAATCATTTGGTCTCTCTCTTTTACTAAACTCAATTTACATGTCACATATGTTTAATTTTATTTCATAACAGTCCACTAAAGTTCTTTCATTCTGTCTCCAAAATAACCTGTGCATTTCTTTCTAAAGAAAGCATATATATCGTATAATTCATATTTGTAATTCACACGCACCTTAACAATGTTACAAATGCACTTGTCTGATATTCTGTTTTATTAACTGATACAATGTTCAGAGTAAAAATATTGTCATTTACTTTTTTGTAGGATAACGCGGTAGTGGCTCATAGTGCTTAATCTCACAGCGCCACAGCTCATACCGCTACAGAATTGGTCGAGTGCTCATAGCGAGGCCGCACCGGATAAAGCAACTTAGTATTCACTACACATGGAAAGTTTTGTAACTAATATTCATTTGCATAGTTTGCAGTTGAATAATACTCTCTCATACTCAACTCGTATACACACCATAAAATACGTACCTACTTCTACCTTCTGCTAGTTTTTTATTTGGGCCTGGTTAAAAATGTCCATTTAAAAGCTCATAAGTCCTTGTAGAGTGATTAATAATGTTTTGTTTTTATTTTTTGTCTTCAATTAGAATATCTCAAAGGGCTCTCTTTAAAATTTAATAATATATCCCAAATAAAAGTCAATTTCAGCACTTTAATAATATATAAAGTATAACAATAAAGTCTTATAGATCAATATATTTAAATTTATGGTTATTATTATTAATATCATAGTTGTCTTAATATCGTAGCTACATTGTTTGATTCAATATTAATATTGCTGAGTTTAGCCTTAGTTCACAATTCATCTTATCGCAGCCTCTACAATCTTTAAAACATAACAGCTATCTGCTTAAAGTGGACGTTTCGCCTGACAATTTGTATGAATTGTGTTATGTATTATTAACATTTTCAATGAGCAAAATACGGTTCTAAAAGATGGCAATAATATATATTATACAAATTAAGATCTTATAAAAAGATCTCTCGTGTAAGACATATGTATTATTAGTAAAATAAAATTCATAGAATAGATGTACAGATAGTTGCTGGAAAAGGGAAGTCTCGTATTGCAATTCGAGACAAACATCCTCCGGATGTAAGTAGATACGCACATCCGCCCAGACGCCGATGGTGAACAAACAGGAAATGCTTATTTGTAAAAACCGTGCGACACAATGTAAGGGACAGCCATGCTGATATGGAAAATTGTTACTCACCAATTATGATGGAGAGATTTGGCAGAGGCGTGGTCAATGAGCTGGCGGAGAAGAACATCAAAACTGAAGAACAAGGAGGGAGAGGTGGAAGTGGAGGCCGGGAAATTCGAAAAGTGAAGTTCGGGAGTGTTTGTGTTCGTGTGCGGAAAAATATCTCTAGGCGTAATAAGTGTGATGTGAAATAAAATGTAAAGTAATTTTTAAGAACTTAGTATATTTTAGGGTTCATTAATTATTTTCAATTCCATATCTATTTAAATGTTCACAATTTCGAAAATATAAATTCATGTAAATGTTTAGCTATTTTAAAGAAAGTTTCTCATGTTAGTCCATGAACTCATTATTATTGCAAACACTACAAAATTACTAGTAAATGTTATAATGAATTAAATTCAAAAATAAATTGTAATGAATAATTTAATATTAAATATGTCTTCAAAGTATTAAGACATTAAGTTTTGTGCTTAATATGTCGATTGACGCAATCAATTAATCAATTTAATGAAATGTTGTCACAAATAAATGTGTTGGTTCATTTGAGGGTATTTGTACTGCCAATCTAACCTATTATTAAATCCTCTCACAGCAACCCCTTGCTCAAAATATGTCACAACCTTAATCTTAAACTAAACCAAACTACAAAACCTTACACTCGTTAAAAAGGTATCCTTAAGGCATCTTACGTTCGGTGTTCTTTTTAATAACTGAATTTGAAATAATTAGATCAAATCTAAACAAATTCCTTGCAAAACCGATTTTAAACTTTAAAATGGACTATTTTTTTACCGAATTTTACTTAGTTAACCAGCGTTTTACTTTTATACAGATAATATAATCGACTTTAGGGCTTTTTAGTACGAAGGAAACTTCAAAAATTCTATTTAGATTTGCATTTTTGTTGTCATATATATAGGGACTAAAATTAAAACATTAACAAACGAACGCTCAAACTTTAAAACTAAAATGAGGGAGAGCTTCTGATTGTAGTCTGGCAGTTTGATTGCAACCTGAACAATATTTGAAGCAATAGAGAACTCGAACTTTTGGAACTGAGTTTATTAAACAACAAACAAAGCTTGCTAGTGGTTTTGTGCCAATTATTCTATACACATTTCTTTAACAAGTGGAATAACTGCCAACACAAGAAAGCTGTATTTCAACTATATTTACATTAAACCTACGTTACGTTTTTTGTACTTACACGAAAAACTCACCTAAGTTGTTAAGGACAGGGAAAAGTTTTAAAGCTTGACACAGGGCATTCTTAGTATTATATTTTATAGACAGTATTAAATGATAATTTTTTACGACAAGATAACACAAACGTAGGTTTACTGCTTTGATATCAGAATCTATGAAATCACCATGGCCAATTAACAAAACCTTACATGGTGGAGGCGCTAAAACTCGATTGGCAATTCAAATTCCTCACATGGGCGAGCACATAGTTTCATAGGCTAGGTATTACAATTAGAACTAAAATAATATTTATAAGAAAGTATTTAACTAAAATAGCCTACTTCAGTGACAAACCACGCATTTACCTAAAAGATAAATTAAATTTCCAATAACTCAAAAATATTTTCAAACCCGTAATTAGAGTAACGCCAAAAACTAACGAGGTACGTCAATGGACATGTATAACTTAAATGGAAACCATACTACATGAAGATTTAATACCATTAGACACAAACTTCCAAAAGTGACATAATAAAAATATTTTAAATGAAAATGGAATTCTATCTAGAGACACAGACACTGTAGCAGACCTCAGACCTATCCTAGCGGCACTTAAGAACTTAACACGTATAAGCGCAAGTCACCCTAATATTACAAAACCATATTTAATTATTTAACTACACGAAAAACTCACCTAAGTGAAGAGGACAGGGAAAACTATAAGGATCTAGCTACAATCGTGGATTTTCTAGTGCAGAGAACAAATTTATACGACATAGTACATAACCCTGAGGCGGACATCAAGACACAAGCACCCCCAACCTTAGCACAACATTACGAAGCCACTCCACACTACCTGACAGAACGAACACAGCAACCATGGGGAAAACATACCGCTAATATCAGCTGGGACTTACACAGGTCTCCAGAGCGAAAATCCACAAGATTTTTTAGACAAATTCTTAGTTGCAGCAACTTCAAACAGATGGACAGATAACACTAAAAGTTAATTTATTCCCAGCGCATTTATCAGGCACAGCACTAACTTGGTTCAAACACTACAGGCAAAAACAACGAGGGGAAGCCATACAATGGGATCAACTTGCTAAAAGTTTCATAGAGGCTTTCACTCCCATTAGCACAAACCCAGAGTCTACAAATGATTTTAGAACACAAAATACAGGGAGAGAACGAGCCAACACTAAACTATTTTTTTTAGATATATTAACAACCATGCCGAAGATATGACCCTACAATACAGACAAAGCAAATTATACATTTTATCATACAGGGACTAAAACCAGAAATCTGTGAACGAGTTATAGGACTGAAAAACGAACACCTTAAGTGATCTAGAGACTATTTAAAAATTACAGAACAGCTAGTTCTAAACACAAATGAAAAACAAAAGAAAGATACAATAGGGTTGCAGCAAACAGACCCTATATACAGCACCCTTACTATGAACAAAACATCATCCATAAACTACAAGCAGAAGTTAACACCCTAACCAATTTAGTAGCTACCCTAACTACAAACCAAATTTCAAATCATAACCACAGGTACAAAGGTCTCCATCCCTGTATGAAAACTCAAAATATAACCAAGATATGATAGAACACCTAGTCCTCACCAGAATAGATATATGGAAAGCTCAAACAACCCAAACAAACCCAAAGGCCACCTATGATTAAACACGTTACTTTCAGTGATAGGAGAAGACAAAAACCATTCCCAAATACAACCTGCTAGACAAAATAAGGTATTGCACTATTTGCCGTAAAGACAACCATAATACTGAACAATGTTGGTTCACGAGCAACGTTCATTAACTTCTCAACCCCAAAGTAACCGCTTAGCACCTAAAACCAACAATACACAAGAGCTGTATCTGCAGGTACTGCAAGCGAACAAACCACAATATCGAATCATGTTACACTCTAATTATTATAAAGAAATCAACAAAAAAAACGGGAAATAGGGGGAGGTTATACTAACCCCTTACCGAACTTCCCCCTTACTAAAAGCGAAAACAAATAACACTATAGATTTTAAAACCAAAGGAATCGACAAACTTACAATGTATAAAGTCTATGACATTTACTCCAACTAACCCCAAAGTAATACCACTATCAACCCCTGGAAAGACCAGTTCAGAAGTGATATTTTAAAGCCATAGATTATAATCAAGGAATTCCCACCCTTAAAGAAGATGGAAGAAATTGAACAACCTATTATGCAAAAGCCTATACACACCATACAAAACTTCAATCTGTCTTCAATCCAACACCAACCCTAAGCGAACCAAACCCCATCGGGGACAACAAATATAAATAAACCCAGCTTTACAAGAAACCTTGCAGTCAGAAAATTTCACACGAACAGATAAAACGTAGTGTATTAAAGGGGGTAGCGCACGTAAAACAGGACCCAGATTGTAGTATGGGGAGGTAAACACACATACTGGATTGGAAGAAACCATTGAGATAGACACTATACAGATTTTAAATCACATAAGACAACAGAAGAAACAGAATATGATAGATTGTACTAACTTGCAAGAAATAACGCAAGACAGGATACACAGACCGAGGAAAAATAAAAACATTATTATTAGAGGATATTTATGAACTCATATTTAATTGCGAAAATAAAAACCAAGAAGAAGATACCTGTTCTAACAATAAACGTAGCCTTGACCACAAACCCTCGACATCCAGTACCCTGGCATTATAGATACAGGATGTACTAAACAATATTAGAGCAGACCTAGTTTGTGAAACAAAATTAAATACTAGCAACATACCCTCGTTGATATCGGCTAACGGTTATACCATTAACAGTTTTGGTTCGACAAAAATCGCCATAAAAATTGGTCAAAGTAATACTTGAAGACACGTTTTATGTGACACCTGATCTAAACAGCCCAATATTGGTAGGAAACATATTCCTATTTCCAGAACTGCGTGGAGTAAACTATAAAAATAAAACAATAAAAATTACCAAATATCAGATTGAACATATAATACCTATGAATGAACAGTGGCAGTTAGACATCAAGAATTTTAAAAACACACAGGAATAGAAGTACAGCAAATAACAGATGTAACACCCCAACAAGACATAAATTATAGCACCACATCAGCATATTAGGATTAGCTCCTTAAAAGGTATCGAGTCTCGAACAGCCATCGAAACAGATAGAATCTAAGAATAAAAAAAGAAATGTCATGCATATCTTTCAGAAGGGGAAGATGGTACAGATACAATTGTAAATATTTATAATGCATCAAATTTCCCAAAAAGGATACCCGCACATACTACGATAGGACATATTCATTACCCAACTCTTGTAGCACAGCCTACCCTGGAACACCATCCCACTAAAAGTGACACAGGAAAAACAATATTTGACAGATAAGGACGGCATAGTATTTGATATCTCACCACATTTAACCCCCAAGAACACAAAAAAGTCCTTGACGTTTACAAAAATACAGACACATATTTACAACAAAGGTAATCGATTTAACTCCTGCAAACATACCTCCTGTTAAACTTGAATTAAAACCGAATACGAAACCTGTAAACTCACCACCGTATAGGCAAAGTAAAACAGAAAGGGAAAAATTTAAACAAATTATTGGACGATTTAGTACAAGCAAAAATATTAGAGGAATGTCAGGATTACACAGAATATGCAAGCCCAGTATTTTTTAGTGAAAAATAAAGATGGAAGCGACAGAATGGTAGCTGATCTCAGGAAGGTTAATGCACAGTTGAAAACAGATGCCCACCCCATTCCTTCAGTAAACTGGTTTTAAGCTCTTTGAACAAAGCGCACACATTTACAAAATTAGACCTTAAAAATGCATTTTATTCCATGGAGGTTAGGAAAGAAGATAGGCACATCCTAGCCATAAAAACACCTGATAGACTTCTACAGTTTTGCCGACTGCCGATGGGACTTTCAACTTCAACCACATTATTTAGTAAAGCCTTGAATGCGATATTAAACCGTCACCTTTATAATAAAGTCATCTGTTACGTGGATGACCTAATTTGTTTATGGTGACTCATTTGAAAATGACTTACATAATCTAGAAACTATATTAGAAGAACTAGAAAAAGCTAATTTGAAACTAAATACAAAAAAGTGTAAATTTCTCTACAAAAGTGTAAACATTTTAGGACACGAGGTATCACGGGAAGGCATTTTACCCCAAAAACAGTCAGTAAAAGCTATCACCGAATTTAAAAGACCAACTTGTGTAAGGCAAGTGAGACAATTTTTAGGATGCTCAGGATTCTTCCGCAGATTCATCCAAAATTATGCCAAAATAGCACAACCCCTTACTGAGATAATAAAAGATTCAAATAAAAACATGGCATTTAAATGGACGGATCTATGTGAACAGGCTTTTATAAAAATCAAACAAATTTTGACAAACCCACCATTACTATCACATTGGAAGGACAACAGGGAAGCACACATTTATGTAGATAGCAGTTTGATTGGATGCGGAGCAGCGTTAGTACAGTTAGATGAAGAAAATAATAGAATGTACCCAATTTATTACATGTCAAAAAAATATTCAAATACCCAAATGCGTTACAGTAATGCTGACGTGAAATGCTAGCACTAACCTATGCTGTGAACTACTTCAGAGAATTCACGCTTGGTAGACAAACAACAGTTTATAACGGACTGTGCCGCATTACAGTTTTATAAAAATTTTAAGCACACTTCCACTAGATTAAACAGATTAGCACTGTCATTAACAGACTACGACATTGTAGTAAAAACATAAACGTGGCGCTACAAACAACGTTGTTAGCAGACGCCTTAAGCAGAATCCTTTAGAACAACCTTTGGATTGAAGAATTTACGGACGTGTGTTTAACTGTCAATAACTTTAATACAGACAAATCTACCCCTACTACAAGCTCAAGACAGTTATTTTAAAACAAATACGCCTTGCGATGACTCACCTGAGGCGGTAAATAAAAAAATCAGACGGGCTTCAAGACATTACGAAGAAATAGATGGATTGTTATATTTCAAAACCTTCAACGGACAAGAAACTAGAAACTTATTGGCTATACCCCCAAAAACAAACACAAGAAATATTAAAAATATTCCATGACAACCCCTACACGGGTGGACACTTATCACATTACAAAACAGCTTCAAAAATAAAATTACGATATCACTGGCCGAATATGTACCGTGATATCCTCCAATATACAAAATCTTGTGAAGAATGTCAACTACGTAGGCAAAAACGAACAACAATTACGGCCTACTACAACCTATTCCACCCTCCATAAAAACCCTTTTGACAGAATAACAATAGACTTTGTAGGTAATATTACACAAAGTAATGGTTACAAATATATCCTAGTTGCAACCGATGCCTGCACTAGAATGGCATTTGCAACCCCTTGTAGAAATGCAGATGCGAACACAGTAGCGCAAAAATTATTAAATCTATTCTGCACATTTGGATTTCCTAGAATTATTAATCATGACAGAGGAACGCACTTTATGAATTCTGTAATTTCACAGTTACTAAATGCAACTCGGGATTGAACAAAGGCCAGGCGCTGCTTATATGTCACAAGTACAAGGTGCGGTTTGAAAAATACAACCACACGCTAATCAAGGCAATATCTCATTACGTTGTGGAAAAACCCCAAACTTGGTCAAAATACGTACAAATAGTTACCTTTGCCTACAAACACGTCTGTAAACATTTCAACAGGCTACACACCGCACTACCTCATGTTTGGTTACGAAGCTAACTTACCGTCTGATTGTATAATATTTACAGGTTAATCCCGAAAAAATGGTGTTGGAAAATATAGAAATTTTAGAGCAAATACGCAAAAGATATGCCGAAAATCATGAAAAAAGCCCAGGAAGCGCAAAAGAAATACTTTGACCGTGACAAAACTCATTTGGATTTAAACCCCGGCGATGAAGTCTTGGTCCATTTCCCGAAAGGACCACACAAAAAAATGCAGTAAATTTCAAACACCATTTAGAGGTCCTTTCGTTGTCAAGAAAAGATTAACGAAGTGACATATGCAGTAGAAATTTACCACAGGGGAAGGTTAACAGAACAACCAATACATGTTGCTAGAAATGAAATTATTCTATAAGAGAATATAAAACAAATATGAAGGGACTTGAGCAATAATAAAATATTCAAGAATAATATATGCAATATTTCTCATGAACTCACTATGCACTCACTGCCTTGTAGAAAAATTTGAAGAGAGTGAAAAGTATCTTCGCAATACTTTCATAATATATGAGGTTAAAAAGTTACCACATAGTCACGCAGAATCGCTTTAAAGAATAGGTATTATACTCCAGGAGTTGAGAGACCGGTTAACTTGATTACGGTTTTGAATGATTCATTATAACGTTATATAACCTTGAGAGTCACTGAAGTAAGTCTAACAGAAATAAAATGTATATTAAAATCTCGATGTTGTGTCGGAAAACGATAGAGAATAAAGACATAAAAGTTTTATAAAATTAAAACGCCTAACTTTGTATTTTAATGTGAGGTTTACTGTAAATTTAGTGATTAAGTGATAGGTTACACGTACCAAAGATATTGGTATAGATAATCCCAATACACAGGACACTAACACACAGCACACACGACACGACACGAGCAGAGCCTGTAACCCACGGTAACCGTACTTAGACTGGCTAGTAAGACTTGACCGTGACTCTGGTATGTCTCTCAGGCAGATAAGTTTTCTGCTAACTCAACTAACTTCCCACGCTATACTACACCGACTGTGTTGTGACTATGACTAGGGGGCATTGCCTCGTACCGGCGGTCTGGGTCGCCAAGGGCCCTGGTGGTTCAGACAGCTTAGTATGCAAGTAATGTTTCCCACGTACTCGTTTACTACAATAACATAGCGTACTCTAACTTGACACAACGTAGGCTACATATTATACTTACCTGAGGGATACGTGTATACATAGCCTAGTAATAAAGAATATAAAATATGATAAAGTGTAACTACATATTATATCATATTTATTTAAGTTAGTAGATTAGCAGTGTTAAAATAATATACCCTACAAGGACTCAATTTTTCCTGAGATGCATCTCAAAGAAAGAGACATACATGTTCTATATTATATAATATATTCCTAGGATAAACAAATACTTCGATATATGACATGTAAATGACTTATATAACATGTTTAATTATTACATAGCTAATTTAACATTGAAGGAAAGTAACATATATTTAACATAGTATGTATTAGCACAGCAATATTGCTCATTAACAAACTATACAGCCTTGATTAGGCAAACATATATTATGATCAATAATAATGACTATGGACAATAAGCACAAAGAAGGGATATTACATATTCCTCAGAAACAAAAGGTGCGTAGTATCGTTTTGTAATATGATAAAATAACATAATTTCGAACTTTATTTAAGGAACACTAGAGATTAAGATGCTTAGTAAAAACATTATTACATAGAGCTAGGGAAATACGACACACCATCGAGAGGTCATTAAAAGATTTTTGTAAATAAAAAACCTTAGGCATAAATGTGTATTAATTATACAATGTTAACCTAAAATGTATATGTAACCTGTAGATATTAAGTTTTAGAATTATGACACCAAAAAGCCAACTACAACCTGAGGACACCAGTCTACAAGACACCAATCTACAAGACACAAGATCTACAAGACACCAGTCTACAGCACTCTAACCGTCCCGACCGCCAACGAGACAGATGAAGTCCTTACAGCACTTCCTACTACTACTACTGACAGCACCTGCCATGCCTCTTTTGACCACCTTTGCCAGCACATCAACCCACAACATAGAAGAACCCAATAAGCCTCTAGTACAAATCTTCATAGGAGCGTACTTTACTCCAATGCATCAGACACTACCTTATATCAGTTCCATACCTATCATATACAAAATTCCCTTTCAACACACAGCAAAATTTACCTAAAAACGAACCCTCTTTAAATTTCTGCCCTAAAAACCTCAACAACTCCAAACCTATTTCAAGATACAGAACAACCTTTCCACATTACAAAACCCTCATACATCAACAAATGGTAGCAGAACACCTCCCATTTATCCAAAGACAGGAACCAGATAGAAACAGAAGATCGCTCACGTTCGTCGGAGATTTCTTCGAATGGTGTTGTGACATTGCGACATAACACCAAATACATGACTTGGCAGACAACAAGGAAGATGTCTACACAGCAATTCTCAACACAACAACACTACCTACTCTCCGAGCTACCTGCGCACCCACCTACTTCGTTCACAATCTACAAAGACAACACCACTTCCAGCTAAAACACGACGACAAAAACATAGTAAAACAACACGGAACTCATTTTGTACATTTTATTAGCTGGACTTCTATAATAACACTACTTCTTTTTATAGCCCTCTACTTCATCCACATTAATAACATCAAAATAAAATTTCTGAAGCCTACAGTACATGAACGTGACTACCCAATGGATAACCATAATTAGACTATAAGTACGATTCGTAGGTAGAATCGTCATTAAGCCAGGGAATGTAAGACATAATTATGTATTATTAGTAAATAAAATTCATAGAATAGATGTACAGATAGTTGCTGGAAAGGAAGTCTCGTATTGCAATTCGAGACAAACATCCTCCGGATGTATGTAGATACGCACATCCGCCCAGACGCCGATGTTGAACAAACAGGAAATGCTTATTTGTAAAAACCGTGCGACAATGTAAGGGACAGCCATGCTGATATGGAAAATTGTTTACTCACCAATTATGATGGAGAGATTTGGCAGAGGCGTGGTCAATGAGCTGGCGGGAGAAGAACATCAAAACTGAAGAACAAGGAGGAGAGGTGGAAGTGGAGGCCGGGAATTCGAAAAGTGAAGTTCGGGAGTGTTTGTGTTCGTGTGCGGAAAAATATCTCTAGGCGTAATAAGTGTGATGTGAAATAAAATGTAAGTAATTTTAAGAACTTAGTATATTTTAGGGTTCATTAATTATTTTCATTCCATATCTATTTAAATGTTCACAATTTCGAAAATATAAATTCATGTAAATGTTTAGCTATTTTAAAGAAAGTTTCTCATGTTAGTCCATGAACTCATTATTATTGCAACACTACAAAATTACTAGTAAATGTTATAATGAATTAAATTCAAAATAAATTGTAATGAATAATTTAATATTAAATATGTCTTCAAAGTATTAAGACATTAAGTTTTGTGCTTAATATGTCGATTGACGCAATCAATTAATCAATTTAATGAAAATGTTGTCACAAATAAATGTGTTGGTTCATTTGAGGGTATTTGTACTGCCAATCTAACCTATTATTAATCCTCTCACAGCAACCCTTGCTCAAAATATGTCACAAACCTTAATCTTAAACTAAACCAAACTACAAAACCTTACACTCGTAAAAAGGTATCTTAAGGCATCTTACGTCGGTGTTCTTTTTTATAACTGAATTTGAAATAATTAGATCAAATCTAAACAAATTCCTTGCAAAACCGATTTTACTACTTTAAACTGATGGACTATTTTTTTACCGAATTTACTTAGTTAACAGCGTTTTACTTATACAGATAATATAATCGACTTAGGGCTTTTTAGTACGAAGGAAACTTAAAAATTCTATTTAGATTTGCATTTTTGTTGTCATATATATAGGGACTAAAATTAAAACATTAACAAACGAACGCTCAACTTTAAAACTAAAATGAGGGAGAGCTTCTGATTGTAGTCTGGCAGTTTGATTGCAACCTGAACAATATTTGAAGCAACTAGAGAACTCGAACTTTTGGAACTGAGTTTATTAAACAACAAACAAAGCTTGCTAGTGGTTTTGTGCCAATTATTCTATACACATTTCTTTAACAAGTGGAATAACTGCCAACAAGAAAGCTGTTTCAACTTTTTACATTAAACCTACGTTACGTTTTTTGTACCTTACACGTAGTTGTTAAACAGAAGTTTAAAGCTTGACACAGGGCATTCTTAGTATTATATTTTATAGACAGTATTAAATGATAATTTTTAAAAGATAACACAAACGTAGGTTACTGCTTTGATATCAGAATCTATGAAATCACAATGGCCAATTAACTATAACAAATAATAACCAACCGTGACGTTGAAATTTGCTGAAAGATAATTTTTAACAGTAGCTCGTGTATTTATATAAGATTTAAAATTGTTAAACACATGGCACTGGTGTTATATGTCGTAGAAATCTTGGTAAATGGACTCTGTTTTTGGGTTATAATGACAGGCATGTGATTACAATGTACATTCAAAATAGGATTATCACAATAATAAATAAGCACACAAATTTACAATGTACTCACTATTCATTACTTATATATTTTCTCCATCATTCCTAACGAGATCAAACGTTTATTTGAATTGAGTAACACTTATAAAGAAACGAAAAGTCTTTCAGGATAAAGCTCTTTCCCTGTTCTATTTATGACCATGGGCTTAAAGAGATAGATGCTACTTGATATTAAGATAACTACACTGTGCATTTCGTTTTAACACAGAGCTAAGATATATTTTCAAGAAGGCAGAAAATCTACGTGGGCTGGAAATTCTAACAGCACGGAACATTTAAATTTTTTTCTTCCTGAAAGTAATTTTTCATTTCAAAACGAAAAAATAAAAAGGAAAATCCTAATTTATCTATTCATATAAAGTTTATATTTAGAGTCAAACATGTATTGTTATTCCCATATATTTTTATTTACCATTATTAAATTTGTTGCATTCATTACCAGTATGTACACTACTTGCTCATTACTTGCTTATAATTTATAAACGTTAGATGTATTTTCAAAAATGTTTCACGATTATCAGTATATATTATAAAATTTCCTTTATTTTGAAATTAAACAAAAGCCTATTCTTATCCGAAAAATTGGGGTCTAATTGACCAGGTTATCAATGAAATTATACACTCATTATATATTAAGATAAACACTGTTTGGGTTAACAGTATTAACGAGCTAGTAAATAAAGCGGCACAGTGAACAATGTGTTTAGGTTTTCACTCTAGTTCAGAAGCTCGGAGTTTAATTAACATAAAAGTTAGGGAAATAGGAGTAATAATTGTAGTTTTTAAATCATTTGTACTTTAACAGTGATATTTTTATCTCATTAAAACAATTCCAGTCTAAGGAACCATATGTTTTAATGATGGAAAATGGTTTAAAAGTATCGTCTTTTACATAAACTGATTGGGTCAGCTAACAAAATCTGTACTTGGAAAACTTACAAAGGAAACACATGCAAGTAAAATGTAATGCATATCTAGTATAAGTCAGCCTAACCCAAGCCAACTTTCGCTTGTATATTCATTAGCAGATTTTTCACGACTGATTTAATTAAGAATATAGGTTCAGTTTTGGATATACGTCGTTTCAACACCAAGTATTTGTGCAAAGATGAATATGAGTGCATCACACAGTTGAAGGGCACAAACGACGAGGGTGTCGAAAACAGCGCTAGGAAAAGTACACTGGTCTTGTATGAATATCAGCCTTGTATATATATATATGTGTGTGTGTGTGTGTGTGTGTGTGTGTGTGTGTGTGTGTGTGTGTGTGTGTGTGTGTGTGTGTGTGTGTGTGTGTGTGTGTGTGTGTGTGTGTGTGTGTGTGTGTGTGTGTGTGTGTGTGTGTGTGTGTGTGTGTGTGTGTGTGTGTGTGTGTGTGTGTGTGTGTGTGTGTGTGTGTGTGTGTGTGTGTGTGTGTGTGTGTGTGTGTGTGTGTGTGTGTGTGTGTGTGTGTGTGTGTGTGTGTGTGTGTGTGTGTGTGTGATATCAGCTATTGGCACTCCTGCTCACTGGTAATAATTCGACTAATAGTCTTAGTGCATATAACATTGCAATAAATAAAACTATTATTTTGAATGCATATAATTAATCTATTTAAATATTTATACACCGTATATAATATATTTTGTTAATATTTCTAACAAAATAGTTATGTTACATAATAGGACACACAAATTGTTGTTGGGTGTAGTTAGATGACACATCAAACATATTATAACAATTTAAAGTAATTTCAGTAAACTTCAGTTAACTTTACATAAATTCAGTTGAAGTACTTCATATGTACATTCGAATGTATTTATAGATAGTTAGACAAATATGTATAATAATTAAAATCAATATGGATTTTTATGTGTAAATGCTGACACATGGGTTTTATTTTTTAATAAGCAGTACAATCTACTGAAATTTATTTTTAGAAGCCAGTTTTTACATATTGTAATATAACACCACGTATTCCGTATCGCTCAAGTATATTTAGGCATGCTAGTTGGCAAACAACGTCCATAAAATGCTTCATTCAAGTCTCAAAAAATCCAAGGATGTAGTAGTCATATTAAAACGGTGACAAAATTTATCTTATTGTTAAATATTGCTTAAACCTATACTTAGAAAGATTTGGAACCAATCAATTGGTGTTATACAACATTTGCATCTAATATACTTGCCGATCTTACTAAATAAATATTATTTACAATATTCTCAAAAAATATTTTTGCACAATATCACTCTTTGATGAAGCGTTAAGGGGACTTGAACACTTGTATTCCGCCAATGTTAAATTGTCAATATTGGTAACTCGTTTTCTCAAGAAGTACTTGGAATAGGAAGATGAAATTTTCAGACCCTTTTTATTGTTATATAAGGAATGCGCTGTAGTAAAATAACTTAAATTTGTTAAAAAAAAGTTCAATTTTTGACCTTTTTTTAAATTGACCCAAAAGACCCATGTTTTTATATACAATATTTTTTTTTTAATTTATTTATAACTAAATTGATACTAGGTTACTACCACATTTTTACAATACTATATGTGTGACACCGAGTAAAATTTTCAAGTCTGTAGCCTTAGTAGTTCTTGAGATATCAGGTCATTTGTTTAAAAAAATATAGTTTTTTCGGAAAATGTAGAAAAATTAAATAAATTACATTTTTAATAACAAACAAGGCACTATTTTTTACTTACTTAAGTTAAAACCCCCCTGGCTAGTATTCATCTTCATATTACTCTTTCTGATCTAGGTTCAGTCTCCTTTTCTTTATTCTGGCCTCCTTGGTCATGTCTTCCGCGGCTCGATCGGCTTGTTTGATACGAGTGTCATCAAACTTCTTCAGGGCTGCAATTGTATATTGGCCTAAATCCTTAACCCCTAGTTCTTCCAGCACCTTAATTCTACCTATATTTCTTTGCTCTATAGCTCATCTATTACTTTTTAGGTCAGTCGTCCTGCGCCTTTTCTCGATTTTCCACCCGCAAGCTTTGTCCCACCTAGCTTTTCTTTCAATTTTCTGAGCCTAGTTCCAAGCCGCTTTTCAACATGGCCGGCACACTCTAATTTTTCAACTTATACATCATAAAGCTTGCTTTCTTTTACACATAAATAGGCCTTGGAATCTCCGTCCTCTAAAATTTTCACATATCACACATTTCTAGATATAATATAAACCCCTCATTAGCTGTATTATTTCAATAAATTATGTTCTATAAGTACAGAAACTTTAGTTTTAAGCTTTTAGGTTAGAATTGTTTAACTCTGCGGCAGCTGTACCTTTATTTAAAGCGAAGTTTGGCACTACTTAATTTGTACACTTAAAGAAACTCAGATGACTAAGTTAATGCTAAACTCTTTTTTATTCGTCAGTGTAACAAATACTCAGTGCTAAACCTAAATGGCTAAAACGTTACAATAACGAAGTTATTTTACAAAAAAGACCATCGCATGAGTTTTGTCCTCCGTGCATGATCCTTAATTTTTGCCTGATTTTTTAAATAAATATTTTAATGAAATTATTTTTTTTCCTTTCCGTCAAATCAATCCGTTGAGGTACAAAATAATGTACTATTTGTACTGAGAAACTTTTAAAAGATATGTATTAATTATTAAACATTGTAGTACATGTAAATATATTAACTGTTTTAAAAACAAAAAAAAAACTTTTGTAGCCAGAATAACAGAAAAAAATCCAACATATGTCTGTAATAACATAAAAAATCTATGCGAAATAGGACAAACGAAAGCTATTTAACATTAGATTGTATTATACTAAATGAAAAATGCAAATACTCTGTCTGTTATTAGAATAAAGTAGTGATTTACGTGTCCTTGCACGTGTACCTTAACTGAGTGGGATCTTAATACAACTTGATCCACCAAATTGTGAAATAAATATCTAAATACCTATGATAAGCGTGACTTATGAAAAGGGGGTTCGAGGAAATGCAAGGTATATGGGAATAAGGTATGATGAATTTACAATACGGTTCGCGTTCGTTTTTGCTCTTGCGTGGAAGTAATATTTAATTCATAACAAGAAACTGAAGAAACTTCTTGTTGCACTTAGTCCAAAAAAGAACTTTCTGCTTGTTTCCGGAGTGACATATTATTCAGGATTAGTTTTTAGAGGTTGGTGGTGGCGGACGTCTCCAGCCGAGTTTCCATGTGGGAGATAGTAGTAGAGACTCTCAGCCACGTTACCTTGGGAGAAAGGGAGACTATTTAAGTTGAAGCGCCTTCCTGTCAAAACACGTAGGGTAAAGTATGTCCTCATGTATAGGCTAGCGATAGGCTTAACACCTTCGGAGTCCTGTCGACGATCTTCCTCAATAAACTAATTATTTCATTTTTCTATAACTTCATAAATCATGAACTGTAACGAATTTGTCATCAATAATTATGAAATTGCTAAATAATCAATAAACAATAAAGAATATAAGAGTTAGCTATAAAACTCTAAAAGAATGAGCCGACCATTACAACTAATAATAACAGAAAAATTATTTAAAACCTTAGAGGTAACAAATAATGTATGTATATATCTATAAAAAGATGAAAATTCTATGTTGTCTGAATCACAAGTTCTTCTGATTATATTTTAGTTCATGTTTTCCTCTACTGATATTTCTAAACGTAATTTCCCTCTCGTGGTTTGAGTCTGAGACAACTCTAATGTTCCGCCATTACACAAGACCGCAGGGTACAATTCTGAATAGTTTACAACTCTATTACGTGAGTGAGTTGATGCCTTTACAACCTCACCGCAGAGAATCTTAACTTTTTATACATAAGCTAAATATTTTAATTAAAAAACCGATTATGTATCCTACATAATAAACTAATTATTTGCTGTACTTATTAATGTTTCAGATCCATATTTTGGTATGGTAAGTATAGAAAGATAAATATACGGTATGTTATAAATACTAATAAAACTTCTTACTTAATTGCTGTTTATTAAAAGTACTTACTTGTGTGCGAATTACTTTTATTATTGGCCTACTTTAAAGAAACAAGGCTAATCATTTTAAAAAAAACCAAATTATTTAAAAATAAAGTTATTTTTTAAAGTTCATGACGTGCATAAAACATACTTTTTACTAAATACGACTGATTGAAATAATTCAGCCAACAGCAGAACAAACCAACCTGAGTAAATTAGACCTTTAAGTTTGATGTCTTGATTCTCGATCTTGCATTTTGTTCTTAATAATAATAACAACACTTACTTTAATCAAATGCAATCTCTACATAGTGTTTTATAAAAACTAAGAATTCCTATCCTGAGGGCTACACAAATGTCATCCTACAAAAACAATTTACATCGATGTTAAATTTTAAGGAGTATTTAGTTCTTATCATTCAACTACAGATGTTCTTCACATTCACGTGCGCTATCTTCACATTCACTGTTTGTGAAAACTGGATAAAATACTTTGTATATTACATTCCATCCGTCTGACTCTTCTCATAATCACTTAATATTAACTTCCGTACTTATTTTCTCCGTACTTATTGTACGGGCTCTATTTTTTTCTTCGTGTAATTAGCCTTGGAATAATATTGTTTTGTATTTTAGAACATGGCCTACGTGACAAATATGTAGTACTCTTGTACGGGTAGTTAAAACATATTTTCCAGATTTCAATTGAACAACATTTTTACAAATTAAGTTTTCTTGGATTATTACAAAGTGTTCATTTAAAGGGAATGTCATTTAAGGCATAATTTTTCATCAATAATACATATTTTTATTGTATTACGTTTAATTTACAATCACTGAAAATTATTAATCTGACCTTTAAAAATATTTCTTTCAAAAGATAAGAGTTAATACAGAAATACAAATTTTATTTTAGCTCATTTTTTTACATCTGTCATTAGCCATACTGCTCATCGTCAAACAAAATATTGTTTATATGATTTCAAACAACATTTAATTTTAAATTTAACTATTTAATTTCTATGGGTCGATTCGTTCTTGAGGCATCCGGCGCAAAACAAACATAGAGTTTGAATGGGCTTTTGAAAAAACTTCGCTATGGTAGATGTAGTAAACGATGTATTTTTATTTATTACACTACATACTTGAAAGCAATTTAAATTAACGAGCTTGCTTCTTAGGAAACTCATACTCAATTTAAAACTGTAATTTAAATTACAATCCCTATGCTAATTAGATATATGGTATATGTTTATTTACTTAATAATAACTCACTATATTAATACGCTACGAACATTTAATTCCCATAACAAAGTCCTACAAAATTGAAAAGTTGCATAATCATCGTTATCAAAGCCCCATAATACCTGGAACTGGTGTTTAGTAACAGATAAAATATATTTCAATTTTGATTCCAATGAATCTTTCTTTGAAATCCGACCTGGAGGTTAATGCCTTGTTGGCAGGAGTAGGTGTTAACAATATAAACATCATTCAAAAATGTATATAAAGGAACAGTGTTTCTCTTAGAGGATGGTGCAATGTTATATCATTAAGTAGAGTTTATAACGAGGCATTCGATTGTTAAACTGCAAAACTAAGACTTCTCTGCCGCATTATTTTTTTTTTTTTCGTCGAATATTTATAAAGATGATACCGAAGAGAGAAATCATTATGGAGTTTTCAGTCGTTATAAAACTTTGATTTTACAAACTTTCACACAGTATTTCTTTCAACGTCTACTTACCACACCGGGAGTCTATTTTGTCTTAAAACTTCTTTGTTCTGCCTCAGGTTACATACGCGGTCTCAATTACAATACATAATGATGGAAAATAATTGTTAAGTGATTATTACTTGCTGTTGGTAATAGAATGTTTTACATATTTTTGGAACTATAATTTCTTATACTAATGCTGAAAATGAAGTTTTAATAAAATCTTGAAATTAATCCTATGATTTATGACTGCTTCCAAATCTCTTCGATACATAAATTTAAGCTTCTTTTATTCAAAATATATTCGGTTCCATATATTTCAAACATATTAAATAACCTAAGCTGTAGGATCAATTGACAGAGTAGGAAATCGGATGGAAGTCATGTGATTAGTGTTTTATTAAAATTTTGTGATTTTATTGAATTGTGATTATACGTGTATTTTTATATACCAAAATACCTCATTAAGGCCTTAGTCAAAATATATTCGGTTCCATATATTTCAAACATATTAAATAACCTAAGCTGTAGGGTCAATTGACAGAGTAGGAAATCGGAGGGAAGTCATGTGATTAGTGTTATATTAACATTTTGTGATTTTATTGAATTGTGATTATACGTGTATTTTTATATACCAAAATACCTCATTAAGGCCTTAGACAAATATCATAAATTTTGGTTATGTTCTAAAACGATAAAATATGTTAAATCTATATTTTTTAATTATTATACATGCGTATTCAAGAATATTTTAAACGAAATAGTGTATAGCAGTTACAAGATAAAAAATATATTTGTACATAAAACATTCATAGTACGTAATATGCAATACGACAACCACTAGGTTTTAAAAGTCAATACTTCAATACTCCCTTTTTACACGATATAGCGCTTTGTATTATGAATCTATCATAAGTTGCACTTTGGTGGAATAAATCAAATAAATTCCATATCAGTGAATTTTATAAAAATACTTCAATTAGGCACCTTAAGTATAAACATTCTGTACGTTTAATAAGTTACTAGAAACCGGTTTATATTTATAAAAAAAAAACCTTCAGGTTAGCTAGTGACTAGCATCAGCAAGGGCTGTAGGGCGCCAACTTGGTGCTGGCGCTCATCCAACTCTCAGGCATTTCCTCTATATAATGGACCCGTAACTGCTGATTTTGTTTGAACGGGCGTGGAAAATTATTGGACAGTTACAAAACATTCTAATACGTCGTAAAATATCTAAGAGTTTTACCCTTTATTTAACAATATAATTTGTTTTATCATGATGTCCGCAAGTATGAGATCGGAAATAAATATTATTGATAAAATTTCTGCTCAAAAGAATTAATACTAATCCAATTAAATAATTTTTAATACAGACATTTCATTAAAATTGGATTTTAGGCTAATTAGTATTTTCTCTAATAAAAAATTTTCTACCATTGAAAAAAGTTTCTTGTTCAGACAGTTCACTTGAATTGAAATGTATTAAACCTTTATGTAACCACTAGAGGAACGCTGCAACTCGTCTATTTTGACTTTGGGATTGACAGTAATCTTTACTCAGGTGTTTACATGATCCCAAACATCGCTAAAATCTATGATAATCGATATAATAATCGCCGTTTTCGCACCCTATCCTCCTAACTTTACCAGGATACTCAATCAGTGCATTAAATTGCAGATATTATTGAGAATCATTAAAATTATTTTTTTTATCGTTTTAAAAATTTTAATCCATTTTTAAAACATTTATCCAAAATTTACGGTTTCACATGTTCTCACGGTTTGTAATGAAAGCATTCAAAGCATAACTCATACAAAGCATTTCTATCGAACCTATATGGAGCCCTAATGGTAATTGTATTTTCTTTACCAATTATGAATGAGATAAAAATGCCATTAAAAGTATAGTGATACTTTGCAGATGTTCATTGTTAGGATGCAAAATGTTCAAACAGAAACTTAAGTAAGAAGAACATGTAAACAAAGATCCACATAATGGAATGTTATTTCATTTACGAAATCCGTGCCGAGTTAGATATTTGTGTTTGGATTCATGTTTATACATTTACAGAACACTTGAAAAGACGTATTTTTGTTTCAATCAAATTATATAATAAAAATAATTAGTATAAACGTACATATAATATGTTTATCACAATATTGTGGTCCATTTTGAGACATCAAAGCATTAAAAAACCGCAGAAGACTCCCTCACTATCATTTAATATGTGATGGGATATCTCTAAGGCTAATATAAGTATATGTAACGATGTATAAAATATATAAACATATTTATATACAAAGGAAGATATATAATCTTTAGTATATTTATTATACAGTGATAATGGTTCAATACTGAAACGCGTGTAAAATAAATAATATAATTTAAAAATGGTTGTAGTTGACCATACATTATGCCAATATAAATATAACCCTGTAATGTGGAGTTAATAACATTACATAGCGATTGTATTTTTTACTTTATTCGAATTAAGGATTAGTGATTGTAAATATTGACAATTGAATCAGCTAGTAAAGTTAACTTCTCTATAATGTTTTTTTTCTGTTTTAATTATGTATTTGATAACAATTTGTGCTGTTTTGAAACTTTCTGTGGACCACTTTCCGTATTTGAGAAAGTTTCTAATAAAAGTGTGTTTACATGTGCAAGCGTTTCTACAAATTAATAGGTTATATAGTTACCTTATTATAAAGCAGCATGGATAGTGAACATAGTAGGTTCACCGTTTCCTTCAAGTGAAAATGGTATATTAAAACTGTTCCCAAGATATCTTAAACACTCCAACGTTCCACCATTAAACTGGTTCGCAGAGCCCTATTCTGATACTACATGGATAATATATATATATATTTTAAGAAGCTGTTTCCTTTGTATGTAATAAAAAATGACAAATTATATAAACTAAATTTTTAGCTTATCCAAAACTCATTATCATTTCGAGAAAATAAATTAACGTAACAATACGATTAATGGAGATTTCTACATGTGTATTTTGTGTATTAATGAACAATATTTATGAATTTCCAATAATTTGCCTGTTACAATAGGAAATATATTATTTTTTTAGTAGTACTAAATTATTTATTTTTGCTTGTTCACTAAGTTATTTTAGAACGTGACTGTAAAAAGATATGAGTATATAAATTTTATTTTATGAAAGCACACAATTATATATTTTGGGCTTCTGACCAAAAGTAACTTACAGTTTATCTATAGTTTATATATATATATATATATATATAAATATATATATCTATATATATATATATATATATACAATATATATATTAACTATAAAGGACTACAGTTTTTAAAAATTTAATATTTCAATAAATACTAAACTTTATCTTGTATGTTTCATGACATAATAACATAAATTGAAATAGTAAATACACAAGTTTCTATAAATACAGTTAGGAGATATGAAATTGTGTTCACCACAACGCACGCACAGTGTGATCCATTTAACATCAAGTCTTTGTTTAGGGAGTGCGGCGATGGAACCTACCATGCAATATACATACAATACAGAAATTGAATGTCGCAGGCACACAATTTGATTCCTTGTTAAGCTTTTATCTGCAAAAAGCAAAGCTATGACTGACCCCAAGCCACCATCAACTGTAACAAATGTAACCTTCAAGCACAATGTAGTAGAACACAATACCCCTATTGTTGAGTTGGCAGTGGAATTATATATGAATTTATTCAATGAGACCACCATGGTTTGGTACCTAATTGGATTTCTCGTATCCATATGTCAAATGAGGAACGTTGAGGTTAATGCATTAAAATGAAGTTTCTGGTTAATCCGTGAATTTTATTTAAACATTTCCTTCTGAATATTCCAGATAGTAGTATATATTGCATAAACTCACGAGTTTTTAGTTCACAATACTCCATGAAGTTTGCACAGTTTATAATTCAGATTTTAAAACTGAAACAGCAATTATAGTTGGATGAATTACTTAAATTAACTTTTGTATTACAGCGAACGAACAAGGATAATTTCCCTGTTTTAAAACATAACTTTAAAATACTTTAAATGGAATTAAATAACTTTAACTTTCAAGAAATTTTATTTTAGCTTGTATATCTGCATAGTTGCTTAATTAATCATCCTAACAAATTGTCATAATATTTATATCGAGTTAAATCATTTCTGAACTAATTAACCCTATTGGAATTCCAGCATCACACTCTTCTTTATTCAAGGAATTCCAAATTATGAACCATGAAACAAGAAATTCAACATCAATTATTATTTTTAATAATAAAATTAAATTTGTGCAACTATAGAATATGCTTTTTATTGCTTTGCAGCTAGCTGTTCGCCAAAGTAATGTATTTAAAATATGACTGGCTTTCAAGTTTTACCTGAAATACAAGTACACGATTTCGTACAATCACAATAAAATATGCACTTAACTTACCGTTAATCTGAAATAACCCGTGTGATAATATGATCGCAGTATGATCTCATTTATTTTAAGTTAAAAATATAAATATATTTATTTATAATTTTATCTTTCCAATATTTACTTTATTTATCAATAAAGTAAATATTGTATATAAATGCTACAATAGTTAATGTTTCCAACTTATAATCATTAAGTTTTTATTGTTTCTACAACAAGGTATTTTAAGAACAAGTTAGGTTTATTTTCACTTCCCGGTGTATGTGTTCTCCATTCTAGAAATCCATGCATAGTAATGAAGAGCCGTTGTAGATTTTAGTTGCTTAGGGAGTTCATCAAGAGTTCTTGTTTTGTATATGTTCTCAAGAGAATCTGGAAGAGCGTTTAAATAGAATGCTTAATTGAAAACTGGTTTCTTTTAAAAAATGCTGATATTATGTTTTTCAAAAAAAAAAAAAAATATTTGCAGTAAATTTCTAGTTCCAGTTTCTCAAGTTAATGCTCTTCGGGAAAAAAGCAGGAGCTAAAATTTCAGAAAATTATTCATATGTAGATCCCAGAATAAAGGTTTGCCTATATCGTAAACAATCATTTCATTAATAACACATTTTTTAATTTTCAAAGAAATAATACGTAAAATAATAGAGCGATAAATTATAACAACAATAATGTATTGAATATTAAAATAAGATATATCTAATTTACTTCTAGATAAATAATATAATACAAAATATAGGCCACAGTTGTCGCTGAGGTATCATGCAAAATTATAAGTCTATAGCTTATCTCATTCTTGATTTATATCCTGCATACAAACAGACAGTCATACAGAAAAGACATTTTTGAATACCCCTGGCAGTTAAAAGAGAAATTGTGCCAGCCTTTTGACCATAAGACTTTAATCAATTCCAAGCTTTTATCGATTCCCATTACTAACTATGTAGAATATGAAACCTTTCCAGAGATGTTTTGGGGATGTTTAAGCTACGTATATTCATTTTATATATGTTACAATTTCATATAATTGTTCTAAATTTTACTTTATATTTCTTGCAATTTAGTTGCCACCATGATTACTAAAACCATTAATGTATAATGTATAAATAAAACCAACCTAAAACCATAAATCCCATGTAGTGATAAGCACCGTCATTCAACACGATGTTGGTTATATAGAAGTGAAGAAGCATAATGCAAAATTTCAAGTCTATAGGTTAATTTGTTTCGAAATATGGTAAAATCGGACGTTCATAAGAAACATTGATCCAGTCTCAGGAATTGTTCTCTTCGCTAGCGCTAAACCAACAAGATTCTTTTGAAATCGATTTTAATATTCAAGGGAATGTATCCCAAAGTTTTTGATATCGTCAGAGTTCTGGTTTAATATTATACAAACCTTTTCATCAGTTAAATATAAATGTTTGTTGTTATTATAGCCTTTTTCGTTTAAAAATGTGTAAACTGTGAATTCTGTTATACTAAATTGAAAGCCTATAAAATCGTGGAAAATTTATTAATTTTAGTTATTATATGGGTTATACATTTTCAAATATGCTCACAGAGTAAACGGATTACTGGACGTAAAATGTGTTTTCCTAATCTTTTTGGGTAACAAGGTTTACATGCTAAATACAAAGTTAATTTTCCTATTGTACTTCTTGCGTTATTATTGTAAATTAAGGTTTTGCAGCGCCTCCAATAATTGGGTTTGCACTTACTCAATTATTTCATAAGATGTATCCATATAAACAGGTAGAACACTTATACTTCTAAAGCATTATTCAAGCAGGTGTTTCGGACTCCTAAAGGATGTAATATTATTGGTTATATAAACGTTAAATTTTTTTAACTTATGTAACACATATATAGGATTGATAGCTTGTAAACAGGTATTACATTAGTTTTGTACATACATTTGAACGTCCACTTGGTACTTAATAGGTCTATCCCTTAATAAATACCAGTCATTCCCCAGTTAAAAGTTGGGAGTTTTGTATGTCAGATAATAACAGACACCAGAGACTAATTGCCACAATGCCGTGTTTACTAGGTCAGACATGTGACACTTCCTGTCCCACCGTGTCTAGCCCTTGTGTCAGAGTTAGACACAATCATACCATGAACCATCCTATATGTTTTTTAATTAATTTATTTCTTTAATATATATGGCAATAAATTTTCTGTTTTAACCTATTTTAATATCTTTATATAGCTAAATTTGTAATTTAAACGAATGAAATAAACTTTTGCTTTCTTGTTGAAAATGAAAAATATAATTAGGGGTGTGTTTTATTGGGGGAAATGTGCGTAAAATTAAAAATAATTTGCGACTGATATTAATACGCTAATTCCCTTACTTAAGCACCTATATTACACATGTAAACCCGAGAAATTACATAAGCCCGAGACACATTTGTGGTGTACTTCCAAGCTTTCCGGGTATAAGTTATTATTCAAGAACTGTAAATTTGTAAACTTTTATATTCTTTTATTCGAATTTTCTTAGTTCAAAAACAATTTCAGCAGGAAATTTATTTACAAATCTATAGTTAAGTTACGTTTTCTTTATATAAGCTGCATCTTATTTATTTATTACTTAAGAAAACTCAGAAAAGTATTTAACTCACGTTCAACACACGAGCAAAGTGTCTTATCTTATAAACTCAAGAACACAGTTAGTGAACATGAATAATAAAGTTTGGTCTGTCATTAAAAATATTATCGTGGATTTAGGACATTCATCGAAACAAAAATTACAGGTATTTTGTGTTAGTAGTGTAATATTCTTTAAATAGTTGAGCAATAATGGTACCTTAATTTTATTTTGAATACTATTTTATATTCCAGTGTTATACATTTTTTATCCCACAAAAGTTTTTGTAAAAAATTCAGGATTATCCGCTTAGGTCTGCAAGTGGCCTTACTGCGTCCATTCTTTTGTAAATCGCTAAATAAATTGCATTGTATTAGAAACAAGTGCAATTTGATCGGGAACATAGTGTATCATTGAGGAGGTGGCCATATCTCAGAATGACAGGAATCCCAGGTTGCCATACATCTGACTACTTAGTTTCCTGAGCTATCGAGACATAGTGTATGGACTGTCGTGATACTCGGTTTGACATATCCTCAAGAGTAGAATACAGCCTCTGTATGAGCGAAGTTGAGTGCTTCCATAAATCAGCTTCTAGATTGGAACTTAATTAGGTTCCTTGTTCTCAGGGGAAAGTTAATTACGTCGTTTTTAGAACATCCGTAATTAACTAGTGATTTCGTGTATTTTCCTTAATCCAAATCTTTTCCTTACTTCGAATTTCAGCAAACTCGTTTCACTAATATATATGTGTCTACACCAAAGGCATTCTGTTACGAATTTATTATTAAACGTTTAACGAGAAAGTTGAGGGTATGGGTACAAAAACACACACTTTACAATATCTAAAATGTTTTTAAAAACTAAAAAGATATTGAAATAAAACAGATAGATTTTCTATTACTAATATATTTTAAACTATCTTAGAGTGATTTAACATGTGATTAAAAAAAGTCGAACTTTTGAAATTTTTTGAATTAATTAGACTATTAATTGTGTGTAATAAAGGAGTGTTGTGAGAACTATTGGATGAGAACTTAATATATACAGATTTTGAAATATCCGTATCGTAATAATAAACATTTCAGGTTTAGTGTAAATGTGTAATTTTTGTGTAATACATTTACTGCTGGCCTAATAAAATATTAGAAAAATCTTAGACATTTATCGTAGTGTAGTAAAAAGTTGAAGTCAATTTATTAGAGGGATAAAGTTTACCTGCTAGTGCTGACATTCAATTAGAGTGAATATGATATGTTGAAAAACTACAACAAAAATACGGCAGATACTGTGGCTTGTATTTAAACAAAATCTTTAAGACTTTCCTTTCAATTTAATTATTTTCAAAATGTTGTATCTTACATACATTTATTTATGATTAACATCGTAGCTCTCAATCTTATAAAATGCATCAGTTTTTTAGGGATTTTTTCTTATTTTTTTAAATTAATAATTAGCAGGGAATGGTTTTGTTAAAATGTTAATTATAATCTCATATTTATGTTGCCTTCACCAACTGGGCTTCAAAGTGTGCATTAGGCAGGCAGAAAAGTATCTACACAATTTAAACTGTTTCTAACAAGGTGGGAGTAAACTACGTGTCGTAAAAGAGACTTCGCTGAGGCTTCTCGACACATGTCAAGTGTACAGTTACATGTGTTATTTAAATTGTGGAAAAAATAAAAATGTCTTTTATATTAAAAACCTGGTGACTTCCACCATGAAATACAACATATCTACAATTATACCAGAAAATACGACACATCACTTCGACCAATATTGTAAGGTATATTGCAATTAATTCTAAAACCATGAAAAACCGTATAAAATTGCAATGCTTTTAGACTAATACTGTGTAAATCGGTTATAAAGAACATTTTTGTGTCAATAATGTTTATTAAATTTTAGTAGTATATGGCACAATATTTATACTTATTGTTATTAAGAGAATGGTTTAATTAGGTTTTGTTTCTGATTTTATTTAAAACCAGTTTCAGTATTTTTTTCCCTCACGAAATTTGAGCATTATATGTCACTGAATTATTTTATGGCCTACATAGTGCATTGAAAAATTATGATAAGTTATGGGGAAAACTGCGAGAAATATGAAATAACCTTAATTATTTATTGAAGGCTTTGCTCGTTAAACTTTTAACTTTAGGAAAGCACTTTGACTTACTGTAAATAACCATTACTACAATGTTGTTTTTTTAAAAACTTTGGTGAATGTGTTTTAACAGTTATAAAATTTAATGAATGTATTATCCTTACTTTTAATATTACGTAAAAAATAAATTAAATGTATTACTACATATTTCAAAGGTCCAATGCTATATTTTTTATTTAAATTCAACGCAAAAGCAAGATCTATAGCATGTAAATTCCATAGCAAGGTCGTCACGTTGGCACTGATGTGTGGTAATTATAAATGAGGTTCGAGAATGAAGGGCTTGGCTTACATGTGATAGAAATTTCACATTATATACTTCAACAGTTTGCACTTAAAAGCCTTGCATTTAGATGGATTTGAGCCAAAATTGGAACGTCTAAAACCAAAGGTTATCCTAACGTTAAACATAATAAATATTACCCTGGTATGCAATAATCTCAATCAGTTCGCTATCACAAAGAATGAACCTGCATTCAGGGCCATCATTATTGTTACACGTCAATGTTTTACACTCCTTTTCAAACCCAAGTATCAACAGTCCAATTATATAACATGACGGAAATTAGAAGACAAGTAAATATAATTCTAATTTATATTAGCTTGATGTATAAAGAATCTGTAGCAAACACTATTAATCAGTAGTATACATTTATTTCAGTGTTCATTATTCTGAAGGGTTGTATTTTCATTATTATCGGATACAAAACTAGGGCAAATAGATTATCTGGGAAAGTTTTTCTTCCTTTCTTCTCCAGTAATATTTAAATTATGTACTTATCTAAATTTTTAGTTTTTAAAAAAACATTGGACAAGAAAAATATGAAATTAATTTTTATCCAATTGTTGACAATCTAAAAATAATTATCAAGGTTCATTGACATTGCCTATATTATTTATATGAGGAGTTCCAACAATATTTATTGAAATTATTGAAATTATATATATATATATATATATATATATATATATATATATATACACACTTGCAATAAATATACTGAGGCTCTAACGGCCGGAGGGAATTTTTTATACATGTTGGCTACATTGCCTTGTAGCCTGATTCTTCCACTCTGCTACAAGACCGGTTCAAGTTCAGTACATTGAAAATTGATGATGCGACAGTACGTTTTGCGAAAAATTTCAATCCAATCTCCCACCAAGTTCAAGACAGTTCTACGACGGAATAATGTCTGTTTACAAAACGTGTTATTGCATAATGATAACGCACAGTAAATTTGCAAATGTAATTACAAGAGCTTTACATAATGTTCCTACCTAGAATCTCCTTTGTTGGTCCCTGGTCACCAACTCATATTACTCTTCTTGAAATGTCCTCGTTCTCTGAGAGGAGTCTAATATTTAATGTACTCTTTTCAACAAAATTATTCGTAATCTACTAACGCTGGATACAAAATAGAATACGAATAGACACTGGATTCATTTAACGAGATTTTTATTTGCTTAATTTCTGTAAACAACTACGAATGATATTAAATTATCACATGAAGTGTATTACCTTAGATACTTTTGCTTTGATTGCCTTTATTTTAAAACTCCATACTACATAGTTCCAAGACAATTTTTCCAAACTTGACGTGCTACATAAAATTACACCCGGTATAGTCCAACTGCATGCTTAAAAACAAGTAAATTAAAACACCAAACATAAGTTTGGAAACGATAGCTATAAACTACTTGTCATATTCGTATCGAATGCATTAATACAATATATTATTGGGAATTCCACATAATAAACCGTAAGTAAAGACTCTCTAAAAGTTGTAAGAAATCGAAAGAAACTATTTCTATAGAGCATCGTTCGATATTTCTAATGTTTAATTATTTTAACGTTCTATCTTTAAATGAAAAATACCTACAGGAGAGTTCAGAATGGAAGACATTTATTGGTATGTCTTGTAAGGCCCGTCACTTGGTCTCAACCAAACAGAGATTTGCTGAGTTGCCAAATGTCCACCTGCTGAAAATTCGCACAGCTTGAATCGTAGACGGTTTGTAAACTAAAAACATTAATAAACATAAGAGAGCTTCTCATAATCATATCATATATAATAGAGCTGGGAAGTTCTACGTTTTATTGAGTAAATTAGTTTCTACGGGGTCAAAGGTAAAGTAATTATTGACCACACTTTATATTATTTTATAAAAGGTGTAAATATATTCTTCCTTATCCTATGTACCAGTTTTACCTAGTATGAGCTGTATAATTTTACAAAAGATTTCAAAAAATATTATATATTTTTAAACTCACAACTATATATAATACGTAAAGGAGTCACTATATAAGATGGTGAGATATACCCTTTAAATATTATTATATAAGATGTTTTAGAATACTAATAACTTCTTATGTACTTTTTCCCGATCAAAACAAACACAGTATCATACTAAAACATTAAAAACACACTATTGCCCAAGCAGCCACCATATCTTTCAATTAAGTACACGGAAATACTTGGATGTCAGATATATACGGAAAGGGAGGAATTCTCTTGTTCCACCAACCTGTCAAGCTGCGAAGTTGAGTGCTTCCATAAATCAGACAGAGGCTGTATTCTACTCTTGAGGATCTGTCAAACCGAGTATCACGACTGTCCATACACTATGTCTCGGTAGCTCAGGAAACTAAGTAGTCAGACATATGGCAATCTGGGATTCCTGTCATTCTGAGATATGGCCACCTCCTCAATGATACACTATGTTCCCGATTAAAATTGCACTTGTTTCTAATACAATCCAATTTATTTAGCGATTTACAAAGGAATGGACACATTAAAGCCACTTGCAGACATGAGCGGATAATCCTGATTTTTTTTACAAAAAGTTTTGTGGAATAAAAAATGTATAACACTGGAATACAAAATAATATTCAAAATAAAAGTAAGGTAGCATTATTACTCAATTATTTAAAGAATATTACACTACTAACACAAAATACCTGTAATTTTTGTTTCGATGGATGTCCTAAATCCACGATAATATTTTTAATGACTTAGACCGAACGTTATTATGCTCCTGTGTTGAACGTGAGTTAAATAATTTTCTGAGTTTTCTTAAGTAATAACTAAATAAGATACAGCTTATATAAAGAAAACATAACTTAACTTGTACTTTCTGTAGCAATGACAAATTTAAGGTTATAAAAATAAAAAATGTTAATTGTTCTCATGCTAATTTTTAAAATCTATGTTTAAGCTAAATAATAACGATAATATTCTCGAAAAACACAACACGTTAACTCCCAGGCGTCTATGTTTCTTAGCAGTGTCAAGATTATAATCAGGAAGCTTCACGTGAACATAAGAGTGTTAACATTGTGTCCTTTTTTATACGTTTAATATATTAAACTAGCATATCTTTGAACATTATATTATATTGGTGTTTGAACTTTTCATTTATCTGTAGACAGTAGAATGAGAAATAAAAAGTCTAAAGTTAGTTAAGTAAAATAAAAAATAATAAAAAACAAAGGGATCCGATTCGTTTTTCAGTATTCAAAGTCAGGCAAAAGCCATTGGGAGAAACCGAGATTGGAACTTAATTAGGTTTCCTTGTTCTCAGGGGAATGTTAATTACGTCGTTTTTAGAACATCGGTAATTAACTAGTCCTTTGGTATATTTTCCTCAGGCCAAATAATTTTTTATTAAACTTATAAACTGTTGAATACATGAATGAGTTTAGAAAAACCGTTTAAGTCTTATATTGTTTAAAACGTTATAACATAATGTTTACAGTATATATTGTAACAAGGCACGGAGTAAGTTTTCAATTTAAGTGTCGTAACAGGCTTTGGTAAGGTTGTATGCAAAATATCGACTCCATATCTCAGTTTGTTACCAAAATATCTATACCAGTAGATATACAGACAAAAAAGTACAAAAATGTGACTCTTTCCTGTATGAATGAGGTTTCATGCTAGGTTTAATGTCTATAGATGAAATCTTTCTCAAAGTGTCTTGCTACATGATAAATTTGCATTTTAGTGTATTAAATTGGTGTTCATGTAAGAGTTAAAATAATAAAATCCTACATACCAAGTTCCTACATCTGTGATATGGATGTTTTGTGTTGTGATAGTTATGCTACACGTGTTAATATGTTGCATGTTTGAAACTCTTATCAGTGCATTGTGTCTCTTAATAGGTTTATTTATTTTGCTATTTTTTTCTTTGCCATCATAGTTACTCGTAAGATATAATATTCAGTAGCGCTCAGTCATTTACCATGGAGTAACTTGTACCATCATTGAACTGTGTATTCCTCGAAAATAAATGTAGTCTCATACGAATAGATTAGTTCGTTTTCTGTATATCATGCGGACAGATACACATACATACAGAAATAAATAAATTTGTATACCTCACGAGTGATAGATAGGCTTCGTTACAGCTCAATGAGTGCGATAAGCCAAGAAAAAAAATCCTAAATCACCGATTTACTTCCATACATATTAGAATTTTACTAAATTTCTTTTAATTATTTATTAGTTTAATGTATTAAATTCATTTCGATTTGTAACCATACAATGACCAAATGTAATTCAAATTTATTTCTCTGTGTGCCACTAGAAATATGTAAATGAGATAAAAACTAAACAAGGTAATTAAATCAACATAGTTATGCTTTAAAAATGCAATATCCTATCTCGAACCGAAATTAGTTTCATTGAAAAATAAGGAAATCTTTTTTAGCTTTATAAGGGAACACAATCGAGATTCTTTAACATCGCCGATCCAGCCGTACTGTGGTTCGCCACAAAGTTAACCCTTGCTTAAATTGCCTATGATAGTAAAATGACTGTATAACTAATCACAATTTTGACTTCGTTCATGAATGTTAAATTTTTTAATTATTTCGTCGGCATTGCTTGTATCCCGTGAAATCTAGCTAACATTGAGTAAGCCTTTTTTATAAGTATTTTGAGATTTAATGTCGTAGTAATACTATTATAAATTCTTTTTGTGAGTGGGATGGTTATCAACCCATACCAAAGGAAAACGTTACTTCTTAACCAAGTCTTCAAGATAAAGTTTTTTGAGGACAAGAATAAAAATAAAAATGTAATCAAGGCTTGCAATTTTGTATTCTGAGCCAAATACGTAAGAGCCAACCACCCATCATTGTTTATTTAAGAACATCTTTACGAGTCCTCTTGAAAAAAGCTTAAGACTCAACAAGAGAGACTTGTTCGGATGTAGAGTTATTCTTTTATAACGATGTTAATGTCGGAAGATACTCGAATTTCGGTTGTTATTATTCTCTTTAAACTACTTGTAGTGGGAATCTTATTATGTAATACATCTTATGTCTTTATACGCGTTGAAATTTCTTTATATTTTCAAAACTATTTTTCACGTAAGAAAGGCTTTAAAAAACTTCTAAACTATTGAATTTTGCTCTCTTTGAGCAGTTTGAAATAGAGTTGGATAACTGAATTTCCTGTCACAGATTTTATGTTAGGATAATATTGAGCCTTTTCCTAAACTAGCTGTTTCATATTATAATGCGCATGTGTTTATGTAAAATTCATATAAACTACATGAAGATCAGTGACTAATGCAAAATTCATTTAAACTGCATGAAAGGTCAGTGACTATTTAATAAAATTATATAAGGCTTTAGTAATATTATAACTTGTATCCAATTATGTACATCTTATATGGCATATCTTCATGCTTCTGGTTACAGGAAATGGAGTTAAAATTCGCTATTAGCCTAAACTAAGCCGTAACTCCGGCAAATAATTGCTAATATAATTTATCTTACTTTTATCTCATAACGTAACAGATTCAAATTAGTTAGATACTATTTTACTAAACCTGACCGATTATTTTAGGTAAAATATAACAAAATATTGTAACTTGTTTAAATAAGTATAAACATTTTAGTTACTAAGAGTACCATAATTGTTATGAAAACAATGTAACTCACTAAAATTAAATTAAAAGACATAAAAACAAATAGTTCGTACTCAAATTGCGATACATCATATTTAATTAAGGTAATTCATTTCTTTTATTACAGTATTTATATCTTTGTTTTCCAAAATGCTTATTACATTGCTAATAATTCCGTGTTTTCTCCATTTCATTAAGATTTTATTAGGCTTGCAATAATATTTCATTTTTGATCATTTGTAATATAGCAAATAACAATGCAATTACAGTGATATACAATGATTTTTCAAACTGCATATATGCTTATATTGTTATTCGTTAAGTAATCGGCCATTATGTCTTGAACTATATGCTATAAGTTTTAGATTCTAGTCGCTCATGACATGAAAGCACACGATCTTTCGAGATGTGGCTAAAAGTGATAATATTTTATTATGTATTTATTTAAAATAATAATAATAATAAACAGTAAAATATAGAATAAAAAACCGTGCTCTCCATTTAGAATAAAATTGTGTATAATAATCCGGGAGCTCAAATTTAATCTGCAGTTTATAACGATACAACGTTGATTTTTAGAAATCAAAAGAAGATTATGTCCTAATACAGAAATCGATCGATAGTCTCGTTGGTTTTTAAAGTCACAATTATCAGGCATTTAACGGTTAATACAAAGTTACATATTTGTCTAAAACAAACATTTTGTGATTGACGCACTTAAATATAACTTTCAAGAACTATACTATATTGAAAACCATATAAAACTATATAAAATGTTGAGTCAGTTAACATTATTCAAAGAAGGTAAATTTCATCATCATTATCTCATTTTGTCATTATTTACAATTTAATATAAAACCTTATAACTATATACGTGTCAGATGATTGGCTTAAAGTGCATTAAGATAACAATTTTAGAATATAATTATAATTCCATTTTGTTAAAACTTCCATTATTCTCTCATTTTGGGCGTTCCCCAGCGTTGCTGGCTAACGAATAATATATAGGAAATATTCTAGTATCAATTTCAAAAAACGCTTAAGGGTATGATCATAAAGTGCAAATTGCCTTCCAAATCTTAAATTTTAACTGTCTGAGCAACACCCGAGTGTCTTAGTGATGAGCAGTTTCAAGCTGCGTAAACATATTCTGATAAGTTCTGATCATTCCAACTTTGTAAGCTCTTGGAGCAGAGCTTTATTCTAATTTTGTGTAGTTCAAATACAAAAATTGCACATTATACTGTAAAAAATTCATTTTAAAAAGTTTGCGTAAAAGCCTAAGATAACCGAGAAATATTTTTGATGAATTCAAAATCTTTATTCAAAATGTATTAAGAACATTAAAACTTAACATTAAAGACATTTTATATTACTAATAATATATGTTATGTGCTTAGTGAAAATACAGCACAAGTACAAATCAGATACTTGTTTGCGTCAAAACAATCAAGACGCATAGTTACACGTTGAAAACATTTGTTTAACAATAACAAGTCACTACCTCTCATTCTTTTACATAGAATAAACAATTGCTTGGTCTTTAATCTTTAAATGTTAGAAAAATGTATACTTTTTTCTTCCATAACAGTTTTATTAAAATTAATAATTTATTACTAATTTGCTAATTGTAACGAATCTCATCGTAAAAGTTAATCTATTTCAGTCTGTTTTCCTATTTTCTGTCCGTATTTTATAGTGAAAACTAACTGACCTTGAGGCTTGATATCCTGAATGTGACTTTGATTCTATATTCATTTTACTTTATCACATTATATTAACATATTCTTATTTATAAATGTAATAAATAGCAATAAATACTAATAAAGAAACATATAATATTTTGAAAAAGCTATATACCGTTGCATATTTCAATGGAAAAAATTACAAAAATAAGTAGATAAAAAGTATCGGTTTGCCAATCTTTTCAGGGTACCTTATGCTATTTTACTGATATCACTTATTCTTGAAATATTAAATTTCACATTTATTCTTAGAATTTACTTGTAACTATAGCCATAATATTTCGTAAATTTATTTTAGACTCTAAGTTTTTCATAAGGATTGCATATTACTACAAGTTTAACGATTAAATTATTTATACATTAAATTAAATGTACCACAAAAATAAGTATGATGACACTGATGGTCTCAGTAACATAATCTAGAAATTATAAGGTTTTATCGTATTTTTTGACGGACTAAATACAGGCTATGTTGTTCATTATTAATAGTGTGGATATAATAGATTTACTTCATTAAGAATAACCTTGCCATAAATACCAAGTGTTAAAAGCTATTGTTTTATGATGACTAGTATGGTTCAAGTTTACGGCACACTAACTAACTGGCTGCAACCCTGTGTCACAAACCATACCATGGTCAAAACCTACATCAGGGAGACATTTCTTCAATACCTTTGTTATACGTCTGAAATATAAAGCTATTTAGTATTTATCTTATTACATTCAACAGGAAAATATTTAAATTATCTGATGCAATTGACTAGTATTTATCACCCTAGTTAATGAAGTAGTTCCACACTCGGTAGTATTGTACGTACTGATGTGTCCACATGGCACCACTAGGCTGTTACGGGGTAAGACGCAAATTTACTTAACTCGATTGTAAGGAAACTTTTAATAGCACTCATGTGAGGAGTTTAATAACTCATCACGTAGAATAACATGAATGATGTGTGAAATCCTATAGGTGAATTAAACTATCACTGACGATTTCTAACAGGTGTATTTATCGATTTATACGATTTACAATAGATCCAATATATACTACATAAAAACACTCAAGTAATATTGAGAGAGGTTAAGGTATCCAAAGGATGAGGGTCTTTTAAGCAAAATATACTTAATAACTAAAGAAGATGTTGTCAGGTTATTATTACGATTCCATGTGATGTGAAATATGTGTATTGGAACGTCTAAAAATAACTAGACTATTATACCTTATAAGGTCTATGGTAAAACTCAAAATACATCCATATATTTCGTTTTAGAATGAGTGTTTGTAATTTTACAAGTATGACTAATATGCATCCAAAGGATTTTTGGTTTTCTTGTAAAGTATAATTTTTGTAACGTACCATATCAGATTTTTCTGAATAGCTTATAAAAACATAAAACATTAAATATCATTAGGATGTATTATAATTAAATCTACTCAATTTTCAAGACCCGTAAGAGCGTTCTTGTTTTGGGTTTAGCATTTTTCTTATGAGAATAAAATCACGATAGATGCTAGTTTAGGCATCCCCTAATATTAGGGTTGTAAGTCATAAGCAGAATCCGGTCTGTCTTCATACATCCAAACAGTGAGATGTTATTAAGTCCAGCTTTGAATATTTTAATAATATTTTTTTTACTTTCTGTTCAAGTCGATTCCACTTTTAGAATGATGAAAGGATATCCTGTAATTACGGTAGCTTTTATAAATCACCCTTCAAATTTAAACAAGTTTTTCTTTATTTCATAAGTATGTCATTAACGTTTGCATAGAAAAGTTACTTGTTCCAGAAGACACCATCTGAAGTCCTTGTACTGACCCATCAGCCGGCGCAATAAGAACATGCAAATGTAATTTGGGATTTTGTTCCTTGTGCTGGCGTTCTTCGGCTCTGCCTTGAATTTCTGTTTCTCTGCTTTGACGAAACTGGTCTTCAGGTGTTATGTCGTAGAACGAATTCCAAAATAGGTTTTTTCTTTTAAATGCTTTGATTACTTCCGAAAGATTGCACTCAACACGTTTACAAAAGATGAATTCTGAAACACCTTACTCAGTACAAATACCAATAAAATGAAAGTCGGATCCTTGGAAATAAATTAAAAAACAACAAATATTTCATAATTCCTGTTCATTAGTTTCCATGGGTTTTCTGATTGTAGAGAGGTATAACATATATCCTAGAATTTTATATTAAATTAAAATACTCTGAACACTATGTTTTACTGACACTTGACAGTTTTAAATAGTAATACGATTTCGGTTATTTACACTCGATGTGTATTATGAACAAAATAAATACAATTCAAACAAATAATCTATCATCTTTGCAAGGTGTCAAAAACTAGTTATAGCGTTAAACTAAAAAAAAAAATTAAAATTGTATCAACTCAGAATTGTATGCAGAGAACTTACAAAATTAATGAACAGTAATGAAAATCAATAACTTTTTCTATGGCATTTTTTGAGTTGTACGCATGACATTGGTGCTTTTTATCCCCCATTGAATCATTTACTATGTATTTTAATACTAATGCCTTAAAATTGTTAACACGTGTTGAGAAGCGCTGATTATTATGAATAGTGTCCTAGTGTTATACCATTTAACGCTTAAATATGTGCAAAAGTATATTATCCTTTCACACCAAATACATATTTTAAATATTTATTCTTATTCCTACCTTCCCACGGCATCCTCTAAACGGGAAAATACATTAGAAAAATGTTAATTTGTGGTTTTTACCTAATGAGTCTGTAAAGTTAGTGCAAGGACTTCCTGCTGTAGAGTAAATGACTCGGCCAATATGTGACAATGTTAGTTCTGATTAGCATAGGATCACATAACTAATTGAATTATTCTCTTGAAACTCATCACAACCCGTCAACATGCATGCTTTATATGCAATAATTCAATCAAATAAAAAAAATACAAAAACTATGCATATTTTAATATGTTTTATAGGGAAGCTATTATATATAATTAATCTCAGATAATCTCGTGAAAATATTTTTTCCTTAGACTATAACTTGTTCGAGTATCAGCACCTTATTAACCCTGTACTTTATTCCAGGTAAACTGTTATGTCTGATATTTACAAAATTAAATTCTTTATATTTAAGGATTAACCACGATAGCTTTGAAAATTGCAATTTTTAACAACCTACACGTACAAAGTGTGACCTTTTTATTTGGATTGTTTTTGTAGAAACGAAGAGTGCAATGTTTTGTCTAATCATGTTTTGCCTAATCTTTAATGTTGGCTCCATAAAAACCACTATCCGATAGAAGGTGTGCCAACATTTTTGCCTTGGTTGTCGACTAGAATGACTAATGAAAAATGGGGTGGTTGGGCATGTACCCCACTCAAGTTGATTGGACATAGAATGGGTTATAAATATATTGGGTTAAATGTTATACAAATAAATTAATCACACAGAATAAGATGAAAAGCTGAACACTAATTATTAAAACTGAACTACGGATTAAAACAGGTCTTTTTACATTGCCCAACTTAAGAGAACTGATCAGAGGCCAATAGTTAATCATGGTCGTCACGCAGACAAAAGAAGGCGGCAAAAAGGAGGGACTGGAGTGGGCCTTTTTATTATCGGTTCATTCTATATGAACTTCCCAAAACCATACTGTGAATCCGCATTGTTTTATTACAAACAAAAGTAGCCTGATTTCAACTTAAGGTTGACTAATCGGTTAGTTTTCCAATTTAATCGATTAAACTTCAAATAAATTCCTTTTTAAAACATGAGGTTCCTAATACGTAAATATATAGGTAATGTGTTAGCTTATCCCAATTTACACTTTGCTTGTTGTTCTTTATACGTAGGTGTAATGGTCTTTTTGTTGTGTCCATGTATTTCCTATTGAAACTACATTTTATACTGTAAACACTCCTGTGGAGTATTTTTAAAATGTTATTATTTTGTATTTTCTTGTTTTTTATTTTCTACCTAATTTTCTCCGATACCCTCGGGACATAAAGGATTGAAAAACCCGATACGTTACCACTATTTTCTTTAAATGACTCAAGAAAGATTCTTCGAGTTAATTTATACTTTTTTATTAATGATTAAGGATATCCATTGAGTCTAAGATCCTATTCAAAATTCTTCAATTCCTCTTTTAGTCCGTCTTAATCCTGAGCATTAGCTCTCTTTTCTTATAAATATCGAGTAGGCCACTTCTTCTTTTAAAGATTTGATTTTTTAACTGATAATTGTAATGTTTTCTAATGCATATTTTCTGTCAATAAACCGTACTCTTAAGGACGTTCCTATTTCTTAATACTTATCCAAAAGAGGAAGCTTTTTTAAACGTCCACTTCCCTTGAGAGGCGGATAGCAGAAATATTATTAGTATAATAAATTCAAACAACTGATTTAATTTAGTGCCTCCATGAGGAAAAAATATAAGTAACGTACAAATTCCTCAACAAAACCTTCGGTTCAAACTGAGCTAATGATAAGACTTTTTGGTACGATTTTCCATAAATATTTTTGGCGAAGATAGGAGACAGTGGGAATCCATTTCCACGCCTTAATCTAGACGGCACATTTTAATCTCTCTCAAAGTAGTTGTATTGAGTGCATCATT
Source organism: Homalodisca vitripennis (assembly GCF_021130785.1). Classification (NCBI taxonomy): domain Eukaryota; kingdom Metazoa; phylum Arthropoda; class Insecta; order Hemiptera; family Cicadellidae; genus Homalodisca; species Homalodisca vitripennis. The sequence goes on from NC_060214.1 coordinate 62,088,870, forward strand.
CCAACAGTTATAAAATTTAAAGTTTTTAATTTTTCCTCTTTGATAATTGGTTTGTATTTGCGAGCTAACATCTCCGAAAGGAAGAAACAAAACTAGATAAAGTTTATATTAGAATAGACAAAGTATATTTGTAGCTGATTAACTAATATAGTTACTTAGTTACTATAACAGAATAAATAACATGGTTTAGGAGCCGATAGCTAATTTTCATTTTTCATAGCCAAACAACACTTGTATCCTTGTAATCGGCAGATTAAATGTTTATAAGAAAGGAATTTGTTGTTGGTATGTTAATCTTGCAAGAGGTCAGAAAGAGTATGTGGTGTATCGCAAATGCGAAATATTTGAGTCGATACTTCATTTCTTAGATTATATTTTCCTAGCTTGATACACTTAAAAGTGAACTTTAGACAATTAAATAATAATAATCTTTCAGGAAGACTAGATACAATATACTGAACTCCTTCACCTTCACCTTCGTAAAGGTCTGTATATGGCTAACTGACGCTGATTTTACTTTTTTATTTTACTATTGATTTTTAATGTGTCAATCTAAGAAGAATATGATATGTGAAAAAAGTATCATGCCATATTCTTAACCCTTTTATTACTTCAAATTTTGACCACAAAAACTAAAACCTATATGATTCCTTCCTAAGGGAAAAGTCCTGTATAAATGACGATAACTCCATTCTGTGTGCATATACAATGACAAGTTTGCTCTTAGCTCCATAACTATTATATGTTAGGGTTGTTACGTGACATTTTTCCAATAAACGTCATTATTGGAAAACTGTAAATATACAGTATTGTCTACCTTTTAATGTATAAATGTTCATTATAATATATTTAAGTAGCCTAAGTAAAGTGTTGTCATCCATATGAACATTCCATTCGGGGTTTAGTCACAGTTAAGTAGCTTACAGGGGCTTAAAATCCACTATATGTCTTGAAGACTTAGCTGGGAATATAGACATATTGTCATTATGAATGATTAAACTCAAAGTAACATCACAGTTTAGTTACTTTAATCGATCCAAATTCAAACAATGTTATTATAACATAGGGCAAATATTCCAAAAGACAAGGCAAAGGCAAACTCGTTACGATACAGTATAATTTCGGCTCAAATCACCACGAATTTTAGAATAACGCATACAACTTACAATTGCAAACCAATAAATGTCGTGTGAATGGTAATCCTGAATTGAACATTCACACTATAATTTTCCTATTTTTCAATTACATGCATCATTCTATGCCACAAATTTATATTTGTTGCCTGATAATTATATACAAGAATAATTTCACCGTCATTGACTCCATACTCTCCATAGCTACATTTAGTATAATAGCATATATAATATATATATATATATATATATATATATATATATATATATATATATATATATATAAAATAATAATAATACTGGCACTGATTAGCTCCTAACGCATTACATTTATTTACTCTCTGGGGAGATAACAGTTGAGCTCTATGTAAATAAAATCAAACTTGCCCCTATTCTTCGGATTGATACAAGGTCTGTTTTATTACGAAATAAAATAAACCTAATGTCTGGAACCTTTTATTAGGTTTTAATATCATAATACGATATAAAAAACTAATAAAACATTCATGCCCTTCATTTCTTTATCTAATTTAGAGTTTGGTAATAACACGGCATGTTGGATGGGGGAATTAACTGGTTCTATACACAGATTTTCAGCAAAAATTGCTGACTGGGTTAAGACGGGCAGTTTCAGTTTTTACTGGCAGAACTTGTAACAGCGGGTTTTCTATATTATCGCCGGGTACTGTTATCCTATTTCAACGTGCTTTCTAAGCACATTTTGACACCAACAATTTCATTTATATAGGTCGGTTTTGTTGTTTATTAAATTTTAATATAATAATGTCTATGTCTTGTGTATTTAATATACTACTTAAGAGTTTACAAGAATAATTTCACAGGAAATATTTTTTCTCAATACAAATTTGTCTGAATTAGGTAGGTGGAATGTTAGATAGAACCTACTCCTGTTTTTAACCAATTTTATTCTAATAGAATTTTCTTATTTCATTTACATAAGGAATGTTGATAGAGTAACGAGGCTACTTACAAACCTAAAACTACCAATTAACCATGTTATGAATACTTTTTAGAAGGCACGTTTAAGATATGTATTGACAAAATTTGACGAATGCGAATATTTTTTACACGAGTATTATAATATATCTTAATTATATTCAATTAATTAAAATTAGGTGTCTAAAAAGAGTAAGCTGTTTATTCCGTGGACTGAAGATAACATCGAATAGACGTTTTTTATTAAAATTTCTCTTTGCACACTCTTTCCATACTTTAATATTGCTGATGGATGGTTTGTGCTGATGAGATAAGATTATGGTTTTCTCTTCGAAACTAGTGTAACATTTAAAGACGGCAAGTATAAAAAATTTGTCTATCCTATCAGACAATAATAAATTTTATCACTACAGGATTAATTTGTTTAGGCCTCAACGAACACTCTATAAGTATTGAAATCAGTGTCAATAAAAACAAAACCTCTAAATTATACAATAAATTTTATTTTTTCACCCTGTTATAATCAAATACCATCACATGAACAATTATAAAATAATTAACAATTATTTTAGATGAATAATAAGGAAGCATTAAACAAATGAATTATATATTCTTGCAAGGCTTAGGACGTTAGCTGGTACCTTAAAAATCTTCAAGAAGAAAGATAACGATCTACAAAAAAAAAAAAAAAAATTGGCGTGGAACGTGGAAGAGGGATTATTGCTTAATTTAAACCATGCCGCAATAAAAAAAATTAATAACAAAAATATGTTTACATTATTGAAGCTCTTTTCTTATTGGAAATTATATATTAATTTAAAACAAACTCTCCATTAATATAATTTTTTATTTTATAATATAAAAAACTTATATTATCGGATAGATTGTTTAAATTAATAAAAAGTATTTTTGTTTCATTCACATAGTGTTTTGCATTATTATTTGCTGTGTATTTTATCATATAGTGTTTCAACAATAATTTATTTACACAAAATTTTCATGCCTCTAAAAACCAAAAGGATAAACATTGAATGCCATTTAGAATATGCATAGCAAACGGTAAAATTCTGCATATTCAAATATCTTGTCAATTGAACAATCAAAGTGTACTACAACTAAAACAAGCCATAATGGAACCAAGAACCAGCTTTAGTCAAATTTAGTCTACGTGATAAAGAAGTTTATTAAACTCCAGAAAATTTATATATACGACTTCAAACGTCATTTGACTTCCAACTTATAACGATCGCTGTTTGATGTCACCATTAAAATTCTCACAAAAACCGACAAACGACGCGGCAAAGTAAGTTTGACTCCCGCGATGTAAATCCTTTTTAATGATATCACTTTCCGCTTTCCTCTCAGATTTACAATTATCGTAAAAAAACCTGTAGATGTTTGGATTTTATTGTTCCCCACAATATTAAAACTCATTATGTTATTACCTATAGATCTGGCAACAAGGAGTAAATCGGATTTTGAACATATAATAAAGGATAGGACGCTCGATTTTAAATGGAGTTCCAGGAACGCTACTTAAATATAATAGAATATTTTACAATATATATTTACTGATGTGACAACATCTAATGCTATATATTGCACCAGGATAAATATACGACAGATACGTTACATATACTACATACTATACTCATTCACAGTTAACTCATTAAAATCATATAACTCAGGATTTCTAATGCTTCTAGGGATTCGAATTGGAATAGGAATAATGTCATCGATATGCTGCTTCAAATGCCCACTCAAAAACAACGATTCGGCATAGACATAAATCAGAAACACCGAAGGGCTGAGCAGTGATCTTTGCGGAACCCCATAACTTAGTTTTGAAATTGTTGATGAGTAACTAGAACGTTTACTATTGGAATTATAATGTTAACGTAAGAATCTGTCCACTGATTTGTTACTTCTATAAAATCTATCTATATTTTTACAGCAGACTGTACTCATCTAAACGATGAAATACTTTTCAGAGATATTAGAAATAAATTTGGAATTTTATTTAGGTTCTTGATTCCTTTCACTGTGATTACAACAAAACTCACTTAGGAACAATTTGTCATTTACCTCTACTAAAGACAAATTGGTCCTTGAGTAGTAGTTTATGTTTTCAAGAATAATAAAACCAAAAGGATTTATTTTTAATTGCCAAAACGCGGTTTGCTCAAGCTGCTTGTGTATCGGATTACTATGGATAAAAAAATTGCATGATATAAACATTCCAGAACGAAAGTAAGAGATATTAAGATGCTTTAGTGTAAGACGATAGAGACAATCTTTTCGTTTCAAACCAGACAAAGAAAATTTATACTCATGTTCTATAGAATTATATTCATATTAGATCATTCAGTTGTTTATACCATACTAAACACCATGTTAAATACATGGCCATATATACTCTCATAACCCATATTTACTTGAACAAATCTAATTAACTTTATAATATAAGAAATAATGCAAAGTATTATTTAATAATAAAATCTTTGAAAATGTATAATATCAAACTTTACTATAAGTCTTATTTGTGATTTAATGAAAGTCCACATCATTTAAAAAGAAACGTATAGTTTAATCCATTGACGTTCCAACATGTTCACTCTCTAGAATGTTACAAAACATATTTAAAGATCTAAACAACTAGAGTACAATATTTATTGTAAGCCTGATATTATATGTTTACAATTAACCAGTCAAAACATTCAGTAGCACGAAAAGAGAAGACTTTTATTCATTAATATTTTAGCTATCAAATACTCCTCTATTCAAAGGGAGATAAAAAAAAACTTAAGTTACACGTACACAACATGGCACTATTTTAACCCTTTAAGGACCATAAGAAATGTGGCATGAAAAAAAAGTTTGTATTCTTGTAAAACATATTGCAGTTATGTAACTAAACTATTTATTTGTATTTAAAATAATTAGTACACCTAGTTTATTATATATGGCATGGGACAAATGTGTCCCTACGGACGGTAACGGAACTTGACAAAGATACTGCAATGGCATATATTTGTCCCAAGTGGACTGTAGTAAAACCTAGTAAATTGAGTAGTTCACTATATTTCTGTAAATTTACAAGTCTTTGTAGGTTTATTTAGGTGATTGAAGAAAATATTATTTAATAAAATGTTGTTTTATTTACAAAATTATGAAATTACAAAGCTTACTTATCAATATACATGTTCGAAAACGTGTCAGTTTATTATAAAAAATAACAATAGAACATTGTTCTTATGTTGATTAGTGAAACGTTGATTAGTTCAAAGCAGTTTCTTTCATTGGTAAAGCATAAATGAACTTGACTTATTACACATATACAGTTTGTTCGGGTTTCTACTTTGTTCTTGGCACATTCAACACATCGACGTCTGATATTTGTCTTTTTCATGATATGTTCTGGCTTCGGTGAGGGTCTAATTTTAGATTTCCTTGACAATGGAGTATTGGGAAGTGAACGCATTCTATTTGTGTAGTCACCAATTAGACCTCGTGCTATCATTTGTCGGTACTCAAGAAATGTAACAGCTTTTGAGCTCTTTCATCTTGTTTTATGTAAAATAAACGTTGACTAACAGAATCCATCTCACAAACTTCAATTCAATACCCTAACTAACTAGTAAGAAGAATAAAATGGCATAACCTCAAAATCTAATTTGCCAAACTGAAGGAAACTAGTCAGCTGTTCTCAATAAGGCTAGCCAACCTAATTCCCTCACAGTCCATAGGGACATATATATCCCAACGAAAAAAAAGTGTAATTATGAGCAAATAAAAAATAATATTATCAGATTTTCTTCCTAAATATATTGGTCATGTTGTATTATGATAATACATCAAGCAATTCATCAAAATTTGCATTAAGAATGTCTGTGCAAAAATAATAAAACTAAGAAACACATTTATAATTATATTGCATAATTAGATATTTTTAATCAAATAAAGAAGACTTTGTTTTACAGTGGGAATATTTTTTAAATGTAGTTCTAAGCTTTTTGAATCAATAATAATTAATATTTATGAATATTAACTTGACTGGCATATACAAAAAAATTATTTATTCTGGGGACACATGTGTCCCTTGGTCCTTAAAGGGTTAATGGATACGAAAAGATTAAGTGAAGAGTATGTTTAAAAATCAGTTGCTTATCATTGTATTGACAAATTTTCAAAATATCAATATAAAATACTCGAAATAACTACAAAGACTTATTATTGCTTATTATTTTATAAATAAGCAAAACCACATGAAGAAAATAATCCCAAAGATAATGAATAAAATCTAAAATAATATAGGATTATATCCATTACAATGTAATAACTGTAAACAGGTATATAGGACAAACAAATGGAACAATTAAATCAAGATTTAGAGTACATTACCTCCAAATAAAATTTAGTACAGATGATAAATTTCTAGTATTAATCCTAGGTAAAAATACTGGAAGAATTATCAATAAGAAAACTGAATATTATAATACAATTTTATTTAGAAGTTTAAACGGATGGGAACCGAATTACATAATTGAAAGAAACAAATATAATCGATTACATAAAAAATTAAGAATCAATAAATGTTTATATTATTTTAAAAAATACTACAGATGATTACACATACGTATGTACATAGCATAGTTATTACTTTTAACTTCAGTTTCTTTTGCAAATTAAATTATTAAAGAAAACATAAAATAGAACATTTATATGTCTGTTATGTATAGATATGCACTTTTTGTATTTAATTTTGTAAAGGGTCTTATGACCACGTCCTTGCTGTCATAAGGTCTTGCGAAATAAAATTATAATTATTGGTTTTTTATAATAAATTAAATGATATCTACAAATAGAATACCCTATATAAGTTCAATTTTCAATATACGATAATTTTTCTATGAAAAAACAGTTATATTTAAGACATGGGAAAAAACAGCCAGTCAACCACATAGAAGAGGGTGCAGAATTCACATATGCTTGTTGTTAATTTACATTATCCATTCCATAGATGTTTTGATATTTACAGTAATAATTCTCCCCGAATTGTGCACCTTTAGTTTGATTTCAACAACAGATTTTAGAAAAGTCGATAGTTCCAAGTATTTAATGATCACATGGTGTACACAATGTAGAAACTATTAAAATCTTCTATAAAATGCGTAATATTACAACAATATTGAACCTAGTGATATAGAGAAGTAGAAGAACATATCACATAGAAACATCCTTGTCTGAAAAAAGATCTTCTTCAGTCTAGGTAGACATTGGCTGAGTCTCGAACTCGATCAGTAGAACCAGGTAGGTAGTTACTGCTCCTATAACCTGTACAGGAATAATATACTTTCAAAGGTGTGTGAATTCTTATGGAGAATTTTTATGTGTGAATAGGTGCGATTGAAGGTAGCTTGAAACAATAACGTAAAACCGTTCTGAAATTTTCACCCTAACATCAGTCCTGGATACAATAATATTATCTGAGAAGGCTACTGGTGTTCGTAGAATATATAAAAAGACAAAGGATCTAGACTGGGCAACGGATTTTATTGAGGGAAAACTCACACAAAGGGTGTTTCCAGATACATGTAATCTGCACCCAGTCAATAGATATTTAATATAAGATATCAGCTTATCATACCTTGCTTTATGAATAGGTGGAGTAAATAATACACTACGTTGGATTTTAGTGTCGTTTTGGAAGTGATCATTTAGATATTATGTTCTCTCAGGTTAATATGCTGAGAAAACCTTTATTGCAATTAGTCCTATAGTTAGTTTTGCACTGGCTTCTGGCGAGACAGGTTATTCAGAATGGGTCAAATTGGGGGTAGAGATCACGTCCGCACTAGACTAATTAGCAGAAATAGCAGGCGCTGTATTTCAGTCACGTGACCTTGGAAGACGGGAAGGCAAGTGCTGTATCTGCCTCTTCCGCCAAAGCGGGCATCCACTCCGACAGTCATTCTCAGCAGTAAATTATACCTATTGATCTATCCTTGCACTCCAATATCTCGACTTTAGCGGTTATTGGTACCGTTCCTGGACATTCGTAAGGTTATCCAGATTTAAATGATACGATGGTTTTGCTGTACCAAGTGTAAGCTCATTTGAAAGCTACAGACCAGCCAAAAGTTAAACTTTCTGGAAACTAGGGACCTTTGAATGGTGCTACACAACACTTCAAAGGGGTCATTTAAGACGTGTCATGTCCGTCAGTGTAGGTTTTCTTCTACTAACTCGGAAATAATGAAGTCACATGATAGGTACAAGTCTAATAAGTCTAAACAGTTACTATTCTAACCGGCATTGATCCAAAAATAAATAAGCTATTCCTCGAATAACAACTCTGACACCAATTCTTAAGTTTGGAGTACCTTTAAATAAAGAGCTATCGCTCAGACAGACATATGAAAGGGCAAAGATACGACTTTAAGAAATGACTTTCTTTATTAATGAACTATATTTTAAACTCTGACGGGTCAAAATTTTTTAATTATTTAAATAAAGAATGTGTAGCACATTTATCCAGCAAGTGAGAGATCCGAGTTCGAGTCCCGGCGGAGCAAGTAATTTTTGTCATTCATTGTTTATTGAAAAAATTAAATAAGGCCATTTCCATAGATACTAATTTATATTATATATATATATATATATATATATATATATATATATATATATATTTAAACCAACTTAAAATATATGAAACAGTAAATCTAAGGCAACATTCGACGTACTTACTGCTGTTAGAGTCTCATTTTTGATCTGAAAAAATCCGAGAGCTGAGAATCTGACATTGTGATTGGACAACTGCAGCAAAAATATTTCTAGCTGGAAAACCACCACAAAATTATATGCAGTGGATATAAAACATTAATTATGACTAAATTCTACCATACATATTTACATTGTACTCCTTATTTTAAATTATTTAAAAACATCTTGCACATATGCCATGAGTAATGCTTATACCTGAAATTGCTTATCGGTTTATCCGTTGGGAAAATAGAAGAAATTTTTTAATATCAGCAAAAGTGTTCCTATATGGAATAAATTGGATTGATTGCATTATTCGAAATATTTTCTTATTATTTTAAAGATTGGATTCGTTATAAAATTATATGGTTTTTATTGGATTGTACGCGAAATAGTATTGTTTACTCTTATTTGAACAGTAATCTAAAACTGACGTTGTATTACAAGGAAGTAGAGCTGGATCAAAACTTAATATCAATGTCAGATTTCCTTAACTGTTTGTAGTAAACACTATTTTTGTGTTTGTAACTGTTTAATCAATAATAAGTAAATGTAGATGTCATGAGAACGAGGTGATAATTATTTGAGATGTCAAAAATTCAACCTAATTCTTCCGACTAAACTGGAACGCCTATTTTTAGTATAGATAATTAAGAATTTATATTTTTATAATGAATGAATACGATCATATATTGATAATACACTATAATAGAAACATATTCATTGGAAAGGTTCATAGAAGTAGGCCGTTAATCATTTTGTTTCTTTTGGAGAATCCGCCTCCTTAAGGAGAAGGTGAAGCCATTACATCCAAAGTAGTTTATATTTGAGTACTTATTCTATGTTTTCACTTCAAACATTCTTAGCAGTTATTAGTTAACACATTATTTATCATTGTATTAAATGTATTGTAACAAATAATTATTGCAATCACCTCTTCCCTCACGCTTGAGTCCAGATCTCTGTTTATCAGCTGGCATATCATCGGTGCTGTCTCCTCAGCCTGGAATGATAATATTGTATTATTATGGACACAGTGGCATGGCTACAAAATAGAACTAATTCTAAAATATATTTTCCAAATATTGTAGTTTAGAATGTTTTAATTTAATATTTTTGGCTTCCTACACGGAAATTCTTAGACAGTAAAAAGAAAAATTGTATATATATATATATATATATATATATATATATATATATATATATATATATATATATATATATAAAACCAAAATAGTTCTGGTTATAACTTTACAATCTCCTAACCATAGATACTGAAATAATATTTACCTTATATATGCCTATTACTGTTTTAGAAATATCATAGACTTCCAGAATATGACAACGTAAATTTTTGCACAAAGCCGGCTACGCCCTTTGATTTTAAAGAATTGCGTAATTGATAGCATGTATATACAGTAGTAAAATGATCGGCCAACAATTGTGAGATCTGGGTTAGAATCCAGTCTTATCAAGTGATTTTGTTTATATATTTATTATAAAATTTCCTAGTATATAATAAATATTGGACATATTCAATATTTACGTTTCTCTAAACACATTACGTTATAATAAAATAAAAGTAAACCGAAACATCATTTCTAAATCAAATATACATTATTAAACGTTATTTATTATCACCTTAACTTAAATCATTTTAATGTAAAATTTTCGCCCGTATAAAGCCTCTACCAGAGGACTACCAGTTTTCTGGTACTCTAATAATGCAACTACGGGCACATATTTCTTAAATCAATAAAATAATCATATTAAAAGGAGAGACTTTAATGATCTATTTTACCTTTTACCAGTTTCAAACCAACAAAAAACCCTAAAATGATAAATTATTTTGTAAACTACTGATCTTATAGGAGGAATTTTTCCTGAATCAGTACTACCCCAGTCCATTATACGCAATAATGAGGGCTTTCTGTTGAAGTTATCTATACAGGGGTATTCACTAAAGGATGTGACAAACATCTGTTGGCTGATGTAACTCATTATTTGAAAGAAATATTAAAAATTTCGCCGTTTTCCGCTAGCCAACATTTTGTATTTATATATACATACATACATACATCAAATTGTATAAATGGCAATAGCCTTATTTAATTTCAATAAACATTGAATTACAAAAAGTACTTGCTCCGCCGGGAATCGAACCCGGATCTCTCACTTTCCGGGTGCATGTGCTACCATTACACCACAGAGTGCTTACTTTTCCTGATTCAATTATTCTGTATTTGGCCGTATCTGTCACATATGCGTTTAGTATTATTTGTCAGACACATTATATCGTTTTGTTATATGTCTGACGAAGATAGCCTTGCTATTGTAAAGCGTCACAAAATACAAGTGTTAAGTATTTGTTTGTGTGTTCTATGTTAATATTATCCTATAAAAGCTCCTATACCTATAACCTTACCCTAGTTTTATTTACTCTAACAAAAACAATTATATAACGACGGTATACAACGTAAGTGTTACCGAGTTAGTGACTTCTGTGCTTGTGTTCATTAACAGAACTATGTAGCAGACGTTGGTTAGGATCCACGCTCCCTGGATGCCATAGGAGATTGCGTTATCAATACCGATGAGGAGGAAATAAAAGCAGTAGAATGACATGATGGTGGTGTTAACGAATGAGGAGAAGACCCCAGCCATCAGCTGATTACAGTAAAAATCGTTGGCCTGGTGTACAGCGTAACACAACAACCAGCAGCTGTTTATCAGAGATTTAGACTTCTGTACCGTGGAGAGGTAGTTGCCTGAAAATTTAAAAAATGCCTAGTACGTTTTGCAGTAATAACACTTGTGTTTGAAAATCAGCTGCAAGATGTTTCCTGTCATAATTGGGATATGCATTTCTTTACTCTTCTAGTACAAGGAATAAGTACAGAGTAAGGAGTAAGTCATTTTAAAAAGTAAATTTTTGATATAGCTGTATTACTAATTCTTTGCAATATTATACCCAAAAATTAATATAGTTTTAGTAAAAAAGCTTTTATATTTTTAAAAAACTTACGTGTAATCCCGGTAAAGAAAACGTTGCGCTGACCAAGGTTTAACGTCTGTCGAGAGACGATGTGATTTATAATTTCCTCCTTCAATTTTACATTGACCATTCTAAAGCCTTTGGTGATACTTTGAGTGAGGTGAGAGAAAAGGACGAAAAATGCAAATTTTGTGCAGTACAAAAATACGATAGATAGATAACTAATCACTGATAGCGTTTTTCTAGCCCTTGTTTCATAGTGCGACAAGCGTTGAATAAAGGTGGCAGAGAATAGGAAAATAGCTGCGACGGTAGAGATGACTATGACTTTCACTCTGATCTTAATCTCTGATTTTGTACAGCAAAGACTACGATATACCTTCTCTAAAGTTTCACAAACATCGATAAGTCTTTCATACTTCCGGATACAACTGAAGAATACGACAGCAGCCATCACTTGGAGGACTGACGCAGTTCGCAGTCGCAGCTAACTTGGCGATTTTGCCTATTTTCCACATTGGACGACCGTCTATATCGGTCGTTAAATTCAGGTACAGGCTAACGCAGGAGAGTATCGCTTGCAGAAAGAATATCGTTGAGCCCCAAAATAAACCTGTTGAGGAAAATTTAAGTTGTTCGGTCCCTTTAGAATCTGAATCATATTTAAGTGGAAGATAACCGAATACTCTGTTAAACTGAAGGATTTGATTTGGCAGAACTTTCATGATTATAAGCGGTAACCTCTTTTACACTGTTCAACCAAGAATAGTCCACACAGTTTTTTATTAATATAATGTATTGTAAACAATGTGCCGCTATGAAATGACCTTAAATCATTATTTAAATTGTTCCATTACTATGATTATTGTACATCAATTTGCTTTACTTATTCATTAAGCAAAGTGCACGTAAGTAAAAAAAAATATAATCTTATTTAGCCTACTTAATATTGGGCGACACTCATCCATCGTTACAAAACATGAGTAAGAACTACTTACTTTATGCTTTATTAATATTACATAGAGCCAGAAACAATTTAATTCCAGATGACTTTGACATGTGTATTTCCATGCATTTCATTTGCAACGGTTTTTGTATTTAAAAAGATAATATGCTTACTTACAATTAAAGTATGTGCTCTGTACGAAATTATTCAACTATATTCAATAGAAGGGTATATATATATATATATATATATATATATATATATATATATATATATATATAATATATATATATATAGTTATGAATAAAACTAATCCAATCTATTTGTTAATACAACAGTCATAATGATGTTGATTAGTTATGGTATATACATATAAAATAAAGGACATTTATTAAAATTTTATTCTATTTAAGTTTTTAAGTCAAGTTTTGTATAGTGAGCAATACACCGCAAGGACTTTAAGAGGTTAAGTGTACATGTGAAGTGATTTAAACGGCTATGTTTGCTAGTGTTGACGACAATTGTGCAATACCTTTTCGAGTAGAAGATCGGAGTCCAAACAAATCCTGTTAAAGTAAAAAAAAACTTTTCAACCTAAGGTGGTAGAGTAATTTAAGGTTTATGAAATATCCTTTCTACAACTTAAAAGTAATTTTTGATAACATCTATAGTTAGAGAAAATCTTTTTCTTTAAAATCGGTGGACAAGTAAAAACGGCCAGAATTGGCAGAAATATAACAGGGAGTAGTGTGGTTTAATTTAAACAGAGCAACACAATTAGGGAACAATATGTACAGGACTAAGCCTGTAACGAATAGAAATTTAAATAGTAGTTGTAATGGTTGACGAACTCATGAAGGCCGCATCTGTTAAAGAATGCTATGATCACGATTAGGTCAAGAACAACTAAAAATCTAACTGGTAGTGGTAAGGGTTGACTTGGTCCAGGAGCAACAGTCGCAGGATACAATGGACACGACTAGGCCTGGAATGACAAAAAATCTAAATAGTACTGGTGTAGGTTAAAGTAACCATGAGGACCATTATAATTGAATAATGCTATGAGAAAAATTACGCTGAGAACAATAGAAATCTAAGAAGTAGTGGTTGACGAACTTATGAGAACCATATCAGATAAAGGAATACAAGATTTTTCCAATGCCCCAAGATTCTACATTCTACAGGACCATATTAGTTGAATAATGCTATGTGCACGATTGGGTTGGGAACAACTAAAACATGTTTAAATTCCTGCGATACACTTTTATTGGAAATTGTAACAAACGGTAATATTTTAATAACATACAGTTGTTTTGGCGACCAACTTGAATTTAGCCCAAACAATTCAATATTTAAACTTTTTTACACCATTACGTTCAATCGTTGGATTATGTTTGAATAACCCACATCCAAACGCATTTTAGTTTTTTCGATAGTTTTAAAGATTACCTAACAAAATATATAAACATTTTTATATGACGGTTTAAGTATTTAAAAGTACATAGCTTGAAAACTCAAAATTAGGACGTATTTATCATACATTTTAATTCTACAAAAAAGTGGTGTAAAAGTGTATTTAGTTTCAAACTATTTCTATGAAGTTCAACTCAAAGTAGTTTCTATTAAGTGAATTGTTTTCTTGTACCTGAATTGAAATAAATTCGATGTGTGTATATTAGGATGTTACGTTTAACCCTGATTAGCATTTAATGTTTCTTTTTAAATTAAATTAAGTAATTAACACAAATGTTCATTCCAACGATATGACAAAAATGTATTGATCTCACTACAGCTTAAGTACCATAGAAACTAAGAAATTATACTTAATAACCTTGGATTTATTTAATGTATTATATATATAAACGTTCTAAAGACCTTTTCTCCAAATTCAGACCCCGTAGTAGCCTTTCCTTCCCATTTGACAAAGTTTCCAGAAAACAAACAGTTCAAACTAAGCTCAAGTGATGGATGGGTGGGCCATTCTGCGATTCTAAATTGCTGGTTATGTTATTGCTTAGCGTTCGTATGTCTTAAGTTAAGTTTATTACGTAGTTAACAGCGCTTGTTGATAGTATTCACTGAAAACTGTCCAGTATCAATTCGATACTGTTGGCTTCTTGATAATATTATAAAAAGCAAAGGATGTAACCGGTAATATTTTAACACATTTTTCAATTAATAAATCTTTCAATAAAATATTAATCCTATGAAGATGTGTCATATTTGAAATAAGTTTACATTTTATTTATATTATTTTTTTCTTTTATTACACACACGCGTATTTGGCCTATAAATATCTATGTACAATGTTCATTGTTCATTTAATTAGGGTACATGTAATACTATGCCACCTCTATAAAGGTTATATGATTGTACTGAGTTTGTTTACACATTCATTTATTACCATTTTCTCTTTAGCACCATGGTCAACCATAAAACATTTGTATATATTTTCGATAACACTCAGCTAAATTCTAGCAAATGTTATTTACGCAATGTTCAGTTTGTACTTCAGATATCCTGTGAACAGACAGGCATATAGACTAATAGAGCGAAATGAAATTTTCCACACTGTCAAGAGGTAAGTAGCAATTAAACAATATAATTCTTGCACGTGTTCATTGTGTTTATAATTTTATTGGATTTAAGAAATCTTTTCAACCCTTAATAAGAATAAGAGTTGGAAGTAACATACTTTATGAAGCTAATCAAGGAAAAAGCGACTTTTGTTTGAACTGGTGAAGAAAGAGGTCGTATTGTTATTAATGTTCAAATGTTTACTTTGAAAGGAGTGTATTAGTAATAGAATAATCAGGTGAACGTAAACTGAATATTAAGTTTTGAGTACTTTTGTAGGGCTATTGCTTTTATAAAAATTGTTTTTATACAAAAAGAAAAAGTTAACTCGTTGTAATGTTACAGCACATACATTTCAGAGAATCTTGCCCCATGCAATTTATTAATTAAGGTAACAATATGCTTTAGCCTAGTTGGTCTATTAACTTCTCTCTATGTGACGACTTTAACATAGTTGTAAGGACCGGTAAAATCGTAGACGGTACCTGTAAAAAAACAAGAAAAAGAAAAATGTATAATATGTTGATAGAAATCCGATGAAAATTCATAATAATTAAATAGAAGTACAGCATAGTAAATATATATTTACTGTTGTACTTATATATTTAAAGAGTATATATGTACTGCACACTAATGTAATTCACTATAGTTTTACCGTGAAGTGTCCGTCCTAAATAGTCCTGTTTATAGATTAGAAAATAATTATATTTTAGGAATATGTAAAGAAATTAAAAAGAAGATTATTATCAAATTTGAGCAACTGCTTTTAGTCATAAGATTAAATTAACTAGATTAAACATACATATTAAGACATATATAAAAGAATCTACAAAACTTTACCTAATATTTTATTGCATTTTTAATGTATGACTTAAATGGTACCGTATTATCTTTACACAATGATATAATACTAGAGGAGTCGTACATTTGGTCAATCTCATTCAGCGTGACCTTCACCAGCAGTTTAATATTACACCTTCAGGGTATAATCTGTGATAAGGACGCCACAGGTGCTCTGTAATAGCTGTATCTCATCTTAAGATTATCCACCACCAGAGATCTTGTTTGCTTAGAGATTAAAACAGGTAAGTTTTGATCCATGTTTAAAAATTTTTATATCATTAAACATATATTTATTTTTGCATTTTACTTAGTAAAAAATGTGTATTTATATGTTTAATTAAATATTATGTAATAATTTGTACTAGAGTGCAGTAATAGATTTATACTAAGACTATAAGTAGACAAGACATAGAAAACTTTCCTACATAATAGGCTGCTATGACTCTGTTAATACTTCATGAAGATAAAATCTTTTTGTTATCAAAAAGTATAACAAATCACACCAAAAAAACCGATAAAACCTTTTAAACTTATCGTAACTTAAAGTAATTAGAAAAAAATAATTGGCCTAAAATAAAAAAAATATTCATTAAAGACACTGAACGAGAAATTGTATAGAGTTATCTGTTTTTTGTCTTTTTTTCTCTTAGGACAAGAAGCTTATAAATTGCAATTAGTCCCGTAAGAACCTTTGCGCTGCTTTAGGAGTGATAGGATATTCAGGATGGGTAAGGTTAGGGAGTAGGGGCCGCCTCCTATCGAGATCCATGAGGAAGAATTAGGGCACAACCTCTCAAAGTAATCCCGGAAGATGGGGAGACCAGCTCAGAACCAGCCTCTCCAGTCAAAGTAGGCAGGGGATGGAACATCCTTGTTGAGGTTAACAAGAACCTCTGAGTTAACGGAATAAACCCCACCAAATCATCTTCCACAGTAGACCTATCGAATTGCCCATGAACCCCAGAATCTCAACATTTGCGGTTAGTGATGTGCCGCTATTGGACATCCATAAGGTTGCCCAGATTAAAGTGGCACATCGGTTTTTGATGTGCCCAGTGGTGGGTTCAACTGGTAGGTATAAACCAGCCAGAAGTGATCCCTGCTGGGTCAAGAGTTATCTGTTAGACAATCACTTTTCAAATATCACAGGCCTATTTATTATACAAGTAACAAACTGAAATTTGAGTTTTAGATACTATAAGTTCATTTATTTTAATTATAGCTTTAGAGAAAGCAAGTATATAATTTTAAAATCAGGCTTACTCTGTATTGGTAGCTATAGTGAGTAATTGGAATTAAGTAATAGCTACTATGTATTGGATATATATTGTAAGAATAATAGAATTTCGGACATGTTAAAATTCATACATTTGTTATATACTACAAAATGTGTTAACACCACGTTTCGAACATTATAATATATCCTCTTTGTAAGGTGTGAAGACAATAATTAATACATATACTCGTAGATTGACTTAAGACCTATAAATTTCGGCAATTAACTGCAAATAAAAACTTAACTGAAAAGTGATAAAACAACGGTGGGTAATTTTACTTGTGCCATGTAACGTATTGTTTGTGCTGTAGACGACTGTGCAGTAATCACACCTGGGTTCATTTTCTATATAAATATAAAAACTATTTCTGACATACGCTCTTTTAATTTTATACCTTAATGTTTCCTATTATTTTATTTCCACACTTCATAGGTTTAAAGTATGTGCATATGTATTAATTGTCTTCTTACAAGAGTAAGATGATGGATTTTAGTCCTGGAAGCGTAGTATTATACAGTATGCAACATATAATGATATCACATACCAAAAATCATATTATTGTTCTAACCCATGCAATATTATTAACAATCTTAAAAAACATAACATAGAAAAACTATTAATATAAGTATTGAATCCTACATAATCTAAAATTAATTCTGGGAGGCATTTAAACACAATTTATGTTTTAATTGTATTTTATTTTTTATTCCTATATAAAAATTCCTTCAAATTCTGGTTTACTTGGTGGTTTACAAGTTATCTGCTTAGAATAAATAAGAAGTTTTAGATCATAAATAATTTTTATCTTTCAGTTTCTTTGACATGTCACGTAATAGTTTTTTTTACAAATTCTATATTTTAACCGCATCCATAATTGAATGTATGCTTAGATCGAAAACCATATAATTATTGTCAAGTGACTAGAACCTAGCAATGAATACTAGAACTATTCCTTTCTACAATAGTACAATACCGTGAATTCACAGTTTGGGAAATGGTCTTCTTGCGCATATTGATTTGTTCAGCATGTCCGGCACATCATTCAAGAGGGAGGTCACGAAATATCTTTCTGGCCACATGTGAAACTCTTATACTGAATGTTATATTTTGCTTGCTGCTTTTTTTGTTTTGTGTTTTTTAAACACTTTTGTTTATATTTAGTGGCATCAAACCCTGCATGTATTGTCGCATATTTTATATTTCGCTAAATAGAAATGGTTTCTTGTGAATGTTATATATTGCTTGCTATTTTCTTACACCTTTTGTTCATATATTATGATGGCATCAAAATTTGCATGTATTGTAGCATGTTGTATATTTTGCTAAATCATTGAAATGGTTTCTTGAGATGTTTTTATATATCAATGAACATAGGCTACGCTAAACTTTATTTTTTCTTTCGTATTGTATTTGCTCATAAATGTATATAAATTTCTTAGTAGTATATAAGTAACTCTATAATTTATACCCTACTTTAATTAAGTATTTTCACAGATCCACCTGCATGTTGCACTTGTTTATGAACTATATTGCTGTTGTAATTTTTCTTTTTATTCACGATGTTGATGTTATTTGGCACTTGCTTTGCTTATTTTTGCTTTTGTTTGCTTTAGCATGTATGCATGTAAACTATTTATGTAAGTTGTTTTTATCAAGCCTCTTGTATTTTCATAATACCTATATCAAATGTAAAATGGTGTATACCGTATGTAAATAAATACTGTCGGATGGTAAAAACTTTACTCCAGAAAGTGTTTCTTTTGTCATAATGTATAAGTTTGATTAATCCCATTATCTATTCCGTATAGCTACCCAAGTCATGTTCACAAACTATCAAATGGACCGTCGTTAAAAAAACTTTTACAAAGAGTAACAAACGACTGTCATTGAGCTTTACAATAATGATTACCGTAAGCACCAGTCATGTATTTCAACTTTTATTCGCTTCCCAATGACATACATTTTACATTTATTAAAAGGCTACATGCCATCCAAAAAAATAAAGTAAAATATTTCTAGAATTACAATATCAAGCCACAGTACAGAGAATAAACGTCTTTCCAAACGAACCAAATAATCTACTCACGTCTGTATGGGTGTTTTCGACCGCTAATGGTGTGATGAACTGTGAATCAGACTACAAATACATTTAAACCTGTCATATTAGTATTATAAATCCCAATGAATGCGATTTATCGTTATAATTAGTGTTATTCTTAAAAGAAAGAAAATAATATAGTATGCTATTATAGTCATTCAGTAATAACGTTTATTTGGAAACAACTAAAGAATGTTATAATAACGTTAATTTATATTCTCTTTTACGTTAAAAACACGAAACTTTAATCATTAAGCGTTATTCGTGACATACTGCCTATTATTACTGTAAAAATACTCTTCATAATTAGCTGAACTAGAGAAGGTGCAACTGGACGACCCTAAAAATAGCGTTTCTATTATTTCAGCGAATAAGACCTCTTAATTCAGCTATAAAACGCATTTGTGGTTTTATCGCTTTTGTTGAAACACAGTTAAATGACTAAAAAATAATTAATGTTAAAAATGTTAATGAAGTAATCAAATTGAATTATTTTATTATTAAAGCTCTAAATCACATACATTATAAATTTCTATCAGTATACAAATTTAAATAAATGTTTTCAAATGTATAAATATTAATTAATTGTAAAATGAGATTCGATTGAAGAGAATAGTTAAATGTTATTATACAAGAGATATTGGTTCTTTAATTAAACACAAACTTCTTCATGATTATATTTCCAAGTTTAGTTATTATTGACTTTGTCCAAAGCTAATAAAAGAAAGCTGCATTATTGAGAATAATCTTTTAATATTATCCAAATTCTACGCATTTCTACTGAAACTTAGCCACTATAAGTCAATACGTTTGTTTTATAATTGAATTAATTTTCTTGTTCATAAAAATAAGGATATAAAACAGCGCGTGATTAAAATACAAAGTTTATAGTGGCAAAGATTTTAGACTAATAATTTAAGCTTTGTCTTAATTTCGTATTGTTTATAAATTCTAAAGTATATAAATCATAATCAAGAGCATATAAAATAGCTTGAAAATTAAGAAATTATTGTATATTCAATGCATGAACATGTCATTTTGCGCTGTTCAAAAGTATGCTTGATATAAGTGTGTTGAGAGATATCATAACTGTACAATGTTATCACGTTCGATTACATTACATTATTACATATTACATAACATAGAGACATCTATTTAACTGACATGACCAAATTGAACCACAGTAAACTAATATATATATTATATAATATTGTTTAATTATTTTTATCGCAAAGTCTTTTAGTTTATTACATTTTTATTTCCACAAAAATTTACCGATTTGTAGTTTTTCAATACTCATTTTTCTTAAAGTGATATATGACATTAAAGACTGTACTGCGCATAATTTTTCACCTTTAAGATTATTAAAATGATTCCAGCATATTGGAAGTCAAGATGATATTAGTTTTCAGATTCTAAGAGTATCCGGGCCTAGCATAGTTCTAAATTCCATACAATGTTTGTAGTCCCTGGATACACTGAACTGTAAATACCAATATTAGTTTATTTCAGCCAACAATTTTACCATATAATAAAAATGTGAACTAAAGAATGATGAATATTCTTACATATATTGACATAATAAAAATGTTTATAAGTGAAAAATATTCTGAAACCAACGGAAGACGGTTTTAATATTGCCTGCAACAGCTATATAATACAAATGAAATGAAAATGCTTATATTGTTTTGTATATTTTGCAAAATGTATGAATAAATCAAACAAATACTGCTAGGATTCCTCTTGTTGTGTTCAGCAATATTTTATGTAATATGTATGTCGTGTGCTGCTCTTTGGCAGATGGCGACAAAACCAACACCAAGCCTGTTCCGCTTGATGGTTGGAGTGGTTACACAATGTTTGTGACTCGTTTTATGCGTTTCTCTGATCTAGTAATGCAAGTGGAATTCTGTAGTCGTAGCTAGGCACAGACCTGCTGATACTGTATATACACACTTTCCGGATTAATATTACCCAAATAAAAAATTTTTGTGAGATATTTTTGCCTTTGATATTGACTTAAAAGTCACTAAATGTTTTCAAGTCAATTAAGCCAGTGGCAAAACAATATCAAAATTTTTCTACCTTGTATTATGTTCATATTCTTGCTCTTTGTTAATCTTACACTTACCTGACGACAAATCGGATTTTTTATAATTCATTTCAGAGGGTTCATCTACTTAAATTTAATTAAAAATGTGAATAGTTACAGATTATCTTGGAGCTATACGACTTGGCAAGACAACACCAGTAGAGTAAACAGTTAAAAATATATCATCTATGATTCTGAATATTGGAATAAACATAAAATACGGCGTGCTTCTGTGGTCTAAACTCTCAAACTCACTCACTATCACACATACACATCACCAACTCCGACTTCCTAATTTCTTAGAAAGTTGAAATTTGGCATGCGTATGACTTGTGGCTTAAATATATAATCTAGAATATTTTCATAATTTACATAATTACACATTAATATGAATAGAATTAGGGCTGTATCCATAGAAACATATTTAGTTTTTAACTTTTAGATGGAGTAAAAAGATAAAATTTTAAACACTCGGGTCTTGTGTTATAGACACATAGAAGTTTTTCATGAATGGAACTATCGGAAAGGGATAAAATATCAAGAACATATATAATTTCCCCGCTTTCAAATATTCTAGGAACATGAAATTTGCAAACACGTGTTTTATTTTTTTAAAGACGAAACAATTGTTTTTATAACAATTATTTTTTATGTTAAAATTTACCGCTGTTCTGCAATAATCAAATTTGATACCCTTGCACCTCATAGGTGCTCTCTGTAGAAATTCAAAGAATGTTTATGCAAATTTATTACCATTCTAGTGCTTGTAACTCCTTGAATAAGTATATTATGTATTTTAAATTCCTGCAGGTCTAAAATGATGACTTCTGAAATACACTTATCTTATGCTGTGTATATTACTCACAGACGCAGTAAACTCATTTAGTAAAGATCAAAAATCCGTAAGGGACTAAGATCTATTTTTAGTTTTGCTAATTTGTTGTGTCCTAGAATGATGGAATTTAACAGACACTTGTCTTATGCTCTCAAAACATTATTTAAGCAAGCAAAAGATTATTTATAAAGATCAATTACCTAGAAGGGTTAAAGTTTGTGAATTGTGTTAAAATCACAAGTAGAACAACGTTTGTTTTCCAACTTTTCGATACTTTTCGAAATCGCTGAAATATGAAATTTAAGAAACACATATTATCCTTCTGCAGAATACATTTTTCATAGTTGGTAAGTATCCACTGAAAAAAAACTTAGAATAAAATGAATACTATCTACTGATTTTGTTCAGACGTGACAAAATCGCAAAATTGATTATTACATCGTAAAATATAACTAAATGCATATTCTGTATGTTTCTACACATACAAAATGTTGTAATAAGAGACAGTTGAAAATGTACTTCACCTTTGGGCTAATAGACTATTTAAACAGATGGTTAGAATTTAATATAGCGAACATAACATTTTTCAGTAATGTTAATTAATTAAGCTATTTAAAAAGGTTATCCCACGTTATCTTGTTGTTCAATAGAAATCGGTGCAAGGTAATTTATAAAATATTGTAATAGGATTGAAAAATGCAATAAACATGATAAAAATTGCAGCACAACATTTATTTTATGCCATAAATAAGAATTAAAAAGTGAAAATGTATTAGCTACATTCACTAAAAGAGAGGATTGATGACGTATGAAATGAGAATATGTTTTATCCTGGATAGACATTACAATTAATTATGCTCGGGATTGGCTAGCTGAACGTTGTTACTGACCGCTAGGTCGTCCTCTTGTATGTATCTTGCTATTAATTTTAAAGGGCTTAATGCATACTTATTATTCAACTCCCTTCGCATTCCTTTTACAACCCTGATTAACAATATCATGTATTTAGCTGTGCACTGGGTTAGAGCATATAAAATCTGTTGTAATTATATTATAATTTATAATTATTGTTATGTTTATTGCTCTATTGCCTGATTGTACGTCATTTGTCAGGTTTTATGCTGAAAATGGTTACTAATTTGGCAGAATTTATTGTTGGAGTGCTGTTTGCAGGTCTGTAATTTTAAAATGTAAATAAAATATATTGCTACTTGCTCAGTTGTTTAACAGCTGGGACTGAAATTCCCAGTCAATGGGTGAATAATACTAACACTTAATGGATTTTATTGTGAGATCCAAAATTTGTGGTTACTTAAAAGGTAAAATACAGATGACAAGCCGTAATGTTTGTAAATTTGTATATGGGAGTTACAAAGTATGCGTTGGTCTTGATTTTGAACTCGCTTTGGAAAGCAAAAAAGTTAAGATCATATTCTAATAATATTTACAAGTATAATCTAAACAGATATTGTATCTCAAATAAAGAAAATGAGATATCAGCACCTATTATTGTAGATTTATTCAAAATTTATATGGCTGGGATGGGGGGTTATTGGGATATTACTGTTATTATTGGGTTTTATACTTAAAATCTGTTGTAGAAAAAATGCACGTTGCTACGGTTACAGTGAATACTAATAACAAATGGCCAGCCCCATATATCACGTATTGGGGTTTGGAGTTCGCGCATTATATTCAACAGGGAAGAAAAGTCTAAAGTTGCGCATAATTGTATTCAATACTGGTCACACCATATCACAATAAAACCAATATAAATATATAAACCTATATTTATATAATATACACATTTATCTGTGTGTTTGTGTCTGTGTCTGCAATCTCTTTTAAAACTTCGAAGTAAAAAAATATATACTAATTAAGAGGTATTGCCTGAAATAAAACGCGTAACTTCAGATTGTTGGTAAGAATTCCTAGATTTTTTTATGAGAGATAAAATTATGTACTTTCTGTCACGTGATAAATTTAAACAGTGAATAGTGTTGTATGCATAACACAAGATATATATATAATTAGAGTAAAATTTGATATACTATATATATATATATATATATATACACATCATAACATATACGCCTTATTGATGTTACAAACCCATATTAATTGTTGTATATGTTTTTACTTATATAGGTTTTCTGTTATGTCATGAGACATAGTTGTGCTCAATTTCAACTTCCTGAGATATCGTGAAATTGAAAAATTAGTGATGCGTGGCATTGCCTTTTATTTATACACTTACTGTAATTAGTACAGAGTTAATTTCTTACAAACTATGTTGTATTCAAATGCAATAAGGTATGCCTATTGAAGTCATGTAAATTTAAATCTTACGCCATTTGCCGAAATAATATTTGTAATAGTAATAATGAATTTTCAGAGTAAATGTTTTATTAAATCCAAGGTTCAATTGTGTTACGAAGAAAAGCAACGAATTCTTTTGCTATTTAAAATTGTGTTGAATATCAAATTATATACTTTATAGTACCAGAGAGAGTAAATAAAAATTAATATAAATTACGAAAATTACAGTCAGATAATCTTGTTACTGTGTTCAGGTAATCGACTTCATAGATTGATGAGACAAGAAAGAAGGTAACTTTAGGTAAGTTTATATTATGGAAATAATCTGAAATGGTAACAATAATTTAAATAGATATAGTACTAAAAATCAGCAGTTTAGTATTGTATTTGTTTGTTTGTAATTCAAAGAACTAGTTATTAGGTCAGCGTTACCAGAGCCTATAGAATTTAATGATAGAGCTCGTAACCCCATGGGATTCTCTCAGCATTAACGTCCAATTTTACACGGAGTAACCGTGATTGTATCTTGATTGTTTAAAAATAATGCAGTACGTCAATATTAAGCAGACTAGGCTTAGCCATATAACATTTTAATTGTTTTGGATTGGAAACAAACTTTATTCTTTATTGGGTTCTTTGCTACTCCATTTTATTAGGTTATTTATGTTTTGGAAAATAAATGTTGTTAATAACGCTTGTCCATCCATGAATTTTGGTTGAGGGTTTTTACATAATTGCTTAGCTATTACACTAGGTTTTGCCACAAATCATAGTTTGCCTGTCACTCTTTATCTGTATGTGTGTCTATTTTTCGCTGAATACTTTAAGAAATTAAAATAAAATGAATTAATCATTAGAATTAAGACAACTTATTGAGTCGTAGATGTGTAAGGGTAATATGATGATAATATGGCACAGGTGATTACAGATATACCTATACCTGTATACCTAAAATTTTCTGTAAATTCATTTCTACATGTACAAGAATTAATTATATGATGGTCCATACCCAACCATATACTTTGGCTGAGTGTAATTGAATCATATCAGTCAGCAGGCTGATATAAGTTCTATTTTGTTTGTATGGGCACAGATTGTTTCAGTTTGATTATTTATTTGTCTGAGTGCAGGATAACTTGAGCGAAGACTGTCACGCTACACATGGCATTGGCGTATTATTACATTGTACTCATCATTAAAGTTGTATTTTAAATACAATAGGTATATTATGTTTTAAATTGAATTATTTTTGTGCGTTATATTTTAAATGCTCAAATATTTTAAATAAATATATTAGAGGTATAATAAAAATAATAAACACATATCAAATTTGTATTGTGAAAACAGCACTGGATAAACAATGCTTAGCTTAGAGTTAAGTTGAATAATAAGAAACACGCAAATTATCGCAACAATATATTATAAATTAGATTTATACTTTTAAGTTGTATAAGTATATATATATATATATATATATATATATATATATAATATATATATATATATATACATATGCACTTTCTTACTTTTCATTCCATAAATCTATAAACCTTCTTTTTTCTATTATCTTAAATAGGTATGTTGGAGACACCCTGGCGTCTAATTTCCGGACTTGAACGTGAACCATAGTCACTTCTACAAGCACCACGGATACGTGTATGATTAGGGGCAAGCTAGTGTTAACTGAGCTGATGCTTAAATCTATGACTATAGCCGAAATCGATGCCATCATTAGCCGTCATCTATGTTCGCATGTTGTGGTGGATCAGTCCTCTCACATGATCTGCCGGCCGCTGCCCAGTGATAGTTCATCGACTCTGTAGAAACCTATTCCGACATAGTGTAGGAGTTTCTTTCAAAAACCTAAAAATATGGTGAATAAAGGAATATCCAATTCTGAGGACTTTACCTTGTGGGGAGGGTGAGCGGCAGGTGCTCGGGTTATGACGATAATGATACCACTAAAAATTAATAGCCAGACATCTATTCAAAATTATATGGACTTTAAATCCAAATTAAAAAATCCAATACAAAAGGACTACAAACACATTTCATTGTGCCTCAAAATTCTGATTTGTTAAAGATAAGGGGGGTGAAATGTTGCGCCCTGTGCGAGGAATGCCATCCAGACATACTTGATGTTACTCGGTTTTAAGAGCTGTAATAAATAATTTTCTGCTACACTGCTTCCTAAATAGAGGGGGGAGATGAATAGCAAGAACTAACACGGGATACAAAAATACCAGTATAATATCCAATAAAATAGTGTACATACATTGTATTTCTTAACTCAGCTTTTAAAAGAGAATGTGAGAAAGTTGAATACTTTTAATATGTATTATGAAGCTGGATTGAATTTCCTTCGCTCAGCATCACCCCTTTCATGCAATCTTGCCAACCAATAGATTACTTTCTAAACCAGTTATGAAATCTGTTTGATGGCTTTCCTGCCTTAATGTCTATAAATAATGACAAAAATGTAATAACCTATAGACTTTAAATTATGTACGCAAGCACTATGAAGCCTTTTATGTGACACGTGGTGTGGTATACGCCTGTATGTTTTATAAATAAATAATAGTTTTGTTACTTGCTTTCGCCAATTGCTTTTTAATTATCAATTAAAACCTTCAAGCAATTCTTGGTGATATGAAAATTTCCATTGGAACAACATAAAACTCTTTTATCAAGAGCCACAGGTTATTCAATCATTGGTCATCCATCTCTATCTGGGTGAATTGGCTTTATATTCTTCAATCATGTTGACTTATAAGAAACCAATCTACTGAAAATTGATCACGTCATTCAATAGTGAGTATTGTTAACGTAGCTACTAGTTTATAATCATATATTCATTGTCATGTATTGGTTGACAATCATATACTGATTGTCATGTTTTTCATTTGTTACCAATTAGTGTCTTGGTAATAACTACGATCCTTTTCTATGACAATGTTAACATTGAAAAAAAAGGTGTTATATATATATATATATATATATATATATATATATATATATATATATATATATATATATATATATATATATATATATATATATATATATAACGTCTTCCAATACGTTAGAAATTTTTAAAACTGAGTAAACAGGTTTGCATGAAGGTAAGTCCTAAGACATTCAGTTTTTCGTCTTTAGTATATCGTTTTCATGTTATTTGACTTTAAAACTTTCTAAACAGATGCCATTTTGAAAAAGGATTTTGTTAATATTTTATTTCCCAAAATTTCTACCTAGGGTTAATACAACTTAACTGGTTAAAAAGATTTTATTTTTATAAATAAGATACGCAGAAAGATAGAAAGAGTATTGGAACACTTTTACTTAACACCCTGCATACATAGAATGTAGCTCTTCGTATGTTGTAAAATAATCAGTTTTATTCCAATAATTCTCTTAGAACTGTTTTCAATATTATAGCTATATAAATGATAAATAAAGTTTCAATACTAATGTACATTACTCATTATTATTGCAATTTATAAACTTATAAGACATGAACGTGGTCTTTTAATATAGAGAGAGAGAGAATAAAGAAATGTTTGGTTTAGTTTTAAATATTCGAATCACTATTCCTCAAATTTCAATTAAAATAATACGTTAAAGGGATTTGAGTGAAAATTTAATAAAATACAGTAATGAGACAGAAATATTTTGTGCAATTCAGAATATGTAAGTTCTCGCTACTGCTAGAATTTAAACTGAAAAAATCATTTTTACATTGTTTTGTGTGTGTTGTTTTCTTTAACCAGTTCGAATAAGTAAATGACTATGCCAAAATCATTAACTTATTATTGTAACATATGTCACTGAGTTTCCAAAAAATATTTCAAGTCTAAAGATATATTCATTATAGATATATATCCCTACATACATAGAGACAGACAGATAATCTCACATAAATGTTTAGATACTCTGGCCAGCTAAATCCATTAGATAAGGTTCATCGTAGAACCCATTCTTGTCTGTGCAAAAATCAAGTTTCATCTAAAATTAAAGTGTACGGATTAAATATTTCTTGAAATATCTTGCTACGTGAAAAATTAAACTTCTGGTTTGTTATGGTTGATTTTTAGTGGTGTTTAAATAGTTAAAATGAACAGACTAAATTGTCAAATAATATAGATAGACTACATGTGTTTGTATATTTGAACCTCTTGCAGTACTGAAGTTTTTTACAAATATATTTGTACCCCGATTTTCTCCTAGCCATCATGATTGGTTCTACATTAAAATTAGTAGTGTATTTTTTGGCTCAGCCAACATAAATGATGTGACAAGCACCATCATCGATTTGCGTGAATATAAATGAAGGATCGTGCATAATTTAAAGTTTTTAGGTTACTTCGTGTACAAAACAAAACTGTAATAAATAATAAGCAATTAAGAAATAAAGATATTGTGTATCACAATAAATAACCTCAAGTAAAGTTTGAAATACACATTTTTCCTTTCATAATGTGAATGATGCCACTAGCCTACTTTAAAAATATAAAAAAATCCTGTAACCTAACTAACTTTCTATTGGTAGAGAACTAAAGTTGTATTTTTTCTTTTTCCACTCAATTTAATTACCTACTATAATATGTAGCTGGATTTTTAATACAGCTTAATAATTGATAATTAAATTTTAACATTTATTATCCTAAGAATCTCTAAATTGTAGGTACATTTGCACACGAAGCTTCATTTGTATCTAGGCAATGTATCTTTATTACAGTTTGACTTTATCTCATTTTCTACATGAGTAAGCTAAAGTATGAAGGTGGGAGTTTATTAGTCTTTCAACGTCCGTCATTTAACGTCAATATTGAGTAGAACATTGATAAAATTACTTGCTTAGATGGCAAAGTTTAGTTAAATAATATGCTTGTATCTCATGCTTTACAAAAGTACCTTTAGGTGACATCTAACAACTTTGTGCACTTACTAAAAATAAACTGACGTTAATCTGTAACATACTAAAACATTTGTATTATTTAAATAATTTTTTTATTTTTTGCAACCTATTTCATCAAATATACATTTTAAGAAGAAAATTGCAATGTTTAGAATATGTACTGAAACATTTTCGTACACTATAATTACATGTGTTAACTGACAGCATTTGAATTTTCCGAGAGATTGTTTCTTAAAATGACTAATTACAAAAAACTGTTCAAGCATATATATTTTTCTTAAAAAATGCTGTTTTTAAATAATTAAAGGCACTCAGAAGCATCAGCGAGTGAAATGGAATAAATAATAGCAGATAAATATATACACAGGTTATTTGTGTTTAAATTAACTCTACATTTATATGTCTAAATTTAAACCATTTAATTTAATTAACTAAATTATTCACAAATCTTAATGACGAGAATAAAACCTTATGTAAATTTTATTCCTTGCTACGATTACCATAGATACAAAATATCTTTACAAAACTCGAATTATTTAAAATTTTCAGAAAATACTAAATTAAGTATAACTATCTAAATTCATGTAAATCACTAAGGACCACTTAGCTAAGTAGGTCAATTATAACAGTTAGTCTAGCCATGTTACTGTGCACCCTGGAGCAACAGATATGATTGGGAAATATGTACTGTTAAGCTTCTATTCTAGTTTGGTTAATTATTTATCTGTTTGGAGATAATTTATAAATTGCAAGAATTTTTATTGCCTAATTATATCTAGATTACTTTTTTTATCACAATTTTTATGCATGAGTTATAGCTACACTTAGTTCTTGACTGAGTGACACGTAAACAACGTAAAGTGATGTTAACAAAACTTAAATGTAGCGATTTACTGTCCGTTCATTCTACAATTATAATTACATCTGTACTACAGATCAAATTTTGCGATATTTGATACTGGAATAACAAATGTAAGTTTTATTTATAGTTATTGGGTAATATATATTTAAAAAAATGTCTTTATTATTAAATTATTATAATTTGTTATTTAAAAAACAGAAAAAGGTCTGTATATAAATTGTTAAAACCATATCCCTATTAATTAAATAATTATCAAACATAAATTAACATACGGTTGAAAAAATTCTTCTCGTTTTTTATAAATGTTATTGATTAATTAATTGAATTGTTTCCTTTAATCTCACCATATATTCTTTATTTGGGGCTTGGTTTTAACAATGAATGGTTTGTGAAGGAAACAAGAGTTTCGGGGCATTAGATTACGTTCAAAGATATAACATTGACGAATCAATGATTTGTTTATTAATAAACGATGAAAAATGTTCGGAAAATCCTCCTCATACAACGGAATTTTATCAGGACCTATTAAATATGATTTTGAATGTAGTAAAATTTATTTTGAGGCAAATATCTGCACGTTGCTTCTACCATATCAAACACTTCTGTTGTAATGAATGTTTTAAAACGTTGTGATGCTATGGGGATATGCAATATGAAATTACAATATGCACTTAAAAATATACTACTGGGAAAGTTCAATAATGCATAGCAATATCTGGTTTTTTGGGAAAGCATTATAAACTTTTGGTCTCTTTAGAGAATAAGACGAATTATATCAGTATCATGTTTGTTTTAAAACATCATGAAGCTGATGCTTTCTCCTTATTACACAGATAAGGGGTTGCTACAGAAATAAAATTCAGATACCTCGGTGCTTAGGCATAAATATGTATAATTCTCACAACTTAAATTTGCTATTTGTCATATCTCATTACCAACTGTTCATTTGCTGAAAAATAAAGTGTGTGGTGTGAGGTATAAGTCTTTATTAGTTTTAGTTTAAGTGTCATTTTATATTTTTCCTATTATAATATTACATTTGCATGGGTAAAAGTAAGATTCAAATACAAAAACGAATGTAGCAAGTTAAAAACTTATTTCAAGCTCAAAAAATAGTTTCTGCACTCGAAAACACTAATATTGATATTGATAATATGATGTCAAAAGTACATACACTGATATTAGTGGATATTTTCGCAGAGATGATTAGTTTTATATGAAAGTATTAATATTATAATTTGATACTTATAGATAGTTCTATCAAACTTGTATGTATACGAAGTGTACTCCCAAATTGTATCACCAACCTGATTTATGGTTATTTCCGCTGTTACAGATAACTAGACTATATGTCATCATGCCTCGACTGCATAACCATTAATCATCCAATTATAATTAGTTAACCTCGGGTTCTTATAATACATCACACCAATTAATAACCACGTTTAAGAATAAAAATGTATAATCAACATTACCCTAAATCCCGAAACTGTTGTAACAAATATTTAGCTAGAAACATCTACGCTGAATAGAAATTCAGATAAAAGTTAAAAACGAGACTAATGATATAATGTGGTTTCTGTAGGTGCAAACGATTTTAGGATACATTGTAATATGTTAATACTACTTTCGATTATTATAAAAATATTTTACTAAATGTCATATTTAGGTTTTGTTTCCTAATCTTTTTAAAGGCTGATGTATCTAGTAAACAAGGGTAGTGGATAAACGCAACGGATTCATTACATGTAAAGTGAAGATTATTGGGGCCGAAAACTAAAGTTAAAAATAATACTTCCTTCGTATATGGAACTCAAATGTGGACAGTTCAATTATAAGAGAAAATCTACTTTTCAGTCCTTAAATATATGTCCGTCCTTATCTGAAACACCCACAACAAAGCAAAGTCTCATAAACAATCAATACACATATTTATATATAAAGTAATATACATTTTGAATAAGATATTTTCTAGAATCATTATTTCTAATATAAATTCTTGTATAAAAACTTTCCCTTACAGCAGTTCTTAACATTATACTCACATAATATGAAGAGATATCAGGTTCAGTCAAGTTGGTGTTGAGAGGTTTTCTTCCACGACTATTATGTCTAGTAGATACATACATATTTCTTTACTTATGTTGTGGATAGTAAGAAATGGGGGTTTGAAATGTTCTTTAATCGTTCGGTTATTACTAGGAATTTTTGAAGCCTTCTTAGGAATATTTTCTTGCATTCAAATAGGAATTGTGTAAAATTGTGGGACCTGTGTGGTACCATTAGTTTATATATTGTTATAAAAGTTTAGATATAACAACATAACCGCACTTTATTTAAAATTAACAAAATTTTTGACTAATGTTAGTTATTTGAATGCATCAGTAATATGTGTCTATAATTAAGTTTTCTTTATTTTTAAGATTTTAAATTCTTTGAAATATCTATGATGTGTTTGGGGCATTTGTCAACTAGATACGTCTAAATACATACTTATTTATTCATGTTGTATAATAAAACTCACAATTATTTAGCATGATTGAAATATTAATAAATAGCTATTGTAATATATTGAATGATTAAAATTGTCTATAAAACGTAATTGGTTTAATTTCTGTACAGAAGTATTAATAAGAAGAAAACAAAAATAATTATAAGTATGTATTAAAATACTACATGCAAAACTTTACCAGCATGCTGATAAGTTGAAATAAATACTGTATACTAGTATACTAACACAATGTATACTATAAATAAGAATTTTATTACAACTTCCCAGAAATACAACAATACACTACCAATGTGCCCAACAAAATAGCAGTAAAGAGTATATCGAGTGGAATTTTCGAAGCCCTACAGCAACAATAACCACTTGTCTACGTCAACTTCACACAGCCTTCCCCATACCAATGCTGTCTCATGTTGAGAACATCTAACCTTGCTTTTACACGTTTAAAACCATTCGAGGCATAAACAGCTTAATAACTTTAAAAATGTGATGGTTGTGATCAATGTGATCAATATAGAACTGAGAGAACGTTATTCATTAATTCAAATTAAGTTAATGTAAATCAAAGTCGTTTGACATGTACTAAGTCTGCCGATTTATATGCTTGTGTGGTTATAGAAATACATATATGACAGAAGCAGCCAAGAACAAAATAAATTAATCGTAAGAAATAAGGGTTCTGTAGTGTACTGATAGCGTACTCACCCGGCAAGTGAGAGATCGGGATTCGAGTCCTTTCGGAGCAAGCACTTTTTTGATTCAATGTTTATTGATATACATATACAGTATGTAATAAACATTGAATCACAAAAAGTACTTCCCCTTAAGAGGAAAAGAGCCCTTAATTCTATATATAATTTCAATAAACATTGAATCACAAGAAGTACTTGCTCCGCCGGGAGTCGAACCCGGATCTCTCACTTGCCGGGTGAATGTGCTACCATTACACCACAGAGCGCTTACTTTTTCCGATTCAATTATTTTGTATTTGGCCGTATCTGTCACATATGCGTTTAAATAAGCAAACTAAACATATGATCGGAAGACCAAATACCTGTCAAACGACTTTTATTTACATTAAATTGTATAAATGGCAATAGCCTTATTTAATTTCAATAAACATTGATTTACAAAAAGTACTTGCTCCGCCGGGAGTCGAACCCGGATCTCTCACTTGCCGGGTGAATGTGGTGCCATTACACCACAGAGCGCTTACTTTTTCTGATTCAATTATTTTGTATTTGGCCGTATCTGTCACATATGCGTTTAAATAAGCAAACTAAACATATGATCGGAAGACCAAATACCTGTCAAACGACTTTTATTTACATTAAATTGTATAAATGGCAATAGCCTTATTTAATTTCAATAAACATTGAATCACAAAAAGTACTTGCTCCGCCGGGAGTCGAACCCGGATCTCTCACTTGCCGGGTGAATGTGCTACCATTACACCACAGAGCGCTTACTTTTTCCGATTCAATTATTTTGTATTTGGCCGTATCTGTCACATATGCGTTTAAATAAGCAAACTAAACATATGATCGGAAGACCAACTATATATATATAGTTCTATTCTTGGGTTACACTAAGCCATCGTAAGCAATATGCCGTGACAATATTTTGTAAAATCATGTAAAAATGACGTGATTCTTTATGACTTTGTGTGATTATGGCATTCATTATGTTTTGAATGGGACCTAATTTTACCTTAAATTTGAAATGCAGCATCTTCTTGGCTGGAGTCGCAGTTTTGTGGGAGTAGGTTTGAGTGGAAATATTACTTATATATATATATATATATACTTAATAATATTTTATTTGTTATAAATATATCATTCGAAATATTTCTGTATGGATCCATATACATCGGTATATTTAAAACAAATATTTTTCTGATACCATTGATTTTACTTTTTAATGTATATTTTAATATAGCCGGCTATTTACGCTAAATCTAGGTGGAAGAATATAATGTTTAGCTAAAAATATAATTTTCACTTGTATCTACTTCAACACAATAAAAGGCCAAGGGCTGAAGAAATTTAAAAACAATTATGCAAAAATCAAATCTTACTGATCTAGATTGAGATGTATTGATCAAATTTAAGTATAAAGACGAGTCCTGGTTATACATTTCCAAGCATTTTTGGTCTAGTAAAAGTTTTCTTTTGGTTCATAACGTTTTGGGCTAATCTGTGATGACTTTCTAAATCAATGGAAGATGTTTTCGAAAGAATGTGTGGAATATCCAAAGAGTGTTTTACTAAAATAAACCTCAAACATATTACAACGTAAACAATCAAACATATTATTATTCCTGAATGGTTTTTCTAATAAAGATGCACGTACATGTACGAAACCATTTTCCACGATTTTTTCTTACTGAAAATATATGATAGAGCATTGCACAATATTAAATTTTCTAATAATGATCTTGTAAACTCGGGCGAACTTTACGTTCAGGGCTTTTCACAAGGCATTGTTCATAGACAAAGGTCACTCTTTAACCTAAAGAGAGTTTGTGCTTTATAATAGTTTTTATAATTGATTGGGTTATAAAACTAACCGCTGTAGCGTCCTGTAAGTTTAATATTGTTCAACGTTCCTATTAATAAAAAATGTGTAGTAATATAGCAAGTAATAGTTGAATTTTATTTCTTTTCTACAATTTACTATCGGAGAAAAATGGTTTTTGCTGATATATAGATGGAACGCAATAAACATTACCATACATCTCCCAACTATATATGTGGGTGGCAAATATTACGGTTTAAACCACAAGCTTCGGAGAGTTACTACCGCATGTGAATACTGTATATGGAGTTAAGTCATTCGTATGGGTACGATTGTACTTGAATGTTGTGTGAATTCATTGCAACAATTATTAAATGAAATTAACACGTTCTTTACTAAACGAAACAATTAATTAGTTAGATAAAGAACAAACTTCATCCTATTCCTTTAACCGCTGACCACTATTATTGGCTTTACAATTTCGTTGTTTATTATTATAAAATAAAGACTATTTTACCTGCATGCTCATGGTGTGATCCCGATATATTATAAAAGGTGATCAAATTAAATGTAGTATTAAGTTACTGAAGTGAATTATTACAGACTTTTTAATTTAATATACATGATATCCATCACTCCATCCCAGTTTTATCTGTATTCGCAGTTAAGAATATACGGTAAAAAAGCCCTTTTTCGTTTTGTTGGATGCCGGTCTTTTTTGTGCTACAACGCTTTATGTTAGTCCAATGAATTTATAAAGTTACTTTTCCTCTTTGAAACTAAAATTATGGTATCATTAAAAATATGCTTACCTGTAAGATCAATGACTTAAATTAGACCATTGTTCACTATTTGCAATGACCATGTAGATGACATAGATGTAAATTTACTCTTATATTTCAGCCCTCTAGGTTAACTTAGAATGTTATACAACTGATACAAATCACAAAATCAGATTAGTTGCTAGGTAGGTGCTTTGTTGAACACTCAACTATAAATCGTAAAATACTGATTGTAATTTTATACTGAGCTGTTTCGGCTGAAAATTTGATGGACCCTATGTAAAACCCATTTGAGATTAAAAATCATTTATATTAAAATATAAAACTGTTAAAAAAATATGAAATTAAAATTTCGTTACGTAATTAAACTTGTACAAAATCACTTTGTTTGTCTTTGTTTATAATAAACAATAAAATATTACATAAATATATTTAAAAATAATAATTCTTAGGCACATATAGTACTATTATTTTGTTTAATGCCATTTATTATTTTAATTCTTAAAACTGGAATCAGTGTCAAGCATAGCGTGTACACAGATGTTAATAAATCTAACGTATAAATGTGTTTGTCATACAACAACAAAGCGAGATATGGCTAAACTGCTTTGAACTAGACTAACGTAGCTTTATCTAGCTCATGTCGTTGGTAACTTACTGTTTAATAAACCTTAACATCTACATCGCATCTCCGAAATTTTCTGGAAATGATTTGTTCAACACAAGGAAAACCTGTTTTATTACCTTAACATAGGTTACATGTATCCTGCTTAGTTCTTTTATCTAACATCAGGAGACTATATATTAATAATAATTTGGATAAATTTTTTCGTAAAACTAGAAATTTTCAATTCTTAACAAGTCGATTATATTGTTTAATAAATTTTTTATTAGAATATTAGTTTCTGTTAGACCTTAAAGGAGAGAGGAATCATCTATTGCGTCCATCTTGTAGCAATATTTTATTTTAAACACTGAAACTATTCTAAAAATAATAACAAAGGAATGATAATGGAGTTTTAGATATATTCCATTAATATTACTAAAAAATAAAACGACGCTCAAGAATTGTAATCTGCTTCTTACACAGTTGTAACAAATAATGTACACACAAAGTATGGCAGAATTCCATTTCCCTGCAGCCTGAGAGGTGTTATTTAGTGATATATAGTATATGCCTGTATAGCGACATTGCTTGGATTTATACTCACCAGTATGGTTTTCATGTTTTTAGTGTTTAATCAAAATTGCTTGAGATCTGGACGTAATATGTTTTTTTTTTTTTTTTAATTTTTATACTTACTTTATACCATAGCCTACCTTTTAGTTTTTAATATAATTGTGATTGTGTGGATATGTTATGCATCATGATTATACAGTAACTGAGGAAGAGAGTAAATAACAAATTTCGAAACGTATTGTTAAATTTGGGTAACACAGGACGATGGAAAATATACGAAAACTTATTAGACTATCAAATTATTAATTAATGCTTGTAAAACTGGTATATTTCGTAAGGTATTTGGCTTTTGAATCAGCAGGTGTTATAAAAAATATATATTGAAAAATAATACGTTTTCTCACAAACCACTGTCAAATCCGCCTTTCCAAACGGAAACAAATGTAAGAATATCACCAAAATTCAGTAAATTTCACCGTTCAATTGTACTTTAGTGACATGTAGGCTACATTTGGAAACAAGGATGGACTCCAACACAGTAAAACATTTATAACACCTTACCGATTTCGTAAACATTTTCTATGAAATTTTATTCTAAAGAAACATGAAATTTATTAAGGTTAAAATGTTTATATGTTTTGCAAATTATACTTTAGTCATGCCAAAATTGTGTTTTTATAGTAAAACACCGTTTACTACACTGTATTTTACAAAGGTTCAAGGGCACTCCATGTGTTTTTGCTATGTCTAGAAAAATTAATTATTATACCTTCAAACAAATTGGTATTACATAAATAACCAGTACCTTACACGAAATTATTAAAATCCTTTGGTAGGTCCCAACAAGTTTTGTTAGAATTTGATTGTTCCTGTAATATTAGTTAATTCAAAAATAGAAGATATAAATATGTAAGATCAGCTGTCAGAACCTGGTCCAGAGGAGTTGGAGTAACATTTGAGGAGAAGTAATAAAATGCTGGAGATGTTAGATATATTTATGTTATAAATACAAATAAAAGTCAATAAAAAATACTTTTCCAAATGTTTTTTTGGACGAGGCCTTTTGGAACCAAGGGTTTCATCATCAGGTGACTCCGCAAATAAATATATTGATTTTACTCAATAACTTATTTTAACAAAGCTTTATGTTGATGAATATTAATTTTTTGTGAAATGTTAATAGTAGAGGCAGTTTATTCCATCCTTAATACATTGAAATAGACTAATATGAATTCATAAACAACAGTTGTTTATCATAAATGACCTTCCAATGCATGGAAAAGACACACAACATGGCTGTTGTTGTATGCGTGCCACAACGCTTCTGTATGTTTTGTTTACTTGAACCTATATTTTATTCATGCATTAGTTTAGTCATTTACCTGAAGAACAAATCAGATTTCAGATATAGTAATATATTGTTACTGATTGTATTGTATCACTGAATTATGGCAAATGTCCAAAGAAAATTCTGTTTCCTTCACAATCCTTCCATTATCAAAAACAAACATCAACCAGTACATTATTATGAACCTATGAGATGTAAACAAATTTGCTATAATATTCGTTGTCGTTTCTAACTAAATGTTTAAATAATAAAATATGTTTTTACATGTTCAAACGCTTAAAACTACACCAAAAACTGTGAAAAAATACAACAGTGAAACTAGTTTTAGGTAATTCTCTAACATCGTTAAAATAATGGAAAACATCAAAAGCTGGTAGCTAAATGTATGTTACCTTAAAAAGCATATAATGTATTATACATAATGTACTTAATTGTTCATTCTAATACTGGATCTTGCACTTAATCTCTATAGAATTAGGTTAGAAACACGTTAATCAATATATCTATCAAAGCATCTTTAATTAGTGAAATATTTGCGACATATTTGCTTCAGTGGGAATATGATATACAGTAAGGATAAGAATAATATAAACTACAATACTGAAATATAGTTCGGTGTTACTTAAATCCTTGAAACTAAAATAGTGTGAAAACGATATTAAAATTAAGATTACTTGGTACTGTAAAATGATACACCCATCTTCGTTCATAAGATCTTTTAGTTACATTTACTTGCCAATATGCAAAACAACACAGTACCACTACAGTAAACATCTGATATGAGACGAGCTTGGTCACACTATCAGTTTCGCTTCAATCTCCCCATTGTTTCTAGGGAATAGCCTTGTTTCGGTTCAGTGCAACAAAGGCTTTGGGTAACTTACACAAACAAAATTAAATTGTCTCAGACCTGATTTACAGTTTGCTTGAAATTTATTTCTTAAAGCATATACGAATATGTTATATCAATATATATTTTTATTAGATAGTACTTACAGTAGAAGTGAATTTAGTCCGAGTGACTAATAAATAGAAAACAATGAACTTTTAAAATGGTTTTTAAAGTAAAACAATAGGCCCTTGAATAGTATTAAATGTTAATAAAACAAAACTTTGCATTATGGTTTATTTTTTGGACGATGCCTTTGATGATGAAACAAAAGGTTTCATCATCAATCAACTCCAGAAATAAATATTTATATTATTTTCTTACAGTTAATATTAAAATACCATATGGTGTAAACAATAAAATACAAAATTTTTGGAAATATTTCAGCCAGTATGAAA
Source organism: Homalodisca vitripennis (assembly GCF_021130785.1). Lineage (NCBI taxonomy): Eukaryota > Metazoa > Arthropoda > Insecta > Hemiptera > Cicadellidae > Homalodisca > Homalodisca vitripennis. The sequence continues at coordinate 62,129,107 of NC_060214.1, forward strand.
CATTTTATTAGACTACAGTATATTTTTTTAATAAATTGAGAAGAAAGAATATTGTAATTTTCAATAGGGCCTTATTCATTGTTTATGAGTTTTTATTTATTTATGATTATGTTTAGTGTTTCCCAAGCATTTAAGTTCATTGGTTTTGTTACTTCTTTTATTAATTGTAGGTTTTTAATTGATGTTCTGTGTCCTGATTCAGTGCAATATTTAGCTACAGCATATTTTTCAACTCTTCTATATTTTGTGTAATAAATGGCTTTTTAAATAGTTTTTATTGTTATTTTGGTTTCTCCAATATAATTGTTGTCACTTTCATTGCATCCAATTTCATAAAATCCTGATTATTATCATTTAAAATTTTGTGTGTAGGGTTTCCTAAAATTTGGAGTAGTTTTTTGCTTGTTTTTTTATTATTAGTTTTATTTATACTTTTTTTTAATTTTTGCATATTTTGTTCTATAAAGTGCTGTATTTTGTGCCAATAAATTCTTTTTTTTGTGTATTTAGATGACCTAAATGTTGTCTTATCTTTCTAGCTCTTAAAATTTAATAAATTTCTAAACCTGACTAACAACCTATTTAAAAATTTAATCATCATTTTACTAAACTACTTTAACTTACAAAAAGTGTTCCATTCCAAGAGAAAATTTGTAAATTATCACTTTTTCTAAAGTATTACAGCGTAATTAGGAATAATTACTGCAAATTCCAATCACGCTTTTGCCAAGTGCAGCAGGCTTCCACCATGAATTCAGCATTATATAATCCCCAACCTCTTTAAGAAGAGCCTATTACAAGTGTGCTGAGGCTTCCGAGGAACGAAATCGTAATAGTCACATAGGTTTTTGCTAACCGCAATGTGAAAATAGATATTATCGTAAAGGAAAGCGCACAATAAGAGTGCAGATTAGAATCAGGTCGATCCAAAAAAGATTTAAAGTGATTCAGATATTTGAAAAATTAGCATGAATAAGTTATACAGTATGAAACTTAGGCCCCTGCCTTGAGGAACACCTTTTCACTAAACAAATGGAATTATCATCTTACTTTGCAATATGTTATACTGTAGCCTATTTCCAAGTTAGAAATGTATTCATTAGGTTTATTTTAATAAAAAAATAACAATACATCACCCCCAGTACTATTATGGTTTATAAAGAAACATTTATATCACATTTACACATTTACTACATTTAAAACACACATTAAAAAGGTTTTAGTGATACTGTAATATCACAAGTCTACTGTACCTGTACTTGTGGAAAACATCAATCATATTACTAAATAAGACAATAAAGACCGTAAAGAGGCCCCGATTGCTTCTAAATCAAGATTGAGATATTTTTCTATAATATAATTTTTAGCTTGCTAAACTGTAATTTTTAATCGTAATGTAGCGATTTAATTCTTTGGTAGTGACTGCGGATATTTTAGGTAAGCTTTAAACATTATTGATCCATCCACTAACAGATTGTGCCTCTTTTTACATTTCACATTTCTAAGATTATACTCATTTCCAGTTACAACTTTTTCATTGAATAAAACATACTTCCAAAATTCTTAATGATTCCTAAATCACAACTAATAATGTAGATTACACAATGATCTCAACATATTTTATTTTGGATTGGTTGTTTAAATATTACATTTATTCATGAAGAAACCAAATGACTATAATATTTTGGTACGTTTTTAATCGGAAACTCTCGTAATTGTTTGATATTATTATACGGTATATATTATAAACTTCCCTCAGGTAAAGATCATTTTCTTACCTTATTCTGTAACTAAACCAAATGCTATGTTAATTGATCGAGATAAATTACTAAATTGTCTACAGATCGTATTACCGTCTACATATAATATTAATTGAACCCTTCAATAATTATGTTTGTGTTTAGAGTTTTGGGGCTTTTGAAGCCTTAATTTTAAACAATCAACAAATCTGAAGCGTCTAAAGTTCGGGTGCAGATTAAGATTGAAGAAATTCAGAGGTCGAATTTCAACATAAATATTGCTTCTATAGAATGGGAGCTGCTAATGACTGAGTGGTTTCGTAGGTCTAAAGGAAAGCTTTTAAACGCTGAGAAACTCAATAGCGGATAACAACTTTGGAAGCTTCCAGAAACGCAAAACGCATAGTCATCAGAGCCTTGGAATTATAAAAAAAAGCAACTAAAATTAGTGTTAGATCGAATAGGCCTTTATCTCGAAAATTGTGAGTACTTGGAAAATGTACATTGTTGGAGATGAGATGCTCTAGAGGCAGACGTTGCTGTTGACCTAGTGCTTTTGGATTTGAAGAGCTTAAAGAAGACAAGCATTAATGAGAAGCTGGGTACGAAAGCATATGAGTTGACTGAGGTTGATGGTACAAAGCCTAAAGCTACCATCTCCCAGATATTGTGCAATTTATTTTATAAATTTATTGAGTTTAAGTAAATTAATTACATTCTAATTAAAAGTTTTCAATGCCCGAGGCCGTTTCAAGTCATTTCAAGGGTTAGTCATCCCTTATAGAAGTTTAGATAAGGATACATTTTATTTTTTATATTTAGTTAGGATTATATAAAAATTAGGTATATTAGAATATCATATTTTTTTATTCTTGTTAATAATTATTGTAGATGATATATTTATATCTTCAGTATATATACAGATATATATATATAATGATATATATATGTATATAATGATATACATATATATATATATATATATATATATATATATATATATATATATATATATATAGTTGAATCGTAAAAAGTAAGGGCTCTGTGGTGCACATTCGCCTGGCAAGTGAGAGATCCCGGCGTAGCAAGTACTTTTTATGATTCAATGTTTATTGAAATTACATATATATATATATATAATGTTGATATAAAACATTCAAATAACTATATGTATACAATTAATTTCTATAAAATTAGAACGCTCTCTAAATAAAATTACTTTTGTCGATATTGAACGTCAAAGTTACTCTTAAGTTACTCCAACATGCCTACAACGGAACGTAATTTATTAATTTATGAAGTTCATTACCTTAAGTGACTGCTCCAAATTGCATTTCCTAATAAGTGGTTTTAACGATTCATTACTGGCATTTTTGATAATATTGTTTCCTTTCTTATAAATATATTATTTTGGTTATCAATCAACAATACAAAATTATTAGATAGACAATAAGAAAAAAATACACATGTCCACGCATACAACGTGACAAGATTTGGAATAATAAAAAAATAAAAAATGTTATACGCCGAATTACAATAAATATTTTGCCTCAAAATATTCTGATTAAAACACAATGTAATTTATTTTCAGTGCTTATGAAAGTTTTAATGAAGTTAGTGCTTGTTTTATTACAACTCTTAAATCTGATTAGTGATTCCAGCTTGACGTCGCAAGTTTATTTTAGCAGGCATTAAAACTTAATAAAGAATACTTCTTCCCACTGATTATTCCCAAAATCTAGTTTTTCTTTTCAAAAGGTGTATATTTATAATTTTATGATATTATTAAGAGTTAATTCGCAAATATTCTCATTGATTATGTTGTTTAGTGAGGAATCATGTTCAAGAATCCCTAAGAGTACATTCGAGAACTGTATAATAAATTGATGATAAAAAGAAATTTATATATTTTGATTTACTCTGCTTATAAAATATTTTTGACTAATAAAACGTCAACGTAGCAGATATATCTGATACATTATTAATCCTATGAATTTTTCTCAAACTGATATTTAAAGTGAAAATTTAAACCACCTAAAAATCACAAATAAAGATACAAATTACTCCTATCCCATGAACAACTGTTTAGTAGAAAAAATTTATAAAGTAAAATAAATAATTTTAGTCTGTTTGAATGACCGTTAAATTAACAACTGGTATTTGTTAAACATCACAGTTACATCACATATTCAATTGAAAGCCAATACGCTGGAAGTATTTGGTGGCTACACAACTGGATTTTTTGCTGACCTGTCTGCAAAATGTGTTGACCCAACGAAGCACCCACATATTTAAGGTATAAATATTTATGATACACAATAATGGAGTGCAACATGTAATTCAATTTTTGCTTCGGTCTATTAAATAAACAAACAATTTCTCGTTGCTGTGGTAAATTGGTGGATTATATGTATTTTTTTAACCATACTGTGATCTTTAACCTTATCAAGACCGAATAGTTGAATAATTTGTGACTGCGCTTTTATTTTTGGTTTTATATGTGTATAAGAGTTTCATTTTTGTCACGTTCCTACGACTTTCTATTATAATTTTGGTAATCTTCTAACAGTAGTCTTCTAATTAAAAAAAGGGATTATATACATATCTATAGTTTTCGCCTGTATACAAGATTTTGTTTAGAGCATTTATAAAAACACACATATTCTTTAAACAGTTAATTGGCTAAGCGTTAGTGAAGATTGAAGGGCTGGAAAAATTTACCTCTGTATGTCCATCTGTCCGCACGATATCTCGAAATGGAAAAATCCTATATTCTTAATTATGCACAACGCTTCATTTTTATATGTGGAGTACTGCTTTCAATAATGGTGCATGTCATTCCATGATTTCTATTTTAAATTTTTCTGATGGTTATCAAATATTTTTACATTGGTCTCATGGGTAGCCACGATGTTAACAATAAAAAGAACTGAATAAAGAAATTTGCTAGCACACTCAGTGACGTACAAACTGTGATATACTAGCAGGTGTGGCCTAACTATCTCAGTACATATAACACTATTTTATGCTAAGTTTGTGCGTAGACTGTTATCATGAAAACATTTATATGTAATCAAATTTTAATAACAATATGTCAATGTATCATTTGGCACGATATCTAAAAAAAGCTTAGCTTAGACATGAAATTTTGAATAAAACTTAATTTTAATATACACAAGAAGATTTCAGTGATATTACATGTCCATCTATGGAATCATATTCAGCTTCATTGACGACTATCACTCAGTAGGGTGACGCAATTTTTCTTTTGTTTACTGGAAGACGTAAAATGTATCTTACACTTCATTGTCTGTCGTTGTATCTGCCAATAATAAATTGAGCTGTAAACTTGAAAATTATGCAGTAAATTTCATCAAATCCAGTTACGAGACACATGGTCTAGCATAATTCTACCTTAATTTTTTGAAATAGTATCATAGTATTCATTTCATAAAAGGTTTAAGGGTAAATTTTTTAGTACATTTATTTTAACGTTGTACTATTTTCATTACCCTCACCACCTGTTTCAATGAAATACAATGTTATTTGTTTTTTTTTACATCTTTGTAATTAGTTTTTTCCTGTCAAATAGTTTAGTTGTTTTTTACGTACTGTAATTCATCTTGTCGAATAAATAGCTTTATTCTAAACCGGAAATCTTATTTGTATATTTATTTTATGTTAGAGAGCTGGTCGTGATCTGAGCTTGGGAAATAACTAAAGCTCTAATAATTAAATTTTATTTAACAGTTAAACTAACTTGATATATCGTATTGCCTATAAACCTTAAAGCCTTCAAAAATGTTTATAGGTAGTAAATTATATCCATAAAACAACCGTGCGTAACTTATTTCCTACCAATGGAGTATGGAATCAGTAATACGTTACGAGTGTAAAAATTAGGAACTTTTCTTAAATCTCTCCCTCTTTTTTCTGAATTTATGCTTTAAACATTCTTAAAAATCCACCCTTAACTTTGTTAGATGTAAACATTTCTAAAGTAAAATATGTTTTGCTCTTATTTTTCTTGTTTAAAATTTTAAAAACTTCTCTAAACATGCCCCTTTCTACTGTTTAGGATCAAAAGAATTATATTTTCAAAAAACTTGACTAATATATTCTATTACATAGTTACGTCAACTACAACATAGAAACTTGTATGGAAAATATGTATTCAATGTGATGAATTTTACGTTAACACTTATAGAAAAACAATTAACATAATAAATATAGGGTATATATCTTTATGTTATAAGTGTTTACGTTTGTGTAAAACACTCATATAATGCCTTAAAACTTTTAGACATTATAGGTGTAAAAATATGATGAAATTCTTAATGAAACTTTCTTCAAAAGCGGACTCATTAGCTTCTTTTTAGGCTTTAATTATAATACCCGTAAGTGGCGTTTTAGTTATGGTAATGTAGTAGTTTTATTTAGTACTATATAGAATACTTTGTGATGGATGGAATGGTTGATTGTTTGTTAGAATATTATTTTACATGTTTTATTTCTTTCGTCGTAGCTAAACTACGTTGTTGGGATCTCAATTAAAATTGACTTTCCTCTATATGAATAGTAATTTAAATACAACAAAATTGATTAAAAATATTCAGGCTAGTTGAGGACGGTAGTATAAACCTAATAACCTTCAAATTATACTGTTACTATTAAGGCCAAAGATAAATATTACACGATATTTGATAAAAAATATATTTCTGGGCTATAACTTGAAGTACTTTACCACATAAATCTTGCAATGAGAACAAGGTTACCAGCTGTGCACTGGAACTAAGTTAAAACTAAGTCTCAATTGTTTATTTACTGCTCCGGGTGCCTCTACTTTGCACACTCGTGATAAAGTAAAGGAAAGTTGAAGCAAAACCTTTCATTGAAAAACTTTAAGGATAATATTTATAACGCGTTTCCGAACAATATGATCGCAAAGGTGTCCTGAAAGGAATTTCGCTAACATAAATACACTTGTAATATTGTTATACACTTTACCATTGCTATACTAAAGTAAGTGTATGACTAAACCAAATACCACGCAGCATTTAGCGTTGTCCATTGTAATAGTTCCCAATGTGAAAGTAATTCTAAAAAATAAAGATTATGAATAACGAAGAAGATTGTATTCGAAACCATTCTTACGAAGAGGTGTTTTCAATTCTTTCCAGCCATTTTATGACAATTAATTAACTTAACTTTTTTGTGCTACTATCCCTCGCCACTGATCACCTCAAGAGGTAACTAAGACATGGAATTACTTAACCCTTCAACATCAGTATTGTCAATGAAATAGATTCATGCGATGGATTTTTTCGAATTTTTTCAATGACATTCAATCTTTTCTCTAGATGTATAATTTATTTGGATTAAATCATTAATAGTTTAATGAAGAAATCGTATTTTATATAAGAGGAAGAACTTTGTATACTAACGTCTGAAAATGCAGATGTAGTCTTCAACAAACACTGGCGTATAGGATAAAAAAAATTACTTCATACAAAACCATAGATTTCTAGTGAACGTCATTACGTTTATGATGCCTGATAAGCAAACGCACAAGTAACCTTATTTATAATTAGTGAATATTCGTATTGTTATCATTATTTCCAACGGCCCTTGACCTTCAAGGCTCTTAATGTACTTTAGATGTTCTGTTAATGACCTATATATGGGATAAAAACGAACATTGCTTCGATAAATGTAATAATTCCATAACCCTCTGTTAATTGGTTTTATGTATTAACATATATTTATTACCTACTCGACGTTAATCGTGTTGTGTTTGTTTCGCAGTGCGATGAATTAGATCCTCACCGATGTGGGTATTTTCAAAGGGTAAGCCAATTGTCGTGGACTTTAATAACATATTGAGTTTTTAAATTAGATAAAATTTCTTCTGTACATAGATGGTTTTTTTGTTTTATTTGAGACAAACATATTAAAATTCATAACATTTTAGGTCAGAAATTTCAAAATGTACTCTTGCCACAGATTCGATATCAGAGACAGCTAGACCGCAAAATATAAAAATATATTACAATCAACTTAAATAGGTATTCTGATTGTCTCATCGGATACACAATTCAATTCTCTGTGATGTCGTTGAGAAGATCTTGCAGCACAGGGCAGAAACTGGAGTTTATATATATATATATATATATATATATATATATATATATATATATATATATATATATATATATATATATAAAGTAGTTATGATGGAAAGGTTTCATTTAATGTAAGAGTTCAGTTTAACTGTCCTTAACTTTGCCTGTGTAAATAAAGAATATTTCATTTACTTTTTCATATAATATAAGGTTATAAACTTCTGTATCCTAAATTAATTACATGAGTCCTTTTTCAACTTTAATATAATACGTTATCTCTATCGTCTTAGCATTATTAACAACAAATATTTTTAGTATTCTTGCAGTATTTTTTTATTCCATAAAATATATTGAGAAAGGTCACATGGAAATATTACTGGAGACTACCACAGACCACAGAGAAATTTATAAGACTACTACGGCATGTTTATGGACTTCCACCACAATGATTTTCTTAAACAATATAGCAACTTGAGTTTATGATCCATGTTTATTTCTGTGAATCGAACAATGCTGTTGATATTTTTCTTTGCTGAGTTGTCTTTATGTTTTGTTGTTTAATTACAAAATTTTTAAATTTTTTGTCTATATATATATAAGTAGATATGAATATGCCGATTCTAGCGCACTTTTGGGACAGTCAGAAAATCAATGGAAAATACTGTTTAAAGGACAATAAACGAATCTGGAACTCACGAATGAAAAATAACCGAATCTATAGCTGTTTGCTTCTACTTTCTTAAGCTGAAACTTAGTCAAATATGCTTCGAATCAATCTAATGATCTCATATCTGCTTCGAATCAACGAAAATTCTGTTGTAAATATATTAAAATCTTAATGAAAAATGTTGGAAAAGTTAAAGAAAAAATTATTGAAAAAATAGTATAAAGAATTTAAATTGCCTCCTACAAACCAATATAGTTATAAAAGTACTATTTTGTCCTATAACTATACTATTTTTTCAATAATTTTAAGTCTTAGTTTACAGATTTTTCTATAATAAATAGAAGAATCAATCACTGTTTCACCAGAAATTGTGCTGATTTCTGTCAAATTCAAATAGGTAAGAAAGGGGGGTTGCTATGCTACTTTTCAGCTGACCTAAAAAATTGCCTTTTTTCTAAAAATTCTTAAGAAAACACTTAAATTTAGCAAGTTTTTGTTAAAAATTGTGTATTTTGGCCACAATTTTAGGTAAAAAAAATTTCAGCTGACTTTAAATTTTAATATATTTTGCTTAATTTTAAGACATTTAAGACAAATACTTACAAATTTTAAAAATCCTAGTTAAAAATTTTGCTATATAAATGACAGCTGAAAATAAAATCCACGCTGACAACAATTCGTATTCTATAACAGAACTCTTAGGAAATAAGAAAAAACCTACTAACGAACGCTTCGGATTATGGCTTTTAAACGAGAATTTACATAACGACAATCTGGTTACGAACATTGGAGACTTAAACTACGTAGAAAACGAAGAAAGAATGGGGAAATTTAAAAGAATTACAGAACCATTTTGCGATAATATTATGATTGTTAAAATAACAGATTCTACAGATTTGGAAGGAAATTTGTTGAAAAAAGACGTTTGTGGATCATTTAATAGCTATTTGAGGGGTAAATTTTCTATATTTCCACTAGCAAAACACGGCGTAAAAGTGAAATTACCGCAATTACTAGATTCTAATACAATAACAATAAAAGGAGTTAAACAGATTATAAGACAAGATTTTAAAAAGATCGCGAAAAAGTATAAAAAACCAGTAGCGGTTCCGTACAAAATAGAGTTAGCGGACGTAAAATTATTAACATTATTGGAAGAACTACCAGAAATCCTAGAGCAATTAGCTGTAGAACACTATTATTTGCTAGATTTGGACATAACACAAGACTTTACCGGTATCTTTAACAAAGAAGAAATGACAGAGTACTTGACAACAAATTACAATTTTTGCAGACAGAAAGACGTTAAAAATAACTGTAAGATCATTGTAGATAACGATAAAACCGTTGGAAAGGACTGTTTAACCTGGATAAATTCTAACTCCAGGGTCAAAATCTACAATAAGTTCGTGTGCCAAATGACCAGCCCAGGAATTAACAAAATTTTAGGTAACAACATAGTAAACTTCGTAAACTGTCCAGACAAAAGGTTAAAAGAGACGTTCTCTAGCGAGTTAGCAAAAAACAACGGAATTACAAGATTAGAAGCAACAATTTACAATTATGTAGACGAAAATTTCCAAAATGATAGAGAATTTGATCCACTGGACGACTGTATAAGTTTATTAAAACAAAGCAGGAAGTATTTTTAAAACGCTCCGTTCTATTCGGTATCTCTAGCAAAAATGTGGAGAAAAATAACGGACAGTTTAAAAAACAGTTGCTGTCTCGTTTTTAACGACCTTTTACAGTTTGTTTACTGGGGGAACAGAAACACTAAAAAATTGACAGGAATACAGGTAAAACTGCCAGAAAATACAGAAAACAGGAGGAAAATGGTTGCCTACGCTATATCCGCGTTCAGTTTTAATCTTTTACCGGTTAATTTGGTCTATGTTAAAGAAGATAAAAACGACAAAAATCTGGTAAAAATATTTTTCTAAGTCTAATACCTTGTTTTCTACGGTTTCGAAAGAGGTTAATCTAGAAGAATTAGGGCTGATAAAGACGACAAACGTCGAGCCTTATATCTGTCGAAAAAGACTTAATATTACCAATAAATTACTTCCAAATTCCCTCGAGAAAATTGACCCTTTAAACGTCGTGTTTTTAAAAAGTATTAAAAAAAGGGAACAAGAATTATAAGAACTTGACATGGAAACAAGAAAAAGAATATACCTAGAGAAACTGTTAAAAGAACAAGAAAAATAAACGAAATAAAGAACAGTTTGATCGGTTACTTTTCGAAACAATGGAGTGATTTATCGACTAAAGGGAACTATACAATTGCGGCATTTGTGGTCAATAATAAAGCAAGATTTAGCTATGTCGGCGTTTTAGCAGAAAAAGATGGCAATAAAGGTGTTTATTTTATTAAAGGACCTTTTAAAAATAAGTTTATCGAATTGAACAATAATAAAGAAAATTTAACGAAAGAAGGGTTTATTTTGATCCCGTACAACGGTTAAAATATTGAATATTGAAGAAAAAAATTTGGAACGCGGAGCGTGAACGTGAACGTGGAACGTGAACGTGAACGTGGAACGTGAACGTGAACGTGGAACGTAGAACGTGGAACGTAACAAGAACGTAACATGAACGTAAATTTTGTGTTTTACGTTTAATTTAACGTGATTTTACATGTAAATTCGTGTTTTTAAACCTTCCACGTTCTACGTTCCACGTTCACGTTCACGTTCCACGTTCACGTTCACGCTCCGCGTTCCAAATTTTTTTCTTCAATATTCAATATTTAAACCGTTGTACGGGATCAAAAAAACCCTTCTTTCGTTAAATTTTCTTTATTATTGTTCAATTCGATAAACTTATTTTTAAAAGGTCCTTTAATAAAATAAACAGCTTTATTGCCATCTTTTGTTTAATTTTTACCAGATTTTTGTCGTTTTTATCTTCTTTAACATAGACCAAATTAACCGGTAAAAGATTAAAACTGAACGCGGATATAGCGTAGGCAACCATTTTCCTCCTGTTTTCTGTATTTTCTGGCAGTTTTACCTGTATTCCTGTCAATTTTTTAGTGTTTCTGTTCCCCCAGTAAACAAACTGTAAAAGGTCGTTAAAAACGAGACAGCAACTGTTTTTTAAACTGTCCGTTATTTTTCTCCACATTTTTGCTAGAGATACCGAATAGAACGGAGCGTTTTAAAAATACTTCCTGCTTTGTTTTAATAAACTTATACAGTCGTCCAGTGGATCAAATTCTCTATCATTTTGGAAATTTTCGTCTACATAATTGTAAATTGTTGCTTCTAATCTTGTAATTCCGTTGTTTTTTGCTAACTCGCTAGAGAACGTCTCTTTTAACCTTTTGTCTGGACAGTTTACGAAGTTTACTATGTTGTTACCTAAAATTTTGTTAATTCCTGGGCTGGTCATTTGGCACACGAACTTATTGTAGATTTTGACCCTGGAGTTAGAATTTATCCAGGTTAAACAGTCCTTTCCAACGGTTTTATCGTTATCTACAATGATCTTACAGTTATTTTTAACGTCTTTCTGTCTGCAAAAATTGTAATTTGTTGTCAAGTACTCTGTCATTTCTTCTTTGTTAAAGATACCGGTAAAGTCTTGTGTTATGTCCAAATCTAGCAAATAATAGTGTTCTACAGCTAATTGCTCTAGGATTTCTGGTAGTTCTTCCAATAATGTTAATAATTTTACGTCCGCTAACTCTATTTTGTACGGAACCGCTACTGGTTTTTTATACTTTTTCGCGATCTTTTTAAAATCTTGTCTTATAATCTGTTTAACTCCTTTTATTGTTATTGTATTAGAATCTAGTAATTGCGGTAATTTCGCTTTTACGCCGTGTTTTGCTAGTGGAAATATAGAAAATTTACCCCTCAAATAGCTATTAAATGATCCACAAACGTCTTTTTTCAACAAATTTCCTTCCAAATCTGTAGAATCTGTTATTTTAACAATCATAGTATTATCGCAAAATGGTTCTGTAATTCTTTTAAATTTCCCCATTCTTTCTTCGTTTTCTACGTAGTTTAAGTCTCCAATGTTCGTAATCAGATTGTCGTTATGTAAATTCTCGTTTAAAAGCCATAATCCGAAGCGTTCGTTAGTAGGTTTTTTCTTATTTCCTAAGAGTTCTGTTATAGAATACGAATTGTTGTCAGCGTGGATTTTATTTTCAGCTGTCATTTATATAGCAAAATTTTTAACTAGGATTTTTAAAATTTGTAAGTATTTGTCTTAAATGTCTTAAAATTAAGCAAAATATATTAAAATTTAAAGTCAGCTGAAATTTTTTTTACCTAAAATTGTGGCCAAAATACACAATTTTTAACAAAAACTTGCTAAATTTAAGTGTTTTCTTAAGAATTTTTAGAAAAAAAAGGCAATTTTTTAGGTCAGCTGAAAAGTAGCATAGCAACCCCCCTTTCTTACCTATTTGAATCTTGGTTGTAGTCGATCTTTGTGGATTGTTCTTGCATGTCGGAATTTTTTCTAATACGCTCTCAAAATCCATATAAATAACGTAAGGATGGCTAAACTTCTTTTGATAATTAGTAAATGATGTTGTTTGACCTGGAAATGGCATAATTGGTTTACAAACTTCATGTTGCTTGCAAATTTCTAAATGATCTGTTAAATCTCCAGATTTGTAGAAATGGCTTAAACATCTTATACAAAGAAATTTCCTTTCTTTATGTTTAGATAACTGTGAACTCACTAATCTATTTAGATCGGTTATCAAAACATAATGAGATTTATCTTCTTGTTTTACATACAATAAATCAACTTCTAACTCGGCGTCATACATTTCTGAAATTTGCAACGGAACAATGTTAAATTTCTCATCATAACTGTAGATATTTATTGACATTTTCGGATACTTATACTTGGAATTGTAACTTCGTTTTTCAAATAATTGTATATCTTTTAAAGACATTGGATACTCAAAGCCCGAAAATATCTCGTCATTTACAAATTTCTCGTATTGTTTTGCTCTGTCAACATGTGTCTCGGGTTTTTCAATAGCACATCGGATAGAATAAACAAAACAGAAATCATCTTTATTTTTGATATTTACACAAGCTTTCTTTACCTTGATCTCTTGTGGTAAATCGATATATGATCCTGCGTTCATAAATTCGTGTTTATTAAGGCTCAAAACTAATTGTTTACAACTTTTGAATGTCCATCCAGAACCTCTATTTGGATGATTTGTCTGTTCTCGATGTGTTAATTTATTAAATTGCTTAGTAATAAAGTCGTTTACGTCAAATATTTCGTCTGATTTTATAGTAAAGTACATTGGGCAAGTTTGTCGTTCACCGTTTACTAAAGTTCGTTCGTATTCGCATTCCAAAGAGAGATAACCCTTCATATTTTTAACATTTTCTTGAAATTTCTCGATTAAACTTTTAATTTCTGACCGCATAATTGAAAGATATTTGTAAATTGACATGGAACTGTCGTTTAAGTTTGTTAAAATGTATTGCTTGAAAAGACCGTGTATTGAGGATAAAACTTCTACATCAATGATATTTTCGGATTTTACTTTAAGAGTTTTATCAATTTCTTCGATCATTTCAGACTTAGTTTTATCGTTTGTTTCTATGGACAATTTTTCAGCGATTGATTGAATTTTTTCATCTTTAAATAGATTGAGATCTTTTTTATCTTCCTTAAAGTTTTTCTTTAATTCTCGTAATTTTTCTATATTGTACATCTTTTCATGATCTACAATGTGATTTTCTTTAGCCCAATTCCTCAAATAATTTAGTTCTTTTTCATAAATATCTTTATTTTTCAGATGATTCTTTGAATTATAATGCCTGGTGTAATGATGTTCAAAAACATCTTTTTTGCAGTATGGACATGATACCTTTTTCCTCTCCATTTAAATAGGGAAAATTTCTTAACTATGAATTTGAAAAAGTAATGATTTTTACTTGAATTTGACAGAAATCAGCACAATTTCTGGTGAAACAGTGATAGATTCTTCTATTTATTATAGAAAAATCTGTAAACTAAGACTTAAAATTATTGAAAAAATAGTATAGTTATAGGACAAAATAGTACTTTTATTACTATATTGGTTTGTATGAGGTAATTTAAATTCTTTATACTATTTTTTCAATAATTTTTTCTTTAACTTTTCCAAGATTTTTCATTAAGATTTTAATATATTTACAACAGAATTTTCGTTGATTCGAAGCAGATATGAGATCAATAGATTGATTCGAAGCATATTTGACTCAGTTTCAGCTTAAGAAAGTAGAAGCAAACAGCTATAGATTCGGTAATTTTTCATTCGTGATTTATAGATTCTTTTATGGTTCATTGAACAGTATTTTACATTGATTTTCTGACTGTCCCAAAAGTGGTCTAGAAACCCCATATTCATATCTACTTATATATATATATATATATATATATATATATATATATATATATATACACACACACACACAAAGTTTAACATGGTGTACTCCTTTTCTAGTTTCAAAGATATATATATATATATATAATACATTTTATTGTAATTTGTATATTTATTATTAATTTTAATGAATTATACTTCTATTATAACTTTATTTCATTAATAATTATTTAATTGAGTGTAAAATACGTAACAGGTAACCCAAAATATTCAAATGATTTTTAGGTTACCTATAAACCTCTTTTTGAAGGGAAATTTTTTCACTGATGTGCCTTGTTGTATAGTTCATGTATATTCTTTTCGCTTTAAAAAATTCTTGAAAATTTTCCGGCACATTGTATGTTTTGAGCACATGAAAATATTTTTCATAAACATAAGGTACATTAGAGGCAGTACTCGGTGACATTTAAACTAACTTTAATCTTTAAGGTATACTCGGTTATTTGGCTTCAAAAATTCAAGGACTCAAGGATTCAACAATAGTTTGTAGTATGCATTGGTAACTTTAGCAGCATCGTACCTAATAAGTTTCCAAAGCCACTTAGTCAGCTTACAATCGATTCCTAGTTTGCACTTTTTGGTAACCAATCAAAACTGTATACAAAATTAGGGTTATGTTGTAGATATGACAATTATATAAAATATATTAGTACTTGCTTAAATATAAACGTAAACTTTGCATTACTTCTATATTTATGTTCTTTCTGTTTAAAAAAAAAAATTATTACCGCACACATAAAACCATACCATCAAATTTGAAACGCAATTAACGTGCTCTCTTGTTTTGTATCTGCCACTTTTTAATTACAGCTATTGTGCTATCTGCTGTGGGATGCGAGTGTCATCCATTTCATGATTTATAATTATATATTATTTTTGAATATTGATAGTTTGAAATGGCTCCACAGTACAAGTATTTAAAAAACCACGTTCTGTAGTAATTTAAGTATATACATTCTACGATATTTTAAAAATAGTTCTCTACATAAGTAGTAAACATATAAATTCAAGTAACTTTTTGACTGTACCTTACGACATATTTTTCGATTTTAGGAGAGGTTAAGGAGACTGATGTGTAGTATTCAATAACCTGTTTGATTTGTATAAAATATATGGACGAACTGCACTATATAGACGATTACGAATAATCAGGTTGATGATACAGCATTTTGTAACTTATTCATGGATTCCCGGCTACCATAAAATCACAAATGTGTAAAAAATTTGATCTCTCTCTCTCTCTCTCTCTCTCTCTCTCTCTTTCTCTTCCATTGTCTTCGTAATCCTAATCCTTCGAACCACCTGAATAATTCAATATACTCCACATTCTAAATATTACACAGTTTATAACGTTTTGAAAAATGTTATTACTTTCTTATTTCTAAAAAAATGGCTTTTATGGAATAAAAATGTTTTCGAGTTACTATCTTACCGTGTTAGAGGCTAGTAACTAGACAGAATCTTTTGGTGGTTTGACTTTGAAAATGTTCTACAGACGGCATTTTGTTAATTTAAAAGAAAATAACAATACATGTATATATACATATATGTATATATATATATATATATATACATTACATTTTTCTTATGATAAAGTTACTAAAAATACAATTTACTATACAAAAAATAGGTTACTATATTACCAAAGAGATTACAGGTACTCCGTAATACTAGTACCTAGTTTGTCCACCTTCTTGTGAGTACAACCGTCCTAATGATTTAATCCACGATGCTCTAGCAGTATTGCATATTTACCAGAGTGCTTTGCAACCCGTGGAACAAGATTAACCAAGACGCCTAATTATTCTATTTACTTATTGTGTTACTTGTAATCAATTGCTTATTGGAATATCGGTTCTTAGAAGTAAGTTTTTCCATTTCAAAATAAATATAACTTAATATAAAAATAAAGATAATATTGATAATTTAAAGAATCAGTTTGTAATATCTTACCACCAGTAGTACTTGTCGAAGCTGAAAAATATTGCTTGTTTCCTGATTTAATATTCTAACGTAATTTTTAATGAACAAAACTACATTTTCGAATATAATGGATTATTCATATATTTTATGTGACTGTCACTTTATATCTTTATATTGAATTTTTTTCATTTAAAAACTTATAAGAAAAATTTAAGTTAACCATACCACAAAAATAATAGAAATATGTATAGAAATACTAATAGAATGGTGTTAGCATAAATAGTATGAAAATAAAAAATGTTTTACAAGCATAGGAAAATGTGTGTAATATATTTCAATAAAAATATCTTGGACAAAATATAGTGATAGAAAGAGACATTTTCATATTCTTACCAAACACATCATATGTATATATTTTAAAGTAGTTTTGTGTACAAGAATTTAGACCAATAACACGCTCTAAAAAATTTATACATCCTATTAGAGAACTAATCGACGTTTATGTATGGTCTGCTCAGCGTCGGTCTTTAGGTGGAAGGTTGTTGTTAGTAAATACGTAGAGTTTTATACATTTAGAATTTTATGGTAAACAGAGCTTCGAGAATCGGGACATTACTGATTATGTAAATGTCCAGTGAACGGTTTCTTTGAGGAACTCCGTAAGCGATTACACAAGTGAGGGGCAATATATGTTTTGTTGGTGTAAAATATTAGTAATAATAATTCATGCAAACATGTTTAAAAATCATGAAAATAATTTTCATACAATAGTTAAAACATTAAACATCATTGTTAAGCATGTATAGTTTTTATTTTTGATCAATAAAATTTTATACTTTCATTCTAATTAAAAGAAAATCTATAGCAGGCACTGTGGTTTTAGATCTCAATACATTACAAATATCTAATTGTTTTACCGATATGAAATCAAGGCAAGCTGTCACTACATTGCTTGGAACTAGGCTAACGTTGACTTTGTCTATCCAGCGCTGGGCGCTACTGTTTAATGTACCTTAAATTCTACATTTCATCAGTAGGGTTTGTAGAAAATGGGTTACTCAAAATAAGGAAAATCCTCTTCTTACTCTCACATGTGCTTACGTTGCTTAATACTTATGCTCAACAACTGGGAGTTTCTTATTTCAAAGTCAGAATGTTATTCTTTGTAAAAGGGTAATAATTCTTTATGGGTTAACAAGCAGGATTTTAGGGTTCATTAGATCTTAAACACGCGAGAAAACGTCCCCCATATCTGTCTAGTAGCATTATTTCATTTGAAATGAAAATCTTTTACAAGAAAATTTTCAAAGGATTTCGGTTTTTTCCATTGTTATACTTACAAATACAGAGCACTACGTTTCGAAGATTGAAATCCATCCTCTTCCCAAGGTGTTAACAAGATCAAAACGTAAATATAAACGCAATAGTATTTCCTTTCCCAAATGCGCGTGACGTGTGTTTTAGCGATTTCCTGTGCAGCGACTTCACCTGAGTTAATACTCACTAGTATCGATTCTATTCTGTTTGTCAATTAATTACGTACTTCTTGAGATGTTGATGTCAAACATTGTATAATGCTGCACTGCGTTTCTTGTGTGACGAATTTCCTACAGCACTAGCTAGTTTTAAGTATATTTTCCATTCTTAAAATGTGCATTAAGGTTTTACCAAGAGAGAAAGAGTATATATTTCAATAAGTAGTATTTTTGTACCATATAAAGATGGCAAATGTTCGAAATCCTATTATCATCTTGAAACTTCCATTGTCAGAAACGAACTAAAAACAAAGAAAATTTAACTGTGGGCAATTATAAAAATAGGCAAGTGTTATTTTCAAATAAAATTGTTGTAGGCCTTTTATGCTGCAAAAAATAATGTTAAATTTATTTTTTTTATTTCAATCCCTTTTATTTGAAATGTTTTTATATTTTATTTAAATTTGCTTAGTCTTAATCTTTGTTTAGTACTAATTGAATACTTCATTTGAAATATTAAGAATTTTATTGCATATCAGCTCTTTAGTGTTTGGAATATGGTATATCAGTGATGTCATAAGTAAAGAAACTGCATAAAATATTGTAAAAAAGGATATAAGTTCATTTACTAATTTATTACTGTATATCGTCATCAATTAAAAACTATAATATAGACTATTTTAATCAGTTATTACAGAAATAAATCATATCTTATTCGTAGAGCAGTTTTTGATAGTACTTATTTAAATATGTTTTAAAATATACACATTTATCCATCGTGTATAATTGAATACGAATTAATGTCGTAACATTTCATTTTTCAGATTTTCAAAATGTATTGTGAAGCTTCACATTACTAAGAATAATAATCAATCATTTTTTTTACTGTGATATAGAGGAAATCACGTTTAAATATTATTCAGTAGTACGTTTATTTTTTATTTCCTAAGTACACGGTATTACATATTTACTGTAGAAAATTGCTCATTTAATATTTGTAAAATTTATTTACATTAGAAATGCTTGAGCTTTTTATGAAATAGCGTACTGTAAAGAATGACAAACGAAAAAGATACCTTCCCACTAAATAAAGTGTATAATCTAATTAATTTTAAAATGTAAATTACTTGAAATATTTATGTAGGATAATATTATATGTATGATAACCTAATATTAATATAGCTATGCAAATATATGGTTATGCAAAAGGAAAGTTGATAAGAAATGTGTAACCTGTAAGATTTCACAGGTAGTTAGCTTACGCAATAATTGCACTAAGGATAAGTACGATCAGATTAAAATATTACACATAAGTTATTCAATTTGTAAAATTTTCTCGGATTAATGTTGTTTTACTCCTCAAAGGTAGGGCTTTATTCCTATTACCTTATATAGTTGTAAAATCTTATGACGGCTTATATTTAAAACACTAATACTAGCTTCACCTAATAGGGTAAATAAATTTGACACTCTTAAGAAATTGTAAGTCAATATCGTTAAAATAGCTCATATTTTTAATATTGATGTCAGACTACTATGCTAACTTTTCATTGTTTGTGTTTTGTCATTCTTCAGTCGTATTTATTGTAGGTTAAGATAAAGTAATTTACACAGTTTCATATTATATTCAAGATATTGCGGAACGATGGTGTAAGACATATGTAATTATTAGTAAAAAAAATTCATAGAATCGATGTACAGATAGTTGCTGGAAAGGAAGTCTTGTATTACAATTCGAGACAAACATCCTCCGGATGTAAGTGGATACGCACATCCGCCCAGACACCGATGTTGAACAAACAGGACATGCTTATATATAAAAAAACCGTGCGACGATGTAAGGGGCAGCCATGCTGATACGAAAAATTGGTACTCACCAATTATGATGGAGAGATTTGGCAGAGGCGTGGTCTTGAGCTGGCGGGAGAATAACATCAAAACTGAAAAACAAGGAGGGGAGGAGGAAGTCGAGGACGGGAATTCGAAAAGCGACGTTCGGGAGTGCTAATGCTTGTGTTCGTGTGCGGAAAAATATCTCTAGGCGTAATAAGTGTGAAGTGGAATAAAATGTAAGTAATTTTAGGAACTTATTATATATCAGGATTCATTAATTATTTACAAATGCCATATCTATTTAAATGTTCACAATTTCAAAAATGTAAATTCATGTAAATGTTTAGCTATTTTAAAAGAAAGTTTCTCACGTTAGTCCATGAACTCATAATTATTGCAACACTAAAAAATTACTAGTAAATGTTATAATGAATTAAATTTAAAATAAATTGTAATGAATAATTTAATATTAAATATGTCTTCAAAGTATTAAGGTATTAAAATTTGTGCTTAATATGTCGGTTGACGCAATCAATTGTTAATTAAAATGTTTAATCAATTTAATGAGATGTTGTCACAAATAAAATATGTGGTGGTTCATTTAAGGGTATTGTACTGCCAATCTAACCTATTATTAAATTCTCTCACAGCAGCCCTTGCTCATAATATGTCACAACCTTAATCTTAAACTAAACCAAACTTAAAAACCTTACAATGGACAGACACATTCTAACTTAAAAGACATATTTACATCCACCCGACAAACAATAGAGAAGTTAGGCCACCTTAGTCAGTCTATAGTTGAAATATTTCCTGAGATATCTTACGTAGAGTCAGGCTACACGTGTTCCTATATCACATGTTAATATTGTATACGGTTTTCTTCAATTAAATTAAAAATGTATTTTACAACGAATGACTCACTGCCATCATATTTACCCATAACATCACTGTTAATTTATAAATTCAATATTAACTGTGTATAGTCGAATAATATGAACTCAAACTACATTAAACCAATTAACATAGTAGTTATAAACGCTACTATATTTTCAAATGCTAACACATCATCTTCTATAATCAATAAAGAAGTTGACTTATCAGAATATGAAGGTGTATTAACCTTTATGACTTATATTTGAACATTTTATCAAACATATGTGATAATATTAAATTTAAAAAACACTCCATTCACATGAAATTATATGCAGCATCATTGAACTAGACTTGGCTTATTTTTATAAATGAAACTTAATGAAAAACTGAAAGTCTAGACGTCAGTTCGTTTTCAACGTATGATGTACAAAAACAGACAGAGAGAAACGAAGTTTTTCTAGTCCCTCTAGTGATAGGCTTAGCCAACACTAAGGAAATAATAGCCCATAGCTTTTAGTAAAGCAGTTGTGACATTTAAAATATAAAAGACTACCATGACCTTAGTTAGTTAGTGAAGCGTTTTGTATTAAGCTGTTTATAAAGTAAGTTATGGGTTTTATTATTACTATAACATTTTTTATATGCGATTACGATGTAGTATTCCTTAGTACGAAAGAACACGTAGTAAAACTGTGTTACATGATCAAAGGCCTCGATATTGATACCATTATAAATGATAACAGTTATATTTTAAGTGCTGTTAGGCTTTACTACTGTATTCTATACCTACTTCATGCATTACTTTATGTGTATGTATAGCTGTATTCATGAAATTTATTGGTAAATTATCTCCAAATAGCTCAAGACTTGGGAAGAAATTCATCTCGGCAAATTGATGAGCAAATCTGACAGCAGAGATGTCAATGCTCCACCCGACGACCATCCACAAGTACATCATCATTACCACCTGACCTAGCAAATCTATTTCAAACATTAATAATAGCTATACGTATGTAATTATATTTGAATGGTGACAGAGTCAATTGTAAAAACCACAAACATTTCTTCTGTACGTTGTATATTGTATATTATATATACAGTCATAGATGTATAAGGAGTACTCATTCATAGTAATTGAAACAAACTGTAATTTATAGAGCAACAAAAACCAGCATTTTAACTAAATATTTATAGCGTCCCAAATATAGCGCCCACGAGAAAAGTGTTTTTATTTTATGTTAGAAGCAGTCCATGTAGGCCTCACGGCTCTCTTAATTAATACCTGGGGTAAGAAAAACTGTTTGTTGACTTTAGAAACATTGTCACATGTTATAATGGGAACAGTTTTAATTCAAAGCGTAAGTTTATTTTCTCTCATATCCATCAGATATTACTTTTAACCAAACGCGGTTTCACTGTAGTCATGTAATGGAAATAAATGCATATTTAACCACTTTTATTAAGTTATGTGGGTCTGATGATGTGTTCCTTGAGCACTAAAGGCCTCACAGATATAAATAGTTTATTACCGGAGTATTTATTTGGATCTTATTTGTTTTTAAAGCTACATTGGTTGATTATATTTTTATTTAAGCTTAAATTAAATGCATTTTTTTTGAAAACAAATATTGGGATTTAATTTTAATTAGATTGTGAAAAGTTTGGATGTATACGAATATGTAATCCTTTGGAAAGTTAGTGCTGATAAAAGTGTAATTAATATCAACAAAAACAGTTAAAATTATGAGAGAAAAAAATTATTTAAAATTAATCTTTTACTGTTGATACTTAATAATTTATTATTATGATAAGAGCTTAAAGTTCGAGTACTTTAATGCCAACATAGATTGACGCTCAAAAAAGTATCTTGGCAGCTTACGTTCTAAACAACACAACTCGCTTGAGTATGCTAATTATTTACTCATCAAAGACTCGGTCATTACCACTAATGACAAAGCTAACTTAATATAAACACTACGAAACAATAAAACAATTATGTAAAACAACTAATTAATTACATATCTATTAACACTTTTTTAACATGTTATTAAAATACTAATTTAGGAACTCAATTAGCAAATTATTTGTATTCAATATTGTAAACCGGTATATACAGATAAAATATCCTGCACATATTTTATCTGTTTACATGCATGCTGTATGTAATAAATACAATGTGGCCTAATAAAACTACAATATATCTTTTAATACACTATATATTTATGATCATAAACCAGTAAAAATTCGGGAAACACAGAATTACTTATACCAGTAGTAATATACTATTATGTCACAGTAAGGAAATCAGCGAAATAGCGTTTTAAAGTATTAACATTAACATTTGTTACAGTTCTGGGAACGAATTACTTCTGAGATAAGTTATTGAATAGGCAGGATTTGACATAATTGTACCAGAACTTATATTTAGTTTACTACTAAGGCAATTGTCCTAAACTAGTCAACGTATTATCTATCTGCTTTTCGCCTTGATGCCACTATATACAAACCTGTAAATCCAAATTAAAGTACCTAACTTCACTGACTGGCTCGGCACTAAATTCAAATAAAAGTATACCTGCTTATCTTATTTACTGTATGTACTTCAAAATATAAAAGTTTAAATGACTAATATTAACGTGATCTCAAACCATGTGAAATAAAATACCCTACACAAGAATTTTAGGGTAACTGGCCAAAATATTTAGGAAGAATTCCGTTCATAATACTGATGTATTGGATGGATTACAGGAAAAACTCATATGAACGTTCTATAGGAAAATTAATAACCAAGGAATATCAAAAACCTGTTTTGAAGGCAATGAGGTGTAGATCCAAGTTCTAAACCTTTTCATGAACATCTGCTATACACACTGTGCGGTTTAATTTTTGTTTACAATATTTGGGACGCAGGTTTTGCATGATGAATATAAACGAAGGATGATTGTTGGGCAATCGTTGATACGAAGGGATGCCCTGAGGTCAAATCTATAGTGTGTTAAATAATTATTCTGAACAAGTTTTGCTGGAATAGCCAAAGTTGGCACGACAATTACAGCCCAGCATGGTTCATTACAGCCTGTTTTGCCAAGGAGGTGGAGCCCCTAGACTAATATCAACTATACAAAACTATTATAAAATAGTTGCGGTAGTTTAAATGTTAACCCAATTTGGCTCGACCGCTCTATATTATAAATGTACTACACAGTTGGTGTTTTATCAGCCTTTGATACTCTAAGGTGGAAATTTAGAATGAACTGCATAATTTGTATAATTGTTATGAAAAGCTTTGTTCTAAAGAACATTTTAGAAACATTTTTATTTGTATTTGTAAAAAAGAAAGAACAACAAAGACACAAACATACACAGCCAACTTGAGAGCTAGCCAGGTGGAGCTTCATAACGAAAACCATTATATACACATTTACTATAGACGTCATGGAGTTGAATATATTTGAACCATAATTGGTCTAAACTTTTGGTGTGATAAAATGTTTTAAGATTTTTTAAGCCTTATCAGACCAGAGGTTGAGATCGGTAAGAAGTCTATGTCTACTGATATTCGGGGCTTTGTAGAAACTGAGAGCTCTCAATGGCAAAGAGGACCCAAAGGACCGCACTTGACTGGACTAAAAGTCTTCCCGCGGCCAAGGCATACCCTAGACCGAGGTCTGGCCGGAACCAGAAAATTCTGAGGGAATCCTAACACCACGAAAATTTAAAAGTAGGAAACTACCAAAGGCCAGGAGATGTCGAAAGCCAGGGTTGCCAACTCACCTCCCTGTCTCTTCCTAAAGCCCCACTTAGTAATTTTATCTCAAGATCAATTCATTTCCCAATGATATGTTATAGGAAGTAGGTCACGTTTCTTATAGCATTTGAAGCCTCTGTTGAGGATCATATTTGTTCATTTGCTTCATTGTTCAAAATGAAAGAACAAAAAGTGATAAATTTCACTGAGTTGCTTATTATTGTGAAATACCCCTATATACACACATGTCCCTAGCGACTATTCGGTCATCATTGCTTCATACAGAGAGTTGGCCTGGATATTAATCTTATCATTCAATGTGTTAGTTGGATCCCGTGTTTGTACTTAGAAAATTTAATAATTTTCCTTTACGTAAACTTCAATAGACTTTTTCATAAATGTACTATAAATATATAAAAGTGTATATATATATATATAGAGAGAGAGAGAGAGAGAGAGAGATTTTCTTTAATTTTAGTATAACTAAGTACATATTTAAAATAAGCCTTTTTATTAGGTGTAGTTGAATTTTTGGTGAGCATTTTTGTAAGCGTCCAATGCTTTACATATTCTCGTAAATCCCAGTCATTGAATTTTCCGTTTTTTTCTGATTGATACTAAGTCTTTCGTTGTATTCACGGCCTGGTGTGAAACCCTGCTGTTTGGTTATTTTTATAAATTAGGAGATTTGGGACTGATCTTCTGTTATATGTCATAGTAATACATGTACTATTGATAGAAGAAGAACTTCCCAAGCTATTACAGTGACAAAGAGATCAAGTTGAAAAGTTATAACGAAAAATGACCAGTACTATTGTAAGATATTGTTTATTAAAAATGAATTCTTAGAACAAGTCATCTATAAGTTTCTTACATATGTAAGTTATTTTAAGAATTATTATAATGATTTGTAGTTTTTAACGTTTAAAGTCATGTGTACATTTTAAATATAACCATAAACACAATGGATACAATAAATCCTGACGATAATGGTTTGTAAAAATAAAAGTGTTAAATATTATAACATGTTAAATATAACGCTACAAGTAAAATATAGTAATGGAAACGGTGTAATATAATGGAAACTGTAGTAACAAGATATCATCCCCTTGTGTAAGCCTCAGGAGGAGAAATATTGTAAAACTGTCAAAGTCACAAACAGTAAACGTTTGAGGCTTGAAATGTAATTTTTATGACTTGCATAAACTGTTTGTATTCAGACATATACTCAAGGGTATTGTATTTATTTGAATTTTTTATTATCGTCTCTCATTTTATGCTTCCTTTGGAAATTAACCCTTTGCTCTGGGACTGTTACATATCGGAGCTATGGAGATTTATGTGTTTTCCAATATTTAACTGAAAAACACTAAATAAATATACAAGATGGAAGACTTAGTTAACGCTATATTAATTTGGAATCTCTTAATTATACCAAACTAACAATATAATTATGTTTGCATAAGGCGGGTGTGAGATCTTATTGAATGGTTTAATAAACTAGAACGTTCTTTCTTTATTTGAACTATCTCCTCTCTTAAGCATTTATTTTCCAGAACTTATTTATTTTTAAGCGCTTCGACCTATGGTCTTATAACCTATTAAGCACCGTCACTGAGATACGTCTTACGTAAGTGATAGCTGTTGGTACTCTACATAGCTCGCTCAGGATTAGGAGGAGTGAAAAGGCACATGTGACCAACTTCAGACTGTGCTTGTTGGTTAGTTAGTGAGAGTGAGGTTATATTATAGTTCATGTGCCTTACTCAATATAATGTCCAACACCGTACAATTTTATTTATTATATCAATCACCGTAAAGAGTTATTTAGCTCAAAGCCTGAAACGATGTAAGCACTAACCTAAGTCACTTAATTTAATTAAGAAATATGAGGCGATATAGTCCTACTGTTCTGTCGGAAAGTCCCCAGACCGGTTCGGATAGAAGGACAAAGACACGATTTTAAGAAGACACTGTTTTATTCTGAAACTTATAAAGACATAAAACTTCTTGAATAAATTTAAGTTTACGTATTTCTGATAAATTTTATTTTTTAAAGCTACTCTAAGCATATAGTCAATTAAGATAGTAATTTGGTTTTTGATATCTGCATCACACTAATTATCAAGAATTGCGTAGTTAATATTTGCTAAGATTTACAGTTAAAAGTATAATTTAAATAAATCTTCCAGTTCAAATATCTGGATAACCTCTTTGCTCAACAGTTGTTACAATAAAGTATGAAAATTAATTTGTACATTTAATGTTAAGCAATAAAACTATACAAATTAAAATGGAACATAATTAATCAAACATATGACGTTTTCACAGTATAATGATTGGAACTAACTGTTGATTACAATATGCCATTAATATCCTCAGAGTTAGACAAATAGGAAGTTTTTAAGCCTTATTATGAGTGGGGCGTAGCTCAGAGAAATATATGCATAGCCGATATAAACAGGGACCCTAAAAATTCTACTTAAAAATTTCAATACAATCGGTGTAATAGTTTTCATGTGATAGGGTAACACAGAAACAAAAAAGGACACTACTAGATTTTTTATAATAGTACAGATATCAATGCCCCTACCCATATAAACATGGGGATACACTGTATGCCTTGGAATATTTTATAAATAATAATAACGTATCCGTAACTACATAAGTGTCTTACATTGTGACTTTCACTATCATAACCAATAACCATAAATTTAAATGTATTACCCTAAAAATACTGATATAAAGAAAAATATCTCTAGTAATATTATTAATAATTATATAACTTACCGTTACCTTATTCTTACAATGGAATTGGTTATAGCCTTTAGATTATTTTAATTTTTAACTTTATACTTCAATAAGTAAATTCTTCATAACAATTCAGTTTGTGGAGCTACAATTGTTTTTAAAACATTCATACATATTGAAATTTCGTAACTAATTTCAAAGCAATTGATTTTTTAATTTTTATAAATTTCATAGACAATTAAACATACAAGTATAGTGAGGGACTTGACAGCATTGGGTTTCTCTAAACTAATATTTGAATAGCAATTATTATTTAATTCACAAGGTTGTGTCATTTTGACGCTTCTCTTCCAAGCAACTCAATACATACATCAGAAAAATATATGATAAGGAAAATCAATAACAAAACAATTATTAGTTAATAAAAAATGATGAAACCTGATTTAACAGCGCCGTTATCTTATCCCGCTATTTAAAATATATCTATATTGCAGGTTTAGCGTTAGTAAGGTAAATCAATCGAGGTACTAAAAACAATTTTTTCTTTCTGTCTTTCCATTTGTTAGAATATCTATCTGCGTGACATTTATAAAATGAATTAAAATTTTGCCACCATATTTTATGCAGAGTTAGATTATACTTAGGAAGCATCGTACTCAATAATGGTGTACGTATGAAATACGTGCATTGGAAGTTTGCTCAGCATTAACGAACATTTTTTACATTGGTCTTATTGGTAACTAAGTTGGCAACGAGAAATTCGCTGCATAGATAAATTCTAAATAAACTGAGTATGTGACAAAGTAACGGATGCAGCTATAGGCTTCATGTTTCTATACAACCTCATCAGAGCCTGTTACGTGACGCGTGATGTAACGTACTCGTGTTTTGTTCTTAATTACCCTCCACCACTTAGTTTTCATATTCAACGGGAAGACATGTTACAATATAATGAGTTATAATACGTGTACACCCAGAAATATGAGTAACAACTATTACTATATCCAAGCATAATAATTTTATAGAGGCTAATTTTACCTTGTGTTAATATAATGTATCTGTATTGGCCCTCTATGCTAGTGACAATACTTAGTTATATATTTTAAGTAACTACATATAATATTCTTAAGTGGCTTATTACGAAAAAAATACGAGAAGATATATTGATATAAGTACTATCGTTTCTCAATTACTTAAACTTAAGTACCTGTTTATTTTGTACGCAGTGGGATCATCAGAGGTACCTACAAATAGAATGTTGTATGTCAGAAACATGCTGATAACCAGTTAAGTGCAGTAAGGTATAATTTAAAGTTTTGTCGCCTGCTTTTAGTTTTAAAATATGTGAGGATAACTGTATAATCCACTTTTAAATGTCTAACCTAAATTGAAACGAACCATTTGTTTGTACAGTAGATTCTATAGATATTGTCGTATAATTTAGGCGGTCGTTCTTCCTATCAGTTTGTTCAAATACCGTATGCATTACTTTAAGTTAACACAATTAATTAAGTGACATTGAATTTCGTTCCATAGAGAAATCCGAAATATAAACCAAATTATTTCCAGTGGTTAATTTTCCTTTGTAAAAATACCCTACGGATTTCTATTTGTAATCTTATCGCTTTTAACTTCCCTTACAGTTAACGTCTAGAAATGTTTTAATAATAAAATTTCATTGAGGATATGAAAGGGTGTTTCTATAAATAAATAACTAAATTTAAGGTCTAGGAAAAAAGGTGCTGTAATATAAGATAAAATAAAAAAAAGTCTAAATGCATAAAACGACTCGATATATTGTATTATTGCAATGTCTCTTGAAAACAGTAACAAATGTGAGCAATTACTAACATTTCAATATTTGATAAAAGTATTAATTTAGCAACACTGTGTATTTTATTTGGCTTATCATACTTGTCGACTGATATTTTTTAATATATTTTAAAATCGATAGATGCACAAATCCTCTTTTGACCTACCTGTTTATGATGTTTCTAGAGCCAGATATTATATAAAAGATTTCATGATAAGTAACATTGCGTAAAAATGTTATACCCGTTTTTAAATCTTTGCTTTTGGTTAATGTTGACTGTAAAACATGTCCATTGCCACAGTATATATCTAATAGCAAGAGTGAGTGAACATTACACTATTATTTAAAAATCACATAAAATACTTAAGAATCCAATATATACCAAATACCATATGTATTCGGTTTTTTTACTAATTATTTATGTATTTATTCAACAGTGCTCACGTTGCCATCATTGTTACCTATTCGAAAAATGTAAATACGTTTTTTGACGTTCAGCCAAATCCTATGGAATGTACAATGATAGAACTGAATGAGCCTCACAAAGACATTAAGACTTATATAAAATTTCAATTCTATCTATCAGTTCCTGCTTGACATGCCATGTGAAAAAACAGAGATCATTTTGTTTAGTTCTTTCAGTAACAGGCTTCAATAAAGCTCGTCTAATAAATATTTAATATAACACTTCACTTGTTAAATGTGCAGCTAAAATATTACCAATGAAAACAAATATTGAAATTAAATTATATGTTTGATATATTTCAATAAAATACTGTAAAGGTTTATCTCTTTTGTACTATGAAATGTTTATATAACACTTATGCCATGTAATACCCTCTGTCAGAAGGCGACAATACAACATCGAGTCTGTTACGTTTTATAACCAAGATGGTTACACAATGTTCGCGTCTCGTTTTATGCCTTTTCTGATAGAGTAATGTAAGTGGATGTCTGTAGTAGCTCAGCTACAGGCCTGCTGACGCAGTATTGGCTCACTTTACGGACCCATCTACACACCAAACAGTAAATTGTATGGACATTTTTTTAATATTGATGTCAACTGAAATACACTAATTATTCACTATTTATGATAATCAGCATGTTAAGGTGACATTTTTAATTTTAAAATATTTAGGTAAGTTTTATCGGGTAGATTTTTCGAACCCTACTTTCTTTATTGTAATTTGTTATTTTATTTCTATCCTAGCTTATCTGAGCAGGACTATATTATATAAGTATTAATTTTATCGAATAATAATAATACACTAATGTTTGATGTATATCCTAAAGCTATTCCAGTATAGGTTTAATAGTATGCTGTATTTTGCTAAAAGTAAATTTTGGTAAGCCATGTAAACTCCAAGATATTTAAAAATTAAAGGTAAAATGAGATAAACATGTCTTATTGAAACGGGTAAGTTTAGGTCGAAGAATCCATATGACAACCTGGAGACCAACGGTTTAAAGAAGACTTCCGGTCCACCACAAACGGCCATGTAGGTTGACGGCTTGCAAGCAAAGGATCGCCAACAGCAGCCAGGCTCGACGTTTTATGAATAACTTCGAAAGAAAATCTAATTTATCGCTATTTAGAAACATTGTTTCAATTTTTATAGAGACATTTATCGTAGAGCTGCCATTGGAAGTAAGATAATATTGTTTATTTCATATTAATAATATTAAAGCTTTTCTGTGGAACTAGAGATGTGTTATACTCAAGGTCGTTAGAACAGCCGCAATCCTTTATTAATTCTAAATGCGAATTTTAAAATTTGTCTCTAAATTCTGAAACCAATACGAGCATGAGTCTTGAACTAGTGAAAGGTGTAAAAGCCACATTACAGCTGTTTATTTCTAATCTTTTGATTAAATCTAATCTAAACATATTGTACTATGCCGCATTAAAATGTCTAAGAGGCTGCAATACCAAGTTGATAAGCAGTATAAAATTAATATGTAGAGGCAAATTTTTAGTTTATTATTGCAGGAACTAGTCGAAAACCATACTACTGATCTTACTCCTGATTAACTTACACCTGAATTTTGATATATAAACTACAGGAGAACATTATTTTATTCAAAAGTTATTTTATTTATAATGTAGAGATCCTGTGCTTAACTACGATTACAGTGAATTCTAAAAACAAATTCACAGCCCATTTATCATGTATTGTGGATTAGAGTCGTCAAAGTGATATATAGAACCAGGCCCGACGCCTGTCAGAGGCTGTTTAGTGTGGAACATTTGTGAAACTGTATAATATTTTTGTCCAAATGTAGAATACTTCATATATTGATACATTTTGATAAAAAATATATTAACATTATTACATTTAAGTATAACATAATAAGTATACATAAATATTCATTGGAATGATACTGACTTAAATTCCGGGAACATGGTCAGTTTCAAATATGAATATGGTAATTTATATTAATCAAATTGTAAATTAACAGTTCAGACTTTCACTTTTAAATCGCCAAAACGCTGCACTCAGTGACAGTTGTGTAATAATAATACAATTTACAAAATAATATTCCAATTCTGTTCTTAGAAGTTAAATAAAAAGGGAGCATAAACATCGTAAAGGCAGTTAATAAGATAGGACAAAACATTTAAAAACCTCATGAGGATCATTATAATTATGAGACTCCCTAAACCAAAATATATTTTATAGATAAATAACAAAAGAACAAAGTAACTAATTATATATTTACAATTACAAACACATACATATAAACAACCATACATGTACAAACACATACACACGTTAATATTTTAAAAATAAAACTTTGTTTCGGCAATGCCTCTTATATCAACAAACCCAAAGAGCCACAGATTCTTTTTTTGCGAATATTAGTGAATTAATAATGGGTTTTACAGTACTTGGCAATAAATAAAAGATTTTGTCGTGACTTACAGAAAACATTGTTTACAAAAATATTTATTTAATTTTGGTTACTTGAAAATCCTTTACAGTGTAATTATGTTCTTTTCTACCATAACTTCACTTTTATTATAAACCATTCTTAAACTCAAAAACCTTACATATCTTGGCTAGGTAAAATATAAAGTTTATGTTTAGGAAAAGATCTATCTTGTATTTTCTTGATATTAAGTATTTGTATAGTCTAATTTTGCGAAGTTATAATTTTATGTTATGTTTATATAAGTAAGCATTTATTTAAATTTCGTAGAAACTTGAAAACTGAATTTACGATAATGCATAATATAAGAAAAATGGCGCCTGTCAGATCTTTATGATTTCGATTAAAGCTCTCTCTCTCTCTCTCTCTCTCTCTCTCTCTCTCTCTCCTCTCTCTCTCTCTCTCTCTCTCTCTCTCTCTCTCTCTCTCTCTCTCTCTCTCTCTCTCTCTCTCTCTCTCTCTCTCTCTCTCTCTCTCTCTCTCTCTCTCTCTCTCTCTCTCTCTCTCTCTTATGATACTAACAGGCCATTTGACTAAGTAAAACTAATAAAATATTGTAATATCACTAGTATAAAGTGCCTGATGATGGAATCTTTGATTCCGAAAGGTTTTACACAAAATAAAAGTTATATTGGAAACTGTTGTATTCATTTATACTAGTGATAGTGCAATAAACGGTTTTTCCGATGCTCCAAGATCCTACATTAATTAAATATTATTTAACTTAAAATCATACACTAATGTATACCATTATGTTATATATCAAAATGTTTAATATATTATTTCAAACTATTTATTTGAATATAAGGAAATTATCGCAAACAATTGTATTTCGAAAATTTAGCCTTAACACATTGAATCAGAAAAGTCGCTTTTAACTAATAAAGTTTTTTATACCACCTGACAATATTTATTTGTAAAAAATAAATAAAAATGCCTTTATTACACGAGCGCATTTTAATTTTACAAATTGTTTTTCAAATCAACTCAGGTCAACAAATACATAAATATGCAAATACACAATAAATTAATACTTAAATATCACAACACAACATAAAGATTTACACAAACAATCCTATGGCTAACTACCTATGGCTAAAATGTTCCTTAAGTTTAAGTTTGAAATTAGGAACAGATCTAATTTGTTTGAGGTTAACAGGGAGACCGTTGAACATGGTCGGACCGAAATAATCAAAACCTTTTCGCCCAACCTCAAGGCGTACTTTAGGGAAGTGGAGCAATCTACATTGCCATATGCTCCGCTCAGACACATCCTCCCGACGAAGGAGTCTCTCGCTGAGATACTCGGGCTCCCCGGTTGTTAGTGCCTTGTGGACCAGGTTATCATTCTGCACACGTCCTGCATTGCGATGATATTAGCATCTTTTCGAGGAGGGGACACGTGATCAAATTTACTGAGGCTGAAGATAAATCTTATGGCAGAATTTTGCAGCCTTTTAATTCTGCCAGCGTCCTCCTTGTAATACTATTTCCATATGCAGGATAGCAGTATTTAAATACAGATAAGACCATTGACTGAATGATCTGCATCTTGGCACACTCTGGCAGTATTGTTCGGTATCTGTGCAGACCTTTCAAACGACCTACAGCCCGCTGAACGCTAAATGTTACGTGCTCAGAGAAGGTGAGATTGCTGTCAAGCACAACGCCGAGAGTTTTAACACTATTTTTCACTGTGAACCTCTCGCCGCCGAGCTCAACACTCACACCACGTTCACTGAGGGTCTGCATCAGAGCTTTTGGACCGGTGTGAAGCACGTTACATTTGCCTATGTTTAACTTTAGGCCATTTTTCTGAGACCAGTCAGAGATATTCAGCAGATCAGAATTTATTTGTAGGATAGCTGTGTTGCTGCTTCATTATCATAGGACAAATGCACCTGGCATTCGTCTGCGTAAAGGTGAGCTGTGCAGTGTTTACACACCTCGGCAGATCAGACGTGTACAAGTTAAACAATATTGGGCCCAAGCAACAACCTTGAGGCACGCCTCGCAATCTGAAAAGGGGACTGGAAATTTCATTTCCCAATTTTTTTACCTGCAGTCGTTCTTGGAGATAAGATTTCAACCAATTTCGAACGCCTTGATCAAACCCATAATAATTCAATTTTGCAATCAATAATTCATGGTTTATAGAGTGGAAGGCTTGTGAATATTCCAAAAGAACCAAAGAACTATATTTTCCTCTATCTTTAGATCTAAATAAATGCTCATAAAAATTGACCAAAGCTGTACATGTGCTGTGATTTTGGCGAAAACCAGACTGAAGTTTTGGCATAATATTCTCTGATATTATGAACTGATTCATCTGTTTGATAAACATTTTTTCAATTATTTTAGACATTGCAGGCAAAACAGAAATTGGTCTTAAATTATGCACAGTAGATGGGGGTGTGACCTTCGGTAAAGGGTGTACAATACTCATTTTCCAATTAGTAGGGAAGCTTTGAGTGCCCAAATTCAAATTTACTAAATGGGTCATGCTTTTTAGGGCATAGAAGCTAGCTGCTTTTATCATTTTAATTTATATTTGGTCGGAGACTACAGCATCTGATTTAATGCTATTCATAGCAAGCATAACCTCGTCTTCGAACACCCTACTAAACCTAAATTTGTCATAATTTTCTTTCAAAGAGTTTGATTTGTAAAACCTCAACAATCCATCATCAACCATTCCATTGTTCCGCATATCAGCAAAATATTTATTAGCTTCTTCAATTTCAATGTTATATGGGATGTTTGATGATTTACCTTTCTTAATAACATTGCCGCTTTTAAGGCAATTCCAAAACTCTGGTAGAGGTATTTTCAGAAATATTCTGTGCAAAAACATTTTTTTTCGCCTTCCTTATCAAACCGTTCAGTCTGTAAATATGTATGTGAATAGTTTTTCCAGTCTGTAAGGTCACCACTTGCACTGTAAATCTTCTTTAACTTGTTTTTTTGATTGGATAGTTGCTTTATTTGGTCAGTTCTCCACGGAGCTCCTTGCTTTGTCACCCGTTTACATACTACTGGGGCCAGTTCATCATATACAGACTTGATATGGCTTGTGATGAATTTCTCCACCTTATCCACATCGTTAATTGAATAAGCCTTATCCCAGTTAATATGTGACATACGAGTAACTGCTAAATCAAGGTCAAACCTAGAAAAATCCATCTAGTATTACTAAGTACCCTGAAAAAATACTAAGTAGTATTACTCTTAGATTTCATTCACTTCCAAGTTTGATTTCACGTTCATTAAACTGTTAGATTTGATAGGTTTCTAATCCAAATGAATGGAGTTAAGTAACAGAAACCGGAAATAAACAGGAGATCTCGTAGTAATTAAACACTACGTTTTCTATAAAAGGTGCATATTATACCATAAAAAAGAAAAATCCATTGAAAGAACCTAAATGCTAATTATGGCGCTTGCCAATGACTATTAACATAGCTTGGTTTTTGAGACATTTGTTTTGCTGTTTTCATATATATTATGCTCCGCTTCAGACAATTTTCCGCACCTGCAGCTTTCCAAAAATTTTTACCATATAGTTTCTTAGAATGTTGTGTTTTATGTGTTATCAGAACCAGCAACCATCATCAAAACATCGAAACAAACATTAGGAGTCGGTGAGCCTTAGATTTTAGTACTCTAAATCGGCTGAAAGTGTTTTTTCCAATATGCCCTACTACAAAGTATTGGCTAAGAATAATTAAGATAACTAGGCCAACCTTCTGGTCTAAAAAAATTGCCCACTTACTTGTACAATATTCATTATACTGTACTTGGTAATACATCATGAATCGAAAATCTTGAAGTTTTATACAATTTATTGATAAATTATTTTATTCAGTTGTCAAATGGGTGCATAACGTAAATGGCTTTTCCTTCAATAACAAAATACGTAATACTGAAATGCTAATAATCCAAAACCGTTCTTAATACTTAATGTTTACCAAACCGACAAAAACGCACGGAAGTTCATCATCATAACTAGAGATGGCGAACACCCTCAATCACCTTTAGGATTTAAACATGCTTTTCCACACTTTCTGTGAAGTTTGGGCTCTTCAAATATCCATTTTAATACCATGCCACAAATAGACGTTATGAATGACGCCAATGAATGCAGGATGTTCATATGATTATTAAAGTCAACATCATCATTTCATAACGTTTCGTTCAAATGCCATGAATGCAAAAAATGCTAAAATACGTTATCTTCGACCTTGAATATTGATTATTAATGTTTCACTCTGCATTAGCAAAAATGTTCACATGTATTGCTCATAAAATCTAAAAGAACTTATTAATAAAAAGGCATACATTTGGTTCATTTAAAATGAAAATGCAGTGGCCAACAATAATTGCCTATATTTTATTTATTAGAATATTATTTACTATTTCACATATTAAAAATTAAAGCGTTTCTTAATTTAAAACTGTAAATAATTTTAATTTATACATTTTGGTTTGATTACCTTTCCTCAGCAATATTAAACTTAAGTTAGGTTTAAAATATATAGTATGCAAAAGTTCATTTACTATATATTTTATGTTAATATTAATAGAATGAAACACGTATAAATCATGTTTTAAATATTATGTTTCTCTAGTTACTAACAGATGACCATAGAAAATCAAGCGTGCGATGATATAAAAGATTTGGTTCGTTATGTCATCTAACCGGAAGAGAAAGTTTTGATATATGTGTCACTTTCCTCTCTCCGTTCTGAAAATACTGTCCGGCTCACTTCCTGTGTACGTTCCTTCAAGATAACGTCACAAAAGAGAACTGCACACCTTTGGATTTTTTGCAGCTTTATAGTTTGACATTCTACACAATTTAGTACATATGTTTTGTGAATAGGAATAGAAGAAGCGTTTGATATCAAGTTATATTAAAGTTAGATAAATTCTAAAAGGTTTAGATATATTTAAAATCTGCTTACAGCAGTCACCTTCATGGACGAAATTCCGGAAGATCTTTGGTATGTTTTCTGATTATGACCCTCATAATCAAAACCTAATATAATCACAATATCTATTTATCAATATTCAGAAAAGTGTGTCACAAACTTCTGAGGCTAATAGTACCTATCATGAAAATATTCATATGCACTTAGGTCGAGATGTGTCATTTAGTGGCTAGCCGCTATTTTATGTGAAAAAATTAATTTTTCTAAAACTAATAAAGATACAGACAAACAATTTTGCACATACACTTTAATCAATAAAAGAAAATATTAAAAGCATATTGGTGTATTTTCCTTTAAGTTGAGAAAAGCGACTATTTTAAATTTTAAATTCTAAACCAAGAGCGTGGCTAAAATGACAGTTTCGATTTGCTAATGCAAATCAAAAAATTGAAAAATGAATCCTTAGACCAAGTCTTCTATAAGTTCCTTATAAGTTTAAGTATATCTTGTATAAGTAATATTGTTAATAAATATTATAACGATTTGTATTTTTTAACGTTTAAATTCATGTGTATACATTAAATACAATGAATGCAATAAATCATGACGATAATTCTTTGTAAAAATAAAACTGTTAAATATTATAACGCTACATTTAAAATATAGCAATAAAAGCGATGTAATATAATGGATACCGGTAGTAACAAGATTTCATCCCCTTGTGTAAGCCGCAGGAGGAGAAATATTGTAAATCTGTCAAAGTCACAAACAGTAATTATTTGTTGTGTACAATGTAATTCCTTATGAATTGCATAAACTGTTTGTGTTCAGACACATACTCAAGGGGTTTCCATTTATTTGAATATTTTATTGTAATCTTCATTTTAGGTTCCTCATGGAAATTAACTCTTTGCTCTAAAACTATTATAAGTCGGAGTTATAACAGATTTATGACTTTTTCAAGATTTAAATTAAAAACACCAAGTAATATACAAAATCGAATAATTAGTAAAATTATTATAATTTGGAGTCTCTTAATTATACAAAAGTAACATTTTGATTATGTTCGCATCAGGCTGGTGTCAGATTCTATTGAGTGGTTTAATAAACTACAGCGTTCTATCTTCAGTTAAACTATGTCCTCCCTTAAGCATTAATTTTCCAGAACCAGATCTCGTATATATGGCTTAGAGGTTGGTGAGGCGTCTTCATCTCCCGCGGAGGATGTCCGCTCAGAAGATAAAGTGATGATCAGTGGACGTGTCAGGAGTAACGGGAGTCGAGGTAGACGTTGAAGTGGCCAGCGAAGTAGTTGAGGTGGTAGGCTTCCTGGCAGGTGACGAGACTGAGGGTGGTCCCGGCAGGTGAAGAACACCGCGAATTGCCTTAATGTAATAAGATGTAGTTCTGAGTGTTTGTAATAGCCAACAACTTTAGACTGGATGGTCGGGTATGTCATTATTGAGGCACAACAGCTTCTCCAAAGACAGTGCAAGGAGATATCTCTGTTCTTCAGGATTATATGATATCTGCGATTAAACACGTTGTACTCAATGATTTTACTTTCTTCGATTTAAAATGCCATTTTAAAATTACGACGCGCTCTTGAATGTGTAGAAAATTATTTTTTTTAGAAGGAAACACATTAAAATATAAACAGTTTTCATTTAATTAATTAAATAAATAAATAAAGATATAATGCAAATAAAAACAAAGGAATTCAAACAATAAAATATTTAAATAAACAATAGAAAATAAATATCGTAAAATAGTTATATTACAAAAGTACTACAAAAAAGTTTAAAACAAATAAATTATCCTTACTTCACTGTCATAATTTGCACTTCTCTTCGATTTTATGGTCTTGGAAGTTATTAGACCGCATCGTTGTCACTGAGATACGACTGACGTGAGAGATAGCTGCAGGTACTGGTACATGGCTCGCTCAGGATTAGGACTAATGAAAAGGCACATGTGACTAACTTCAGACTGTGCTTGTTGGTTAGTTAGTCATATGAGGTTATATTATATTTCATGTGCCTTACTCACTAGAATGTCCAAAACCGTACAATTTTATTTCTTATATCGGTCACTGTAAAGAGCTGTTTAGCTCAGAGTCTGAAACAATGTTAGCACTAACCTAAGTCACTTAATTTAATTAACAAATATGAGACGATATAGTTCTACTGTTTGTCGGAAAGTCCCCAGACCGGTTGGGATATAACGACAAAGACACGATTTTAAGAAGACACTGTTTTATTCTCAAATTTATAAAGACACAAAACTTACGGAATGAATTTTAATTTACGTATATCTGATAAATTTTATTTTTAATGCAACTTTAAACATGTTGTTAAGTAAGATAGTAATTTGGTTTTTGATATCTGCATCACGCTACTTATCAAGAATTGCGTAGTTAAATATTTGCTAAGATTTACAGTTAAAAGTGTAATTTAAATCTATCTTCCAGTTCAAATATCTGGAT
This sequence comes from Homalodisca vitripennis, assembly GCF_021130785.1. Taxonomy (NCBI): domain Eukaryota; kingdom Metazoa; phylum Arthropoda; class Insecta; order Hemiptera; family Cicadellidae; genus Homalodisca; species Homalodisca vitripennis. Next base: position 62,168,822 of record NC_060214.1, read on the forward strand.
AACCTCTTTGCTCAACAGTTGTTACAATAAGTGTGAAAAAAGAAAAATTAGTAAATTTAATAATAAGCAATAAAACTATATGAATAAAAATGGAATATAATTATTCAAACTTATGACGCTTTCACAGTATAATGATTTCAAATAACTGTTGATTACAAAATAACATTAATATTATCAGAGTTAGACAAATAGGAAGTTTTTAAGACTTTTTATGAGTGGGGCGTATCTCAGAGAAATATATGTATAGCCGATATAAACAGGGACCCTAATAATGTCTACGTAAAAATTGCAATACAATCAGTGTAATAGTTTTTATGCGATAGGGTAACACAGGACACAAAACGGACACTACTAGATTTTGTATAACAATACAGATATCAATGCCCCTACCCATATAACTATAAAGATACACTGTATATCTTGGAATATTTCATTAATAATAATAACGTATCCGTAACTAAGTAGGTGTCTTACATTGTGACTTTTACTATGATACCCGATAACCATAAGTTTAAATGTATTACCCTGGAATACTGCTATAAAGAAAAATATCTTTAATACAATTGTTAATAATCATGTACCTTACCGGTTATAGTTTATTCTTACACTAGAATTGGTTAGCGCCTAGAGATGATATACATTTTCTTATACTTCAATAAGTAAATAATATATAAGATAGATTGTGGAGCTGCACTTATTTAAAAACATTGATTCTTATTGCATCTTAGTAACTAATTTCATAGCAATGGATTATTTGAATTTTTGTTTTAATTTCTAACACAAATAAACATACAAGCATGATTAATAAAAAATTTGTATTCACAAGGATGTTTAAGTGAAATCTATTCTTTCAAGCAACTCAATGCATGCATCAGTAAAAATATGGTAAATAAAAACAATAATAAACAATTATTAACTAGTTAACAATTAGGCAACCTGAATTAAAAGTATTATAATTTTAGCCCAATAATTTAAATATGTCTGTATTATAGGTTCAGCGTTAGTGAGGCCAATCATTCAAGGGGCTAAAAACAATTATTTTCTGTCTGTCTTTCCATATGTCAATAAATCTATCTGTGCCATATTTCTAATTTGAATTACAATTTTGCCAGCACGATATTTTGTGCAAACAGATTATACTTAGGCAACATCGTACTCAATAATGGTGTACGTATGGAATACGTGCATGGGAAGTTTGCTCTGCTTTAACGAACATTTTTACATTGGTCTTATGGGTAACTATGTTGGAAACGAGAAAATAGGAGCACAAATAAATCATAAGAAACTGAACACCATCATGTGACTTAGTAATGGATATAGCTATAGAATTCATATTTATATAAAGCCTCAGCGAAGCCTGTAATGCGACGCGTGATGTAGCGTACTCGTGTTTTGTTTCTAATTACCCTCCACCACTAATTTGTCACATCCAGATATTGGGAAGCCTTGTTACAATGTAATAAATATTAATACGTTTACACAGGGAAATGTGAGTAAAAAATATGATATGAAACCATAATAATTTTATAGATAAAAATTTCCCCTTCTATGTTGTTAAAATATATCTGTATTGGCCCTCCATGATAGTGATTTAATGTAGTTCGGTCTATATTTTGAGTACTACATATAATACTTTTGAGTGGTTTATTATAGACAAAATACGACAAGATAGATTGATACGAGTACTATCGTTTCTGAATAACTTAAACCTGTCACTTCAAACGTACCTCTTTATTTTGTATGCAGTGGGATGATTAAGAGTACCTACAAACATAATTTTTGTCAGGTTATTTCTGATAATCGATTAAAGTGCAGTATAGTAGGATTTGGATTTAGTTGGCTGATTTTAGTTTTAATATATGTAGGGATAATTTCATTATCCACTCTAATGTCTAAAGTACAGTAAAATAGCACGAACACTTAGGAGGGTTTGTACAGAAGGTTCCATAACTCTTGTACTTTAAGCGTTCGTTTTTCCTATACGTTTGTTCAACTAGTTTGCATATTATTTTACTTTAAATACAATTAGATAAGTGCTATGAATTGCCGAAATATAGAACATATAATTTCTTAGGGTTTATTTCTACAAAACACACAACGGATTTTTATTTGTATTGTAATAGTTTTTAACTGCCCATACATGTAATGTCAAGGAATATCTCAATAATAACGTTTCATTGAGAATATGAAAGGATTTTGTAATAAATAAATAATAAGTAAAAATAAGGACTAATAAAATAATTATATAATATAAAAATAAATTAAAAAGTCTTAATGCATAAATCAACTAGATATTTTGTATTATTGCAATATCTTTTATGGACAGGAACAACTGTAAGCAATTACCAACATTTTATTTGAAAAAACAGATCAATTTTACACTGATTTAATATTTTATTTAGTATAGCAAACGCATCGACTGACATTCTGTAATATATTTTGAATTTGATGGATGTATAAATTGTCTTTTCACCTACCTGTTTATGGTTTTTCTAGAGCCAGATTTATATCAAAGATGTTTTGATAAGTAACATCGCGTAAATATGTTATACGCATTTTTAAATCTTTGCTTATAGTTAACGGTGAATGTAAAACATTTCTATTGCACCAGTATACATTTAAAATTGTATTCGAATTACAAACCATCTCAGGTCATACATTAGCAATCCTTGTATTGTTATACCTTTATATTATACTAATATTTTTGCTTAAATAAATGTAGAGATATTTATATATTAAACTATGTTTTTAATGTTTCGCGTAAGGCATATAACTTTGTTAGAAAACTAATTTGTTCTTAAAAATTGTTTTATATAATTTATGCAAATTATTTTAGAGCTTGCAATTGTATTGAATTAATTTAGATGGTAAGAAACATAAGTAAAAATGTAACTGTATAAGCAGGTAGCATTAAGAACATATATAATGAATTAGATATCTTGTGTGTTTTACTTGTGACAACTGCAAATTTTTTATTCCCCGACGTTCCTTTATCGTACCTATTACTCGTCCATGGGCTCCTTTCTTTGACTTGTTGCATCTGCAACATTATTCACTTCCTTTCTTAAGGTTCCTTGAATGTAAAGGTTTATTTATCTTAGCATCTAATCTTTCTTTTATATACACCATTATCACCTAACTTATTGTTCTCATTCATTACGAATACTTCACGGGAGTTTAACAGTTTTCATATAAAAGTTAAATTCATAAAACTTATTTTTAACTTAGCTCTCGTTTTGATAACCTTTGCAATTATAACTGTATTAAAAAATGCACTTTTGGTAACAATTTGTAGAAATATATCACTACTGATATATGTATGTTTATTTCTGGAAAACGTTGGGTTTCTGATCTAATATGAATCTGTTATCCTAAAATGTTATACATAATAACGGAGAGTGCCTTTAACTATATATGGCATGCTTTAAATTTGACAACTTATGTTGTTTGATGGTTCGATATAACATTTTAAAATTGCGTATTTTTTCAATAAACGTTGTTTTAGGCCGTGCCTTATATCCTTTTATATGCACAAATAAAAATACGTCTACGGTTAGGTCAACGAGGTGGAAACACTAACATAGTATAAAAAATCATTTTTCATGTCTCCATAGGGGCAACATTATCAGCCTCGTATTATTACAAGATCTTGCATTGTAGGAATATAGTCGCTAGTACGTAAAACTATGATTACAAAAGCAACATTTTGCAAATTTTTAGTCTCTTATTATTTAATATAAAGGTATTTTAATGAAATGAGTTTTAACTTCTACAAACTTTTAAATTACTTAACCGTATTTAAAGCTTATTAGTTAAAATATAGAAATATAATATTATACGATTTTTTTAGTAATTACTTTCTCAATTTAACAGGCAATTGTGGATATACCATTCATTATTTACTTGTTTCATAATCTAATGAATAGCAGCAAAGCGTGTATATAGGGCGTATATTAATTCATCAACAACAGCTCGTCGCTCCGTTGCCAAAGCCATTAATCGAGATCTAGTTACTGCCGATATCGGGTGATTGGACCTGAAAATTTCATCTTATCTCTTCATCTATATTTAGAAGTAAACACGCTAAACAAAAAATGTTCCTAATTTATATCCTAATTAGGCCCAATTTATTTAATACGTTTGTAACACATACTGTATAGTAAAAATGAAGCTCTTTGAAGAACAATTTATTTCGTTACGATATCATAAATATAACAGATCAAATTTACTATCACTTCGCTAATTATTACTCTGTATACGTTTGCAATATGGGTCTTCTGAATTCTGCATGCTATCTCAGATTTTTATAAATGTTATAAATAAATGTTATATGATGATGCTATGTTATACATGATGAGTTATAAGGTCTAGTTGGTACTCAACACTAAAAAATAAATCATAATTATTTCAAACAAACGTTAATACCGTCTTATATTATCCTAACCAATCCCAATATCACTAACAGACGAGATATAAAAAATTCTTAGTAGTATGTATTTAATACAGCTTTATTAATTCACTATGATTATATGTAATTCCAGAGAGGGTTTCAATAATTTATTAAAATCGATTTTAGTATAATTTTCTTTAGGTAACTCTCAAGTGAAAGAGATTAAATCAGTGTATTTCTTCTTTAAACCCTAAAAGTACGAAGCCTTGCTTATTATTCCATGAGCCGAGAACCAATTTGCATTGTATAAGCTCGCAACGTAGTTTTCGAGAGCAATTTTCTCCTTAATACCCCCCACTTAAATAAATTCGGTTGACGACCAGATTTATTTTTAGAAAAATTGTTCTAAAATAATTTAGTGAAGAAATGAATAGTGTACTTTTAAAATTAAATTGATTCTCAGCCTCCAAATTATAAAATAAAATTATTGTTATCAAATAGTAATACCGTCTTATATTGTTCTAACGAATCACCCAAATGCAGAATGTTTGTGTTTATTATCTCTAAATAAGTTAAATAAAAGTTATAAAGATTATACATGTGAATATAAAGTCAAGAATATACACATGTATCTTGCTCTAAACAGTTTTAAAGATTACCACTAACACCTTATAAATATTTGTTTCAAATAATTATCCATTTTTAAATGATGACCAAAAGGGTAAAAAATTCTGAATTTACGTAATACTTGTTATTTAGTGTAGCGTAAATACTAACTAAATCTATTAACCTAATAATATAATAAATGCGTAAGCGCCATTGCTTGCTTGATTTTCTTTCACGCGTAAACTATTCCACTGATTGTACTGAAATATTATATTACGAGTACATGCACATTCTTACGCTTCCTGAGATGAATAATCTGAAATTGAGGGACAGAAAATCCCTCTGGGCTACTTTATACACTCTTTATACTCCCTATTGGTCTATAAAGAAGTGAAAAGTCTCATCTTGGTCTCTATAGTGGTGAAATATTAATTAACTGAGCCTGCCAAATGTAATAAAAGGTTCAGTGTAAACATTGTTTTATAACAGCACTACTATATGTTTAATTAACTCCACCATTCTCAAACTGTATACAAATTATAATGTAAAAAATTCTCTAAAGAGTAACCATGAGTTTTTACGCCGTTTTCTTTACTTCAACGATTAGGTAAGTGCTCATGTACCTTAGAAAATATCTTAAACACAAGATGGTCAGATATTGACTCCGAAAACTCCAATTAAAGCAGTCGGTAAGAAATATGCTATATTAAAGTTTGCTGGAGTGTGCTTTAGAAAATATATATCAATTCAGGTCTAATGTAATAATGTACTAAAATAGTAAAATATATTTTTCAGTTTATATAAAGCAAATAAGTGTATATAGTGTGATTGTAATGTACATTAAATCATGTGCATTTTCTTTGCAAATACATTATAGATTATTTATTACATTCAATTATGTACTAGCAGTTACTCTCGGTTTTGCTTTGCAGGTTTTTCACGGGTACAGATGTATAATAATTATTACATTTTTATTACATTTTTAGATTAAAAAGAAGTTCAATATAAAAAGTTTTACTCAAAATTTAGATTGCTTTAAAAAGTAACTTTTTTGTCTATCGAAAAAAGTAGGCTTCTCTGATGTGTGATGTAAATTGTCTTGATCAGGAAACGGGGCAAAACCAACTATGGAACAGAAATATACTAAAGTATATGAAAATTATAATTGCCACTCTTTTTTATGTATTTTACTGTTCGTGAGAACGAGGGAAACTCGATATTGGAGTCGGAAATATAATTCGTTCATACCAAAAGTATTCAAACAGGTGCAAAACCTACCGTACTGCGTGCAAAGCAGTGTATAACGGCTAGAAGTGCAGATTTTATAGACAACGATGTTTAATGTTGGCTATACATTTACAGACTGAAGCCTAATGTTTGCTATACATTTAAAGACTGAAGCCTAATGTTTGCTATACATTTACAGACTGAAGCCTAATGTTTGCTATACATTTAAAGACTGAAGCCTAATGTTTGCTATACATTTACAGACTGAAGCCTAATGTTTGCTATACATTTAAAGACTGAAGCCTAATGTTGGCTATACATTTACAGACTGAAGCCTAATGTTTGCTATACATTTAAAGACTGAAGCCTAATGTTTGCTATACATTTACAGACTGAAGCCTGTCTCATTTGTCTTTTAACAGAAGTAGGCTTCTGGGAGCTGTGTATCAATGTATGTTTTATTGATGGAGAAATCAACGGTGTAATAAAAACATATTAAGACGGAGTAAATTAAAACGTCTATGAATGTACAATTTAAACATCATATTTTCTTGATCGTAGCAAGAAGGCAAACACAACATTACGTCGAAAATATAATGCACTCGAAACAGAAGTGCTTGTACACGTGAAAAACCTGCAAAACCATGGGTAACTGCTAGTACATAATAAATTGCAATAAATGTTTCTATGGCATTTCCATAATATATTCATTACAATTTAAAAAATATATTCACAGTTAATTGTTTAAAATCAGAGTTCCGTTACCGTCACTAATTTGTGTATAATGTATTATAAACATAACTGGTTTCTTTTAACTTTTTAAGAGAAAATATTTTTACAATGGCTTACTATAATAATTATTTAGTTTAAAGGCCCATTTGCAATCAAGATTATATAATTTAAACATAACCTTATTGAGCAAAAACAGCATAAAACCACAATTGAAGTACAGTTGGAAAAGTTTAAATTCAATTAAAAGTAAACGGCTTGTCCGAATCAATTTAACTTCAAGTTTAAAACTACTACTCGACTGTCAAAAGGTATCTTACTACCACCTAATTCTAACAGTTTACTTAAATTATCTTTCTCTTATTAATACAAAATTTATAAAAGAATACTTAAAATTACTGAAATAATCACTCAGTTTTGCGATAAAACTTTTCCTGTTTAACTTTTCATGTCGACGCAGGAAGGTTTATGAAGTTAAAATACTTTATTTCTGATATATTTTTACTATTTTATGTGTGATTTTATATTTGTCTTCAGTTCTTTTTTTGTAGTCATTACGGTTTGCTTTTTATTAATACGGTTATTTTAGATAAATTGTGCATGGATTTGGCACAGATGTTTGTTGTGATTCTTGATTTGCTTGTTAAAACCCCTAGTTACAGTTTTTTTCTTTTTATCTAAACTACTAAGAGTGTATTTGACAGATTCTTTAACTACATGAAAACGACATCATATCTTGGAAACGTAGTTTTACTGATTTATTGAAAGATGGCTAAAGTTTAAAAACTTAACTAAAGTTTACTAAAATGAATTATTTTATATTCTTAAATTAATAATAAAATATATAATAAACTATAAAATTTTGGTGGGAGTTTCTTTTAAATGGTATGAAGATATTAGTGTATTAGAAGAGTTGTAACTAACAGCTTATATCCATTAAGCTCTATTTGGTTTTCCTTACTCTAGATGATTCATTATTTGGGTTTCAGCGTTAGGTATCGTTTTAGAAATATTTCATATTGTCTAAATTTCAATGTAAATTTTATATGCAGCATTGTTTTATCTAAAATGGTGGCTTCCACCTGAATCCAAGACGTTAAAACCATAATATGTTGATGCTTCCGTTTGGCTTTGTTTCTTTCTTTGTTGTTTATAATACTTTTAAACTTATGTGCTGATGAATGCATATTTATAATAAAAGTGTTAGGGGAGTCTTCTTGAGCAAGTCATCTAGGAGTATAAATCTCTAGTATGTAGGCAGGATATAAGTTGTACAGAAATGTTATTAAATTTTTTATGTTTTTCATAGAAAATAGAAATTCATAACGCACTGTGATTTCGCAAAGCGCCATTATAAACGCTGACATTTAATGGCAAAAAGGGAGTAAGATCTTCAAAAAGGAATTAATTATTTGTATTATATATTGTTGTACGCTATTTTATACTGTTAGTTTAAGACCAACTTTAAGAGAATAGATAAAATATTTTTTATATATTTAAATTCTTTTAATTATTAAATTGTTAGCAGGAGAATTTACGCGCAGAACGCATTGAAGTGATAATTGGTTACGTCTTACCACAAGGCAACTTGTTATAGTATTGATGATAAGGTTATAAAGATATTCATGTTGATGAGTTAGTAATATCACATAAAAGCATTGATGATTTCCTGGCAGTAAGGTTATTACGCTGTGTTGTTGGTTTTTACATATTTTGGAAGTGGAATAACAATTGTGATAATCATTAGTTAGTTTGCTATTGTGTGTGAAGATAATTTTATCGAACTACGCCTAGACAAACATTGCAAGTTTTAAAAGACGAACAGGTGTGCTTATAGGTATTTTAAGACATTATAGACATCTAAAGACAAATAAGAGATATATGAGGAGGAAATGCCTCCTCTCTATTCAGCGAGATTGTATTAAAGGTATTTATATTGAACAATGACCCTATATTTTTACTTAAAACCCAATTATTTTAATTGTATATTTTATAAAGTAAGGTATTATTCTTTTATGGTATTAGTGATTATTATAAATTTAAGTGCAAGTAATATTTCTGTAAAAATTGTGTTGGTGTAAAAATAATATTTGAAATTTATAAATATATAAGTTTTGAGTAGAAAAAATAAGATGATACCTTGTATATGTCCTGAGTAATGGTACCTTAAAGTTAACGACTTTAATATGGGCTAAATACAACGTCCTAATAGCCTTTACGTACCTCGTGCCTCTTAATTTACTTCAATCCCTTGGAGGATTGATAAACAGAAAATACTCAAGCAAATGTTAATTTCCTTAAAGAAGTGCTGAGACAGTCACACCTTGATTACAGTACAGCGTGCTGAGACTCTTTGATGTAGTTTCCTGTCACTGCTCTTTTAATCCTCGATATAACGTTTTCAGATACAAAATCTTTAGTCGTCTTTCTTTTAAGATTAAAGTATTTTTGTAGTTAGGTTTCTTTTAGTAAAGGTATAAAATTATTGTTGGGTTTCTTTTATACAATTGTAAAATATTTACAGGCCTTTAACAGAAAGAACTAAAAATTTTATAAAGAGCAAATATTTGTACATGGGTGATTTTAAGTGTATTTTATTGAAACAGGTTAGCAAACGTTTGTATAAAAATAAACAAAAACATAATGTGACAAAAAGTCCAAGCACTTATGAGATACTATGAATGAAATAACTTAAATTTAAGATAATATTTGTCACGATTTTTATATTTTCATTATTGTCAGTTTCTATCAAAAAACCCCATCACTTGGAGCGCCACATCACTACCTGCTTATTTCAAGATATTAGGGGAAAACGGTTGATCAAAATGTATAAGTTGCTGTGGATGACGAATTTTTAAGTGTGAGGAAACGGAAAGTGTTAAACTGTAGCTCGAGTCTAGAAGAGTGCTAGTCTTTCCAAGGTAATATGACTGAAATAAAGCTTGTAATCGGGCCGGGATCTCGACAGGAGGAGGCCCCTAGCACCAATTTCACACGTTCTCAACATCTTCTCATTCCGGAATAAAGCTAAGGTCCTTTAAGGAAATAAATTCAATGAGCGATTTCGTGTTAGGCTAGCGTCTTGTAGAGTTCTATAAAAATAATTATAAACAACAGCCAATCTATCTAAGTAAAATAAAATTAAGTAAAACTTTCCTTTTCAGCATTTAGATAAGAATGTGTTTATGGTTTTGCACAATATATTTCAAAATATATTACCGTAGTCATGATGTTGTCATTGTTAATTTACATCCTGAATAAATTTAGAGATAATATTTTCAGTAACGGGGGATGAATTAAAATGTAAAATCTAATAAACGCTGCTGGTAACGTTGGTGTTGAATAGGATACAATCTCAGAGCAGAATAATCAGAGGAATTTATAAGTTATAAAATTAAGGATTTATACTTTTTCCTTAATACTAAAGTAAGGAAAAATCTCCTAGAAGCCACTATGACATTTCATATAACATTGAAAACTAAACCACGGTGTCTGTATCCTATTAACATTTTCGAATGTTTTAACTGTGGCCATATTTCTCTGACAAATATGTATGCCTAGTCAGTGGTATGCAAGGATCAGAAGAGTTAAAGTAAGGGGTGGGCTTTGTTTACCAGCAGGTTATTTCTATTTCAAACATGCGTATGTTTGTAGAACATCTTTATCAGAATACTTATATATTTTTACTAAGCGAATTAAATTTTATATTAGAGATAATTAAAAGTACTTCTCAACTGATGCTCCCTCAGTCCTAAGTTAGACATGTTAGTGGACCAGGTATGCGGCTAAGACTATATTCTACTACGCCATGTATCACGAAAACAATGAACTACGCCACAGGAGCAGGAGACCTTTCATCTGGCTAATTGGAGGTCGGAATTTGATGATGATTTGATTTGCTGCCTTTATTGAAATTGGCTTTCCTGTGTTCTCTGTCTGCATAACATCCTATTTAGTTCTATTAAACCCATTGTAAACGACGTATATTTAAATAGTGTTGATACAAATCTGAGGTAGCAACCATTTCATTTATGTTAAATAAGTACTACATTTTCGAGTTTTTGAGGTGAAAACAAAATAAATATATAAATGGAGATAAATTAAATTAACATTGATTTAATATTAACAAAATTATGAAATCAATTTAATGTGTATAATATCAATTAATATTAATCTTTCTATAATATTAATATTAGAATTATGAACATTCATTAGTTTAGTTTCTACTTCTGACATGAAATTAACAAGTTAGTCAACAAAATAATCATGTATAATTTATATGATTATATTGATTTAAGATGAAAATATCGGTGTCCCTTCACAGAATAGAAAATTTAAAAGAAGATTCCTTTACAGTTATAATTACAAAGATATTTCTCTACGGAATAAAACTATTACGGATACTAGATATCATAGTTACTTTGAATGAATAAGCATAATATAATTGCCTTTCTTGCAAATGTACTGCTATTTCCCGTTTTAGAAAGTGACTTGAGCCCGGACATTGTCACTTTTGGAAATTTTCTCACCAATAATTCAATTTCTGGCTCCTGCTGATGCATGAAAAAGGCTGAATATCGTTGAAATCGATCAAATTAACAATCTTTATTAACAAACTAGTATAATTACTAACGACGTTTAATAATTAAAAATATGTAGTATTTTATATTTTAATTTAGCAGCTAATTCTCCACGTGCAAAATAGAAGTTTTCTGCATTTTCATACATTATTATACAGATATTTTCTAACTGATATTATTTTTAGGAAAACTTTTATTTGTTTGTATAACATTTAAGGAGCTGAGCAATATATTCCGTTTTATTATTACCGAGGATAATAGATTAAAAAACTACAGAAAAGAAATATTTTACTATAGTAATTACTCATATATTGATACCTAAACTAGGGTTATCCATCCACCGTATTTATTACTCACGAGAAAATGTAAAAAAGTGTTATAAAATGTTCGAGTTATTTATTTTTTTAAGGAGAACCGATCCCTTTTTATTCTTTATTCTGGCCTTCCTCTTAGGCTACTGGCCTGTGCGAGGATCTTATCAAACAGAATAAGGGGGAGAGTCGATACAGTACAAGGTCAATGGTATTGATAAATAGTGCTACGGTCACCGACAGGATTCGAACCTGCACTATCTCTAACTCAGACTCAGATCCCAACATCTTAGATCGGTCGGCCATCGGCACTCCCCAGTTAATTTCTTATTTAAGAAGAAACTAAAAACATGTCTTTAACAGTAACCATTAAAAAAATAACAAATTGTACTAAGAAATCTATTATGTGTACGTCAAAGGAGAAAATATTAAAGTAATTTTGTGTAACTCTTAAATAAAAGTTACGTATTAGAATTTGATAAAATACAATAGATTAGATAATAAATAGTAAAAAAAATAAAGCGTTTTTTTTTTAACTAAACAGTTTCAAATTATGTATTTCTCTATCATACCTTTATAACACTCACATATTAGAAACTCTTTCCTCAGTAAAAAGAATTCATGAAAGTTAAAACAACCCATCTTCACCCATTGTTGTGATGTTATTCTGGTAATTCCACAACGGGTACTTAAAATGTTAAAAATATAATTATCGATATATTATTTATACGCATTACGTTAGTAGAGCTCTAATATTGGTAACGACACATTGCATGGTTACATAAGTAACCACAGATCCTTACATGATAGTCAAGTAGCGTTATTTACGAGACCCCACCCGACCTCTGACGGCTATCGGGACTGATTTATGCAAGTTGAAAATTATACCGCTCCCTTCCGTTATAACCCTTTATATTTCAACCCCCAGAGATTACTGAATATATTCTGTAAAAACTGAGGACCTTTATTCCCGTTCGTTATATTAAATTTAATACAAGGAATTTTGTACCAGGTTTTCTACTAGGTAAATAAATTATTTTATAAAATAAAATGGAGGATATACTCTATTTTCTGTTAAATACATTTTCAGGCCTGAGATATCTCATAAAATAAATCAAATATTCAAGAGTTCCTTTTTTAATTAAGTAAAGCATGCAATATAAGAAACATTAAATTATTAAATTACTTTACTCATTTATGATAGCGTACGTATCTTTTAAAACTTAAAAAATCTTAATGTAGTGATAGTTTTTAAATAGAAAAATGATTATGTAACTTATAGATTTTCAGGTTTACAACATGTCCAGACACTGCTTACAAGATTAAATTCTCTAAACAATTTTAATTGGTTGAGAACAGTACTTAGTGAACAGAGAAGTATTTATGTCAAAGTTTCTACCTTACTTACTATACACAACTTCTGTTGACTGAAGTTGGTCGAACACAGTAAGACCTAGATATTTAAAAAGTTTATATGTGTGTATACCATTTGTCGACACAATGTGAAGCGGAAATATTTCAGATTGGCGCTCTTAACGTTCGGCCAAACCAAAAATAAGTAAGAACGATTACTACGTTTCAATCTTAAAATTGTTCTAAGATTTTTCATGAAGTAAATGAAACATTAAATTAAGTGTAAGAAATTACATACTATGTTTTTGAGGAATTAGAGAAGGTTTTACTTCAAAAATAAAAACTCCTAATTTAATAAATTTGTGGAATATTTATGTAAAATATATTGTATAAAATCCAAAATACCTTATAAGAGTACATGTAAAGCCCCTAGAAAATTTCATACTCAGGAGTCAACATGAAAAATATTACCTCAGCCAGTACTGCATCTGCAATATGGTCCAGAAAGGTGATGGAAGGATTTTTTTATCTCTTGATCTGTAACTCTTGATACTTCTTTGCACCCGCTAAAAAGATTTATGAAATCCCTTTCAATTTAAATATTCTAATTCAACTTTTATTATCATGAGAGCTGGGTATGTTGCATAGGAACAATTCTCGTGGCACATCTGAAGTCAAAGAATTAAGTATATTGAATCTTATTAACTTGATTTAATACCTCCCAACACTCATTTTTGCGTCAGTCTTAATAAGTGTAAGAAACAACTTACAAGGGATACATGGTCAACCCGAAAATTATTCAGAACAAAGGAATAGACAATACCGAATACATTTGTTATAAAATATTGTTGGCACAAGCTGGTGGTGTAAAGTAAAGAGATTCCTCCACACTCACCTACGCCGGAAAATTGTATCCTGTTTGAGCTTGCAGCATGACCGAACAAATCAATTTTGAGCAAATCCTGTTCGAGCTATTATTAGTTTCAAGACACACGGATATTGAAGCTATTAGAGAAAAGTCAGCCAACGTTAAATAACTCTTCTTGAAAATAACTACCATGTTGCTTCCAATACTTTCCTTACGCGCAAAATTAAAGTTATTCAGTTTTAATATATAATGTAACCAGAACGTACTATGGTACTAATTGTTATTTTAATATGCATTTTGAATTTTTAGATATCGTTTTAGTTGAAATTAGTATCCTTTGTGTTATACCTTTTTTAACATATACCGATATTAAATATCCGAAATCCTGTTATCCTTTAAAATTATTATATTCTAAATGGTTTTTCAAGGTACACAAGAACATTTTTCTCTTAGCGTTTAATATTACTTCTTGTGAGATACTAGATAAATAAAGTATAAATATATTACAAAATTATATTTTTATCAAAGCACTATTGAATACGAGGTTACAGTTTATTACATTACAAATACTGAAATGGTTTCCTTCCCACATTAAGAACTTAGAAATACACTGTAGGAGTACACCAAATCAAATTTTGAGTAACCGTCTTTTGTGAATTTGCATACAATTTTCAATTATACTCTTTTCATTCTTAAAACATCACCCTGACTTATAAGTTTCACTAATCCTCAGACAAATCGAACGGAGGTATATGCATCATAATCAAACTGTAATTTATGTATAAAAATAAACTGATACGACGCAGTATCAGTTCGGAGATGACTAAACGTAACCGCTGTCTCCTTGGCCAGTAACCACAGTTAGTAATTCTATTACATGTTTTTTTTGTTTAACCCTCCATCAGGCGCTTAAAATTAGAAACACCATCAGGCGCTCACGGAGGTTTCCTCCAGGTTAGCGAATAATGGATATCATAGTCGTTTAACCTGTTTTTATTTCTTTAAATATTCATACTGATTTAATTACAATGTAATATATTCATTTTTTAGAAATTTAATAAAAATTACTCTCTTATTTAATGCATTTTCCAAATAAGAAATTCAAAATTTAAAATAATGTTATTGTATAATAACAACATGATTAATTTTAAGATATTATGCAATTAATTGTAAAAATGTTTAACCTACTGTAATAATATCTGGAAATTAACTTAGTTTTTAACTTCTTACAAAAACAACTTACTTTAATTCTTGAGATATTATACAATTGTAAAGTCAATTATTACTCTGAAATCAAAATTTATTCTTTACTAAAGATTTTTTTACACACTACACAAAGTTTCAAAACAATTTCCTTCTGGTTCCTATAACGACAATGTTCACTCCATAAAGAGTACAGAAATGTTCCCTAGCACACTGGTACTGTACTGACGAGTCTCTCGTCTTGATTCTCATTTCACAAAATTCAAATAAAATATATCGTAAAACTTAAAAAAACCATCACAGGTCACACATTTAGGCGCACACGGATTATTACTCCCTAACAACTAAACACAATAGGGCGCTCATGGAGATTTCGTCCAAGAACTACAAACACACCATCGGGCGCTCACGGAGGAATCGTCCAGTCTCGCACGGAAGTAGACCTCACACTGACAGATTTTGACAAAGATAAGCGGGAGGCTATTGTTTCGCTTCCCCGAAAGATGCTCGTGAAGTACACTGCGGGAAACGACTGCCAACATTAGAAAAGTAGTACTATTTTTAATAATAAAAAATACACGGAGGAAAACTCCGTTTAGTGCCCGATGCAGGGTTAATTTATATATTTAAATTTTAAATAAGCACAATAAATTTTGATTCCCAATTCGGGTGTTCAAATATTTTCTCTTTGCCATTATTGTTACCCTCACGAGATGTAATTTACCCTATCTACTTCATAGTAACAAATTACACCTCTGAAAATCATTCTTTAATTTACGATTCATTTCAGTTTAGACAATTTTTAAAATCGTGATCACCCGTACTAAAAATGGAAGATAAATAAATTTATCCTTTTTCGTTACAGCTTCTTATTTGTTAAATATACGTGAAATAAAGACTAGGGTAACTATCACAAGTTATAAAGATTGGCTATTGCAGTCTGGATTAGAATTAAGGTTTGATAGAAATTACTCAGGAAGACTAACATAGACAGGAAATGAGGAAATAGTTCAATCTATTTGATGTAACTCCTTATTTATTCCATTATTTGTTTTAATTAGTTTAGAACAAACGTTATAGAAAAACTATTTATTAAATTTTACCTCTCCAGAATTTGTTTTTTCTCTTAAAACCATCTATCTCCTAAAAGACAATTTAGAATAAATTATTCATGATTGTATACAGATTTTAACATTTATTGTTAGTAATATGTATTTCAATAGTAAAATTGTATGTTTATAATGAAAAACAGTAACTATACAATAATTGTAACTACCTGCACAAAATTGTATACGTTGTCTTATAAAATAAAAATTCTTGATGTAATCCTAACTAATTCTACAATATATTTTATGCTAAATTAAAATAGGTTAGTATTTATTCAAATAATAAGAGAATACGGTTTGGTAAATAAATTAAAATTCATATGACTACCAAACTATACTCTATAGCTTATTTTGTATGTGCCATAAGAGTTTTAAGGAATACAATATTCCTCTTATGGAATATTCAAAAAGTAATTTGAAAGGAAATTTGTATATAATATATTCATTGAGGTTTACTATGGCTATCGTGACATGAAACCAAAAAGCAAGTCTGGATGTCTATTTGTACAATTGAACTGAAAAACAATACAATCCGTTCTAAATATTATTCAATTCGTCGTTATTCGCGGTATATTTTAATTTGTCAATTAGTTGCTAAAATATCTGTTATTTTTGTCAGATATTTTTGAAGTGACTGCATAGTTTGGCGAGCTATGGACGTATGTTTTGCATGGGGGAAAAACTTTGAATCTCGTCACGGAACGTACCCGCTAGGGGCGGGATTATCGCGGCCATGTTGATATCAGGCACGAATCCAGGCGTCCTAGTGAGAGATTACTGTCGCTCCTTTTTAAAGTGACTATTTATTTTGGCAGGCTATGTATTGGTTTAAATAAAACTCCTAACTAATAATTTATTAATTAATACATTCCACGTAAAATCGATTAATTTACTGCATCGTATAACAGTAGAATTTAATAAGGTAATCGGATTTTAAATTGAATAACAGCGCAAATAATATTAATTCCTATGACAGTTAACTACTATTTCCATTCTGAAAAATTTAAAACGGATTAAAATATATTGATTATATCTTTTCTAGCTAACAAAGCTTTAGTGTTATAATTATTTAATATTGGATGAAATTCTTCCTGTTCATTATACATATAGCCATTTTTCAAGTCAATTTGGCCATACCTTTTCAT
Source organism: Homalodisca vitripennis (assembly GCF_021130785.1). Lineage (NCBI taxonomy): Eukaryota > Metazoa > Arthropoda > Insecta > Hemiptera > Cicadellidae > Homalodisca > Homalodisca vitripennis. The sequence continues at coordinate 62,186,340 of NC_060214.1, forward strand.
TCACCTAAAACATAAACTACATAAAAAGAGATTTCAATAAAAAATTTTATATTTAATAGTTAAAACTATTAACTTAACTTTTCAAAGGTAAATTAAATTAAATAATGCCAAACTATAAAAAGATAAGTACAAGGAGATACGGAAAAATAACAGATGTACTTATAAATATTTAACAAGAATTTATTCCAAAATTTGTATTCCTTTTTTAGGTTATCATAAACCATAATTTTATTTTTAAACTATAAAGTCAATGAAAATTAAGTAATTATTTTGAAAATACGAGATTGTAATCAAAAACTATACTGAACTAATTATAGAATCCAACACAAACGATAATAAGGATTACGTATAAATATTTATAACTTTAATATGTAAAAGTCAGTGATATGAGTGATATTTTAAAAATATGTATAACACTAATCTAAAATGTACAACTTTTTTATGTTAGGGAATTAAGTGTCTCATATTATTTTAAAATATAAAAAACACTATTTAATAATTAGCAAACGTATTGTTTGAAACACACACACACATACAAAATAACTGTAAATATATATATATATATATCCCACAACTGCCTTCCTTTTTTTAACTTGTTACTATATAAGTGCACATTTTATTGGTTAAGCGTTAACGAAAATCCACTGATTTTACACACGATATCACGAAAACTAAATAAAATATACATTTTGCATGAAACTTTATTCCTTCATATGCAATACAGACTTAAATAAAAGTGTATGTCACAACAATGCAGTTGGCAAATCGTGACGTAATATTTTTACATTGTTCTTATTGGAAACCTAAATAGAAATTACAAATTTAGCACAGTTATGTAAAATATGCAAACAAGTTTATTACAATGATATGAGATATTGATACGTGCAGATTAGTCATACATGAGATAAAAATAATAGCGTTGAAAGTGTAAAAGGCTTTGCAATTCGTGCCACAAATCAAATTAACTATTTTAATTTAATAATCTTAAGTTTTGTAAAAGACTACCAAATTTTTATTATTATTTTAACTTTAGATAAATTGAACCAAATTCTTTTCAGTTTGTTATAAGACCAATGTTGGGATAGTTAGTATATCGTTATTTACGCGGTCTAATTAGGATGTATTTACCTTTTTAATTATTGTGCGCTTCTGGAAATGACATATATCCATTCATCCCCAATTCATTTTAATTCATTCTTTAGGAGACAGTATGCATTTTTACAGTCTCTTTCATTAGTTTAATCGTGGCCTTGAATGAACTCCTAATCTTAAACTTCAGTTTGTCAGTTCAGACTGGATTTCCATTTTGGTTGGATAGAATTTAAGTAAGACTCACTGAGACAGGAAATGAGGGAAGATAGGAAATCCTTGCTTTATCTCTTCCCTGACTCCAACATTGGACTCTGAATCTATATACAATACTTCTACTTAACGTTCCACGTAAAATGTATTTCATAGCTTTGCTTGTTTGTAGCGTCATTTTGTTTGCATCTCCAATTAGTGTTGTATGCATTTAATTTTTGCTAAGTTAATGCTGGCTCCCTGTTAATATAAATGTTTCTTTTACTCATTTTTAATAAATAGAAAACGATTAATAACTAGAGGAAATTATTTTTAGATCCAGACTAAACAAACTATTAACTAGACCGATAGTGCTATACACACCAATCAAATTTTTGTAAGCTTCATTATTCCGGTAAAATAAGTACGTGTTACATTTTTACATTTTTAGTTTACAAATAAATCATTCTTACATATATTTACAACAATAGCAAGTTTCACCGTGCATTGACACATATCAGCGAGCAATTACATCGCTTTATTGAAGTAAATAATCATTCTATAAATTGCAGTTTTTGAAACGGTTGAAAGTCTAAAAGGAAATAAATAGCCATATAATTTCAATTGAACTAATCGATCTTTTTAAAGACAACGTTTATAGGAAGATTTTCATATATTTATGAAATAGTGTTAACTCATTCATTATTAGATACATACTTAAAAAGGATATATTTCAAAAACTATCTTCTTACAGTTGTGACAGAAAAGTGGCCAGGAGCCTTGTGTAGGTAAGTCAATAGACCGTCAGTCGTAGGTGGTTAGTAGATGAATGAAGACGTATTGTGACCTGTATCCCGTAGTTCAGTTTTAATGATTAGTGTTGTGTATGGTTTTTTATTAAGTGCATGTTTATAGAGTTACTGAAGTTGACAAACAATATGTGATTCCTGACTTAGGCATGACACAACGCTTTGGTAAGATTTGTTTATTTTAACCTAGTTTGTAATTATGTATTAGGTTAGTTCTTTACCTGAAGGAGAGAGATCGCCGATCTCGAAACGTAGTGTTACTGATTTCTTGTTTCACTGAACGATGGCAAATCTCCGGAAAAATCCTGTTTCCATTATAATCCTTCCACGTCAAAAATAACCTTCAAACAAAGAGATTGGTATTGTAATCCAAGCTAAGTAGTGGTCGGACCATGGTAATAATTTGAAAGATTATTTGGAATTAAGCTTCATATATCCGCTGATAGTTTCCAGCACTCTGACTACATGCTGACTTGTAATTGACTTTTACACTAGGGTTATTAAGAAAATAGCACTGAGTATATTATATTTTCTAACAAAAACTTTATTATTTAGACGTTATATAAAGAAGTTTAATAAAAAAAATTATATAGAATCATTGTTTTTACCAGTAAAAAAGCAGATCATTTTAATAAGAAATATTTAGTTCATTGAAAAAGCTATTAATTGAGCACTTTGTGTTTATCTGGTGTAAGGTAAGTTTAAATATACCTCTTTTAACAATGAGCGTATGTGGGTTTTTATAGATCCCAACTTTATTTAAATACAATTAATAAGCTGCGATTTTATTTGTATAATGCGATTTATTTATATGATTCGAAGTACTACAAAAGAATCAATTTATAAAAAGAGCAATTTTGTAATAAAGATTGCGATTAGAACGCTGTATAATAAATTACTTTCAAAGATATACCAGAGGTATAGAAATCCATTGAGTAGTTTCAACGAAATAGAACCTTTTTTATAAAGCTGTCACTGCATCCTCCTGCAGTGACTATAGCCCGGACATTACCAGCATTCAGTAAATATTATCACCAATATTTATATTTCCGACTGCTGTAACTGACATATACACTACAAGTCGAAATGCGATTGGACCGGAACACGTTTAGAAGATCATTCAACAGAGAAAGCTTAGAGGATCTTTTAACAAAGAACACTTAGAAGATCTTTTAACAAAGAAGCCATTTACAAACATATTGTTATTTCATTTAAAAATTGTAAAGGAAGTTATTTTTGACGATGGAAGGATTGTGAAGGAAACAGGATTTTTTTTGCCATCGTTCAGTGAAACAATAAATCAGTAACACTACGTTTCGAGATCTGCAATCTGATCTCTTCTTCAGGTAAAGAACTAACCTCATACATAGTTACAAACTAGGTTAAAATAAACAAATCTTACCAAAGCGTTGTGGCACGCCTGTTAGAAATCACAACCACCATGTTGTTTGTCAAACCACGCATACGCCTTCCTTGTAATATTGATAATTCGCAGTAAGTAAGTGCCTTTTCATCACCTATCTGAATATATCGCTTTTATAATGCTACATTGTATTCACTAACGCGTGCTCATTTGCATTTGGCCGCAATTTAAAAATACAATTGTAAATACAGAATTACTAAGTATGTTCTTTACGTATAGATATGCTCTTTATATTTGACACGATTGCAAACTGTATTTTCAGAAGTGAAACATTAAAAATTCTCATCCATTGCTATTCTTTGTAAATTAGTGTAGTTTATGCGAATCTACTTGGAATATTGACCCTGTTTTCTACTTAGTTCCTGATATTTGATTAATTCAATATTTAACCCTTTTTTATAAATTTTTGGAATAAACTATAAATAAAAACTAAGCCTTTGAGAAATCAATTAGTAGGGAACTGTACATTCCGTCTCTGATAATTTTAGTTTGATAGGGTTAAGTAACGCAAAGCCTTTGTTACACTGAACCGAAACAAGGCTATTGTTCGGGAACAATGGGCAGACCGAAGCGAGATTGATAGCGTGACCAAGGTCGTCTCAAATCAGATGTGTACTGTAGTTTTTTGTAACTTTTTGCAACATATATATGGCTATAAATTTACACTTTTTAGGTAAATTCTTGATCGTGGAACAAACGCAAACTAAATATATGTGTCGGAATTTAGTTCACTCTAAGCAGCAATGGTCGGATATATGTGCAACGCCTACTTTCGCCTACAAGACAGTGTAGTCTAACATTTACTATACATTTAAAAACTGTAATGGGACATACCTTAGTTGTCTTTTGATGGAATTAGGTTTCTCGAAGATTTGTATATATACAGAGTGAGTTTTATGTCCTGGCATACCTGGATGTAATTTAAACGGCCCAATATATCTATGTGAAACCTTGAATCTACCTATTATAACATATGTTTTTAATTGTTCAAGTTGTTGAAAATGTTGCCCCCTTTTTCTAAAGGGGGGTAATGGGGGGCAACTAAACATTTTCAAATACAAACGCCTATCACGTGACCCCTCATTTTAAAGGGAATAGAAAGGAAATCCAATAATGCAAACTAGAGTTCTCTACGTATATTTTAACAGATTTTATGACAAATTTACAATAATAAAATCAGTTACTGTCTTGTCCTGTTTATCGTAACATGAGTCAACATTAACGCAAATTCTAAAAACAGTTACCTGTTTTAATGTAGCAGGTGTTCCAACTGTTCACCTTCGGCCGTTTGACAGTGTGCTAGACGTGTGTAAAAACTTGAGACAGCATTCAATCATTAACTGTCTTGTCCTGTTTATCGTAACATGAGTCAACACTAACGCAAATTCTAAAAACAGTTACCTGTTTTAATGTAGCAGGTGTTCCAACTGTTCACCTTCGGCTGTTTCACAGTGTGCTAGACGTGTGTAAAAACTTGATAGCTTGATTTTTATTCCCTTTAAAATGAGGGGTCACATGATAGGGGTTTGTATTTGAAAATGTTTAGTTGCCCCCCTTTACCCCCTTTAGAAAAAGGGGGCAACATTTTCAACAACTTTAACAATTAAAAACATATGTTATAATAGGTAGGATCAAGGTTTCACATAGATATCTCGGGCCGTTTAAATTATATCCAGTATTGCAGCCTCCTTATTAATTGAAATATATACATGCATATAAAACTACTGATAAGTACAATCCATCTCCTTATCAGATATAAGGCAAAATCAACCATCGAACAAAATACACTAATACCGAAGTAAAATTTCAATAGTCATAACCATACAAATTTAAACATATATCTTTGGTCGTGGCAAGAAAATAAACTCAACAATGGCTTTGGAAATATGTTTCACTCGAACCAGAAATTGTTATTATCTTATAAATCATTTTTATTACTTTCTAATGAAAACCTAATAAATAGTAATATTGAACATGGAGATAGGCTACAGACTTACAAATAGCAAAGTATGATGCCAATTTTGATTGTGTAATAGAGGGTTATTTCTTAAGAGAGCTGCCTACGTTATATGGTTATATACTAACCACCTTTTTTAAATAAAATTTTCAAAAGGTTTGAATTATTATACAATACATGTGCATACAAACACTTCGCATCATTACTTGTATTATGCGAACGCTTTCATGGTGGTAGCTATTTCTCATTTTAACCCATTGTCGGAAATTGTATGAAATGGTTTCATTCGTATGGGCTGAAAGATTTGGACTTGAGTTTTTGGACTGACGAGTGCAACAACGTGTTTCTCCGTGTGTTGAAACTCTTGGAGTACTTCCGATTACTGTTTTATTCACTGAAACTTTACCTATCATTCATCAGACGCACCCAGTAGTCATTCAATTACGAGCCCATTCAGTTTTATATTGCTAATGTCTATTTCCTTCTAGGATCTTTGGAGAGGAAAGAAAAAATCCAAAATCTACAAAGCACTGCCTTCTTCAGTCAATTCGTCTGAGTCGTTTTCTTTTTAGATGAAACGATACAGAATGAGACTACGTAAAATTGCTAATGTGACACGCGGCTCATCGATTTTGGGCTTCGAGGAGCCCCAGTACCTAAGCGAGAGACTTTTTTAGAGATTGGATCATTTTATGTTCACGATAAAGGTTTTTTGCACTCTAAAAGTGACATTTAGATATGAGATTATTATCATTGTGTTTATTACTTTAACCGTAAAGTACCAAATTCCGATTTGTACAGTTTTTAACCCATATTATAAAAGTATGATTATTTTGATGTTAGCAACATGGACACAAATTTTGATTTAAATCTGTTTTGAATTCTTTAACAAAGTATGATTACACTAATCATTTTGGAATTTTATGAATCAATAGTACTAAATAAAAATTCGTAAGTGCTTACAGTAATTAAGTAAAATATGGCGTGTTTTAATTCGATCTGTGGCTGCCCATGTGTGTCTGTTGCTGTGCCCTAGACTAAGATAGTAAAATTATTTTTATTAAAATAAATCAAGTTCACAAGAGTTTTCTTGGAACATTTCAATGTTATCTTTTGAGTGGGTCCTGAGATTTGAATAATTTGCTATTGCAGCCTCCTTATTAATTGAAATATATACATGCATATAAAACTACTGATAAGTACAACCATTGAGAACCAGATTATACGTAAAAGGTAAATCAAGTCTGCAATAAATCTAGTTTGATGGGTTAGTTAATGGAAAGCCTTTGTTACAGGTAACAACAAGGCATTGTCCGGGATCAATGGGCAGACAAGCGAGACTGATATAGTGGCCAAGTTCGTCTCATATCAGATGTATACTGTTAGTAGTTGTAAATCATTTTGGCACAGTACTTACTTACACTTATATGATTCGTTGATCTGAAAAACTAACAACTTGTAATGAGTCCACTAGTGTGATATGCTTATCTACAATTGATTGGTTGAAAATAACATATAGGATAGTTTATAGGGAATCAAAAGGTCCTTCTTAAAACCATAACCATAGTTATTAGTGTAAACACCATTATTCTAATTACTCAAAGTAGAGGTATGAATCAAAATGAGTGTTTCTCATTGTGTTTTTTTGTAATTGTTAAGTTTTTTTAACTTATGAGCTAAATATGTTTTGTTTCCTATTAAAAATGAAATGAAATGTAATTATCGACTTACTAAGATAAACTAACTTTTTAATAATGAAGTGGATCTTTTGAAATTTAAGTAGAGATTTGAAAAGTATCAATTATCATAGGAAACGCATTGAATGGTATTTTCCCAAAAGAAGTGTGTTACACAGAGCTACTGAGGCTTCTCGAATGAGCTTCTAAGGGAAAAAATAAACACAGAGGTGCAGTAGGCCTAAGCATCAGAAGGATCTGAAGAACAATAGACCATTAAATAAAAATACTGGTGGCTACACGAATCCTACAGCTCCGCACGAAATTTGCAAGGGTTTAATGAAAATTTGGTACAATAGAAGTGAGAAGCGTCTGTAATTCATGAGCCCCGAGGTATGAACTTTTGAACAGGATATTCTGAAGGCAGAAGTTTAAAGAGAATAATTGCTACTTATCCCTGGGAAGTTTTAAAGCTTGAAAGTTCTGATTGGTTCACCATATACCATTCTAAAACACGGAATTTTACTTGTCAATTAAGCTCTTTTGAACCAAAAGCTTTCAGAGAATATGATATCTCAAAGATTTTAAGTCCAGTCTTAGAATCTGGGAGCACCCAGAATCGATATTTAAGGTGTCTGAAGTTTACAAAGGCAAATAGCCTCTTCATATCTTGAGTTGTTGGTATCTTGTTTTTTTTTAATAAACCTAAACTTTCAGTTTTACTATACATTTAGTTTCCAAATATTTCTTTTATAAAGAAATGTGAATAAAGTTGAATCTCCAGTAAAAATTAGAGCCTACTTTAAATCGAAGTCTTTATTTTCAATATTTTATCTGTTTATGAAGTAATAGTGTCAAATACTACTCAGGTCATTACCTGAGAGCTAATTTTCTTTACCCTGAATTTTCTTAAAATAAATAAATCAATTGCTTATGGTAGGAAGCAATTTATAAATTATTCATTTAAAGGGTATCGTAAGGGTTAGAATGGATTTACTATAAGAAATAACATGTAATAATAACAAATATTTGTGAAATAAATAGGATTTTTCCGAATATTTGCTATCGTTCAGTGATGAAAAAAGCAGTACAATTAGTGTTACAATCACTAATCTATGGGAAATTTTAGTAAAATCCTGTTCCCTTCACAATCATGCCATCGTCAATAACCAACTTCAAACAAAGAATAAATATTTATATTAAAAAGATAGGCAAAAATTGCATATTAAAATTTTAGTGTACTGCAATTCGTTGGATAAGGTGAAATAATAATTGCAGTGAAATACACGTTGAATGCAGTTCATTCATATTAATTCCTAAAACCTTCTCTAAATAATTTTTGTTGATATTGACAGAAAAAACTGTCAATTCTATCCACTATGCTGAAAACTGAACGTTATTACCAGGTTAATTAGCTTAAGTAACTGTTCCTATGTGCATTTTCCACTAAGTGGTATTAACGCTTCATTACCGAAAATTTAGATAATATAGTAAAGATTATCGTAAAGACGACATTTTAGCCACAAATTACCACTTATAGCAACAGTATTCTTTCTATAGTTGATCTCAATTTAGTCACTGAGAGCAATTAGAGTATATTTTTCTGCCTTTAATACCAAAAGTTTTTATGTTTTGTGACATTTCAGTACGCAAATGTGTAATTGTTTTAAAAAACTTAAGGGAGATTTGTTCAATGTTATTTCCAAAACTCCACGAAATTTCAAAATCTTGGAAAAAGCAACTTGCCCCAAACTAGTAGATCTGCAACGCGATGGTTCGTTAAATTTTTCTACATTTCTCGGCCAAAACTATTGCCATTTTTACGAATATGGAATAAAAAAATCAGCTGTCACCGTAAGAAATTATACTTAAATGTGTTTTTATAAATCCGTTAGGCAAATAACGTGAAGATAAATAAAGAAATAAACAAAATAGTGACCGACTCAGCAACCTCATAAAGTGAACACCGGTGGTCAACAGCGACTTGGCAACACCCCATGAAATGTTAGCGGACCCTTTCCATGAGGGCTGCTCTAGTAGAAACACAATTTATTGCTTAACCAATGTTTCAAGGCTTAAAGAACATTTTTTGAAACTCTAATTTTTGAAACAGGTCATAAGTTTACTGAAATTGCTATTAAACGATACTGTCTCGCCCTTTCCTCTCAAATTTATTTAATTTCTGTTAAAAATTAATTACACCCACATTACTTATCCAAGATTTCTAAAATTTCTTTCTATTCTGATACAAAAATTACAATAACAACAGAAACGGCTCCCCAGGAGTAGTTATGATAGTAACTTTGATTACTTTGTGAACCAAAGTAAACATTGATTAAATGAATCAACCAATTATTGAGGTTGAATGCAACCTCAGTAAAGCTGTTTAAAGGGTTTTTGGTGTTGCGTACTCCTACAAGTAAGTTATAATTAGTTACACAGTAGTAACAGTTGAAACTATATCGTATATCTCTTTAATACGAATGTAGGTAGATGAAAACATTTTCAATACGTGAATTTATTAAAACTGTATGTGTGTGTGTGTGTGTGTGTGTTTAAATCTTTTATGGCGTGTACACTAACTTCTCAAGATAGGGTTTTTTAAATCAACAAGGAAAACGTATGAAAGGTAAACATTTGAATTTGTATTTATTCATATTTTTGTATAGAAGCTTGTGAGTAGTGTTACTTATTTTTATGGAGTTTTATCATTATTAACATTAAGTCACCTTATTCATCGTGAATGATTTTAATGTTTTATTACACATACAACCATAATATTTAATTATATATTTTTACGGGTGTCTGATGTATTTGAAATATAATTTTGCCCATTTTCAAGGGCCACTGGCCTAAGTGAGGACCTTATCAAACAAATAAGGAGTGCCGTAACTGACAATAGTCAATTGTAATAATAAAATATGTTAATGTCATAGAAATCGTTTCAGCATACTCTATGTTTAATTCAGATCTAAAATTCAATGTCTTAAGACTTGAAGTGGGAGCCTATCGCCTCTAACTTACTTTTTGGGATATATGTTCTGGAATATCGAACTTAGGGGATTAAATGAATGAAAGAAGACGGGAACACAGGAGAAGGCGTTGTTAGACAAAATAGCAAATGGTAACGAATTCTTCACCTGATAGTTTGTTCAGGTAATTTGGCGGTGGCACTCCCAATTTCGACTCAGAAAAAAGTTATGGTTGTTGTACAGGCTACAGTTATTTATCATATAATTTTCAGCTCATATCCAAAAAGCCTATTATTGTCATGTCGCATGTTTCGATTCCATTGTCAATGTAGAGCTGGACGTTCACGACTGACTTTCAAGCCATCAGCAAAGCTTGTACTTTCAATCTTTCTGTAGATCCGTGTATTTAGCTTTTAACATAACATTAAATTCTTTTTTCAGATGGTTTATGTTAAAATATAAATATACTTACACTTATAGCTTTAGTTTTTATTACTTAGTATGATATTATATATTCCATAGTAATATTGTTGAGTTTAGTTTCAATTCACAATTCATCTTATCACAGCGTCTGGAATCTTTAAAACGTAACTGCTATCTGATTAAAGTGCACTTTTTTCCTGACAATTTGTATGAATTGTGTCATGTAATGTTAATATTTTCAATGAGGAAATTACGGTTGTATAAGAAGGCAATAATATAGATTATACACTTAAAGTTCTCATAAAAAGATCTCTCGTAAAAAGGTATCTTAAGGGATCCAACGATGGTATCCTTTTTTCTAACTGAATATGAAATAATTAGATCAAATCTAAAAACATTCCTTGCAAAACCGATTTTGCTACTTTTAATTGATTTACTAAGATCTACCAAATTTACTAAGTTAACAGCGTTTTACTTATATAAATAATATATAATCGACTCTCGGCTTTGTAATATGAATGGTAACTTCAAAACTCTATTTGGATTTGTATGGTTGTTGTCATATATATTGAGACTCAAACGAACTTTAACTGAACTTTCAAACCAAAATGAGGGACAGGTTTTAATTATAGCTTGGCAGTTTGATTGCAACCCGAACTATATTTGAAGCAACTAGAGAACTCGAACAACTTTTGGAACTGAGTTTATAAAACAACAAACAAAGCTTGGTACTGGTTGTGCGCCAATTACTCTATACACATTTCTTTAACACGTGGATTAACTGCCAACAAGAGAGCTGTTCCAACTGTTTCCATTAAACCTACGTTAATGTTATTGCTGCTTACACGTAGTTTTTAAAGATTAGTTAAAAGACTCACACAGGGCACTCTTAGTATTATATTTTATAAACAGTATTAAATTATAGTATTAAAGGATAATACAAACGTAGGTTACTGGTTTCACATAAGAATCTATGAAAAAAAATACTCTGAAAGAGTAGCTCGTGTAGAATTATGGAATTTTGAAACGATGTTTATGAAAATGCTGGTACAAACTATTATGTATGTTATATTTAATTAAGAATAGCTGGTTTTTATTTTTAGCCCAAATTGGTTTATTTACTATAAATTATAGACTGAAAAAGAATTTTAAAAAGTACAGTGTTGCACACAATGATTAACGTTTGAGACGCCTGCGGCCAGCCCTGCTCTTTGAAGGATCCAAAGCCTACCTCTTAGCCAAATGGAAATTTAGAGTCGGCTTACAGAAAACAGATCTTATAGGTTAGATGCTGGCCTCATTCACTGTACAAATGTCTGCATTTTAAATCGTAAGCTTGATAAAACATGTGAATATGGACAGAGAACGTCCTGTGGTTTTGGATCATTTGAAGCCACATGTTGGTTACTCTAGCAACACTTTCAAAGGTTTATAGGCATAATTTGTCCTTCCACTTGGATGCGGTAATCTTTAAGTGTGTTTCAGCTAAAATGAAATCTCTCTCGTTTAGTTGCCACTCTAGCATAAAACATGTCCAAACCGAAGCCCAATATTTCCTTTGTTCTATTTTGCGACTTTTCTTATGACCATTAGATTATTAAAATTACAATAACCTTTTAAATATTACTCTAGGATGTACGATGTTAAACTAGTTATCATTACATAACTTTAAGTGAGGTGATTTAAACCACAAAGGCTTCTAAAAGCAAATGCCATCGATGATTGTTAACTATGATGACGACGTCTTCGTTATGAATATTCCTGTATAAGTACAATCTGGCTACCTTATATGAAGTCCACAATAACCATAGGCTTCAGATTTCAGAAAGATGAATAAAAACGTACGCATTTTTTTGTATTTCTCTGAATTTCTTCTGTTATTTCACAAATTTGTATTTTAAGTTTTAAATTATTTTTTTAATATCTAATTATAATAATTATTGTTTACAGTTTATGGAAAGAAATATTTACACTAAAAGCAGAAAAGTAGGTTATTTGAGCAAATTTAGCAAAGTACACTTTATAAAATACTGGATAGTTTAGGACATTGTAATGGTTAATTGCACCATTTTACGGATACGATTTCTAATTAAACTTTTGAGTAATAAAATATAACTTATTCGGCTTTGTTGTGAAAAATAATATTTTATATGCCTTTCAGAGACAAAATATTGTTACCAAACTTTTGCGTATTTTTATCAAATATCATTTAGATGGCATTGAATACTTGATTTGGTAAAGTTTAATTAATTGAATGAATGTTGTAACTCACACACTATATGCATATATAATATGAATAAGATACTAATAGTAACAGCATTGATTTATTTAATATTTAAAATTGTTAAACACATGGCACTAATGTTATATGTCGTAAATATCTAGTTAAATAGACTCCATTCTTGTGTTATACTGTCAGGCATGTGATTAAAAAGTACGTTCAAAATATAATTTAAATAAATAAACACACACCACAGTTAATTTGCAGTGTAGACTACTCACTATTGGTTGTTCATATAGTTTCTCCATCATTGCTAACGAGATCAAACGTTTATTGTGTGAATCGAGTAACACCTGTACAGAAACAAAAAAAGTCTTAAGGATAAAGTTCTTTCCCTGTTCTATTTATGACCATGGGCTGGAAAAGATAGATGTTACTTGATATTGAGATAACATCACTCGGGATTTAGTTTTAACACAGACGTAAGACATATTTTCAGGGCTGGAAATTCTAAAAGCACAGAAAATTTACATTTTCTTCCCCCTGAATGTAACTTTTCATTTCAAAACGAAAAAGTAAGAAAAATCATAACTTATTTACTCAGATAACATTTATATAGAGAGTCAAACATGGATTGTAACTTTCCCTTATATTTTTATTTACCTATATTAAATTTTATATATTCATTAATGGTTTTATGCTAATTAATTACTCCTTTATAATTTTAAAACGTTATATGTATATTCACACATTTTTCACGGTTATCAGTATTTGTTATTAAATTACCTTTATCTTGAAATTATACAAAAGGCTATTCTCATCCGAAAAATTGGAGTCTCCACCATTTGCTATAAAAAATTAGTGCAAAATTCTAATTGACTTGTATATCAATGTAATTATTCTCTCATTATATATTAAGACAATCACTCTTCAGGCTATGAGAAAATACATGTAACGGCTCATGTATTTAGAACATTTCAAATAAAGTGGCACAGTGAACAATGAGTTCAAGCTTTCACTCTAGTTCAGAAGCTCAGAGTTTAATTAACAAAATAGTTAGGAAATTAGGAGTGATAATTGCCGTTTTTAAGTCTCTTATAACTTAATACTGTCATTTTTATTTGATTAAAAACATTTTCCAGATTATGAAACATCGTTCTAATGATGTATAATAGTTTAATAAGTTACATTTTTTTACATAAATTAATTGATTGAGTTGGCTAACTACACCTGTACTTGGAAGAATTAGAAAGGAACCACGTGCAAGTAAAATGTAATGTATATCAAGTGTAAGTCAGCCCAACTAAGGCTTCGTTGCTTGTATATGCATATGCATTGGCAGATTTTTCACGACTGATTTAGTTAATAATTTAGGTTTGGTTTCGAGTATACATCATTGCAACACTAAGTATTTATACAAAAATGAATATAAATGTATTATCAAATGGATAGGCACAAACGACGAGGGTGTCAAAAACAGCGCTAGGAAAAGTACAAGGTATTGTACATTCTACCAGCCATTGGTACTCCTGCTCACTGGCAATAATTTCACTAATAATCTTATTGCACATAAGATTGCAATATATAACATTTTTATTTTTAGTGTATATAATAAATCTATTTAAATATATGTATATATATATATATATATATATATATATATATATATATATATACCGTCCATAATATATTGCGTAAATATTTCCAATAATATAGTTATATTTCTTTATAGGACACAAAACTTATTTTTGGATGTAGTTAAATGATACATCAACCATATTTTAACAATTTTAAGTAATTACCGTAAACTTCAGTAATAAAAGTAAATGCCACCTAAATACACCACTACATACATAAATTCGGATGCAAGAGATAGTTATACACATATTTATAATAATTAAAATCACTAATAATTTTCTATGTATAATCGCTGAAACACGGGTTTCGTTTTTTAATAAGAAGTACAAAGAACAAACTGAAGTTTATTTTTCGAAGTAAGTTTTTAAATATTTTAATATAACAGCACTTATTGCGTACCGCTCAAGTATACTGAGTAGTACTATTTGGCTAACAACGCCTATAAAAAAAACTTCATTCAAGTGTCAAAATAATCCAAGGATGTAGTGGTCATATTGAAACAGCGATAGACTTTATCTTATTGTAATATATACTTTACTCTTACCTTAAGAATATTTGAAACCAAACAGATGGTGTTATAATTTTTTTGCTTTTAATATACTTGCCGATTCTTCTAACAAAATATTATTTATAATATAAAACAAAAAATATTTTGGCACAAAGTATATAGGTCTCTAGGATGAAGCGTCAAATTACCAGTTTTAACAATAACAATTGAAATTGTCTATGAGATAACTGATCCATTAGGGATTATAATCTAACGTTAGGTTTACAGAAATATAAGGATGGACAATAATTTAGTAACGCACGTGTTTATAAATGGACTAAAACATTTTTCGTTAACTAACAGATCTTTAGTATCAATATATGTTTTTCATATGGTTAAATAATTATTTATACTGGTGTTAATAAATAAGCTTAAAAACGTCTATTGTGTATTTTTACTTAGTATAAGATAAACATTATAACTTTACATTCGAGGTTACATGTTAAGAAAGACTCACAATACCCACGTCAGAATAACTATTTCATTGCTGATACCACACATTTCTAGATATAACTCATTAGCTGTATTATTCGAACACATTATGTTATATACATGGAGAAAGTTTAGATTTAGATTTTAGATTGGAATTTTTTTAACTCTATGGCATCTGTTGCTTTAGTTTAACGTGAAGTTTGGCACTGTGTTTGGCAATGTGAAGAAAAATATTCGTCTGAGAGATAGGTGCGATGTTATATCATTAAGAAAGTGTTACAACGAGGCATTCGATTGTTGAACTGCAAAACTAAGGCATTTCTGCCTTATTCTTTTCTGGGGGTTGTGGAATATTTATCAAGCCGATATCGAAGAGAGAAATCATTATAGAGTTTGCAGTCGTTATAAAACTTTGATTTTACAAACTTCTGACACAGTATTTCTTTCAATGTCTACGTACCACACTGAGAGTATCTTTTGTCTTAAAACTACTTTGTTCTGCTCATTTGACATCCGTGATTTCAATTCCAATATCAAATTATGAAAAGTGTTTATTTTTTGTTGGTAATGGAATGTCCACATTATTGGACCTAGAATTTGTTTTACTTATGCTGAAAATCTTGAAATTGTTTTTTTATTTTTTACTGCGTCTAAAACAATTCGAGAGAAATAAATTTAAGCACTTTTGTTATTACAAATATATCCGGTTCCATATATAAATATATATATATATATATATTCAACATTTCAATGCTGTCTTTTTATACGATATAGTACTATTGTAATACGGATCTATCATAAGTTGCATTTTGGTAACAAAAATAAAAGTTTTAACATAGATTCCAAATGATTGATGAATATGAAAATACGTCATTGTAGCCAACTTGAGTAAACAAATTCTGTAAGTTTGATGTATTACTAAAAATTGGTTTATATTTAGTTTTCTAAAAAAATCTTGCAGGTTGGCCAATGATAAGCATCAGTAAGGGTGTAGAGGGCCAACTTCGTGGTGGCGCTCATCCAACTCTCAGGTATTTCCCCCTTACAATGGACCCGTAAATTCCGATTTTGTTTGAACAGGCGTGGAAAAATGTTTGAAAGATGCAAAACATCGCTAAAATCTGCAATAATCGTTATATTATTCACTGTTTTTGCCCCCTACTCTCCTCATTTTACCAGGTTACTCAATCAGTAGATTCATTTGCAGATAATATTGAGCACGATTACATTAATTTTTGTAATAAATCTTTTTAAATCTTTAATCAATTTTCATGATGTTTATCCAACTTTTACATGTATTATTTTCATGCGAGTTATATCATGGTTCCATGTGTTCTCACGTTTTTTAATGAAAGTATTCAAAGAATTACTCATCAAAAACATTTCTATAGAATTTATGTGGAACCCCAATGGTAATTTTATTGTTTTACCAATTCTGAATGAAATAAAAATGCCATTAAAATTATAATAATACTTTGCAGTTTTTTGCTGTTAGGATGCAAAATGTTAAATCTTGTTTCTAAGTAAGCAAAGCTTTGAAATAAGAAATTCGTGCTGATTTAGTTAGTTGTGTTTGGATTCATGTTTATACATTTACAGAGAACTTGATAAAGGCGTTTTTTTTAAGTCAAATTAGATACAAAAATTTATCAGTATAAAGTATATCTAATAAGTTAATCACGATGTTATGGTCAATGTTGAGACGTCAAAGCCTCAAAGAACAGTAGAGGGCTCACTCACTACTACGTAATATGTCATTGGGTATCTCTGAGTATAATATAAGTGTATATAACGATGAATAAAGTATACAAACGCATATATATATATATATATATATATATATATATATATATATTTGTGTGTGTGTGTGTGTGTGTTTGTGCAATACTTCGTCCCTGAATGTTTTTAATGGGCTTTAAGAAAGCTAACGCTGTTTGACACTATTGTTTATTCTTCTAAAATAAACAATATTATAAACAAATTCTAATATTTAAAACGTTAGAAGTTTCAAGACCCATAAAACAACAGTTATCGTTAAAATCATTACTCAGCCTCAATTATGACTCCAATAACTAATAATAATAATTAATAATAACTATGATCAAATACAAATAGATATATGAGAAGTTGATGTAAATAGAAAAAGAAGATGTAATAGAGGGGTTTACGCGCTATAAACTTTAAGACTATGATGTCATAGTAAGCTGATTCTCCGATTGGCACAAAGAACAACTAGGTATTGTATTTTGGGGTTTTATATACATATATATATATATATATATATTAAACTTCTCCATTTTTGTATTTATAACTTTTTAAAAATGACTGCCTGTCGCTCTATTTGTCAAAACTAAAACGACCAATAGACCTAAAATGTTGAATTGCAACTCAGGGAAGGCCACAGGTGTGGTGCTATGTGGTGTGGTGTAATTTTACCTTGCTATTATTGAACTTAATTTAAAGCTTCTGAATAGCTCCTTTTGATAGAATTTTTAAATTAAGTAATGTTCTCGCAGAATTTATATTATTAAATACATAAAGAGAATTAGAAATATGTCGCTATTAAAAAGATTCAGAGAATGGGAAATATGTTACATTATGTACATGTACGGTATCAGGTATTTAATCTCCTCCTATTAACTTTGTAAGTATTGTATTTTTCTTAAAAGATCATTAATTTTTTTAGGTTAGAATATGATGTTCAAGAAAATGAAACACTACTTCAGTCTAAAACAATTTTATCTGAAAAAATACATTTGTTGTATACTCATACCAGTTTAAAATGAACAATTCTAAACACATTTTTATTTCGATCACTCGTTTCCTAGATTTCAGGCCTACACTTTAAAGCGATCCATTGAAGCATAAGCCCAATTTAACAAAAGAAATTATGGGAAATGGAAATTTATAACTGCTCCTATATCTCAAAGTAGTTATTAAATTAGAAATTAAATATTCCACACTGATAATATAAATGATTTTATATTACATTTGGAGACAAACATTCTAAAAATATGGTAAACAAAACATATTTATATTAGTCAACTGGTCCACAAGTGCACATTTCGTTTCTTATTATTTATTTAAAGGTTAAGGTATACATTGATAATGGGTCAATACCTAAACATGTTTATGGAAATAAAATAATTAAAACATGGTTGTAGATCACTATTATTATTCTAAAATAAAGACGACCCTGTAATGTGGAGTAAAAAAATTACATATTGGTTATGTTTTTTTACTTTAATTTAGGATTAGTGTTAGTAAATATTTATTATTTAAACAGTTAGTAAAGTTAACTTCTCTATAATGTTTATTTTTCTGTTTTGATTATGTATTTCATAATAATTTGTACTGTTTTGAAAATGTCCATGTACCAGTCCATATTTGAGAAGGTTTCTAATAAAAATGATTTCACAGGTACAAGTAATTCTATAAATTAACGGGTTATGTAGTTACCTTAGTATAATGCAGCTTGGAGAGTGATATACTAGGCCACCGTTTACTTTACCTGGAAATGATATATTACAACTGTTCCCAAGATGTATTAAAAAATCCAACGTCCCATCATTAAACTGGTCGGCAGAGCCCAATTTTAAGTTGTACGCAACTCTACTACACGGATAAAGTATATATTTTAAAGCTATTCTTTTTTTGTTATAATGAATTAAACTTACTTCTGTATCATTAAACAAAATTTATGAATTCCAAGAAAAGGTTTTGCAGTATGAAATCGATGTTTTAAGTAATCCAAAGTTATTTATTTTGCTTGTACACAAAGGTATTTTAGAAATTTATGAAGTTGACGCTTTTAAACTGAGTTTAAAAAACGTAATTTGCAGGCAACATAATTCCTGACTGTAACCCTTGGTTTATGTTTCGCATCCATAGACTTTAAAATGAGTTTTATGATGGTGAGTTCTGTGTTTTATGTCCATCTAGGGAACTTGGCTGACAGAAATTTTATTTTAATTTTAATTTCTGTGTAATTGTTGTCTGTCTGCCTATCTGATCATGGGATATCTCGATAGTAAAATGAGTAATATATTAGAAATGTTTCAAGTAACTTTAGTGAAGCCGTTACACGTGTTGTAGCGAAACTTGTGTAGAATTAGGGCTCACGCAATAAGATTAACCTGTTACGGGCCAGAAAGCTCCTATATTTAAAATATTAAGCGGGCTTTTGACCAATAGCAACATAAGTGTATCTTGGAATATCACAAAAAAGGACTACAGTTTTAAACATTAATTTTTAAAAGAATACTATACTTTATCTTGTATGTTTTATAAAATAATAACATAAATTGAAATTTTAAATACACAAGTTCTTAAATACAGTAAGGAAGATATGAAAGTGTGTCTACAAACGCACAATGCGATCCATTTAACATCAAGTCTTTGTTTAGGAAACGGGTGAATTCCATCTACCATTCAATCACATATCGATACAGAAATTGAATGTGGCAGGCGCACAATTGGATTCCCTGTTAAGCTATTATCCGCAAAAAAGCTATGACTGACCCAAGCACCATTAACTGTAACAAATGTAACTGTCAAGCACAATGTAGTAGAAAACAATAACCCATTGTTCGGCTGGCAGTGGAATTTATGAATTTATTCAATGAGACCAACATGGTTTTGTGCTTAACTGGATTTCTCGTATCAATATATCAATGAGCGAACCATTATTGCAATTAGTGAAGGATGAACTGCTGGTTCATCCGTGAATTTTAATTAAACACTTCATTACGATTTCCAGAAGTATTATATCCTTATATAACATAAACTCATAAATTAAGTTGAATACTCCATGATTTGTACGGTTAAATCATTTAGAGTAAAAACTTAAACAGTAATTTTAAGAGATGGAAGATGCCTTAAATTAACGTTTGGATACTATAACGTGTAATCAGAACAGGGATAGTTAATAATACTATATGACCCTAAGACACCGGATAGAACCGTGGGGAGAGTTAAAATCCAGGATTCAAAAGGGAAGTAGTTTCCAAGCTCAGCTCAGACCCAAACTAATGTAAAACCAAAAGCTGAGGCATATGCAGCACCTATGATCATTGGACCAAGAGTATCGCCGACTCAGAAACGAAAGGAAATAAATAGAAGGCGTTAGCATTTGCTTTAGGACGACTAATCTCCTAACTAAACGTTCCCTAACACGGCAGTTGCTAGTCCAACTCAAGCTCAAAAATAAGGAACGCTGGTGCACTTGAAGCGAACTCCAGTGGACTTCTTTTGAAGCTACGTGTTATTCGTTACCTGGCCGAGCCGGACCCCGCGAGCTGACATCTCCTGCGTTGATGTTGAGCTACTGGAGTGTAATTGTAGGTGGAAGAAGTAAAGATCTTAACATGTCAATTAAACTAAAAAATATTTTCCTTTCAAAATAAAAAACATCCTTATTTCAGCACCTGTAAAGAAATGATATGGATACAGCGAAGGAAAAAGGGTAATTCCCTGGCAAAAATAAAACCTTACAATACTTTTAATGGAAGTAAATAACTTAAACTTTCAAGAAATGTTATTTTAGTTTGCATAGCTGCTTAAATAATCTTAACAAATTATCGTAACATATATTTAGAATTTCAGCATTTCTGAACTAAATAAACTATTATTACCATTGCAACTCCAGCATCACACAATTCATTATTCGAGCATTTCCAAAATATGAACCATGAAACATAACAAGAAATTTAACATAAACTAAACATAATAGTAGTAGTAGTTATATTTTAATAATAAAATGAAACCATGTGCAACTATAGTATATGTTTTTATCGCTCTGAAGATAACTGTTCGACGAAGTAATGTAGTTAAAATTCGCTTGGCTTACTAGTTTACCTGAAACATAAGTACATGATTTTAAACAATTGAAGACAATTTGCACTTACAACTTACAGTTTATCTTACCGTTACCTATATGGTAATATGACCCCTAATTATCATATTTACTTTAATTTAAAATTTAATACTTAAGTTATAAAGTCAATATTTTTAATATACAATAAATTATGTTTCCCATTTATAAGCATTAAGTTTTTATTGTTTTCACTACAAGGTACTGTAATTACGAAGTAGATTTATTTATTTTTATATCACGGTATATATATTCTCCATTCTAGGAATCCATGCATAGTAAAGAAGAGCCGTTATAGAAGTTACTTGTTTAGGGAGTTCATCAACAGTTTTTGTTTTGAATGTGTTCTCTTGTCTCAAGAGAATCTGGAAGAGCGTTGAAATTCGTTTCTTTTCTAAAAAGCTGATATTGTGTTTTTCAAGAAATATTTAAAGGCTAATTAATGTTCTATGAGAAACAAGCAAGGGCTAAAATTTCAGAAACTTTTTCATATGTAGATCCCGGAACATGTGTTTGTCTCAATCGTGAAAAAAATAATGAAAAAATATGAGGTTATAACAAATTATAGGTTATAACAAATGAGGTTATAACAAATATGAGGTTAAAACACATTTTAGGTTATAAAAATAAAAAATCTTTAATTTTTCTCTAGTTGAATTTTTAAATCTGTAATTTACACAAAATAATAACAATTTTCTTCTCGAAAAACAGAACACGTTCTCCCCCAGACGGCTATGTTTCTCTAAAGTAAGTGTCAAGATTATTATCACGAAACTGCACGTGAAGATGAGAATGTTAACTTATATGTACTTTTTTATATGTATAATATATATCTTAAATTTGAAATTTTGTATTTTATTGCTATAATAATATGTAAAATGAAATAACAATTTTTTTTTTTTTTTAAAGAATTAAAATAATACAGTGATAAAAAATAAAAATAATAATGTATTGAATATCAAAATAAGACAGATCTGATTTACTAATAGATAAATAATTATAATGCACAAGATAGGCCAGGGTTGTCGCTGAGGTACCACGAAAAATTACAAGTCTATAGCTTATCTCATTCTTGATTTATAAACTGTAGACAGACAGACAATCGTATAGAAAATATGTTTTTAAATACCCTTGACTGGTAAAAGAGAATTTGTTCCAGCCTTTTGACCAGTAGAATTTAATCAATCCCATGCACTATTATCGATTACCATTATTAACTATGTAGAATATTATAGCTTTCCAGAATTATTTTGTGGTATTTAGGCTATATATTTTTATGTTTTACATGTTAAACTTTCATATGATTGTGATCATTATTTTAGATGCAATTTAGTTGCCATCATGATAACTAAAACGACTAATGTTAGTCACGCTTAACTAAATCCCATGGAGTGACATATTCCATCATTAAACACGATGTTGGCTGTATAGAACTGAAGCATTATGCCAAATTTCAAGTCTATAGGTCAGTTTGTTTCGATATATCGTAAAGACAGACGATCAGAAGACCGTATTCAAATTTCCAGCTTCAGGAATCTTTCGCTTCGCTAACTCTCAGCTAATAATTTATTTGACACCTTTTTTCATATTCATGGGAAAATATCCCAAAAGTGTATTTATATAGTTCTTATTTAGTATTGTCTAAACCTTTTTATCAATTAAATATAAATGTTTGTAGTTCTTATAGATATTTTAGTTTAAAATTTGAATTCTGTTACACTACACTGAATGCCTATGAAACCGTAGAAACATTATTATTTTTATTTATTTTATCGGTCATAAATTTTCCGTTGTGTTCACATGGGAAATGGATTACTGAACACAGAATTTGTTCCTAAACTGTGGCCACAAGATAGGAGTACCCCACACCACTTGTTGGGTAACAAGAATTTCTAAAGGTTGCATGCCAAATAAAAAGTTAGCTTATTTTACTATTGGGCTTCACGCGTTACTATTGTAAATTAAGTTTTTGCAGCTGCTCCAATAATAGGGTTTTGCACTTAAGCAATGATTATTTCATAAGATGTATCGATATAAACTGGTGTAACACGTATCCTTTTAAAAATAATTCAAGCAGGTGTTTCGAGCTCCTTTAAGTAAAGGATGTACATAATGGTTATATAAACATTACATTGTGTTCCACCTATGTAACACACATATAGGATTGATATAATTTAAGCAGGGATTAAGTTCGTTCGTGCATATATTTGAACGCCCAATTGATACAATTAATATGTTTGTCCCTTGATAAATATGTCATTCCTCAGTTAAAAGTGTAGAGTTTTGTGTGTAAGATAATTACGGTACCAGAGGCTAATTGCCAAACTGCAGTGATTACTAGGTCAGACATGTGACACTCATAGTCCCATCGCGTCTATCCCTTGTTAAATACGAGTCATTCCTTAGTTAAAAGTGTAGTTTTGTGTGTCAGATAATTACGGTACCAGAGGCTAATTGCCAAACTGCCGTGATTACTAGGTCGGACATGTGACA
This sequence comes from Homalodisca vitripennis, assembly GCF_021130785.1. Taxonomy (NCBI): domain Eukaryota; kingdom Metazoa; phylum Arthropoda; class Insecta; order Hemiptera; family Cicadellidae; genus Homalodisca; species Homalodisca vitripennis. Next base: position 62,210,084 of record NC_060214.1, read on the forward strand.
CTCACAGTCCCATCGCGTCTAGCATTTGTGTAAGATTTAGAAACTGATCGTTAGACATAATCTTACCATGAACCATCCTATATTTTTTTTAATAATTTATTTTGTTACTACATATGTCGAAATCACATTAAATATTGAAATAACATACATTATTTATTGAAGACTTGGCTAGTTAAACTTTTAACTTTAGCAAAGGACGTTGACTAACTTGAAATAACCATTACTGAAAATGTCGTTTTATTAAGTCTTTGGTGAATGTGTTTTAACCTTTAACGGTTATAAAAGTTAAGGATAGTATTATCATTACCTGTACTGTCATCTTAAAAATGAATTAAAAGTATCACTACATATCTCAGATGTACAACGCTATATCTTTTTCATTTAAATTCAATGTAAAAGCAAGATCCGTAGTATATAAATACATAGCAGGACCGTTGCAAAGACCGCTATGTATGGTATTTATGTATGGGGTTCGAGAAGGGCTTGTCTTTCATGTGATAGAAATTTTACATTTTATACTCTAAAAGTTTGGGCAAACTTCGGAAAAAAACAGGCGACAACAGTTTCAAACTGTCGATGCGAAAATACGTTTTGCGACAAATTTCAATCCAATCTCCCGCCACGTGCAAGACAGTGGCCATACGGATATTCTCTGTTTTCAAAACGTATTATTGCATAATAAACACACTGTAAATTTACAATTGTTATTACAAGAACATTGCATAATGTTCCTACCTAGAATCCCCCGTACATTAACTCATATTATTCTTATTGAAATATCCTCGTTCTCTGAGAGGAGTTTAATATTTAACGTACTCATCCCAACAAAATTATTCGTAATGTTCAAACACTGAATAAAAGATAGACTAAGAATAGACATTAGATTCACTTAAAAGATTTTGATTTCCTTAATTTCTTTAAACAACTATTAATTATATTTAATTATTACATGAAGTTTATCAAGTTTAGGTACTTATGCTTAGATTGCAATTATTTTAAAACCCCATAGTACTACATATCCAAAAAACGTTGTTCAAACTTCACAATCTATATAAAATTACATGCATTATAGTTCAACTGCATGCTTAAAAACAAGTATACTAAAAACCTCAAACATAGGTTTTGAAACAATACTTATACTAATTTCTTGGTTACTTTAGTACCGTACGCATTTATAAAATATAAAACATAAATACATACATATATATATATATATATATATATATATATATATATCATGTTAATTATGTTAATGTTTTGCATTATTGTATTGTAATTTTATTATATTGTATTATTATTATATATTATATCATTATTTTACTTTTATTTATTTATTTTAGATTGTTGTTTACGCATGTAAAGAAATATACAATATTGTTTTTTATATATCTGATCTTGCTTGTTGCTGGCTAAATATTGTTAATTTTTCATATATTTATACATTTTTTATCAATTTTTTATTTATTTCTTATTACATATCACAAATTTATTACTTTTGCTAGTTTTTATATTTAACTATCTATTATTGTCGGTGTCTTTTTTACCTTTTCGTTTATCATTTGTTAACTACCTTGTATGACGTACTTATTCATTGTTTTGTTGATTATTTATGTTAACACTATTTGTTATTTAATTATTTAAGGTGTATCTCGTAAGGCCCTTCACTTAGCCTCAACCAACCAGAGACTTGTTGCGTTGCCAATTCTCCACCTGCTGAACATTTAAATAGGTAGAATCGTAGACAAACATAACAGAGCTTCTCATAATCATATAATATAAAATATATATGCGGAATTCCACGTTTTAGTAAGCAAATTAAATTCTGCGGGAACAAAAGTAAACTAATTATTCACCACTCTTTATAACTTTACATAAAAAGTGTACATATACTCTTCCTTATAACCTATGTATCAGTTTTACCTAGTATGACCTTATGGTTTGAAAGAATTCAATAAAATTATCATATTTGTTCAATTCACAACTGTATATAATGCTTAAAAATCCATTATATCGAATGATTTTATAAAGCCTTTAATTTTAATTATATAAGATGTTTTGAACACTAATAATTTCTTAGGCACTTTCCCCAGAAACAAAAAAAAAACAAATTATCATACTAAACATTCCAAAACTCAGTAATTGCCCAAGCAAAAGCCATTTCTTTCACTTAAGTACACGGAGATACCTGGAAAAAGAGAGGAATTCTTTCATCCCACTGACATCCTGTCATGCTGCAAAATTAAGTGCTTCCATAAATCAGACAGAGGCTGTATTCTACTCTGGAGGATCTTTCGAACCGAGAATCACGACAGTCCGTACTCCGTGTAACCAACCATATGTCTCAGTATGTAGCTCAGGGAACTAAGTAGTCAGACATATAGCGTCCTGGGATTTATGCTATTCTGAGAAATCGCCACCTCGACAATGATTCACTATGTCCCAATTTAAAATTGTACTTGTTTCTAATGCATTTCAATTTATTTATATATTTGCAAAGATATTGAGACGGTAAGGCCATTCGCAGACATGAGCATATAATCATGAATTTTTTCATAAATTTTTTGGAATAAAAAATTATAACTCTGAAATATAAAATAATATTCAATATAAAAGTAAGATAGTATTAATATTCAAATATTTAAAGAATAGCCTACTACACGACTATGACAAAACCCGTACATTTTGTTCCGATGGGGGTCCTAAATCATCGAAAATAATTTTAATTACTTAGACCAAGCGTTATTATTTATGTTGAAAAACTGTGTTCTTGAGTTTATAATATATAAGACTTTTGCTCCGTGTGTTGAATACTTTTTTTGAATTTTTCTTAAGTGATAAATGAATAAAAGAAAGCTTATATACAGAAAATATCATTTAACTTATACTTTATGTAGCAACAAATTTTAGGTTATAAAAATAAAAAATCTTTTATTTTTTAGTAATTTAATAAAATAAAAAAATAATTTACGCAAAATAATAACAATTTTCTTCTCGAAAAACAGAACACGTTCACCCCCAGACGGCTATGTTTCTCTAAAGTAAAAGTGCCAAGATTATTATCATGAAACTGCACGTGAAGATGAGAGTGTTAACTTATATGTACTTTTTTATATGTATAATATATATATATATATATATATATATATATTTCAATAAACATTGAATCGCAAAAAGTACTTGCTCCGCCGGGAGTACTTACAAAAGTACTTTTTGCGATTCAATGTTTATTGAAATAAATTAAATTCGGCTATTGCCATTTATACAAATTTAATGAATGTATATATATCTTACATTTGGAACTTTATATTTTATTGCTGTTTACACTTTTCATTTAGCTGTAGACAGTGAAATGAGATATACAAATTTTGTATTTAGTTAACTAAAACAATAAATAATAAATAATATTCGATAAAATCACGGGATCCGATTCGTTTTTGTAGTATTCAAAGTCAGGCAAAAGCCATTGGGATAAACCGAGATTGGAACTTAATTAGGTTCCTTGTTCTCAGAGGAATGTTAATTACGTAGTTTTTAGAACATCGGTAGTTAACTAGTGCTTTGCTATATTTTACTCAGGCCAAATAATTCCTTATTAAACTTATAAACTGATGAATGCATGAATTAGTTTAGAAAAGGCGCATAAGTATTATATTGTTTAAAACATTATATCATTATGCTTATAGTATAATATATTTTAACAAGGTACAGAGTACGTTTTCATAAATGTCGTAAAAGGCTCTGGTAAGTTTGGAAAATATCAACTCCATAGCTCAGCTTATTCCCAAGAAACCTATACAAGTAGATAAACAGACAAAAAGCTCAAAAACGTTACAAAAAATGTGACTCTTGTAGAAATGAATTTTCATGCTAGGTTTAATCTGTAAATATGAAATTTTTCTCGAAGTCTCTTGCTACAAGATAAATTTCAATTTTAGATTATTAAATTGGTTTTCAGATAAGTATTAAAATAATAAAATTCTACACACCATGTCTCTATGAGTTGTATGTTTAATGTGTTGGGATAGTTAGGCTACACGTTTTAATATGTTGCATGTTTGAATCCCTTATGGGTGTATTGACTCTTTTTATAGGTTTATTTATTCTGCTATTTTTTCTTTGCCATCACGGTTGCTCGTAAGATAAAGTATTCAGTACCTAACAGGCATATTCCATGGAGTGACATGCACCATCATTGCACTCAGTTTTTCTCAAAAATAAATGATGTCTCGTACGAATAGATTTAATCGTTCCCTATGTATCTTGCGGACAAATACACACACACACACACACACACACACACACACACACACACACACACACACACACACACACACACACACACACACACACACATATATATATAGAAAGAAACTAATTTTCTAAACCTCATGATAGACTTCACGAAAGCTCAATAAACTTGATTAGCCAAGCGAAAGTTCCTAGGCACAGATTCATAAAACCATTAATATTTTACTAAAATTATGTATGATTTTGGAAAAGCCTAAAAATGGTCCGGTATCCTTCAGAGAGATCCCCTTTATCAAATACTGATCTGTATATTTAAAATAAAAATAATTATGTGTCGGTACTATAAGAGTTAATATAAGGTTTTCGAATGAATAAATTCCTAAAATCATCATAGTGTATACCGAAACAAAAATTAAAAACTCTTTACTAAGGCGCCTCTGATATAAATTTCTTAATTTAAATTTGTTTAAGTAAAATAAAAAATATATAACAGAGTGCAAATATATTAATATTACTTAGGTTTTCCTACGCAAAATGTTAGTACATTTTTCATAATCTTAATGTTATTTATAGCTAAAATTTCATTTTGTTTTTAAAAACTCCAATCAAATAATGTACGAGTTAAATCTTGATATTATCCCGTCCTCAACTTTTTGCCTCTCCCTCGTTGTTCTTCATTTTTTATGTTTTTCTCCCGCCAGCTCATGACCACGCCTTTGCCAAATCTCTCCATCATAATTGGTGAGTACCAATTTTTCGTATCAGCAGGGTTGTCCCTTACATCGTCGCACGATTTTTAGAAATAAGCATTTCCGCTGCTTAAACAAGGGGGCGGATGTGCGTGAATCATTTCATAAGCCTTTCAGTTAATATTTTATTGTACCTACAACTACAGGCTTGGTTGGAAGAAGAGTAAGCAGTGGTAAAAAATGATGTTTCAGTGATAATTAAGGAGAATATTGTTTGACGTTTGGAAGTTGTTATAAGTATTACAATATTCAATTTTAATAATTTGATTTTATATCCCAAACTGTTTATGATCTCCCAGCTATGAGAGACAATAAGAGTGGCTGATTTTATAAAATTATTCATATATACTGTCTTGTTCGGTCAACCTGGAGCGACTCATTTTAAAAACATTGTCTTTCAATGGCCTATTCTATTATTCTTTCCATTGTTCCGGAAATAGAAACAAGTGAGAAATGAAATAAAACACCCTGTGCGTGTGGTAAAAACGTCTTAATAGGCACATTAATTTTATATATTATTTTAATTGTATATACATATATTAATTCCTGGAAAGTGACTCAATACTCCTTTACCCGGATGAATGTAATATATGACTTATAGATTTTATTTTATTAGTGTAACAAGAAAACAATCACCCAATTATACGAAATGAGACGGTAATGTTAGTGCAAATACTGCCTGATGTAGAGTAAATAAATTACTCGTCCAATATGTGACAATGTTAGTTCTGATTAGCAAAGGATCACAGAACTAATTGAATTACTCTCTTGAACCCCAGCAATGATCACCCGTCAATATGTATGACGTATATGCAATAATGCAATCAAATTACAAACTTAGAAAATACTATGTATACTTTAATGTTTTAAGGGATTTCCTATACAAAATTGATCGCAGATTATCTCGTGAAATATTTTACTTAGGCTATAAGAATGTTCAAGTATCAGCACCTTATTACCCTTTTAATGTATTCCAGGTAAACTGATATGTCTAATATTTGAATTGTTAAATTAAATTGTTTAATTTTAGGCATTTGGATTTTATTAACCATGACAGCGTTGAAAATCGCAATTTTTCAACGTTACACACACAAAGTACAAAGTTTTTTTTTTTTTTTTTTAACGAAGAGTTTTTCTAGAATATGTTTTACCTAATTTTTAATGTTGCCTCCATAGAAAACCACTATCCGATAGAGGGTGTGCCAACACTTTTGCCTTGGTTGTCGACTGGAATGGCTAATGAAAATGGGGTGGGTAGACTTAAACCCCTCTCAGGTTGATTGGACAGAGGGTTGGGTTACAAATATATTAGATACAATTTTATATGGATAAATCAATCGCACAGGATAATTACAAACACTTTTGAAAAATTAAAAATTGATTGTTAAAGTGCTGTAAATCACCAAGGACGATATTGAGAAAACAATTTTATTTTACTATGAAACAGGGAGACTAAACGATAAAGTTACGTCATGTTGATATATTAAATACTAAAGACAAATATTGAGCCTTTTAAAATAATGCGGAAAATATTCCTTCCTGCACTCCATTAGAGGGACTAAAATGTAGAATTAGACGAGTTCGTTGCACATGCGATTGCCATGAGGTCTTATTTTTCATGGAATTGGATAATATCTATAGATCACGTTTTTGTGGTTTTGTTGCCATCGAAGCTTAGTAATATTAGGTCAACCTTACAGTATATTTAGTAGAACATCTCTGTCCCTCGTAGTATTTAAAGTTCATACACGCTTTTGCGCTTATTCTTATACGTAGAAGGATTGTGAAGGAAACAGGTGTTTTACGCAGATACTTGCCATAGTTCACCGATACATTAAAATCGGTAACTGTACGTTTAGATATTTTGCAATCTGATATCTTCTTTAGGTAAATGACTGAACTAATGCATGACTAAAATCTATGTTAAAGTAAAAAACATATTCAAGCGTTGGGCAAGAATAACTCAGGAACCACAAAAGCCTTGCTGTGTGTCTATTACATGCACACTACCTCTAAAACTTAGGCTGAGTGAAAACTTAACAGTTATTATTAAAACTGAATTACAGAGTAGAGATTACATAGGTCGTTTTTCATCAGCCAAATAAATAGAACTGAGCTAACTAAATAGAACTGAGCTAACTAAATAGAACTGAGCTAACTTAATAGAACTGAGCTAACTAAATAGAACTGAGCTAACTAAATAGAACTGAGCTAACTAAATAGAACTGAGCTAACTAAATAGAACTGAGCTAACTAAATAGAACTGAGCTAACTAAATAGAACTGAGCTAACTAAATAGAACTGAGCCAACTAAATAGAACTGAGCCAACTAAATAGAACTGAGCTAACTAAATAAAGGCCAATAGTTAATTATGATCGTCACGCATACAAAAGAAGGCGGCAAAAGGAGTAACATTAGTGGATCTTTTTATTAATGGTTCATTGTATATCAATTTCTTAAAACCATATTGTGAATCCAAATTGATTTATTACAAATCTCTAATCTGCTTAATGCGTTATGTTTTATTGTTGATTCTTTTTTTAGAATTGGAAATCAAAGGAGCCTGAATCCAACTTAAGGTTAACTAATCAGTTAGTTTTCCAATTTAATCAGTGAAGCCTGAAATAATTTCCTTTTAAAACATGAAGTTCCTAATACGTTGTTAGCTTCATCCCAATTTATACCTCGTTTGTGTTCTTCGTACGTATGGTTAATGGTCTTTTTGTAGCGTCCATAAATTTCCTATTGCAACTACATTTTATAATGTACAAACACCTGTGTGATATTTTTTTAATTTTATTTAAGAGTATTTTATGTTTTAAACGCGGTTATAATTTTTTATTTTCTACCTAATTTCCCCCGACCATTTCGGCACATAAAGGATTCACAAACACGATAAGTTATCACTATTTTCGTTAAGTGACTTAGGAAAAATTCTTCGAGTTACTTTGCACTCGTTTATTAATGATTAAGGATATACTTCGTCTAAGATCCTATTTAATGTTCTAAAATTCGTCTTTTAGTCTATCTTAATGTGAGCATTATTTATTTATTTATTTATTTTATTTACATGCAACAATACAGGTTACACACCCAATTACATTGTGCATGTTTAAATCAAGATGACATGCAACAATATCCACACAATCAAATATAATCCAGTCCAGTCCAGTGTTCCACCAAAATAGTTCCCATTAAATAGATAAATAAGCCTAAAGATAAATAACAGATATATATATATATATATATATATATATATATATATATATATATATATATATATATATAGATATAACAACGTAACTATAGTAAAATTATAAACAAAATAACAACAATAATAAATAATCATAAATATTAACAAAGTCAAGATAAGCCATAACAAAAAGAACGTGTGTGTGTGTGTGTGTGTGTGTGTGTGTAATTAAAAGTATAAACATCTTAATAAAAATATTGGTAGTGTAGTATATTTGTTAAATGTATATATGTAAGGTATGAGAGAGTCTAGCTCAGTTTATATCCCTCTGACAAAGTCTTTTGTATTGTTAATATTATGTAAAAATATATCAACCTCTCCAGGCAAAGAATTATGCAATCTCATCATTGTATTCAAAGGTGATGAAAAATGTGCCATTGTACGAGAAAAATTAATTTGAAACAAATTTTAGGATCTATTATAAAATGATGGAGTGTAAAAATTAATTTTTGACAAGCAAAATGAATCCATTACTTCACCTCTCAGCAATTTAAAAAGAAAAAGTAAATTCACTAATTTTCTACGTTTTTGCAGACTTTCCATTTCAAAATTGCTTAAAAGTTGATTATATGAAATATCGGAGGTAAATTGACCAGTTTCTTTAAAATATAAATATCGTAAAAACCTTGTTTGTACTTTTTCAATTAAATTAATAATGCGATTAGCAAAATAAGGATTCCATACTATATTGGCAAATTCTAAATTTGATCGGACAAGTGATATATACAATGTTTTTAAGGTTGAAATTGAATGAAAATTTGAAGACGGTTTAATAATAAATCCCAAATTTTTGTAGGCCTTATTTACAATAGATGAGATATGAGGATTGAAAGTTGAAGTAGGATCAAAAATTACGCCTAAATCCTTAAATTCAAATACAATTTCAAGATTACTACCATTTATGGCATAGTTATTCGAAATTGATATCTTTTTCCTTGTGAATGACATTACTTTGCACTTACTAATATTAAAAAAGATATTATATTTACTAGTCCAATCTAGAATTGCATCCAAATCCCCCTGTAATGCGTTGGAATCCTGAGGGCTATTGACTATAAAGTTTAAGGTCATCTGCATACAGTAAAATTTGTGAATTTTTTGTGCAGTTAACAATTTCATTTATAAACAAATTAAAAAGTACTGGGCCCAAGTTTGACCCCTGAGGAACCCCTGAAGTTACTAAATATTGACTAGAATTGTGGCCCATATAAGAAACATATTGTAACATATTAGAAAAGTAAGAAGAAAAAAAATTACCAACAAGACGAGAAACCTAAATTATGCATTTTACTTAAAGTTAAACTGTGATCTACTCTATCAAACACCTTAGTTAAATCTGTAAATATTACATCTACCTGAGAGTTACTATCCATTTGAGATAAGACATATTCCGTAAAATTTAACAAATTTGTAACAATTGATTTCTTAGCTTAAAACCCATGCTGCCTATCAGACATCAATGGTGTCATAAAAGCTCATTACTAAATGCTTACTAAATATTATAAATAAATGCTTACATTACTAAATAAAAGCTCATTAGCTCCATTCTCTAATAAATAACGAGTAGGCCAATCCTTTTTTGACAGATTTTATGATGTAACTGATATATCATAAGCATTAATATTTTTTTTTAATACTTATTAAACTTAAATATTTTCATAAGCATATTTTCTTTGATAAACCGTACCCTCAAGAACTTCCCTGTCTCTTAATACACATATCCAAAAAAGGAAGCTTTTGTAAACCTCTACTTCCCTTCAGAGGCAGATTGGAGAAATACTATTAGTATAATTCAAAAACTCGTTTAATTTAGTGTCTCCATGAGGAAAAAACAAAATCTTCCTCCAGAAAATTTTCGGTTCGAACTGAGCTATCGCCAAGGCTTTTGCTCAAACTTTCCGTAATATTTAGGCAAAAATAGGAGGCAGTGGAGAACCCATTTCGTGGCAAATCTATATGTTAAATGTTACTCTACGGAAAATAAATGTATTGAATGCATCATTCCAACAGTTCCAAAATTTAAAATTCTAAATTTTCCCTCTTTGATTACTTTTTTGTATTTCCAAGCTAAAATCTTCGAACAGAAAAAACCCACTGCAATTGTTGTTAGGTATCACAAAATACCGGTTGGGATAACCTTAAAGTAATTATAAAGTTATAAATAAGGTAACTTACATTAATCTAGATGTAAAGTTGTTAATTATAGTATAACACAAAGTTTAGTAGGAGCCAATTAACTAATATCGTTACTTAGATACTATAACAGAATAAATAATATGGTGTAGGAGTCGATAGCTAATTTTCAGTGTTCATGGCCTCACAACATGTGGATCATTGTAATCGACTGATTAAATCTTTTTAAGAAAGGAATTTATTGTTAGTATGCTAATCTTTCAGGAGGTCAGAATACAGAATAGGGAGGTTGGTGTATTGCAAGTGATATGTTTACTAGACGATACTTTCTTCTCAGATTATAATTTTTCAAGCTTAATACACTTAAAAATGACCTTCAGACACTTAAATAATAATAATCTGTTAGAAAAACCAGATACTGAAATTCGTCAACTTAAGGGTCTGCATATGGCTAATTGTCACTGATTTAATACTTTTTAGTCATACGACTGTTGTTTTTTGATGTGTCAAGCTAAGAAGAATATGATAAGTGAACAAGATACCATATCATATTCTTAACCATTTAATTGTCTTCCGATTCTGACCACAAAAACTAAAACCTATATTATTTCTTTCCAAGGTAAAAGTTCTATATAGATTACGAAAAACACATTCTGTGTGCGTAACTATGAATGTTCGCTCTTAGCTCCATAAGTAGTAGGTAGTAAGGTTATTACATGACGTTTTTCCAATAAACGTTAATATTGGAAAACTGTAAATATGCAGTAATATCTACCTTTTAATTTCAGTTTAAATTTTCATTATAACATACTTAAGTAGCCTAAGTAAAGTGTTATCATCCACATGAACAGTCCATTCAGGGTTTATTCACAGTTAAGTAGCTTAGATGGGCTTAAACTCCACCATATGTCTTGAAGACTTAGTTGGGATTATATACGTATTGTCGTAGTAAATACTTAAACTCTATAGTAACTTCACAATTCAATTACTTTAATTAATGTACATTTAAACAATGTTATTATAAGATAGGATAAATATTCCAAAATACAAGACAAAGGCATCTTCGTTACTATAGAGTATAATTTTTATTGCTGCTAAAAATGCCCTGAATTTGAGAATAACCCGGACAACTTACAGTTTTAAATCAATCAATGTTGCTGTGATGGTAAGCCTGTATTTAAAATTCTCACTATTAATTAGCCTATTTTTCAATCATTTACATCTTACTATGGCCCAAATTTAAATTAGTGGCCTGATTATTGCATACAAGAATACTTTTACAGCCCTTCCTTCCAATCTCTCAATAGCTAGATTTAGTATAATAGAATATATTATGTAATATAATAATACTGACACTGATTAAATCCTAACTCATAACATAACATATATTTACTACTTGGGGAGAAAACAGTTAATCTCTAATTAAATAAAATCAAACTTGTCCCTATGCTTACGTCTCCTGGCTTGAAAACGTATCTGAACCCTTTTCATTCCTTTATAAGGTTTCAATATTTTAGTACAAAATAAAATAAACCTAAAGGCTGGAACCTTTTATCCCTTTACTAGTTTTTAATATCATAATACGATATAAAACACTCATAACACAGTAATGTACTACTTCATTTCTTTATTTAATTTAGAGTTTGGTGATGACATAGCATATTGGATGCGTGGATTGACTTGCTTGACAGATTTTATGCAACAATTGACGACTATAATAATACTAGGGAAGTTTCAGCTTCTACTGGCTGAAAAATGTAACGGCGGGTTTTGTATATTATGCCCGGGTACTTTTATCCTATTTCAACGTGGTTTCTAAGCACACATTGACATCAACAATTAAATTTATATTGGTCAGTTTTGTTGTTTATAAAATTTTAATAGAATAATAGAATAATTTCTATGTCTAGTGTCTTTAATATAATCCTTCCGAGAACACAAGCATAATTTCACAACAAATAATTAATCAATATAAATTTTATGTTTTAATAAAATATTCTGATTTAATTTTAATAAGTAATGTTGATAGTGTAACGAGGCTACTTACACACCTAAAACCACCAATTAACCAATTCATGAATACTTTTTACATGGCACGTTTTAGATATGTATTGAAAAAATTTGACAAATGCTAATATTTTGTATTATACGAGCATTATATAGCTTAATTATTAAAAATAGGTGTCTAAAAAGAGTAGGCTGTTTATTCCGTGGACAAAAAATAACATCGAAAAGACGTTTTTTATTAAAGTTTCTCTTTGCACACTCTATCCATACTTTAATATTGCTGATGGATGGTTTGAAATAATAGCAGGATTTTCTCTTCGAAACTAGTATAACATTCAAAGACGGCAAATATCAAAAATTTATCTATTATATCAGACTATAATAAATTTTATCATTACAGGATTACTGTTTTTAGGCCTCAATAAAAACTCGGTAAGTATTGAAATCAGTGTCAATAAAAACAAAACCTCTATATTGTACTGTAAATTTTATTTTCCACGCTGTTATAAATGAAATACCATCACATGAGCACTTATAAAATAATGAACGATGAATAATAAGGAAGCATTAAACATATGAAGGATATATTCTTCTAAGTTTTAAGACAATAGGTGGCACTTTAAAAATCTAAAAGAAGAAATATATCGATGTACAAATAAGAATAATAATTGGATTGGAACGTGAAATAGGAATTAGTGCTTAATTAAAACCATATCCATACCTAAAAAGTGTTTTATAGAAAAAACTATTTTTTTCATTCACGCATTGTTTTGCATTCTTAGTTGCTTTGTATTGTATTATATCGTATTTCGAACCTAATTTATCTACACAATATTTTCATGCCTCTAAAAACCAAAGGGATAGACATTGAATGCCATTCAGATTATGCATAGTAACTTCAATAAAATTCAGCATATTCGAAAATCATGTCAATTAAACGATCAAAGTGTATTACAACTAAAACAGGCCATAATGGAACCAATAACCTGCTTTACCAACAGATTTAGTCAAATTTTTAGTCAGCAAATGTAAATGTAAGAATTCAAACTTCATTTGACTTCAAACTTTATAACGATCGCTGTTTGATGTCATCATTATAATTCTGACAAAAACTGAGAAACGATGCGACAGGGAGAACTTGACTACCGCGATGTAAAACGTTTTTTAGTGATATTACCTTTCGCATTTGTCTCATAATTACACTTATCTTACAACAAAACCTGAAGAATGTGGATTAAATTGTTGACCTCATTGTTAAAACTCACTCACTTTCTCATTACCTATAGTTCAGGCTACATTGAGTAAGACGGATTTTGAACACATAATACAGGATAGGAAGCTCGATATTAAGTGGAGTTTAAGGAACACTAGTTAAATATAATATAATAGTTTACAACATTTATTTACTGATTTGACAACATCGAATGCTATATATTGCGCCAAGATAAAAATACGACAGACACGTGACTTCTACTACTTACTATGCACATTCACAGCCATTACCAAACTCTCTCACTGCCATGCCAGGCCAGGCAACCTATGCTCGATTCCAAATTCACTCTCCCAGTTGTGATATAAGTACCCTCAAAAAGAAATTAGTCGATTAATTCAAAAAGCGCTTTATAGATTGATTCACTTCCAGGATTCGGGAAGCAAATGCTACACTTGCCTGTAAAGGTAGAAAATCTGTTTAAAAGCCTAAGAATATCTTATTGCAAGCTAAGTTCAACAAGTCAGATCTTAGTCTAGCTACATCACAAGGAACTTAACGTAGTTTAGCTCTTTGGAAATGGTCTCGTCATCTAATAATAGGGTGAGAAAATGTTATCATCTCTATCTTAGACAGAATTGTAAGAAATGTCTTGTTTGAGTAGGTTTGCAATTTTGGTTTGCTTAAATTGGATAAAACCGTTCAAATCTCATAACGGTAAGACTTTTAATGATTCTAGGGATTCATATCGTAATAGGAGAGTCATGACATTGACACGCTGCTCCATTTTTCCTCGCAGAAACAACGACTCGACATGGATATAAATCAGAAACACCGAGGGGCTGAGCATTGATCGTTGTAGGACCTTAGTTTTGTATTTTTTGATTAACAATTAGAATGTTTAGTAATTCTCTTCAATTGAACTATGCTTTTACAGCAGACTGTACATATCTAAATAATGAAATAATTTTGAGAAATATTGGAAATAAATTTGGAATATTTTTACATTCTTGATTCCGTTCACTTTTATTACAACAAAGCTCTCTTGGCTTCTATTTTTGATTTACCTGTACTAAAGCCAAATTGGTCCTTGAGTACTAGTTTACGTGTTTCAAGAATAACAAAACCAAAAGATTTATGTTCAATTTGTAATATTGGGGGAGATCTTTTAATTTTTCCCCTTTTATTATCTTTCACTATCATATTTATAGTTATACAGAACCAGCAAAGGCATGTGCGGGGCTTTACTAATATTAGTGCCTAGAGACGATTCAGGATTTTTTGGATATAAAATATCAAATTCTAAGACGATCCCAAAGATATTTGGACGTTTTTCGTCAAACATTTTGCTAGATGCTGTAAAATAATTGCTAAAGGTAAGGGTTTGTGATTTTGAAATAAATAGTTATTATATACGAGGTTTGATTTACTATAAGCCTTATAAATAATAAGGTAAAGGGGATACTATATTAGTCAACAATATTTCTATACATATAAAAAGAAAAATAATAAAGAAAGCATTTCATTAGGTTATCCTCTGTTCCATAATATCATATACAAACTATTATAAGAACTCTCATTGCTGCATGCAACAGATCGTAATGTTTTTATTATGTATGTGTGTGTATATGTGTAATTATAATGATGACATCAAACAGCGATCGTTATAAAGTTTGAAGTCAAATGAAGTTTGAATTCTTACATTTACATTTGCTGACTAAAAATTTGACTAAATTTGTTGGTAAAGCAGGTTATTGGTTCCATTATGGCCTGTTTTAGTTGTAATACACTTTGATCGTTTAATTGACATGATTTTCGAATATGCTGAATTTTATTGAAGTTACTATGCATAATCTGAATGGCATTCAATGTCTATCCCTTTGGTTTTTAGAGGCATGAAAATATTGTGTAGATAAGTTAAGTTTGAAATACAGTACGATATAATACAATACAAAGCAACTAAGAATGCAAAGCAATGCTTGAATGATAAAAAACTTGTTTTGTTCTATAAAACACGTTTTAGGTATGGATATGGTTTTAATTAAGCACTAATTCCTATTTCACGTTCCAATCCAATTATTATTCTTGTTTGTACATCGATATATTTCTTCTTTTATATTTTTAAAGTGCCACCTATTGTCGTATATGTATATATATATATATATATATATATATATATATATATATATATATATATATATATATATATATATATATATATCGTAAGATACCTTGTACATATTTTGCATGTGCATGTTATAATGTCCATTAATAAATAGTTGCAACCTCCACCAAATTGTAATTAAAACTAGGATTACACAACACCACGTGTCGCGCAACAATCTTCTTTGAGTCTGTCTGAAGAATTTTAAAACTACAGGTATACACCACTCATTCTATTCTCCAGAAAACCTGCGGATTGATGGAGAAGCAGCCTATCATATAGAGCAGAAAATTTTACATCGCCCCGGAATAAAAAGAAATTTTTATCTGCATACTGAGCGATGGCCCTTAATGAGACTCAACCTAATTCCATAATTGTAAATGATCAATTACACCGCTCATCCCTGTCAAATTTGAAATATTGTTTTATACCAAATTATAATTTAAATTTAGCCAATTAAATCTTACTGTAAGCAAGACTGTATTTTTGTATATTTGAACATTTATTTTTCATTTAGTTAGTTTTCATAATGATGTGCGAAAAATTTAAATTCCGTTGTGCTAGGAAAATTATTGAAACAAAAAAGAATGTTAATATAGAATCTTGTCAGTAAATTTTAAAACTTATTTTGCAGGTAAATATTCTTAACCCCTTAACTGCTGAGCAATACCACGAGCCGGGCACCTACAGCGCTACTCACGTGTTTACACGTTTCGATGCGTCGTGCCCTCACTGCTACTCTCGTGTTAAAACGTTTCTGAAAGACGGCTGGTTGTTGTTTATTTCCGCCTGCCTACGGAGCATTGACTGCACTCTGGCAGCTATTTTCAGTACTACAATAACTGTAGCTCCCCTTGACAAGTGTCTCTGCGTGGTTTATATTTTTGGTACTACGTCGGTAGCACGTGTTCACATCAACAAAATATTAGTTTGTGTCTAACCACACTTTATAAACGTAGTGAGTTTTGGGTTGTGACTGTACATAGTGTAAATAAACAATAATCTAGTATAGAAATGAACAATACAACTTTATTCCACTTAAACAGTATCAGGATATGCATTTGGTAAGTATTCTTTACAGTTTGTTATTGTTTACTGTACCGGTACTTTATCAGCAACTAATGTACATGTACACTTGTTATTGTTCATAAAATACGGAATCTTACAATAATATAATATAACCTGTAATTTTGATCTGTAGAGCCTAAGCAGTTGTTAAAACAGCGTGCCGGCACAACGTGGACTATCCAACCTTGAATGCTCCGCGCTGGCTGTGCCGCAACTCGAACACTCTGCCGCGGTAATGGCTCTGAGCTACTGCACGTGTAAACACGTCTACATCAGTTAAGGGGTTAATAATATTTATTTAATTTTTTTTTTATATGAATAAAATGTTAGATGTTGCAATCTCATATAATTGTATTCGGTTTAATTAAAAATTAATTTTCTCGTTTCCATCTAGGCTATAGAATTAATATAATTAATTAAAAACATTAAAACATTCAGAATAGCCCCCTGGAGTTACATGTACCATAATCTAACTTTGTTGGAATTTATATAGACGAGAAGCTTAATGCTAAACAAGTCTTTTGGTTAGTTTGTTTCAGAAAAATCGCGTGAAAAGACTGGCAAATATAAAATTACACAGCCCCTTGGGGGTAGACTTCGCTAAGGCTGTATAGTTAACAAAACAAAGAGATGATACGTCAAACCTCGGGTCGCATAACAAAATTTGCTAAAATAGGTGGCAAAATATCAAACCTGTAGTTCATTTCATTCTTGAGAAAGTGTTCAGCCTGCTACGAAATAGGGTTTAATAAACTCAACCAAGTTCCATGATTTGATGTCTACCATTATGTAACTTATTATTGTGTATTAAGAAAGAATTCTCGTTGGAATTTACAACTTTACAGATGGAATATTTCTCTAGACATCTTGCCACATTGAATTTTCGTTGGTTAAGATAGGTTTTCAAATTGGTTGGTTAAAACTTTTCAATTCATAAAAGTTTTTAGTGAGCTAGGTAGTGTACGATAACCAAATATCGTGCTCTAATAAATTCTTGCTGTCAAAGTTTATTTATAACTTTTCTTTATTTTTTATCTTTATTAATTAAATTGAACATACTAAAACCTCATATGATTATACGACGTGTTGTTTACAAACTTATGTATTCTTTATTTCCTCCATGGTTTTATAGTGACACGTAAAACCAATATAAAAATATTCACTAAGGCTGAGTCAACTCCTATGCAGTGACACATAAAGTCATCATAATAAATTGTTTAACATATAAAAATGAAGTCTCTTGTAAACTTTCTAGTCTGAAATATTGAGTGGACAGACAGAAAAATAATATAAATTATTTTTTTACCGGCCTCTTGTTAATCACTACAAGCGTCCACATCCGGTTCTAAGGTAGAATTTTGTTGTAGCTGACATCCAAACATCACAAACTCCTTAACTGAAGAGGCGATTTGAAGCCGAAACCATTTACGATGCAAAAATCGACTAGAGATTACGCATGGTTTGGGTAAGGTTTTTGAGTATCAAATTCCTATGGATACAACAATTGCATAAAGAAACATTCCAGAACGAAGGTGAGAGATATTAAGATACTTTAGTGCAAGTCAATAGAGAAAAGTTTTTTCTTTCAAACCAGACAAAAAAATTCATACTCATGTTCTATTCAATGATATTAATATTGGATAGTTCAGATATTTATAACAGAGTAAACACTATGTTTAAAAAATGGCCTTATAAACGTTCAATACCAATATCCACTTCCAAAAATCTAGTCAACTTCAGTATATAAGAAATAACACAAAGTATTATTTGATAATGATATGTTTACGTAATAAGAATATTATAATAAGATTTATTACATACAAAAGAAGAACCAATAAATGTTTATATTATTTTTATAGTACAGTTGTAACTTTTAACTTCAGTTTCTTTTGCAAATTAAAGACAACTTAATATTAAAAGCTTATATGTCTGATATGTATACATATACCCTTTTTGTATTTACTTTTGTAAAGTGTCTTATGAACACATCCATGCTGTCATAATGTCTTACGAAATAAAATAATAATTATTGGTTTTGTGTTATTTTTAAACATTAACTGGTATCTACAAATTAAATATCTCATATAAGTTCCGTCTTCAATATACGATAAGCGTTTCATGAATAAGCAGTTATCTTTAATTAAGACTTGGGAAAAAACAGCCTGTCAATTACATAGAATAGGGTGCAGAATTCACATATGCTTGCTGTTGATTTATCTTATCAATTCCATAGATATTTTGATATTTACAGTAATATTTCTCTCCAGATTGTGTACCTTTAGTTTGATTTCAAAAACAGATTTTAGAAACATCGATAGTTCCAACTAGTTACTGATCTCCTGGTGTACACAATGTAGAATCCTACATCGTATTCGTAAAATATGTTACAAATAATATTGAACCTAGTGATATAGAGAAGTAGAGGAACATAACGCAAAGGAACATCCTTGTCTGAAAACCGATTTCTTCCGTCTAGGTAGGCAGTGGCTGAGTCTCGAACTCGATCAATAGAACCAGGTAGGTAATTACTGCTCCAATTACCTGTACAAAAATAATATCCTTTAAAAGGTGCGTGAATTCTTGTGGATTTTAAGGTTATTTGCAAGTAAGTTAGGCAATTAAAACGTTCTGTAATTTGTACCTGTACCGTTTTTAAAGATACGTTGGCTAATGTTTTTATTAAAACTTAAATAAAATTGAAAATTTTTGGAAAGAAATATTGGGAATATAATTTAAAATTAGATTGTGAGAAGTTAGGATAAAAACAATATGTAATCCTTTGACCAGTTAGTGCTGGTAATTTTAAATTATTAGGAAGGCGGTTCACTGCCTTTAATTAATCAGAACTTGTCTTGTTCTGCAGTTACGTTAGATCTGAGAAGGCTATTGTTCTCCAGTTGGATACGGCTTGGCCAATGAGAGAACACCACGGATGTCCATCAGAATTGGTGGGAAGGGGAAGTATAAAAACCACCAGCTCTTAATTTTCGCCCTTTCTTTTGGTTTTTATCGTGAATTAAGTTGATTACAGTGCGCCGTGATTCTAAATTTTTCTCGCGATGGATTTTGAGGAATGTTAAATTCATAGAAACTACAGAGCAATCTGAATAACTGATTCTCGATGAAGAATAGAGCATAATAGAACCATACAAGTTAAATTTGGTTCAAACATACAAGAAAAGTGAATTAAAATTGAAATTTGTTAATAACTTTAATTGAGATTTGGAAATTTAGTAATTTATTAATATTTAATTGAAACTGTCTTATTGTGAATTATTAAATGGAAATTAATTGAACATTAATTATTGTTTGAGAGAGTTGTATTTTGATTTGCAAAGACTTGAAAGTTAAGGTATAACTAGTGGAAAGAGAAGTTTGATTTTTTATTCTGAATTTTGAGTGAAGAACTAAGAAGTGAAAATTTTTATTTTAGTTATTACCAAGTGGTATTTGAGTTTTATATTGAAAACTTTATTATTTTATTTCAGAGGAGAGCTCTTATTTTTAGTTTGATATATTTGATTAATATTTTTAATTTTTTTCCAAAGGACCTTTTAAAATTACTAAACGGTTTGTCAATTCTTTGTGGAAAATAGAGTGATGAAATTTCTGAAACATTGAACTTGTTAATTTCCCAGTTTAAAATAAATCCATTATTTTAATTTAGAAGTGTGATTTTTTTATAAGACAAACCAGATAATATTTAATAGTTTAAAAATCTAGATTTTACAGAATATTCACTCGGAGCTTACTAATCAAAAATAATTTATATCGTCTTGGATATCTGAATATTAATATCTACGATCCAAGTCGTTATAGTACCCTAATAAGATCAGTTCCTCAATATATTAATTATATATGAGAAGGCTATTGGTGTTCGTAGAATATATGCAAAGACAAAAGATCTAGACTGGGCAGTGGATTTTATTGAGGGAAAAGTCACACAGAGGGTGTTTCCAGAGACATTTAATCTGCACCCCTGTCAATAGAGATGTAATAGAAGATATCAGCTTACCGTCCTTTGCTTTATAATCAGGTGGAGTAATTATTACACTACGTTGGGCCTTTGTGTCGTCTAGGCAGTCATCGTTCAGATAATCATATTATGTTCTCTCAGGTTAATAAGCTGAGAAAACCTTGTATTGCAATTACTCCTGTAGTAAGTTTTGCGCTGGCTTCTGGCGAGACAGGTTATTCAGAATGGGTAAAGTTGTGGTAGGTTACGGATAGAGATAAAGTCCGGTTAGTTATAATGAACAGGAATATCAGGCACTGTATTTCAGTCACGTGACCTTGGTAAGAGGGAAGGCAAGCGCTGTATCTGCCTTTCCGCCATAGCGGGCACCAACTTCAACAGTCATTCTCAGCAGTAAATTATACCCATTTAACTAACCTTACACTCCAGTATCTCGACATTAGCAGGTAGTAATGCCGCTCCTGGACATCCTACTTGTTACCCAGATTTAAGTGGCCCGATGGATTTACTGTACCACGTACAGGCCAATTAAAAGTTATAGACTAGCCAAAAGCTAAACTTTCTGGGAACTAGGGACCTGTCAAAGGTACTATACAAAATGTTATTGAGCCGTTTAGGACGTTTCACGTCAGTCATGGTAGGTTTTCTTCATCAACTCCCAAATAAGGAGGTCACGTGATAGGTAGAAGTGTAATACATTCCTGTTAAGAGTTGTCACGCAGACATGCATTGATCCAAAAATAAATAAAGAATTTCCTTGAACCAAGTCAGAAATTAATAATTAATTATATTGTATGCACTGAATCGTTCAACTTTTTTGATTATTTAAATAAAGAATGTGTGGTGAAGGTATGGCAGCACCGTAATATATATATATATATATATATATATATATATATATATATATATATTAAATTGTATAAATGGCAATAGCCTTATTTAATTTCAATAAACATTGAATCACAAAAAGTACTTGCTCCGCAAGTGAGAGATCCGGGTTCGACTCCCGGCGGAGCAAGTACTTTTTGTGATTCAATGTTTATTGAAATTATATATATATACGTGTGTGTGTGTGTGTGTGTGTGTGTGTGTGTGTGTGTGTGTGTGTGTGTGTGTGTGTGTGTGCGTATAATCAACTAAAAATAAATGAAACTGAAAACCTAAGGCAATATGCAATATACTTACCGCTGTTAGAGTCTCATGGTTGATCTGAAAAAATCCGAGGGCAAAGAATCTGACATTGTGATTAGACAGCTGCAGCAAAAAACACTTGTAGCTGGAAAATCACCACAGAATGTTATATACTTCATGGTAAACATAAATCATGTCAAAATTATACCATACATTTACATTTACATTGTGTTCCTAATATATGAATTATTTAAAAACATCCTACACATGAGCTTATACCTGAACATGCTCATCAGTTCATACGTAAGGGAAACATAAAACTGTTTTAATGTCAACTAAAATGTTACTCTATGGAATAAATTTCATTGATTGCCTTTAATATTTTAAATACTGGATATATTAGACAACTGTATGATTTTGATTGGGTTGTATGTGAAACAGTCTTGGTTTACTTTTATTTGAACTGTTATCTAAAAACTAAAAAGTTCAAAATGCCTCTTTAAATTCTTTCGCTATCACATTCAATTTGAGCTTCATCGTCGCCAACCATTGTTGTATCTCTTCAGACGAACATGGCTCCAGAGTACTGTAATATATTCCAGAATTATTGTCTGTGACAGCGTCATATTCCAGATTCTGCATTACAAGACAGAAGAACTGGAGCTTAACTTAACATTTCCTAAAATTTTACACAGTAAACAGTAAACATTATTAAACAGTAGTTTTGTGTTTATAACCGTTTAATCAATGTTGAATAAGTGTAAATGTCATGAGAATTAAGTGATTAATATTTCAAACTTCAAGAATTCTACCCATTTCTTCCGTATGAACTGGAAGGACTATACATATTATACATAATTAAAAATTTATACTTTTAGAATGAATGTATACGATCTTGCATTGTAAAGGTTCAGAGAAATACGCGGTTAATCAATTTGTTTGTTCTGGAGAATCCACCTCCTTAAGGAGAAGGTGAAGCCATTAAATCCAAATTATTTTATATTTGAGTACGTATTCTAAGTTTGCACTCCAAATATTCTTAGCAGTTATTAGTTTACTCGTTCCCTATCATTTTATAAAATGTATTCTAACAAATAATTATTTCCTCACCTCTTCCGTCACGCTTGAGTCCAGATCCCTGTTTATCAGCTTGCAGACCATCGGCGCTGTCTCGTCAGCCTGGAATAATAATATTGTATCTTTATAGTTACAGTGGCATGGCTATGAAATACAGCTGGGTATAAAATAATCTTAGTGAACTATAAAATATTATAGTTTTGCCTATTTTAATTTAATGTTTTTGGCTTCCGACACGGAAATTTGTAGACAGTAAAAATAAACAGTGTATTTAGTAAGTATATGTAAAATATAAAACCAAAGTACATATCAAACTTTGATATGTACTTAAAAGTATGTACAAGTATGTGTGCTTCAAGTATGTATATATACTTTGAAAGTTCTGTTTATAACTGTACAATCTCCTAACCATGTATACTGAAATAATATTTAGCTTATATCTGCTATTTCTGTTTCAGAAGTATCATAGGCCTCCTGAATGTCACATCGTAAATGTTTTCACAAAGCATGCTACGCCCTTCGATTTTAATTAATTGCGTATGAAACCGCGGGTAATTGATAGCATGTATATAAAGTAGTAAAATGATTAGCCAACAATAATTGGCTATTAATGTGAGATCTGGGTTGAAATCCATTCATATAAAGTAATTTTGTTTATATATTTTTAATTAAATTGCCTAGTATATAGTCAATATTAGAGGTATTTTATATTTACGCTTTTCTAAGCACATTGTGGTAAAAGCAAACAAAAGTAAATCTACACATATTTTCAAATTAATACATTATTAAATGGTATTTTGTGGTCACCTTAATTTAAATCTTTTTTTATTTTCGCCCATATAAATCCTCTACCAGAGGACTACCAGTTCTACGGTACTCCATTCATGCAACTACGGGCACATATGTGTTAAATCAATAAAATAATCATACTAACGGTGGAGACTTAATGATTCATTTTACCTTTTACCAGTTCCAAACCAACAAAAAACATTAAAATTATCAATCATTTTATAAACAACTGATCTTAGAGGGGGAATTTCTCCTGAAACGGTAGTACCACAGTCCATTATCGCAATAATGTGCGCTTTCTGTTGTAGTGTTTTATACAGGGTAGGGTATTCACAAATGTGTGTTACAAACTTCCGTGGCTGATATTTCTCGTTATTCGAAATAAATATTTCATAAAAGCATAGGTTGAATATGTCTTGTTTAGAGCAATCAATTTGCATTTTATATCAATATTATTATCTCTCAAACTAGTTAAACTAAAGAAAAAATTGGTGCATAGATTTGAATGATGACAACAACTAATGAAAACAAACTGTTCTCAGCGGTTTCAATATATAATTTCCTTTAATAATAACAAAATGGCTTATGTTTCAAACTTTTAAAGTTAAATTAAAACAAAAATTCTGGTACAGGTATACCATATTTACTCGACAACTACTATTTAAACAATTTTATTTAAATTCCAATGGTACTTGTTTTAGCGAAATCCGTTAATGCGTTAGCGATCATTTTAAAGTATATTTGCTCAAGCTAGGAACAGCAAACATCTTGTATTTTGATAGGCATTAGCAATTTTAAATAGAAAAAAATATACTTGTTGTAATATATTCTTCCTGTAACAATATATCTTTTTTGTAATTTAATGTATTCAATTTGCAATAAACAATTTTTTTTTAGTTTTAACGGAAAACACAATTTATTTTGGTAATTTTTCTCTTATATATTAAAACCAATGTTAAAATTTTGGTTTAAATAGCTAAACTAGCTTCAGAGATAATAATTTTTTATGGCGCCTAGAGGCTCTATATATTTATATTGTGAACTGTTTATTGTGATTTTAAATTATTTAAATATTTTAATTTATACCCATATTTATTTTAATTATATGTCATAAATTAGTGCCTATATTCATATTTATTACAAAAAAATGACTCTGACTCTTGAGCAAACAAAAAATGGAAAACCTCTTATCCTCCACCACAACTACAAATATAGAGAGAGCCATTGCTTGAAGAATGGGGAAAGAGCCTGGCGCTGTTTGGGGCGGAACTGTGGAGCGACGTTGAAGACCAACGCCGAGGCGATGAGACTTGGGTCGTGCAGCGGCAAACACCAAGGGCCCCATCCAGTCACCATGAGGACTCTGTCCTTGTCGCCTGCACCTACCCCGCCTGCCGCATCTCCCGCGACGCGCGCTTCCGCTTCGACGCCTGTGGCCTCGTCGGCACAGTCTGCCGCGACGCCCGCGCTCTCAAGCGATGCTGAACTCCCCGCGTCACCCGCGACGTCCACCGGCGCCTCGATCCCGGTTGTCTGTCTTGACTCTGCCTCTGCCGCGGAAGTAGCCGACCTGGTTGCCGAAAACAAAGTTCTCCAAGACCGTCTACTACAGCTCGAAGAACAGTTTAAGCACGTTTTGGACCACTCTATTGAGTCGGATACACGACTCATGCAGTACACCAACCGGGTTTTCGTGGCGTCCACGCCGCGGGTTGACTCACCTGTACGTGTCTCCGCGACTGACTGCCGCGTGCAGTGTGAACTGCCGATCAACTGCGGGGACCAGCGGTGTGCCGAGACCCGAGATCTTGTGGCCAGCCTCAGGACCACCATTGAAGTCTTAGAGGCGGAGCTGAAGTGCCTCAGGGGGAAGGAAGAATGTGGGTGTATGGGAGTACAGCCACATACGTCACCTGCTCATGCTCCTCAAATAACTGTAGGAAACAGATACATGGCCCTATCAGACCTAAACGATGAGGATACGGCAAGCTTCACAGTAGTGAGTAGGAAGAAGAAAAACGCCAGAAAAAAACAAGACTTAAAAAAACTATCCTCCCGTTCAAAAATGTGACTGTTTTAGGCGATAGCCACAGCCGTCACCTCTCTGCCATTATGAGAGCACAGACAGCCGGCCACACCAGCATCATCGGAGTCTGCAAGCCCGGCGCTGGACTCCTCCACATCGCACCCTCCCACGCCCCTCCAGAGAACCACTGCTACGTCCTCGTCGCCGGAACCAACGATTTGGCTGCCGGGAGACAGGACATCGTATTCCAGCATATGGAGGAGGTAATCAAGAGTTGCAGGATCTCCTCTAATCTCCTAGTGTCGCCTCTACCACCTCGATACGACCTGCCTCCCGACAGCCCCATCCACGAGTCCATAGCTCTCGCGAACAGCTATGTGAGCGAGTTGTGTGAACGCTACGAGGGCGTGGCGATGATGGATATCAGTGTCCTGGGCCGTGAACACTTCACCCCTCACGGCCTACACTTGACAACAACGGGGAAATCTTTGCTGGCTGGTGTGATAGTGAGGGAGTTAACCAGTCTACCTCGTCGCCGCTTCGGAACCACCGCTCCTACTGCTCCACCCCGGTCGCCATCGGCATCACCGACACCACCGACACCAACCGCCCAGCATCACAGCTACGCGGAGGCTGTGATCAGCCGACCTGCTGGGCAGTCCACCAATCTCAGGCCAAAGGAATGTCAGTCAGGCCAATCTGGTTTTTTAGGGACTCCATCTACCAGCGCCGGTCTAAATTGACTGACGCAACCCATGGAAGACGGACAATGTCAAAATTTCAAAATCAAAATTCAATACAACTGCTTCATCAAAACGCACAATCTGCCACAAACAAATTAGATGAAGTTCAACTCATGTGTGAGGATCTACAGACAGACGTACTTGTAGTTACTGAAAATGGCTTCAACAGCAAAAACATTGATCGTTGCAAAATCCCAAATTTCAAGCTGGCGAACTCATATTGTAGACAACTATCCAAAGGAGGAGGAGTCGCAATTTTCGTGAGAAAAAATTCCAACTTTGGCACTTTTTCAGTTAGGGAAACAATTGAAAAAGATTTTGAAGCAGTCGGAATCAAACTTCACACAAACAAGTCAAAATTGATTGTCATCGGAATTTACAGGTCACCCAGCGGAAACGAAGAAAATTTTTTTCCCAAATTCGAAGCCGTGCTGACTGACCTGACAAACCAAAAACAGGATTATGTCCTCATGGTTGATTTCAACATTGACGCGCTGGACAAAAATCACCCATCCACAACACGGTTTATCGATTTGTTAAGGTCTTTTGGCCTTGCGTTGTCAGTCAAAACACCAACGCGAGTGACGGCAACAACACAGACAGCAATTGACAACGTCATCACTAACCTTTCAGGTGTCGCGGTATCAGTGGTAAACACAGCCATCTCAGACCACTACGGCCAAGAGGCTGTAATTAGTGGCGAAAAAATAGAAAGGGAGCCCAAAACTACTAAAACTATAAGAGACATAAGGCCAGGTAACATTGCTCTCCTCAACGCTTCCCTTTCCAAAGAAAATTGGGATTTCTTACATATACCACAGTCAGTAGAGCAGCACTTTAAATTGTTCTCCAAAAATTTTAATTACCATCTAAATTTATGCTGTCCTACTAAAACAATCAAAGTTTGCCCGAGAAAGGTAAACAACAAATGGATCACAAAAGGAATATTGGTATCGAGAGAAAAACTTAAATTTTTCTCCGAAATTCAAAAAACTACTTCAAACGAAGATTTCAAAATTTTTTTTCGGAATTACAAAAGAATTTACAGAAAAGTGATCCAAGCTGCGAAAGCATATGATGTCTCTAAATCAATCATCTCGTCAAAAAATGTTTCTAAAACTGTTTGGGGCATCATAAACAATAAAAATGAACCACAGACCCAAATAAAAATCAAAATAGGGGATAGGCTTGTAGAGGATGCGACTGAGGCTGCGAACGAGTTTAACAGATTTTTCGCGTCTGTTGCTGGTGAGCAAGGTCCTTGTCCATCTCCTCCGCAAGTAAACCCCACGCGAAGACAGAGCCCAGTGTCATCATTGGCTTTGGGTCCTGTAGTTGAGGATGAGCTCGAAAGAATTATTCAACAGCTCCCGGCAAAAAAATCAAACGATATTAATTTAATGTCTGTGTGGCTCATTAAAAGGTGCTCAAAGCATATTGTGAGGCCATTATCCCAATTAGTCAATCATTCTTTTCAACAAGGAGTTTTTCCCTCGCTCCTTAAAATCGCGAAAGTAACTCCAATTTTTAAAAAAGATGATCCCAGCTCAACAAATAATTATAGGCCTGTCTCAATTTTGCCCGCATTGAGCAAAATTTTTGAAAAACTCTTTTTAACTAGAATGCTTCAGTTTCTAAACAACCATAATCTGCTTTCTGAACACCAATTTGGTTTCAGGAAGGGGAAATCGACTACAGACGCCGTTGTGAGTCTTGTCGAAATGGTTGTAGAGGGGTTAGAAAGTCGAGACTCCACATTAAGTGTGTTTCTCGACTTATCTAAGGCATTCGACTGTGTTGACCACTCGAAATTGCTCGACAAACTTGAATCTCATGGCATCAGAGGCGTGCCGCTCAAATGGATTAGCTCATTTTTAGGCCACAGAACACAAATCGTCCAAATCTCAAACAAATTCTCTGAACCGATTCAGCTGAGCTATGGTGTCCCTCAGGGATCAATACTCAGTCCGATTCTTTTCCTCATCTATGTCAATGACATGGTGTCATCACTACTGCATGGAAGACTTGTGCAGTACGCTGATGACACGACACTTTGTTTCACCAACAAATCAAAAACTATTCTGGAACAGCAAATCTTTCTTGACACCAACAATTGTGTCCAACATTTCAACAGCCTCAACCTCAAAGCACATTCTTCAAAATCAAATTTCTTGACTTTCGCGTTGCGATCAGGAAACTCCAATGACGGGCCAGCCGTTTTATTGGATGACTTTTTCCTGGAGGAAGTCGACTGTTCAAAATTCCTCGGAATATTCCTGGATCGGGGATTGACTTGGAATTATCACATTGATCATGTTTGCTCAAAACTGGCCTCGGGCATCTATGTATTGAGGTCTTTAGCCAAATACTGCCCCATTCAGGTACTGATGACGGCTTATCATGGCTTGATCTACCCCCACCTCACCTACGGTTTGGTGCTGTGGGGAGCCAGCGCAAACTATCATTTTTTCAGAGCATTCAAATTGCAGAAGCAAGCGATTCGCATAATCGCACAGTTAAGGTTCAGAGAAACATACAAGGAAGCTTTTAAAAAAACTGCAACTGTTGACTCTGCCGTGTCTCTACATCCTAGAAACAATCTTTTTTTGTATATCTAAATGTGCCATGACACGTGGCCGAGACATACATTCGTATGGGACAAGAGGCAGAGATACCTACCGAACTGGAAGTCACAGGACGGGGGTTTACGAACACTTGCCTTCGCAGGCAGGAGTTCGTTTTCTCAACAAGTTGCCAAATTCAATCAAAAACGCCCCAACGCCCAAGGCGTTAAAAGCTCGTTTAAAACGCTTTTTAGCGTCTCAAGCATTTTATAGTGCTGACGAGTTTATGGCATTCGACTGGGTGACCGCACAATTGGAACACTGACAACCAGCGTTGGAAAATGGGAAAATTGGCATGAGTGAATGTGGTGCGACTGAAATTCTGTATGTTTGACTGGTCTCAATGTGGAGTGATTGGTCCAAATTATAGAAAAATGACTATTGCTATACATTTTTGTAATGTTCTGGCAAAATAAAAATTATTTGATTTGATTTGATTTGATATATATAGCTCCACTAAACATTTATAACCTTACTCTAGCTTTATACTGTGTAAAGAAACAATTATATAACGATGGTATACACAAGTTACCGAGTTAGTGACTTCCGTGCTTGTGTTGATCAACTGAACTATGTAGCAGGCGTTGACTAGGATCCACGCTCCCTGGATGCCATAGGAGATGACGTTATCGACTCCGACGAGGAATAAATGAAGGAAGTAGAATGACATGATGGTTGTGTTGACGAATGAGGAGAAGACCTCAGCCATCAGCTGATCGCAGTAAAAGTCGTTGGCCTGGTGTACAGCGTCACACAGCAACCTGTAGGTGTTCATTAGAGATTGAAGCTTCTGCATCGTGCACAGGTAGTTGCCTGAAAATAAAACAAATTTCTAGCATATTTTGTAGTGATAACACTTTTATTTGCTTAAAATATCAGCTGCAAGATGTTTCCTGCCTCAATTGGGATATGCATTCATTTACTCTTCTAGTACAAGGAATAAGTACAGAACACTAAATTTTAAACAGTAAATTTGTGATATGGCTGTATTAATAATTTATTGCAATATTATAGCCTCCAAATGATATAATACGCATCAAATAGGCTACCTTTTATATTTTGGTAAAACTTACATGTTATCCCCGTAAAGACAAAGTTGCGTTGACGGCGATTTATTAACGTCTGTCGAACGACGATGTGACTTATAATTTCCTCCTTCAATTTGACATTGACCATTCTAAAGCCTTTGTTGATACTCTGAGTGATGTAGGAGAAATGGACGAGAAATGCAACTTTTCTATAGTACAAAAGTACCATAGATAGATTAGTAATCACTGATAGCGTTTTTCTAGCCGTTGATTTATAGTGCGCCAAGCTTTGAATAATCATGGCAGAGAATAGGAAGATAGCTGCGACGGTAAAGATGACTATGACTTTCATTCTGCCTTTAATCTCTGATGTTGTAAAGCGAAGATCACGATAAACCTTCTCTAAAGTTCCACAAATATCAAGAAGTCTGTCGTACTTCCGGACGCAACTGAGAAAGACGACAGCAGCCGTCACTTGGAGACAGACGAAGTTCGCAGTAGCAGCAAAATTGGCGGTTTCGCCTAATTTCCACATTGGAAGACCGTCTACATCGGCCGTTAAATTCAAGTACAGGCTAACGGAGGAGAGTATCTCTTGCAGAAGGAATATCGTTGAGACCCAAAATAGACCTGTTAACGAAAACTTAAGTTCTTCGGTTCCTTTAGAATCTGAATCATATTTAAGTGGAAGACCACTGAGTACTCTACTAAACTGAAGGATACGATTTGGCAATATTTTCATGATTCTAAACGGTAACCTCTTGTAAACTGTTAAACCCAGAATAGTCTACAGAGTTAGGTATTTTATTAATATAATGGATTGTAAACAATTTGCCGCTGTAATATTACTTTAAATCATTTTTAAAATTGCTCCATTACTTTGATTATTGTACATCAATTTTCATTACATATTCATTAGGCAAAGTGCACCTAAGTCAAAAACATACTCTAATCTTATTTACTTATGTAAGTAATTTGCGACACTCATCCATCGTTACAAAATATGAGTAAGAATTTAAAAAGACAATATGCTTACTGACCTTTAGAGGAAATATATATTTTAGTAAAGAAAAATAAAATTCTCTCTCTCTCTCTCTCTCGTGCGCGCGCTCTCTCTCTCCATTCCTCCCACTCCCCCTCCCTCTCTACCTTCCTCTCCCTCTCTACATCCCCTCTAAAATGTCTTTTCTATTCAAAAGTTCTTTTTTCTGTCACCAAATTAACCTGAGCTAGGACATGCCATTGTACTGAGACACCGCATGAGAATTCTCGTATATACTGTGAGGTTATATCTATACTTTGGGATCTTTGATCCTTCTTCCATCATACCATCACCTAATGTATCTCATATTGTAACACATATTATACCACGAAGACTGAGAACATTTCTTCCTAAATAAAGCATCTGTATCGTGTAACTAATTATTGTAATTCACAAGCTCCTTAACAATGTTACAAATGTACTTGCCTGATATTGTGTTTTATTAACTGAAACAACGTGCTGAGTAAAAATATTTTACTTAATTTTTGTATATGAAAAAACAAATTAATATGCACTACACATATAAAGTTTAGTAACTGATATTTATTAGGATAGTTTGAATCCCATAACAAAAGTTGTACATTTCTAAGATTGTTGAGTTTGTGCTTGTGCGTTTGGATTACCAAATTCCTTTACTAGAATATGAATAAAACTTAGTACCCTACGCTTTCCGATTATTTATTTCAATTATAAATTTTATTCATCCTATCTGGATTTGGCTTTTTCATGCGTACCTAAAAGTAACAAAATTAGCACAATAACTACTTTAAATTTGGATTGATTGGCATTAAGAGTTTTTGAATAAAGCACGTGAGTCATGAGTTATAAGTCATAATAATTTATTTATTATTTGAAATTCTAACGAAAACAGTCTATATAAATTTTCATCGTGTTACATCGAATAATTAATAAACATTTTCAAATCGTTAGGAAACAGAATGATATCATCGATACAACTTGAAAACGAATTATGGTTCTTACTTTATTTTTATAATGAAATGTTTTCTTCCAGTTTTCAGAAGCAATATCATACAATACGGTTTTACACGACATTGTATATCGCTCATACATATCACTTATCAACCCCTCTAACTCAGAGTCTTTGTTGAGAAGATCAGTAGACAGGACATTGCCCGCAAACAAAGCTTGCGCTCTATAGCCTAAAGAGAGTTTTGTGTCATGGATACTCATCAATTGTTAACACGAGAACCAAAGTTTGTGTGTTGGCGATGCTTGTGGAAGAGGTTGGAAAAGCTACGTTTATATTTATGTTCCAACTTTTAAGAAGAGCAATGAAATTTTATATAATAATTTATGATTATTGTATCTTATTAAG
Organism: Homalodisca vitripennis; assembly: GCF_021130785.1. NCBI lineage: Eukaryota > Metazoa > Arthropoda > Insecta > Hemiptera > Cicadellidae > Homalodisca > Homalodisca vitripennis. The sequence continues at coordinate 62,242,689 of NC_060214.1, forward strand.
AGCCTTGTGAGAGGTGTATATGTATACACATGTTCTTCATCGGGAACAAATACGAAATTGACGATAGAAAAAATATACTATAACCTGAGTAAAGTAAATGGTTATAAATTTACAACTTTAACATTTATTTTGATCGTGTAAGAAGGAAAATTTAACATTGGTGTCTGGAATCTAGGTTGCTCGAACCAGAAGTGCTCATACAGGTGAAAACTCTAAGATATTCTGCCGGATTTGCGGGTAACTGCTAGTATAATTATAGATCGTTACTCTAACGTCAAAACTCAAAATTTAGAATAAGTATAATCTTTTTAAATATAAATTCTGAATTAAAATGTTTCATTTTAGCTATGATATGCAATATTTATTAACTATATTTGTTTATATAACTGGATTTAAAAGTGAAAAACGTAACACTTAAAAATATAAAAATCTCGTAAAAATGTTAATTTAAAGTGCAACTAATAGAATTCCAAAGTGTCAACAGCTGTAATAAATAGAATCTGACAGTAAAGGCTTCCTGAAATAACTTAACTTTAATCCTACTGATTTTTATAGTCCTAAAAAGTCAAATTTATAAATAACTGCTATTATGCTATATTAAAAATATAATAAGACTAATTCTAAAATACATATTAAGACATCTATAAAAAATTTTACCCAATATTGGGTTGTATTTTTTTAATGCATGACTTAACTAGTACCTTATTCTCTTTACTCAATGATATAATACTAGAATCATAAATTTGATAAATCTCATTCAGCGCGATGTTCACCAGCAGTATTACACCTTCAGGGTATAACCTGTGATAACCCTGTGCGCCACAGGTGCTCTGTAATAGCTGTATCACATCTTAAGGTTATCCACCGCAATATACCTTGTTTGCTTAGTGATTAAAACAAGTAAGTTTTGATATATACGAGTTAGAAATTAGTATTTTATTAAACATATAGTTATCTTTGCATATTTAAATATTACAAAATGTGTATGTAAATTATTTTAAATTTAAAATTATGTAATGATTCGTACTAGAGTGCAGAACCACATTTAGACTCAGATTCATTCTTTTTGATAATAGATATAACAAATCACACCACAATAAAGTTGTAAAGTTGTTTTTAAACTTACCGTAACACTAAAGTAATTATAAAATAACAATTGCGCTAAAAGTAAAGTTATTAAATAACAAAACTATTGTAAAAAGTTTATATTGTAAAGATTTTCTGTTAGAGAATCAATTTTAAAACATCGCAGGCTTAAGAAACTGACTGAAATTTGCGTTTTAGATAGTACAATTTTGTTTATTTTAATTATACCAATGGATAATGTAAGTGTATAATTTTAATATCAGGCTTACTCCGTATTATTAGACATAGCGAGTAATAGGAATCAGTTAATAACCAATATGTATTGGATATAGATTGAAAGAATAATAGGATTTCGAACATGTTAAAATTCTTGCATCTTTTTTATATTACAGAATATGTAATATCACATTTCGAACATTAAAATATATCCTCGTTGTAAGGTGTGAAAGCAATAATTAATACATATACTCGTACATTTACTTAGGTCCTATAACGTTTGGCAATAAACTGACTGAAAACTTAAAAAAGAAAATCAATTAAGGAAAACATAATCAAAATCTGCTAGAACACAGGTAGGAAATTTCACTAGTACTGTGTAACTTGTTCTTTGTGCTCTAGGCTTATGTGCAGTAATCACTCTGGGTTCATTGCTTATGTTTAAAATCCTAAACAATTTACATACACTATTTAAATGTTTACTTTTATTTTACTCCCACTCTTTACAGGTTTAAAGTATGTACATAATATCTATTAATTATATTCACACCTGAAGCATAATATTATACAGTATGCAACATAATATAATGATATCACATGACCAAAATCCTATTGTCCTTCTAAACCTTCCAATGTTAATAACAATCTTCCACACACAGGCTATTAAGAAACAATAAACTATTAACACAGGTATTGAATCCTACATAACCAAAAGTTAAAAATTCAGGTAAGCGTTTAAACACATTTAAACGTTTTTAGATAATAAATAATTGTTATCGTTCAGTTTTTTGACACGTTAGAAATTATTTTTTGTATAACTTCTATTTTAACCTTATTAAATATTTTATGTATGCTTAGATCGAAAATCATATAATTATTGTCATGTGACTAGGACCTGACGATGAATGCTGTCGGATAGTAAAAGTTTGTCTCAGAAATGCTATGTTTATTTTGTCATAATATATTCGTTTGATTAATCCAGTTAATGTTTACCTATTCCGTATAGCTACCCAAGTCGTGTTCACACACTATATCCAATGGGCCGTCATTAAAAAAACTTTTACATGGAGTAACAAACTGTTCAAACCATCATTGAACTTTATAATGTTCATTACCATAAATTCCAATTACTTATTTGTACCTTGATTCGCTTCCCAATACATTTTACATGTATTACAATTCTAAATGTCATCCATAAAAATAAAGTGAAATGTTTCTAAAATTACAATATCAAGTCATAGGAAGTGGAATAAACTTATTTTCAAACATAGTAAATAATCCCCTCTCGTCTGTATGGGTACTTTAGACCTCCAACGGTGTGATGAACTGAGAATCAGACAACAAATACATTTAAACCTGTCATAATGATATTATAAATCCCAATGTATGCGATTTATCATTATAATTAGTGTTAGTGTTAGTGTTAGTTATAGTACTACAGTCATTCAGTAAAAACGTATATTTTGGAACCAACTACAGAATTTTATAATTACGTGTATTGATATTCTCTTGTGCATTAATATCTCAACACTTTATTCAGTAGGTTATATGCGTGACATACTGCCTATTATTTCTGTACAGATACTTTAACTACTTAGCTGCATGTAGGGAAGTTGCAACTGGGCGACCCTACGTATAGCGTTTCTAATATTCCAGGGAATATACCTCTTATTTAGCTATAAAATGCATTTATATTATTTTGTCAAAAGATTTCAAAAATATTGAATGTAACAAATATATTTAATTAACTAATCAAATTGAATTATTTTATTATTAAAGCAGTAAAATACATTTACCAGACATTTTTATTGATATAACAATTTAAAAAAATCTCCTCAAATCTATAAATCTTAATAAACTTTAAAATTAGATTCGATTGAAGTGAGGAGGTAAATGTTATTAGACAAGAGATATTGGTTCTTTAATTAAACATGAACTCTTTCGTGACTATACGTCCAAGATTTGTTAGTGTTGACTTTGTGCAAAGCTAATATTAACAAGCTGTAATATTGAGAATTATCTTTTAATATTATTAAAAATGTATGAAATCATACTGAATCTTTTCCCTTATATGGCAATGCTTTGGTTTTATTATTGAATTATCGTGTACATAAAAATAAGGATATCCATATTTATTTAAGATATTAAATTAAGAATTTTAGCTTTATCTTTATTTGTACTGTTTACAAATTCTAAATTGTATAAATCATAAACGGAAGCAAATAAAATAGCTTGACAATTAAGAAGTTATGGTATAGTCAATGCTTGAATATGTTGTTTTACGCTGTTCAAAAGTATGCATTAACTAAGTGTGCTGAGATATATCATAGCTGCAGACTATTATCACATTCGACTAAAGTTTATGAACATAGTACATAACATAGATACGTCTATATAACTGACATGACCAAACTAAATGAACTACAATCGCTCGTACTCAGTAAGAGATGGTTGTAGTCGAGGTAAGGAAGGAATGCACAAAGAATTACATAACCATTTGCAGTATTTCTTGCATTTAGTAACTATTACATTTTTAAACATCGACTAAGACATTTCTTGTACTCTCGCATCTGAATAATCGTTTATTGATGTAAGTACTGTTAATCTAAGACTCACGATTTTGGTATCCATTTCTCTGTTAATCCCAAGGGCATATGCCTGATATATACCTAATACACGTTAGTTAGTAACACTTAATGAAAATGCATAGAAGAACATAAAAAAGGACGATTTGGATTTAAAACTACTATGAATATAAATTTATTTCCGTTTTTCTACTTGATATTAATCGAAAGGGTAACTGACATATACAATATTATTATGATGTTAATTGAAACTGATCGGCCCTTTGTAAGCAGATTTAAAATTGACTGACGTGTGATTGATTTATGATAAATTGATAAATTGATTTATGCATAGCTTTCCTATACCTCGATATTTTTATATAACTTTAGGATTTAAATATAAATTAATGTTGATTGAATATAGTAACTGGGCGCTTTTAAAATGAAGGGACTGGAGGTTAGTGGTCATAATTATATTCAAATCTAGTCTTGTCAATTAGTGGGTGTTATGATGTACAAACACTTTGGATGAACGTGCTAGGCGACAAAACTTTAACGAATATAAGCGACTTTTAAAGAACGAGAAAACGAACATTATGCTCCTTTTTCTGTCACCGCGAGTTAGTTCTGAACAAAATAACTTCAAGTATTGAGTTTAAGGTTTAGAGTGTAGTAAGAGGTATTTGAAACAAAATAAGGTGTGTTTGAACAATCTAAACGCATCTTTCTGTATATATATATATATATATATATATATATATATATATATATATATATATATATATACATATAGACATATACATATATACATATAGAAAAAAAGGACAGTAAGACATGTAAGGTTTTGTAGTTTGGTTTAGTTTAAGATTAAGGTTGTGACATATTTTGAGCAAGGGTTGCTGTGAGAGGATTTAATAATAGGTTAGATTGGGCAGTACAAATACCCTCAAATGAACCAACACATTTATTTGTGACCAACATTTCATTAATTTGATTAATTGATTGCGTCAATCGACATATTAAGCACAAAACTTAATGTCTTAATACTTTGAAGACATATTTAATATTAAATTTATTCATTACAATTTATTTTTGAATTTAATTCATTAGAACATTTACTAGTAATTTTTGTAGTGTTGCAATAATAATGAGTTCATGGACTAACATGAGAAACTTTTCTTTAAAATAGCTAAACATTTACAATGAATTTATATTTTCGAAATTGTGAACATTTAAATAGATATGGGAATTGAAAATGATTTAATGAACCCTAAAATATACTAAGTTCTTAAAATTACTTACATTTTAATTTCACATCACACTTATACGCCTAGAGATATTTTTCCGCACACGAACACAAACACTCCCGAACTTCACTTTTCGAATTCCCGGCCTCGACTTCCACCTCTCCTCCTTGTTCTTCAGTTTTGATGTTCTTCTCCCGCCAGCTCATTGACCACGCCTCTGCCAAATCTCTCCATCATAATTGGTGAGTAACAATTTTTCCATATCAGCATGGCTGTCCCTTACATTGTCGCACGGTTTTTACAAATAAGCATTTCCTGTTTGTTCACCATCGGCGTCTGGGCGGATGTGCGTATCTACTTACATCCGGAGGATGTTTGTCTCGAATTGCAATACGAGACTTCCTTTCCAGCAACTATCTGTACATCTATTCTATGAATTTTATTTTACTAATAATACATATGTCTTACATTCCCCTGGCTTAATGACGATTCTACCTACGAATCGTACTTATAGTCTAATTAAGGGTTATCCATTGGGTAGGTCCACGTTCATGTACTGTAGGCTTCAGAAATTTTATTTTGATGTTATTAATGTGGATGAAGTAGAGGGCTATAAAAAAGAAGTAGTGTTATTATAGAAGTCCAGGCTAATAAATGTACAAAATGAGTTCCGTGTTGTTTACTATGTTTTTGTCGTCGTGTTTTAGCTGGAAGTGGTGTTGTCTTTGTAGATTGTGAACAAAGCAGGTTGAATGCGCAGGTAGCTCGGAGAGTAGGTAGTGTTGTTGTGTTGAGAATGCTGTGTAGACATCTTCCTTGTTGTCTGCCAAGTCATGTATTTGGTGTTATGTCGCAATGTCACAACACCATTCGAAGAAATCTCCGACGAACGTGAGCGATCTTCTGTTTCTATCTGGTTGCTGTCTTTGGATGAATGGGAGGTGTTCTGCTACCATTTGTTGATGTATGAGGGTTTGTAATGTGGAAAGGTTGTTCTGTATCTTGCAATAGGTTTTGGGAGTTGTTGAGGGTTTTTAGGGCAGAATTTAGAGAGGGTTCGTTTTTTGGGTAAATTTTGTTGTATGTTGAAAGGAATTTTGTATATGATAGGGATGGAACTGATATAAGGTAGTGTCTGAGGCATTGGAGTAAAGTACGCTCCTGTGAAGATTTGTACTAGAGGCTTATTGGGTTCTTCTGTGTTGTGGGTTGATGTGCTGGCAAATGTGGTCGAAAGAGGCATGGCAAGTGCTGTTAGTAGTAGTAGGAAGTGCTGTGAAGACTCAATTTGTCTCGTGGGTGGTCGGGACGGTTATAGTGCTGTAGACTGGTGTCTTGTAGATTGGTGTCTTGTAGACTGGTTTCTCGGGTTGTGTTTGGTTTTTCTGGTGTCATAATTCTAAAACTTAATATCTACAGGTTACATATACATTTCAGTTTATATATTTTGTAATTAATTCACATTTATGTCTAAGGTTTTTATTTACAGAAATCTTTTAATGACCTCCTCGATGGTGTGTCGTATTTCCCTAGCTCTATGTAATAATATTTACTAAGCATCTTGATCTCTAGTGTTCTTAAATAAGGTTCGAAATTATGTTAATTTATTATATTACAAAACGATACTACGCACCTTTGTTTCTGAGGAATATGTAATATCCTTCTTTGTGCTTATTGTCCATAGTCATTATTATGATCATAATATATGTTGCCTAATCAAGGCTGTATAGTTTGTTAATGAGCAATATTGCTGTGCTAATACATGCTATGTAAATATATGTTACTTTCCTTCAATGTTAGATTAGCTATGTAATAATTAAACATGTTATATAAGTCATTTACATGTCATATATTGAAGTATTTGTTTATCCTAGGAATTATATAATATAGAACATGTATGTCTCTTTCTTTGAGATGCATCTCAGGAAAATTGAGTCTTGTAGGGTATATTATGTTAACACTGCTATCTACTAAACTTAAATAAATATGATATATGTAGTACACTTTATCATATTTTATATTCTTTATTACTAGGCTATGTATACACGTATCCCTCAGGTAAGTATAATATGTACATTGTGTCAAGTTTAGAGTACGCTTTGTTACTGTAGTAAACGAGTACGTGGGAAACATTACTTGCATACTAAGCTGTCTGAACCACCAGGGCCCTTGGCGACCCAGACCGCTGGTACAAGGCAATGCCCCCCTAGTCATAGTCACAACATAGTCGGTGTAGTATAGCGTGGGAAGTTAGTTGAGTTAGCAGAAAACTTATCTGCCTGGGAGACATACCAGAGTCACGGTCAAGTCTTTACTAGCCAGTCTAAGTACGGTTACCGTGGGTTACAGGCTCTGATCGTGTCGTGTCGTGTGTGCTGTGTTAGTGTCCTGTGTATTGGGATTATCTATACCAATATCTTTGGTACGTGTATCCTATCACTTAATCACTAAATTACAGTAAACCTCACATTAAAATATAAAGTTAGGCGTTTTAATTTTCTAAAACTTTTATGTCTTTATTCTCTAATCGTTTTCCGACACAACATCGAGATTTTAATATACATTTTTATTTCTGTTAGACTTACTTCAGTGACTCTCAAGGTTATATAACGTTATAATGAATCATTCAAACCGTAATCAAGTTAACCGGTCTCTCAACTCCTGGAGTATAATACCTATTTTTTTAAAGCGATTCTTGCGTGACTATGTAGTAGCTTTTTAACCTCATATATTATGAAAGTATTGCGAAGATACTTTTCACTCTCTTCAAATTTTTCTACAAGGCAGTGAGTGCATAGTGATGTTCATGAGAAATATTGCATATATTATTCTTGAATATTTTATTATTGCTCAAGTTCCCTTCATATTTGTTTTATATTCTCTTATAGAATAATTTCATTCTAGCAACATGTATTGGTTGTTCTGTTAACCTTCCCCTGTGGTAAATTTCTACTGCATATGTCACTTCGTTAATTTTTTTCTTGACAACGAAAGGACCTCTAAATGGTGTTTGAAATTTACTATATTTTTTTGTGTGGTCTTTCGGGAAATGGACCAAGACTTCATCGCCGGGGTTTAAATCCAAATGAGTTTTGTCACGGTCAAAAGTATTTCTTTTGCGCTTCCTGGGCTTTTTTCATGATTTTCGGCATATCTTTGCGTATTTGCTCTAAAATTTCTATATTTTTCCAACACCATTTTTTTCGGGATTAACCTGTAATATATACAATCAGACGGTAAGTTTAGCTTCGTAACCAAACATGAGGTAGTGCGGTGGTGTGTAGCCTGTTGAAATGTTTACAGACGTGTTTGTAGGCAAAGGTAACTATCTGTACGTATTTTGACCAAGTTTGGGGTTTTTCCACAACGTAATGAGATATTGCCTTGATTAGCGTGTGGTTGTATTTTTCAAACCGCACCTTGTACTTGTGACATATAAGCAGCGCCTGGCCTTTGTTCAATCCCGAGTGCATTTAGTAACTGTTGAAATTTACAGAATTCATAAGTGTGTTCCTCTGTCATGATTAATAATTCTGGGAAATCCAAATGTGCAGAATAGATTTAATAATTTTTGCGCTACTGTGTTCGCATCTGCATTTCTACAAGGGGTTGCAAATGCCATTCTTAGTGCAGGCATCGGTCGCAACTAGGATATATTTGTAACCATTACTTTGTGTAATATTACCAACAAAGTCTATTGTTATTCCTGTCAAAGGGTTTTATGGAGGGTGCAATAGGTTGTAGTAGGCCGTAATTTTTGTTCGTTTTTTGGCCTACGTAGTTGACATTCTTCACAAGTTTTTGTATATTGGAGGATATCACGGTACATATTCGGCCAGTGATATCGTAATTTTATTTTTGAAGCTGTTTTGTAATGTGATAAATGTCCACCCGTGTAGGGGTTGTCATGGAATATTTTTAATGTTTCTTGTGTTTGTTTTTTGGGGTATAGCCAATAAGTTCTAGTTTTCTCGTCCGTTGAAAGTTTTGAAATATAACAATCCATCTATTTCTTCGTAATGTCTTGAAGCCCGTCTGATTTTTTATTTACCGCCTCAGGTGAGGTCATCGCAAGGCGTTATTTGTTTTAAATAACTGTCTTGAGCTTGTAGTAGGGGTAGATTTGTCTGTATTAAAGTATTGACAGTTAAACACACGTCCGTAAATTCTTCATCCAAAGGTTGTTCTAAAGGATTTCTGCTTAAGGCGTCTGCTAACACGTTTGTAGCGCCACGTTTATGTTTTACTACAATGTCGTAGTCTGTTAATGACAGTGCTAATCTGTTTAATCTAGTGGAAGTGTGCTTAAAAATTTTTATAAAACTGTAATGCGGCACAGTCCCGTATAAACTGTTGTTTGTCTACCAAGCGTGAATTCTCTGAAGTAGTTCACAGCATAGGTTAGTGCTAGCATTTCACGTTCAGCATTACTGTAACGCATTTGGGTATTTGAATATTTTTTTGACATGTAATAAATTGGTTACATTCTATTATTTTTCTTCATCTAACTGTACTAACGCTGCTCCGCATCCAATCAAACTTGCTATCTACATAAATGTGTGCTTCCCTGTTGTCCTTCCAATGTGATAGTAATGGTGGGTTTGTCAAAATTTGTTTGATTTTTTATAAAAGCCTGTTCACATAGATCCGTCCATTTAAATGCCATGTTTTTATTTGAATCTTTTATTATCTCAGTAAGGGGTTGTGCTATTTGGCATAATTTTGGATGAATCTGCGGAAGAAATCCTGAGCATCCTAAAAATTGTCTCACTTGCCTTACACAAGTTGGTCTTTTAAATTCGGTGATAGCTTCTACTGACTGTTTTTGGGGTAAAATGCCTTCCCCTGATACCTCGTGTCCTAAAATGTTTACACTTTTGTAGAGAAATTTACACTTTTTTGTATTTAGTTTCAAATTAGCTTTTCTAGTTCCTCTAATATAGTTTTCTAGATTCATGTAAGTCATTTTCAAATGAGGTCACCAAAAACAAATTAGGTCATCCACGTAACAGATGACTTTATTATAAAGGTGACGGTTTAATATCGCATTCAAGGCTTTACTAAATAATGTGGTTGAAGTTGAAAGTCCCATCGGCAGTCGGCAAAACTGTAGAAGTCTATCAGGTGTTTTTATGGCTAGGTGTGCCTATCTTCTCTCCTAACCTCCATGGAATAAAATGCATTTTTTAAGGTCTAATTTTGTAAATGTGTGCGCTTTGTTCAAAGAGGTTAAAACTCAGGTTTACTGAAAGGAATGGGTGGGCATCTGTTTTCAACTGTGCATTAACCTTCCTGAGATCAGCTACCATTCTGTCGCTTCCATCTTTATTTTTCACTAAAAAATACTGGGCTTTGCATATTCTGTGTAATCCTGACATTCCTCTAATATTTTGCTTGTACTAAATCGTCCAATAATTTGTTTAATTTTTCCCCTTTCTGTTTTACTCTGCCTATAACGTGGTGAGTTTACAGGTTTCGTATTTGGTTTTAATTCGAGTTGAACAGGAGGTATGTTTGCAGGAGTTTAAATCGATTACCTTTGTTGTAAATATGTGTCTGTATTTTTGTAAAACGTCAAGGACTTGTTTGTGTTCTTGGAGGGTTAAATTGTGGTGAGATATCAAATACTATGCCGTCCTTATCTGTCATATTGTTTTTCCTGTGTCAGTTGTAGTGGTATGGTGTTCCAGGGTAGGCTGTGCTTCGAGAGTTGGGTAATGTATATGTCCTCATCGTAGTATGTGCGGGTATCCTTTTTGGGAAATTTGATGCGTTATAATATTTACCAATTGTATCTGTACCATCTTCCCCTTCTGAAAGATATGCATGACATTTCTTTTTTATTCTTAGATTCCTATCTGTTTCGATGGCTGTTCGAGACTCGATACCTTTTTAAGGAGCTAATCCTAATATGCTGATGTGGTGCTATAATTATGTCTTGTGGGGCTGTTACATCTGTTATTTGCTGTACTTCTAACTCCTGTGTGTTTTTAAAATTCTTGATGTCTAACTGCCACTGTTCATTCATAGGTATTATATGTTCAATCTGATATTTGGTAATTTTTATTGTTTTATTTTTATAGTTTAACTCCACGCAGTTTCTGAAATAGGAATATGTTTCCTACCAATATAGGGCTGTTTAGATCAGGTGTCACATAAAACGTGTCTTCAAGTTATTACTTTGCCAATTTTTTTATGGCGATCTTTGTTGAACCCAAAACTGTTAATGGTATACCGTTAGCCGATATCAACGAGGGTATGTTGCTTAGTATTTAATTTTGTTTCACAAACTAGGTCTGCTCTAATAATGTTTATGTTACATCCTGTATCTATAAATGCAGGGTACTGATGTCGAGGGTTTGTGGTCAAGGCTACGTCTATTGTTAGGACAGATATCTTCTTCGTAGTTTTATTTTCGCAATTAAATATGAGTTCATAAATATCCTCTAATAATAATGTTTTATTTTTCCTCGGTCTGTGTATCCTGTCTTGCGTTATTTCTTGCAAGTTAGTACAATCTATCATATTCTGTTCTTCTGTTGCTCTATGTGATTTAAAAAAATATGTATAGTGGTCTATCTCAAATGGTTTCTTCCAATCCAGTATTTGTGTTTACCTCCCCCATACTACAATCTGGGTCCTGTTTTACGTGCGCTACTACCTTTAATACGCTAGGTTTTATCTGTCCTGTGAAATTTTCTGAGACTGCAAGGTTTCTTGTAAAGCTGGGTTTTATTTATATTTGTTTGTCCCGAGGGGTTTTGGTTCGCTTAGGGTTGGTGTTGGATTGAAGACAGATTGAAGTTTTATGGTGTGTATAGGCTTTTGCATAATAGGTTGTTCAATTTCTTCCATCTTCTTTAAGGGTGGGAATTCTTGATTATAATCTATGGCTTTAAATATCACTTCTGAACTGGTCTTTCCAGGGGTTGATAGTGGTATTACTTTTGGGTTAGTTGGAGTAAATGTCATAGACTTTATACATTTGTATGTTTGTCGATTTCCTTTGGTTAAAATCTATAGTGTTATTTGTTTTCCCCGCTTTTTAGTAAGGGGGAAGTTCAGTAAGGGTTAGTATAACCTCCCCCTATTTTCGTTTTTTTTGTTGATTCTGTTTTTATAATAATTTAGACTTGTAACATGATTCGATATTGTGGTTTGTTCGCTTGCAGTACCTGCAGAACAGCTCTTGTGTATTGTTGGTTTTAGGTGCTAAGCGGTTACTTTGGGGTTGAGAAGTTAATGAACGTTGCTTGAACCAACATTGTTCAGTATTATGGTTGTCTTTACGGCAAATAGTGCAATACCTATTTTGTCTAGCAGGTTGTATTTGGGAATGGTTTTGTCTTCTCCTATCACTGAAAAGTAACGTGTTTATCATAGGTGGCCTTTGGGTTTGTTTGGGGTAGTTTGGGCTTTCATATGTCTATTCTGGTGAGGACTAGGTGTTCTATCATATCTTGGCTTATATTTTTGAGTTTTCATACGGGGATGGAGACCTTTCGTACCTGTGGTTATGATTTGAAATTTGGTTTGTAGTTAGGGTTAGCTACTAAATTGGTTAGGGTGTTACACTTCTGATTGTAGTTTATGGATGATGTTTTGTTCATATAAGGGTGTACTATAGGGTCTGTTTGCTGCAACCCTATTGTAACCTTTCTTTGTTTTTCATTTGTGTTAGAACTAGTTGTTCTGTAATTTTTTAAATTAGTCTCTAGATCACTTATAAGGTGTCGTTTTTCAGTCCTATAACTCGTTCACAGATTTCTGGTTTTAGTCCCTGTATGATAAAAATGTATAATTGCTTGTCCTGTATTGTAGGTCATATCTTCGGCATGTTGTTAATATATCTAAAAAATAGTTTAGTGTTGGCTCGTTCTCCTCCCTGTATTTTGTGTTCTAAAATCATTTGTAGACTCTGGGTTTGTGCTAATGGAGTGAAAGCCTCTATGAAACTTTTTAGCAAGTTGATCCCATTGTATGGCTTCCCCTCGTTGTTTTTGCTTATAATATTTGAACCAAGTTAGTGCTGTGCCTGATAAATTGCGCTGGGAATAAATTAACTTTAGTGTTATCTGTCCATCTGTTTGAAGTTGCTGCAACTAAGAATTTGTCTAAAAAATCTTTGTGGATTTTCGCTCTGGAGACCTGTGTAAAAGTCCCAGCTGATATTAGCGGTATGTTTTCCCCCATGGTTGCTGTGTTAGGTCTGTCAGGTTAGTGTGAGTGGCCTCGTAATGTTGTGCTAAGGTTGGGGGTGCTTGTGTCTTGATGTCCCGCCTCAGGGTTATGTAACTGTGTCATATAAATTAGTTCTCTGTGCTAGAAAATCCTCGATTGTAGCAAGATCCTTATAATTTTCCCTGTCCTCTTCACTAAGGTGAGTCTTTCGTGTAGTTAAATTATTAAAGATGGTTTTAATATTAGGGTGACTTGCGCTTATACGTGTTATGTTCTTAAGTGCCGCTAGGATAGGTCTGAGGTCCGCTACAGTGTCTGTGTCTCTAGATTGTATTCCATTTTTATTTAATATTTTTACTATGTCACTTTTGGAAGTCCTGTATGTGTCTAGTGGTATTAAATCTTCATGTAGTATGGTTTCCATTTAATAATACATGTCCATTGACGTACCCTAGTTAGTTTACTTGGCGTTACTCTAATTACGGGTTTGAAAATATTTTTTGAGTTATTGGAAATTTAATTTATCTTTTAGGTAAATTGAGTGGTTTGTCACTGAAGTAGGCTATTTTAGTTAAATACTTTCTTATAAATATTATTTAGTTTCTAATTTATACCTAGCCTATGAAACTATGTGCTCGCCCATGTGAGGAATTTGAATGCCAAATCGAGTTTTAGCGCCTCCACCATGTAAGGTTTTGTAGTTTGGTTTAGTTTAAGATTAAGGTTGTGACATATTTTGAGCAAGGTTTGCTGTGAGAGGATTTAATAATAGGTTAGATTGGCAGTACAAATACCCTCAAATGAACCAACACATTTATTTGTGACAACATTTCATTAATATTTGATTAATTGATTGCGTCATCGACATATTAAGCACAAAACTTAATGTCTTAATACTTTGAAGACATATTTAATATTAAATTATTCATTACAATTTATTTTGAATTTAATTCATTATAACATTTACTAGTAATTTTGTAGTGTTGCAATAATAATGAGTTCAATGGACTAACATGAGAAACTTTCTTTAAAATAGCTAAACATTTACATGAATTTATATTTTCGAAATTGTGAACATTTAAATAGATATGGAATTGAAAATGATTAATGAACCCCTAAAATATACTAGGTTCTTAAAATTACTTACATTTTATTTCATATCACACTTATTACGCCTAGAGATATTTTTCCGCACACGAACACAAACACTCCCGAACTTCACTTTTTCGAATTCCCGGCCTCGACTTCCACCTCTCCTCTTGTTCTTCAGTTTTGATGTTCTTCTCCCGCCAGCTCATTGACCACGCCTCTGCCAAATCTCTCCATCATAATTGGTGAGTAACAATTTTCCATATCAGCATGGCTGTCCCTTACATTGTCGCACGGTTTTTACAAATAAAGCATTTCCTGTTTGTTCACCATCGGGCGTCTGGGCGGATGTGCGTATCTACTTACATCCGGAGGATGTTTGTCTCGAATTGCAATACGAGACTTCCTTTCCAGCAACTATCTGTACATCTATTCTATGAATTTTATTTTACTTATAATACATATGTCTTACATTAAAAAGGAACATAATGTTCGTTTTCTCGTTCTTTAAAAGTCGCTTATATTCGTTAAATTTTTGTCACACACACATATATATATATATATATATATACATATATTCATCTTTCTTTGGTTTCACATTTTCATTATATGCTACAAATGTTTGCTCAAAAATCGAATATTGATATTTACAGTTCAGTGCCTCCAGGGACTACAGACATTTCATGGAATTTACAACATTGCTAGGCCCTAATACTCTTAGAATCTGAAAACTCTATCATCTGGACTCCTAATATGATGGAATCCTTTAAATGCCCTTTAAGGTGAAAAGTTATATTCAGAACAAAAATTTAATGTCTTACATCACTGTAAGATAAGTGAGTATGGAAAAACTTATTTTTGTGGTGGCAATAAAAATGCAATGAAATAAAAGAATTTGCGATCAAAATAATTACACAGTAAAGAAAGGTACGTCTATCTATCCTCAATAAAATCCTTATAGACAGAGTATTACAACTTAAGAGAACTTTTCTGAATCAATAGTGATAAACTATCCATAATCTAACAGTAACCATGTTTCACGATTTACACAATAAAAAATGTATAAGTGAAAATTATTCTGAAACCAACGGAAGACGGTTTTAATATTATTTTCAAAAGTTATGGTGCAAATTAAATGAAAGTGCCTAGATTGTTTTGTATTTTTTTGTAAAATTTATAAATAAATAAAACAAATACTGATAGGATTCCTCTTGTGTTGTTCAGCAATGTTTTATGTAATATTTATGTCCTGTGCTGCTCTCTGCCAGATGGCGACAAAACCAACACCAATCCTGTTCCGCCTTATGGTTGAAGTAGTTACACAATGTTTGTGTCTCGTTTTATGCCATTTTCTAATCGAGTAATGTAAGTGAAAGTTTCTACCTACTAAAGCTAGGCCAAAAACCTCCTGACATTGTATTGACAAACTTTAGGGATTTACCTAACACAAATAGTAACATTTTCAGAGATGTTTTTTAACTTTGATATTGACTTAAAATTCACTAAATATGTTCAACTGAATGAAATCTGTGGTAAAACAAGATCAACAACAAAACATTAATGTAAATTGTCATATCACAATTTTCTACCTTAACTTATGTTCATATTCTTGCTCTTTGTTATTCTTACACTTAACCGACGACAAATTGGAATTTTTCAAATTCATTTTAGAGGGTTTGATTATTTAAATTTAATTAAAGATGTGAATAGTAATGGATTATATTGGAGGTATAAACTTGGCTACACAAAACCAGTAGAAGTAAAAAGTTAAAAATATATAATCCATGATTTTGAATACTGGATTAAAAATAAAATACTACTCGCTTCTGTGATCTCTATAATTTCATATATTATATGAAAGGCTACACTCTCTAACTCACTAACTATCACACATAGAATCACTAACTCCAACTTCCTAATATCTTAGAAAGTTGAAACTTGGCATGCGTATGCCTTATGGCTTAAATATATAAACTAGAATTTTTTCGTAATTTACATAATCAATAAATACGAGTAATAATCAGTATGAGTAAAATTAGGGTTGCAATCCGTAGATATATATTTAGTTTTTAAATTTTTTTGATGGAATAGAAGGATAAAATTTGAAACACATGGATCTTGTGTTCTAAACAAACAAATAACAGTTTTTTCATGAATGGAATGAAATATCAGAAAGATATATATATATATATATATATTTTTTTTTTCCACTTACACATTTGACACATACGTTTCTATTGCTTTCAATAGACGAAAGAATTTTCTTCTCGACGATCAACTATTCAAGTAGTTTAAATATAATATCTACACTACTAAAACTATATTTTTATTTTTTAATTTCCCGCTGTTCCACAATGATGAAATTTGATACCTATGCGCCTCGTGCTTTCTGTAGAAAAAAGAAAAGACTTTTTATTCGAATATAATAACCATTCTAGTGATTGTAACTCGTAGAATATGTATATTATGTATTTTAAATTCCTGCTTGTGTATTTTAAATGATGACTTCTGAAATACACTTATCTTATTATAGGATGCTTCCTATATTATTTAACTATTTATAGGAATCTTTATTTTTTTTAATTAAGAGAATTGTAAACTTATATAATAATTGAATTGTAAGATTGTGATCCTTCCGGCAGTGCTGAATTTCTTGTCGATTCGGGTTCGAGGAATGCTAGAAGCTTCCTTTTGTATTGAGGTATTGAGCATAGGTTACAGGTCTGGGTTGGATAGGTACCATCCAATTCAGACAATGTGTTTGCTCAATTTTGATTGGCCAATGTGAGGTTGATCAGATGGTGGGAGGGATTTCTAGATCCTTCCGGTGGACTCAACCACGTTTTCCAGGGGATTCTTTGCTGTGTGCTCAGAGAGAGAAGTCGTGTAAAGTGATAGCCTACTCTTGCCGTATTGATTTTTCGGGAAGAAGGTTGAGTTTAAGATAAAAATTTCTTTTCAAAATTTAAAGTCTCAAGTTCAAATTAATTAATCTATAATAGTCATTTTGATTACTTGGTGAAGTCTTCAGCAGATGTGTGAGGTACTGTGAAAGTTAGAATTTAATGTTGAAATAGAAAATTACTTGATGATATTTTCCTGTTCAATTTGGTTTAATCAGGAATAGCCTACTAAAAAAAGAAAATGTATTTAATGTTCTGAGATTCTATATACATTTTAACAAGTTGCTAAATTTAACATTCAAAGCCAAGGGAACAATTCTGGATAATTCAATAATTTGTAAATTGGAAATTTACAGAAAATAAGTAGTTTGAAATTGATACAATTTTGAGTTTAACTGGTTGGACATAGTCTTTGTTCATATATTAAATATTAATATTACCTTAATTTGTTTGATTTTTATTTTGAGAAGATGGCTTATTTTATTATTTGTTTCATTTTATATTGAAAGAAGATTATTTTATTTTGAAGTTTAATGAAGATTTTTATTTTGAGTTTGTGTTGAAAAACATTAGCACTGAGAACTTGAAGGACACAATTATTGAATGATTGATTGATTGTTAATTTTAAGACTGGACTTGTGAACTTTTGATGGGTTAAAAATATGAAATAATTGAGAATAAATTCAAAGTAAAAAAGATAGCTTGGCGTTGCTGTATTATTGATTTAAAATTTTATTAAAATTACAATTATTTTATACTGAGTTTAATTATTGAATTCCGTTGGAACTTGTGCATTCTTAAAATAAAGGGTTATTAGTTCAGAACACAATTGATCGCTCTTATACTAAAACAAAAATAGTTGTAATTGGTTTATAGAAGATAACCCTACTATAGACACGTTACACTTATGTTGTGTGTATTATTCTCATACGCAGTAAACATATTTCATAAAGATCAAATATCCGTAATGGTCTAAGAACTAATTCTAGTTTGACAAATTCATGGAGTCCTAGAATGATTAAATTTATACTTTCTATAAATATACACGAGACGTGTCTTATGCCCTCAAAAGACAAGAAAAAGATTATTTATGAAGATCAATAATTATCCATAAGGGTTTAATTGTGTGAATTGTGTTAACATCAATAGTAAAAGTATATTTTTGTTTTCCAACTTATCGATATCGTTGGAACATAAAATATAAGAAACATGTCTTATACTTTTAAAAGAATAAATTTTTCATGATGGTCAACTATCCACTGAAAACATCTTGGAATAAACTTTATGCTATTCCTCGATTTACCTATCTTGTTGAGCCGTGACAAAAAAGCTAAATTTAGTATAACATCGTATGAATATGATTAATTCCATCCAGAATTGTTCGTACTCATACAAAACCTGAACTAATAGACAGTTGCAGATTACCCTTTAGACAAATTGACTATTTTGCTCAGGTGGTTAGAATGTCAACAAGTGACTATAACTTTTTTCAGGAATGTGAATTTAGCTATTTAAAGATAATCCAATTGATAACCTATGTCGTACCTGTTGTTCAATAGAAAAGTGCGTGCAATATCATAGGCAACTGCTAGTAATTTAATAAAACGTATTGTGATAAGTGTGAAAAAACACAAAATGTGATTAAAATTGCAGCACAATAATACTTTTATGTCATAACTTACAAATTAAAATATTTATTAGCTACGTTTACTACAAGAAAGTATTGATAACGAATAAAATGAGAAGATTTTTTATCCTAGATAGACATTAATATTAATCATGCTCGGGTTTGACCACCTTAATCTTGAATCTTGTTACTGACCGCTGGGTCGTCGTCTTGTATGTACCTTGCTAGTAATTTTAAGGGACTTCATGCATATTTATTATTTTAACTCCCTTCGTATTCCTTTCACAATCCTGATTAACTATGTAAGGTACTTAGTTACGTTCTCGGTTAGTTGATATTAAAATTATGAATATTTTCATAACTGTTGTAAACATTATAAAATGTATAATTATACATTATAAATGTATTTTTATGTTTATTTTGCTATTGCCTTATTGTACGTGATTTGACAGGTTTTAGGCTGAAAATGGCTACTAATTTGGCAGAATTTATTGTTGTAGTGCTGTTGGTTGGGACTGAAATTCCTAGTAACTGGGTGAACAATACTCACAATTAATGGCTTTCCTTTTCATTATAATTCCATCAGCGTCTGATACAAGATTTGTGGTTACCTAAAAAATGAAAATACAGGAGACCAGCCTTGATGATTGTACATTTGTATATGGAAGGTATAAAGTATACGTTAGTCTTGATCTGGAACTCACTTTGGAAAATATGTTAAAGTATAATGAAACAGATATTGTATCTGAAATAAAGAAAACAGATTGCAGCACCTATTATTGTAGATTTATTATAACATTATCGTGGTTATTGGAACATCACTCTAATTTTTTGATATAATATTTCAAATCTGTTAAGGAACAAATGCACATTTCTACAGTTACATTGAATACTAATAACAAATTCTCAGCCCCATATATCACGTATTGGGGCTTGGAGCTCGCACACTCAATTTAACAGAGAAGAAAAATCGGAAGTCATGCATCATTGTATTTAATAGTAGTCACAACATATAAAAATAAATCCTGAAATTATTACAACATGTTAACACTCCAACATATTTAAATGCATGGGGATATTATGAGATTAAAAAAAGAAAACAAAAAAGATACATTAATTAAAGACACAGACAAATGTGTGTTTTTGTGTGTGTAATCACTTTTAAGACTTGGAAGTTTAAAACTTGGCAGCTATTATTTTACTTATATATATATATATAAGTAAAGTTATGTCTAATTTTATATATATATATATATAATTTCAATAAACATTGAATCACAAAAAGTACTTGCTCCGCCGGGAGTCGAACCCGGATCTCTCACTTGCCGGGTGAATGTGCTACCATTACACCACAGAGCGCTTACTTTTTCCGATTCTATTATTTTGTATTTGGCCGTATCTGTCACATATGCGTTTAAATAAGCAAACTAACATATGATCGGAAGACCAAACACCTGTCAAACGACTTTTATTTACGTTAAATTGTATAAATGGCAATAGCCTTATTTAATTTCAATAAACATTGAATCACAAAAAGTACTTGCTCCGCCGGGAGTCGAACCCGGATCTCTCACTTGCCGGGTGAATGTGCTACCATTACACCACAGAGCGCTTACTTTTTCCGATTCAATTATTTTGTATTTGGCCGTATCTGTCACATATTCGTTTAAACAAGCAAACTAACATATGATCGGAAGACCAAACACCTGTCAAACGACTTTTAATTATATATATATATATATATATATATATATATATATATATATATATATATATAATAAGATTTGATATACTATAGATACATACCATTAGATGATTGTACTCGTATTTGCTAAGTTGTTGAATACTAGCAAACACATATAAAATATTAAATAAGTATTAGAAACTTGTATTAACACTATTTTTAAAAGAAAGCTTATGGAGAAGACTTTTAACAATATTCTTAAAATTTGAGATGTTGGATTTTAAATTAATCTACTAGGCGTTTATTAGTTATGCATGTAATTAATAAGTGTAATAAAAACGAATACACATAGAATGGATTAGGAATAAAAGAAAATAACAAACGAATACATATCTAACTATGAGTACTGGTAGCAGTGACCCGCAGCTTTGCACGCCATTTCCTTTGAAATAAAAGTTACGTCATAGGCATATCTTTTTAAATTTCATAATAAACATTTCTGAAAATAAGTAATGAACATTGTAAGACATTCGAATCTTCTTATCCATTTCTGATTAATACGACCTATAGTTTAAAGAGCAATGCTTTGGGGGGACTAAATTATGAGAGTAAAGAGTTGTTGTTGTTAAGTTGTTATTGTTATGCTTGTTACCCCTCATATTGATTGTTGTCTTGCTGAATAGATTACTGTTTTGTTGTTATGTATTATGCTATTTGTTGTTACTGTTACTTGTATTATTAATTGTTATATGAAAAATTTATGTAGTTGTTTTGTTAGATTGTCACTGTCAACTTTATTGTTATTTAACTCATTGTTTCTTTCTTTCATTTGATATTTAAATATACTACCCGCTTGTACTTTGGCTTGTTTGCCGTTGGAATGTAATAAAAAAAGAGTACCAATAAAATACACACACTTCTCTGCAATATTCCCTAATATTTTATTTAATAGTTCAAACAAATTCAGTTTAAGTATCTACTATTTCGGTCCACTGTTGAAGTATACAATGATATAATATGATGGAGTTCTACCAACATATGATAAGTACGGTGAATCAGATTTAGACATATTTAAGGAACTATTATTTCTGTATTTATTATTATCAGGTTTTAAAGTCAAGCAACATTTCCATTGCTTCTTTTTTCAGGCTTATTACGTGAAATATCATGTCTGGTTCCTATAAAATGGTTCTCATAGGGTATATTAGAGTTTGCATTAA
Source organism: Homalodisca vitripennis (assembly GCF_021130785.1). NCBI lineage: Eukaryota > Metazoa > Arthropoda > Insecta > Hemiptera > Cicadellidae > Homalodisca > Homalodisca vitripennis. The sequence goes on from NC_060214.1 coordinate 62,264,506, forward strand.
GGTTACGATAAAATATAATTAATTCTCTGTCTGAGAAACCTACTTTATTAAAAAATATCTAACTTTAATCAAAATAATTTACTTCCGGCTTAATTTATTTCGGTGTAGTCGTAGCATTTCCGGTATTGCATCCATAACTAATTCTTTGAAGTCCTTATAAATTGTAGATCTGTATGGAAAATAACAAACTGTTTCAAGAATTTGAGCTTGTGTGTCAAATTTAATTGTTTCACATCAGGAATTTAAAAATCGAATAAATGGTTCCCAAAGGATTCCAACTATATTTTCTCTACTGTGTACAGTTGATCTTCGAAAATGTGTTTGTTTTTCTATTTAAGTCATGTGGCACTTGTGTCTCATTTCATCTCTCTAGTAAATCGGGAAGTTAAAAGACAAAATTATGTTTTTCTATATTGCAACCAATATGGTTGATGATCTTTAAGAAACATTTTTATTTGTCTTTTAAGAGTATAACACACAGGTGTACAACATTTCATCTTTATGTAACATCGGAAAGTTTAAACACCAAATACACGCCTTTTTGAGGTTTCAAACCCATATAAATTGCTATATATGTTTGACTTTTATAGGTTTTCTTATGTCATGAGACATAGGTGTGCCAAATTTCAACTTCCTTAGATATCATTAAGTTGAAAAATTAATGATATGTGGCACTTCCTTTTATATAAAGAATTCAGAGAAAATTTATTATAAGCTATGTTGTATTCAAATGCAATAAGGTATGCGTATTGAACAAATAAAAATTTAAACTTTATGTCAATAGCCTAAACAATATTTTTAATAATAATGAATTTGCAGAGTAAATGTTTGATGAAATCCAACGTGCATGTACGGTACGAAGAAATGCAACAAATTCCTTTGTTATTTAAGATTGGGTTGAATATCAAATTATATACTTGAATAACACGAGAGGGAGTAAATAAAAGTTAATAAAATTTATGAAAACTACAGCGAGACAATCTTGTTACCGTGTCCAGGTAATCGACTTCGAAGATTGATGAGACAAGCAAGAAGATAACTTTAGGTAGATATAATCTGAAATGGTAACAATAATTTAAATAGAGATAACAGTAAAAATGGAGTTTTAATTTTTTATTTGTTTGTAAATGGTTTACTTGTATTTAAACACTAACTTCAAACAAATAGTAATTAGGTCGGCGTTAGCAAAGCCTGTAGAATTAAATTATAGAGGTTGTAAATCCATGGGATTTCTCTCAGCGTTAATGTATAATTTTACAATGAGTAACCATAATTGTAAATGAATATTTTAGTAAGTAAATAGTAAACAGAATGAGCTTAGTTATATGACATTTTTACATGATAATTGTTTTTGATTGGTTGGTGAAAGAAACTTTATTCTTTATTGAGTTCTTTGATACTCCACTGTATTAAGTTATTTATGTATTGAAAGATAAATTTAGTTAATCTCGCTTGTCCCTCCATGCATTTTTTGCTGAGGGTTAGCAAAGCGTATTGATATACATTGAGAAATAATTTGCTTTAGCTTTAAATGTTGCAAAATTGTTTAGCCATTACTCTAGGATTTGCTACAAATCATCGTTTGTTTGTCACTCTCTATCTGCCTGTGTGTCTGTTTGTCGCTGAATATCTTAAGAAAAAGTTCTAGATATAGATTTTCAGAGGTAATATTATTCTTTCCAGGCAATGTCGTGGTTGATTCCATATATATCTCTACCTGTAAACCTTACATTTTCTGTAGACTCATTTCCATATGTACAAGAATGAATTATATAATGGTGTATACCCCACTATATAATTTGGTTGAGTGTAATTAAAGCATATAATTCAGCAGGCTGATATAAGTTCTCTTTTATTTGTATTGATTCTGATTGATTACTTGTGTGTCTGTCTGCAGAATAACTTGAGCAAACTTGAGCAGAACAATTATACGCTACACGTGGCATTGGCGTATTCTTACATTGTCCTCCTTATTAAAGTTATAATTTAAATTAAATAGGTATATAATTTTTTCAATATTTAATTATTGATGTGAACCAAAATGCGTTATAAATATTTTAAAGAAATATAATTTAGATGCGAGGAAAATAATAAACAGTTATAAAAATTGTTATTGAAAAACCACAATAGATAAACAAAGCTTAGCTTAGAATTGTTTGTAAACTAGATATATGCGTTTAAGTTGTTAAATTTTTCCACTTTTTATTCCATAAATCTAATTTCCGGACTTCAACTTGAACCATACGCACTTCTCCAAGCACCACGGATACATATACGATTAGGGGTAAGGCAGTGTTAACTGAGCTGGTGATTGAATCTCTGACTATAGCCAAAATCGTTGCCATCATTAGCTGTCCTCTATGTTTGCATGTTGCGGTGGATCAGTCCTTCCACACAGAGTGATGGTTAAACGACTCTGTAGAAACATACCATTACATAGTGCAGGAGTTTCTTTCAAAGCAATATAGTGAATAAAGCAGTATGTGTCTCTGAGGATTGGACGTTCGTGGTGAAGGGGAGGAGCAGGTGCTCGGGTTGTGACGATAATGACACTACTAACAATGAATAGCCAGACAAGTTTATTTTAAAAATTTTAATAGGGAACAAATTCATTTGTATTGGTACTCACAGAACTGGTAGGACTTCACTAAAGTTGCCATTTTTTATTTTCTACTCAATTTAATTGCCCATATGTAGCTGGATTTGTAATAAAATTAACTTTCAACATTTATTATCCTAAAAATCAGTAAATTATAGGTACATTTGTGAACGAAGCTTCATTTGTATCTTGACTATGTATCTTTATTGCTGTTCGACTTTATCTCAATTTCTACATGAGTAAGCTCAAGTATGGAGGTGGGAGTTTATTAGTCTTCGTCCGTCATTTAACGTCAATGTCGTGTAGAACACTGATGAGATTACTTGCTTTGATGGCAAAGTTTTAGTTGAATAATATGCTTGTATTTCATGCTTTACAAAAGTACTTTTAGGTGACATCTCACAACTTTCTGCACTTACTAAACATAAACTGACGCTAATCTGTAACATACTTGAATACCATTAAATACCATACCATTAAATCTTTAATGGTGCTAGATTTGTATTATTTAAACTATTTTTAATTTGTTGCAACCTATTTCATCACACATACATTTTAAGATGGAAATTTTAATATTAATTATATGTACTGAAATATTTTCGTACAATATAATTACAATTGTTTACTGACAGCATTTGAATTTTCTGAGAGATTATTTCTTAAAACGACTAAATACAATAAATATTTCGAGCATATCTATTTCTCTTAAGTGCAGCTTTTAAATATTTAAAGGCACTCAGAAGCATCATTGAGTGAAATGGAATGTATAATATTAACAGGTGCAAATAATATAGACATGTTTATTTGTGTTTAAATTAACTCCGTACATAAATATGTCCAAATTTAAACCATTTAATTTAATTTACTAAACTATTCATAAATTTTAATGACAAGAAATCAAAACCTTAAATAAATTATATTCCCTTGCCAAGAGTACTGTAGACACAAGATATCTTAAATCTCGGTTTATTTTCAATTTTCAGAAAGTAATAAATTAAGTATAACAATTTGAATTCCTGTAAATCACTAAGGACCATTTAGCTAAGTAGGTCAATTATAACAGTTTGTCTAGCCTTGTTACAGAGCACGCGGGAGCGACAGATATTCAATGGAAATATGTGGCCTTCTTTTAAGCTTCTATTCTAATCTGGTTAATTATTTCTCTTTTTGGATATAATTTATACATTTCAGCAATGTTTATTAGTTTTTATTGATTAATTATACCTCGATTCAATTTTATATTTAAACGTTTATGCACTAGCTATAGCTATACTTAGATACTGGCTGAGTGACACGTTAAGTGATATTAACGAAATTAAAATGTAGCGATTTACTCTCCGTTCATTCCAAAATTACATTGTTAATTAGAATTACATCTATTCTACAGATCAAAGTATATAATATCTTATAAGGGAATATCAAATTTTTTTATTAATAGTTATTGGGTACTAAACAATTAAAAAATTTGTTTATTATTAATAGATATTTCAAAAGTAGATAAATGTAAGGAGATAAAATTCCATTTGATAAAATGTCTATAATGAAAATTGTTAACACCATCTCTATTAATTTAATAATTATGAAAAATAAATTAAATTAGTGTTGAAAATATTTATCACGTTTGGAAAATAGTTGTTATATGTTTTATTGATTAGATAATTTATTTCTTTTGTTTCAACCTCACCATACATTCTATGTTTTGGGTTTGGTTTTGACAATAAATGGATTTTGAAGGAAACAACATTTTCGGGGCATTAGATATCGTTCAGAGATATAAGATTGACGTATCATTGATTTTTTAGTCAATAAACGATGAAAAATGTTAGGAAAATCCTCCCATACAACGCCATTTTAGCAGGAGCTATAAATATGATTTTAGTGTAGTAAAATTTCGTTTCAGGCAAATACCTGCACGTTCTTTCTGCCGCATCAAACAATTCTGTTGTATTGTGTTTTAAAACGTTCTGATGCTGTGGTAGGATATGCAATATGAAATTACAATACACACTTAAAAATATACTACTGGGAAAGTTCAATAATGCATACCAATATCTGGTTTGTTGGGAAAAGATTATAAACTTTTAAACCCTTTAAAGGATAAGTCGAATTATATCAGTATCATGTTTTGTTTCAAGGAGCATGAGGCTGATGCTTTCTCCTTATTACACAGATAAGGGGTTGCTACAGAAATAAAATTCAGATACCTCGGTGTCTAGGAATAAATATGCATCATTCTCGCAACAGAAATTTGCCATATCTCATTACCAACTGTTCAGTTGCCGCAAAATAAAGTGTGTGGTGTGAGATATAATGCTTATAAAGTTATAGTTTTAGTGATTTTATATTTTTCCTATTATTAAATTACATGCGCATTGATACAAGTAACATTCAAATATAAAAACGAACGTAGAATGTTAAAAACATAGTTCAAGCTCAGACAATAGTTCCTGCACTCATAAACACTAAATTTGATATTGATAATATATGATGTCAAAAGAACATACATTCATATTAGTGCCCATTTTCGCAGAGATGATTAGTTTTATAAGAAAGTATTAATATTATAATGAGGTACTTATAGATAGTTATATCAAACTTGTATGTATACGAAGTGTAGGCCTACTCCCAAACTGTATCACAAACCTGATTTATGGTTATTTCCGCTGTTACAGATAACTAGACTATATGTTATTATGCCTCGACTGCATAACAATTAATCGTCCAATTATAATTAGTTAGCCTCGGGTCCTTATAATACACCACACTAATTAATAACCACGTGTAAGAATAAAAATGTATAATCAACATTACCATAAATCCCACAACTGTTGTAAAACACATTTATCTAAAGGCATCTGAGCTGAATTAAAATCATACACTACCAATGTGCATAACAAAATCGCAGTAAAAAGTATATCGAGTGGAATTTTTGAGTCCCTACAGCAACAATAACCACTTGTCTACGTCAACTACACACAGCCTTCCCCATGCCAATGTCGTGTCTTGTTGAGAACATACAACCTTGCTTTTACACGTTTAGAACCATTCATGGCATAAACAGCTTAATAACTTTAAAAATTTTATGTTTACTTATCAATATAGAATTGAGAAAACGTTGTTCATTAATACAAATTAAGTCAATGTAAATCGAAGTCGTTTAACATGAACTTGGTATATATATATATACAGGGTGTCAATTAAGTCTGGAACCTCTTTTTTAATTTTTAAACCACAATATAAAAAAATACCAAAGTTCACACGTGCTTACTGGTGATAGTAACGCACATATCCGCCCAATTACCGACCAGATAATCCCTTTGGGGGACGGTCCACAAGGAGTCAGACAAAATTCTTAAATAACAGCATAGGTCAAGTTTGGTATCAAATTAAAGGTCTTACTTAGCAGAGTACAATGCCGCAAACCGGACTTAAAAAGATGGATCCATTCAGTAGTTATAGCTATTTGAATTTTAAAACGATTGAACATTGTAAATTATTAAGTATTAATGTACAAGTAAACACCAATTTTTAAGTACCGGTGATCAAAGTAAGTGTTCAAAATGTTCCCCTACCATCATCTGACAATGTATATACACATGTATATAAACATATATATATATATATATATATATATATATATATATATATATATTATATATAATATATATATATATATATATATATATAATATATAGTTCTATTCTTGGGTTAAACTAAATCATAGTGAGAATGATGTAATTATATGTGACTGTGTACCATTATGGCACTCATTATGTTTTGAGTGGGACCTCATTTTACTATAAATTTTACATGTAGTGCCTCCTTGGCTAGAGTCGCAGTTTTTTTTTGGAGTAGGGTTGAGTGGAAATATTACTTAAGTATTAATAATATTTTTACATGTAATAATAATATTATTATTCGAAATATTTAAGTATAGATCCATATACATCAGTATATTTTAAACAAAATTAAAATATATTTCTCATACCGTTGATTTTATTTTTTATTTTATATTTTAATATAGCCGGCTAGTGACGCAAAATTTAGGTAGAAGTATATAATTTTTACATGAAATGATTTACCTGGGAATTTTTACCTAACTATTTTTGCAATTTATTTTAACGTTACATAGTTGATTCTACTGAGGAATAATTTTACAAGGATATACTAATGTATATCATGGGAATCAAACTAAAAATCTAATTTGTAATTGTATCTACTTAAACACAATAAAAGGGCAAGTGCTGAGGATATTTAAAAACAATTATGCAAAAGGCAAATCTCACTAATGTAGATTGAGATGTAGTGCGCGATGAAATTAAGTATGGAGACGTGTCCTGGTTATATATTCCCAAGCATTTTTGATGTGGTAAAAATTTTCTTTTGATTTATAACGTTGTGGCTAAACTGTCAAGACTCTCAAAATCAATGGAAAATGTTTTAGAAAGTATGTGTGGAATATCCAAAGAGTTTATTACTAAAATAAACCAACACTTCTAGTTTTAGTGTTTATTACATTTTTCAGGTCTCATAAAACTTAATACGTAATGTCTATCATGCACCAAAGAGAAAAATAAAACAAGGTATTGCGATCAAGTTACCAATGTCAACGGGGCGTCAGAATAATCTCTAAGTAAAAAGGTTTTGTACACGTATGATACTCCAGGGTTCTCAGGTAAAGCACAAAATTAATCTGCACAATAGCTGTATTGATCAACACATACTCCACACAACCGCGTGGGTAAGATGAGGCAGAGTATAAATCAATATCGGTTTAACATTCGGCATGGCGCCACGTCATATGAAACAAGGATTAGGATGTCAATGGCTGTAAAGGAGAACGTGCAGACACCTTCGGCCTAACTGTTCTGTACGATTTTATATATGAAAGTTTCTTATGCAAAACTTGGTCGGATTGAAAATTTTATATTGCCGTAGCGACTTTTTTCTTGTTTTGTAAAACGTTACGGATTATTTTTTTTTTACCATGCAAATAGTGTAAATTCCCGTCTTAAAACCATAGTGGTGTACTGTTCCTAACGTATAAGAAGACCGGAATTTGTGCAAAAGGGCTGTTATATTATTATAAATCATTCAGTGCTTTGAAAAACTATAAACTGAGAATTGATATTTTTACAATTTTTCAACAATAACTGATTTATGAATTGATAATAATGGTATTAGCAAACTTGATAAGATAACGAGTAAACCTTGGAATTATTATAATAAAGTTTTTTATTCTTACAGTTCTTAATGATCTGCAAAAAGAGTTAGTCTATTACTATTGATTTGTGGAAATAGATTAGGTGCATGAGTACTATGTTATTACATGTAGCAGTAAATCATATTCTAGGCGAGTAAGTGAACACCAGAGCACTCAACGAGGCCGAAAGTGTCGTGTTAGATACTATCTTATACTGTAGTTAAACGGGTTGTACTTAGCCTATTTACTTATTTAAATGTAAACTTTGGGAATTGTCAAAGGAAATGTAAAAAAGTTAAATTGAATCCATAAACAGTCAAATTACAGTTGTTTTTACCTGTGCTAGTAGTTACATGATCACATTTGATTCCCCGGGCCTGCAATTCTCTGTCTTAAGCCATCTGCGTATGAAAAAAGTAATCTATAGAATATACCTAAAATCTACGTTAAGCTCTTAGGTAATATATGTTAGGTACACTAAATTCCCGTTTCCAGACTCCCCAAGAGGCTCATTTACATCAAGTGTGTAATCGTGCCATTATGAGGTATTTATAAGAGTGTAAACTTTGCATTTTTTACTACTAGGAACGACTGTTACGTTTTTCACAAATAGTAAAACGCACATTGCAAATATCCCCCCCCCCTCTCTCTCTCTCTCTCTCTCTCTCTCTCTCTCTCTCTCTCTCTCTCTCTCTCTCTCTCTCTCTCCAGTTTTGTAATTTAAACGCATGTGTGTCGGATACGTTGTAATGGTAGCACATTCACCCGGCAAGTGAGAGATCGGGTTCGAGTCCCGCAGAGCGAGTACTTTTTGTGAGTCAGTGTTTATTTAAATTATATATAAAACATTAATCTGAGAAAGCTACTCAGGTATAAAGTAAGTAATTCTAACAAGTTGTAATAAATTTTTGGTTTAAGGTGTTGGTGGGGCGAACTATTATGGCCCGATCAAGACGTCTGTTATGTACCTAAATATGTCTCAAGAAGTCTCAAATGTCTTCTTCGGTCAAAACTCTAACTTTTTTAAATAATCTTCATCAAGACGTTATTTCAGGCGCTTGAGTACTGTTTGCAGCCCAGATAAATTGGCCCAAAAAGTTTTTTTCGGTCTACAAATAAATACTTCCGGTCATTTGAATTTACTTCTGGTATCCTATTGGCATTTGTGTTCTTGCCCCGATAAAGAAAACACTATACGTATTAGGTAGGTCTAAAAATCTTCACCAGTACACAGAGACTACTTCTGGTCATTATAATCTAATTCAAGTTTGAGGTATTTCAGGTACCGGTAGTCTATCGCGGGTACTCGGACAGTTGGAAGTTTAATAACAAAATTTAAGTCTTTCTAAGACCTGCAACTCAATTGCAGCCCAACTGGATTGTTGATCATCTTGGCAAATATGTTATTTGTCTGTTCACAGCATAAAATACATGTGCATATAATTTCGTGGTTGTAGGACAACGGGGAATTAAAAAAAACTAAATAAGTTTTTCTACGGGTTTCAACTTGATTTTAACCCCTGTGGCTATTCCATATTTGAACAATTTCTTTTGATTTTCTATGCAGGTCTTATAGAATGTGTGGCGAATTTCATCTCTGTAAGAAATTGGTTAAACACAATTTACTTCTTCTGAGGGTGGCAACCCTATTTTAGCCACTGTAGTCGGTTAATCTTCGTTAGAAGCGTTTTCATTTGTTTTTAGAAAGCATAAAAATAATGTGTGTAAAATTTCATCTCTCTAGGCTACCGAATATTTAATAAAAGAATTTAGTTTGTCTAAGGATTGCAGCCCCTTTTTAATTCCGTGGATATTCGATGTTTATGAAAACGATTTATTTTTTCTATTAAGTCCTAAGGCATACGCGAGCCAATTTCATTTATCAAGGATATAGAGAAGTTGCAACACTCGATGTGTGAGTTAGTAAGGTAATGAGTGATGACTGTTTTACTGACTTTTGTGAGTAAGAACATTCAGTATTATGTATTTGATACAGTGAAGCCCGGTCTACTGAATAAAATACTATTTAATTTCAAACGCTTATCGGTCTGTTAATGTTAATCTATGACTATATTATGTAATTATAAATCACACTGAATTATTCAAATGATACGTCAACATTGCTCTTTAGCTTTTGGATTCGAAATTCATGTTGCTGTTACCAGTAAGTCAGTAGTCTTGTCAATTTATATTAAAACAATACTACTTGATAAGTGCATTAGCCAAAATTTTAAAATAAAAATGTAAATAAATTTGTTACCTGTTACACAAAATAATTAGGTTATTATTGATTGATTTATTCACTGTCTTTGTTATAAAATATATTAAAATCTCTTATGTAGGCCTACGGTTTTCCGTCTGCACTGTACATATATTATTATAATACTAAAATTAAACCCTAGACTCTATTAACAAATTTAAAATTTTCCATAAAAAAATCTATAACGGTATACTTTCCACATTATAGGTTAATGGGCTCAAAATTTTTTATGTCTCTTTGTATTTATTGTATAGCAGTATTTAAAACCTTTAAAAATTATAATCCATAATTTTATTAATACATTTCGAATAAATCTTAATGATGGTAACTTGATATGATACATGATATACATGATATGAAATATATTTTGACGTAAATACAATATTCACTTGAATATAAGCGATACTTTAATCTTTTAAACAATAAAAATCATTTCTTAATGTAAAGTATTTATAAGGTGTATGTCATTTTCGAACAAATCAATACACTTTTAAAGCAAAGAATGGCAAATGGAAGTTAAACATTGACTCAACCGGGTACAAGAGACAACATTAACTTTGAATACAAGTGAATGTCTTACTTTCCATTGCTAAGTAGCATCCTATGTTTTACATTGACGGTGAAGTAATGTTATTCACTTGTGTGCTTGCTATTTTATATATAAAATACTATGGTCCAATATAAATATAAAGATTAAAAATTTATTTAATAGATATTTATTTATAACGAAACGGCCCAGATACTTTACGTCATGACCTCTAAACTATACGTCAATTACTGTTAATTAATATCCAATAATTTAAAGTATTCAATTTAAAAAGTTTATAAATAAGTACTTTTACTAAGTAATATATATTTCTCTCGCAATTTGTACAAGTAAAACTAACCTAAAATTTCCTATTAAAATCATACTCGTATATAAAGTTTTGAAACTATAGCAGACAAATAAGTAAATTTTCTTTTCCGGTAGCTCTTTTTAAAAAAAATTAAAGAAAGTAATACACTTATCTGTTAATAAACCGAATCTAAAACTTATTAAAACTAAACCCGACTAAAATATATTAATAGAATTTCAAATGATATAAAAACACAAAACATCTTAATTTTAGTTAAGAAAAGAATAAACATATTCTAGGAATGTTAATTTTGTTAATTTCCTTCTTTATTAAAACGGGCTAAGTTTATAATTTCATTCATCAAACATATTATTCCTGAATGGAGCATATTATTCTAATGAAAATGCACAGACATATACGAAAACTTTTTCCACGATTTTTCTTACAGGAAATTTATGATACACCTTTGCACAATATTAAATTTTCTTATAATGATGACTTGTAAACTCAGGCGAACTTTCGTTCAGGGCTTTTCACAAGGTATTGTTCATAGACAAAGGCCACGCTGTAACCTAAAGAGAGTTTGTGAGTTATAATAGTTTTTATAGTAGATTGGGTTATAAAACTAACCGCTGTAGCGTCCAGTAAGTTTAATATTGTTGAAAGTTCCTATTAATAGAAAATGCATAGTAATATAGCAAGTAATAGTTTAATTTTATTTCTTTTCTACAATTTACTATTGGAGGAAAATGGGTTTTTGCTGATATATAGATGGAACGCAATAACCATTACCATACATCTCCCAACTATATGTATGGGTGGCAAATATTGTGGTTTAAACCACAAGCTTCGGAGAGTTACTACCGCATGCAAATACTGTATATGGAGTTAAGTCATTCGTATGGGCACGATTGTACTTGAATGTTGTGTGAATTCATTGCAACAATTATTAAATGAAATTAAAACGTTCTTTACTAAACGAGACAATTAATTAGTTAGATAAAGAACAAACTTCATTCTATTCCTTTAACCGCTGACCACTATTATTGGCTTTACAATTTCGTTGTTTATTATTGTAAAATAAAGACTATTTTACCTGCATGCTCATGGTGTGATCCCAATATATTATAAAAGGGAATTAAACTAAATGTAATATTAAGTTAATGAAATGAATTATTACACAATTTTTAATTTAATATACATGATATCCATCGGTCCGTCCCAGTTATTATCAGTATTCGCAGTTAATAAGATACGGTAAAAAAGCCCTTTATCGGTTAGTTGTATTCTCCCTGTTTTAAGCTACAACGGTTTATATTAGTCCAATGAACTTATAAAGTTACTTTACCTCTTTGAAACTAAAATTGTGGTAGGTTTAATCTTCACTGTTCGCTCTGTTTACGAATTTGGGTGTTATATTTTTATCATTAAAATATGCTTACCTATAAGATCAATGAATTCAAATAGACCATTGTTCACTATTTGCAATGACCATGTAGATGACATAGATGTAAATTTTCTCTTACATTTCAGCCCTCTAGGTTAACTTAGAATGTCATACAGCTGATACAAATAACAAAATAAGATTTCGTTATTAATTGCTAGGTAGGTGCTTTGTTGAACACTCAACAATAAATCGTAAAGTACAGATTGTAAATGTATAATGAGCTGTTTCGTCTGAAACTTTGATGCATGTTATGTAAACACTGATTTGAGATTAAAAATAATTGATAATATATCTATATATCATGTTTATATATCATTATAAACTGTTATAAAAATATGAAATTAAATTTACATAACGTACTCAAACTTATACAGTTAACTTTGTTCCTTTGTTTACTACTACACCAATAAATAATGTTATCTTTAAATGTTTAAAAATAACCACTCCTATGCTCACATTGAGGTACTATATTTTTAATGCCATTTATTGTTATAGTTCTTATAACTGGAATCAGTATCGAGCATTGAGTTCACAGATGTTAATAAATCTCACTTATAAATGTGTTTGTCATACAACAAAAAGCGAGCCCTCACTAAAATGCTTTGAACTAGACTAACGTAACTTTATCTAGCTCACATCGCTGGGAGCTTGCTCTTTAATATACCGTAACATCTACATCGCATCTCTGAGATTTGTTGGACATGAATTGTTCAACACAAGGATACCCCGTGTTGTTACATTAACATATATGTATCTCACTTCTTTTATTTAGCATCAGGAGACTATATATTAAATAATGATTTGGATAAATTGGTTAGTAAAATTAGAAATTTTACATTCTTAGCAAGTCGATTATATCGTGGTATGTATTTTCTACGAGACTACTAGTTTCTGTTAGACCTTAAAGGAGAAAAAATCATCTCTTGTATCTATATAATAACAATATTTTATTTTAAGTACTGAGACTCTTCTAAAACAACATGAAACTAAAGATAATGGAATTTCAGATATATTCCATTGATATACGTTAAAAATAGAAACGAGGTTTGAAAATTGCAATCTACTTCTTACTCACTTGTAACAAATAACACACATAAAGTTCGGCAGATTTCCATTTTTCCCTGTAGCGTGTAAGGTGTTATTTAGTGATATTTAGTATATCACTAGTCTATATAACGACATAGCTTGGATTTAAACTCACCAGTCTGGATTTCAAGTTTTTAGTGTATTAATCAAATATTGCTTGAGATCTTTAATGTGTTTTTATGTTTATACTTATTTTTATTTCATACTTTTTAGTTTTAAATATAATTGTAATTGTGTGGATATGTTATGTGTTATGATTATGCAGTAATTGAGGAAGAGAGCAAATACGAATTTTTTAAACCTATTGTTATATTTGGGTGATACACGACGATGGAAAATTTTAAAAACTTATTAGACTATCAAATTATTAATTAATGCTTTTATAACCAGAATATGTTGTAAGCTAGTACGCTTGGAAGCTAGTAGTAAAACTGCAGGTTTTATCAAAAATTAAATTGAAAAATAACGCGTTTCCTCAAAAATCACTGTCAATTCCGCCTTCCTAAACGTGACAACTGTGAGGATATCACCAAAATTCCGTAAATTTGCTCCGTTTAATTCTACTTTAGTGACATGTAGGCTACATTTCTGAAACAAGAATGGACCCCAACACAGTAAACTATTTATAACACCTAACCGACTTCATGAAAATTTTCTATCACATTTTATGCTAAATAGATATGAAACTTATGAGAGGTAAAATGTTTATATGTTTAATAGCAAGTTATACTTTAGTAATGTAAAACCTGAGTTTTTTAGTAAAACGCGGTTTACTATACAGTATTTTACAAAGGTTCTAGATCACTCCAAGTGTTTTTGCTATGTCTAGACCAATTATTATACCTCCTAACAAATTGGAATTACATAAATAACCATAATTACCATACAAGTAATTAATTAAAATCCTTTGGTAGGTCCCAACAAGTTTTGGTAGAATTTAATTGCTCCTGGAATGTTAGTTCAGTAAAAAAATAGAAGGTAGGAATGTGTAAGATCAGCTGCCAGAACCTGGTCCAGAGGAGTTGGAGTAATTGTTATAAACGTTTGAGAGGAAGTAATAAAATACTGTACTTGTTAGATATCTTGATATTGCTTAATTATTAATTTTCAACAAAGCTTTATGTTGATTAATATTTATTTCATGTGAAATGTTAATAGTATAGGTAATTTACTCTATCCTTAACACATTGAAATAGACTGATATGAATGCATAAAAATTTGTATACAATTAATGTGCATAACACATACAATGCTCTATAAATTAAATGTCTTTCGTCGATATTGAAAGTCAAAGTAACTCTTAAGTTGCTCCAACATTCCTACAAGAGAATGTAATTTATGAGGTTTATTAGCTTAAGTGAATACCCCAAAGTGCATTTTCCATTAAGTGGTGTTAACACTTCATTATTGACAATCACGATAATCTTGCTCCCTTCCTTGTCAATATATATCATTTTGCCTATCAATCAATACAAAATTATTAGATACACGGGAAGAAAAATATACACATGTATATGTATACGTGACAAGATTTGAAAATTAAAAAGCTCCAAATAATTATAAATATTTTGATTAAAACACAGTGTAATAATAGTTTTCCGTGCTTACGAAAGTTTTAATGAAGTGAGTGCTTTTTTTTACTACAACCCTCAAATCTGATTAGTGATTCCAGCTCGACGTTCGCGTTTATTTTCACAGGCATTAAAACTGAATAAAGAAAACTTCTTCCCATTGATTATTCTCAAAATCTAGTTTTTCTTTTTAA
Organism: Homalodisca vitripennis; assembly: GCF_021130785.1. Classification (NCBI taxonomy): domain Eukaryota; kingdom Metazoa; phylum Arthropoda; class Insecta; order Hemiptera; family Cicadellidae; genus Homalodisca; species Homalodisca vitripennis. The sequence goes on from NC_060214.1 coordinate 62,279,702, forward strand.
AGGTGTATTTTTATAATTTTATGATATTATTAAGAGTTCATTTGCAAATATTCTGCTTGATTATGTTATTTAGTGAGGTTTCATGTTCCCTAAGAATTCATTTATGCACTTTAAAATAAATTGATGTTAAAAATAAATTTATATATTTTGTTTTACTCTGCTATTTCTTATAAAAAATCTTTGACTAATAAAACATCAACGTAGCATATATATATATATATATATATATATATATATATATATATATATATATATATATATATATATATATATACAGGGTGATTCAAAACTAAACGGCAATCTCTCGAGAGCTTATTCTATAGCTAAAAACAAGTAAAAAAGTTCATATAACCATATGCCCGGAAACGCTTCGTTAGCGAGTTACGCCTAGCGAAAGATTTTCGCCCGGATTTCAGAACCCTTGGTGAAGTCAGGCCGTATAAAAAATAATAAAGGTAGTTACAAAGATACAAATACGATTGTTTTTATATCTGAAAAAGTTATTAAAATTCGTCCCAGAGCTGTAAAATGCAATACTTTCAGAGATATCTTACGTTAAACACAAGAATTGGTGCAAAGAAATAACACATTTTTGTGTTTAACGTAAGATTACTTCCATAAATGTTAAATAAAGGTCATTTTTTTCTTAAACAGATTTGTAGAACATTTAATTCTGAAAAAGATTCATGTGAATTACTTAGGAAAAAAATTGATAATAGGTATTGAAATTTAGCTTATTTAAAAATAAAACAGACGCACAAAAATGCATATTCTTATCTGCATAAAATATTAACTAATGTTTAGGTTGTGAGTAACAGCTGATCATTATTTCAACACTTTTTATCGTCATATTTTCTTTGCAAAGGTTGGAAATATCAGCTGATCAACAATTAAGTTCATGAAGTAATATTTGAATAACCTTTATGGAGGTTTTTGTATTGTGGCGTGTGAAGATTGTTTTTTGTGAGATCCTGTGATTATTTGGAAATATTTTATACAAGTGTATAAAATATATTATTAAATATTTATTTTTAAAATATTTTATTAAATAATTTTATAAAAGTGTATGTAATTATCTTGGTAAAGAATGGCAGATAATGTAAATGGTAATGTATTCGTTTGAAGAGTATATACGGACATGATACTGATTTACGGCAAAGTTAACAAGAATGGTTTAGCTGCAGTTCAGGAATATCGTTGATACTTTTTCACATCGAAGAACACCTGATCGCAAAACATTTGAAGCTGTGGAGAGACGACTTAGAGAAACTGTAGCTTTAAACCGAAGCGAATAGATACTGGTCGTCAACGTAGCGCAAGGAACTATAATAATGAACAAGCAATAATAAATGCTGTAGAATTATCACCAACCACAAGCACCAGACGATTTATCACGTCAGTTAAATATTTGCCAGTCAAGCGTATGGCGGACACTTCATGAAGCACAGTTGTAACCCATTCCATATAACACGTGTTCAAGACTTATTACCGCAAGATCTTAATAAAACGGAAGATGTTCTGCCGCTGGTTAAGAAGAAATTGTTTACGACATCAGTATTTTCTTCGGCGTATTCCTCGTTACTGATGAATCCTGTTTTACTAGACATGTAATTGTAAATTTTCGTAATACCCATACTTGGGCGTACGACAACCTACATGAAACTGCGATGAGGCATTTTTCAACATACATTTTCAGTCAATGTATGGCTTGGTGTTCCTGGGTGATAATTTGATTGGTCCATTTTTCCTCCCTAATCGACTTAATGTAGTAGCGTACTTAAATTTTTTTTAAGAACAAACCTGCCTACCCTCTGGAAGATATTCCTGTTCAAAACAGAATAAATGCATGGTTTATGCACGACGGAGCACCTCCACATTTTTCTAATGATTAGAAAAACTATTTTAAATGATACATACGGTAGACAATGGATTGGTCGAAATGGACCCAGTAAAATGGCCACCACGTTCTCCCTGACCTCACGCCAGCAGACTTTTTCTTATGGGGTTGGATGAAGTCAATTGTTTATTCAAAACGGATTAACACCATAGAGGAGTTTACGTAATCGCATTACAGAGGCGGCAGAAACTATCAAGAATGCTCCAAACGTTATGAAACGCGCTAGAAAAGAGTGGATTCGTCGTGCGAAAACGTGCATTGCTAACAACGGAGGACACTTTGAGCAACTATTATAGGTGATTATTACAGTTTTTATAAAGGAAAATACATTTTATGTTAATGTTCAGTCTAGAATAAATGATCAGCTGTTACTCACAACCTAAACATTAGTTAATATTTTATGCAGATAAGAATATGCATTTTTGTGCGTCTGTTTTATTTTTAAATAAAGCTAAATTTCAATACCTATTATTAATATTTTTCCTAAGTAATTCACATGAATCTTTTCAAAATAAATGTTCTACAAATCTGTTTAAGAAAAAAATTACCTTTATTTAACATTTATGGAAGCAATCTTACGTTAAACACAAAAATGTGTTATTTCTTTGCACCAATTCTTGTGTTTTACGTAAGATATCTCTGAAAGTATTGCATTTACAGCTCTTGGGACGAATTTTAATAAATTTTTCAGATATAAAAACATAAAAAACAATCGTATTTGTATCTTTGTAACTACCTTTACCATTTTTATACGGCCTGACTTCACCAAGGGTTCTGAAAATCCGGGCGAAATCTTTCGGTTAGGCGTAACTCGCTAACGAAGCGTTTCCCGGGCATAAGGTTATATGAACTTTTTTACTTGTTTTTAGCTATAGAATAAGCTCCCCGAGAGATTGCCGTTTAGTTTTAAATCACCCTGTATATATATTTGTGATTTTTTCATGTTTTGCAATATTTAAAGTGGAAATGCAAAGCACCAAAAAATCACAAATAAATATAAAAATTATTCCTTATCCCATGAACAACTGCTTAGTAGGAAACATTAAAGTAAAGTAAACTAAATAGTTTTTGACTGTTTGAATGACTAGTAAATTACCAGCTGGTATTTGTTAAACATAACAGTCACATCACATATTCAATTAAAAGCCAATACGCTGGAAGTATTTGGTAGTCACACAACTGGATTGTTTGTTGACCTGTCTGCAAAATGTGTTGACCCAACCAAGCAATTCATATGTAACATAAATATTTATGAAGTGCAATAACGGAACGCAAAATATCATTTAATTTTTAGCTTCGGTCTATTAAATAAACGAACTTCAAACTGTCGATGCTGTGGTAAATGGGTAGATAATATGTAACTTTTTACCCATAATGTGATCTTTAACATTATTAAGAACGAAGAGTTGAATAATGTGTGACAGAGATTTAGTTGTGTTTGAGATGTGTAAAAGAGTTTAATTTTTGTTTCGTTCCTACGACTTTCTATTATAATATGGAAATCTTCTAATTAAAAAAGGGATTATATAAATAAATATAGTTATCGTCTATATTCAACATTATGTATATATAATTTATAAAAACATAAATATTATTAACATTGTTAATTGGCTAAGCGTCAGTGAACACTGAGGGGCTGGATAAATTTACTTATGTCTGTCTATCTGTCCGCACAATTTTCTGTCTCAAAATTTAATTATCATATTGACTTTATTGTGTACGCTTCATTTTTATATGTGGAGTACTGATTTCAACGATGGTGCATCTGATTCCATGATTTATATTTGGAGTTAGTCTGAGTGTTAGCGAATATTTTTACATGGGTTTTATGGTTAGCCACGATGGTAACGATAAAAAGAACTGAATAAATAAATTTGCTATCAAACTCGGTGACATAATAACTGTGACAAACTGTGACATAATAACAGGTGTGGAGTAACTATCTCAGTACATATAACACCATTTAAGGTGATTTTATGTGTATTATTGAAATACTGATATGGGATCCAATCTAATGAGCAAAATATAAATGTATCATTTGGCAAGATATCACAAGAAAGGTTTTATCTTGGGCATTAAATTTTTAATCAAACTTCTTTTTAACATAGACAAGATTACTTCTGTGATAGCACATGTCCATCTATGGACTCAGTAGTGGGATACAATTTTTTCTTTTGTTTAATGGAAGATGTCGAAATTTATTTTACATTTCATCGTCTATCGTTCCATCTGCACAATAACAAACTGAGCTGTAGACTTGAGATTTTGCATTGAACTTCAGCGAGGCCTGTTGCAGGACACAAAGTTTAAAAAAAATTATGCATGAGGGGATTAACGACGGAGATAACGTTTAACAGTTACAAGACCGATGGACTATGGCAATAATTTATTTTAAGTAGCTGTATATAATAAGACTATGTGGTTAAAAAGTCAATTCGTCAAATATGATGACCAAATTTTACAATCTTCCTTTAAAACAGAGCATAAAAGATAATATAACATTAATACATAAGAAGATTCTACAGTTATAGTATTTACATTATAAATATACCAAGAAATACTGAACTATGAATGGAATACAACAAATTTTAAAAGTATTTTTCATTATTTTGTGGTACTGGTAAATATAGAAAGAAGACGTATTTAAACATTAATGGACTCAAAAATCAATTTTAAATTTTAAATTTTTTATAAAAATATACTTAGTAGGAATTTTAAAAAGTTGAAGAAACACTGATCAATTATAGTAGAATGCTTGAAGAAATAATACAAGCTAGGTAATAATAATTAATTATTTATTATACCAAACGCCTTTTGTTAAATAAGTGTGAATAATATCAACCATATAGTTAAAATAATGAGTGAATGAACATAATATACAAAGATAAATATTCAATGTTTATTGTGGATACGTATAAAGTTATTATTATAATAAGAGCTTAAGGGGAGTCTAAATTGAACATTTTTTTCAATTTTGGGTTTTTTATTGAATATTACAGTTTGAAATTTCCTCTTTCCAATGATATATAACACTTTGTAATACATAAATCATAAAGCCGTGAAAAAAATCAATAAAATAAGGCCTGCAACTCAGTTTTAGTAAAAAAGCTCCTTGGTCATGCAACTGTATCAATCTGAATCCCTACCTTATGGACCTGATGTAGTAATTAGAAAACTAGAGTGCGTAGGTCATGTACATAAGCGTATGTGGACTCGCCTACGCACTCTAAAAGATAAATGTAAAAAAGAAAAATTTTTAGATGGGAAACATTTGTCTGGGAAAAACCGACTAGCGACTGCTGCGATTCAAAAGCTTCAGACGTTTTATGGATTTATCAGTTAGGAGGAACACCCATAGTGTAGTTGAGATGAAGAAAGCTGTTTGGGCAACATATTTTCATGTCCAATCTACAAATGAAACGCCAACACATCAATTGTGTCCGAATGATGAATTGACGTGGTGTAAATATAAAAAAGCAGAACTCGAAAATAAATCCTATGACCATGGCAAACATTTCCATCTCCCTGAAGCCATTATGTTGAAATTAAAACCAATTTTCAAGAGCCTGTCTGATCCAGAGTTATTAGCAAAGTGCCTGAAAGGGAAGTCCCAGAACTCAAATGAGTCACTAAACAACCTCATATGGTCTCGTATTCCTAAAAGGACTTTTGTACGATTGCACACCTTGACATTTGGTGCACATGATGCTGTGCTATCATTTAATGGGGGTTTTCCAGCAAGTGTAAAATATTAGAGGGGTTAGGGCTGGAAGTAGAATCTAACATGCTTGCCGCTATGAAGAAGATGGACTTGGACCGACTCCGAAAAGCAGAAAAGGCCATGACTGACCTTGAAAATAAAATCCGACAAAGCAGGACATAAGGCAAAAGAAGACTGGAAGACATTTACCAGGAGTCAGAAGACCCAGACAACCAATCTTATGGTGCAGGATTACACTAAAGGTAATATTACTTATATTTTGGTGTTAATTTTTACATTTTTGTTGTTTTCCGCAAAATAACATTTTTGTACATTTGATGTGATATATCTCAAGAACGGTTATTGTTAGGATAGCCACATTTTTACTGTAGCTGCATTACTATAAACACTAGTTCCTCCTAAGGTTTCAAAATATTCCAATTATAAATAAAAATTTAGCAAATAGAAAAATATAAAAAATAATTTACAAAAATCAGATTTTTTTTTAAATCACCAATTTTTTTTATTTTTTACCAATAATAACAATAACTTACGTCAACTAACTAAAGAGCTGTTCTTTCAAACAAACAAAAATGTAGGTTTCTAGGTTACTTACTTCCAGAGATATGTAACATAAAGTTAACATTATCGTTAAATGGAATTTAGACTCCCCTTAAAGTTTAGGTAATTTCATGCCAAGATAGATCACGCAAAAAAATACCTTGGCAGCTTGTGTTATAAACAAGACAACTCGCTTGAGCATGCTAATTATTTACTCATCAAAGACTCGTTCATTACCACTAATTACTAAGCTAACAGAATAGAAACACTAGTAAACGTTAAATAAAATTAAGTTAATCTCTATAACAAATAATTAATGATATTTATATATCGAAAGTTTAGGTCTTCATTTATTTATGGCTTTGAAAATTTTAGTATTTGAAACCTGTATATAGAGATAACATTTCATTCACATATATTGACAAACATGTTGTATGTAATAAAACTAATGCAGCCCTAATAAATAAACAATATACCTTATATATAAATACCTATTTATTTATGATCATAAACTAGTAAGAGTTCAGGCAGTACTAAATTACTTATACCAATAGTAATATACTGTTATATAATTGTGAGCAAATCAAAGAAATAGTACTTTAAACAGTTAACATTAATATTTCTTACAATTATGCGAGCGAATTATTTCTGAGATAAGTTACTGACCTTAGAATATTTCGGCATACTTGGACTGATTTCGATATCATTGAACCAGAACAGATTTAGTACACTACTGAATACTAAAGCAGTTTTCCTGAACTGGTCAAAATATTACCTCTGTTCTCTTCCCACGGATGCTACTATATATAATTCTGTAAGTGTAAGTTAAAGTACCTAAACCTTCACTGACTCACTCAGCACTACATTTAAAATATAAGTATACCTGCATATCTGATATATTGCTTGTGTTTCAAAATATACAATTTTAAATGGCTAATACTATCCTTATATGTGATCTCAAACCGTGTCAAATAACAAAACCCTGCACAAGAGTTTTAGAGAGCAAGTACTTTTTGTGATTCAATGTTTATTGAAATCATATACTAAATATCTATACTAAATATCAATAGTTTAATAAAATGTATTGTTAAAGTTTGGCACATTTAGCCATAAACAAAACAAATACCGACTTACAAATATATTTACAAAGTTATAAACATGCGTTTCCCTATACACCAAGATAGAGTAAATTGCATTCTGTGGATCGCGGTGTTTGCCTCAAAACACATAAATAATGATGCATCATCTATATTTAAACCTGTTTACTTAATCTGCTGTGTGTTTTTCCTCCAGAAGCGAGCCTTTTAAATTTTCAATACAGCAACACATTCGTTTATGACACAGAAGGTATTATTTAGTAGCGTTATTTATGGTATATTCGTATGTCATTATTCCAAAAATTATGCCTTTTGACCCAACGTTACTGTGCATACATAATATTTCCATAGTGAGCTTAATAGAATGATAACAAAATATTGAATATTTTAAATGAATTCTCATATTTGTTGTTATTGTCATTTATTTTAATAATGCTTTTATTTTAAAAAGGTTTACTATATTATATTGATACAATAGACATGTTGCATTTAGGAGAAAGCACTGAAAGGCTTGTAAAAATATTTTTAAAATTTATAACCATTTACTTTGAAAATCTAGATAGAAATAAATAAAAGTTTGACTATGCGCAACAATTACATTTTTCTTTTTGTAATAATATGTTACTTTAATACAAGTATTTTAAAATAAAAAAAATAATTGTGTTTTTTTATATTTAAATGACTGTTTTAGTAATGTACTCTTTACAAATAGTTCACACTATACACTTTTAATATTGAACCATATAGAATGAAATATTGCACTATACATTAACTATATTTAACACGATATTTCAATTACGAGTTATATACGAGCAATGATTTTCTGTTGAAAATTTATGACCTGCGTTAATACATTTTCATATCTCGTATTTTAATTTTAGATAAAGTTAAAAAATGTAACTGACGGCTACGACACAATTTGAATGTATTTTTATTTTTTGAGAATTTTAATGGTGTGATTTATTATAAACCAAGGAGTAATAAATAGTTACCATTTCTTTACCTTTATGACTCTACCATGTCCCGTTTATGTTGACGAAATATCTCATCAACAAAGCAGCATCGTTAGTTCTATCATCATCTTAACGATTAATCATAGCACTGAAAAAAGGACACAAAAATAACGGAAAAATAAATTACTTCAAACACACAATTACAGTTAAAAAGTCTTCATTTCTAATCGACTAAGCGCCGTTTAATTCCGACCGATACGCGCGCGGTTGCGAACTATTTGTGAATGATAAGTTACCGTAACTTTATCTGAGGATTCTGGACTGGATCAGGTATATCCCTAGTGACTATTCTGTCATCATTGTTTCATACAGAGAGTCGGCCTGGATATGGATCTTATCATTCAATGAGTTAGTTAGATCCTGTGTTTGTACCTTGAAAGTTAATAATTTTCCTTTACGTAAACTTTAATACACTTTTTGCACAAACTCAGCACATACATAAAGTTTCTTCACTTTCGGTATAACTAAGTCCATACGGTAAATACGCCTAATTATTAGGTGTAGTTGAATCTTTTGTTGAGCATTTTTTTCAAGCGCTACTTATACATGGTCAGGAAAGATTTAATATGTGTTCAACGTAATAATTTAAAACATTTTCAAACATATTCCAAAATCATTGAATTTTCTGTTTTGTTCTGAGTGATATTAAGTCTACGGATTCTTCCGTTATATTCATGGCCTAGTTTTAAACTCTGCTGTAAAGACGCTCAGACGATAAAGTGATCATCAGTGGTCCACGTGACAGAGTATCGGGAGTCGTGGTAGACGTTGAAGTGGCCAGCGAAGGAGTTGTGTCGGTAAGCGTTCTGGCCTACTAAGAAGCTGAGAGAGACCCGTCAGGTGAAGGACACCGAGAAGACGACAGGTTACCTCATTGTAACAGGATGTGGTCCTGATTGTTTGCCATTGAAGACAACTCTAAGCTGGATGTTCAAGTCTGTCTTTATTGAGGCGCCACAGATTCTTCCAAGATAGGGCCAGGAGACATCCCCAGGCGCTTCTAGGATTCTATGATGTCTGCATTTTACTCGTACAAAATACAAGATTTATCGTTTTTGTTTCTTCGATTTAAAATGCCATTTTTAAATTACAACGTGCTCTTGAATGTGTATAGAATAACTTTTTGAGGAAGGAAACGCATTCTAATAATTATAAATAGTATTGATTTAGTTGAATAAATAAATCACGATATAACGCAAATAATAGCAGATTAATGCAATCAATTAAATAAACAAATGGAAAATAATTAGAAAATAAGTTAAAAGTATCATAATTATATATATATATATATATATATATATACTGAAAAAGAGTAAACAAATAATAAATTATTTTTTCACGGCAAAAATTAAGCGCTTGTATTTATGGTCTTGTTGTAAGCTACTAGGCCGCACCGTCGTCACTGAGATACAACTGACAGAGTCAGAAACAATGTTAGCACTAAACTAAAAGTCACGTAATTGAACTAAGAAGTACAAGGCCATATAGCCCCATTGTCTTGTCGGGCAGTCCCCGAACAGTTTGGGTGCATGGACAAAGACACCATTTCAAGAAGACACTGTAGTATTTCCGAATGTATACAAAAACAAAACTTACGGATATTAATTCAAGTTTTACGTATTTCTGATAAATTTTATTTTTTAAAGCAACTTTCCAGGTTGTATAGCAGTCTTTAAACATGAAGCAAAGTATGGTGGTAATTTTGTCTTTGATACCTCCATTACACTACTTATCAAGAAAAAGTGTAATTTAAATAATTCTTCCAGTTCAAATATCTGGATAACCTCTTTAGTTAACAGTCGTTACAGTAAAGTATAATCATTAATAGTTTAAAAAACTAAAAAACACGCTTTATAGCTAACCAAACTAAAAAATAGAAAATAATTTTTAATTACAAAGAGTTTGTATTATAGTAGTAGAAGGCAAAACAATCATTCATAGTCAATTACCTCAAAATAAAATTATAATAAAATTTAAGTTATTAAGAGAATAAATTAATTCAGAGTAAAAAGCGTGGGGTGCTTGATATATTAAATATTACAATAATTCTATCGGTAATTATCTTTGAGAGGAGACTTATGAAATGTAGTAAAATGCACCCCACGCTTTTTACTCTGAATTAATTCATTCTGTTAATAACTTAAATTTTATTATAATTTTATTTTGAGGTGATTGACTATGAATGATTGTTTTGCCTTCTACTACCATAATATAAACTCTTTGTAATTAAAAAATTATTTTCTCTTTTTTAGTTTGGTTAGCTATAAAGCGTGTTTTTTTAGTTTTTTAAACTATTATTTATTTTTCATTTTTTAGTTCGATGTATCAATTAGTTTCTTGTGGAAATGTGGTATTTCTTACCCATCATTCCGCAAACTCATAATTTCATTTAAAGCTTCACTATTGCATGGGTTATTTCCTGTTAACTTAGGGCAATCTAGTTCTTCAATCCGAATACCGTCTAAAGATCTTATACGACTAAGTGCTACATAGGCTTGTCCAGCAACAAACAATCGCGAGCCTAGATCAAGGATGTCGGGTCGCACATGGAACGTTTTCTCTGCATTGACGAACATTTTTACATTAGTCTCATGTGTTAATATGATGGCAACAAGAAATTCACTGCATAAATAAGTTCTAAGGAAACTAAGTACAATCATGTAACATATTAACGGATGTTATAATGTAATAGGCTTCATATTTTTTAACAAAACATCAGCAGAGCTTGTTACGCGTGATGTAGCGTAATCATGTTTTGCTTCTAATTACCCTCCACCACTAATTTGTCATATTCAATGGGAAGCCATGTTACAATATAATGAGTAATTATAAATGTACACCAAGATATCTGAATAACAAATATAAGTATATCCAAGCATAATAATTTTATAGATACAAAATTTCACCTTTTTTGTTATTATAATATATCAGTATTAGCCCTCTTTGCTATTTATTTTATGTACTTTTATATTTCAAGTAAGTAAATATAATAGTTTTGAACGGCTTATTGAAGACGAAATACGACAAGATAGATTGATACGAGTTCTATTGTTTCTGAAGAACTTAAACTTGTCCCTTCAAACGTACCTGTTTATTTTGTATGCAGTGGGACGATCAGAGGTGCCTACAAACATAATTTGATATGTCAAGTTCTTGCCAATAACCAGTTAAAGTGCAGTACGGCATAATTTGGATTTAGTAGGCTGCTTTTAGTTTTGAAATATGTAAGGATAACTGTATGATCCACTTAAAAATACCTAACTTAAAATGGAACGAACTATTTAATTCTACAGAAGTTTTCATAACTCATATACTTTAAGAGGTCGTTCTTCCTATACAATTGTTCAACTATTCTTTAGTATTCTTTTACCTTAAACTCAATTAGTCAATTACTATTGCATTTTTGTACATGGAGAAAGACAAAATATAAAACAAGTTATTGCCTGGGATCTATTTGTACAAAATAAACCACGGATATTTATTTGTATTGTTATTGTTTTAACCTGCCCATACCGTTGATGTCTAATCATATCTCAGTATTAACATTTCATTGAGGATATGAAGTGTGTTGTTATATATGAATACATGAAAAATCAAGGACTAATAAAACTTTACTGTAATATAAAAAATGTATAAATGTATAAAACGACTAGATACATTGTAATATTGCAATATCCTGTATGGACAGTAACATACGTGTGCAATTACTAATTTTTTTATTTGATAAAAATATTAACTTTACACTACTGCATATTATATTTAGCTTAACTTATGGACTGACATTCTCTGATGTGTTTTAAATTTTACAGACGCATAAATCCACTTTTCACCTACTGTTTTATGATATTTTTAGAGCTGGATTGTATATCAAACATGTTATGATAAGTTAAATTTAACATTCGCATAAATTTGTTATACCCGTTTTTAAATCTTTGCTTATGGTTAGTGGTGACTGTACACATTTCCATTCCCGCAGTATGTTTTAATGGCAAGAGTGAGCAAACATTAGAACATAGTTAAGAATTACATAAAGCACCTAAGAAACATACAGTAATTTTTCAAAATTTTAACAGTTTGAGGCTTATAACTTACATACAAATAAAATGAATCGTATAGCTTATTTTATTCTGTGACATCAATTATAGTGACTAATAACTTTATTTGCAGAAGATATTAAGATAACACGTTATTAGTATGCAATATTTTATTCATTATAGATAGTAAAACGATTAATTAAAATTTGTTAGCCTGAATCGTCCTATTCAAGAAAAGAAAAAAACGATTTTAACGTAAAATGTTGTGGTCTTATAGTATCATACAAATTTGTTATAAGTCGTCATAAAACATTACCTTATTTTTATTAATAAGTGCAATACCTTCAAAATACATTGACAAATTGCACTATGATGCATTTTATGTCCATAAACAACATTAATTAACTTGTTTATAACAAGCTAGGAGGTCGCCAAGTGTTCAGTAACGGATCTCCCTAAGACTGTTTGTACGATATTTTCTAAAGTAAAATGTATTACTAAGTCTATCGCTAAAATAACATATGTATACGGTTTTTTTATATTTTATTTATTCAACAGTTCTCTCGTTGCAATCATTGTTTCCCATTCGATAAATGTAAGTATGTTTGTTGACGCTCAGCCAAATCCTATGGAATGACATGTACTATCATTGAAATCATTGATACTCACACAGACATTAGGCTTCACGCAACATTTTAGTTCTAGCAGTCACTTCTCTCTTGAGATATCGTGTGGAAAATCGAGATCATTTTGTCCCAGCTATTTCAGGAACAGGCTTCACTAAAGCTCGGCCAATAAATATTACTCGTGCCCCCAAGTTTCATGTCACTTCCCTTGTAAAACATGCAGCTGAAATATTACAATTATTTAAGTTACAATTATTACAATATATATTCTAAAAATAGTGTAAAGTTTCCTCTCGTTTTTAACTGTAACATATTTATGTAACACGTATGCCATGTGATGCTCTCTGCCAGAAGGCGACAAAACAACATCGAGTCAGGTATGTTTTATAACCGAGATGGTTACACAATGTTTGTGTCTCGTTTTATGCCTTTTCTGATAGAGTCGTGTAAGTAGATGGCTGTAGTAGCTCGGCCACAAACCTGCTGACACAGTCAGTATTGGCACACTTTACGGATTCATCTACTCACTAAACCGTAACTTTTATTGAAATGCTTATATAATATCGATGTAGATTAAATCTCACTAATTATTTTTATATTTATGAGGTTCAGGGTGTTAGGGGTAACATTTTTTATATACAAATCTGAATAGGTTTTAACAACCCTACTGGCAACATTACGTTTGTTATTGTTATTTTTAATTTTACATGTATTATTGCTTAATGAACTACACAGCATTATATTTTATCGACTGTTACTATCATAGGTATACATTAATGTTCGCAAGATTTCAGGCTTTAGCTATTTATGTATAAGTCATATAGTATGTTAACAAATTATTTTGCACAATTAAAAAAAGTATTTTTAACTCCAAAATAATGAAAATAATAATAATAAAAACAAAGGTAAATTGAGGTAAATGTGTCTTACTTAAAAAGGTGAGTTTAGGGCTAAGAAGTCATCCGTGGAGACCAACGGTTTGCTGGAGAGTTCCGATCCACGACAAACGGCCGTGCAGGTGACTGCTTGCAAGCACAAGATCGCTCAGAAGTTATCCTCCCAAGCAGCAGCCAGACACGACGTTTTACACACAACTTCTAAAGACAATCTGAGGTTTCGCTATTTAGACAAATTGTTTAGATTTGTATATAAACCCATATCTTAGAGCTGCCATAGGAGGTAAGATTATATTTGTTTATTTCATATGTATAATGTTAAAGCTGTTCTGTGGAACGAAAGATGTGTTATACTCAAGGTTTTCAGAACAGCCGAAATCCTTTCTTAATTATAGATGGGAGATTAAAAATATACATAAATCAGGTCTTGAACTCCTGAAAGTTGTAAAATTCATGTTACAGCTGACTATTTCTAAGACAAAAAATTCAAAGCTTAACACATTTTACTATAACCCATACAAATTTCTAAGTGGCTGCAATACTAAATATATTAGCAGTATAAAATTAATACGTAGAGTCACACGTTTTAGTTTATTATTGCAGGAACTAGTAGAAAACCATCTAACGCAGTTAACTTACTCCTGAATTTAATAAATGATTACTTGCGTAAATATAACTTAATATTATATATATAAATGCTACAACCATATACAAATATCTATTTGTTAGGATAAGAAAAAAGTATTTTAGTTAAGCGTTGTTTTATTTAAATTGTATATGTTCTATGCTTAACTACGGTTACAGCGAAATCTAAAAACAAATTCACAGCCCATTTATCACGTATTGTGGCTTAGAGATGTCAAAGTAATATACAGAACCAGGCCCGACGCTTGTCAGAGGGTTCTAATGTAGAATATTTGTGAAACTGTATAATATTTTTGTCAAAATGTGAAATACTTTATATATTGATACATTTTGATAAAAGGTATATTACAATTTTTACATTTTCGTATAACATAATAAGTATACATAAATATTCATTGTAATGGTATTGACTTAAATTCTGGTAACATGGTCAGTTTCAAAGTAATTTACATTAATCAAATTGTAAATTAACAGTTCAGAATTTCACTATTAAATTGTCAAAATGCTGTGCTATACAAAGTAGTTTCTGTAATAATAATAAAATGTAAATAATAATATTCAAATTCGGTCCTTATAAGTTTTAAAAACAAAAAGGGAGTAGACACCTCAAAAATAAAGTTCATAAAATTGAACACAACATTTAAAAACTGCATGGGGATCATTATAATTATGAGACTGCTTAAACGAAAATCTATCAGTTAAATAAGGAAAGAACAAAGCAACTAATCATATGTTTACAATTAAAAGCACACACATATAAACAACCATACAAGTACAAACACATACTCACATAAATATTTAAAAAATAAAACATTACAACAGTGATACCTCTTGTATCAGCTAACCCAAAGAGCCACAGATTATTTTTTAGCGAGTATTTGTGAATTAATAATGGGTTTTATTGTACTTGGCAACAAATAAAAGATTTCGGTGCAACTTAAAGAAAGCATTGTTTACAAAAATCTTTATTTAATTTTGGTTACTTTAAAATCCTGTCGTGTAATACTTGTTATGTAATGAAGCTCCTTTGTACCGTAATTTCACTCTTATAATAAATCATTTTAAACTAAAAAACTATACATATTTTGGCTAGGTAAAATATAATTGTTCATGTGTGGGAAAAGATATATCTCATATTTTCTTTATACTCGTTATTTTGACAGTATAACTTTGCGAGGTTCTAATCGTATTTTATGTTCATATCCGTGAAGAAAACAGGAGTTTTCCGGACATTTGCCATCGTTCAGTGAAACAAGAAATCAGTAACACTACGTTTCGAGATCTGCAATCTGATCTCTTCTTCAGGTAAAGAACTAACCTAATACATAATTACAAACTAGGTTAAAATAAATAAATCTTACCAAAGCGTTGTGGCAAGACCTAGGTCAGGAATCACAACCACCATGTTGTTTGTCAACTTCACTAACTCTATAACCATGCACTTATTAAAAAACTATACACAACACTAATCATTAAAACTGAACTACGGAATACAGGTCACAATACGTCTTCATTCCGTGTGACCTGTATTGTAACATGTAATGGAGCTGTCAGTAGGACATCATCAGTCATAACCACAAACTCCTGGACATACGTTACAGGTGATACATCAATCTCTGTATAGGCTGTTATATTTAATATATAATAGTATATATCTGCAGTTTTTCTTTTAATAATATACTTATATAAAACAGAAAAATAATTGTAAGTATAAATGAAACTGTAAAAATTATTGGAAATGGCAAACTTTTCACTTAAACATAGGCCTTAGCATGATCCAACGATTAGACTTAAAACCTCTCTCTGTAATACAGTAAGCTATCCAGTGATTTATAAAATATGTAAGCAATACGTGGAGTCTTTCTTTAGAATAGCCTAAAGCTCACGTTAAAAAGTTATGTAAAATATAATTTGCTTGTGCTTTGTATTTGAAATGAATAAATTTGTGTAATACACTGTTTTAAAAAGCTCAAAACAAGGCATATATGTTTTGCAACGCTGCAAAAAGTTATCTGGCACAGTATACTCAGTCTGACAAGTAACTAACTAAAGTGTAAATTATTCTATCCCTTATCGTACTTACTAAAACCGGTTTCAGTTAGATAAAAAAGGTCTATTGTGTTGAAACTATAAACTGTATTTGATCAAATACAATCCCTGATTTTCAGCAAATAATATCTTAAACTATTATACTATGCATATACATAGATATTACGCATATTTGCTAAACCTGTCATGTCCTGCCTGCTCTTTGTTGTTGTTCATGTTACTAACTAGAGCAACCATAAAATTACTAACTAGTATTATAATGATAACCAAAATGAAGAGAAACGTCAACAAATTTATCAAAACAAAAATACCGTTAAATATGCATGCACTGGGAAAACACAAATAAGGACATATATAACAAATAAATACTATCACACACTAGTGACCTATAATTTACATAACGATTAACACATGTTTAACCAATATTGTTCTGTTTTAATATGTTTCTTTTATAAACTTCGAATATATGTATGTTACAAGTGTATGTTATAATAACGTTATCTGTTTCCTCCAACAAGATACAAGCTGCATTAGAACCCATGGGATGAAAAACTTTTCTTATTTCCAGATTTTGAATGGTTTAGAGAAACTTTTTAAATGGGATAAATTCATTGTCAACTAAATAATAGCAAAAATTTAAATTTAGGCCTATATTTTTAATAAATGTATTTTTCATAAGGGACAAACCTCAAAGTTAGGCCCAATGCTCTATTTATCTGTACACAGTTTTTTATCCAGATTTGCATCTACATTTTATTTTTTTCTGTTAGCAATGTTTCGATCTCGCAACTTTTGTTCTCACATATAAACATCTATTCTTTTTTTACAATCTATCTAATAGCTATCTCTATACGGAGTTATCGTTAGAGGTTGTCACAGACTTCTGTGGCTAATGATAATAAAACAAATTATTGTTATCAGTAAACACAGGTTGAGAAATATGTCGTTTAGCTTCTATCTGCTATTTTTATATCCCACAAAAGTTACTAACTTTGGATCAAGTAAAGCTTGAAATGTCATGTTTGTGGTCTGAAGGACACTCTTCCCAGTAGTGTGTAAAGGTGAATTACGACTTGTGTGAAGTAAATCTAAGTATGATGATATTTGATTATGTAGAACCCTGTAGAAGACACATAAATGTTGTTTGACAAATTTTATATAAATAATCTTTTATTATATCCAATTTAATTGATTCGTTAAGTCAATGGTTAATTAAAGCTATTAAAACATGTTTAGTGTTTTTAGAGCTACATTGATTGTTTTTTTATTAAAAATTAAATTAAATTAAAATTTTGGGAAAATAAATGTTGGGATTTAATTTTAATTAGATTGTGAGAAGTTAGGATATAAAAACGAATATGCAATCCTTTGGCAAGTTAGTGCTGGTAACTTTAAATTATTAGGAAGGCGGTTCACTGCCTTGAATTTATCAGAACTTGTCTTGTGTACTGCAGTTACGTCAGATCTGAGAGGGCTATTGTTCTCAAGTTTGATGCGGCTGGGCCAATGAGAGAACGCCGCGGATGTCCATCAGAAGGGGGGAAGGGGAACTATAAAAACTGCCAGCTCATAATTTTCGCCCTTCTTTTGGTAATTTTCGTGGATTAAGTTGATGACGGTGCGCGTGTTTCTAAATTTTTTTCGCAAAGGAATTTTGAGAAAAAATTAAATTTATAGAAACTACAGAGCAATCTGCATAACTGATTCTTGATGAACAATAAAGCACAATAGAATCAAACAAGTTACATTTGGTTCAAACTTCCAAGAAAAGTGAATTAAAATTGATCTTTGTTAATAACTTTGACTTTTGGAAATTTAGTAATTTAATAATATTTAATTGGAACTGTTTTATTGTGAATTATTAATTGGAAATTAATTGATCTTTAATAATTGTTTGAGAGAGTTGTATCTAAATTGCAGTTTAGATACAACTTGAAAGTTAAGGTACAACTAGTGGAAAGAGAAGTTTGATTTTTGTATTTTTTTATTTTTAGTGAACTTAGAAGTCAACATTTTTATTTTAGTTATTTCTGTGGTATTTGATTTTTATTTCAAAACTTTATTATTTTATTTCAGAAGAGAGCTCTGATTTTTAATTTGATATATTTGACTGAAATTTGTTATTTCTTGCCAAAGGACCTTTTTAATATTAATAACCGGGTTTTCAATTCTTTGTGGAAAATAGAGTGATGAAAATCCTGAAACATCGCACTTTTTAATTTTAAAGTTTAAAATAGATCCATTATTTTTATTTAAGACAAACCAGATAATATTTCATAGTCAATTAGTGAATTGTTACCGGTCTGGCCTAATTACCATTTAAAATAAATGTATAATTTAAGATCAGTAAAATATTTGTAGGTGTTATCTATTCTAATCACTTTCCGTATCAGATTATAAATTTGTTAAACAATTTATTTCACTGTAGGCAAACTAGTGACACAGAACTAATTTCCAGTGCCTGTAAAATATATCACAGCACTAGTTAATTACCGAAGTTAGAAAGAACTAATCAGCAAAGAAGCTAATTAAGTTTCAATGTTCGGATTCTCCCAATTGCTTTCGTCTTACTCCATTTATTACAATGATTCCCTTAGATTTCTGTTGTTTTAAGCTGATCAAGTTTATTATTTATTGTTTAAAATAAAGAAACTATAGTAGTCTTAACTCACCTTTCACTTTTAGCTACATAGGTAAAAAATATAAGATCAACTATGAAAATAATATTATTAAACTACTTGATATACTAATGAATAATAAAAATAGAAAACTCCAAATTTCATTTGCACATACTGCACACATAGTTGCTGTTCATTAATCATTAACACTGTGAGTCCACCACAAAACTTTATGATAGTGACGTTAACACTTCCTGTGGTGTAACACAGATGTCCAGGAAGGAAAGTGTTGTATAGCTGTTCATTAAGGGGGTTCGGTAGGCCCTATTTTGCCAATGTTAAATCTACTATATTGATGACCCGTTTTCTTAGAAACTACTGGAGATATCTGACTGAAACTTTTTACACATTATATATGAGTTATGCTTAACACTTTAACACGGGCAATTTCTTTTTATCTATCCCTGATTTTTAATAATAATTTTTTTTAATTTATTTATAAAAATTTTCTAATTTTTTAATAACGTTTTTGGCATGTAAAATAAAAACTAAGCCAATTATTTTAAAACCCCTATGTTAAAGATTAAATTATACCTCAATTAGCATGTGATAAAAATATCAAGTCCATATAATTTATAGTTTCTGAGAAAAAATGGGGTCATTTGCATAAAAATTTAAAGTTTTCGGCAAATCGCAAATAAAGTATAAATAAACTTTTTATTACCTGTATAAGTAGGGGTTTAGTGCATTCCTGCACCATAGGATGGCTGGTCTGGGTCCTCCTCATCTAAAAATGCTTCTTCCAGCTTTCTTTTTGCAACTTTCTCTTTGTTGTCTGGCTTTTTTCAATAAAACTAGAAAGCATTCGCTCGGCTCGAAAAGTACACGTAATTTGTCCAGTTCACACATCATGAGGCTGTATTATCAGTAACAGTCAATCCAAGTTCTTTCAGCACTAGACATCTAGTTTCATTGCCCTTATTAAAATTTAAAATGGCATCATAGACTCCAAATTTTAGGGTTTTCAGGCCTACAAATACTGTTTTAGGTAGTCGCGACCCAAATCACTGCATTGACCGATTCGTTAGGGTTTTGTGACTTGCCTTGAAGGCATTTCTTTAGTAGATTAGGGTCTGACAGATCCTGGAAAAATAGGTTTATATGGCAGTCATAATAGCTTCAGGTATGTGCATGTGTGACGGTGGTCATATTTTTTCTTTTTTTGGCTATGGCTCGCTGGTATTTGCACCAACTGTCTTCACCTTTTTTCACAAAGTCCGTGCTGGGGGGTTTCATTTGTGGATAACAGGTGAAAATATTCAGCCCATATAGCTTTCTTCATTCCGTCCAAATTTCCAGAATTCCTCCTGATAGCCAAGCCATAATATTTTTGTATAGCTAAGATGCGCTCATCGGTAAGTCTATCTCTTCCTCCAATAGTCTTTCCATCAGAAAAGAACATTTTTTCCCACATTTCATTTTTAGTTACCTAAGTCTTGAGCCCATACGCTTTTGAACATGTCCACAACACTCCAGTTTTTCAATCACACATTGGTCTCCATGTGGCCTACTCTGAAGAACTGTAACTGAACGCACTTGAATCTCCCGTCCCCTAAATAATACTTATACCTAACACCATAATTGGGCTCAGATCTGTTGAAAATTTCTTTAGCACCAAATGATTCCATTGCACCACTAGTGCCTATGAAATTTGAAGTACATTTTATTGTCATGTTCACCCTTTAGTTTGTTCTTACAAGTACAGTACTTACAACAGCCACATCTAGCACACAGCCTGTGTCGACACTCGTTACTGTCACAACTCCGTTATTTGACGTATGGCCCCTCTTCTGCCAAGTACCATCCACTGCTACGGTAAGTTCTTTATTCATGTCATTTTTCTTCAACAGCCTTCTCTACAGCTTCCTTCATTACATTTTTACAAACAGTTTCAGTGACTTTGCCCAATAAATTATTGTACAGTGTGAATTTTGTTGGGGGCTTTGGAAGATTGAGTACAGCACAAAGTATCTTACCTGCCGTTTGTCCTTTTCCAACGTAGTGCATATACTAGTCTAGTATTAATTTCATACAATTTTGATTCTTTTGTTGGTTCAGAGTTTATGGTAGATTACTTCCAAGTCACATTGTGTACAATACAACTGGCAGTTTGTTGCTAATCCACATAAAGAGTTTCTTTTGTAGGCTAATTCACAGCCACATGATTTACAAACACTAAATTGTCAACAGTAGATTCATAAAAGCCTCTATGTCTACTAGGTCATATATATTCTTTCCATCAATACTCACTATAACTTAAATTTAAGTTTCCAAACTTCTTCTTTGAAGCACTGACACTTGGTAAGTTATCTTGGTTAGGGCTATTACCAATTGTTTGGATTATTCACTTTCATAGTACCATTAGATTTTCTAACTCCTACATTTTTCCTTTTCTTGAAAACTCCTCTAGGTTTTGTCATGTTTAGAATAGTATGAAAACACTATAACACAAAAAATTCTCACTAATAGTAAATAAACAGAACTCAATGTTGCAAACTGTCAACAAGCAGTAATAACAACAAAATTATGTCTGCAAAAGTGTAATAGAGGTTATAGAGAAACACATCAGATTAGTCAACAAGCATAGACCACTAAACAAAAGCCCTTTTGAATATACTATTCATCATACATAATTCAAATATGTAAGAACTTGTAAAAAAACTTGTGAGTATCTTACAAAAACTACCCAGCATTTGCGTGGCAGGCGAATGCAAAGGGAAAAAAAACGTCATGACGTTGTCCTACATAAAGTTGAATAACTCCGTTTGTATTTATAGTACAATAGTGGGAGTGGTCTTAAATTAAAACTAAGATGCAGAGGAATACCAAAATGCAATAAAACAATTACGATATTTTTGAAGGATTATGCCTACCGAACCCCCTTAACACTCTCAGCGCCATGTAAAGCTTCATGATAAAGATGTTCACACGTACTGTAGTTTAATATAGACGTGTTGCTTCCAAGTGTTATATTGGTCACTGAGGTTATTTTTGTTCGTTACCTCGTTACGTTATTTAATTTATTTTTATTTTTTTCCATTGCTTAACTTCAAGCGTTGTTATTGCTTAAACAATACATGTAATGTTCTGTTTTTAACACGCAAACTTGACAGTTTAACTACTCGTTTATTATAATAGAAAAATGCAATAAAAGGTTTGTTAACATATTCTGCGGTTTTAACCCTTACGCTGATTCAAAGAGTGATTATTCTTTATTACCTCTATTTAAAAACGTTTGTTGGGACACCATTCTATTATTTTCAGTGGGAAACCTCAAACTTTGTTATTTCATTAAAAGTAAATAAAAAAATAGCTGTTGACATATGAGAATGTAATTATTTATATTTTAATTTGTTATGTAATACTAATTAAATAAATCGTGTGAGTCCAAATTATATGTCCTGTATAATAAATACTCTTTCCATTACATAGAGCAAATCTTAGTCTTATTTATGATATTGAAAGCAAAACACGATTGCGTAACATAAAAAATTAATTTAGCTCATACCAATAGAAACTGCTGTAGAAAATTCCAGATCATTTGAAAGTTAGTAGTTAGAAATGAAAGCTTTACTAAAATAATTACTAACAATAATACAAACTACATTTAGTTATATATGGCATCAGATAATATTTTTTAAAGTCATTTACGGTATTCTTTACATATTTAGGTACATTTATTACAAATCTGTATATTGCAACTTTTTTTAATTTTCTGATCACGACTGCCATTATATTTTTTAATATTCGGACTAAACTTGGTAAAAAGGCAGTTCTTGCACATAGGTTCTTGTATGAGTTAGTTAGTCTGTATTAACTAATGAATAGTTATAGGATGGGTTAATACCCACTAATTCCAGAAACACTTGTATCTCAAGAAATTCTCAACATACACCCAAACTGATATATTTACGGATACTACTAATTTTTCGAACTTTTAAAGTTTAAATATGGTGGTCAATTAAACATTTGAAAAAGAATGGTAATGTATCAGTTTTAATGCATTACAGCACAATTCAAAAAGTCCTATAGAATTTTTCAGATAATCAAGAATAATATTTGTTCTCACGTTTCCATGGTATCACCAATGGTTTGCAGATAGCGGACGTTATAACTAGTATACAACATTGCGTAATAATTTGGAAACATTATAACTTATGTACATTTTAAAATATACAGCCTAAACTTGGCATAAAGCAATACTTACATAGCTTTTATGAGATCTTTGTACTATAAAACATTGCGAGAACTAACAATTACAATCCAAACATGATAACAGTCGTAATTTATAAAATTTCGAGGGTTAATTTAATATAAAGGCGGGACTATACGTATCTTTGGAGAGTTATTTAGTCCATCTTAATAAATAAAAATATATAAATGGTGGCCACTTACATTGAGGCAAAATTTTTAAAATCACAAATAACAAACTAATATTTTATTAAAATATTTATTTTACATAATTATAAACAACTTTAACAATTTTTATATCTCATATCTTCAAGTTTTAAGATGGCGCCATGGAAATTTTGGAAAACGAAAAGTGATGTACACTGTTATCATATTTGGATTGTAATTGTTAGTACCTAATTAAATTCAGATGTAATACTGTCTGCAGTAAGTAATTGAGGATAAAATTAATTAATTTTTGAATTGAAGAATTAAAACTGGTGGATTTTACGAATCTTAATAGCCCTGATTCTAGAATAAGGCACATTTTTAACAAAGAAAAAAGTTACTGACAGTCATTAATAAATGTAAATTCAAACAAACACTATAATATGTCCTAAGCAATGATGTAGGTAAATGCCTTTTTCTGGCTAAATTTTATATTAACATAATGTATCACTACTCATTTGTTTAGGTGGTAAATATTTAAAAAATTCACATAATTTTCTTTTGCAAATCACTGATTGCAGTAAACGTGTAACGTGTACGATATCTTGGAGAACAATTTCATTTAGGGAAAAGATTTTCAGAATATAAATATAGGAATACAAATGTAGTTTTAACCTTGAGTCAATAAATTAAGTAATTAAAAAAGCATCACGTTCCATTGCCGATTTTTCTTTATTTAATGACTGAGTGTTAGCAAAGCCTGTCACTCCAGAGACTGGAAAAAGTACGTTTCTGTCTGTCTATCTGTTTGTCTGTCTGAAAAATATCTTGAGAATTACGTAAAATATAGACATCAAACTCCATTTAGAAATGCCTTGAATCGATTTTGATGTTATTAAATATCGCTCCAAAGTAATTCAAAGAGCGCTATTGGAATTGTTTATACTACTCATACAGATTACAACTTGGCATTTGGTTCCGGCAACATATAACCAAACTTTCCTCAAGACATATCAAGAAAGATTCAAACTGTAAACTTACTTTCCTTTCATCGACAGCAAACTGACTTAGTGACTTGTAACTGTGCATGAGACTTAATTTCTACACAGAAAACCATGAGCTCTTTTATGGTGCATGTTCATCAATGGGATTTTTCTGACAGTCATCGATGCCTATTATTGAGTAGGATGACGCTGTTTTTCTTTTGCTTTTCGGGGGATTAAATTTCTGTTTTTACATGATTGGCTCAGCAGGGAATATTAAGTGTGGGGTACCATGTCATTAGTGGTTCCTAGTTATTGGTTTTGTCTCCTGATTTCCACCCATTTTCAAAGGTAACACACTCTTAATCTCAACCCAATTTAAAATGCCCTTGCCATGTCCGCGATGAGACATGATAAAAGTTTCGTAGCAATTCTATAATAGATGTACATGTTTTACAGTGATAACACGTTTTTATTAAAATATAAATAGTCACATGTACCTATGAATTACTGTTCCAAATTATAATTTGTTTTATTTTAATGAAAAATTTGCCACGATTTCTTATAATGTTTTAAACCAGTTAAATACATAGTTGTAAAAACATTTGTTAACATACTAAATATTTGACTGCATTTTGTCACTAAAATATGGAACATATTAGTTACAGAATATCTGGACATTGTTTAAGAGCATGGAAAGTAGCACAAAGCTACATGCAGCCACAAAATAGGCGACATTATCTTCCTTTGTAAACCCAAATCACCTCTACCATCTTGGAGAATAGGTAGAACGGCAAAACCTTCAAGCCTTGATATCCTTGTGCTAGCCATCAATTTGCATACACAATACTTGCTGTTATGTAGTCTAATCTTGGTTCTTTAGACAACCCTTATCATCCGTCCTATTATTATTTTTAGACTAATGGCAATTTCATTTAAAATTTTTAGGAGGAAAATCACAAATTATGTGAGAAAATATTATTTTATTGAGTGTTTACATGATGGATTTCAACTATTTGTCATTGCTTACATAAATATTTTAATTATTTTCATAATTACGTACTTAAAGAGCCATATTGAAAGTTTTAAAAGGTTCTATCTTCATGCTCTGTTAGATTTTGTTAATATGCA
Organism: Homalodisca vitripennis; assembly: GCF_021130785.1. Taxonomy (NCBI): domain Eukaryota; kingdom Metazoa; phylum Arthropoda; class Insecta; order Hemiptera; family Cicadellidae; genus Homalodisca; species Homalodisca vitripennis. The sequence continues at coordinate 62,305,350 of NC_060214.1, forward strand.
TATTCTTCTTGTATTATATTCCTAACATACCATTATAGGATTCAGAATATTTTTGACTAAGAATGTTACCTATGCTAAAATATTATTACCTTTATAGATGTTTGTAGGTGCGGCACCCTACACTCAAATTAACCGTTTTCTTAAGTTTATTCGATTCGGTGGCTAAAGAAATAGCAAAGTCTATCACTTAACGGGCTGATGGTACGGAAAAATGTCATTTCTGTCTCTACGACGGCTTGCACGATATGTCGAACACGAATTGCCCTACAGACTTGCAAGGCTGTTAATATCTATTCATGCATCATCGATTGCGATAATGGTGTATCATAATTCTTGTAATTTGACTGATCATGAGATTGCATTCGTCTCATGAATAACATTCACTACAACAACAAATATATATATTGGATTGAGCCTCGAAGTGATGTATCACACGTCTAGTATTTGTACAGAACTTAAACCTAATCATACCAAATTGTCTAAAAATCCAAACCTGTACAAAAATAGTAGTTTTCACTTTAATGCCATGGTTTTTTTTAATAATATCATGATATAAGATAGTCTTGTACCATCCATAACTTATATAAGATATTAAATGTATTTTATTCTTAACACTTTATGATCCAGTAATGAATGATATTGTTAAGAATTCAGCTTAATTGTATAGATACATTTGTGGATCGGATGTATACGCTTAATGTTATCTAGCTACTAAAGAACTATCCCCAAGTACTCGCAAGTGATGGGCTACCGGTTTTCAGGGCTGTAACTCCACCGGGCTGTGGAGTTCCCCGCACTCCTCCAAGTTAATCCTTGATTTTCCCTCACATATACCACAACGCTCGTCTCAATACATAGCTCTGCGTGAACTCTGCTCTCCTGCGTGAACTCTGCTCTCCTGTTCACTTAAGCACCGTCAAGAACTCTTGCATTCTTCATCATAATGTACTTAGTAATGCATAAGAAAGTTTGAATATTTATTTGACATGTTACCTTTCAGGAAGAAAAGAAGGACTTTTAAAGTTTTATAACATGAAATAAAAGCTGGTCAGGTATTAATGGAACATTCTATACGTATGTTTTTCTCTATCGTTTATTATCAGTAAATATAATTCTTACTTAACATAAAACAACATTGTTTCAGAAGAATTTCAATATTTGTTAGTCTATCTCAATTTCTAGTTTAGCCTTATTTTGCGGCAGGGAGACTGAATTTATGACTTAGCATTTCTAACAAATTACAATGAATTACAATCTAAATAGGAAGCAGAGTTCTCGTGATAAAACCAGTAACGATTTGTAAGTGACTGATGATCCATTAGGAAAACTTCGGAACTGGAGATTGAGTAACTAGGCGGAATATATAACAAAACGAAGTTATTTTTCCAAAACCTAATTATCAATGATAGGGAAATTCTACTAATCACATGGGGGAATTTAAGGGTTATTCCTGTGCGGCCCACGTTGATTAGTCCTAGAACACTGAGATAAGATAGAATGTAAAAGTTCGTACTTATTTAATTATTATTGCAGAGGGGTGTGATTATAGTTTGTATTTTGCTTTTTTCGTTTTACATATTTGTTTGCTTTGCATATATATATAGCCTTTTTAACATATATCACTCTGTATTATTTTTAATATAAATTGTATTTATTTTTAAATAATTATACTATATTCACATTCTATTTTAAGCTCGGTAGACAAGAATTGACGCTATATACTACACATAGTAAGTATTGGCAGAATTCGAAATACCCGGGAGTATAATGGTGGTTATATGTTATCAGTCAGGTATCAGCTATCAGCAGCAGGTGTCAAAGTATTGACTTAGCCGCACCGTTAGGCTTTTGATGCGTATGTATTATTGATGGTTATTGTTTAGGTATATTAGTTATACACATTTAATTTTAATTCTTTTTTCTGAATCAGACTACTCTCACATACCAATCCTGTCAAGTTGTAACAAATAATTGCAAAAATATTTAGTACAGTTAGAACACTAACATTTTATGTAAAATATCAATAATTACAAATTTGCTATTCTATTTGTTGTTTTACACTTAAAATATTTTTGAGAGTTTGTACTTTTACTATCAATATGAATAAGATACTGTTATTTGTTTTTATTGGAAATAACTAAAACAGAAAAATTGCTTAAATGTATACTTTAATTATGTTCTTGATTTTATTCTAATTCATTGAGCTTGATTTGCAAGAAAATGTATTGATATATTAGTTCATAATGGTGCATGAAAGAATTAAAATGTGGTGAAAAGGTCTGATTTCAATGCACTCCTGCGTTGTAGTATTTTTCATATATGAACAAAATTATAAACTTATCATTCGATGAGAACTTAAAATGTACATTTTAAATTCTGAAAGAAACTTTAAATATACATAGGCAACACTTTGCTATAAGACTACACATGTCCTACCTTGGAATTTTGATATTGAAGCACTTTAGGTTAACACAATTTATTTTCTGTCAGCCCGAGGATCTAATAATTTAATTTCTGTTTACTTTGTGTCTGCACAGCACATACGAGAATGTCATTTTGCAGTTAACTGTAGCATACTGAGCCTCGTAAAACGTTTTGTGGTGTATTACTACCTTGTATCTGTTAAATTTAAAAAACGTTTTAAAATATACAAAAATTAAAAAAAAAACTTTAAATCAATACTGTACATTAAGACACTACTAAAAGGTGGGTAATGTGTGTTAATAACTGCGAATCTATTGCAGTTAATTGCTTATTGGAGGCATCGGGAGAAAGAGAGACAACTTCCAATCAGCCTCTCTTTGTGTTAGAAACACTGATGAGTCACATAAATTGTGAGCCCATTGAGCGTTTCCTCTCATTCATTTTAGTTAGCAATATATCAAATACATGTTTGAGAAATTTTAATTCCAAATAATCATTTCCGATTAATAAAATGTAAAGGCAGATGTTAAATGTATAAGGAACAATCAGTTCTTGAATTAAATAAGAAGTATTGAGCACTTAGAGTGTGGTTTAAACTTTCAAGTAATATTCATTATTAAAGAGAACGAGGTAGTGTTCTGTCAGTCTCCTCAATAGGTGAATGGAGGGTGTGTTTTGAATTGATTTTTCTTCAATTCCGAAACATATTTCCTTTGCAATATCGCAAGATGTAAAAAAATAACAGTCACGAAGTTCAAAAATACTTAACACTATAAAAAATATATAAATAAAATAACTTTTTATTTATATTTTACTAATATCATTGTAAATCAAAATGTAATATACATATTGTATTATAATATGGATTATATTGCTTCTTTCTCCAGTTTATATTTTTTTCATACAAACAAACAACACAGGAGTTAAAAATGAATAATTTTAAGTTATACATTGTAAAACTATTCGATGTATCCCGAGCTGCCTGAGCATACAATTTTTTTTATGTAATAAGAACCAATGATACAATAGATCTCGTTAACGGCAATGGAAAACCTCAGCTTAATTCGTAATTTCTTTAATCAAGTTTTTATCCGGGGAATTCAAAAATAAGTTATAACCGAAATGTCAAAGGAGATAATATAAAAGAATAAAAATATGAAATGATGCAATAATTGACATAAGATTCATTAAGACAGATTCCACGTGTGACTGAATAGATAAATAAAAAATCGGCTGGAAAGATGTTCAAATCGGACTTTGCATCGTTTCGATATCTGAGACACACAAACAACAAAGGAGCTTAGTATAGTAGCCCAACAGGTATCCAGTGTAATCTACATAAAAACTTATTGTCATTTTCACATCAGGTGCACAATTGAGTGAAATACAGTTGCCAAAGCATGGAAAAGTAACCGAATTTTCTACACTTACCGTAGCTGCGGTGGGAATGGTTGTTCCAATGCGAATATTGAGTTAAACTCCATACACTTCCGTTTAGTGCTGAGTTTGAACTCTGACTCTGCTACAAATTGACCCCTGGAATTTGGAGTCTGTTTTTGTTCTGTGTTATGAAAATTTTGCGACGAAGGCATTCAAAATAAACTCCTTGTTGAGTTTATAAAAATGATAAGCCAATGATAATACCTCTTCATATGGACGAAATGAGACGCTGATGGGTAACTAGACCGCGTGACTTGTCTTTTTCACTCCTGGATGTCTCTAGTATAGTTGAATATGCAGATATTATTTAGTATTTTTATGTTTCAATAGTAATTGGATCCATTTCAATCTTATACAAATTTTTGTAACTTAACGTATAACATTAAGAAAATGTACAAATACAAATTTGGTGAATAAATGTATGGTAGTTATATATTTATTGATTGCAAATCATCAAGATGGGAACGAACTACTTCAAAATATTTCATGTGATAAGACGAATATTGTCTATATACTTTAAGGAGCTATGTTATTAAGTTCTTCCCTCGTCCTATCTTTAAATACATCGATTTATATATAAGAAATGTTTCAAAATTCACTTTGATTTTACCCCCAACTCTATAAATCAGTCTACATGTAACTGCAAATTGATTGCATTTTATCTTAATTATTATTATAAAACCCTAGGGTGAAAAATTTGTAATTATTTTTAATCCCTTTTAAACTAGTGTGAACAGTAATTTTATAATTGTGTATGATTTTTCACTATATTTGTTTCTGTTCATAACTTTATTTTCAGTATTTAGTTTAGTTGTACGTTTTGTTTTATGTACTCTCGTATCATTTTATAACAAAACACCACGTATAGAGTACACTTTGTTAGTCTTACATATTGAATTTATAGCAGATTTATAAGTATATTAAACCATTTAGACCGCAAAGTTAGCATAACGAACGTAAAAAGTGGTTATTTCCACTTTACTAAGATGAAAAACATAAATTCCTGTAGATTAGTTGTGTTTGTAGTTGTCCTTATGTTCTTGTTATCCCCTTGAGCACACTCTAACATTAACATGAGTGATTAAGTACTTTATTTTTGAAATTAGTCTGGTAAGGTATCCTTATACGTGTAACCGGTTCCGTTTATCTCCAAAGGGTACGGAAACAATTTGTGTATAATAGAATATTCATCGGAATCGTACACTATCTTACGTATTTCATTTCTGACAATTATTTACTAAATCAAGTTGACGTTTTTATATATATATAAACTTACATACTTACACAAATGTTTTTGTCTTTTATCATGTCACGATTAGGGAGTTTCTAAAAGTATGAAATGTGTTTATATTATTACAATTATATAATTATATGGAAAAATTGATGGGGGATTGTTGCATAAGGTTTGAGAAAATTAAACTAATAATGCATCTTCAGTTTGACAATTTGAGGATTGTTGCCACCTGTATAATCTAGCTTCCTAGGACTTAGCCGGAAAGGAAGTTTTTGGAAACAACACATACAAATGCAATGAGAAGTTTCTCAGCTTCTCGTGGTAACAGAATAAAAATGCAAAATGTATTCAAAAATAGTTTAAATCGTTATTTGGAAAAGGTGGTATACGTGCTAGACTCATCAAGTGAAATAAACAAATAATAGACAATAAAACTGGATGAGCTATTTTATAGTAATCCATTGGTGACTTAAAAAACTATATAAAACTGGATTAGCATTATTGGTGTTTTTTGTCGTGTTTTATCAGAGAAAGTTTATAATTCTAAGAATAATAAAATTTATAAAAATAACTAAATCTACTGAATACAAATTTTTTTATAGGAATGGAATATAATAATGAAAACGTATGCAGTAAAATCGATACCTACAGGTATTATGAAGCGTTTAAGTATTTTTCCTAAACTTATCCTTCCATTCTGCAGATAAAATAATAAAGTGTTTTTTGTTATCAAAAGAGGTAATCATTTAATATTTCTAGCCTGCAAGTTGACTTATAATACTATTCTGGCAGATGAGTACTGAATAATAAGCAAATTATGTGGAAAGTAACGCTTAGAGTCAGCCAATCATTGAAACGACAATTGTATTAGAGAATTAAACGAGGACTCGGTACAGTGAATTTTTAACGAGGAATCTGTTGAACAACATCCGAACCTTGTTAGTGACATGTTGCGGTGCCAATTATCCTACGCACAATACCATCTGTGTTAACTACCAACAGAAGTGTTGTAATTGAACAAATAACTATCTGCTTCGTGTTACTGCCATTAAAAACTGTTACTACAATTTTGAGTTTACTGTAGCTTGGTTCAGCAAGTGGTTCAACAATAAAAATTAATGATACTGAAATTCATTTAACAGCTTGGAGAATTATATATTTTTGCTTTTAGAATTTTTAATGTTGAATATTTTAAAACTGGAACGTATTATGCTTTAAGTGTTTAGCATATATATGTATATATACAGAATGGTAAAAAAGTCCCGGAACGGTTTAATATATTTTTTACCAATATAGATAAAGTAATGAGACTTGGTATATCAATAATAGCCATAAATGTATAGTTTTTTATGGTATTAAAACTTTTTATCCCTTACGGGGGACGGCCCACGAGGAGTCACACAAAATTCTTAAATAGCAGCATAGGTCGAGTTTTATATCAAATTAAAGGTCTTAGTTAGTTAGTAGAACACATTGCCGCAAACCGGACCTCAAAAGGTTCACTCTAACTGAAAAAGTTGTTTTTGACATTCCTGTTTAAAGTCCAACTGCAGGGTCATTAACTGTGTATCTTATCATTCTGAGGGTAGAATGCGTTTAGACAGGAAGTGGTAGACCTTTATCTGCTACTGATGAAAATACATCCATAGAAGTATTACAAAGTTTCATCGAAGAGCCACACACATCAACAAGAACTGCAGCAACTAATCACGGAATAAGCCATGTTTCAGTGTTAAACGTTTTAAAACAAAACCACTATTATCCGTATAAGGTCAGATTGCTCCAGGAGCTTTCGGAAGACGATTTTGACAGAAGAGTGGAATTTTGTGAGACAATGATGAATAGATATGTACAAGATCGAAATTTCTTAGCAAAAGTTGTATTTTCAGACGAAGCTACCTTTACACTTCATAGCGATGTAAGTAGGCATAACTGTCGTTATTGGAGCGACGACAATCCTCACTGGATGAGGGAAAGCCATACCCAGAAACCTGAAAAAGTTAACGTGTGGGCTGGGATTGTTGGCAATCATATTGTTGGACCTTTCATAATCAATGGAAATTTGAATGGGGTGACATATGAATTGATGTTGAGAGAAACCATTATACCGGCTTTACGTGCTGTGTTGGGTCGAAGTTATAACACAGTATGGTTTCAACAGGATGGTGCACCACCTCATTATGCTTTACAAGTACGAGCGCTGCTTGTCAGAGAGTTTCGCAATCGTTGGATAGGACGTAGGGGAGCAATAGAGTGGCCACCTAGATCACCTGATCTAAATCCTCTTGATTTCTTTTTATGGGGTTATTTAAAACAAAAGGTTTTTTTTAACTAAGCCTGCCTACACAGTAGAAGAACTAATTCACCGCATAACAGAGGAAACTCATCAAATACCTCCTGAGATGATTCAAAATGTTATTGAAGGCTTCTACCACAGATTGGGCTATTGCCAAGAGAAACTTGGACAACATTTTGAACACTTTCTATAACTTTAAGTACTAAATTTTTGAATTCTAATTATTAAATTAATGTTATCTTAATGTAAGAGAATGACTTATTTGGATAAATGACGAATAACTTTAAAAACGCCGCCATTTCAGTTAGAGTGAACCTTTTGAGGTCCGGTTTGCGGCAATGTGTTCTACTAACTAAGACCTTTAATTTGATTTAAAACTCGACCTATGCTGCTATTTAAGAATTTTGTCTGACTCCTCGTGGGCCGTCCCCCATAAGGGATAAAAAAAGTTTTAATACCTTAAAAAACTAGACATTTATGGCTATTATTGATATACCAAGTCTCATTACTTTATCTATATTGGTAAAAAATATATTAAACCGTTCCGGGACTTTTTTACCATTCTGTATATATATATATATATATATATATATATATATATATATATATATATATATATATATATATATATATGTATATATCTAAGCTGAATTTTAACCCATAAGTATCTCCTCCTGTTTCATTAGTTTAAAACCTTTTTAAAGATTGCTATGTGAATACAGAATGAACCTTTTTGGTATAAATCTCATTGCCTTACCTACAATTTAAGTTATTTGGTTTATTAAAATTTTATTATATGCAGAAATATACTTTATCCCACACCTATAAAATAATTCCATCTACATAGTAATATTACTAACAACCCTGGAGTTGCTTGAAGACTATGCGATTGAAACAGTCACTAATATAGGCTTATTCATTCATGGAATAAATCCATGTGTAAAACGTAATCTTTTTAACAATGGTAATAATATGTTTGTAAGAAACACTTAGGAGATGAAAGATATTTCCAGTAGAGTAGCTATTTCAATTGTTTAATTTAAACTTATTCCCTCTTTAAATAATATAGATATTAGTGGGAATTTAATTAGCAGTGTAATTAGGTATGCTTTCCTATCAGTTTGCTAAAAGTATTTAAATCATATTTTGTAGACTTAAACTTAAAATGGTCATAGTTGTTAAATAGGTCCAAGCGTAAGCAATTGTACTAGATTAGTATATTGCCTTATTTAAGCCGATTTTCTTAAGACTTTGAGCGATAAAATTCTGCCAAATGTCAAACGTTCTTACAGAATTATTAAAATATGATGTTCAATCATTAAATTTAATTTAATAGCAATATTATGTAAAAAATTAAAAGTAATGAGTTTAGTAATGACATTTTGTATTAAATGAACATGTTAAAAAAGTGGTCAAGAAACTAAGTTATATATAACGAGGATATAGTTACATAGTATCAAACACACACAGGTCCTTGTATGAGGTGAGCTAAATTTTCTGACGTATTTTGTAAATGTTTTGTAGCATACATAGTTTCATATGCTACCATATAGAATCTATTATAAGGGACATTGTTTACTAAGTATGTTATTCATCTGTTCATAGTTTCACTTGACTTTCCACGATCTCAATAATGTGCCCGTCTATCCCCATTCTAATTCACGATAGCTGCACAGAACAGTCAGTACGGAAATGCTCATTATTGAACATTGGAGGTTCCGAATGAGTTTAAGGTGGGGAGTAATTCTTGGGATCAGTTAATATTTTTTTCGTTGTTATGTTAACTCTATCCGAAATAGAAACAGCACGGGAATTCAAAGTATAACAAGTACTTCGTTTGGCTTCTTAACCTAGATATGGCTTATGTGTATTAATCAGCATAGATAGCCTAAGATATCTTGCAATTAAAATGTAGTGAGAGGCATTGAACAGATCTCATATAAGGCAATCTAATAAGCAGCGATCCAGTGTAATCTAGATATAGAAGTGTCTCGTTGTCTCATCAGGTGATCAATTGCGTGCACTACAATATTTTAGGCACAATCCAAAAGCACGGCGGAGTAACCGATGGAGAAAGGGATTCAACGTGAGTGTTGGGTTTGTCTCCTGTTACTTTCAAACAAAGCTGATTTGTACATTCCAGTTGTCTTCGATGTCAAAACGTTATAAGGAGTCTTCAACTTCTTCAACTTCTTAGTTACCGACTTTTTTTATTTTCAGACGAATGTGAACTTAAGATTCCAGGAATAAAGTTTGTGACAATGTTAAGAATTAAAACGTTGCTGTATATGTATCATAGAACAAATCATAAAATATCATTTTTGTTTATGTAGACTATCCTTTCCAACCATCCATCGTCAATACTATAGTATGGAAAGAGTGTCTAAGGACTACAAGTGTATATTCCTACAAAATGTCTTTATGATGTTATCTTCTGTACATGAAACAAACAACTTATACCTCTGTTTTTAGAAAGTCCTTTACATTATTGAGTAGCATTAAGCTGTATAATACTCGTCCACTGGGAGGAAGGTGAACTGAGTATGATACGAGTATTTAAAATACAGTAGCCTAAAGGTCATGTTCAAAATAATAATACAATCACAATCTTTAATTCCCTGTTTGTCACATGTTTGAAATTGGGTTATCCTCCCCCCTCTGTACTTTCCTAATTTTTGTTTCAGCAGCTTTATACAGTATTGAGAAAATGAGTGATAAATTAATAAAGAGCAACTTAATAATCCTTTACATAATGAAAATATAATCAAGGTACTGACTTATACTAGGTACCTTTAATTTAGAGTTTTGTTACTAAGAGTATAATAGGGTTTTTTGCTATTTACAATGTACGAATAACAGTGAAAACTCATTATAATTATTGTTATTAAACAAAAGGTAAAAATTTGTACTTTAAATCCAAACAAAATGTCAAAAATATGCTCACCTTCAAGATCTATAGTGTGGAGGCCGATTTAACGCAAGAGAGGTTCTATATTTTTGACACAGTTGTCTATTAAAATTTTTCTCAATGACATTAATCATTTTCAGTTTCATAATTACAACATTATTTATTTGAATTCATCTCCATACACATTCAAAGTGTGTAGGACACTTTTTATCATCTTCCCTACTTCATTGTACATTAAGCGTCCGTTCTGTGATATTCTTTGGAACAGGATTTTAACTTAGTCTTGTTAGTACGTTTTCTCTCTCCGTAGTTAAGGTGTAAAATCTCAGTCAGTATTAAAATCGTTTCATTTTATTTCAACAAACTACCGGTTTATTTTGTTTGACAATTGTTTAAAATATTTTTGAACAATATGAAAATGTATAATTTAAATATTAACAATTAAGAAAATATGTTTTCCTATTTTATTTTTGTAATAGTTTAGTTCATATCAAAGATTAAAATTGTTTAAAACTTTTTTACTATACTGAATAGTATTATATTCATTCTCTTACACCTCTGATAACAGATTTTAAGGTGGCTAAATTTATTTCAATATGAAAAAAGGCCGCCATTTATGACGCGCCTACCTCAAGTTCAAGAGACTAATCTAGTCTAAATGTTTACCCAAGGTAGGAGTATGACATACAACATGTGGAATAACAGTTTTTTTCTGAAAAATAATGCAAAATTTCAAGTCCATGTGATGCATATCTACGGTAGTATACAACATAGAATATCATTTTTATCTATGCAGATATTACCTAGTTTCACAAGTCCTCAGATGACATATATCTCGAGATAATATAGTAGATGGTAAATTAAAGTATTTTTACATTAAACTGGTTTTCGTATCAGTTTTAAGTTATGAAATACTACACAGCAAGTCACCATCAATTGATATATGTTTTCGGATAGTTAGGCTACATGTGTAAATATGCCACGTGTTAAAATCTCTTTTAAATGTACTTATGTTGTTTATAAACTTATTTGCTGTACTACTTTCTCGTTTCAACGTTCAACATCATGGTTACCCATAAGACTAATATGGTAAATAGAAGGGTGACATGAATGATATTTGTGTAAAGTAGGAGACCTTTAATAAAAAATATTCCCACGGCTTAGCATTTGAAAGTGTTGTTTTACGTTACAACTATTCGATCACAATGCAAAATATCTCGATCTTTAGGGGAAACGTTCTCTACATTAGTATTCTGTAATACAATTTTAGAAAATATTAACAAACGCTCAGCCAAATCAGGCATAATATCCACCATCATTGGACTTAGTGTTCCTCATTAAGAAATAAAGGTTTATGCACAATTTGAGGACTATTGATCATTTCGTTTTAGATATAACGTGTGGACAAACAGAGAGGCAGAAAATAAAGTTCTCCACTCCTTCAGGTGACAAGTATTTAAAAAGTTTAATCCAATTATGTAATTAATAATATTATATTTAAACATCTATAAATTATTATCCATGCCATTTATAAACGTTGTTTATCATAACAGTCAATTTACTTATCTAAATAATTTGTCTTACATAAATTACCATCGTGCTTGATGGTTAGTAATTTACTCATAGTAGTATGAAAAGTTCATTAGATACTTCTGCAATATCCTAAAACTAATATCAATACTGCCATATTAAAAAATGTGACATTTTGCACACGTGGCAATATTATAAGAATATTCAATAAAATATAAATCATTTTAAAAGATCCCCTCCTATTATTTTTTAATTGCGTATTTTACGAGTGTCCTTCATCTGAAGTGGATGTCCACTCAAAACAAATTTACTTTTTTATTCTGTTGAAATTAATTTTTTCTCGAATGGTTTTAATTTTTTCATATGAAATAAGGTAAGCAAAATAAATTCTTTAGCATTAGGAGTGGGACATTTAAAAAAAACCGCAACTACTCTAAGCATCAAAAGGCACTTATCATATAAATACTTAATTATCAAGAACGTTTTTTGCATACCAACAAAATTAAAATATTGGAAGAAAAACATTAAAATATATATTCATTGATCATCTATATATATAAAAATGAATGTTTGTATGTTTGTCCTTTATGGAATCGTGAACTATTGGACCGATCATGATGAAAATTTGTACGTATATGTATTTTTTCCACGGAGAAGGTTTATAAGCTATGCCCATCCCTTTCCCGATTCAGGATTCCGCCCCACTGGTTACAGAAATACCCATAAGAAATGCATTGCAGCAAACATATGTTAACGTCTTTTCAAATTTTTAATCAGCTGTTCTTTGTAAACATATATTACACTTATAGTTTTTAAAGCATAGAGTAAGCTTAAGAGAAACGACAAATTTTGTTTAAAACTGTTTTTGCAATCACTGTTAAACATAGACTTTACTATCCAGATAATACAATTCAAATTTGACGTAAAAATTCACCTTTAACTGCAATATTTATTTAATATAAACCATGCTCATGCTTGATCAGAAGAGTAATGCAGATATCATAATTACTATCTTACGTTGGCTACAAATATAAAGAATGTTATAAAATCAACCTTAGTTGTTTTTTTTTTGACAGAAGTATGGTTCTCAAAACTCCGTGTGTACATATTCTCTCGATCGAGACAACAAAGCAAGCTCAATCGTGGCATCGGAGATATAACTAATTTAATCTAAAATTTATTATAGTATAAAAAAAAATTTATTAAGTAATATAAGGACTTCGGTTCTTAAGATTTGCGTGCGAAGCCGTGGGTAACAGCCAGATAGAGGCAGGAATATGGTTACATATCTTCATAATACGCCCAAGAGGCTCACGATGGAACGACTATCAATTATCTCAGCAATGTTTTTGAATGTGATAGAAAAAGAATAAGTGAATATAGTGTACTGTTTTCAACGGGAAATTGCGTGCGAAGCCGCGGGCAACTTTTGCAAAAAATTATTGAAATGCGCAGCAAAGCGCGCCGGGCCCGCTAGTTCTGAATAAAGCTTACTACATGACAATTGTGTTTATTCCTGATGCCAGCTATAATATTTTTGATAGAGTTTGTATATATTTTTAAAATGTAAAAGATAAATACAACTCGCCTCCATAGAAACCAATAAGTTTATTTCTCATCTTCACTAATAAAGATGAAACAGCATATCAAGTATGTAAGGATATAATAGAAGTACGGAATAAATGGTTTTTATTTTAAATATTAAATAATCCACAGTTTTTATTGATTATCTCTATTACTGTACTAATTTACAACGTTATAAAACAAACCCACCAAAAACCACATAGTATTCCCAATTAAGAAGTTTTATGTTATGTAAATGAATTATAGTTTATGAATTATAGGTATAGTTTTTTGCAGGGATTCAAATCTGTGATAGTGTCAGACTCGAGACATGGACTAACATGAAGGTTACCTAGAGCTGGAGCTCCCTGCCATAGACACATTATGTGTATGACGCATCTGTTATTCAAAAGGAAATCGCGTACAAAGCGGTATCTTCTCGTACGCCGGAAAAACGGAGGTCTCAGCGACAGTTGTTAGAAATTGTTGAAGTTTGTGGGAAGTTTTACACTGCAAAGTTTTTTTACACTTACATCAACTTTGGCGACAATGATCATATACAATTCTAGGTTTTTTTTCAAAGTATAAGATCTAGTGAGTTCTTACCTTTCAAAAGCTCGAAATTTTTGTTGTTAAATAAAGTCTTTATTTAATATTATATATTCTTAATTTCGTTTGAATTATGTTCAATTTCATGTTTGTTAATCTGGTTTCAAACATTGGGCATATTAAATAAAATTTAAAATTATGTAGGAAATGAAGTTTTTCATTAAAATTGGATCCATCGTTAAAACTAATCTTATACACATGCTTGAGTCATAATATATAGACTTGAAATAGAATACCGGGTGTTTATAATTGAATATCAGGTTTTACCACTTTTTAGTTTTGTACATACATCAAAAAATTATAATTCATTCGTCAATAAAAGAGCGACTTAATCAGTTTTGATTTTTGTCACCTGTACACATGCAGACGCAATGTTTCCTCCATAATCAATTAGAAAGCCCTAGTAGCAAAAATTTAGATTCGAGAACCAAAGGCTTTGGGTTTGCTTTTTAGCAAAGCCCGAGTATGTAGTAATTGTGCAACGTGCGTTCCGTTTAAAGCTTGTCTGAGGACCTTAAATTGATAATAACAACCGTAGGTGGTATCATAAGTTTAAAGATGCTGGCTGCCTTTGCAAAGGGAACAGTAGGGTACAACCAACGGTTAGTGAAGAAAGTGAGAGAGACTTTTACGCGTGGCCCACATAAATCGGCGTGAATTATCAATTTCAGTGACGACTGTTGGGAAAGTTTACGGAAACACCTATGACTTTATCACTTGCAGTTTTTATATGTTATAAAGACTGTAGACAACGTATATGAACCAAAGTTGTAAACATAATGTTGTTACACGACAATGATGATTGTCTGACAGTTTACAGTGATGAATCAACATTTCACCTCAATCAACATGTGAAAACTCACAATATGCATATCTAGGGCTTGGAAGTCCCTAACAAGATGGTAAACTGCAGCAAGACTCCCCTAAATTTAATATTTTTGTTACAAAGTTCTTGGCGGAAAGTTTATGTGCCTTTCTTTACGGAGGAAGATATGTAACTTGTATTTATTATCTTGATGCTCTTTAACTTTTGAGTATTTCCTCAATTGAGAGAAAATGAACCCCAGAACTTCATTTGGCAGCAAGCTGTGCAGCGCCTCACTGGTATAACTCGGTAGGCGATTGGTTTAAAGACACTGTAAACATTTCAGACACATTTTAGATACTGCAAGAACAGGAAGGTAAAATGGAGCTAAACTTATAAGTCGCATCGTAAATTTATAATTTGCGAATGATTTAAAAAAAAATTAACGTTACAAAACTTACACTTGCGCTATTACCAAATCATCACAAGTTATTGATATTTTCAAAAACTTTTGAACTAAACTTTGAAATTGTTACGCAAATTGTAAGAAACAGTGCTGTTTCAACTTACCCTATTAATAAATCTAAACCACTTAAATAGGGTATATCGAGAAGGTTATATTTTAACCGCTGATGGATATTGAATATCTGAGTAAATAATATGCACCGAGCGGAAGAGTTTAAATCTTGCTATTATTATTAAGAACTATTATTTCAAGCCCGTTACTGTTTTTTAATTACTTTAAACTAATAGATTATCTCGTCCACGTTTTAAAGTCCCTTTTACTTGGTTATTAGGTACCACCACAGAGGCCTCTGCGTACCAAAGGTTTGGAACCACTGGCCTAGATGACTCAAAAAGTATCTTTGCAGCCTACAACTCAGTAGGCGCACAATCACGATTCCTCTTTTCTTTGCCAGAGGATATAAATGTTTCCTATCCATATGGTTGTCTGCCGTTCAATTTGGCAATAATAAAACTAGAACTTTTCATTAAACCTCCGCGTCGTCACACACGTGGTGTTTGTGTTGTCAGCTATTAGAGATACGATATAGAACGTGGCGGAGGGATCCTACCAGGAGAATTATTTAAACATTTCACTACAGAGGATTCTGCGTTCGTAGTAAGGCAAAGAGTGAAATAGGAATCAAGGAACTGAGGAGGTTGCTTATCTGGGCAATTCACTTAGTTGAAAGCCAGAAAATGTAGAACAAAAAGGAGTATAGTTAAAAAAATTCATACATAAATCTAAAACATATTGTTCAGATTAAATAAATGACAATTTGCAAATTAAGTAGTAACAAAAAGTAACCATAGCAATAATAATAATAGAGTTTTACATTTTACTATCATCTATATTAAACTAATTCATAATACATTACAAAACTATTGAAGAAATACTAAGAGTTTTATAAATAGAGCTCCTAATATAGTAGATGGCTTATGTATTTTCAATAAGTGTAAATGTGTTCCAAAATATAGTCACAGTTTGCCTGTTCTCTTTGCAAATAGTAATATTTACCGTCGTTCAGTGAAACAAGAAATCAGTAACACTACGTTTCGAGATCTGCAATATGATCTCTTCTTCTGCAATCTGATACATAGGCGAGACAAAAAGACCACTAAACGTAAGGATAAAAGAGACAGAGAAAACACGAGAAAAGGGTCTCACAGAAAAGTCAAAAATTGCACACCATTGTTGGTCCGAAGACCATCATATGAATTGGGATGAAGCCAACATAATACATCGGGAACCACATTTCTTCAAAAGGAAATTTATTGAGGCAACATACATTAAATTGCAGACCAACCAATCAGTCAACCATCAGTCGAGATTAGGCCGCTTTGGTTGCCAATTCTAAAAAATGAACTAAAGAGAAAACCAAAAGTATCAAACGGATCAGATATTTGTAATAAACCAATGCGGAGTCACAATATGGTTTTAAGAAGTTCATCTCGCATGAACCAATAATAACGAAAGGGGCCCATTCCTGTCCCCCTTCCTTTTATTTCCGCCATCTTTTTTTAGCCAGCCGTGACGATTACCATTGGCTAGTCCCTCTGGTCAGTCGTAGGTGGTTAGTAGACGAGTGAAGACGTGTTGTGACCTACATTCCGTAGTTCGGTTTTAATGATTAGTGTTTTGTATAGTTTTTTATTAAGTGCATGTTTATAGAGTTAGTGAAGTTGACAAACAACATGTAGGTTGTGATTCCTGACTTAGGCGTGCCACAACGCTTTGGTAATATTTGTTTATTTTAACCTAGTTTGTAATTATGTATTAGGTTAGTTCTTTACCTGAAGAAGAGATCAGATTGCAGATCTCGAAACGTAGTGTTACTGATTTCTTGTTTCACTGAACGATGGCAAATGTCCGGAAAAATCCTGTTTTCCTTCACAATCCTTCCATCGTCAAAAATAACCTTCAAACAAAGAAGTAATATTTAATAGGTTTTTTGGTATTGAGACTTAAATAATTATAACATTACGAGCAAAAATGTTCTAGTTGATGGCCTTAAAATAATATCTGAATATTTATTTCCATGTTGTTACAATTTGTTTTTAACAATTGGGGTAAATTAATAGTTGAACTAGCTGAAATTAATGAATGAATTGTTCGAATACATATATTAAGCTATCTTAAACTTGAGTTTAATATCGGATGCGTTGGTGTTAAATATTATTACTTACATAATAAGACGTCATATGTTTCAATTTAGTAGTAGAACTTCATGGTTTCTAGTCTCTTTTGTATTTGTAAGATACTGGTATATACTCTCTGAATAGTTACCAAATCCTACTGATAATACTTACAAAGCTTCTTTCATCAGATTCATTAAAACTGAGGTCAGGTGGCAAATGCAAATAGACTAATTATATCAATAAAATCTTATATACAAGGTGTAGGTAAAACTATAAGTAATGATACGTGAGTGAGTTTTAACAATAGAAATATCATTTAAATTTCCAATAAGTAATTTTTGTAAGATAAATGTAGTTCTGAGAAGAAGGCGCAAACTTATATAATTAAGAAGGGTTTTACAACGCGGCAGTAAAGTTCTATCTGCCGCATCGTTTGTCGGTTTTTGTCTCAGATTTATAATGATGACATCAAACAGCGATCGTTATGAAGTTTGAAGTCTTTGCAGTAGTTAAGGAGATGTTATTTACTTAAATTTAAGTTTGCTGGAACTTACTAAACCCCTTCAAAAATTAACTAATTGGTTGATAAAGCTGATTATATGTTCCATTGTGGTCAGTTTTAATGACAATTCAGTTAGAGTGTTTAATAGGTGTGAATTTTAAATTAGCTGATTTCTATTGAAGCCCATTATGCATAATTTGAATGTCATGCAATGTTTATCGTGTCTGATTATCGGTTGAAACATGGTTTAAATTAATCGCTATTCCCCGTTTTCATTCACTATCTTTCTTTCATAAAACTATTAAAGACACCAGCTACGGTCCTAAACATTACAAGAATGTATCATTTATGTTTTTAATGCTTTTTTGTTATTCATAGTTAATTATTTATTACACGTTCAGTGGTGGTATTTGTTTTATGACGACATTAAAAATTAAATTGATTTGCAAGTTATATTTTTATTGAGGCCTCAACACTTTAATTCAGAAATTTTAAAATCTCTTAAATTCTGACAGGATAGTATGATTAACATTTGCTGTCGTTAAATTATATAATAAATATAAAACTGCGAAGAGGAAAAACTTTCCAACCATCCATCATCAATAATAAAGTATGGAAAGAGTCTCTAAAGACTACAAGTGTCTGTTCCGACAAAAGGTCTTTCTGATGTTATCTTCTATTCATGAAACAAACAACTTATAACTCTGTTTTAAGAGAAAAGTTTAAATTATTGAGTAGAATTCAGTTGTATAATACTCGTTATTATGAGCTTAGTGTATAAAAATGTTCCTAATCAAATTCCTTCAATAGATTTCTTAAACATGTAACTTAAGAAGTATTCTTTAAATGATTAATGGATGGCTGAAATTTTGTGAGTAGTCTAGCTACATATTCAACATTACTTATTAAAATTAAATCACATCATTTTTTTGAATAAATGTGACTAATAAATTTAAACAGTTTCTATTTAACAATACACATCACTCAAATGTTAAGGTAATATCTATTTTGAGGAAATATTGGCTGTGAAATTGTTCTTGTGTCCTCTAAATGAATGTATTCAAAATACAAGATATAACAGTTACTTTTTATTTACTAGCTTTAGTGGACTATATGGTAAATAGAAAGCCCAAATGAATGCTTTTTCTTTGAAGTATGAAGTCTTTAATAAAAAAAACTTTTTTATAAATAGTAATTAGTATTATATTCATATTCTAGCACATTTAATAACAAATTCCAAGGTGGCTAAATTTATTTCAATATTTAAAACATTCCACAATTTATGAAATACCTACCTCCGAGTTCATAAGGAAAATCTAGACTAAATTTTTACACAAGATGTGAGAACGTCATACAACATTTGGACTAACAGTCTACGTTAAAAATAATTGCAAAATTTAAAGTCCATGTGATGTGTATGCACCATATAACACATCAAAGAATATTTTTTTTCTATGTATAAATGACCTAGTTTCACAAGTCCTCAGATGAAATATTTCTCGAAATAATATAATAAATCAAAATATTGGATGGTCTGCTCAAAATTTACCCAGTTAAGAGCACACTAAAGCTAGAGAACAATTGTTTTTTAGAGATTGGTGTGTTTTACTCTGTGAGAGTACTCAAAAAAGGATTACGTTACACCACTGCGACTGCTACCTATAGTAAAGTTATATTTAAATTGATACTAAATGCATGAATGAATATACGAAGCGAATATAATTTATTGAATTTATTAGTGAAGTATAGATGGTTTTTATGAAAAGGTTATTATTAGGACACTAATAATACTACTTGTTTTTAATGTCATATAACCTAATTATATATATAAAATTAAATATTTTTTCCGAAATAAGATACAAGTTACTTAAACAATAGACCTGTACAAAGATTTAAAAAAGTAACTAATAGTGTAATGAACTGCACTTGATATATTTAATTAACTGAAACAGCTCGTCCTATAAATCCCTTCTAAGTATGTGACTGAAATCGCTGGATCTATTTATCAAATAAACTGTAGTGTTAATTACTGTGAGCAAAGTGCATCTGTTACTCATTATCGCAGTACCTCATTTATGCAGAACAATGCCTCTAAAGTGATTAATTGCGTATAACACTGATATAACGGTATATAGTAGGAGATAAATTCATTACCCTAGTTTTACTTTTATAGTTAATATACACAGGAACCACTGCATTAAAATTTTCATCTTTATTATGATTATTTTACAACATGCTTTATTTAAGGAATAGTTAAAAATAACAATAAGATTTAAATAATAATTTACTTATTTATATAATAAACATAGTTTATTTATTTAAATTATAGGGTATGGAGTTTATACTAGATTATACTTACTTCTAGTTTCACAGTACAGAGATAAAATTAAGAATTGTATAGTCTATAATATTATAATTCGATGATCTTTGTACTTTGTATGGAATTTTTACACGTATAAATACTATATCTCACTATTTTTACGATTAGTAAAGTAGATGATCTAAAACAGGAATGATTTTTATTCAACTCTTTACATTTTAAATTTTATTTAATGTGAAAATCTAGTGTGACAGGCAACGAATGAAGTGAATTCAAAACAAAAGTGCTTTTATACCGCGAGTAATGAGTTGTGCAAACTCTTTTTGTTCCAGCTAAATCGAAAAGTTTACCATTTTAGCAGCATAATACCACTCACCTAAGTTATGTGCTTACACAACAGTCTATTTTAACTCATAAGGAAAAAAACTGTTTACCGGTACGACTCTATTACCGTGACTAGATACTTACAAACTATGAGTAGAACAAAGTATAAAAATTGTATTTAACTTTTATAGTTTAAGAAAATTTGGAATTTAGGTTTTGTTACTAGTTACTATTGTCACTAATTACCTGCAGTTTAATTCTTAACGTGAATAAATAATTGTGACTATAAGTTCACGTGCCGCAATTCTACTGGTGTCAAGCTAAATTTAGATTATTTTAACATGAACTCATATTGTCCCGTACAATTTTAGGGAGAATACCTCATCATCTAAGATAAAAATTCAATTGACCTTTAGCTGTAGTGGTATAGATTATAACAATGTTTAAGTGAATTGTCTCCCTAAACAAGTCTAGACCACAGCAAGTATCACGTGCTTTTTATAAAAGACAATTTATATTTCACAACTATTAAAAACATGATTTTTAAAACTTTTATTCCGAGCAGTAAATATTGAACACAAACGAGATATTGTAATATTTGTAAAACCTTCTAAAATTATATGCTGTAATTTTGTAATTAAATTGTTTATATTTTGAGCTTATGTTGACATAAGTCTTAATGAGTAACTTGTCCCACAGGCCGTGTTCAATTTTAAACCGGCTTATTTGGTAGAAAGTCATACTTTATATGTGGATTTCATTTTGAATGCCACAATATTTTGATTGTTTATTTTAGGATTATTTGTATTTATCAATGAAAATTCAGAATGCATTGGCTTAATTTATCTTAAACAGTGTCTATAAGAAGCTTAAATTGTATACACATCCCATATTTAAAAACCATTTCCTAATACGTTCCCAATAGCCTTGGGATCAAACACACAATGGTGTCTTAATAAACCTGATGAGTGTTTCTCAAACAAAGAGAGTTTTGACCGGGTTTTAGTTTGCTGTTATTTTCACTCAGTAACAAACTAAAAGAAGCATTTGCAGTATTTAACTCAAAATAATCACGTAGTTGTTCAATATGCTATATTATGGAATTATAATGCAGTATTTAACACTTTTATAAAAGATACAAATATATTGACAACATATAAATGTAATAAACATTTACGGTATTTATGAATACAAAATTAGAGTAAAAAACTTTTGAGTAAAAGAAACATAGTATATTAATCATTATAAATTAAAAAAGAACAGTACAATAAGTATCATTAAAACTTTCTTACATTTAAGATCACAGAAATTTGCCAATAATCAGGGAAAAATATGAGAAATTACTAGTTCGTTGAAAGTAAAATCTTCTAATACCAGCTCCATTGGTCTTTGGACAAACTAATCCATTTTCAGCCCTGTCCGGTCCATCCTCGTGTTCCACTGATCTGTCCGTGGATTTAAAAAAATGAAAAACCGTGGATGTTAATATAGTATATTTTCTATGGTAATAGTAAAAAGTTCCTTTGTCACGGACAGGTTATGAACCTTCGTTACCCCAAACTTGTATCCAAAGACAGCATCTTTCAACAAACAACAATTTGCTCTCCCAATTCCAAGTCCATCGATTCAAGACATGTTGGTTTGTTACATTGAAATAAAATGAAATCGAAATTCAATTTTTCCAGACTCTCAAGTGATAGGCTTGGCTTATGCTTGGGAAATTACAATTCGAAATAGATTGGATCTTACAGGATTACTGTTTATATTTCCCATAGTTAGGTCTTTGCATGTAGTAGTAAATAAAAATACTAATTTAAGAAGAATCTTTACACACACACACACACACACACACACACACACACACACATATATTATGTATATACATTTCATATAACATGAACAATATATAATTTAATAATATACCAAAATAATTTAGGAACCATGCCTTTTAAATACAATATGTTAAATCTTTGTAAAGCTGAGTTACAACTGGTAAGAAAATCCTGCAGACATACAACTAAGCTAAGCCACATTTCTTTCTTTTCCTTCTACTGATCCTTGGCTTATAGGGAACAAAAATATTCCGACTCACAACCATTCATGTGGAGATTACTTTGTACATTGTACCACGCATGTTTTCTGACAGTTACCCAGCTATTTCTATGGTCTCCTGGGTACTCTTATTAAGTCATTTTTATATTTATATCTACATTATTTCTTCTGGAGTAATAGCTTATCAAAAGTGGATTTAGTAATCACTCCCAGAAAAAAAACAGGTCATTTATGTTTAATCACCATTATATGGGTCACTTCACACCTTCCAAGACCTGTAACGTGGATCCTTTGCATAGTTTTTCTGGTTATCTATGACCGTAAACCCATATTTGAGAAAGAGTGTTAGGCTACTTCAAATACATTTATTTATTTGTTTATATACATTTATTTTTTTATGTAGCAGATCCAGAACAAAAATATTTTAAGGGTTTTTTTAGCTACCGTCTAACCCCAGTAAAACTTAGATTGATTTGTGCTTGCATCATTGTTGATACTGGAACCCAAATTATAAATTTGACCGTTACTTGACAGTACCGTACATTTAGTCACGAATTTGTGTTAGATATATTTTATAGTGGACGTGGAGCAACATTAAACTGGATTTCAGTTTTTAGTATTAGATACATTTAAGTCCTTGTATTTGATTCCAAACTATATTCTTAGATAATGTATGTACTGAAGCCTTAAAATGGGTTCTCTTTATTCCCCAGCAACTAGTTTGGCGTATTATTTACTCCTGTCCTTCTAAGGTTCCTCATTTCCAGTATTGATGAAGGCAGTGATGGACCATGTGCAACTGGGCTCCAATGTTTCACTGTTTTCGTTTCCCTGTACATGAACCAACCTTGACTATGAGCTGTAGTAAGCATAGGATAGCAATAAAAAAAGTATTTTCGTGATGTAGTTTCTGCGATTTGTAAGCCATTTCCAGTTAGAACTCAACGTAATTGATAAGTCTGTCTCTGCTTCGGCAACTCTTACGTTACAAATTTCTTTTGAAATACTGAATGTCAGTAAAATCGAGGATGTAGACATTAGAGTGTAACTGGAATGTATGACGTTCATATTTTTAGGGCACTATAATAAAAGATAGAAAACTGTTATAACAAATATTTAGGGACATTTAGAACTACCTCTAGACCTTTACTGAAGAATGTTTTGTGAATACGCTAGGTCAGTGTAGAAAGGTTATCAATCACTGTATTTTAAAATATTTCTTGTCTTACATCCTGTATCATTCTTTGTTTGAAGTTTTGTTTTTGAAAATGAAAGGAATGTGAAGAAAGTGATATTTCCCTACATTTGCCATCGTTCAGAGATACAAACAATTGCAGTTTTTTCTGATGTTTTGTATCATCACTGAACGATGGCAAATCTCCGGAAAAAATCATTTTTCCTTCACAATTCTGTATCATTTTTAAGGTTATATGTTAATAAAATGTTTTCAATATTTCAGAGTTTTAAATACAGGATTAACTTAAGTTAACTCACTTACGAAGTCATAACAATTTACTAACAGCCTCAAATCCCCCCACCCCCCCCCCCCCCCACCCCCCCCCCCCCCCACCCCCCCCCCCCCCCACCCCCCCCCCCCCCCACCCCCCCCCCCCCCCACCCCCCCCCCCCCAGCGTATAAATAATGTATCGGATAATTATATTTTTATACAATTTTTAAAGTAGCCCGTTGTGGAATTACCAGGAATAACCATCACAAACAGTGGGTGAAGTATATGGTTGTTATTAAACTTTCATCGAATTCTTTTTTACTTGACGGAAACTAAGTTTCTTATATGTGAAGTGTTTATAAAGGTTTATGATAGAGAAATACATAATTTGAAAACTGTATTATTTTAAAAAAAAACGCTTTATATTTTTTAGTATTAATCTAATCTCTTTTTATTTTATCAAAGTCTAATACGTCACCTTTTATTTAAGAGTTACACAAACTATTACTTTAATATTTTTTCCTTTGGACGGTTACACATAATAGATTTCTTAGTCAAAAATTTGATTATTGTTTTTAATGGTTTACTGATTAATAAGACATGTTTTTAGTTTCTTCTTAAATTAAGAAATTAACTGGTGGAGTGCCGATGGCCGACCGATCTAAGATGTTGGGATCTGGAGTCTTGAGTTAGGAGGATAGCGCAGGTTCGAATCTGTTTCGGACGGATCCGTTAGCACTAGTTTATCAGTACCATTGACCTTGTACTGTATCGACTCTCCCCCTTATTCTGTTTGATAAGATCCTCAGCACAGGCCCAGTAGCCTTATGGAGGAAGAGGCCAAGAATCAAAAGAATGAAAAAGGGATCATCGGTTTTTCTCCTTAAAAAAATAAATAAATCTCGAACAGTTTGTACTAACGATCTTTTTTTACATTTTCTCGTGTGTAAATAAATTACGGTGGAATGGACTATAACCTAGTTTAGGTATCAATATATGGAGTTAATTACTATAGTAAAAGTTTCTTTTTCTGTAGTTTTTTAATCTATTATCCCTCGGTTAATAATTATAAACGAAATTATATTTGCTCAGCCTCCTTAAAATGTTATACAAAACGAATAAAAGTTTTCCTACAAAATCATATCAGTTTAGAAAATTAATCGTGTTATAATTAAATGTATGAAAAATGCAGAATAACTTCTATTTTGTCTCGTGGAGAATTAGCTGCTAAATTAAAATAGTAAAATATACTCCATAATTTTAATTATTAAACGTCGTTAGTAATTAGTAAATTTGTTTGACTAACTTGTTAATTTCCCCCATGTGCAGAAGCTAGAAAATATAAAACTAGATGAATGGTTCATAATTCCTAATATTGAATATTATAGAAAGATTAATATTTAATTGATATTATACACATAAATTATAAATTGATTTCATAATTTTGTTAATATTAAATCAATGTTAATTTTAATTTATCTCCATTTATATATTTATGTTTGTGGTTTCACCTCAAAATTACTCGGGAAAAATGTTAGGTACTTATTTTTAACATAAATGAAATGGTTGCTCACCTCAGATTTGTATCAACACTAATTGTAAATATACGTCCGTTTACAATGGGTTTATTAGAAACATAAATAGGATGTTATGCAGAACAGAGGAACACAGTGAAAAAACCAATTTCAATAAATGCAGCAAATCAAATCATCATCAAATTCCGACTCTCCAATTAGCCAGATGAAAGGTCTCCTGCCTCCTGTGGCGTAGTTCATTGTTTTTCGTGATACATGGCGTAAGTAGAATATAGTCTTAGCCGCATACTGGGTCCACTAAACATAGTCTAACTTAGGACTGAAGAAGAGTGCATCGAGTTGAGAAGGAGAAGTACTTTTAATTTATCTCTAAATATAAAATTTATTTCGCTTAGTAAAAATATATAAGTATTCGAATAAAGATGGTTCATAAACCAAACATACGCATGTTTTGAAATAGGAAAATACCTGCTGTTTTAAACCAAAGCCCCACCCTTACTTTAACTCTTCTGATTCTGCATACCACTGATAGGCATTAATATTTGTCAGCGAAAAATATGGCCACAAGTTTATAAAACATTCGAAAATTTTAATAGTGATACAGACACCGTGGTTTAGTTTTCAATGTTATATGAAAATGGTCATAGTGGGCTTCTAGGCGGATTTTCCTTACTTTAGTATTAAGGAAAAAGTATTAAATCCTTAATTTTATAAATACTTCTTAAAATTCCTCTGAGTTATTGCTGCTCTGGAGATTGTTATCTCTATTCAAGCATCCCATACGTTACCAGGCAGCGTTGTATTAAGATTTTACATTTTTAAATTCACTCCCCCGTTACATGACAACAAAAAATATTATCTCTAAATTTATTCATGGCTGTAAATTAAAAACAATGACAAACATCATGACTACGGTAATAATTATTTTGAAATATATTGTCGCCAAAACCATAAAAACACATCTTTTATCTAAAAGCTGAAAAGGAAAGTTTTACCTTAATTTTATTTTACTTTAGATAGATTGGCTGTTGTTTATAATTTATTTTTATAGAACTCTTAAAGACGCTAAGCCTAACACGACAAATCGCTCATTGAATTTATTTCCTTTCAAGGACCTTAGGCTTTATTCTCGGCAATGAGAAGATGTTGAGAAACGTGTGAAATTCGGTGCTAGGGGCCTCCTCCTTGTCGAGATCCGGCCCGATTTACAAGCTTTTAATTTCAGTCTATAATTACCCGTGAAAGACTATGCACTCTTCTAGACTCGAGCTATACAGTTTTTAACCACTTTTTTCCCGTTTCCTCACACACTTAAAAATTCGTCATCCACAGCAACTTATACATTTTGATCAACCGTTTTCCCCTAATATCTTGAAATAAGCAGAGTAGTGATGTTGGCGCTCCAGTGATGGGGTTTTTTGATAGAAAACTGGACAATAATGAAAATATAAAAATCGTGACAAATATTATCTTAACTTTAAGTTTTTTCATTCATTCAGTATCTCATAAGTGCTTGGACTTTTTGTCACATATTATATGTTTTTGTTTATTTTTATACAAACGTTTGCTAACCCTGTTTCAATAAAAATACACTTAAAACCACCCATGTACAAATATTTGCTCTTTATAAAAATTTTTTAGTTCTTTCTGTTGAAGGCCTGTAAATATTTTACAATTGTGATAAAAGAAACCCAACAACAATAAGTTTTATACTTTTACTTAAAAGAAACCTAACTACAAAAATACTTTAATCTTTAAAAGACAGACGACTAAAGATTTTTGTATCTGAAAACGTTATATCGAGGTATTAAAAAGAGCCTATGTGACAGGAAAAACTACATATCAAAGAGTCTCAGCACGCTGTACTGTAATCAAGGTGTGACTGTTCTCAGCACTTCTTTAAGGGAAAATTAACATTTGCTTGAGTATTTTTACTGTTTATCAATCCCTCCAAGGGATTGAAGTAAAATTAAGAGGCACGAGAGTAGTTATAAAAATGTAGGTTCTGGGACAGGACCTTTGACCCCTGTTATCTCTCTCTGCGGGGGGTCCCTTATCAGTGATACCTTTGACATTTCCGCATATTTTTAAGATAAGCACGTGCCAGATAACCTTGAACCCCAATTAAAAAGCTAATTGACCTCAATTTAAAATAACAATTAGATAAGCCCGCGAAGGTTCGCTACTATTGTTTACGTTTCGTTATCGGCACGCGCCGGTTCGTATCGCGAAATTCTTCACCTCTAGGTCATGGACCCTGATATCCACTGTCCAGGCCGTCTGCCAACCGGTCGCATCAGACCGATAAAGGTTTTTTTTCTCTTTTAAAAACTAGGTGATGAATAATATAATGCAAACGTCTTCTCAAAAAAAAAAAAAAAAAAAAAACAATTCTTCTAACTATAGTACGATTGACTCGAGAGTGTTTCGCGGTTGAGTTATATTTTTCTGCTTAATATGCATTTTGTAAGAATATATAAATGGGATTGACTCGCTATTGATTTGATATATTATTATTATTAGGGGGTGTGTTAATCATGTCGGTAACAATGCCATATGTAATCTTCCTTTATATGTTTTTGAGTGTTGTGTACAGTCAACAAAATTTCTCTTCACAACACTGGGGTAATGGAAGTTACACTTGTAGCTCACGCAATTATCAAACAGAACAACGGATAGGATTTACATTACTCACCTAAATCATCCCCATTCAAGCGTTGTTCACTTTGAACTATTTCAATGGTTAGTAAGCCAAGAGACAACTAGTGGATCTGATATAGAAGAATCGTTGTCATTTTTTTAATGAAGAAAGAGACTATGAATGATGCCACCGTCAGAACAAGGTGATGAAAACGTTTTCTTGTTTGACGAAAACGACTCTACATTTAATGAAGGACAACTATTAGTGATGACACGGACCACACTTGAAATTTTAATGAAACAAATGACTGTATGTCTGCAAGCTGATGATGATTGCGCATATGTTAAAGAATCTTTACAAAAAGACCCACTTGAGGAATAACAATGAAGAATTTAGGACAGTTAAATAATGAAATCTCAAGATTGAGATACCAACAATTTCGTGTCCTAGAATATGATGCTGAATTAAGAAACAAGGAATTGTACGAAGTGAAGTCACCCAAATATAGAAGTCGAAGATGTTACTGTCGGGAAAGAAAGGAATTAAATTTAAGACATGGTTGTCTAAGTCTTAATAAAGTTAGAAGAGCAGAAATAATCAACAGTTCAGAAAGATTTACTAGATAAAAACAATTTTATGTATATATGTTTAAATATAAATATATAAATTTTTACTGAGGTATTAAATTTTATTTGGTGTTAACGTCCCAATAAAGAGACAGAACATGTATTGGATATATAATATTCATTATACTAAGCTTTGATATCAATTGACCTGAACCTCTGATAAATGTTTTATCTAACAACCAATTTAATTTTTAAATGGAAGCGCTATTTGTCCTTTATTTACCCTTGTTTACTACATTTTGTCGATACACGTGGTCACGCTTAAACCTTTAGAATGTTTTAAAAACTGCAACTTTCTATCAACACGTGTTCGCCTTTTAACCTCAAACGTCAGTATCTTGGATGGGGTTATTTAGCGTTTTCTCCTGCTTCAGTGAGTTGATCAAGTTCAATTTTCGACTTCTACGCGTAGTCGCTTGGCTCACTTAACAAGTAAGTAGGTTAATCTTTCACTTTATAGTCAGTGTGATAGAAAAGTGGAAACCTTGCGATTGTTTAACATCAAGTTCTCTATTACACTTTAAAGAATTACAAGTCTGTAAATAATATACTTAGTGCTGTTGAGCAGAGAACGGAAACCTTGCGGTGTTTAACGTAAAGTTCTCTGTTTAACAGTTGTTTTTATGTTAGCAAAATATTAATAAAAATTCACTTTATAGTCAGTGTGATAGAAATTGAAACCTTGCGGTGGTTAACACAAGTTTTCTATTACACTTTAAAGAAATTACAAGTCTGTAAATAATATACTTAGTGTGTTGAGCAGAGAACGGAAACCTTGCGGTGTTACGTAAGTTCTCTCTGTTTAACACAGTTGTTTTATTTTAAATATGAGAAAAAAAAAACGTTAAAGATGTAAAAATAACAATTGTTTACAATCTTACGCTTTCTAAAAGTATGAAAGATTTAAAATCAATTTACTTTGAATAATATTTAGTGTAAGTAACACTTATTTGTTATTAATTATTATCTTTTTTTTTATTAGAGAAAATTGGATTCCGACAAACTGGTGAAGCAGTCTATTTGACGTCAGAGAAACCACGTGATTTTTACAGCTCATCACTAGAAGCAAGAAGAAGAAGAAGATGGAGATTCATAATAGATTTTTCAAGGGTTTAAAAAATAGTAACAATGAAATTTATAGTAAAAGAACTTGCTCTTATTTTCAACTGATGCACAAATATATGAGCTCCATTTATTTCAGCCACCGTGTAATTTTCATGAACTCGCACCACAAAAATACAAAAACAGGTGCTGTGGTTGGAGAGACAATACCATGGACTGTATTGGGGATCTGGGTTTTTACAGAGTAAAATTCAATGAAAGATATATTTTCAAATGTTCTAAATAAACGGGACAAATGTGTATGTGAAGGGAAACGAAAAACAAAAGTTTATAACTAGTTTACTGTCAGATTTTTGTGTTAATGTTATTAATATAGAAGATCTCGGTTGTCCCAATTTGTCTATTTTGAGATCTCAATTTGTACAACCGAGTATCGATGAAAAGAATGTAGTTTTTAATCACAGTCCACACAAATTGTGCTTATATTAATGTTACATGTATTGTTGCAATGGTTCAATGCACAAAAGCTTGTGGAGAAAACAAATGGAAAATGTCAAATTTAGCCCTTTAAGGAGTGTTTTCCAAAAAGGATCCAAACATATGTCGGCTGGTATGGTCAAGTTTATCCAAAAAACATTTCAGTGTAAATCATTCTGAGGATGTGGGAAAATATTTATGATAAATCTACCCAGCAATTTGAAATGTGATTATAGACATTGTCTTATTAAGCATGGACATGTAAATGAACACTACCCGCACATAAACGTTAGAGAAAAGGACATTGTACGTACTGTTTAAATAAAGTTTATGACATTCTTATCTGTTCAAAGTTCATAGATAACAAATGTAATTTTTTAATATAATTGTGTTCTTTTGTAATAGTCCTTTAGTACGTGCGCTTTTCTAAACAACAACAACAATTGTCAGTAGATACCGTTAATGGGTGTTGTAACATTTTCAAACTGTACTAAAAAGGACTTTTAACAAACTCTGGATTTTATCGGACAAAGTATTTTGAGAATGGTTTATTTGCTGCGGAATGCGGATGGCAGTCAGACAGCACCAGACTAACTATTAGGACAATTTAAAATTCGTTCATTAAAATCAACAATCTAGATTTCGTGAGACCCTGGAGTAAATTTATAAAGGAGGATTATAACAACTATTGCAATGTACCAAAAGGTCTGTTGCTGAAACTGAAGAAGGTTATGAAGAGAGCTTTTAATGATGTGGCCTAAATCATATCCTGCAATAGAAGAAATGGTGAGCACCGGGGTTTTAAACCTACATTGGATACTGGTGATTCGACTACCGCGTTAGCTGCTGGTGTTACTTTGGATCAGTGGAGTCCAGAAGACAATCCGCAAGAAGAACACCAGAGAGCATCACCTTTCTGTGAACTTTGTCAAATAAAATACTTATATCATGATATATTGTTGTTTTTATTTTTCACTACCAAGAGTATAACTCATGATGAATACATTAGCTGTTAGAGCTGGTATTGCAAGAGAATTGCCATAAACAAGCACGTAGGAATTTTTCATTACTCGTCAATGTTGAACTTAAGGGTATTAATGATCTATATCAAGCAGATTTAGTGGAAAATGATTCCATTTCAAAAAAGAAAATAAGGGTTTTAAATATATAATGACAATTATTAATTGTATCAGTAAATTTGCAATTGCTATACCGTTGAAGTCTAAAAGTGGGGCTTGAAATTGAGAAAGTTCTAAAACCAATATTATTAAAAAAATATCCTATGAAACATTTTCAGACTGACCAGGGAAAAACTGAATGGTTCAATTCTAGAGTTTAAATCGTTACTAAATAAGTACAATATAAATCATTATCATACATTCTCAGATAAAAAAGCGGTAATCGTTGAAAGGTTTAACCGCACACTGAAAAGTAAAATGTGAGAGAGCGTTTAAGTGAACAAGGTAGTTACCGCTTGGCTCGGTTTATTACCAAAGCTTGTAAACGTATATAACAATACTGTTCCACATAAGATACTATAGGAGTCAAACCTGGGTTGATGTAACAAATCTAAAATGAGAGAGATAATTTTATTAAGGATTGTTAAAGACCCGTAAAACTCCTCAGTTAAAACAAAGATTCAAAGTTGGTGATCCAGTTAGAGTAAGCAAAAAAATCTAAAGTGTTTACTAAAAGGTTATTTTCCTCACAATGGAGCAATGAAATATATACTGTATAATAAAGTACAGTTAACGAAACCTATTACATATATATTAAGAGATGATTAAAGGAAATGTCATTAAAAGGAAGGATTCTATCAAGAGGAACTAAGCAAAACCAATTACAAAGACACGTATTTAGTAGAAAAGATTGTTAGGAGAAAAAAGGTGATATAAAGTTTTAGTGCGTTGGTTAGGGATTTGATAATCACATGACAGTTGGATTGATAAAGTAGATTTCTTTTATAATGAAGTTTGAAAAAACAAAAAAATAAGTTTTCTGTTATAAATTTAGATATGATAAATAAAGGAGAAGAATTCAGAATACAAAAAACATCATGGTAAATTATTACCTAATTCTATAAGATGTATAACTTTGCGGTCCTTCAACTGCGGAAAAAACGAACTTAATGTTAAATTTATTATTTTCTCGGCAAGGTCTGTTTTTTGAGAATATTTATATATTCTCGAAATCATTGTATCAATCAAAGTATGAGTTTTTGGAATGTGTGGTTAAAAAAACTCTCCTGAGATTGGATACTTTTCGTTTTCAGACAACGATGAAGTCCACACACCCAGTGAAGTGAAACCGAATTCCATAATGATTTTTTGATGAATGTAGCTTGTGGTAAACACAAACCAATATTAAAAAATTACTTCTCCATGGGAAGACATAATGATGTTGACACGGTTTTATATTTGTCAAACGTACAGTTACATTCCAAAACAGTTGGTACGTGATAATGCTAATTTTATAGTTGTTTTCAAAACAAGATGATCGTAACTTGCAACATATCTACCATGATCATGTAAAACCCTGACATGAGTTTCGATACATTTAAAAACTATTTGCTTTAGGGGTATGGGATCAGAAGGAAACAATAAATTTATTGTTATTGATAGAGAAAGTTCAAGTTTAATAAAAAGGGCGTTATCGATCAGGATTTGATACGTTTGTAACACTATAAAGGGAGAGGTTACAAATCGTTTTGCATTTCATTTACTCCTTTCAGTCGATGTTTGACGATCAAGGAGTAAAGATGGAGAGTAAAGCAGCAGAGGACGATCAATGCGAACCAATTGAGAATGAAAAAATTAACAAAACAAAAGAAGATATTATCAAAGAAATTTCAGAACTCCGGAAAAATAATAAAACGAAAACATAGAACACTTAAACGTGACCTTATAGAAACTGAAGATATGTGGAAAAAAACAAATTAAAACCAATATCAGAAACCGTTACAAAAAATAGTTGAGGAGGGGTGAACAGCTTCAACAACAACAAACAACAAGAAGTTAAGAAAGAACTTAAGAGGGGAAAAAGTTTAGAAGACCATGAAGAAAACACCTGCGAAACGTTACTTACCTCAACATCCTCCAGGAGTTAAGAGAAAGCCTCGCCTAAATCTTCCAACTCAACCTGATTATGAGAGTGATTATGAATATGATGATGGTAATAGTGAAGAGCTTCCTTCTGACAAAACGATTAGCAAAGTCATGATTCTTATATGGAAACTGAATTAACAAATGATAATAACGATATTGAAATGAATACACCACCCGCGCCAAAGCAATTTGACGAGGAAATGGTGCTTATACGAGTCAACAACTGGACAGGGAATTATTTAAAAACCACCCCAAGGAAAAGAAACTTGCAAAGGAATTTGTAGAATCGTGAGTTTTAAGGGGAAAATTGCTAGAGATTATTTTCTAAAACTTATTACAAGGAGGGTTAAAACTCTAGACCATAATTATGGTATTCGAATCGATGGTGATTCTTGGATGATAGGAGACAAAACGAATAGATATTCATGTTGATGATAATTTTAATAGATGGAAAAAGATATAAAAGGTACACCCGGTCTTTTATGAATTAATAGTTATGGACATTCCAAACGATTATATTTATACTGATAGAGGATTTTAAATGCATATGCTGACATTTTGAGACAGAAACTAACGTTTATATAGATGTGAATTATTCAGCAACAGGAAAAAATTAGATCTAACACAGAGAAGTATAATATAAAAATATAATTGCTCCTCTGATTAATCGAGTACCAACACTTGAAGAGCATCACATGTCAACATATTCTGATTTGGTAAATAAAGAAGCTACCGGAGCGGAGCGGTATTAATCTTAACAAAACACCGCACCTAATTATGTCTATTTTGACGATCCAAATGAACTTGTAGATCGATTGAGGTTATTATTAGCATCTCAACAAGCAGGGAACACAGGTTCATTCCAAATGAAATCAAACTCAATCATTGAAGAACTACTCTTGAATTAGAACCTGTATTGTCAAAAAAAATAACGTTGTAGTGAAAAAATAAAATAAATATTGTTATCAAGTTGAATATTGTTCAATTTTTATTTCTATTCCTCACATGATATACATGTATCATGAGTGTTGATAAATTTGGTCACCATTCACGATCGACTAAGGTTCTTTGAGGTCCAAAAGGAGAAGGGTTCGGAACTTACTACCGAAGGCCAATTATGATATGCAAAAAAATAAGAAACTGTGTAATGTCAGAGAACCTACCGAGAAGAACGATGTTGTAAATTTAAAACTATATCAAAAACAATAGTCTGTGTTAAGGACCAAAGATGGGAGTTTGTTTAATGCAGAAAAATCTAAAAATATCAAATGTTGGAAAACCTTCAAAATTTACAAGATGTAAGTTAACGTGCAATATTTAAAAGATTCCCACGAAGGACTGTTTAAGATTGAAAAATTGGAAAGTTTGATGCGAAAAATAAAGTTATATGCAGTGCTAGTGAACCGGTTGAGGAGTATGACATTGTAAATTTTAAAAATACTTCAATAAACATGCTGTTAATGTGCAATATTTAAGAGATAACACATTAATACTTATAATAAAACAACTAAAGAACTTGATGCAAAGAGTGCTACCATATCAAATCTGTCTAAACCTAAGTTTCTGTACGATGCTGTGAACAAATTATATTTTCTAGAAAATATTGCCGACATAACCTACGCCAATTTATTATCAAATTCACAAAAGGAGTAAGAAAAAAGATGACTAAATCCGAATGGATAAATAAAGTTATAAAATATAAAAACATTAAATTGGCTTGATCTTTTTTCAGTTAAAGTAGAGGTCCCCAGTAAGTGAAGACGTCTCTTAGATGTATTTAAGTAATGGCTGTGCGAAACAACCGCTTTCAGTCGTTATTGTGGCTCCGGACTGTTAAGTACAATTGGAAAAACTGCAAGTGCTATTATAAATCGAGGAATTGACATTTTACCTTTTGAATTACATTTACCTGGAGGTTATCAGTACTGCGGTCCTGGTACAGATTTACAAAAGAGATTAGTTAATAGAAACGATCCAGGAATTAACGGTTTTATAGACGCAGCTTGTAAGGAACATGATATAGCGTACTTAAAATATCAAGATACTAATAACAGAGCATACGCTGACAGAATCTTAGCTGAAAAGGCTTGGAATAGATTTAAAGCATCAGATTCAAGTGTAGGTGAAAAAGCCCGCAAGCGTGGGCAGTTACAAATATTATGGAAAGCGAAATCTAAATTAAGTGGTGGGTCAATAAGTAAGAAGAAGAAGAAAGCAGTACAGAAGAGGAAACAGATGAAAACAAATAAAAATATATAAAAAACAATAGAAGAAAACAAAGACAAACAAGAACAAAAACAAAGCAAATGAAAAAAAACCTTAAAGGGGAAAGGGGTTTATATTTAAAACCGTATTCCGGATCAGGATTAAAAAAAAAAAAAAAATATTCATCGAAAATAATAGATGAGCTTCCAAGTAAACCGCTATCACAGTTTGACATTTTTAAAATGTGCTAAGCTTCTAAAGTTACCATACTTTAGAGGGGAGTATTTTATGAGAGACCTGTTACCGCCTAAAATTAACGATAATGAATCTGCAGTTGTTAATTTAGATAGTATAAATGGAAAAAGGATACACATTGGGTATGTTATGTGAAACGTGGATATAACGTAGAATACTTTGAACAGTTTTGGTAATTTAAGACCGCCGACGGACCGAGTTAGAGGATTACTTTAACAGTGGACCCCATCACGTTACAATCAAATACAATTACTTTCCGAGGCAGAAGGAAAATACTTTTAACTGCGGTCATTTGTGTTTAGACTTTTTGTTCGTGGAAGAAATGATTTGTGTTACAGGAAGATCGTCTGATCTCAAGTGTACGTTGTTTCCTCCTTTAGATTTATCAAGATCTAATGACTGGGAAATGGTGTTTTTTGGATTTAATGACTTACAATTCAATTCCCAAATTATTGAAGAAAATATCAATAACGTACTTTACATCGGCTCCAATACAATATCTCTTCCAACAGGATCTTATGAAATAGAAGACACATAAGTATATTAACAATAAATTGAAAAGAATAGATCCGACTACAACATTTCAAGTTAAAAGCAAACAACAATAACACTTAAAAGTGAAATATGGTGTTCTAAGAGAGATAGACGTTTCGAAACCTCACAATTTAGGTTCGGTTACTTGGGTTTATAGATAAAGATATCAAGATATTGGATGCCAAATAAATGGCATGTATCATCAAGTCAAGTGGCCCATTAACAAAGTTTGATATCATACGAATCACTTGTAATATTGTAGGAGGTTCATATAGAGGACGGAATCGAAGGACACGTATTACATGAAATTTTATCCAGTGGTTGGACCTGGATTTAAAATTGTTGAAAGACCTGAATCAGTACAATATCTTCCAATTTACAAACAAAATAATTTTATCAGAATTTAACATAAAACTAGAAGATCAGAACGGAGATTTAATTAATTTCAGAGGTGAAAACATTAATTTACGCGTTCACATTAGAGAGAAAGCAGGAAAATAACTATGGGGCTTGGTGTTTAAACTTCAACCTCTGCATCTTCTAAAAAAAAAGTTAGTTAAAACACCTTTCATACTACACCAAAATGTCAGTATTCCTCGAACAGTGTGAAGCCGTTAACATTGAGGAACCGCATATTTCTTAAACTCACTAGGAATATTTAAATCACCTTTATCATCATGAACGGGATACTGGATATTGGTTGAAAATGTAAATTTTGATGATTCAGTAATTAATATTGAATGGCATTCTCACAATCCATACTCTTCGAATTCATTTAAAGAATAGTGATGAAATTAGAATTCCAGTTCACCAACAAGATGTATACACATTACCAAGTCGAAGTTTCCTTCTGATTGACGGAAAAATTTATAAAGGTTGCGGACAATTCTGATGATATAACTACGGAGTTGGTAAATAATGCTATGTCTTTTTGTTTGATGAAATACGATACGAACTGTGGTGGGTACAGAAATTGATAGAGTTAAAATAATGTTGGTATTACGACTACAATGAAAAATATACTTACATCTCGCGCCCAAGTGATGTCAACTGGATGGAAAATGCTGGTTGGAAAATTACATCAGTAGAAAATTTAAGTGATAGAACTAAACTTTTCTTTTTGTGTAACCACTTAAATTGCTTCTTGGATTTGTAGAAGATTATAATCATATTTTATTAAATGTTAAACAGGAATTGGTACTTTTGAGAGCATCAAGTGATAAGAATGCCATCATTCAGAGTGGGAGCTGCTTTACATGATTTTAAAATAAATTTGGCAAAAGTTATTTGGAAAGTACCTTACGTACAAGTTGAAGGACAATATAAAAATTATCTCTTTTAAAAGTTGTAGATAAAAATCAAAAACCCATTTCTATTCCTTTTAGAAGATGGCAGTTAAACGAATATCCATCTTTACCCAGCCTCGCAGTTTCAAAACATGGACAGTTAAAACTAGTTCAGTTATGGAAAAGCCACGCTACGTCATACTAGGTTTTTCAAAACAAATCGTAAAGATAACGCTGCTAAAAATGCATCTTCATTTTTGATTTGTGTCATCTAGAAAATGTGAAAACTTTACCTCAACAGCAAGTACTATCCATATGATAACTTGAAACAGCAACAAATCATTAATGTATGACTTGTATACAAGATTTTCAATCTTCTTATTATTCAGGATTGTGATGATCAACCTTGTCCTCGATAAAAACAACATATTTAGCTAAAAACTCCTTTATTTGTTATTGACTGTTCTAAGCAAGTGGAAACGTTAAAATCAGGATCACTGGATATACGACTGGAAATTCAAACGTCTGCTGCAATACCTGCTAATACGGCAGCCTACTGTTTGATCATTCATGATGCTTTAAATTCAATATTTACCATTGTCTGGTATTGTTGAAAAAATTATGTAGATTTCTGTATTTATCAATAAAGGAACATGTTACTCTATTTCGATTTTTTCTTCTTTCCTTTTTCTAATCCACCTTGAAAGAAAACATACAAGCGTATGTCATATATGAAAAGGTTGTGAATTAAAAACAAAGTTTTTGATTAAATAGCTGTTTATTTCTCACAATAACAAGCACAAAATGGACAAGTCAAGAACTTACAAGCTATAATGACCATATGCTAGGGTGTTGATGTTGTTTGGACAAAACATATCTTCTTATCATCCTTATTACTTAAAAGCTAACTTGTTAATTACTACAGTTTTTACATTGTGCTTCTTTGATTGAAAAGTTCTTACATCTCTTCTCATATTTTCATTTTTTAAACAAACAATCTAAATAGTTTTGAAAAACTATAGTCTTATTCCACTACAGCCTTTGAAATTCCTTAGCTTTTTTCAATCTTAGATTATTGGATTCTTGTAAATAATCATCATTTGTTGTGCCGGTAGGCATAAAGTTTAGGTCGTAAAACCTACAAACTCTACAATTGGAATCCCTGTACATTCGTCTTTAAAATTTGCCTAATGCTTTTTTGTTAGATGCATCAAAAACACTTATGATCAAAAGGATAGTTGGATAAGTCGAGGTGTTGCTTTAGAATAGGATTCTCAAAGTCTTC
Organism: Homalodisca vitripennis; assembly: GCF_021130785.1. NCBI lineage: Eukaryota > Metazoa > Arthropoda > Insecta > Hemiptera > Cicadellidae > Homalodisca > Homalodisca vitripennis. The sequence goes on from NC_060214.1 coordinate 62,344,458, forward strand.
ATTACAAGTCCTCAGTAAATAACTTCATACAAAAAAAGAATCTGTATAAAGATATAAAATGTTGATTTGTTTGTTACCATAAAAAGGTTTTACAATGTTGTAGTGAAAGTTGTTACATGTGAAGTTTGGACAACTCCAAGACAGTGAATCCTAACATAAATTGGTTTGTTAAAACAAATCTTATCTTTGGATAGCTCAATAGCTGCAATATATTTTCACCATATATTATTCTATTCTTAAAAATTAGGCTTTGAAACTAACCTTATCTACTCTTTTGCTATTAGTAACTAGTTCTAAATCAATTCTTTTCCTAATGTTTTCAATTGTTTTTCCAAACATTGCATTGTTTTAGTAATTTGTAAAAATTCTTTCTCAAAATCGTTTTTTGATTCTTTTTTCGTTTTTAGTATTAAAATCTATGTAAGGTTTTAACCAACAACTCTGGGAAGAAAACTTTAGAATTCTATGAATCTTTTTCAACACAAGACCGTTTTGCAAAGCTTGTTTTAAGTTTAAATAATGACAAACATATTTTTTTTTATCCGTTAATGTTGTTAACAGCTTGATCTGTTTTGAATCCTGGAGGACGTTTGTTTTCAGGGAGTAAAGGTTAAAATCATTATGTTCCTCATGAAGATGTTGTGGATAAGATAGATCACACTCTAGAATGTAACCATTTTCTCCTTCATCAGGCTTTGTCATAACATCAAAATGTTTTATCGCTCCCTTTTTTAACCATCTAAAGTTTTCTTTCGGTATTGGTTGAGACATTGAAAAACCATACAAATTTATTTGCATCAATGTAAGTAAGAAAACTAACATCTTTACCAGCATCAAAAGATGATCCTAAATAACTATTGTTAGCTTTTGCATAGCGTTTAACACATTGGGTAATTCCTCCCTCTTATCCCCTTTTTCGATAAACATATACATATCATAATCATGAATCAGCTCAAGTTCAACTTTTAGTTAGTATACTTTTAGCATAGCATCAAAGGTAAGACTAGGTAAGGGTAAAATTAATGTGCTGGATCTCTAATTCATAATTATTTATACATAACTAATCTAAAGTTTTTCAAATACATCACAGAGTAAACAACACATCGGTTTTCAGATACAAATCGCTATAATCACCGAGGGTTTGACAGTTAAATGTATTCCATTACTTTTTCAGCATGTCATCATAGTCCGTGTCCGATATTTCGCTTAAAACCCATACTATTATAAAATTGCGCTTTAGCAGGGGAGTTGAGTTACATCAAGTTTCTCCCAACTATCGGTAAACTTCATATGGATACACTCCTTTTCTCGTTACAAGACAGAAGTCTTCATCACGAAAAAAACATTTTTGTGTGAATAAATTGATTCATTTTTCAAATTTTAACCAAAGAACTTTAGACTACTTGCCATGAACCTAAAGCTATCTATGAACCTTAATTTAATTACGCTATCTGTGTGTTTTTACATAAGAAATGTATTTCTCTTTGGTGTTTAGGAACAACATCAACTTTATTTTGATCAAGTCCTAAATGTTTAATAATAAAAATGGGTATCCATAATTAGAACTACCGTGAATTATATAAACGGGAAGAGATTTTTGTTCTTGTCTTTTTAAATTACAAGAACCGCAATAACACTGCTCTGAAATTTACCAGTTAAGTGACAATGGTCTCTACAAGGAGCATTAAGAGCTCTCACTAAATTCTGTGTTACAACATTCACAGTGTGGGTGGCTGACTTTAAATCTATCACTTTTCTTCCCTAGTAAGAGGTAACATGGGTACGTTTACATTTAACAAATCACCCAATCAGATTTGCTATAGATTTTAATGTACTCTACAAATTTTAAAACCGGCATTAGGACCTCGATAGAGATAGGGCTCATTTAGGCAAACTGTTTACAATTTCTAGTGGTAACATATTTTCGTTGATAGCAAAATATGCACAGAAGCTCATTGGTTCATGTATTTCTTTACTATTACCATGTTGAGATTGTTTGTTACATTCTTCAGAGCTAGGTTTTTTTAGAATAGACTCAAAATCACAATAACATACTATATAGGTACTTTATACTTAAATGAAAGTTATTAAAAGATAAATAAGTAGGATCATCCTCATTATCTGTAAGATGAGGCATAACAAACCTTTACGGGTTTGTTAGGAACACAGTCTTTTTCTATGTTTTTTTTAACAGTTTTTTTTTAGCACGTAAGCCTTGAAAAATGTTTTAAACAACTTTTACAAAAAGCTGCCTTTACTTCATGTGTTTTGTCATTTGTACACGTACTAATCTAGAAAAATTATTAATATAACATAAGTGGCTTACTCCTACATTGTTAGAAAAATAACAACAAAATCTATGTGATCTTTCTTCTCAGTCTTAACCACTTTCAGAGGATACACCTCATTATTCTTGTTAAGTCCATATACGTTTATACTAACAGTCGGATTGTTTTTTTCAAATTTACCGACTTGATTTAGAGGTGGTTGGAAACTGAATACCGTTAAAATTAAAATTTTATGTTTGTAAATCAAAGTATCTGTTGTTTACGCGCTCCGTTCGTGCACACCTTTAACATAATGACATAAAATTGCCCACTTAAAGCACTTCGTTAATCATGTAAGTTTCATCGGATTGATTACTGCTTTTTTAAAGCACTATTGCTGATGGTAAAGGGTATGAAAAGTACTACCTCTAAGCGGTTTGTACCTGCTGAATCGTACTAAAATCCCCGATCAATATGTAGAAGAGTCCACCCACTCCCTTTGCTTACTGTTCACTCTCTTCTCTACAACAAATTTTTCTAAACATTTTTTGTACAAACTCTGGAAATGGAAGTTTCTTCCAAAAACTTCTTGTTTCTGGTTTTGAATGCGCGAGGTGTTACCTCTTGGCTAAGAGGTTTTACATAAGTACACTCAAGCACAATAATTAAACTTAATAGCATCACTTTCGGCTATGCCCCTGTTAATTAAACGTTCGAGTTTATCCTCATGTTGTTGGAGAAAATCACAAATATTTAATAAATTCAAATCACTGTTTTTAAGGAAAAAAAGTTTTAAGTATTCCCTGATGAAAGCGGTTTTTATCTCGATAAACTCATCAACACGAGTAACAACTTCAAGACGTCTCCGCTTAGTCAATCTTGTAGGTAGAGCATCTACTTCCATAGCCTGTTCATCACCGGCTAAAACTGGAGTTGTGATCTCTTAGCCATTGTAAAATTTGAATGTAAACTAATCTGAAAAAAAAAAAAAATTCTAAAGTGGTTAAGATAGAAGAAAGAAATATCACTTAAACTAACCCTATTTACATAATATGTTTACTTCTTTACTTTCTGATCAATCACCGTTAATTTTGTATTTTCAATGTTTTTTAACCTTCTTACCAAAAATAGTTTAAAATAGAAGACAGTTTTTTATTAGAGCTTCCTTTTCATCACCTTTAGTGGGAAATCAATCAAAAACAAGCCCTTTTTTTGATACCATCTGCCAATACATGCTACTTGAACTGCAATACTTTAGGTCTTTTGTTTTTTAGTAATTTCGATTTTTATTTAAGATGCGTACCCTGCTCTCCCTGGAGAAGTTAAACCTTAATCTTTTCTTATTTTTTAAACATTGAAATTGTTGACTTAAGGACTATTGGGACCCTTCCCTTTCCTACTTCTAAAAAGACTATCAAAGTCTGATTCAGATTCCGTGTCTTCACTGCAAGAAGATGAGTCTGATGAAGACGATGAACTAGAAGAAGATGAAGAAGAAGAAGACGAGGAGGTTGAGGCTGATCGAGATTTCTTTAAGTTTTTTAAACAGATTTTTGTTTTAACTGTTTTGATCTACCTCTCTTTGCTACTTTTCTTTTCTTTCTTCTTCATTTTTAGATGAGCCCGAAAGAATATAATTTAAACATTGAATTACAGCATTACCTATTTCAGGTGTGTATTTTTTCCCTTTCAAACGGTTTTTTACTTAAAATTGGTTTAAAAAAAGACATTACTTCATCGTATGTTTTAACTTCTGCAGGTGAGCAACGGGACCTTTTTCTTGACTAAGATCTACTGGGGTTAATATGTACATTGGAATAAAAAAACGTTCATAAGTTGTGTTAAGTCAAACACTAGGGCCATAGCGTCAAAGTTGTTTTTCAAAGTTTCGCATTTTTTTAGTCCGTTGACTGCCTTCTCCCACACATATCCAAAGAATTTAAACCCAATCGTATACAAATTTTGAATCAAAACTATCAAGCTGATCAACGCACCCTCTACTTTTGAAGAAGAAGAAGTGCTTTTCTTTGGTTGGTCAACCACGGCATCAGATCTCATGGATTCATTGTCAGAATCCACGGTTTCCACGACATGATTGGGCTTGCTCCATTTTCTGCATTAAAAGAAAAAAAGAAAAAATTAGTTAACCTGTTTAAACGCTTGCAAAAGTTAACAAAAATATAATATTTTATTTTAACTTAAAATAAATCTTAAAAGTTTATAATTATTTTAATAATACTACACACCACTAGACCCTAAACCCATGTGATCCTCTCACGGTCTCTCCCACGTCAGAAAGCTCACATAACTCAGGATACAGTATTAATTCACAAATCAGTTGTGCTATCCTGTCTCCTTTTTTAATAACAAAGTCTTTGATTTGAATGATTAAATAGTACAACACCTACATTCCCCGTATAGTCCCTGTCAACTACACCTGCTCCAACATCAATGAAATGATGTAGAGCCAAACCGGATCTAGGTGCTATTCTACCATAACAAGTTTTCAGGTAGTTTAATTGCTATATCTGTCTTAATTAATTTGTCTGCCAAATTTCTGTACTACATAATCATAGGCACTACATAAATCAAAACCAGCAGCTGAAGGTGAGCTTCTATGTGGAGGAAAAGCGTTTTCAGTTAGACGCACGAACCCTAGTTGAGACTTCGACACTTAAAAAAATAAATAAAGTTTTACATTAATTAAAGCTGTTTATGATAATAATTGTGTATGTCTAGCTAAACAGAGAACTTAACGTTTAACACCGCAAGGTTTCCATTCTCTTCTCCATAAAACTAAGTACTATTATTAATTTAAAAGTGCGATAGAAAACTTGTGTTAACACCCGCAAGGTTTCCATTTTCTATCACACTGGTCTAAAAATAAATTACTAATAACAGAGAACTTACGTTAACACCGCAAGGTTTCCATTCTCTGCTCCATAAAAACTAAGTACTTATTATTATTTTAAAAGTGCGATAGGAAAACTTGTGTTAACACCGCAAGGTTTCCATTTTCTATCACACTATTTTATAGTTGTACTTACTTGTTAAGTGAGAAGCGGACGAGTAGAAGTCGAAAATTGAACTTGATCAAACTCTCTGAAGAGGAGAGAACGCTATATACCCATCCAGAACTGACGTTTGAGGTTAAAGGCGAACACGTGTTGATAGAAATTTACAGTTTTATTAATCATTCTAAAGGTTTTAAAGGTGACCACGTGTCGACAAAATGTAGTAAAACAAGGGTAAATAAAGGACAAGTAAAATGTGATATTATCAGGAGAGCAGACGTTGCAAGCATGTTTCGGTGGATCAAACAATACCGCTTACTTTAAAATTAAATTGGTTGTTAGATAAAACATTTTATCAGAGGTCAGGTCAATTGATATCAAAGCTTAGTATAATGAATATTATACCAATCATCTTCTGAGCTGTTGAATCTTTCACACTTCTATCTTTATTGGGATGTTAACACAAATTAAAAATTTAATACCTCAGTAAAAAAGTTATATTTATATTAAACATATATATACATAAAATTGTTTTACTAGTAAATCTTCAACAATCCTTTTTTCTTTCTCTGCAATTTGAAGTTTACGAATGAATTGTACCAATCAACATCTTCTGAAAACTCTCTTCTAACTTTATTAAGAACATCAAAACAAAATTATAAAAATTATTTTTTTTTTTTACTAGTAAAATCTTTCACAAAATTTTTATTACTCTCAATTATAAGTTTTATGAAAAGTTGTAACCGGTCTCAAATCTTTCATCCTTAGAGCTAGCTGCCACTACTTGAAATTTGAGAGTCTTGTACGCAGTTGTTTGTATCCGTTGGACGTGAAACCTGTGCTTTGTAATATTTTGAATCACCCCACGTCCAAGTCGAAGATGAAACGAAAGAGCTCTGAATTCGTTCACCTTCACGTCTCTCGTAGAATATTTGATACCTATTTCTCAAAACTCTTAAATTGTAAGCTTTTCTTTGTTCTTCTGACATTTTAATGTTTTTTTCTCCGCCCAAAGTGGGATGAAAGTAAATAATAATATCCACTTCAATGACCTAGAGGTGAAGAATTCGCGATACGAACCGGCGCGTGCCGATAACGAAAACGTAAAACAATAGTAGGCGACCTCGCGGGCTTATCTAATTGTTATTTAATTGAGGTCAATTGCTTTTTAATTGGGGTCAAGGTTATCTGGCACGTGCTTATCTTAAAATATGCGGAAATGTCAAAGGTTATCAGCTGATAAGGACCCCCCGCAGAGAGATAACAGGGGTCAAAGGTCCTGTCCCAGAACCTACATTTTATAACTACTCACGAGGTACGTAAAGGTTATTAGGACGTTGTATTTAGCCCATATTAAAGTCGTTAACTTTCAGGTACCATTACTCAGGACATATACAAGGTATTCATCTTTATTTTTTATACTAAAAACTTATATATTTATAAATTTCAAATATTATTTTTACACCAACACAATTTTTACAAAAATATTACTTGCACTTAAATTTATAATAATCACTAATACCATAAAAGAATAATACCTTACTTTATAAAATATACAATTAAAAATAATTGGGTTTTAAGTAAAAATATAGGGTCATTGTGTCAATATAAATACCTTTAATACAATCTCGCTGAATAGAGAGGAGGCATTTCCTCCTTCATATATCTCTTGATTTGTCTTTAGATGTCTATAATGTCTTAAAATACCTATAAGCACACCTGTTCGTCTTTTAAAACTTGCAATGTTTGTCTAGGCGTAGTTCGATAAAATTATTTCACACACAATAGCAAAAACTAATGATTATCACAATTGTTATTCCACTTCCAAAATATGTAAAAAACCAACAACACAGCCGTAATAACTTACTGCCAGGGAAATCATCAATGCTTTTATGTGATTATTACTAATCTCATCAACATGAATATCTTTATAACCTTATCATCAATACTATAACAAAGTTGCCTTGTGGTAAGACGTAACCAATTATCACTTCAATGCGTTTCTGCGCGTAAATTCTCCTGCTAACAATTTAATAATTAAAAGAATTTGAATATATAACAAATATTTTATCCATTCTCTTAAAGTTGGTCTTAAACTAACAGTATAATAAATAGCGTACAACAATATATAATACAAATAATTAATTCCTTTTTGAAGATCTTACTCCCTTTTTGCCATTAAATGTCAGCGTTTATAATGGCGCTTTGCGAAATCACAGTGCGTTATGAATTTCTATTTTCTATGATGAAAAACATAAAAAAATTTAATAACATTTCTGTGTACTACTTATATCCTGCCTACATACTAGAGATTTATACTCCTAGATGACTTGCTCAAGAAGACTCCCCTAAACACTTTTATTATAAATATGCATTCATCAGCACATAAGTTTAAAAGTATTATAAACAACAAAGAAAGAAACAAAGCCAAACGGAAGCATCAACATATTATGGTTTTAACGTCTTGGATTCAGGTGGAAGCACCATTTTAGATAAAACAATGCTGCATATAAAATTTACATTGAAATTTAGACAATATGAAATATTTCTAAAACGATACCTAACGCTGAAACCCAAATAATGAATCATCATAGAGTAAGGAAAACCAAATAGAGCTTAATGGATATAAGCTGTTAGTTACAACTCTTCTAATACACTAATATCTTCATACATTAAAAGAAACTCCCACCAAAATTTTATAGTTTATTATATATTTTATTATTAATTTAAGAATATAAAATAATTCATTTTAGTAAAACTTTAGTTAAGTTTTTAAACTTTAGCCATCTTTCAATAAATCAGTAAACTACGTTTCCCAAGATATGATGTCGTTTTCATGTAGTTAAAGAATCTGTCAAATACACTCTTAGTAGTTTAGATAAAAAGAAACAAAACTTAACTATAACTAGGGGTTTTAACAAGCAAATCATCAAGAATCACAACAAACATCTGTGCCAACTCCATGCACAATTTATCTAAAATAACCGTATTAATAAAAAGCAAACCGTAATGACTACAAAAAAAGAACTGAAGACAAATATAAAATCACACATAAATAAAATATATCAGAAAGAAAGTTATTTTAACTTCATAAACCTTCCTGCGTCGACATGAAAAGTTAAACAGGAAAGAGTTTTATCGCAAAACTGAGTGATTATTTCAGTAATTTTAAGTAAGTATTCTTTTATAAATTTTGTATTAATAAGAGAAGAGAAAGATAATTTAAGTAAACTGTTAGAATTAGGTGGTAGTAAGATACCTTTCGACAGTCGAGTAGTAGTTTTTTAACTTGAAGTTAAATTGATTCGGACAAGAGGTTTACTTTTTATTGAATTTAAACTTTTCCAACTGTACTTCAATTGTGGTTTTATGCTGTTTTTGCTCAAAAGGTTATGTTTAAATTTAATAATCTTGATTGCAAATGGGCCTTTAAAACTAAATAATTTATTATAGTAAGCCATTGTAAAAATATTTTCTCTTAAAAAGTTAAAAGAAACCAGTTATGTTTATAATACATTATACACAAATTAGTGACGGTTATCGGAACTCTGATTTTAAACAATTAACTGTGAATATATTTTTCAAATTGTAATGAATATATATTATGGAAATGCCATTAGAAACATTTATTGCAATTTATTATGTACTAGCAGTTACCCATGGTTTTGCAGGTTTTTCACGTGTACAAGCACTTCTGTTTCGAGTGCATTATATTTTCGACGTAATGTTGTGTTTGCCTTCTTGCTACGATCAAGAAAATATGATGTTTAAATTGTACATTCATAGACGTTGTAATTTACTCCGTCTTAATATGTTTTTATTACACCGTTGATTTCTCCATCAATAAAACATACATTCATTACACAGCTCCCAGCTCCAGAAAGCCTACTTCTGTTAAAAGACAAATGAGATAGGCTTCAGTCTGTAAATGTATAGCAAACATTAGGCTTCAGTCTTTAAATGTATAGCAAACATTAAACATAGTTGTCTATAAAATCTGCACTTCAAGCCGTTATACACTGCTTTGCACACGCCAGTACGGTAGGTTTTGCACCTGTTTGAATACTTTTGGGTGTGAAACGAATTATATTTCCGACTCCAATATCGAGTTTCCCTCGTTCTCACGAACAAGAAGTATATATAAAAATAGTGGCAATTATAATTTTCATATACTTTAGTATATATTTGTTCCATAGTTGGTTTTGCCCCGTTTCCTGATCAAGACAATTTACATCACACATCAGAAAAAGCTACTTTTTTTTCGATAGACAAAAAGTTACTTTTTAAAGCAATCTAAATTTTGAGTAAAACTTTTTATATTGAACTTTCTTTTTAAATCTAAAAATGTAATAATTATAACATCTGTACCCGTGAAAAAACCTGCAAAAGTGCGAGAAAAACCGCGAGTAACTGCTAGTACATAATAAATGTAATAAATAATCTATAATGTATTTGCAAAGAAAATGCACATGATTTAATGTACATTACAATCACACTATATATACTTATTTGTTTTATATAAACAGAAAAATATATCTTACTATTTTAGTACATTAGTACATTAGACCTGAATTGATATATGTGTATAAAGCACTCTCCAGGAAACTTTAATATACCATATTTCTTTACGACTGCTTTAATTGGAGTTTTCGGAAGTGTCAAATTCTGACCATCTTGTGTTTAAGATATTTTCTAAGATACATGACCACTTACCTAATCGTTGAAGTAAAGAAAACGGCGTAAGAACTCATGGTTACTCTTTAGAGAATGTTTTACATTATAATTTGTATACAGTTTGAAAATAATGGAGTTATTTAAACATATAGTAGTGCTGGTATAAAACAATGTTTACACCGAACCTTTTATTATATGTGGCAGGCTCCATTAATTAATATTTCACCAGTATAGAGAACAATAGATGAGACTTTTCACTTTTTTATAGACCAATAGGGAGTATAAAGTGTGTATAAAGTAGTAGCCCAGAGAGATTTTCTGTACCTCCATTTCATATTATTCATCTCAGGAAGCGTAAGAATATGCATGTAATATATAATATTTCAGTACAATCAGTAGAGTAGTTTACGCGTGAAAGAAAATCAAGCAAACAGTGGCGCTTACGCATTTAGTATATTATTAGGTTAATAGATTTAGTTAGTATTTACGCTACACTACATAACAGATATTACGTAAATGCAAAATGTTTTACCTTTTTTGGTAATAATTAATTTAAAAATGGGATAGTTATTTGAATGAAACATATACTTAAATGGTGTTAGTGGTAATCATATTAAAACTGTTTAGAGCAAGATACATGAGTATATTCTTGACTTTATATTTACATGTATAGTCTTTTATAAGTTCTATTTAACTTATTTTAGAGATAATAAACACAATTTCTGCATTTGCGTGATTAGTTAGAACAATATAAAGACGGTATTACCATTTGATAACACTAATTTTATTTTATACTTTGGGGCTGAGAATCAATTTAATTTTAAAAGTACACTATTTATTTCTTCACTAAATTATTTTAGAACAATTTTTCTAAAAATAAATTTGGTAGTCAGCCGCATTTATTTAAGTGGGGGGTAATTAAGGAGGAAATTGCCCTCGAAAATTTACGTTGCGTGCTTATACAAGGCAAATTGGTTCACGGCTCCTGGAATAATAAGCAAGGCTTCGTACTTTTAGGGTTTAAAGAAGAATTACACTGTTTCAATCTCTTTCACTTTCAGATACCTAAAGAAAATTATACTAAAACCGATTTTATTAAATTATTGAAACCCTCTATGGAATTACATATAATCATAGTGAATTAATAAAGCTGTATTAAATAAATACTATTAAGCATTTTTTATATCTCATCTGTTAGTGACATTGGGATTGGTTAGGATAATATAAGACGGTATTATTAACGTTGTTTTGAAATAATTATGATTTATTTTTTAGTGTTGAGTAAAAACTAGACCTTATAACCTTATAATTTGGATATAAATTAGGAACATTTTTTGTGTTTAGCGTGTTTACTTCTATTCTAAAATATAGATGAAGAGATAAGATGAAATTTTCAGGTCCAATCACCCGATATCGGCAGTAACCAGATCTCGATTAATGGCTTTGGCCAGCAGCGGAGCGTCGAGCTGTTGTTGATGAATTAATAGACGCCCTATACCCACGCTTTGCTGCTATTCATTAGATTATAAAACAAGTAAATAATGAATGGTAGATCCACAATTGCCTGTCAAATTGAGAAAGTAATTAGTAAAAAAATCGTTATAATATTATATGTCTATATTTTAACTAATAAGCTTTAAATACGGTTAAATAATTTAAGTGTTTGTAGAAGATAAAAACTCATTTCATGAAAATACCTTTATATTAAATATATTAAAGAGACTAAAAGTTTGCAAAATGTTGCTTTTAGAATCATAGTTTTACGTACTAGCGACTATATTCATACAATGCAAGATCTTGTAATAATACGAGGCTGATAATGTTGCCCTTATGGAGACACGAAAAATGATTTTTTATACTATGTTAGTGTTTCCACACCTCGTTGACCTAACCGTAGGCGTATTTTTATGTGTGCATATAAAAGGATATAAGGCACGGCCTAAAAACAACGTTCATTGAAAAAATACGCAATTTTCAAATTTTATATCGAACCATCAAACAACATAAGTTGTCAAATTTAAAGCATGCAATATATAGTTAAAGGCACTCTCCGTTATTATGTACAACATTTTAGGATAACAGATTCATATTAGATCTGAAACCCAACGCTTTCCAGAAATAAACGTATATCAGTACAGTAGTGATATATTTCTACAACTTGTTACAAAAAGTGCATTTTTTAATAAAGTTATTATTACAAAGGTTATCAAAACGAGAGCTAAGTTAAAAATAGGTTTTATGAATTTAACTTTCGTATGAAAACTTGTTAACGGATTTTTAATAGTAATGTGAAGTCGGTTCTCCTATACGCCTGTGAAACATGGAAGGTAACTAAACAGCTCGCAATGAAGATTCAGGTGTTTGTAAATCGCTGCCTACGTATTATTCACAGGATATGGTGGCCAGATACTGTGACAAACGAGGAACTATGGCGTAGGCGTAGGAGGTGGCAAGAACCAATCGAATTGACAATCCGACGCAGAAAATGGGGCTGGATAGGTCATACAATGAGACGAGACCATAATAACATAGCAAGACATAGTTTTGATTGGAACCCTCAACAAGGCCATAGAAAAAAGGGGACCGCCCAAGGATGACCTGGAGATGGACAGCAGAAAAAGAGTTGAGAACTGTAAGAAAAAACTGGCAAAACGTGAAGCAGATGGCTGAGAACAGAGAAGAATGGAGTGACTTTGTGGCAGCCCTATGTTCCCCCTAAGGAATAAAGGGAAAATAATCATGAAAAACTGTTAAACTCCCGTGAAATATTCGTAATGAATGAGAACAATAAGTTAGGTGATAATGGTGTGTATATAAAAGAAAGATTAGATGATAAGATAAATAAACCTTTACATTCAAGGAACCTTAAGAAAGGAAGTGAATAATGTTGCAGATGCAACAAGTCAAAGAAAGGAGCCCATGGACGAGTAATAGGTAGGTACGATAAAGGAACGTCGAGGAATAAAAAATTTGCAGTTGTCACAAGTAAAACACACAAGATATCTAATTTATTATAAATGTTCTTAATGCTACCTGCTTATATACAGTTACATTTTTACTTATGTTTCTTACCATGTAAATTAATTCAATACAATTGCAATGCTCTAAAATAATTTGCATAAATTATATAAAACAGTTGTAAAGAACAAGCTAGTTTTGTAACAAAAGTTATATGCCTTACGCGAAACATTAAACATTTAAAAATAGTTTAATATATAAATATGTCTACATTTTATTTAAGGAAAAATATTAGTATAATATAAAGGTATAAAAATACAAGGATTGCTAATTTATGATCTGAGATGGTTTGTAATTTGAATACAATTTTAAATGTATATTGGTGCAATGGAAATGTTTTACTCAATGTGCAATGCTATGAGCAAATATTTAAAAATGCGTATAACATATTTACGCGCGATGTTACTTATCAAAACATCTTTGATATAAAATCTGGCTCTAGAAAAACCATAATAAAAGTAGGTGAAAAGACGATTTATACATCTATCAAATTCAAACTATATTACAGAATTAAATCAGTGTAAAATTGATCTGTTTTTCAAATAAAATGTTAGTAATTGCTCACAGTTGTTCCTGTCCATAAAAGATATTGCAATAATACAAAAATATCTAGTTGATTTACGCATTAAGACTTTTTAATTTATTTTTATATTACAACATTATTTTATTAGTCCTTATTTTTAGTTATTTATTTATTACAAAATCCTTTCATATTCTCAATGGAAACATTATTATTGAGATATTCCTTGACATTACATGTATGGGCAGTTAAAACGATTACAAAAATATAAAAATCCGTTGTGTGTTTTGTAGAAAATAAACCCTAAGAAAATTATCTGTTCTATATTTCGGCAATTCATAGCACTTATCTAATTGTATTTAAAATAAAATAATATGCAAACTAGTTGAACAAACGTATATGAAAAACGAAACAACAGTTATGGAACCTTCTGTACAACCAAACTGTTCGTGCTATTTTACTTTAGACATAAGAGTGGATAATAAAATTATCCCTACATATTTTAAAACTAAAATCAGCCTACTAAATACAAATCCTACTGTACTGCACTTTAATCGATTATCAGTAATAACCTGACAAAAATTATGTTTGTAGGTACTCTTAATCATCCCACTGCATACAAAATAAAGAGGTACGTTTGAAGTGACAAGTTTAAGTTATTCAGAAACGATAGTACTCGTATCAATCTATCTTGTCGTATTTTGGTTTTATAATAAGCCACTCAAAAGTATTATATGTAGTACTCAAAAATATAGACCGAACTACATTAAATCACTATCATGGAGGGCCAATACAGATATATTTTAATAACATAGAAGGGGGAATTTTTATCTATAAAATTATTATGCTTTCGTATAATATTTTTTACTCACATTTCCCTGTGTAAACGTATTAATATTTATTACATTGTAACATGGCTTCCCAATATCTGGATGTGACAAATTAGTGGTGGAGGGTAATTAGAAACAAAACACGAGTACGCTACATCACGCGTCGCATTACAGGCTTCGCTGAGGCTTTATATAAATATGAATTCTATAGCTATATCCATTACTAAGTCACATGATGGTGTTCAGTTTTCTTATGATTTATTTGTGCTCCTATTTTCTCGTTTCCAACATAGTTACCCATAAGACCAATTTTAAAAAATGTTCGTTAAAGCAGAGCAAACTTCCCATGCACGTATTCCATACGTACACCATTATTGAGTACGATGTTGCCTAAGTATAATCTGTTTGCACAAAATATCGTGCTGGCAAAATTGTAATTCAATTTTAGAAACATCGCACAGATAGATTTACTGACATATGGAAAGACAGACAGACAATAATTGTTTTTAGCCCCTTGAATGATTGGCCTCACTAACGCTGAACCTATAATACAGACATATTTAAATTAGTAGGCTAAAATTAATTATAAAACTTTTAATTCAGGTTAACTAAATTGTTTATTACTATTTAATAATTGTTTTATTATTGTTTTTTATTTACCGTATTTTTACTGGTGTACGTATTGAGTTGCTCGAAAGAATAGATTTAACTGACACATCCTTGTGAATACAAATTTATTATTAACCATGCTTGTATGTTTATTTGTGTTTAGAAATTAAAACAAAAATTCAAATAATCCATTGCTATGAAATTAGTTACTAAGATGCAGATGCAATAAGAATCAATGTTTTTTAAATAAGTGCAGCTCACACAATCTAATCTTATATATTATTTACTTATTGAAGTATAAGAAAATGTATATCATCTCTAGGCGCTAAACCAATTCCAGTGTAAGAATAAACTATAAACGGTAAGGTACATGATTATTAACAATTGTATTAAAGATATTTTTCTTTATAGCAGTATTCCAGGGTAATACATTTAAAACTTATGGTTATCGGGTATCATAGTAAAAGTCACAATGTAAGACACCTACTTAGTTACGGATACGTTATTATTATTAATGAAATATTCCAAGATATACATTGTATCTTTTATATTTATATGGGTAGGGGCATTGATTATCTGTATTGTTATACAAAAATCTAGTAGTTCCGTTTCCGTTGTGTCCTGTGTTACCCTATCGCATAAAAAACTATTACACTGATTGTATTGCAATTTTTACGTAGACATTATTAGGGTCCCTGTTTATATCGGCTATACAAATATTTATCTGAGATACGCCCCACTCATAAAAAGTCTTAAAAAACTTCCTATTTGTTTTAACTATCTCTGATGATATTAATGTTATTTTGTAATCAACAGTTATTTGAAATCATTATACTGTGAAAGCGTCATAAGTTTGAATAATTATATTCCATTTTTATTCATATAAATTGCTTATTATTAAATTTACTAATTATTTCTTTTTTCACACTTGTTGTAACAACTGTTGAGCAAAGAGGTTATCCAGATATTTGAACTGGAAGATAGATTTAAATTACACTTTTAACTGTAAATCTTAGCAAATATTTAACTACGCAATTCTTGATAAGTAGCGTGATGCAGATATTCAAAAACCAAATTACTATCTTACTTAACAACATGTTTTAAAGTTGCATTAAAAAATAAATTTATCAGATATACGTAAATTAAAATTCATTCCGTAAGTTTTGTGTCTTTATAAATTTGAGAATAAAACAGTGTCTTCTTAAAATCGTGTCTTTGTCGTTATATCCCAACCGGTCTGGGGACTTTCCGACAAACAGTAGAACTATATATCGCCTCATATTTGTTAATTAAATTAAGTGACTTAGGTTAGTGCTAACATTGTTTCAGACTCTGAGCTAAACAGCTCTTTACAGTGACCGATATAATAAATAAAATTACGTTGTGTACGGTGTTGGACATTCTAGTGAGTAAGGCACATGAACTATAATATAACCTCACTCTGACTAACTAACCAACAAGCACAGTCTGAAGTTGGTCACATGTGCCTTTTCACTCGTCCTAATACTGAGCGAGCCATGTACCAGTACCTGCAGCTATCTCTCACGTCAGCTGTTATCTCAGTGACAACGGTGCGGTCTAATAACTTCCAAGACCATAAAATCGAAGAGAAGTGCAAATTATGACAGTGAAGACGCCTCACCGACCTCGAAGCCCTCTATACGAGATCTGGTTCTGGAAACGTATGCTTAAGGGAGGAGTTCAATTGAACAAAGGAGACGTTGCAGTTTATTAAACCATCAAATAGGATCCGACACCCGCGTTTATGCAAACAAAATTAAATTGTTAGTATGGTATAATTAAGAGACTCCAAATTGATATATAGCGTTAGCTAAGTCTTCCATCTTGTATATTCTTTTTAGTGTTTTTCAATAAAATCTTTAAAAAACAACACATAAAATCTCCATAACTTCGATGTCTAACAGTCCCGGAGCAAATGGTTAATTTCAAAGAGAAAGCATAAAAATATAAAAGACTATAATAAAAATATTCAAATAAATACAATACCCTTGAGTATATGTCTGAATACAAACAGTTTATGCAAGTCATAAAGGAATAACATTTTATATCTCAAATGTTTACTGTTTGTAAGAGTTTTACAATATTTATCCTCCGGGAGGCTTACACAAGGGATGAAATCTTGTTACTATCAGTTTTTAAATTATATTACATCGTTTTCATTATTACATTTAGCGTTATAGTATTTAACACTTTTATTTTTACAAAGCATTATTGTAAGGAATTATTGTATCCATATAGTTTTATTTAAAATGTACACATGCATATAAACGATAAAAAATACAAATCATTATAATAGTTCTTAAACAATATTACTTATACAATTTATACTTAAATGTATAAGAAACTTATAGAAGACTTGGTCTAAGAATATTTTTTAAATAAGATGTTACAATAGTATTTCTCGTTTTTCCTATAACTCTTTAACTTGACCTCTTTGTCACTGTAATAGTTTGTTAAGTTCTTATTCTACTCGTATTATTAGTAAATTTATTACTATGACATTTAATATAAGATCAGTCCCAAATCCTTCAATGTTTAAAAAACCACTATCAGCAGGATTTTACACTAAGCCGTGAATACAACGGAAGAAGCCGCAGACTTAATAACAGCCAGGAAAAACAAGAAATTCAATGACTTTGGAATTTACGAGACCATGTTTTAAAATGTTTCAAATTATTACATTGGACAAACAAGTAAATCCTTCCAGGCCATGTTTAAGTAGCGCTTAAAAAATGCTCAGTAAAAAAAAATCAACTCTACCTAATAATTAGGAGTATTTCACGTATGGACTTAGTTATACTGAAAGTGAAGAAAATTTATATATACTGCATTTATGCAAACATTTTATTAAAGTTTACCGTTAAAGTAAAATTATTAAATCTTCAAGGTACAAACACGGGATCCAACATTGAATGTATGATCAATATCCAGGCCAACTCTCTGGATGAAACAATGATGACAGAATTGTAACTAGGGACATACCTGATCCAGTCCAGAATCCTCAGATAAAGTGACTGTAAACTTATTATTCACAACTAGTTCGCAACCGCGCGCCTATCGGTCGGAATTATACGGCGCTTAGTCGATTACAAATGGAGATTTTTTAACTGTAATTGCATTTTAGAAGTAATTTATTTTTTTTCCGTTCTATTTTGTCTCCTTATTTTTAGTACTATGATTAATAGTTAAGATGATGATAGTACTAATGATGCTGCTTTGTTGATGAGATATTTCGTCAAAATAAACGAGACATGGTATAGACATAAAGATAAAGAAATAGTAATTATTACTCCTTGGTTTATAAATCAAACCATTAAAATTCTCAAAAAAAAATCATTTGGTTTGTATCGTAGCCGTTAGTTACATTTTTTAAACTTTATCTAAAATTAAAATACAAATCATGAAAATGTATTGACCCAAGTCATAAATTTTAATAGAAAATCATTGCTCGTATACAACTCGTAACAAAAGTATCGTGTGTACCGTTAATTGGTTAATTAAATTTCATATAATGTAAAATTCACAACCTAGTCAGCCAGTATAATTTAATATTATTTTTTATCCAATGTTCCGGAACTAAATTATTGGGCGGAGTAACTACCTTATTGGCACGCGTATTAATATTTTCTTCTAAACCCTTTGTAGCAGCCCAACTATGTGACCGAGCAGACCTCGCGCGCTTTGTCCGTAAGTAAAAAGTTATCTTTTCGTATTATTAAATTAGGCCCTTTGATGCCAAACATACAAAAAAATGAATCTAACGTAAAGTAAAGTTGTAAATAGTAAAGTAACGTACCCTTCAAGATCTTTTATTTGCTTGATTGAGATAGATAAAAGTTGTGGCGTCGTCCATGGCGAACACGTTGTTATAATAAGTAATTTGTATCATTAAATGGCGTCGTGAATTTGTTTTAGGCGAGTTCACGTAGCTCACGTAGCTGATGTATCTCATGTGTTGTTTGAGTAGATGGCTACCACTTTCCCAACTTCTACTCCTCTTCTAGAAATAACCGTTCTTAGACTACAGCTTCAATGTCTCGTGCCAAGACGCTGACACCCGGGTGGTAAAGTCTACATATTGCGAAGGGAAGTGAAGTCTTATTGTTTTATAAAGTAAAACATCGTAGGTATAATTCCATAGAACATTGGATATTTTAGGCCCACCCAGAAAATATTCTTTTTTAGTTCTTGTATTCTAAATGGCAACAACGTGGCAAGGCATATATTTAATTTACCATCCAAAAGTGGTGCTTGTGTAAGTTTCACAAATTAAAATGTACTTATAAGTAAACTTTGCAATTCGAGTATTTATTACTACGACCTCAGAGGTCACCACCCCCATGTGTAATCGTCAAACGGTACACGTGTTAATCATGATTTAATGTTAACTTAATATTCATATAATATTTCATTTTCATTTGCCCATCTTTCATACGGTACAATATTAAATAGTATATAGTGTGAACTTAAATGGCATTTACTAGGAGTACATTACCAGTCATTTAAAATTAAAAACACAAATTATTTTTTGCTTATAAAATAAATTGTATTAAAGTAACGTATTATTACAAAAAGGAAGATTTAATTTAAGTCAAACTTTTATTTATTTATTTCTATATTTTCAAAGTCAATAGTTATACATTATTAAAATATTTTTACGAGCCTTCTCGTAAATGCAACATGTCTATTGTATCAATATAGTATAGTAAACCTTTTTGCAATCAAAGTATTATTAAAATAAATCACAATAATAAAAAAATTAGAATTCATTAAAAATACTCCATATTATGTTGTCATACTATTGTGCTCACTATGGAAATATTTATGTATGCACAGTAAAGTTGGGTCAAAAGACATAATTTTTGGTATAATGACACGTACGAATATGTCATGAATAACTCTTATAAATAATACCTTCTGTGTCATGTGAATGTGTTGCTGTATAGAAAAGTTAAATTGTTTGCTTCTGTAGGAAACACACAGCACACTAAGGTAAACAGATTTAAATATAGATGATGCATCATTATTGATGTGTTTTGAGGCAAATACCGCGATGCGCAGCATGAACTTTACTCTATCTCGATTTACAGGTAAAACGCATGTTTATAACTTTGTCACAAAAAATCACAAAATCACAAAATATACTTGCTCTCTAAAAAAACTTCTGCAGGGTTTTGTCATTTGCCATGGTTTGAGATCACATATAAGGTTAATATTAGCCATTTAAACTGTTATATTTTGAAATACTTGCAATACCTCAGATATTTAGGTATAATTTGGTTTTGAATGTAGTACTGAGTGAGTCAGTGAAGGTTGTTAGGTACTTTAACTTTTATTTACAGACTTATATAGAGTAGCATCCAGGCAGACAGATCATGTTTTAGACCAGTTTAGGACAATTGATTTAGTAGTAAGTAGTGTACTAAATATAAGTTCTGTTTCATTGTTATGAACTCAGTCTAAGTATGTCTAATTCTTCAAGGTCATTAATTTAGCTCAGAAATAATGCGATCGCAGTACTGTGAGAAATATTAATGTTAAAAGATTAAAATACTATTTTAGTGATTTTCTTTACAATTATATAGTAGTATATTACTATTTGTATAGGTAATTTAGAACTGTCCATTCTTACTGGTTTATGATCATAAATATATAGGTATTTATATGTTATATTGGTTTTTATTAGGACCGCATTAGATTTATTACATACAGCATACTTATCAATAGAAGATGTGAAGGAAATTGTATATCTACTCGTATAGACAGGTTTTTCAAATACAGAATTTTTGAAAGCCATATTTAAATAAAGACCTAGACCTTCGATATATAAATATGACGTTAATTAATTGTTATGCATATTAACTTGTTTTTTATTTAAAATTTACTAGTGTTTATATTCTCTTAGTTTAGTAATTAGTGGTAATGAGCGAGCCTTTGATGAGTAAATAATTAGCATGCTCAAGCGAGTGGTCTTGTTTAGAACACAAGCTGCCAAGGGACTTTTTTGTGCGTTAATCAATGTTTGGCATTAAATTACCTGAACTTTAAGCTCTTATAATATTAATAAATTTATATGTATCCAAAACAAATATTGATGAATAATCTTTTGCATATTTTGTTTGTTACATTATTTTAACTATATTGGGTTGATATTATTTACACTTAAAATCAAAAGGCATTTGGTATAATAAATAATGTATTATTATTTTCTAGCTTATATTATTTTTTTACTGTATGCTACATTAATTGATCAGTGTTTCTTCAGTGTTTTAAGTAGCTAGTAAGTATATTTTTATAACTAAACATTAACTTCTAATATTAATTTCGGGTCCCTTAATGTTTAATTGTAAGTTTTCATTCTATATTTATCAATATGACAAAATAATTCAAAATACATTTAAAACTTTGTTGTATGCCATTCATAATTCAGAGTATTCCTATATATAATTATAAAATACAATTTATAAATTTATAATTTAAACTGTGGATTTATATTAATGAATGTTATGTTTTATGTTCTTGTTTTATGTCTGTTTCAAAGGACGATTGTAAAATTTGGTCTTCATATTTGATGAATTGACTTTTTAAACCACATTGTCTCATTATATAAGGTATTCAAAATAAATAATTGCCATGGTTCATAGCTTTAAACTGCTTAAACGTTATCTGTTGTTAATCCCTTCATGCATAATATTTTGTAAATGAAAAAAAAATTAAATAAATTTTTAGCACAACATGTGCATATAGAAATAAATTATAATAAGAGTATATTTATATTTTTGATCAAATAGCCACCAAATAAATCCCAAACAGTACACGGAGTATATTTTAGTGGAACTTATGACAATATGGGAATATATGGTAACGGAATTAATCTGCTAGAAGAAATATT
The DNA here is from genome assembly GCF_021130785.1 of Homalodisca vitripennis. NCBI lineage: Eukaryota > Metazoa > Arthropoda > Insecta > Hemiptera > Cicadellidae > Homalodisca > Homalodisca vitripennis. The sequence goes on from NC_060214.1 coordinate 62,366,303, forward strand.
TGTTATGATATAAACTTTAATTTTTAAAGAGAAATAAAAGTTTTCAGTAAAACTCTTAAGGATACTAAAATGTATCATGTTGCAATCCAATATCTTTGTAGCATTACTAGTACTTGTGATAGTTCCTAAGATTATTTTGGTGTAGACCCCAATTTGTCTTTTATCAGATATATTTCCATGTCCCGGTGCATCTGTCAGATTTCTATGTCTATAATTGTCTAGTGGACAATGGTACTTCCGTCTTGTGGACGAATAGTCTATGCATGGTCCATTTTTAATTGGTTTCCTTACTTTTTTATTATAACTGAAACCAAAGATATTTAAAATTTTTATTATTTTTGGATGTTAGCACTCTGAGTATAAAGAGGAATCTTGCTAACTACCTGTATATTATTAAATTCTTATTAATAATGTACAGAAAATATAGGCTACGACAATTTTCGTTTGGACATTTTTGGTCATAGCTGCAATATGAAAAACCAATATCCCTATTCCTTTGTTATAAAGTATATCTACCGTTGTATTATTTTTTATATACTACACTATTTCTTTTTGGCATGTCTGTACTATCTCTATAGTTTACCTTCAAATGCAGAAGAAAATAATTTTTTTCTATTAATACTTCAATAAGTACAAAATCATTACAACACACTGCTTTACAATTTTTTTACTGAGTATTAGAAACTATAAACCTATTAGCATAAAGTGTTGAGATTTTGACGTATCTTTCACTTAGTAAAAAACGCCTCACTAACCAACCAACGGATTTAAGGTCATGCTAGTCTTTTACATTTTAAAAGTCAACAATATTTTACTAATTGCTACACGCAATTATTTACTTAGCATTGACTAAGCCTATGACTAGAAGGAATGTAAAACTTCGTTTCTCTCTCCCTGTTTTTTAAACACAATATTTTGAGAACAACTGACCTCTAGACGTTTTCATTGAAAGATTTTCATTGCGGTTAATCTCTAAATGGGCAAGATCTTGATCAATGATGCACTATGTATGTTCATGTGATGGACTAAGTATTTAACATGGTTAATTAACCTAAGTTAATTAAACATTTAATTTATTAACAAATCTTAGCTAAAATTTTAAATAGAAGTTATAAAGGCTAATACACTTCCAACTTCTGAAAAGATATCTTATTTATTGTTTATAGAAGATGATGTGTTAAAATTTGAAACTATAGTAGCATTAATAACTACTATATGAAGTAATTTCCTGCGGTTTTTGTCAATAGTACTCACAGTCACAGTTACTGGATATAATAATCTTGGCAGCGAGTAATTCGTTACAGAAAATAAATATTTAAATAATTGAGGACAAACGTATACAATTTTAAAATTTGTCTTTGGAACACATGTAGCCTGCCTCTACGTACAATATCTCAGGAAATATTTAAACTACGGTCTAAGGAGTCTCCACTTCTCTACTGTCTGTCGAGTGGTTGTGAATGTCTTTTAAGTTAGATTGAGTCTGTCTATATTTGTACAAAATCATGAGATAAAAATAAAGCTTTTTAAAGTCTAACCTACATTAAACATGAATGTGCAATGACAAAATACAAAACATGAAAAATAAGCATATTAGGGAGACAACAAAGTGAAAAATGTTAGCTCTAGTAATGATTTGGCTTACCAGTTTGTTAATAGTGTTAAAATGTTATCACCCAATTAGGTGACGCTATGTAAGTGTTTTACATATATGTGTCAGTATATTTTTGCGAAAAAAATAGAACTCTGTAATGTAATAGAAATAAAGGTCTACTTATGTAGAATAAAACGTCAGTAATCCAATATCTTTATAAATTGAATAAATTATTAATCTTTTAATCTAATCGTTATTTATTGTAAGTGCAATTATTACGTTTGCTAACTACTCGTGAATCTCACAGCTTCCGTCTTATACAAGAATTACACAATTCTTATCACCTTTCCTGTTGCATAACTATATACTTGCACAGTGCTGTATTAATATTACGTAATTATGTTATCCTACATAAATGTTTGAAGTAATTATCATTTTGAAATTAATTAGAATATATAACTTTAACTGTGTTGGTATTCTTATCGTTTTCTTGTCCTTTACAGTACGCTATTCCATGACTAGCTCAAGCATTTTTAATATAAGTAAATTTACTACTAATAAATGACCAATAATTTAGTAGAGTAAATATGTAATACCCTATACTTATGAAATAAAAAATAAACGTACTACTGAATACAATTTAAAAAAAGATTTCCTCTATACCATGGTTTAACAATTGTCTATTAATACTCTTAGTAATATGTAGCTTCACAATACATTTTGATGATCTGAAAAAGTTACACATTAATTCGTTTTACAACAAATTTAAACAAGTAATATTAGAGACTGCTCAACGAATAAAATATGATTTCCTTCTATAACAACTAATTAAAATAGTCTATATTATCATTTTTAATTGGTGGCGATATACAGTCACGAAGCAGTAAATCAAACCGACCTCCTCTTGTACGATATTTTATTTAGTTACTTTACTTATGGCATCACTGAAAATACATGTTATAAACACTAAAGAGCTCATATGCAATAACATTCTATATATATATATATATATATATATATATATATATATATATATATATATCAATTATTAGACTTCTTGATATAAAGTTCCTTTAATATTTCGGCTTTTTTGCCGTTTTCAAAAAGGTATAATAAGGTATAATACAAAATAACAACAAAGCAACAAAATTTACAAAAGTAAATATATATATATATATATATGCTATGAAGTATTGAGTTAATACTAAACAAAGATTAGGAGGCTAAAAATTTAAATCAAATAAGAAAAATTTCAGAATAAAAAGGGATTGAAATATACAAATTGAATTAAACGTTAATTTTTTACAGCATAACTAGCTGTTGTCCGCCTCGTCGCACGCAATTTGCTATTACACTACATTTACTTATTCTTTTTCTATCACATTTTAAACATTCCTGAGATAATTGATAGTCGTTCCTACGTGAGCCTCTTGGGCGCATTAAGAAGATATGTATTATATTTCCTGCCCCTGTCTTTCGTGGTTTTTGCTATGTTATTCATACAATTAATTTATATCCATGGATCTCGATAATCTAATTAGGTTATGAAGAATCAAATTCGGTCTGTAGATTAATTTTCTGTCTACGATATTTCCAATATTTCATTTACCTTCGATCTAAGCAAATTCGATTACCATATGTGCAAACTTTCACGGCTTTGTACAATGAGGTGGTTGTTATAACAGCGTTATATATATATATATTTTTTTTTCATTGCATTAGACAGTTTATCGATCATTAGCGCAATCTAAATTTAAAATTAGGTAATAACTTCTTCTTTTTAATTCGCATTACACTACTGATCAAGCAACTTTAAAATAATAATTTCCTAAATTTTGTAATGTAAACAAATGTTTCTGCCTCTTTTATGAACTTCAGCTTAAATTATTAACAGCTGTTAAGTATCAATTCACATGTCGTAGTGCATTCTGCCAGATCCAATGTAAAACACCTTAAAATCAACAACTACTTAATTGTGAATCGAAACCATTCTCGAATTCCATTGAAAACACACACAAAATTTCATCAGAATCGGTCCAGTCGTTTAGGAGGAGTTCAGTCACATACGCACGAACACAAGAAATATATATATATATATATATATATATATATATATATATATATATATATATAATACCTGTGCCTATTTTTATAAAGGCCCTTAATTTGATTTCCTTCGTTTTAAGTTCGATCTGACGTAATGTAGGTTTTAAGAGGATAACAGAATTTCGAACATTTGCCATCGTTATACAGTATATTACAAAAATACAACACTACTTATTGAAATTATGTACCCTCTTCCTCTCGTGTAAAAACGTTAATGCGCATTTTAAAGATGGAAAACATATTTGAAACTAGCTAGTGCAGTAGGAAATTCGTCACACAAGAAACGAAGTGTAACATTATACAATATTTGAAATCAAGATCTCAAGAAGTACCTAATTAATTGTCAAACAGTATATAATCCATACTGGTGAGTATTAACTCAGGTGAAGTCACTGCACAGGAAAGCGCTAAAAACACGTCCCGCGCATTTGGGAAAGGGGAAGAATATTTCGTTTATATTTATGTATTGATCTTGTTCAAACCTTAGGAAGAGGATGGATTTCAATCTTCGAAACGTAGTGCTCTGTATTTGTAACGTATCACAATGGAAAATGCCCGAAATCCTTTGAAACTTTTCTTGTAAAAGAGTGTAATTTAAAATGAAATAATGCTACTAGATAGATACGAGGGACTTTTCTGTATTGTTTAAGATTTTATAGACAATAAAATCCTGACCGAAGACTCATAAACAGTTATTTAGCTCGTAAACAACTATCAGCCTTTTACAAAGAAACACATGGCCGAGTAGCAAGAACATTTTCCATATTTTTAGTAATTCACTTTTTGCAAGTCCTAAAGATGAAATATAGAATGTAGAAGGTATATTAAAGACTAAACTTCCAACGTTGGATATAAACGTTCGACGTTAGCCTAGTGACAGCTTGCCTTGTTCTCTATCGGAAAAACACTTAGCTATTTGTGATTTGCTGAGCTCTAAAACCACAGTGCTTGCTATAGACTTTATTAATTGGAATGAAAGTATTAAATGATATTGGAACAAAGAATAAAAACTAGGTATAGTTAAAACTGATGTTTAATGTTTAAATATTGTTTGTAAATCTAATTTAATGTTTTTTAATCGTCTGCATGTATTGTTACACAGTTCCTTGACGAAACCGTTCACTATACATTTAAATGATCGGTATTGTCACGATAATCTAAGCCCTATGAAATATTTGTATAGTTATAAATTACTTCAGATTTACCATATTAATTTTAACCGTCTAAAACTGTATGTATTTACTAACAAGGCCCTTCCACCTAATGACCGACGCCGAGCAGACCATACGTAATCACCGATTAGTTTTCTAACATAATCTATACAATTTGCTGTGTGTGTGTTATTGGTCCAGATTCTTGCAAACAAAAACTACTTTGAAATATATACACATGACGTGTCTTGTGCATGCTTGAAGTGCCTAACACTATACCCAGTTTATTTTGTCCAACCTATTTGTTAGAAAAAAATATTACATGAATCGAGCTCTGCTCTTGAAATGTTTTTATTCACATAGTATTTTTACGATAACACATTTATATTTTATTATTATTATTTAAATCTTTTAAATTTTTCTTTTGAGTTTATAGATACAAAAGTTACAATATCACACGAAAATGTTGTTTTGTTTATTAAAAATAACGCCAGATTAATAAATCACAGTAAGAAGTAATACGTTTCAGTTATGGCTGTTCTTAAGATATTGCAAAACGATTCTTTAAATTATCAATATTACCTACATTTTTTTAAAGTAAAATTTAAGTAAAATTTCGTACTTCTTAGAAACAATAGTCCAATAAACTTTTGATTACAAGAAACACAACTAGTACAGAGTATAATTGCGTGTCTTGGTTAATCTTGTTCCAAGGGTTGCAAACCGCTCTTTTAAATATGCAATATTGCTAGAGCAGCGTGGATTAAATCTATTAGAACGGTTATAATTGCAAGAAGTTGGGCAAACTACAAATGACACTAGCATTAAGGAGTAACTGGAATCCCTACAGTAATATAGTAACTTATTTTTTATATAGTAATTTGTTTTTCTAGTAACTGTATTAAAAAAAAACAATATTTAAAAATAAAGGACACTCAACAAAGTTGTATCAGACTATTTGCATGAAATAACAGAAAATTTTCTTTACTAATACACAGTTTTTTTTGTTTCATAAACAATTTAATAAAAAATTGGAAGCAATAACGCAATGTGTAATGAAATTTATTCGTAAAAAAAAACCTTAACACTTACATTTTTTATACCGATAAAATATTTTTAACATTTTATGATATTAACCATAACATTAGAATATTTTAATACAAGGCATTTTACAATATTAATATGGTAGTGTGTATTAATTTACTATGGCTCATATGATTTATATAACTCCCTTAAAAGGGATACGATTTGAACAAAATATCTAGGGAAAACATATTTTAGCAAGGAAAAAACATTTGTTTCATCCTAAACAATGCACTTATAAAAATATGGGCATTGTGTATTCAGGAAACACAATTAATTTATATCAGTCTTTTTGCTATTTAAATAATTTTTTAGTAATTCTTTTATTAGCAGACAAAATATGGAAGTGACGAGAGTGAACTTACATTAATATGGCAATCTTCCTTTAATTGTTATAAGATTAAGTTTACATTTATGTATTAACGCTTTAGGTGTTTAATTATAAATAAAAAGCAAGTCTAAAATGTCAAACTATTATTAAATTTAATTATATAATAATTTAAAACATGCCTTAATTTCATATGATCAGTTAGAAACTTTGTAACTGTAATGTAAGTAAACGTTAACTCTTGACATTATATATTTTTCAGTAATTTATAGCTAAAATCGATACCAAGTTCTTTTACAATGGAAACATGTACTCAGCTTCAAATTCCAGTTTTAAAACTCCGACTATCTGCTCTGACAACAGAACAGCACTCCTGAACCTTATATCTTCATAGTCAAGCAAATCCAGGTGGCAAAACACAAATGAATCGTTTTATCATTTACGTGACTTTCAATTATGCATGTACTTTTTGAATTCATGATTAGAAACATATTAGGGAAAAGACAATTATTTAAATATTTTTCTTTATAATACCTATTTATTTCATTTCAATCTAATATCTAATAGCATATAGTGGTATATTCTGATATTAAAACATCTATAGGAAACGAGTTTAAATGCAAAAACGAAGTGCAAGGAATAGTATGCTATACCTGTTGTTTTTTTTAAGATACCATGGTGTAATAAAACCATTTATGTAAGTAATATCGCTGTCATGCAATTGCTTGAAAGGATATAATTAGGTTCCTAGAGCTCTTCCGTAACCTATAGAAAATCATTGTAAAATCTTTGCACAATCGTAAGGATTTAAAACATTACTTTAAATAAAGTAAAAAAATTAGATAAAATTAAATTTAGGTGTAAACTGTGTTATGAAGAACGTACTATTTATAAGTAAAATTACGTATATTATAAGATTTGTACGTTATTTTATTTTAATGTTTTACGTTTTACGTTCGTCCAAAGATTTTACTCAATTTACAATTTAAAATAGTATATTAACTATGATTAAGTCAATTAAGTCTGTAAACTCCTTCATTAAATAAAATATTAACTCCATCTATAAATACTCTTCAGGTTTTACGCAATTAGAAATTAAAATAATTGTGACACACGAATACCTCACCTCAATATAAAAGTATTAATATACAGAGAGGAGTAACTGTCTCAAGCTTGTCGTTTAAAATCGTAATACGTGCAACCATAAAATATACTTGTAAAATTCAAGATATTGGTTATTGCTTCCCATCCACTAGGTGAACAACTCTATTTCTCTCCTAAAGGAAATCGGGAAAATGAAGTCAAAGTTTACCAGTACTCGATTAGTGTTATGTATCCACGAATATAAACATTTAAATGAACAAACAATACATTTCTTTCGTCGAGTTAATTTGTCAACTCTGCTTAGGGTTTGCAAATTATTTTAAGATAATATTAAGTTAAAGTTAATATCGTGTACCCAATCTCACTCAAAATTGTCATTTATTGAATTCTAGTAAATAGATTTTGTATATTGTTTTAAGATAATACGTAAGTTAAAGTTAATATCGTGTGCCCAATCTCACTCAAAATTCTCATTTATTGAATTCTAGTAAATAGATTTTATAAATTGTTTTAAGATAATATTAAGTTAAAGTTAATATCGTGTACCCAATCTCACTCAAAATTCTCATTTATTGAATTCTAGTAAATAGATTTTCAAAGGGTGGTATATTGTAACGCAAGTAACACAGACATTACCAGGGAAGGAGTTTTTGGTACAATATAACTTACTATAACTAATAAAATTGATAGTGCCATCTTTAATGAAAGTAAACCTGTGACACATGGTTTATACCATCTATAACCATACCATATCTACTGGCAGCAATACATCCCGTGTGGTTGGGAAGATTACACAACATGTCGTCCATTTGTTCCTGCCACGGTACTTGGTTGTCTCGTGTGATAGAGCTATGCTGTTTTGATTAGATGTCAGTTTGTTTTGTATAGTTGCTATTGTTTCATATTTTTTAATTTGACGTGTTAATATTTTATAGGGCATGCTTATTATGTCCATTTGCTATATCCTTTTTCCTATTTCAATAAACTAGGAATACGCGACACCAAGTTTTACGTAACAGACATCATTTAGGTTGTTTCAAAATTTAAACCTTATAGCTTATTTCATTCTAGAGATGTTCTGTGCACAGACAGACAGACAGGCGATTATAGGGAAAAGAAATCCTTAAAAACATATTTCTACCTGCATGATATCTTTAATGCCGCTTAGCCATTTTCCATGGTTGAACAATAGACATTTACCATCATAGAACTATATAAATTAAAATAGCATTAAGTTAGACATATAATTATGTTTTGTAGTTAAATTTATATAATATAGTCCAACTATAGATTCTTTAACATTCATAACACGGGCTGCGAATAAGTCCTACGTAATTGCTCGACATTCTGAGTCGACGACGGAGTGTCAGAGTTGGCTATACTACCAGTCTTTTTGTAGATTGTGCTAATCTAAATTCTTTCCTTTTTGAATTCTCATTAAAGATTATTCACTGAATGCTGACTTAGCTTTTTAATATAGGCTATGTGATTATTGTTATACACCATTATTGATGCCTAAGATTGAGTAAAAGAAATAGCACTGCTAGAATTTAATAAATTACAGAATTTATTGTACTATATTATATATGTAACAAAAAATTCAATTTTATTACAATCAATAATTCGTAAGATTGAGTTATAACACGTAATCGAATTTAATAATTTACTTATATTATTCAATTTTACTGTGGCAATTAAGGTTTTTATGTTCCTAAAGTACGTCTACAGTCAGTAGCCCAAATGTCTTATTAATAGTAAACTTTTTCACTGACTGGTCCTTGGTATTTGAACATATCGATGTGATCTATGCAGACCAATTGAACATACCATGATATTAAATAAATTGGATTTAGAAAAGCATTTGTGTTTCAAATTGTTTAGGACTTTACGGTGCATAGGTCTTGTAAACTTCAAAAGTTTATCAAGTTTAATGTTACATATATATCACGGTATCATTAAAACTTTCTATTCAAACAAGAACATCGTTGAGAACCCCAGCGTCTTTGATTTGGATTTCAGTTAAAAATATAGATTTCTATAACATTAAATCAGGTATAATTGTACCGATTATCAAACCTGCCTTTTATAGATATTTTAATTGTCTTCAACTATTTTTTACTTATATTATGATTTGAATGAACTATTCCTACACAAAGAAGACTTGGTCAATACCCTGACACTGAAACCTAATCTCTTTGAAACATTTATCTGTCTCAACCACAGTTTATTTTACGGAGAGCAGAAACAATTCATGGGAGACTGGGCTCAAGTAGATAACGTTGAAGTTGAGTAAATAATAAGCAGGATTGTGTCGTTCCGTAAACACGACACTGTTTTAGATGCTGGTCTAATCATTAGTCTAAATGTTTCTAAAAAGAAAACGTGATATTACTTAGAACTGAAATATTTATAACATATTCTAATCCTAAATGATTAAAACTTTGGAACAATAATCTTGAACCTATAAAGAAATAAAACATTTGCAAAAATAAATGTTGACTTTTATACGAAGTTGGTGTTAAGTATAAATAAAAAGGTTTAAAAAACGTTGATGTAATTATAACGAAGCTTTTCATGCGAAATTTGCTTCGGCATATTCATACAATGCTGTAAAAGATATTTTGCAATAACGATGTATGATTGGTGCTACTGTAACATTTCCGTTTATGTCTATTTAATATAAATTGTACTGAAGAGTAATCTAGAAGAGAAGTTGTTTTATATTATGCAAATAGTAAACAGTCTAGTTGAGAGATTTACTGCCATACGACAAAAACATAAATTGTACATGATTTATAGTACGCTATTCTGATTTATTGAACAACTTCTATTATGCAGCTTATCATGAAATAAGTCTCTCTATATATAAAATACTAACTACTAAACTTAATAAATAAGAGATATATTATACAAAAATAATACAAAGTAAGTGATTTCTATTTCTTAATTAGTATTTTTCGTATTTTGTAATTACTGCTGTAAATATTTTTTCACTTTGTTATGTTAAAATAAATCAATATTTTGAAGTATCCAAAAATTGTATGAAACATATATTGTATTTTATATTCAGAATATCATACCAAAAATGTTACAAAAAGCTACACCACAAAAACATTTTTAATGAGACAGACCGCGAGCAAAATGGAAAATACATAGTTATGCCAGTTAGGCCTAGTTAGGCCAGTAAAACTATATGCAACCTCTCGTCAGATATTGACGTTACTTGAGGTCGTAGTGTTGAAAATACACGTGAGAGTTTATTATATCTTAAATTTGATTAATTAACTTATTTATTTTCTAATGAATTGCTTGTTTAAAATTTTCACCGGAAAACCAATTAAACATATGCTATATTAATTTGATATATATAGGGTTTGTTCCCTAACCTCAGAGGTTCTTGCTAGACTCAACAAGGGTGTGCCAACCCCTGCCTACTTTGACTGGAGAGGCTGGTTCAGATCTGGCCTCCCCTTCTTCCGGGGAGACGTGACTTTGAGATGAGTTCCCTAATTCTTCCTCATGGAGCTCGATAGGAGGCGGCCCCTACTCCCTAACCTTACCTATCCTGAATATACTGTTACTCCGGTAGCAGCGCAAAGGTTCTTACATGACTATGTGCAATTTATAAGCTTCTTGTCCGAAGAGAACAATAAAACACCTACTCAATTGCTAGGCAACAACGTAACATATACTCAAATTTCAAATTTTCTTTATTGCAGTAGACAATTTTTTACAATTGTATTGCATGCATCTAACTTATTCTAATAAAAGTTGTGTTTTAAAAAATTAATCTTAACAATGTTACATTGATTAAACATTCTTTTACAATCGTCAGCACAAAAATTTTATTCATTTCGGCAACAGAGTTAACAAAGTAATTTTATCATTCCCAGCGATTTGTCATGAACTCATCAACAGAATAAAAACGCATTCGACACCAATAGAACTCGTAATCGAGCTTTGAAACGTTTCTTTGTTGCCAATTCTTTGATACACTCCGGGAGTCTGTTGATCACTTTAACACCAACCTGCGATGGAAGTTGTTCATAAGCCATCGTTCTGTGAGAATGAACTCTCAGGTTGTCCCTTCCCCTCGTATTACATCCGTGGACGTCACTACCATGTGTCAATTCGCATTTGTATCTACAATACAGGGCAACTTCCAGGATATAGAGGCAGGGCAAAGTCAGTAATCCCAGACTCCTGAAGGCATCTCTACACGACTCTCTAAATTTTAAATTTGCAATGATTCTGACTGCCTTCTTTTGTAGCCGAAAGGCTCTTTCAAATTTGTATTTTGCGCAGTCACCCTACAATCTTATTCCATAAGAAAAGTGTGGGTATACTAGCCCATAATAGGCTATTTTAATAATTTTTTCAGAACAATATTTTGCTAAGTTCCGCAGAACAAAAACACCATTAGCAACTTTAGAACATAGCCCGTCGATATGATCACTCCAGGTCAGCCCTCTATCGAGGTGCATTCCGAGGAATGTAGTAGAATCGACTTCCTCTGTAAGAGAATCGTTCACTATGACCACTGGTAAATTTTCATTTTCTTGCTGCCGCAAGTTGAAATTTAAGGAAGTTTGTTTTTTGATTGTTTCTTGCAAGGTTTTTTTCTTCAAAGAATTGAATGCATGAATTAATTTCCATGTAGGTTTCTATTTCCAAGTCATTTTTGACTTAGATCTTAGACAGAGAGTCGTGTCATCTGCGTATTGAACAAGATGTCCACTTTGAATAGTATTGTTCAAATTTTTACCGTAAATCAAAAAGAGAACGGGGCCAAGAACGGATCCCTGAGGGACCCCACTGTCCATTCTTATTTTAGGTGAGATTGAGTTTTCAATTTGGACACACTAATATCTGTCTTCAAGAAAAGACTTAATCCACATGTGTGGCAGCCCCCTAATACCGCAATTTTCAACCTCAGACAGTAGTATAGCATGATTTACGCAGTCGAAGGCCTTGGACAGATCCAAGAAGACACTGAGTGAGTACTATCGTCTATCAAAGCCCTCCGATATCAGGTCCACAAGCTTGTTTATTGCATCAATTGTGGAAATATTTTTTTCGGAAGTCAAATTGGTTAGGTGAAAAATATATTACAACTGTTCCACAAATTTTAGCAATCTCTTCAGAACAATTTTTCAAACACTTTACTGAATATAGGCAAGATTGAAATTGGTCGATAATTGCTGGTCAGGCAAGGATCTCCTTTTTTGAATACTGGAATTACCTTTGAGAGCTTTAGATCTGTCGGAAAAATTCCCACCTCAAAGGATAAATTAACCAATTTTGTTAGTGGTTCTAAAAAGTGTCTGTAGCAACGTTTGATCAACCACATTGAAAAGCCATTAATGTCATCCGACTTTTTGGGTTTGCACTCCTGAATAATCAAATCAACCTCCTCGCAAGTCACAGGAGTCAGCGCCATGGATGTCAGCGGTGCTTTGGATGGCACATGTTTTGACCCCCGAGGGATTGAAGTAGGGTATTGAAATTCCGAGGGATAGTAGTACAAAAAATCTCAGTTAATCAATTCTCATAAGAGAGGCTACAAAGTATTTAAAAACCCTCCTCATAAGAATGGTTTCGAATAAAATCTTCTTTGTTAATCAAAATATTCTATTTTTGGAATTACTTTTACGATGTAAACTATTGCATTGGAAAACTAAGTACTGAGTGCAATTTTTAGTTTAGTCATACACTTTTATTTGTATAATAGACATAAAACGGATAACAATTTTACAAGTGTTTTCGTGCGAAATTCCTATTGGGAAACTGTTATTATCTCATTGTTCAGAAACGTGTTATAAATATTGTTCTTAAAGTTTGTTATTGAGGTTGTTTGCTTCAACTTCCCTCTACTTTATCACGAGTGTACAAAGTTGTGCCACTATGAGCAGTAAATAAACAATTGAGACTCAGTTTCAAGTTACTTCCAGTTCACAGCCGTTAGCTCTGTTCTCATTGCAAGATTTATATGGTAAAATACCTGAAGTTAAAAAAAAATAGGCTTTTTTATCAAAGTTTGTTAAACTTTAATTTATCTATAGCATTAATAATGAATGTAAAGTTTCGTACTTAACTATTGCCTGAAGATTTTTAATGAGTTTTTTTATAATATATAAATTAATATTCATATAGAAAAATGTATTTTAATTTAGATCCCTACATCGCAGTTTAGCTACGAGGAAAGAAATCTAACTTGTAAAATAATAGTCTTTAAAAGAATTAACCATTTCATCAATCACAATGTTGTCTATATGATAAAACTTCTACATTATTACAACTAAAACACCACTTACGGGTGTTGTAATTAATTCCTATTAAAAGGCTAATCAGTCACCTTTTGAAGAAAGCTTCATTAATTTTATTATATTTTCACACATATAACGCCTAAAATATTTCTAAGGTATTATCAGAGTGGGTTACACAAACGTAAACACTTATAACATAAATATTTTTACCCCATATCTGGCATTTAAATTGTTTTCCATGAGTACATTAATTGTTAACTAAATCACTACACAAGTTTAACTGTTTACCTTACAAGTTGATATATTATATTTGACGTGAAAATGTACTAGAATATATTAGTCAAGTTTGTTAAAAATATAATTCCTTTGATTTAAAACAGTTGAAAGAGGCATTTATATGGGTGTTTTCCAAAATTTTAACATGAAAAAGGAGGAGTGTTATCACATGTTACTTTAGAAAGGCTTATATCTAACTACATGTTAAGCATGGATTAAAAAAAATGTTTATAGCATAAGATAAGCAAAATAAGAGGAATAGATTTAAGAAAAGTTTGTTAATTTTATATTCTACAGTATTATTTTCCATTATACTCCAGTAGTAAGACCTAGGTTACGCAAGGTTATTTTATGGATTCAATTTGCTACCGATAAAAATTTTTAACGCTTCAGGCTTAAATGCAATACGATAGACCAAGTAGCTGTCAAACAAATTTTAATTGTTGAAGCTTTCGTTATTTTTCAATTTCAGGTTACGACCAACTGTCTAACATAAAACAAATATATAAATCAGTTTTCCGATTTAGAATAAAGGTATGTATTCGACAATATGCATTACGGTATATAAGAAAGAACTAAGCTATTTGATAGGTTATTACAAACACATAAATAAAATCAACAAATAACATTGTATTTCATTTAAAACAAGTGGTTAGTGTAACACAATAGTGCAACCTTAAATTAAATATATCAATAAAACTTACCCTGAAACCATTTATGTAATTTAGACTATGGTACAATTCTTAAAACAATAAAGGTAGAAGAATGCCACACCATGTGTCTTGTAACTGGCTTTCCTGAAGTTTACTACAGAAATTTCAAGTTTGTAGCTCAATTCATTATTAGCAGATCCAATGAAGTGTAAGATACATGTTTACATCTTCCAGTAAACAAAAGAAAAATTGCGTCACCCTACTGAGTGATAGTCTTCAACGAAGCTGAATATGATTCCATGGATGGACATGTAATATCACATAAATTTTCTTCTGTATATTAAAATGAAGTTTTATTCAAAATTTCATATCTAAGCTAAAACGTTTTTTGAGATATCGTGCCAAATGTTACATTGACATTTTGTTAATAAAATTGGATTACATATAAATGTTTTCATGATAAAAGTCTAAGCACAAAATTAGCAAAAAATAGTGTTATATGTACTGAGATAGTTAGGCCACACCTGCTAGTATATCACAGTTTGTACATCACTGAGTGTGCTAGCAAATTTATTTATTCAGTTCTTTTTATTGTTAACATCGTGGCTACCCATAAGACCAATGTAAAAATATTTGATAACGATCAGAAAAATTTGAAATATAAATCATGGAATGACATGCACCATTATTGAAATCAGTACTCCACATATAAAAATGAAGCGTTGTGCTTAATTAAGAATATAGGATGTTTCCATTTCGAGATATCGTGCGGACAGATGGACATACAGAGGTAAATTTTTCCAGCCCTTCAATCTTCACTAACGCTTATCCAATTAACTGTTTAAAGAATATGTGTGTTTTTATAAATGCTCTAAACAAAATCTTGTATACAGTCGAAAACTATAGATATGTATATAATCCCTTTTTAATTAGAAGACTACTGTTAGAAGATTACCAAAATTATAATAGAAAGTCGTAGGAACGTGACAAAAATGAAACTCTTATACACATATAAAACCAAAAATAAAAGCGCAGTCACAAATTATTCAACTATTCGGTCTTGATAAGGTTAAATATCACAGTACGGTTTAAAAAATACATATTAACCACCAATTTACCACAGCAATGAGAACTTGATGTTCGTTTATTTAATAGACCGATGCACAAATTGAATTATATGTTGCTCTCCATTATTGTGTATCATAAATATTTATACCTTAAATATGAGGGTGCTTCGTTGGGTCATCACATTTTGCAGTCAGGTCAACAAAAAATTCAGTTGTGTGGCTACCACATACTTCCAGCGTATTGGCTTTTAATTGAATATGTGATGTAACTGTGATGTTTAACAAAATACCAGTTGTTAATTTAATAGTCATTCAACCAGACTAAAATTATTTCGTTTATTTTATTATCATTTTTTACTAAACAGTTGTTCATGGGATAGGAGTGATTTGTATCTTTATTTGTGATTTGTTGGTGGTTTGAATTTTCACTTTAAATATCAGTTTTGAGAAAAATCCATAGGATTAATAATGTATCAGATATATCTGCTACGTTGACGTTTTATTAGTAAAAAATATTGTATAAGCAGAGTAAATCAAAATATATAAATTTCTTTTTATCATCAATTTATTATACAGTTCACGAATGTACTCTTAGGGACTCTTGAACATGATTCCTCACTAAACAACATAATCAATCAAAATATTTGCGAATTAACTCTTAACAATATCATAAAATTATAAATATACACCTTTTGAAAAGAAAAACTAGATTTTGAAAATAATCAGTGGGAAAAAGTATTCTTTATTAAGTTTTAATGCCTGCGAAAATAAACTTGCGACGTCAAGCTGGAATCACTAATCAGATTTAAGAGTTGTAATAAAACAAGCACTAACTTCATTAAAACTTTCATAAGCACTGAAAATGCATTACCTTGTGTTTTAACCAGAATATTTTGAGGCAAAATATTTATTGTCATTTGGCGTATAAATTTTTTTATTTTTTTTTTTATTATTTCAAATCTTGTCACGTTGTATGGGTGGACATGCGTATATTTTTTTTATTGTCTATCTAATAATTTTACATTGTTGATTGATAATCAAAATAATATATTTACAAGAAAGGAAACAATATTATCAAAAATGCCAGTAATGAATCATTAAAACCACTTATTAGGAAATGCAATTTGGAGCAGTCACTTAAGGTAATGAACTTCATAAATTACGTTCCGTTGTAGGCATGTTGGAGTAACTTAAGAGTAACTTTGACGTCCAATATCGACAAAAGTCTAATTTTATAGAAATTAATTTTATACATATAGTTATTTGAATGTTTTGTAACAACATTATATATATATATATATATATATATATATATATATATATATATATATATATATGTAATTTCAATAAACATTGAATCATAAAAAGTACTTGCTCTGCCGGGATCTCTCACTTGCCAGGTGAATGTGCACCACAGAGCCCTTACTTATTACGATTCAATTATATATATATATATATATATATCATTATATATATATATATATATCATTATATATATATATATATATATCTGTATATATACTGAAGATATAAATCTATCATCTACAATAATTAACAAGAATAAAAAAATATGATATTCTAAGATACCTAATTTTTATATAATCCTAACTAAATATAAAAAATAAAATGTATCCTTATCTAAACTTCTATAAAGGATAACTAACCCTTGAAATGACTTGAAACGGCCTCGGGCATTGAAAACTTTAAAATTTTAATTAGAATGTAATTAAATTACTTAAACTCAATACATTTATAAAATAAATTGCACAATATCTGGGAGATTGAAGTCTTAGGCTTTGGACCATCAGCCTCAGTCAAGTCATATGCTTTCGTACCCAGCTTCTCATTAATGCTTGTCTTCTTTAAGCACTTCAAATCCAAAAGCACTAGGTTAACAGCAACATCTGCCTCTGGAGCATGTCATCTCCAACAATGTACATTTTCCAAGTACTCACAATTTTCGAGATAAAGGCCTATTCGATCTAACACTAATTTTAGTTGCTGGTTTTTTTATAATTCCAAGGCTCTGATGACTATGCGTTTTGCGTTTCTGGAAGCTTCCAAAGTTGTTATCCGCTATTGAGTTTCTCAGCGTTTAAAAGCTTTCCTTTAGACCTACGAAACCACTCAGTCATTAGCAGCTCTCATTCTATAGAAGCAATATTTATGTTGAAA
This sequence comes from Homalodisca vitripennis, assembly GCF_021130785.1. Classification (NCBI taxonomy): domain Eukaryota; kingdom Metazoa; phylum Arthropoda; class Insecta; order Hemiptera; family Cicadellidae; genus Homalodisca; species Homalodisca vitripennis. The sequence goes on from NC_060214.1 coordinate 62,384,106, forward strand.
TTCGACCTCTGAATTTCTTCAATCTTAATCTGCACCCGAATTTAGACGCTTCAGATTTTTTGATTGTTTAAAATTAAGGCTTCAAAAGCCCTAAAACTCTAAACACAAACATAATTATTGAAGGGTTCAATAAATATTATATGTAGACGGTAATATGGTCTGTAGACAATTTAGTAATTTATCTCGATCAATTAACATAGCATTTGGTTTAGTTACAGAATAAGGTAAGAAAATGATCTTTACCTGAGGGAAGTTTATAATATATACCGTATAATAATATCAAACAATTACGAGAGTTTCCGATTAAAAACGTACCAAAATATTATAGTCATTTGGTTTCTTCATGAATAAATGTAATATTTAAACAACCAATCCAAAATAAAATATGTTGAGATCATTGTGTAATCTACATTATTAGTTGTGATTTAGGAATCATTAAGAATTTTGGAAGTATGTTTTATTCAATGAAAAAGTTGTAACTGGAAATGAGTATAATCTTAGAAATGTGAAATGTAAAAAGAGGCACAATCTGTTAGTGGATGGATCAATAATGTTTAAAGCTTACCTAAAATATCCGCAGTCACTACCAAAGAATTAAATCGCTACATTACGATTAAAAATTACAGTTTAGCAAGCTAAAAATTATATTATAGAAAAATATCTCAATCTTGATTTAGAAGCAATCGGGGCCTCTTTACGGTCTTTATTGTCTTATTTAGTAATATGATTGATGTTTTCCACAAGTACAGGTACAGTAGACTTGTGATATTACAGTATCACTAAAACCTTTTTAATGTGTGTTTTAAATGTAGTAAATGTGTAAATGTGATATAAATGTTTCTTTATAAACCATAATAGTACTGGGGGTGATGTATTGTTATTTTTTTATTAAAATAAACCTAATGAATACATTTCTAACTTGGAAATAGGCTACAGTGTAACATATTACGAAGTAAGATGCTAATTTCATTTGTCTAGTGAAAAGGTGTTCCTCAAGGCAGGGGCCTAAGTTTCATACAGTATCATTTATTCATGCCAATTTTTCAAAAAATCTGAATCACTTTAAATCTTATTTGGATCGACCTGATTCTAATGTGCACTCATATTGTGCGCCTTCCTTTACGATAATATCTATTTTCACATTGCGGTTAGCAAAAACCTACGTGACTATTCCGATTTTGTTCCTCGGAAGCCTCAGCACACTTGTAATAGGCTCTTCTTAAAGAGGTTGGGGATTATATAATGCTGAACTCATGGTGGAAGCCTGTTGCACTTGGCAAAATTGGAATTTGCAGTAGTTAAATTATTCTAAATTACGCTGTAATACTTTAGAAAAAGTGATCATTTACAAATTTCTCTTGGAGTGGAGCACTTTTTGTAAGTTAAAGTAGTTTAGTAAAATGATGATTACATTTTTAAATAGGTTGTTATTCAGGTTTAGAAATTTATTAAATTTTAAGAGCTAGAAAGATAAGACAACATTTAGGTCATCTAAATACACAAAAAAAGAATTTATTTGCACAAAATACAGCACATTCTAGAACAAAATATGCAAAAATAAAAAAAAACATAGGAAATAAAACTAATAATCAAAATACAAGCAAATCTACTCCAAATTTTAGGAAACCCTACAAACAAAATTTTAAATGATAATAAATCAGGAATTTATGAAATTGGATGCGATGACGGTGACAAAAATTATATTGGAGAAACCAAAATAACAATAAAAACGATTTAAAAAGCCATTTATTACACAAAATATAGAAGAGTTGAAAAATATGGTGTAGCTAAATATTGCACTGAATCAGGACACAGAACATTAATTAAAAAACTAAAATTAATAAAATAAGTAACAAAACCAATGAACTGAAATGCTTAGGAAACACTAAACATAATCATAAATAAATAAAAACTCATAAACAATGAATAAGGCCCTATTGAAAATTGCAATCTTCTTTCTTCTCAATTTATTAAAAAATTATACTGTAGTCTAATCAAATGTTTCATACTGGCTGAAATATTTCCAACAATTTTGTATTTTCTTGTTTACACCATATGGTATTTTAACGCCGTTATCTCACCGGACGCGTCAAACCTCGACTTTCAGATTTCATCGCTCGAGTGGCGTGTACCACATGTTACAGTGTAAGATAGTTACAAATTAAAATTATTGCTCGTGATTGAGAAAGATACTTTGATTCACCTACCGTTTCGGTCTTGGAAACTTCACGAATATCCTTCACTACCGCAAACGACTCGACAGAGCTGGACAATAAAAACGAGTTCGCAAATTGAAAAGCCTCGGTACGTGGTGCTGGCCTTTCAGACCGGTAGAAAGAACGACCTAAGAAAGGACGCCTCTACTTTTGACCGTTGTGCCCTGACGAATGTTAAACTTTATCTGAATTAACAGTACTACCCTTACGACAATGTCCACGGCGATCCCTGTATATTTTACGACATGTACACACGATTCCAAAGTTCGTACTATCAAAAACCAGGGTCTCCGCTGGTTGACTTTAAAACATTCAAGTCTCATGTGCCTCTGTACGTGATTGATTGTTCCAAGCAGAACGATTCGATCAAGTCAGGACCTGTAGATGTTAGGTTGGAATTTGAAGCTAAGGAGAATTTCCCGCCAAACACAGCTGCATACTGTCTCCTACTGCATGACTCCCACATGGCGTACACAGTGGTCACCGGTTCGGTACAACGTATAATGTAGGAGCGGTGGTGGTGGTGGTGGGGGAACTAAACAGTTTTCTAAACGAGCCTGACTCGCTCGATGCGACCCGATACCTAAGATTAAAGATTGAACTACTCTACAAGGTCGAGGGTATGCGAAGACTCTTTGCTCACTTTAGACCTACAGTTAGAGTACCCAGTGACTCTTATAGGTACGGCCATTTCAAGGAATTGGGCACGACCCGAGGCTACGTCAGGTCCTGACACTTGTTAGTGCCACTATATGGATTCATACATTAGGGGTTCGATTACGATTTTTGGATCAGTTAGTTGGTATGTACGACCCGTTTCTTTCGAGATTACAGGCTATACTTGAACCCTTCCGTGATACCGCAACACAGGGGCTGTATTGTTAGGGTGGGGTAATTGTATAAATTGAGGGTTCCTGATGCTAGACTTCATTAGCTCAATCATGTCTGACCGGGAGTGGCCTAAATAGTGTACCGTAACTATTCGACTGCTTAAAGATAACGTAACTGTTAGCACTAATAAGTTAGATGTAGAAGAGGGTGAGTCTGATTACGGACATGATTACCATGTACGCAAACTCCCAGAGTTTGGTGCATTTAGAATCATATTTGAGAGATATGAAACTGTTAGTGAAGGATACAAAGAGACTGTTCTTGAGGATTTTGCTAATATAATATTCAAGAAAGATGGTCGCTCTGTTGGCCAACTACTCATTAATGTGAAAGAGTATGATCTGTTCCACTCTAAAGTATTTTACGTCAAGGATTTTCCCGCCTTTGACGGTTTCGTGTTGGCGTATCTACAACACACTAATGATGATGATTTGGAGAATTGCATGTATTGTAGCGATTACACATACGAGATCCGTTACAATTAGAAAATTTAAATCTAACCGTATTTCCTAGCCCTCCTATTGATCAAAATAAGCACGTCGCTGATTGGTCTAAATTGGGTGGTATATAAGGGAGTAGTTTGAGGGGCTACGGTCAGACGGGACCTGGACTTCATTGGGTGCTGGAATTCATTAGCTCTCATCCACTCGGCAAAGTAGAACATTCAAAATGGGCGTCGAAGCGTATGTAATTGTTTACTTTTACAAAAACGGGGAATTATTAACTAAAGACCACATTGATTGCTACAAGTTTTCTTTCCAATGCCGGTATATATGATCTGAAGGACTACGACCAAATTAGGGTTAGGTTTTCCTCAGAATACGATTCAGACTTTGACTCTGACGAAGAGGAGGAAGAGGAGGAGGAGGTAGACGCGGAAACGGAACCCTTACTTCATAAATTTGCTGCTTTCCATTGGTCGAAATAAGCACGTCGCTGATTGGTCTTGGGTGGTATATAAGGGGTAGTGTGAAGGACTACGGTCAGACGGGACCATGCAGGCTTCAGTGATGGACGTGGAACCTGCGAAGGTTCCCATGCGTAAGGAACGCATAAATTCGTTAACGGGTATTTTCCTAAAGTCGGTTTACTTTTTAGGTCGCGATCTGTCAAAGAGTGTAATTGTGGGGTTGTTTAAAGACAGAGGCGATTCTCTCGGGGTACTTTTCCATGGTAAGAAGGGGTGCGTTTACTGGTCGCACGATGTGTTTAATCAGTTTGCTTCCGAATTTCAACTGTATCACTCAGGCTTTGGAGACCTCACAGAGATTGAATATCAAGGTGCACAGTGGGGAGGATGTCAGGGTTTCGAACGTCTTTGGTCAAATGCATGTGTATCTCTATGACGGGGAACGTTCTTTAACGCTTAACAAGACCGAGTGGGTTCAGTTCGTTAACAACCTTCCGTCGGTCTACATCGCACTACGGGATCTCTTTTCCATCAAGGTGTCAACTAAGACTGTTGTTCGGTGTCTGCTGGCTGACGAGAAGGAGGAGGAGGTGGAGTATAACGACCTCCCTAGTCCCGTACTTTGCAGACTGGTCCAGGAAGTTGAACTTTTTAAACGCTGGCCAAATGGAGGCGATAGTGGAGTTTCATGCGTTCAAGGATAATGAGAACCGGTTTATTGTAAAGGAGTTTGTTGTGGTCAGTCATCTGTTTCGCTCACACATAGTGTTCAAACCCCCGTACAGCGTAACCGAATTAGATTCAAAAGCGGCTAGAACCGCCCTTTGGTTGGTGCGTTACTTTCATCATATTAATTGGAATGACGGAGGGATCCCTTTTGACGAAGATATCGTCCGCGCTCTCTGTAAACCCTTCGCTACTTTATATACTACGGGGTTAGAAAAAGTTTTTTGTCTCGTTTTCATGATAATGTAGTTGATAGGAATATTGTAGATAGTAAGGAGGCTATTGTTTCCGATGCTCACTGTATTTTACCTCAAAATAATAGTGACTGTACTTATGCTTGTGCTTTAAAAAAGGCTCTAGGGCGGGGTGAGTGAGTGGCAAGCTCCTAAGGCTGGCGTAAAACCTGTAAGTCCTGGGGTTTTCAACTGCTCTTACGGCAAGCCTAAACTCCGTAAGTCCGGGGGCGGTTTTGTGTGTGTGTGTGTGTTTGGATACCTCTATGGCAGGCCTAACCTCCGTAAGTCCAGGGGTACGAGCCTCGCTGTAGTTGCTAAAGAAAAAATTTAAAAAATATACTAAAAAAAAACAAAATGTTTCTTTGCGAGTGTTTTTACGGGTTGCATTGAAAGGCTTCTCCGAGTAAAGCGGCTTGTTACACTAGCAAGGATTACAAAAAAATACAAAAGTTATAAAATAAAAACAATAAAAATATGTTGGGAGGTAGCAAATTTGTTATGGAGTGGCTACCTCCGTAAAGAGCGATGGTTGGGGCTCTTTACACACGTGGATAGGCCTACTGGGGAAGGAGCCACGTAAAAAATCTTCTAACGCGCCGGGACCCTACCCCTTGGGTGGTGTGGAAACTTGGGTCACGTTGCAACAAGGACAACCGCACGTGTGGTGGAGGGTACGCTGCGCTTGCATATAAGCGACTGCTACAAATGTATCCAGCATTGCGCAATCATGTACAGTTGCAGGCACCTTGTGTTGGCGTTATCCGTGGGAGTCATGACTGTGTCTACGGCCTTGATAGCGATTCTCTGCCGAGCACGCCTGCCTCCCGGAGTCGGCTACACTCCCTTGATGCTGCTACTGGTGGGCCTTCTTGTCGTTGCAGCACCCCTCGTTGGTGGTGACGACGACGAGCCGCCTCCACGGAAAGTCCCTCGATTGGTGGTAATGTTATTATTATTACTATTATAGAATTAATAATTAGATTCCGTTTTTCCGATTGGGTACAATTTGTTTTTGTTTTTTGAAGGGCAACGACGATGACCCCCGGCCCGATCCCCACCCCGAGGTCCAGGACTCCCCATTGTTGCCTGACCCTAATGACAGTAATGAGGTACGTGTGCGCTTGTGTTAGTTTTGTGTTTGTCTTCGTGTTTGTTTGCCCTACGGGCTGAGCTGTTTTTTTCTTTCCAGGTGTATGACTCGGATGCCACCGTGGAGAACCTGATACCCGGTGTAAGTACAATTGGATTCCTTGTTTTGTCCGTCTCGTGTATTTTGCTATTTTGCTACGGTTTGTTTTTTTTTTGCAGTCTCCTGACCCGTGGGCTTTTGGACCGAGGCCGAGGCAGAGGCCTCTCAATGACACCGCGGTTGAGGACCTTCTGCTGGGACCCTGGGAAGTGTTGGAGGCTGCCATCACGGGTATACCTCTACCACCGTCTCCATCACCACCCCGGGCCGCAGCCCGCAGGATCCCTCTCCAGTTGATGCCGCTTCCTCAGCCGCGGCGACTTCCGAGGATAAGTATCGCCCCGGCCCAGGCCCCCTCGACGTCCCGGTCCTCTGGTGGGTCCAATGTAGCGGCCGTCGCCCCGACCCCCTCGACGTCCCGGTCCTCTGCTGGGTCCAATGTCGACTCGACCCGACCCTCTACCTCATCGGGTCGAACCGGCGCTTGTAGAAGGGTAAGTGTCCACCGGTAGTAGTGGTAGTAGTAGTAGTAAGTAGTATTAGTAGTAGTAGTAGTAGTGGTGATACCTTACTTGCTTTTCAGCCTCCTACAGCTGCATCAGGAATGGATGTGGCACGGCAGAGGTTACGGGAACTGCTGCTGGACCATTTCCTTCAGGTATTTGTTTCGCCGGCGCAAGCTCGCGTGGCGTGCACTGTGGGGGCGTTGGTTGCGATGTCCACCCTGAGGGCCGAGCTCAGGGATATACTCTGGCTCGTCGACCATCTTCTCGACGAGGCGCCCCGTGACCAGGGCGTGTTGAGCCCCCGGTACCTCGTCGGACGGGCGTGTTGAGCCCCCGACACCCCCGCATGGGCGTGTTGAGCCCGCGGGACACCGGACGGGCGTGTTGAGCCATCGGTACCTCGTCGGACGGGCGTGTTGAGCCCCCGACACCCACGCATGGGCGTGTTGAGCCCGCGGGACACCGGATGGGCGTATTGAGCCCCCGGTACCTCGTCGGACGGGCGTGTTGAGCCCCCGACACCCCCGCATGGGCGTGTTGAGCCCGCGGGACACCGGACGGGCGTGTTGAGCCCCCGGTACCTCGTCGGACGGGCGTGTTGAGCCACCGGCATCTCCGCAGGGGCGTGTTGAGCTCGCGGAACATCGGAAGGGCGTGTTGAGCCACCGATGTCATTAATAACAGATGTGGTTGGATGGGGATGGCCCCCACTCCTTCCACATGTTATCTGATACATATAAAGAGAGTTTGTACGTTCTCAGATTCATTCTGATGCAGGATCGCTACCTGATCAGAAGTACTCGTAGGAGTCGTGATTTTGGATGTGATGGTCTGCCAGCCAGTCGAGAGGACACGGAGCTAGGGGACATCATACGCCGCTGTTTCTACCGGGGACCATAGAGTCATGACAGCTATGCTGATCTCCGAAGCCTGCTACTAGACCTCGAGCACTTCAACGGAGGTTAAGGAGCTTACGGGGCTACCAGTCGATCCCAGGACTGCACCTGACGAGATCGTGGTTCGATACCCAGCTCGGCCATCCAGCTCCAGGTCCAGTGCGGGAGTTCTCAAGGGAACACCAAGTTGTAAATATTAGAATTAAGGAATCAGAGCTCATTTGTATATAGTGTACATAGACTGGGGATAGATGTAATAAAGCAGACCAGTGTTTCACATTTTACTTTAGTGACCCAGGATAGAATCCCCTTACAAAAGACTAGTGCGGAGGTGGGTTTTCCCGCGGGATAGAAGTGTTTAGTGAGAGAGAGGAAAACCCCCTTACAAAACGATATGTATATGCAGGTCTCGGAAACCTACTTCGGTAGAATTGTGCCTACTTCCGGTCTGTAACGCTCGTATTTGCAGTAACTTTGTTGAGTTTTTCTTCGCTCGATGATAAAAATAAAGAATGAGAAGCCTACTACGGTAAAAAAACAAGTAGTTTTGGTCTAATCCGGTTTAAGGTAATTTTATTTGCAGGACACAGTTCAGTTTGCCTCAGAACGATTAAGAAATCTTACAACACACGTAGGTCTAAGAAGGCGCTACGGTCATTTACTTCCAATACGAGTGCGGTATATGAGTGAATCGTTCAACAAGTAAATATAACGTATATAATACAAAAAGGGATATAAAAGACCAGTTGTTCTCCAGAATGCAGTCTCAGAAAAAAATTGTTGAATCTTGTTAGTGTCCATTCCTCTCTTAGCCATTATAAAATGCTACATCACAATGCAATGAATATAAGCAGTTTCAAATAAAGTGCTAAAATTCATAGTTTTTGCCATTAGTTGGGGTTTATAATAGTTTTTACATACAGTTTCCAATTAGTTGGATTTTTTAGATTCATCAATGAAACATTCTGTAACAAAGTTTATAAAATTACTTTGTCTTTGTTACCTGCATTACAATACTTTTCAACAACTGCATATTACTTTCGAAAAATGAAATACAAACTAACATTTCAGCCTCTTCGATGAAATTGAGCTAAAAGCGTCACAAACTGTTTAGTTTCAGTTAAATTTTGTTTATGAAGTATAATTATTATTATAATATAATAAGAAATAAAAATAATATTTTAACATCATATAAAAATATTATTTATTATAATGTAGTTTATTATTATATATAATTATTTCCCACGTTTAAATTAGTCCAAGAAAATTTTCTGAACTTTATCTTAATATAAACCTTTCGTGAACTCAATTAATAGTCAGATGTAAAATGTTCTTTACAAATTATAAAATATATATCATTATCTCAGAGTGTGATATCGATAGTTTTGCTAAGATCCATGAATAATCTAGCCAATGCACGCAGAAGATGTATTTTAAACATAAAAATAAGCTTAAATATGATCCACATATAGATATACACACAGTTAACCAAAAAATGAAACCTGTAAACTTAAACTGTACTAAAACTGAGTTTACCATAACATAGAAACAACTCCCTAAAATACCTAGTAAATTTTGAAAGACTTAGTACACTGATATATAATATATTATAGGGTTCTCTTCTTAAAATATTCCACATTTAAAAACGCTTGAAATTTATAATATTGTAGAAATTTTGAAAAAAAAAACATTGGGTATTTCGATAAAAACAAAGACACACTTGATGGCCACACACAAGACACTAAAGCCACTAAAACACACACACACACACACACTAATACACACTATCACACTAATATGAGACACTAGAGTCTGGAAACAGGAATTCAGTGTATCTAAAAGATATTACCCAATAGCTTACCATGGATTTTTTGTATAGTCTCTAAATGATTTTTGTCATACGTAGCTGGATTCCGGGAGAGGATTGTATTCCTGGAGAATCATATGTGGTCGTGTACCTACCAGTTACAAACCAAAACAAATCTGAATAATAATTAACAACAAAACTAAACAACTACAAATACAAATAAAAAATAAATCTTGAAATGAACTGACAATGGATTCAGTATATTTTTACATTTTTATTTATATTTCACAACGCTTATATTTAAATAAATAAATGGGATAAGTACAACCTGTTTCACTGCAGTGTAAGATAGCATCTAACACGACACTTTTTGCCTAGTTGAGTGCTTTGATGTTCAATTACTCGCCAAGAATATGATTTACTGCTCCATGTAATAACATAGTACTCATGTACCTAATCCACTTCCACAAATCAATAGTAATAGCCTTATATGTCTTGCAAATCATTACGAACTGTAACAATAAAAAAAGTAGTTCAAGGTTACTCCTGATCTTATAAACTTTTCTAACACCATATTATTAATTGATATTTAATAATATTAATATTTAAAAAAAACTCTTAAAGATATCAATTTTCAGTTTATAGTTTATTATTAGCATTGAATGGTTTGTTTGCATTGGATACATTCCGGTCATCTTATACGTTAGACAACAGTACAACACTATGGTTTTAGGACAGGAATCCAAAAAATCTATTTGTCTGGTTCCAAAACAATCTGATATCGTTATAAACGTATAGGAAACAGCGACAGTCGGTTCTTCCTGTGGTTTCTTTAGTGTATGTGCGTTAAGCGTTTACAAAATAAGAAAAAAGTCACCATGGCAATGAAAATTTTACATTCTACCAGTTTTACTTTCTCCGACAACCATTGCCATTCTAATCTTTGTTTCATGAAGTGGCGCCATGCCGAATGTTAAACTGATATTGATTTATCCTCCTTCTCATCTCACCCACGCAGTTGTGTGGAGTGTGTGGTGATCAATACAACTATTGTGCAGAATACTTTGACCTTTACCTGAGAACCCTGGAGTATATTATGTATAAAAGAATATTGTACTTAGAGATTCGGACGTCTCGTTGACTTTGGTAACTTTATCGCCATATCTTGATTTGGTTTTTTTCTTTTGTGCATGATAAACATTACGTATTAGGTTTTAAAACACCTGAATACTATAATAGATACTAAAACTGGAAACGTTTTGGTTTATTTTACTAAAACACTCTTTGGATATTCCACACATTCTTTCGATATCATCTTCAATGGATTTAGGTAGTCACCACAGTTTAGCCCAAAACGTTATGTGTAAAAAGAAAAATTTTACTAGACCAAAAATGCTTGTGCATGTATAATCAGTACTAGTCTTCATACTAAATTTCACCACGTACTACATCTCAATCTAGATTTGTGAGATAGCCTTTTGGATAATTGTTATTGTGTTGAAGTAGATACAAGTAAAAATTATATTTATAGTTTGATTCCCATGATATACTTTAGTATATCATTGTAAAATTATTCCTGAGTTTCATCAGCAATTTAACATTAAAGTAAATTGCTAAAAATAGTTAGTTTTTCAGGTAAAAAATTATATACTTCCACCCAAATTTTTCGTCACTAGCCTGCTATATTAAAATATAAAATAAAATCAATGGTATGAGAAAAATATTTGTATTGGATCCATACAGAAATATTTCGAATGATGTATTTATAACATGTAAAATATTATTAAGTATATATATATATATAAGTAATATTTCCATTCAAACCTCCCACAAAACTGCGACTCCAGCCAAGAAGATGCTGCATTTCAAATTTAAGGTAAAATTAGGTCCCATTCAAAACATAATGAATGCCATAATCACACAAAGTCATAAAGAATCACGTCATTCTTACATGATTTTACAAAATATTGTCACGGCCTAATGCTTACGATGGTTTAATGTAACCCAAGAATAGAACTATATATATATATATATATATATATATATATATATATATATATATATAAAGGGTGATTCAAAAACTAAACTGCAATCTCTCGGGAGCTTATTCTATAGCTAAAAACAAGTAAAAAAGTTCATATAACAATATGCCCGGAAACGCTTCGTTAGCGAGTTACGCCTAGCGAAAGATTTCGCCCGGATTTCAGAACCCTTGGTGAAGGTATAAAAATGGTAAAGGTAGTTACAAAGATACAAATACGATTGTTTTTTATGTTTTTATATCTGACAAATTTATTAAAATTCGTTCCAGAGCTGTAAATGCAATACTTTTAGAGATATCTTACGTAAAACACAATAATTGGTGCAAAGAAATAACACATTTTTGTGTTTAACGTAAGATTACTTCCATAAATGTTAAATAAAGGTCATTTTTTTCTTAAACAGATTTGTAGAACATTTAATTCTGAAAAAATTCATGTAAAATACTTAGGAAAAAATTAATAATAGGTATTGAAATTTAGCTTTATTTAAAAATAAAACAGACGCACAAAAATGCATATTCTCATCTGCATAAAATATTAACTAATGTTTAGGTTGTGAGTAACAGCTGATTATTTATTCAACACTTTTTATCGTCATATTTTCTTTGCAAAGGTTGGCAATATCAGCTGATCAACAATTAAGTTCATGAAGTAATATTTGAATAACCTTTATGGAGGTTTTTGTATTGTGGCGTGTGAAGATTGTATTTTGTGAGTATAAAATATTTTATTAAATATTTATTTTTAAAATATTTTATTAAATATTTATTTTTAAAATATTTTATTAAATATTTTTATAAAAGTGTATGTAATTATCTTAGTAAATAATGGCAGATAATGTAAATGGTATGTATTCGTTTGAAGAGTATACTGATTTACGGCAAAGTTAACAAGAATGGTTTAGCTGCAGTTCAGGAATATCGTGATACTTTTCCACATCGAAGAACACCTGATCGCAAAACATTTGAAGCTGTGGAGAGACGACTTAGAGAAACTGGTAGCTTTAAACCGAAGCGAATAGAAACTGGTCGTCAACGTAGCGCAAGGAACTATAATAATGAACAAGCAATAATAAATGCTGTTAGAATTATCACCAACCACAAGCACCAGACGATTATCACGTCAGTTAAATATTTGCCAGTCAAGCGTATGGCGGACACTTCATGAAGCACAGTTGTACCCATTCTATATAACACGTGTTCATGACTTATTACCGCAAGATCTTAATAAACGGAAGATGTTCTGCCGCTGGTTAAGAAGAAATTGTTTACGACATCAGTATTTTCTTCGGCGTATTCTCGTTACTGATGAATCCTGTTTTACTAGAAATGGAATTGTAAATTTTCGTAATACCCATACTTGGGCGTACGACAACCCACATGAAACTGCGACGAGGCATTTTCAACATACATTTTCAGTCAATATATGGCTTGGTGTTCTGGGTGATAATTTGATTGGTCCATTTTCCCTCCCTAATCGACTTAATGGAGTAGCGTACTTAAATTTTTTAAGAACAAACCTGCCTACCCTCTTGGAAGATATTCCTGTTCAAAACAGAATAAATGCATGGTTTATGCACGACGGAGCACCTCCACATTTTTTCTAATGATGTGAAAAACTATTTAATTGATACATACGGTAGACAATGGATTGGTCGAAATGGACCAGTAAAATGGTCACCACGTTCTCCTGACCTCACGCCAGCAGACTTTTTCTTATGGGGTTGGATGAAGTCAATTGTTTATTCAAAACGGATTAACACCATAGAGGAGTTACGTAATCGCATTACAGAGGCGGCAGAAAGAAACTATCAAGAATGCTCCAAACGTTATGAAACGCGCTAGAAAAGAGTGGATTCGTCGTGCGAAAACGTGCATTGCTAACAACGGAGGACACTTTGAGCAACTATTATAGGTGATTATTACAGTTTTATAAAGGTAAATACATTTTATGTTAATGTTCAGTCTAGAATAAATAATCAGTTGTTACTCACAACCTAAACATTAGTTAATATTTTATGCAGATAAGAATATGCATTTTTGTGCGTCTGTTTTATTTTTAAATAAAGCTAAATTTCAATACCTATTATTAATTTTTTTCCTAAGTAATTCACATGAATCTTTTCAGAATTAAATGTTCTAAAAATCTGTTTAAGAAAAAAATGACCTTTATTTAACATTTATGGAAGTAATCTTACGTTAAACACAAAAATGTGTTTTTTCTTTGCACCAATTCTTGTGTTTTACGTAAGATATCTCTGAAAGTATTGCATTTACAGCTCTGGGACGAATTTTAATAAATTTTTCAGATATAAAAACATAAAAAAATCGTATTTGTATCTTTGTAACTACCTTTACCATTTTTATACGGCCTGACTTCACCAAGGGTTCTGAAATCCGGGCGAAATCTTTCGCTAGGCGTAACTCGCTAACGAAGCGTTTCCGGGCATATGGTTATATGAACTTTTTTACTTGTTTTTAGCTATAGAATAAGGTCCCGAGAGATTGCCGTTTAGTTTTGAATCACCCTGTATGTATATATATATATATATATATATATATATATATATATATATATATATATATATAGAATTATGCGCTCTGTAGTGTATTGATAGCGCACTTACCCGGCAAGTGAGAGATCGGAATTCGAGTCCTGTCGGAGCAAGTACTTTTTGTGATTCAATATTTATTACATATATGTATATGTATATCAATAAACATTGAATTAAAAAAAGTACTTGCTGTGAGCAAGAACTTTTTGTGATTCAATATTTATAACATATATGTATATGTATATCAATAAACATTGAATCACAAAAAGTACTTGCTCCGACAGGACTCGAATCCCGATCTCTCACTTGCCGGTTGAGTGCACTATCGGTAAACTACAGAGCCCTCAATTCTTACGATTAATTTATTCTGTTCTTGGCTGCTTCTATCACATATGTATTTCTATAACAACACAAGCATATAAATCAGCAGACCTAGTACATGGCAAACAACTTTGATTTACATTTACTTAATTTGTATTAATGAACAACGTTCTCTCAATTCTATATTGATAAGTAACCATAACATTTTGAAAGTTATTAAGCTGGTTATGCCATGAATGGTTTTAAACGTGTAAAAGCAAGGTTAGATGTTCTCAACATGAGACAGCATTGGTATGGGGAAGGCTGTGTGAAGTTGACGTAGACAAGTGGTTATTGTTGCTGTAGGGCCTCGAAAATTCCACTCGATGTACTCTTTACTGCCGTTTTGTTGGGCACATTGGTAGTGTATTGATGTATTTCTGAGAATTTGTAATAAAATTGTTATTTATAGTATACATTGTGTTAGTACACTAGTATACAGTAGTTATTTTAACTTGTCAGCATGCTGGTAAAATCTTGCATGTATTATTTTAATACATACTTATAATTATTTTTGTTTTCTTCTTATTAATACTTCTGTACAGAAATAAAACCAATTACGTTTTATACAAAATTTTAATCATTAAATACATTACAATAGGTTTATTAATATTTCAATCATGCTAAATAAGTGTGAGCTTTATTATACAACATGAATACATAAGTATGTATTATATGTATCTAGTTTACAAATGTCCCATACACATAATAGGTATTTTATAGAATTTAAAATTTAAAAATAAAGAAAACTTAATTATAGATACATATTTCTGATGAATTCAAATAACTAACATTGGTCAAACATTTTGTTAATTTTAAATAAATCGCGGTTATGTTATTATATCTAAACTTTTCTAACAATATTTAAACTAATAGTACCTCAAAACTCCCACAATGTTTACACAATTCCTTTTGCAATGCAAGAAAATATTCCTAAGAAGGCTTTAAAATTTCCTAGTAATAACCGAACGATTAAAGAACTGTTTAAAACCGCATTTCCTGCCACCCACAACGTAAGTAAAGAAATGTATATATATCTACTAAACATAAGTCGTGGAATAAAACCTCTCAACACCAACTTGACTGAACCTGATATCTCTTCAGTATCAAGGTGAGGAAGGGTAAGTAAAAGATTTTGTTGCCCTAGGAACATCGCATATTATATGAGTATATTGTTAAGAACTGCTGTAAGGGAAATATTTTTACAAGAATTTATATTTGAATTAATTTTTCTAGAAAATATCTTATTCAAAATATATATTACTTTATATATAAATATGTGTAGTAATTGTTTATGAGACTTTGATTTGTTGTGGGTTTTTCAGATAAGGACGGACATATTTTTAAGGACTGAAAAGTATATTTTCTCTTATAATTGAACTGTCCACATTTGAGTTCCATATACGAAGGAAGAATTATTTTTAACTTTAGTATTCGGCCCCAATAATCTTCACTTTACATGTACTCGTAATTAATCCGTTGCGTTTATCCAATACGCTTGTTTAATAGATACTTCAGCCTTTAAAAAGATTAGGAAACATAACCTAAATATGACATTTAGTAAAATATTTTTATAATAATCGAAAGTAGTATTAACATATTACAATGTATCGTAAAATCGTTTGCACCTACAGAAACCACATTATATCATTAGACTCGTTTTTAATTATTATCTGAATTTCTATTCTGCGTAGATGTTTCTAGCTAAATATTCGTTACAACAGTTTCGGGATTTAAGGTAATGTTGATTATACATTTTTATTCTTAAACGTGGTTATTAATTGGTGTGATGTATTATAAGGACCCGAGGTTAACTAATTATAATTGAATGATTAATGGTTATGCAATCGAGGCATAATGACATATAGTCTAGTTATCTGTAACAGCGGAAAATAGTCATAAATGAGGTTGGTGATACAATTTGGGAGTACACTTCGTATACATACAAGTTTGATAGAACTATCTATAAGTATCAAATTATAATATTAATACTTTGATATAAAACTAATTATCTCTGCGAAAATATCCACTAATAAGAGTGAATGTTCTTTTGACATCATATTATCAATATCAATATTAGTGTTTTCGAGTGCAGAAACTATTGTTTGAGCTTGAAATAAGTTTTTAACGTGCTAATTCGTTTTTGTATTTGAATCTTACTTTTACCTATGCAAATGTACTTTTATAATAGGAAAAATATAAAATAACACTTAAACTAAAACTAATAAAGACCTATACCTCACACCACACACTTTATTTTTCGGCAACTGAACAGTTGGTAATGAGATATGACAAATAGCAAATTTAAGTTGTGAGAATTATACATATTTATGCCTAAGCACCGAGGTATCTGAATTTTATTTCTGTAGCAACCCCTTATCTGTGTAATAAGGAGAAAGCATCAGCTTCATGATGTTTTAAAACAAACATGATACTGATATAATTCGACTTATTTTCTAAAGAAAACCAAAAGTTTATAATGTTTTCCCAAAAAACCAGATATTGCTATGCATTATTGAACTTTCCCAGTAGTATATTTTTAAGTGCGTATTTTAATTTCATATTGCATATCCCCATAGCATGAGAACGTTTTAAAACATTCATTACAACAGAAGTTTTTGATATGGCAGAAACAACGCAGGTATTTGCCTCAAAATAAATTTTACTACACTCTAAATAATATTTAATAGCTCATGCTAAAATTCCGTTGTATAAGGAGGATTTTCCGAACATTTTTCATCGTTTATGAATAAAAAAAATCATTGATTCGTGAAAGTTATATCTCTGAACGTTATCTAATGCCCCGAAAACTCTTGTTTCCTTCACAAACCATTCATTGTTAAAACCAAGCTCCAAATAAAGAATATATGGTGTGATTAAAGCAAAAAGTCAATACTTTTATTATTTACTTAATCAATACAAATTATAACAAACTATTTTACAAACGAGAAGAATTTTTTCAACAGTATGTTAATTTATGTTTGATGTTTATTTAATTAATAGGGATATGGTTTAAACAATTTATATAAACACCTTTATCTGTTTTGGAAATAACAAATAATAATACTTTAATAATAAAGATATTTTTAAAAATATATACTACCCAATAACTATAAATAAAACTTACATTTGTTATATTGACCTCAGGGGCGGTCTTACTTTCGAGGCCGTACGGGTAGTGGCGACCCCGAGGTACCCTAGCTAATGCTCCAGATCCCTTCTCTTCTTGTTCTGGAGGCCTATGGCTGGCACACTTTTCTTTGTGTCAGCCTATCTTTCTTCTTCACTCTCTTCTATCTGAGGTAAACTTCCTCAACCCTTCGATTTAGTTTTCCTTTCATTTCTCAGGTAAGTTAATTTACTGTACCTCTCTAAGTAATGTCAGGACCTGCATCCTGTTGAAGAGAGGCTTGGATTTTCTAACCCTCAACGAATTCTGCTCCAGAGATCTCACTGTGGGCATACTGACCTGGAAGAATGGAGGCATAGTACAGAGCACAATTGTAGGCTCCTTATACTTGCTATATGATGCCAGGGAATTCCCTCCATCAAGAGACCTAGAGCTCCTGGTGGAAGAAGCACAAGCCAGACATCAACAACTTCTTCTAGGTTGTGACGCCAACGCCCATCACTCTGCTGGATGGGGCAGCACCAACACTAACCCCAGAGGTGAGGCACTTTTACAATTTCTTCTAAGTAGGGACCTATTTATATGTAATAAAGGTAACCGCCCTACGTTTCGCAACACGAATTAGACAAGAAGTTATTGATATAAAAATCTGCACACAAGGTATACTTGGAATAATTGATAAGTGGCACGTAAGCGAAGAGGCCTCATTATCGGATCACAGGTATATCCGCTTCAACTTGCAAGATGAGGCTGCAGAGGTCCTCTATCGCAATCCCAGGAGGACTGACTGGTTGGGATATAAGTCTGACATTCAGTCACAGTTGGGATCGGTAGGCAGAAGGGTGCGATGCTTCACAGACATAGATCAGATAGCTTCTGTCCTGCAGAATGCTATAATCAATAGCTTCCACGACAATTGTCCATTGCGACGGGAGAAGAGTCGAACCAATACTAAGTGGTGGACTGCGGACCTCGCTCGCAAAAGGGCTAATGTTAGGAAGCTGCACAATCAATGCAAAAGGAGCCGTATCTGGGAGTCCTATCATAGAGCTCTAACAGAATACAGCCTAGCAATCAAAAAGGCAAAACAAAGTTCCTGGAGGCAGTTTACACAGAAGGTAAATGAATTAAGCGCGGCAGCTATACTGTAACGGTTACTAGCCTCAGGTCCAACCGGTCACTTGGATCTTTAAGGTCCCAGGGAGGTCGATACACTTCCGGGTCTAGTGATAGCCTCAAACTTCTCCTTGAGACTCACTTCCCTTATTGCATCTTTGAGAATGACGACACTGGAACGTCTGGTAACCATGAGGCAGGCTCATGGCCAAAAGCTTATCGTGGTAGCTGGGCCATTGCCAGAAGGATAGTCACTCTCTCTAAAGCCAAATGGGCAATTTTTTAAATTTGCCCCTTTCAAATCTGCAGGAGGGGATGGAATCTTTCCGGCCCTGCTTCAACAAGGGCCGGAGAATCTCCTTACCCTTCTATGTGAACTATTCAGGGCGAGCCTAGCTTATGGGTACATACCACAAGTCTGGCGTCTCAACAGGGTGGTCTTTATCCCTAAAAAAGGGAGAGCGGACTATCATGTCCCTAAAACTTTTCGTCCTATCAGTTTATCTTCGTTTCTACTGAAAACATTAGAAAGACTGGTGGAGAGGCACCTGAGAAAGGGAGTTCTCTCAGACACTCCCCTTCATCGCAACCAACATGCATACCAGCAAGGCAAATCCTGTGAATCAGCACTGCACCAACTAGTCAGTAGGATTAAGGATAGCCTGTCCGCCAAGGAATTGGCATTGTGCACCTTCATAGACATTGAAGGAGGTTTTGACAATGCTAAATTCACTGCGATGGTAAGTGGAGCACAGCAACGTGGCCTCGAGCCAGCTCTGTGCCGGTGGCTTAGGGCCATGCTGTGCTCTAGACGGATCAGGGCCGATCTCAATAAAGAGTCGCTTGTGATCGTACCCACAAGGGGATGTCCTCAAGGAGGCATCCTGTCACCCCTACTGTGGAATCTAGTAGTAGATGGTCTACTTGAGGACCTTACTAACAATGGAATCTATGTCCAAGGATATGCAGACGACATAGTCCTTATGGTACAGGGAAAATATACAAATGTTGTTGTTGATATCATGAATACCAACCTTCAACATGTACACAACTGGTGTCATGGAGAGGGACTGAAAGTAAATCCCTCTAAGACAGTAGTTGTACCATTCACTAGGAAAAAGAACCTAGAGTCTCTTTCTACGCTGAAACTCGCATCCACACAGCTTGAGTGGTCAAAGACAGTCAAATATTTAGGACTGACTCTAGACCATAAGCTTACGTGGAACGATCATCTTAACAATATCCTGCATAAAGCAAAGTGGGCGCTCTTGACGTCCAGGAGACTTGCAGGAATCTCATGGGGCGTAAAACCCCATATAGCACTATGGGTTTACAAAGCAGTTGTAAGGCCTCAAATCACTTATGGTTCATTAGTCTGGTGGACAAAGTGAATCAGGTAACTGCTAAAGCCAAGCTCGAAAGCTTACAAAGGCTTGGCACTATCTTTGCAACCGGAGCATTTAGAAGCAGTCCCTCAGCGACCCTCGAGGTGACTTTAGGACTTCTACCTCTTGATGTCCATATAAAAGCTGAAGCGCTTAAGTCAGCCTATCGGCTGATGGTTGCTGGCTTGTGGAGGAATGGCGCGTCTAGCGCTGGCCATGGCACCATCACTGAAGCTGTAAACCCAAGCGCTATTCTCGAAATGGTCTCCGACATAATGAGAACGGAGTTCGTATTCAATAAGCCATTCTCTGTTGACTTCTACTCCAGAGATGAGTGGAAATCGCAAGATAACATCCCAACAATAAGAAAGAGCTTTGTCTGGTACACGGATGGCTCGCTTATTAAGGGCAGAACTGGATATGGAGTGTTTAGTCAATCCCCTAGAACTGCACTTTGCGGCAGTTTGGGACGGAACTGCTCCATATTTCAAGCTGAAATCTATGGTATCCTGGCCTGTGCCAACCTAGGCCTTACCAGAGGGTACCAAGGAAAGAACATCTGTATAATGTCAGACAGTCAGGCAGCTCTTAAAGCTCTTGACCAACAGCATTACGTCCAAGCTTGTGTGGGAGTGCTTTAACACTCTCTGCAAACTTGGATCACGCAACTTTGTGCGTCTTGGTTGGGTACCGGGCCACACAGGCATAGGTGGCAACGAATGCGCCGACAGGCTTGCCAAAAGCGGAGCAAGCATGCCATACACCGGTCCAGAACCGAGTTGTGGTATAAGCAAGTCAGCCGCTTACCAAAGTATAAACAAATGGTCCAGGAAGACACACCGCTTGCGGTGGCAGTCACCAAGGACAAGCACTCGGCAAAAGACTGCTTGCTGATTCTAGCTCCGGCTTCACCAGATGGCTGATGGGGCTGGGCAGGGATCGGGTTGAGCAAGTGATTGCCTTGATCACTGGACACGGCCACATCAGGAAACACCTAAACACTCTAGGTTTACGAAATGAGGACTCGGAGTGTAGACTCTGCAATAAGTCTGAAGAGACTGCAAAACACATAATACTGGACTGTGAGAGACTGGGAGCAAGGAGAAGGGCTCTTTTCGGTGATAAACAACCAGGCGACGAACCAGATGCTAGTATCGGGGAAAAGCTTCTTAGCCTAATTAAGGGCACAAAGATAGGCTTACCCCTCTAACATCAAAGGGGCACACAATAAGCTCATGTTCACGTGTGAGGATCTGTGAATCCACCCCAATACCCCAACGCTGAAAAAAATACATTTGTTATTCCAGTATCAAATATCACAAAATTTGATCTGTAGTACAGATGTAATTTAAAATTTTAGAATGAACGGACAGTAAATCGCTATATTTAAATTTTTTTAACATTACTTTACGTGTTTACGTGTCACTCAGTCAAGAACTAAGGTAGCTATAACTCATGCATAAAAATTGTAATAAAAAAGTAATCTAGATATAACTAGGCAATAAACATTATTGCAATTTTATAAATCATCTCCAAACAGAGAAATAATTAACCAAACTAAAATAGAAGCGTAACAGTACATATTTCCCAATCATATCTGTTGCTCCCGGGTGCTCCGTAACATAACTAGACTAACTGTTATAATTGACCTACTTAGCTAAGTGGTCCTTAGTGATTTACAGGAATTTACAGGATTGTTATACTTAATTGAATAGTTCCTGAAAATTTAAAATAAATCGAGTTTTATAAAGATATTTTGTATCTACGCTAATCGTAGCAAGGAATAAAATGTACATAAGGTTTTATTCTCGTCATTAAGATTTGTATATAATTTAGTAAATTAAATTAAATGGTTTTACATTTCGACATATAAATGTACACAGTTTATTTAAACACAGATAACCTGTATATATATGCTAAGAAACATATATGCTTGAAACTATTTATTGTATTTAGACATTTTAAGAAACAATCTCTCAGAAAATTCAAATGCTATAAGTAAACATATTATTGTACGAAAGTGTTTCAGTACGTAATTTAAATAATAGAAATGTTTTAGTATGTTACAGACTAACGTCAGTTTATGTTTAGTAAGTGCACAAAGTTGTGAGATGTGACCAAAAGGTACTTTTGTAAATCATGAGATACAAGCATATTATTCAACTAAACTTTCCCATCAAAGCAAGTAATCTCGTCAGTGTTCTACTCGATATTGACTTTAAATGACGGACGAAGACTAATAAACACCTACCTTCATACTTGAGCTCACTCATGTAGAAAATAAGATAAAGTCAAACTGTAATAAAGATACATTGCCTAGATACAAATGAAGCTTCGTATGCGAATTTACCTACATTTTAGTGATTCTTAGGATAATAAATGTTAACAGTTAATTATCAATTGTTAAGCTGTATTAAAAATCCAGCTACATATTATAGGTAATTAAATTGAGTGGAAAAAGTAAAATTACAACTTTAGTTATCTACCAATAGAAATTTAGTTAGGTTACAGGATTGTTTTATATTTTTAAAGTAGGCTAGTGGCATCATTCACATTATGAAAGGAAAAATGTGTATTTCAAACTTACTTGAGGTTATTTATTGTGATACACAATATCTTTATTTCTTAATTGCTTATTATTTATTACAGTACTGTTTGGTTTTGTAAACGAAGTAACCTAAAAACTTCAAATTATGCACGATCCTTCATTTATATTCACACAAATCGATGATGGTGCTTGTCAAATCATTTATGTTGGCTGAGCGAAAAAATAGACTACTAATTGTAATGTAGAACCCATCATGATGGCTAGGAGGAAATCGCGGTACAAATATATTTGTAAAAAATTTCAGTACTGCAAGAGGTTCAAATATACAAACACATGTAGTCTATCTATATTATTTGACAATTTAGTCTGCTCACTTTAACTATTTAAACACCACTAAAAATCAACCATAACTAACCAGAAGTTTATTTTTTCACGTAGCAAGATATTTCAAGAAATATTTAATCTGTAAACTTGAATTTTAGATGAAGCTTGATTTTTGCACAGACAAGAATGTGTTCTACGATGAACCTTATCTAATGGATTTACCTGGCCAGAGTATCTAAACATTTATTTGAGATTATCTGTCTGTCTCTATGTATGTAGGATATATCTATAATGAATATATCTTTAGACTTGAAATATTTTTTGGAAACTCAGTGACATATGTTACAATAATAAGTTAATGATTTTGGCATAGTCATTTACTTATTCGAACTGGTTAAAGAAAACAACACACACAAACAATGTAAAAATGATTTTTTTCAGTTTAAATTCTAGCAGTAGCGAGAACTTACATATTCTGAATTGCACAAAATATTTCTGTCTCATTACTGGATTTTATTAAATTTTCACTCAAATCCCTTTAACGTATTATTTTAATTGAAATTTGAGGAATAGTGATTCGAATATTTAAAACTAAACCAAACATTTCTTTATTCTCTCTCTCTATATTAAAAGACCACGTTCATGTCTTATAAGTTTATAAATTGCAATAATAATGAGTAATGTACATTAGTATTGAAACTTTATTTATCATTTATATAGCTATAATATTGAAAACAGTTCTAAGAGAATTATTGGAATAAAACTGATTATTTTACAACATACGAAGAGCTACATTCTATGTATGCAGGGTGTTAAGTAAAAGTGTTCCAATACTCTTTCTATCTTTCTGCGTATCTTATTTATAAAAATAAAATCTTTTTAACCAGTTAAGTTGTATTAACTCTAGGTAGAAATTTTGGGAAATAAAATATTAACAAAATCCTTTTTTAAAATGGCATCTGTTTAGAAAGTTTTAAAGTCAAATAACATGAAAACGATATACTAAAGACGAAAAACTGAATGTCTTAGGACTTACCTTCATACAAACCTGTTTACTCAGTTTTACAAATTTCTAACGTATTGGAACACGTTATATATATATATATATATATATATATATATATATATATATATATATATATATATAACACCTTTTTTTTCAATGTTAATATTGTCATAGAAAAGGATGGTAGTTATTACCAAGACACTAATTGGTAACAAATGAAAAACATGACAATCAGTATATGATTGTCAACCAATACATGACAATGAATATATGATTGTAAACTAGTAGCTACGTTACCAATACTCACTATTGAATGACGTGATCAATTTTCAGTAGATTGGTTTCTTATAAGTCAACATGATTGAAGAATATAAAGCCAATTCACCCAGATAGAGATGGATGACCAATGATTGAATAACCTGTGGCTCTTGATAAAAGAGTTTTATGTTGTTCCAATGGAATTTTTCATATCACCAAGAATTGCTTGAAGGTTTTAATTGATAATTAAAAAGCAATTGGCGAAAGCAAGTTACAAAACTATTATTTATTTATAAAACATACAGGCGTATACCACACCACGTGTCACATAAAAGGCTTCATAGTGCTTGCGTACATAATTTAAAGTCTATAGGTTATTACATTTTTGTCATTATTTATAGACATTAAGGCAGGAAAGCCATCAAACAGATTTCATAACTGGTTTAGAAAGTAACCTATTGGTTAGCAAGATTGCATGAAAGGGGTGATGCTGAGCGAAGGAAATTCAATCCAGCTTCTTAATACATATTAAAAGTATTCAACTTTCTCACATTCTCTTTTAAAAGCTGAGTTAAGAAATACGATGTATGTACACTATTTTATTGGATATTATACTGGTATTTTTGTATCCCGTGTTAGTTCTTGCTATTCATCTCCCCCCTCTATTTAGGAAGCAGTGTAGCAGAAAATTATTTATTACAGCTCTTAAAACAGTAACATCAAGTATGTCTGGATGGCATTCCTCGCACAGGGCGCAACATTTCACCTCCCTTATCTTTAACAAATCAGAATTTTGAGGCACAATGAAATGTGTTTGTAGTCCTTTTGTATTGGATTTTTTAATTTGGATTTAAAGTCCATATAATTTTGAATAGATGTCTGGCTATTAATTTTTAGTGGTATCATTATCGTCATAACCCGAGCACCTGCCGCTCCCCCTCCCCACAAGGTAAAGTCCTCAGAATTGGATATTGCTTTATTCACCATATTTTTAGGTTTTTGAAAGAAACTCCTACACTATGTCGGAATAGGTTTCTACAGAGTCGATGAACTATCACTGGGCAGCGGCCGGCAGATCATGTGGGAGGACTGATCCACCACAACAGGCAAACATAGATGACGGCTAATGATGGCATCAATTTCGGCTATAGTCATAGATTTAAGCATCAGCTCAGTTAACACTAGCTTGCCCCTAATCATACACGTATCCGTGGTGCTTGGAGAAGTCCCTATGGTTCCCAGAAATTAGACGCCAGGGTGTCTCCAACATACCTATTTAAGATAATACTAAAAAGAAGGTTATAGATTTATGGAATGAAAAGTGAGAAAGTGCATATGTATATGTACAACTTAAAAGTATATATCTAATTTATAATATATTGTTGCGATAATTTGTGTATTTCTTATCATTCAACTAACTCTAAGCTAAGCATTGTTTATCCATTGCTGTTTTCTGAATACAAATTATTTTTATTATACCACTTTTATTTAAAAATATTTGAGCATTTAAAATATAACGCAACACAATAATTCAATATAAAAAATAATATACCGATTGTATTTAAAATACAACTTTAATGATGAGTACAATGTAATAATACGCCAATGCCATGTGTAGCGTAACAGTCTTCGCTCAAGTTATCCTGCACTCAGACAAATAAATAATCAAACTGAAACAATCTGTGCCCATACAAACCAAATAGAACTTATATCAGCCTGCTGACTGATATGATTCAATTACACTCAGCCAAAGTATATGGTTGGGTATGGACCATCATAGAATTAATTCTTGTACATGTAGAAATAAATATACAGAAAATTTAAGGTACACAGGTATAGGTATATCTGTAATCGCCTGTACCATATTATCATCATATTACCCTTAAACATCTACGACTCAATAAGTTGTCTTAATTCTAATGATTAATTCATTTTCTTTTAATTTCTTAAAGTATTCAGCGAAAAATAGACACACAGCCAGATAAAGAGTGACAGACAAACTATGATTTGTGGCAAAACCTAGAGTAATGGCTAAGCAATTATGTAAAAACCCTCAGCCAAAGTTCATGGAGGGACAAGCGCTATTAACAAAATTTATTTAGCAAAATATGAATAACCTAATAACATGGAGTAGCAAAGAACCTAATAAAGAATAAAGTTTTTTTCCAATCCAAAACAATTATAATGTTAAAATGTTATACCACTAAGCTTAGTCTGCTTACTATTGTCGTACTACAATTATTTTTAAACAATCAAGATACAAATCACGGTTACTCAGTGTAAAATTGGACGTTAATGCTGAGAGAATCCCATGGAGTTACGAGCTCTATCATTAAATTCTACATTAAAATAACGCTGACCTAATTACTAGTTCTTTGAATTGCAAACAAACAAATACAATACTAAACTGCTGATTTTTACTATTATATCTATTTAAATTTATTTTTACCATTTCGGATTATTTCCATAATATAAACTTACCTTCTTTCTTGTCTCATCAATCTATGAAGTCGATTACCTGGACACAGTAACAAGATTATCTGACTGTAATTTTCATAATTTTATATTAATTTTTATTTACTCTCTCTGGTACTATCAAGTATATAATTAGATATTCAACCCAATATTAAATAGCAAAAGAATTCGTTGCTTTTCTTCGTAACACAATTACACCTTGGATTTAATAAAACATTTACTCTGAAAATTCATTATTACTATTAAAAATATTATTTAGGCAACAGACGTAAGATTTAAAATTCATGACTTCAATAGGCATACCTTATTGCATTTGAATACAACATAGTTTGTAATAAATTAACTCTGTACTAATTATGTGTATAAATAAAAGGCAATGCCACATATCACTAATTTTTCAATTTCACGATATCTCAGGAAGTTAAAATTGAGCACAACTACGTCTCATGACATAACAGAAAACCTATATAATTCAAACATATACAGCAATTAATATGGGTTTGCAACATCAATAAGGCATATATATATTATGATGTGTATATACTGCATATAGGATATCAAATCTTACTCTAATTATATATATCTTGTGTTATGCATACAAGACTGTACACTGTTTTAAAATTTATCACGTGAGAGAAAGTACATAATTTTATCTCTCATAAATTAATGTAGGAATTCTTACCAACAATCTGAAGTTACGCGTTTTATTTCAGGCAATATCTCTTAATTGGTTTTATATAATTTTACTTCGAAGTTTTAAAAGAGATTGCAGACACAGACACAAAAACACAGATAAATGTGTAGATATATATATATATATATATACAAACAAAGATATTATATATATATATATATATATATATATATATATATATATATATATATTGGTTTTATTTTGATATGGTGTGACCAGTATTGAATACAATGATGCGCAACTTCAGATTTTTCTTCTCTGTTGAATATAATGCGCGAACTCCAAACCCCAATACGTGATAAATGGGGCTGGCCATTTGTTATTAGTATTCACTGTAACCGTAGCAAGGTGATTTTTTTCTACAACAGATTTTAAATATAAAACCCAACAATAACAGTAATATCCCAATAACCACATAAATGTTTAATAAATCTACAATAATAAGTGCTGAAATCTCATTTTCTTTATTAGAGATACAATATCTGTTTAGATTATATTGTAAATATTGTTAGAATCGTGATCTTAACTTTTTTGCTTTCCAAAGCGAGTTCAAAATCAAAACCAAACGCATACTTTATACCTCCCATATACAAATTTACATACATTACGGTTTGTCATCTGTATTTCACCTTTTAAGTAACCACAAATTTTGGATCTCACAATGAAATCCATTAAGTGTTAGTATTATTTACCCATTGACTGGGAATTTCATTCCCAGCTGTTAAATAACTGAGCAAGTAGCAATATATTTTATTTACATTGTAAAATTACAGACCGGCAAAACAGCACTCCAACAAT
Organism: Homalodisca vitripennis; assembly: GCF_021130785.1. Classification (NCBI taxonomy): domain Eukaryota; kingdom Metazoa; phylum Arthropoda; class Insecta; order Hemiptera; family Cicadellidae; genus Homalodisca; species Homalodisca vitripennis. The sequence continues at coordinate 62,412,173 of NC_060214.1, forward strand.
AAATTTTGCCAAATTAGTAACCATTTTCAGCATAAAACCTGACAAGTGACGTACAATCAGGCAATAGAGAAATAAACATAACAATAATTATAAATTATAATATAATTACAACAGATTTTATTATCCTCTAACCCAGTGCACAACTAAATACACGATATTGTTAATCAGGGTTGTAAAAGGAATGCGAAGGGAGTTAAATAATAAATATGCATTAAGCCCTTTAAAATTACTAGCAAGGTACATACAAGAGAACGACCTAGTGGTCAGTAACAACGTTCAGCCTAGCCAATCCCAAGCATAATTAATTGTAATGTCTATCCAGGATAAAACATTATTCTCATTCCATACGTCATCAATCCTCTCTTTTAGTGAATGTAGCTGATACATTTTCACTTTTTAATTCTTATTTATGGCATAAAATAATTGTTGTGCTGCAATTTTTATCATGTTTATTGCATTTTTCAAACCTATTACAATATTTTATAAATTACCTTGCACCGATTTCTATTGAACGACAAGATGACGTGGGATAACCTTTTTAAATAGAAAAATGTTATGTTCGCTATATTAAATTCTAACCATCTGTTTAAATAGTCTATTAGCCCAAAGGTCAAGTAAATTTTCAACTGTCTCTTATTACAACATTTTGTATGTGTAGAGACATACAGAATATGCATTTAGTTATATTTTACGATGTAATAATCAATTTTGCGATTTTGTCACGTCTGAACAAAATCAGTAGATAGTATTCATTTTATTCTAAGCTTTTTTCAGTGGATACTTGCCAACCATGAAAAATGTATTCTGCTGAAAGGATAAGATGTGTTTCTTAAATTTCATATTTCAGCGATTTCGAAAAGTATCGAAAAGTTGGGAAAACAAATGTAGTTCTACTTGTGATTTTAACACAATTCACAAACTACAACTCTTATTGGTAATTGATCTTTCATAAATAATCTTTTGCTTGTCTTTTGAGAGCATAAGACAAGTGTCTGTTAAATTTCATCACTCTAGGGCACAAAAATTTGCAAAAACTAGACAAAGACCCTAGTCCCTTACGGATGTTTGATCTTTACGAAATGAGTTTACTGTGTCTGTGAGTAATATACACGACATAAGATAAGTGTACTTCAGAAGTCTTCATTTTAGACCAGCAGGAATTTAAAATACCATAATATACTTTTTCGAGGAGTTGCAAGCACTAGCATGGTAATACATTTGAAAAAAAAAATCCTTAATGAGGTGCATGGGTATCAAATTTCATTATTGCAGAACAGTGGTAAATTTAAAGATAAAAAAATAATTGTCATAAAAACAATCGTTTCGTCTTAAAAAAAAATAAAACACGTGTTTGTCAAATTTCATGTTCCTAGAATATTTGGAAGCGGGGAAATTATATATGTTATTGATATTTATCCCTTTCCGATAGTTCCATTCATGAAAAAATTTTATTTGTCTGTTTAGAACACAAGACCCGAGTGTTTAAAATTTTATTTTTTACTCCATAAAAGTTTAAAAACTAAATATTTTTCTATGGATGCAGCCCTAATTCTACGCATTGTGATGTGTAATTATGTAAATTATGAAAATATTCTAGTTTATATATTTAATCCACAAGGCATACGCATGCCAAATTTCAACTTTCTAAGATATTAGGAAGTTGGAGTTGGTGATGTGTATGTGTGATAGTGAGTGAGTTTGAGAGTGTAGACCAGAGAAGCACGCCGTATTTTATGTTTATTCCACTATTAAAAATCATAGATGATATATTTTTTAACTTTTCACTCTACTGGTGTTGTCTAGCCAAGTTTTATAGCTCCAAGATAATCCGTTACTATTCACATTTTTTATTAAATTTAAGTAGATGAACCCTCTGAAATGAATTATAAAAAAATCCAATTTGCCGTCAGGTAAGTGTAAGATTAACAAAGAGCAAGAATATGAAACAATATGATATATAAGACAAGGTAGAAAATTTTAATATGACAATTTACTTTCATGTTTTGTTGTTCATCTTGTTTTACCACTAGCTTACTTGACTTGAAAACAGTTAATGACTTTTAAGTCAATATCAAAGTCAAAAATATCTCACAAAAATTTTTATTTTGTGTAATATTAATCCGGAAAGTGTAACCGTAGTATCAGCAGGTCTGTGCCTAGCTACGACTACAGAATTCCACTTGCATAACTAGATCAGAGAAAACGCATAAAACGAGACACAAACATTGTGTAACCACTCCAACCATCAAGCGGAACAGGCTTGGTGTTGGTTTTGTCGCCATCTGCCAGAGAGCAGCACATGGACATAAATATTAAATAAAATATTGCTGAACACAACAAGAGGAATCCTAGCAGTATTTGTTTGATTTATTCATACATTTTGAAAAATATAAAAAAGAATATAGGCACTTCCATTTCATTTGTGTTATATAGCTGTTGCAGGCAATATTAAAAACCGTCTTCCGTTGGTTCCAGAATATTTCTCACTTATAAAAATTTTTATCATGTCAATATGTATAAGAATATTCATCATTCTTTAGTTCACATTTTTATTATATGGTAAAAATGTTAGCTGAAATAAACTAATTATTGGTATTTACAGTTCAGTGTATCCAGGGACTACCAACATTGTATGGAATTTAGAACAATGCTAGGCCCGGATACTCTTAGAATCTGAAAACTAATATCGTCTTGACTTCCAATATGCTGGAATCATTTTAATAATCTTAACGGTGAAAAATTATGCGCAGTACAATCTTTAATGTCATATATCACTTTAAGAAAAATGAGTATTGAAAAATTATAAATTGGTAAATTTTTTTGGAAAAGAAATGTAATAAACTAAAAGAATTTGCGATAATAATAATTAAACAATATTATATAATATATATATTAGTTTACTGTGATTCAATTTGGTCATGTCATTTAAATAGATGTCTCTATGTTTATGTAATAATTAATAATGTAATGTAATCTAACGTGATAATATTGTACAGTTATGATATCTCTCAACACACTTATATCAAGCATACTTTTTGAACAGCGCAAAACGACATGTTCATGCATTGAATATACAATAATTTCTTAATTTTCAAGCTACTTTATATGCTCTTGATTATGATTTATATAGTTTAGAATTTATAAACAATACAAAATAAAGACAAAGCTTAAATTATTAGTCTAAAATCTAAAAATCACGCGCTGTTTTATATCCTTATTTTTATGCACAAGAAAATTATTTTCAAGTATAAAACCAACGTATTGACTTATAGTGGCAAAGTTTAAGTAGAATTGCGTAGAATTTTAATAATATTAAAATATTATTCTCAATACTGCAGCTTTTTAATATTAGCTTTGGACAAAGTCAATACTAACTAAACTTGGAAATATAATCATGAAGAAGTTTGTGTTTAATTAAAGAACCAATATCTCTTGTCTAATAACATTTAACTCTTCACTTCAATCGAATCTCATTTTACAAATTTATTAATATTTTTACATTTTTAAAACATTTATTTAAATTTGTATACTGATAGAAATTTATAATATATGTGATTTAGAGCTTTAATAATAAAATAATTCAATTTGATTACTTCAATAACATTTTTAACATTAATTATTTTTTAGTCTTTTAACTGTGTTTCAACAAAAGCGATAAAACCACAAATGCGTTTTATAGCTGAATTAAGAGGTCTTACTTCGCTGAAATAATAGAAACGCTATTTGTAGGATCATCCAGTTGCACCTTCTCTAGTTTCAGCTAATTATGAAGAGTATTTTTACAGTAATAATAGGCAGTATGTCACGAATAACGCTTAATGATGAAAGTTTTCGAGTTTTTAACGTAAAAGAGAACATAAATTAACGTAATTATAACATTCTTTAGTTGTTTATAAATAAACGTGACTACTGAATGACTATAATAGCCTACTATATTATTTTCTTTCTTTTAAGAATAACACTAATTATAATGATAAATAGCATTCATTGGGATTTATAATACTAATATGACAGGTTTAAATGTATTTTTAGTCTGATTCACAGTTCATCACACCATTAGTGGTCGAAAACACCCATACAGACGAGAGTAGATTATTTGCTATGTTTGGAAATACGTTTATTCTATGTACTGTGGCTTGATATTGTAATTCTAGAAATATTTTACTTTATTTTTTGGATGGCATGTAGCCTTTTAATACATGTAAAATGTATGTCATTGGGAAGCGAATAAAGGTTGAAATACATGACTGGTGCTTACGGTAATCATTATTGTAAAGCTCAATGACAGTCTGTTACACTTTGTAAAAGTTTTTTTAACGACGGTCCATTTGATAGTTTGTGAACATGACTTGGGTAGCTATACGGAGTAGATAATGGGATTAATCAAATGAATACATTATGACAAAAGAAACACTTTCTGGAGTAAAGTTTTTACTATCCGACAGTATTTATTTACATACGGTATACACCATTTTACATTTGATATAGGTATTGTGAAAATACAAGAGGCTTGATAAAAACAACTTACATAAATAGTTTACATGCATACATGCTAAAGCAAACAAAAGCAAATATAAGCAAAGCAAGTGCAAAATAACATCAACATCGTGAATAAAAAGAAAAATTACAACAGCAATATACTTTATAAACAAGTGCAACATGCAGGTGGATCTGTGAAAATACTTAATTAAAGTAGCGTATAAATTATAGAGTTACTTATATACTACTAAGAAATTTATATACATTTATGGAGCAAATACAATACGAAAGAAAAAATAAAGTTTGGCGTAGCCTATGTTCATTGATATATAAAAAACATCTCAAGAAACCATTTCAATTATTTAGCAAAATATAAAACATGCTACAATACAAGCAAATTTTGATGCCATCATAATATATGAACAAAAGTGTTAAGAAAATAGCAAGCAATATATAACATTCACAAGAAAACCATTTCTATTTAGCGAAATATAAAATATGCGGACAATACATGCAGGGTTTGATGCCATTAAAATATAAAACAAAAGTGTTAAAAAAACAAAACAAAAAAGCAGCAAGCAAAATATACCATTCAGTGTCAGAGTTTCACATGTGGCCAGAAAGATATTTAGTGACCTCCCTCTTGAATGATGTGTCGGACATGCTGAACAAATCAATATGCGCAAGAAGACCATTTCCCAAACTGTGAATTCACGGTATTGTACTATTGTAGAAAGGAATAGTTCTAGTATTCATTGCTAGGTTCTAGTCACTTGACAATAATTATATGGTTTTCGATCTAAGCATACATTCAATTATGGATGCGGTTTAAAATATAGAATTTGTAAAAGAAAATATTACGTGACATGTCAAAGAAACTGAAAGATAAACATTATTTATGATCTAAAACTTCTTATTTATTCTAAGCAGATAACTTGTAAACCACCAAAGTAAACAAGAATTTGAAGGCATTTTTATATAGGAATAAAAAATAAAATACAATTAAAACATAAATTGTGTTTAAATGCCTTCCAGAATTAATTTTAGATTGTGTAAGATTCAATACTTATATTAATAGTTTATTAATGTTATGTTTTTTATAAGATTGTTATTAATATTGTATGGGTTAGTAGAACAATAATATGATTTTTGGCATGTGAGATCATTATATGTTGCATACTGTATAATACTACGCTTCCAGGATTAAAATCCATCATCTTATTCTTGTTGTGTGAAGACAATTAATATATATGCACATACTTTAAAACCTATGAAGTGTGGAAATAAAATAATAGTAAACATTAAGTTATAAAATTAAAAGAGCGTATGTCAGAAATAGTTTTTATATTTATACTGAAAATGAAACCCAGGTGTGATTACTGCACAGTCGTCAACAGCACAAATAATACGTTACACGGCACAAGTAAAATTACCCACCGCTGTTTTATCACTTTTTTCAGATTTTAGTTGTAGTTATCTGCCGAACTTTCTAGGTCTTAAGTCACTCTACGAGTATATGTATTAATTATTGTCTTCAAACCTTAGAAAGAGGATATATTATAATGTTCGAAACATAGTGTTAACACATTTTGTAATATATAACAAATATATGAATGTTAACATGTCCGAAATTCTATTATTATTACAATATATATCCAATACATAGTGGGCTATTACTTAATTCCAATTACTCACCATATCTACTAATACGGAGTAAGTCTGATTTTAAAATTATATACTTGCTTTCTCTATAGCTATAATTAAAATAAATGAACTTGTACTATCTAAAACTCAAATTACTAGTATAATAATTAGGCCTGTGATATTTCAAAAGTGGATTGGTGTAATAGATAACTCTATACAGTTTCTCGAACAGTGCCGTTAATTAATATTTTTCATTTTAGGCCAATTATTGTTTTCTAATTACTTTAAGTTACGATAAGTTAAAAAAGGTTTTATCGGTTTTTTTTGGTGTGATTTGTTATATTTGCTAACAAAAAAGATTTTATCTTCATAAAGTAATTAACAGAGTTATAGCAGCATATTATGTAGGAAAGTTTTCCATCTCTTGTCTACTTTATAGTATTAATATATAATATATATTTAATATGTATATATTAATATATTATATATCATATATTAATATATAATAGTATTAATATTAAATCTAGAACTGCACTCTAGTACAAAATTATTACATAATTTTTTAATTAAACATATAAATACATATTTTTTAACTAAGTAAAATGCAAAGATAAATATATGTTTAATTATGTAGAAATTTTTTAAACATGTATCAAAAATTACCTGTTTTAATCACTAAGCAAACAAGATCTCTGGGTGGTGGATAACCTTAAGATGAGATACAGCTATTACAGAGCACCTGTGGCGTCCTTATCACCGATTTATACCCTGAAGGTGTAATATTAAACTGCTGGTGAACATCGCGCTGAATGAGATTTTATCAAACGTATGACTCCTCTAGTATTATATCATTGTGTAAAGATAATACGGTACCAAATAAGTCATACATTAAAATGCAATAAAATATTAGGTTAAAGTTTTGTAGATGTTTTTATATATGTCTTAATATGTATGTTCAATCTACTTAACTTAATCTTATAAACTAAAAGCAGTTGCTCAAATTTGATCATAAGTTTCTCTTTAATTTTTTTAATATTCCAAAAAATATAATTATTTTCTAATCTATAAACTGGACCTATTTAGGACGGACACTTAACGGTAAAACTATAGTGAATTTAATTAGTGTGCAGTACATAGAGACTCTTTAACAATTAAAATGCACTAAAATTAAGTTATTTTAGGATTTATTTAATGTCAGATTCCATTTATTACCCATTGGACATTTCCAGTCGTCGCTCTTTCAAAATTAACTTTTTTTACGAGATTTGTGTTATACTTTTAAATGTTAGGTTTTCACTTTTAAATTCAATTATATACATACATTTACTTGAAAATCAATGTAACCAAAATGAGAAATCTTTATTCAGAATGTATATTTAAAAAAATGTAACATATTCTAAATTTTCAGTTTGGACTTTAGAGTAAAATATATAATTCTAATATCAGTTACCTGCAAATCCGGCGGAATCTCTTAGATTTTTCACCTGCATAAACACTTTTTGTTCAAGAGAATAAATTCCATTTCCAGACACAAATGTTGAGTTTTACCTTCTTGTACAATGAAGAAAATATGTTAAGTTTGTAATATTTGCCATTTTAATTTCCTTTAGGTCATAGTATAGTTTTTTTATAACCAATTTTGTATTTCCCCCAAAAATAATATATATCTAATATACTATATATTAATATATAATATATATATATATATAAAATATATACTATTCATTAAATTTGTATAAATGGCAATAGCCAATTTTAATTTATTTCAATAAACATTGAATCGCAAAAAGTACTTCAATTCACCCGGCAAGTGAGAGATCCGGGTTCGAGTCCCGGCGGAGCAAGTACTTTTTGCGATTCAATGTTTATTGAATTAATATATATATATATAAGTAGATATGAATATTGCCGATTCTGGCTCACTTTGGACAGTCAGAAAATTCAATGTAAAATACTGTCCATTGAAACCATAAAACAAATCTAAGAAATCTAACAGGAAACCACGAATGGAAAATAACCGAATCTATAGCTGTTTTAATGTTCATTGTAGGCTTCTACATTTTTATAAGCTGTTTTAATGAAAAAATCCAGAAATCTTAATGAAAAAATCTTTATTCTACAAAGTTATAGTTAATTGTAACACAGTTCTTTATCTTTAATAGTCTTCTTTCCAGTAACAACCAAGTGTAATTTTTCATTTTATTATTCAATTCTTTAATTCTTTTTTTCATCCCCAAAACAGTCAAAAATCTGTTCGGTATAGTGTACTTTATAATCTTCCCAACTCGGCAATTATTGTAAACCCGAATTTATCTTTCATTTTCTCCAGATTCAAAATTTTTGTATTTCTTATTTTCTTCTAATTCTATTAATCTCTTGTATTCTTTGAACTTTAAAATCACCCAACCTTATTCGAACTCTTGTAAACAGCGCCATTTACATAGAAAAAAAATTAATACTTCTACACTTTTAAGGTGAAAAATCAAAACTATACTTCCAAAATACACAAAAAAAACCGGGGTTTTGACCCTAAAAAACACGGTTTTTTAGGGTCAAAAACCACAGCTCTTAAGGTGCATATACTAGAGTTTTTTGAAAAATCCTGAAAATCTACTGAATTTCTCTAATTATTGCGAATTTTTTAGCTTTAAAGTTGATAATGTGAACGATATTTCTCGAAAATTCTGTTGTAAATATATTAAAATCTTAATGAAAAATCTTTGGAAAAGTTAAAGAAAAAAATATTGAAAAAATAGTTATTATAGAATTTTTAAATTACCCCCTACAAACCAATATAGTAAATAAAAGTACTTTTATTACTATAACTATACTATTTTTTTCAATAATTTTAAGTCTTAGTTTACAGATTTTTCTATAATAAAATAGAAGAACTACAGCTGTTTTACTTACAATTTGTGCTGATTTGTGTAAAATTCTAGTAAAATTCTCCCACTTTTCAAAGTGTTAGTTAAACAAATTTTTCTTCTTTAAATAGAAGAATCAAAGGCTGTTTAACCATAAATTGTGCTGATTTTTATCAAATTTTGATAAAAATCCTTAGAAATCTACTGAATTATTGCTATTTTTCAGCTTTAATAAAAAGATATTTCACTAAATAGTAAAACTTGGCACATTCAAATTTTCCCTATTTTAAATGGAGAGGAAAAAGATATCCTGCCCGTTACTGCAAAAAAGATGTTTTCGAACATCATTTTACCCCGACATTATAAGTCAAAAAATCATCTAAAAAACAAAGAAACTTTATGAGAAAGAACCTAAAATTATTTGAGGAATTGGGCTAAAGAAAAATCAAAATTGTCGATCATGAAAAGATGTACAATATAGAAAAATTGCGTGAACTAAAGAAAAATTTTAAGGAAATTAAAAAAGATCTCAATCTATTTAAAGATGAAAAAATTCAATCAATCGCTGAGAAATTGTCCATTGAAACAAATGATAAAACTAAGTCTGAAATGATCGAAGAAATTGACAAAACTCTTAATGAGAAACCCGAAAATATCATTGATGTAGAAGTTTTATCCTCAATACACGGTCTTTTCAAAGCAATACATTTTAACAAACTTGAACGATAATTCCATGTCAATTTTACAAATATCTTTTCTATTTTGCGCCCGGAAATTAAAAGGTTTAATCGAAAAATTTCAAGAAAATGTTTAAAAATAGTAAAGGATATCTCTCTTTGGGGAATGCGAATACGAAAAGAACTTTAGTGAACGGTGAAACACAAAACGTGTCCCAATGTACTTTACTATAAAAGCAGACGAGATCCTTTGACATAAACGACCTTTATTACTAAGCAAATTTAATAAATTAACACATCGAGAAACAAACGAATCATCCAAATAAAGGTTCTGGATGGACATTAAAACGCTGCAAAACAACTAGTTTTGAGCCTTAACAAACACGAATTTATGAAAGCCAGGATCATATATCGACTTTACCAAAGAAAATCAAAGATAAAAAAGCTTGTATAAATATATAAAAATAAAGATGATTATTGCTTTATTTATTCTATCCGATGTGCTATTGAAAAACCTGAAAAGAATGCTGATAGAGCAAAACAATACGAACAATTTGTAAATGACGAGATTATTTTCAGGTTTCGAGTATCCAATGTCCTTAAAAGATATACAATCATTTGAAAAACGAAGTTACAATTCTAAGTACAAGTATCCGAAAATGTCAATAAATATCTACAGTTTATGATGAGAAATTTAACATTGTTCCGTTGCAAATTTCTGAAAAATATGATGCAGAATTAAAATATTGATCTACTGTATGTAAAACAAGAAGGACAAATCTCATTTTGTTTTGATAACCGATTTTAAGTAGGTTAGTGAGTTCTCAAACATCCAAACATGGACATAAAAATTTTTCTATGTAGGAGATGTTTAAGCCATTTCTACAAATCTGTAGATTTAGCAGACCATTTAGAAATTTGTAAAAAATCACGAAGTTTGTAAGCCAATTATGCCATTTTCCAGGTCAAACAACTAAATTTACTTAATTATCAAAAGAAGTTTAGCCATCCGTACGTTATTTATATGGATTTTGAAAGCATATTAGAGAAGATTCCCACATGCAAAAACAATCCGCAAAAATCGATCACAACCAAGATTCAGAAGCACATTCCATATGTGTTTTACTCTATACTTAGTGTCTAATGTGACTAATCGTATGTACAACCGATATGTTATCGAGCAAAAAATGAAGAAGATTTGCCAAATGTTCCTGCAAAATTGTTTGAAGAACTTAATAAATTATCGAAATACATAGCTAAAAAGTATAATTCTAAGAATAAAATACCTATGAAATTTGACTGAAGAAGAAGAAATTTCATACCAAAATTCCAGTCTTTGTCATATTTGCGAATGTGATGGTTTTGATAATCAAACAAGAAAAAAAAGTACGAGATCATTGTCATTTAACAGGTTAAATTTAGAGGTGCTGCTCATTTATCTTGTAACTTGAATCTCAAATTTCCTCAAAAATTTTCCCGTTTTCTGCCACAAATATGTCAAATTACGGATGCTCATTTGTACATAAAAATGAGTTGGCAAAACAGTATGGTAATGTGTGATTTGATCGCAAACACAGATGAGAAATATATAAATTATTCTGTAAATTCTGGATATGGATATGAGTTTGAAGATGATAAACCAAGAAAGTTTCATCAAGTTTTCATTCGTAGAATACGTTCAGATTTATGGCATCGTCTATAGAAAAGTTAGCTAAAAAACCTCAAAAAAGATGATTTCCAACATACAAAATCATTTTATACAAGATGGTTTCTGAACGCAATTCTAGATAGACAACCAAATGACGAAGAAGAAATCTTTAAAAAATTTTTTGGAAAAGGAATATTTCCCTCGGAATTTATCGACAGTATTTGAAAAACTTGATTACACAGAAGAATTGAGAATTTCAAGATTTTCTATTCACGTTTTGACAGATGAGAGCATTATCTGAGGAAAGATTTTCAACACTACTTAAATGTATGGAACAAATTAAAAGTAAAAAATCTAGGAAATTACTCCGATCTCTATAAACATTCAAGATGTTTCTATTGCTCGCTGATATCTTTTGAAAATTTTAGAATATTTGTTTGAATTGCTATAAACTTGATCCAGCACACTATCTAAAAGCTCCCAGTCTTGCATGGGATGCTATGTTAAAATTAAAATCGGAATATAGAATTACAATTAATTAGTGATTATAATATGTATTTGATGATTGAAAAAGGTATTTCGCGGAGGCATTTCTCAATGTATTAAAACGATATGTTAAAGCAAATAAACAAATATTTGAAAGATTTTGATAAGACAAAACCTGAAAACTATCTGTTGTACGTCGATGCAAAACAACCTTTTATGGGGTATGGACTTATGCAAAAATTTACCATATAACCGAAATCAAGTGGATGGATCCTAAAACGTATACAACAGCAGAATTGGAAAGAAACAATTTTGGAACTCACTGGCGACGAAGATTATGGATATATTTTAGAAGTTGATCTTGAATATCCAACAAATTTGCATGAACATCACAAAGATTTACCTCTTGCTCCAGAACAATTATAACAACTAACTTTGCACAACTCTTTTAAACACAAAACAGAATATGTTGTTCATTCTAGGAAATTTGAAATTCTATCTAGAACAAGGTTATGATTTTAAAACATGTGAATAGGGTTATTGCGTTTGATCAGAAAACCTTTCATGAAAGAATATATCGATTTTAATACTAGTATGAGAACCAAGGCTACAAGTGACTTTGAGAAAGGACTTTTACAAGTTAATGAACAACTCAGTTTTTGGAAAATCTATGGAAAATGTAAGAAAATAGATGTGATATTAAAACTAGGAAACGAAGAATTTTCAATGAAAACAAGCTAAGAAAACGAATTTCAAATGTTTTCAATATCTTTGACGACAACTGTATAGCGAGTCACATGTACAAACACAAAGGTAAATTTAACAACCGATTTACATAGGATTTTCAGTTCTCGACCTCTCAAAATTTGCTAATGTACGAGTTTTATTACAACAAATTAAAGAAGTTTGATCCAGATTTGAATCTGTGTTACATGGTTCAGACAGTTATTTTCTAGGAAATTGAAACGAGATCCTTTTAAAATTATTAAAGAAAATATAGATGATTTCGATACGGAGCGATTATCCCAAAAGATCATGAATGTTTCACTACTAAAAATAAGAAGGTAATAGGGAAATTCAAAGACGAATTGAACGGCGAGATATTAGAAGAATTTTGTGGTTTAAGATCAAAGATGTAACTCGTACAAATATCTAGACAAAAATCCAGTTAGGTGTAAAAGGAATTAAGAGAAGCGTTTGTAAAATAAAACAATAAATATCGAAAACTTGAAGAGATGTTTGTTCGAAGATTAAAGAAGAATTTAGGGAGATGACTGTAATAAAAAAGCTATAAACATGAATTGTTACACAGTTTACCATAAACAAGCTGGCACTGAACGCTAAAGATGATAAGAGAATTGTCCTAGAAAATAAGATCGATACAGTACCTTATGGCTATAAAAATGAAGCAAAATCTGATATATTAGATGAGTTAAATAAACTTGGAAACTTTGACATGTTAAATGGAAGATGATTTGATTCACTGCCACAAAATGCAAAAGAAAAAAACGAAAAAATATAGATTCTAAAATCGTTCAAACTCAAAACGGGGTTGTATAGAATTGCAGCAAAATGTTCAAAATGTAAGACAAATAAGAGTAAATTTATAAAGAATCCAAATGAAAAAACAAGTAAAGAAAAGAATCTAAGAATAAGGAAGAAATCGAGATTGAAGCTAGAGAAATTCGTGCACCAGTACGAAAGAAGTTTTAAAAAGAGAAAAAATTATAACATTAGGAATTGACGATTTATGGGCAGCAGATTTAGTTATAATGTCTAACTATTCGGATCAAAATGATGGATTCAAGTATATGTTAAATGTTATTGATACTTTCTCAAAATATGCTTGGTCAAGAGCTATCAAAAGAAAAAAACGGTAAAGATGTTTCAAAAGCCTTCGAAGATATAGTAAAAGACGCGATAAAGATCAAATCACAAACCGCCAAATCTACTTCATACAGATAAGGGTTTAGAGTTTAAAAATAAAGAATTTAACGAAAGTTTTGAGAAAATACAACATTAAGATTTATCATACTGAAAACGAAGAGAAATCAAGTATTGTAGAGAGATATAACAGAACTCAAAATGAGAGAATGAAAGTAATTTTTGAGATTAATAAAAACTTTTAAATGGATCGATATTCTTCAAAAAAATCGTAAACAATTAGTAACGATACAGTTCACAGCACAATCAAAATGAAGCCCAAAGACGTAGATAAGGATGCAGAAAAAGGAGTTATTAGAGACCGTTTTCAAGTATGTTCCACCAGAAATTCACACGAAAACTAAATTTAAAGTCAATGATCATGTAAGAATTGTTAGTAAAAAAACAAACATTTTCGAACAAATATAAGAACAATTGGTCAAGAGAAATCTTTTGTGATTTATCAAATTAATAACACAGATCCTGTAACTTTATAGTATAAAAAGATTTAAAATAATGAAGAAATAACCGGAAAGTTTTTATGAATATGAATTGAGAAAGTCAAAGATTTTTTTCTATATAAATGGAGGCTCAAAAGAAAATGTTCAATGTGCAAAGAAAATAAAAGGTTTTGAAGCTTTTTATAAAGATAAAAGTAGAAAAGATGGAAATTATTTATAATTGTAAAGATTGTTATAGGAAGTATCATAAAGAGCTGTATGATAAAATAGAAAAATCAACTTTGGAAGAGAAAGAATGTCTTAAAATGTAAAGAAAACTAAAAAAATTTCAGAGTTTAATAGTCATCACTATAGTAGAGATAAGAAAGACTCATATTGTAAAGATTGTGTAAAGAAGAATCACCATAGATTATATTATGAAGATACTCAATGTGAATGTGGAAGAACTATAAAATGGTTAAATAATTATCAAAAACATTTACAAACAAAATATCATAATTCAAGAGTTTTTAGTAAAATTGAGTAACCATTTTCATCGTGTAATTTAGATATTCTATAAATCAGTCGAGATTCAGTCCATATTTGTGGTAAAATGATTTCCGTTGTATAAGATATTCAAAGATTCTTTCATTTGGTTATACAGATTGATAGAATTTGGTTCGTCATCAATGAACCAAAATCTCTAATTCAGGATAATTTATTTTTAGATGTTTTTAATCGGTTTGGTATTTCTCGTTTCTGAGCTCTTGATAACGTAATAAGGATATTCCCACATGTGATTCTTCTTAATTAACACAAAAACATGGTGTTTTTTTCTTATCAAAATCTTTTACAAACAAGATCTGGTTTCATTAACTCCATTCGCAATTCTTGATTCTCTATTTTTCAATGATTTCATTTCATCTTTAATTTGTAACTGTTTTATTTCATCTTTTAACTGCTTATTTTCGTTTTTGAGTTTTGTACTCACCATATTTTCTAATGGAAAGGTAATACTTCTTTCGTAACCCAATTTTTTAAACAATTTCGCTTCTGGTTTATGCGATCTCAAAATTAAAGAATAAAGTCCAGATTCATTAACGAAAACAGTGGTTATTTTTGGAAGTTTGAAGGTAAGCTATTTATAGCCCCCCTTATATTTAGATTAAAATAGAAAGTTTTTATCATCTTCGTCAACGTTTATTCTGATCGTTTGCATAGTATTTTCATATTCTAGAATTTTTGCTACGTCTTTAGCCTTAAACCAGATCACATTGTTTTTCGTCAACAATCGTTAAAGATATGTTTGTTATTGAATATAAGTTGATTATTGAGTAGGTCTACAACTGACTCCATTTAGATAGAAAAAAATTTAACAAGCAATTTTTTATTTTGAGTATAAAGTCCCAGATTCATTAAACGAAACCAGTGTTATTTTGAAAGATTAAAGGTAGTCTATTCAATAGACCCCCTTGATTTATGTCTTTAAACATTGATTTATCATCATCATCAACGGTTTTAATATTATTGCTTGTCTCGTGTTTTCATATTCTAAAATTTTTTGTAAGAGCGTCGAATCGACGCCCTTGTCAGAATCTATGTTTTCAAAGCTTTTTTTGTATTTTTCTTTAACATTGTCTTTATTCGTATTTTTTGTGAATATTTGTGAGGTAGCCCTCGAGGGCTACCTTATCTTTTAGATAAAAGTATTGGTATTTATCATCATTATCAACTCGTTTTGAAAGTTTGAAGGTAAGAACGATTCGTTCCCCCCTTGATTCATCATTCTTTCGACAATCTTAAATATATTGTTGTTTTACTCTCATTATTTATTAAATTTCCCTCAGAGTCTTGTATAGTTAGAACGATTTTTTGAATTCTTTTAATATTTTTTCTAATTGGAATATAATCGATTTTCATTCGGTTTTTCACTGATTTTTGATCCATAAGCAACATTTGGGAAAAAAAGTGTACAAAATTTCAGATTCTTTGTGTAAATGTTCGGTATGATTTTCAAAACTAGGTTCAACGAGATTGCAGTGCACTTCAATTACATCGAAAGGTCTAAATTTTGGCGTTTTATTTCCTAAATATACCTGATTTGGCTCAATAGTTTCTTGAACAAACCCTAACAAATCTACAATAATTGCTGAAAAACATTATTCTTACTGGTGATTTTATTTGAATTTTATTAGAGAGATAATTTTTTTGCATTTCAAACTTGTTTTTCGTCAAAGTTTAAAGATTTATCTGATTGTTTTGAATGTTTTCAGATAATTTTTAAGGGAATTTTTTATTTGATCGAAAGTATAATATCCTTTGTTTAAACCATAATATTTTGTTATGTTCTTCTCACTAAATCCTATACAATAAGGAGAACTTTCACTAATATTTATTACAAAATTGTCAGAATAAAAACCGCTTAAACCGATAAAATAATTTGATTCTTCCTCTAAAGTGTATAGGATGTTCCAAGTTTAAAACTAATTTAGAGCTTTCTGAAGTCAACTTGAACAGCTTCATTTTAGCTATTTAAATGGAGAAATTTTTAAAGCAAAAAGATCAGATAAAACTTCAAACGTTTGAAGAAAATAAGAAAGATCAACCAATCAGATTGTTAATTGTTGGTTCAAGTGGATGTGGAAAAAAAAACAACTTTATTATTGAATTTTATCTACAATAGGTTGATTCCTTATTCCAATTTGTATGTTTTTAGTAAATCTTTAGAACAAGACGCTTATAAAAAATTGCAAGAAAGATTTGAAAATATTGAGAAAAACTTAAGCAAAAAGGTATCACATTTTTATAATGCCTCTGAGGACATAGTTCCATTAAGCGAGTGTAAACCCAATTCGTTAATCGTTTTCGATGGACTGTATTTTAGAAAATCAAGACGTTATTAAGGAATATTTCGTAATGTCTCGTCACAAAAATATCTCTTGTATCTATCTTTTCCCAATGCTTTTCAAAGGTTGATAAACAAGTTATTAGAAATAATTTGAATATGTTGTGTGTTTTTAAGCAAGACGATCACTATTCGAGAAAGATTTACAACAATTATGTGGGATCTGATATGAGTTTTAACCACTTTAATGAATTATGTGATAAAATTTGGAAAGAAGACTATGGATTTTTTAACTATTAATTTAACTTTGAAGCCTAAAAATGGTAAATATTTGAATAAATTTTTTCTAATATAAATGCTGCTCAGTGGTCTGGCAAATCTACTTGATAAAATATTTGTTACAATTATTTTTACATAATCTTTACTTTTTATTTACATTATGAAAACAACTGAAAAACGGTAAATCTGTTCACGTTTTTACGTTCCACGTTTCACGTTTTTACGTTCCACGTTCACGTTTTACGTTCCACGTTTCGTGTTCCACGTTTCAAAATTTTCCTAAATAAATGGTGAACGTAACTTCTGAAGAAGCGAAAAAACTTGATCCAAATCGAAAAGAAATTAATCAAAGAATTTAAAGAACAGATTCGAATTGATGAAGAAGAACAAGAACTTATTCAAAAAATTTAATCAACCTGTAACTTCTGCAATAAAAAATGTTGAGGGCAAAATTGAAAATGTTTTAAGCGATAATCAAAATTTAATGAATTTTGGTTCCAGTTGTACGACAATTTGCCGATATTTCGATTCCAGAATCTGAAGTAGAAGAGTTTGAATTGCCAAAATTACCATCTTCAACACCATTTAGACCTCGAATCATTGAAGACTCTACCATAGTTGAACCAATAAGTCCTGGAACAACGGATATAATAATTGGTGAAATTGGTAAAAAATTCCTTCCTAGAGTAAAAGATGATAAATTTGGTTTGTATTGGGATAAAAAAAAGAAAAGTTTTATGATTGGAAATTTGCCCGTGAATTTTGAACATAATGATATCATTATTAATGAAAAAACATATGAAGGAACTCAAGGTTTATGGAGATTATTAACAGACTATGGACGCTCCAAAAGATAATTTATATTCTGAAGAAGATTTGAAAAAGTATACAGAAATTTTATGGGAATCTGACTCAATTTACAAAAATAAATGATCCATCTACTAAGAAGCCTAAGTCAAGTAGAGGTAAAAAATATATCAATTTGATTAAACCAATTTGGGAAAAACGAATCGAAGGATCAGGTGTAAGAAAATACAATGATAATAAGATTGAGTACAGATATATCGACGATTTGACAAAACTCGATGGAATTATTAATTATATTTATGCTCAAGAGAAGGCTGGAAACAACAATTTTTTGAACGAAAAGAAAGCGATTTAAAGATTTTTATTTCGAACAAACTTGATGAATTGATTGAAAAACCTGATGGAATTAAATATTTAAAGCGAGTTTTGCCAGCAATAAGTTCATCTATGATTGAAGGTAGCGGACTTTTGAATGATTTTATCAACAATTTACCTTTTGAATTACACGTACCAACTTATTCAGTATCTGGGGCCTGGCACAAAACTCGAAAAAAGACTACAAAGAGGAGATCCTGGTATAAATAAATTAGATCAAGCTGCTATGGAACACGATATTTTTTATGCAAAACATTAGTGGACACAAATTCCAGACATATAGCAGATAAAGTTTTGCAAGATAAGGCAATGGATAGATTTTTATCAAAAAGATGCTAGTTTAGGTGAAAGATTTGTTGCACTTCCAACAGTTGGAGCAATGTTTTTGAAGAGAAAACTAGGAATGGGAATAGAAGAGAAACTGGAAATTTTAAACTATATAAATGGAGATGAACGTAAATTTCAGCAAAAATCAGAAAGAAAAAATAAAATCCGCTTTTTAAGAAAAAAATACCCGTTAGTATTCAATTTAAAATAGATCAACTAAAAAATGGCGAAGATAAGATATTTTTAACAAATAGACAATACAATAAACTCGAAAAACATAAGAAAAACAATAAAGGAACCAGAATAGAATTTTCTTATAATCAGTTGAAAGAACTTAAAAATGGTGGACTTTTGAAAGATTTATTAGATTTTGGAGAAAATATTTCCAGTTGTTAAAAAATGTTGTTCCTTATGTTCGTAAAGCTGCTCCAATCGTTAAAAAAGATGTGATTCCTATTGTTCGAAACATTTTAAATTGGTTAGATAAAGAGTTGGAAGATGTTACAGGATCTGGATTAGATGAAAAACTTTGAATTACGTGAAAACAAACATTAAAAAAAATTTGAAATCAAACCATTAACATTCGGTGAATTGGAAGAACTCTGCAAAAACATTAAACATTTTAGAGGAATTTTCATGAGAGATACATTACCTGAAAAAGTTAAGAAATTCGAATGTGGAATTGTGAATTTAGACTCGATTTTGGGGAGTGGAACGCATTGGGTTTGTTATTATAAAAAATGATAAGAATGCATGATATTTTGATTCGTATGGAAGAATTGAGGACAAACCACCTATAGAATTGATTCACAAATATTTGAAAAAAATCAAGCGTCTACTACAATGACTCTCAGATTCAAGACTATAATGATTCCCCAATTTGTGGTCATTTATGTGTTTTTGTTTTGAATGAACTGAGTAATGGTAAAGATTTTAAAGAAGTTGTTAACAAAATTATTGCTTAATAAATATGGATTCAACAAAATATTTTTGACGTATTTGGTACACAAATTATTCAAAATGTAAATAATAGTTTCAATTTTTGATAGTTTGAGAAATGAGTTTGATAACAAGTTAGAAAATTTATTACAAAACCTTCCAGATTCAGATATGTTTGCTGTCGAGATTGAAGATTTTAAAGCAGAATATGATAACAAACTTGCAAATTTCATGAGTTCAAATGAAGTTGCTGATAAAATAAAAACATTGGAAAAAGAAGTTGATGATGGTGTAAAAAAATTATTTACCAATTTAATGTCTCATATCGAAAAAGCTGATAAAATTACTGAAGCGATCAAAGTTGAAAAGAATTATGTTAGTTTGGCTAATAAAAAAAGAATTGTCGGTGTTCGACCTGGTATTGACAAACATGATGTTGTTGTTAAAGAACAAATTTTTAAAACCTCTAAAATTATCAGAAAACATCGATATTGTTGATTTACATGATCCGAATGTTAAAAATGCCTTAGATTTTAAAGGAAAAAGAATTAGCGGTGTTAGTAAAGGAATTAATCCATTTGATGTTGTTGTAATGATTCAATTAGAAGATCCTATTAAAATGTTTTAATGAACTAAAACAAAATTATGAGAATCATAAACAGCATGTTAAAGATTTTACAACAGAAGTCTATGAAAAACTTGATGAAAGAAGTAAAAGATCAGTAGACGATGTTTGGTGAAATTAATGAAAAACTTACTAGATTTAAAGAGTCTTTTGATAAGTTTAGTTTAGATGCTACGAAAACTTTTTGAGAATATTGGTCCATAAATTTGTTGAATACAATGATTCTTATGCTGTCAAATTTCAAAAATTAGAAGAAAACTTTAATAAATTTAAAGAAGATGTTGTTATAAGTTTTAGAGCCATCGACATCAGATTTAATGGATTAGGCGGCTATGATGACAAAATTTCTCCTTTATAAATGGCGCTCATATATTGTGTGAGGTGTAAGGCAAAAACTGAAACAAATGATATAAAATACTATGCAAATATCAATGGAGTTAAGAGAATTTCTGGAAAATGTGCTGAATGTAACGCAAAAAAAGAGTCAATTTATAAAAACTTGAAATTTTTTCTTAATAAATAGAGATGGCGGGACATTACAGTGCTTTCGATCTTTTTATAATGAAACACGAAAGAGATTTGAAAAAAGAACATTGGGATGATATTTCTCAAAAATATGAATTATCCGAAGATATGATGAGATTATACGTAAACAAATTGAATTGGTATAACATTGCAAAATATCAAAATCTGTCCCCAGAGTTCATTCAAGAAAATATACATTATCAATTAAAAGATCATATGTCTGTTCTTTGTCCTCTATCAACACTTGAGTATAAAATTTTTGGATGAAAATAAAGATACAGTTGATTGGAAACAATATTATAGATAGCGGTTACTATCCTGTGCAAATTTTATTGAAATATGTGACCGAGATCGCAAAATTTAAGGAAAGAGAATCCCGAATATGACGAAGTAGATCATTAAAAATGACTCTAATCTTTTAATTATTTTACTAAAATTTATATCTTTTCTTATAAAAACGTACATTAAATCGATAAAAAAATGATACATGATGTTTAAAATTTCTAAATTTTCTCTTATTAAATGGCGGACTACAGAAAATATGCTAGTGATATTGAAAGGGCGGAGTTTTAAAAAATTTCTATCCAATTAGTAAACAACATTTGAATGAACCGAATAAAAGAACTGAGTTTAATATTGATTTTGGAGATAACTTTTGCTCGTCTAACTTCCAGTTTTTTATATTTCTGGAACTTTAACAAAACAAGATGGTCAAGCATATCTTGGAACTGATAATGTTAGATTAATCGATAATTTTATTACCGTTTTTTATTTTCTAAGATTGAAGTAAGAAAACACAATAAATTGATAAAAGAAGTCGAAAACTGTGGTCAATTAAGCACAATTAAAGGAACTATTTGTTATTCCAAAAGTGATGTATTTTCAAACAGTTTTGAATCAACTTTTAAATTTGGACAATTTGAAGCGGTCGGTGATTTAGCACATTTCGGCTTAGGATTTTTTGAAAATGTTACTATTCCGATCTATAAAGGAGGATTTTATCTAAGTTTTATAAGAGCAGAAGACGATGATGTGATTCTGAAGACTGTAACTGGAAATGTTATGCCTGTTGATGGCAAAATTACAATTAACGAGTTTTTCATTAGAGTTCCGATGATTGATTACAAAACCACGAGTAAAATTCAGTTGATTGATGAAATTATAAAATCTCAAAACATCACGTTTAATTTTCTAGATTGGCAATGTATTGAGCAAAAAGGTATTTCCGGAACAACTTATTCGTTCGATATCACAAATATTTTATAGAAATATCTTCAATCCCAAGTTCATTATCATTGGTTTTCAAACAGATAGACAGAATAATCAAGAAAAAAATCCTTCAAAGTTCGATAGTTTGAATGTGAAAAATATCAGAGTAAAATTGAATGGTTTCTTATTATCCAGATGAATTACAAAATTTATACATTTCCGGTGGTCTTTTCAGAATCATGTATCAGATGTATCAAGATTTTAAGAAAGTTTACTACAAAAATATGGAAATGTATTACAATCCTAAAGAATTTTTAGCGAATAGACCTATTTATGTCATTGATACAACAAAGAGTTTGACAAATATTTCTGGTTCAAAGAACGATATAATTATCAATATGGATTTTCAAAATGCTGTTACAAACGCGATTTGTTATGTGGTTGTGGGTTTCTGAGAAATTTTTAGCCTATGATGTGATTAAGAACGATATTAGAGAAATTCAGTAGTTAATGATGTTCATATTGTTCTCTTTCATTCCTTCTAAAAACTTTAAAAATATACTCTTTCGCTGATGAAAAAATCTCGATTTCTTCCGTAATAATCTTTGTAATCATAGACAAAATATCCTAAATAGTTGAATAATAAAATAAAATCATTTCTTTTTATCTCGGTAGTTGAAATATAAACATAAACATTTGCGCTGAAAAATTTATATCTCGGCAGACTTAGTTCCATAGCTTCCATTTATTCTTTTTGTAAAAATGGAAGAGTTTAATGCCAACTGTTACAAGTGTTATAATAGAGGAGAAATTATTGATAAAAGATTAGTTTGTAGAGATTGTAATTTAATTTTTGTATGAAAGACCTAAACCTAAGAAATTTCTAAATAAGCTAACACATTTGAATAATCTGCTTAGAAAATTACAATATGGAGATAAGAAGCAAACAAAATTTGTCTCAGAATTTAGAAAAAAGAACAAAAATTTTTACTTATCTCTTGGAACCGTTGACAAAATTATTTTCCTTTTCAAAGAATACATTAGGTTTGTAGGTTTAAATACACACGTTTATTATGAGAAGATTTTACCTATAATCTTTCACTATTTAGGACATTGAATTTAACTACGATTTTTAAACCTGAAATCTTTGATGATTTTATAGTACATTTGGAGAAAGTAAATGAAGAACCTCGTGAAAAGAATGCGGTTTTACTCACATTCTCCCCGACTTCTCGAGTGATTGTTAGAAAATTTCATTATTTCCGTTTATAGATTTTTCATTGAGATTTCTGGATTTTTTCATTAAAACAGCTTATAAATGTAGAAGCCTACAATGAACAGTAAAACAGCTATAGATTCGGTTATTTTCCATTCGTGGTTTCCTGTTAGATTTCTTAGATTTGTTTATGGTTCAATGGACAGTATTTTA
This sequence comes from Homalodisca vitripennis, assembly GCF_021130785.1. Classification (NCBI taxonomy): domain Eukaryota; kingdom Metazoa; phylum Arthropoda; class Insecta; order Hemiptera; family Cicadellidae; genus Homalodisca; species Homalodisca vitripennis. The sequence continues at coordinate 62,435,694 of NC_060214.1, forward strand.
CATTGATTTTCCTGACTGTCCCAAAAGTGAGCCAGAATCGGCATATTCATATCTACTTATATATATATATATCCATATATGATATACATAATCACCCCTTAGAAGCCTAATGATATGATACAATAATTATAAAATATAATATAACATTGCATTGTTCCTTTAAAATATGGAACATAAAATATGAACGTAGCTTTTTAAACTTCTTACGCAAGCTTCGCCAACACACACACTTTGGTTTAACTTGTGTTAACAATTGATGAGTACCCATGGCACAAAACTCTCTTTAGGCTATAGAAACTGGCATTGTTTGCGGACAATATCCTGTCTATTGAGCTTCTCAACAAAGGCTCTGAGTCAGGCAGGGTTGATAAGTGATATGTATGAGTGATATGCAATAATGTGCTAAATCATAATGTATGATATTGTTTCCGAAAATCTTATAACAAAATTTCGCTATCAAAATAATGTAAGAACCATATTTTGTTTCCTAACGATTTTAAAAAAGGTTTGTAATATTGATTAATACTTCGATGTAACACGACAATAATTGATAAAAAAAATCAACGTATAATTGTAAAATAAAATTCTAAGACTGTTTTAGTCAGAGTTTTACATAGTAAATAAATTATTATGATGCATAGAAACATGCTTTACTGAATACCATTGTGAATACCATATACTTTACAAGTATATATTGTGATAATTTATTTATTTTTACGTACGTCTGAAAAAGCCACATTTAGATAGGATTAATGACATTTATCATTTTGTTAAATAACCGGAATGAATTGGGTATTAATTTAATTTATATTCTAGTAAAGGAATTTGTTAATCCAATAACATGTCTACCATGGTAATTGAGTTACTAAAGAAATAAATCACAAACTCAAAAATCTCAAAATGTATTATTTTTGATATGTGTAATTAAAGGGAGGGGCTATATTTATTATACATGTATATATAGTAAATATGTATTTACTATGCTGTACTTATATTAAAATTATTGTGCATTTTCATCGAAAATTCTATCAACATATTATACATTTTTCTTTTTCTTGTTTTTTTACAGGGACCGTCTACGATTTTACCGGTCCTTACAACTATGTTAAAGGCGTCACATAGAGAAGTTAATAGACCAACTAGGCTAAAGCATATTGTTACCTTAATTAATTGCATGGGGCAAGATTCTCTGAAATGTATGTGCTTTAACATTACAACGAGTTACCTTTTTCCCTTTTTGTATAAAAACTATTTTTATAAAAGCAATAGTCCTACAAAAGTACTCAAAACTGAATATTCAGTTTACGTTTACATGATTATTCTATTATTGATACACTCCTTTCAAACTCAACATTTGAATTTAAACATTAATAACACTACTACCTCTTTCTTCGCCAGTTCAAACAAAAGTCACTTTTTTCTTTAATTAGCTTCATATAGTATGTTACTTCCAACTCTTATTCTTATAAGGCGTTTAAAACTATCTCTTAATGATAATTAAAACAATAAACACAATGAATATGTGCAAAGAATTATGTTGTTTAATTGCTACTTACCTCTTGACGGTGTGGAAAAATTTCATTTCGCTCTATTAGTCTATATGCCTGTCTGTTCACAGGATATCTGAAGTACAAACTGAACATTGCGTAAAATAACATTTGCTAGAATTTAGCTGAGTGTTAACGAATATATAATACATATGTTTTTTGGTTGACAATGGTGCTAAAGAGGAAATGCTAATAAATGAATGTGTAAAACAAACTCATTACAATCATATAACCTTTATAGAGGTGGCATAGTATTACATGTTACCCTAATTTAAATGAACAATGCACATTGTACACACACACATATATATATTTATAGGCCAAAATACGCGTGTGTGTAATAAAGAAACACGCCTTATTCTCGCAATGCAAATAATAAATCTAAAATGTAAACTTATTTCAAATATGATACATTTAATAAGGATTAATATTTTATTGAAAGATTTATTAATTGAAAAAATGTGTTAAAATAATTTACCGGTTACATCCTTTGCTTTTAATAATATTATCAAGAAGCCAACAGTATCGAATTGATACTGGACAGTTTTCAGTGAATACTATCAACAAGCGCTGTTAACTAAGTAATTAACTTAACTTAAGACATACGAACGCTAAGCAATAACATAACCAGCAATTTAGAATCGCAGAATGGCCCACCCATCCATCACTTGAGCTTAGTTTGAACTGTTTGTTATCTGGAAACTTTGTTAAATGGGAAGGAAAAGGCTACTACGGGGTCTGAATTTGGAGGAAAAAGGTCTTTAGAACGTTTATATATATATATATATATATATATATATATATATATATATATATATATATATATAATACATTAAATAAATCCAAGGTTATTAAATATAATTTCTTAGTTTCCTATGGTACTTAAGCTGTAGTGAGATCAATACATTTTTGTCATATCGTTGGAATGAACATTTGTGTTAATTACTTAATTTAATTTAAAAAGAACATTAAATGACAATCAGGGTTAAACGTCACATCCTAATATACACAAGTCGAATTTATTTCAATTCAGGTACAAGAAAACAATTCACCTAATAGAAACTACTTTGAGTTGAACCTTATAGAAATAGTTTGAAACTGCATACACTTTTACACCACCTTTTTGTAGTAAGAATTAAAATGTATGATAATACGTCCTAATTTTGAGTGTGTGCAAGCTATGTATTTTTAAATACTTAAACAGTCATATAAAAAAGTTTATATATTTTTGTTAGGTAATCTATAAAACTATCGATAAAACTAAAACCCGTTTGGATGTGGGTTATTCAAATATAATCCAACGATTTGAACGTATTGGTGTAATAGTGTTTAAATATTGAATTGTTTGGGCTAAATCCAAGTTAGTGGCCAAAACAACTGTATGTTATTAATTAAAATATTACCGTCTGCTACAAACTTCCAATAAAAGTGTATCACAGGAAATTTAAACATGTTTTAGTTGTTCCCGACCCAATCGTGCTCATAGCAATTATTCAACTGATATAGTCCTCATAAGTTCGTCAACTATTACAACTACCACTTAGATTTCTAGTGTTCTCAGCGTAATTTTGCTCATAGCATTATTCAACTATAATAGCCCTCATGATTACGTTCAACCTACACCAGTACTATTTAGATTTTTTGTCGTTCCAGGCCTAGTCGTGTCAATTGTATCCACGACTGTTGCTCCTGGAGCAAGTCAACCTTTACCATTACCAGTTAGATTTTTAGTTGTTCTTGGCCTAATCGTGATCATAGCATTCTTTAACAGATGCGGCCTTCATGAGTTCGTCAACCATTACAAATACTATTTAAATTTCTATTCGTTACAGGCCTAGTCCTGTACATATTGTTCCCTAATTGTGTTGCTCTGTTTAAATTAAACCACACTACTTCCTGTTATATTTCTGCCAATTCTGGCCGTTTTTACTTGTCCACCGATTTTAAAGAAAAAAGATTTTCTCTAACTATAGATGTTATCAAAAATGACTTTTAAGTTGTAGAAAGGATATTTCATAAACCTTAAACTACTCTACCACCTTAGGTTGAAAAAATTTTTTTACTTTAACAGGATTTTTTTGGACTCAGATCTTCTACTCGAAAAGGTATTGCACAATTGTCGTCAACACTAGCAAACAATAGCCGTTTAAATCACTTCACATGTACACTTAACCTCTTAAAGTCCTTGCGGTGTATTGCTCACTATACAAAACTTGACTTAAAAATTTAAATAGAATAAAACTTAAATAAATGTCCTTTATTTTTATATGTATATACTATAACTAATCAACATAATTTATGGACTGTTTTATTTATAACAAATAGATTGGATTAGTTTTATTCATAACTATATATATAATATATATATATATATATATATATATATATATATATATATACCCTTCTATTGAATATAGTTGAATAATTTCGTATAGAGCACATACTTTAAATGTAAGTAAGCATATTTTTATTATTAAATACAAAAACCGTTACAAATAAAATGCCTGGGAATACACATATCAAAGTGATCTTGAAATTAAATTGTTTCTGGTTCTATGTGAGATTAATAAAGCATAAATGAAGTAGTTCTTACTCGTGTTTCGTAACGATGGATAAGTGTCGGCCCGATATTATGTAAATAAGATTAGAGTATGTTTTTTACTTACGTGCACTTTGCTTAATGAATAAGTAAAGCAAATTGAATGTACAATACTCATAGTAATGGAAACAATTTACAGAATTATTTAAGGTCATCTCATAGCGGCAAATTGTTTTACAATACACTTATATTAATAAAATACTGTGTAGACTATTCTTGGTTTAACAGTGTACAAGAGGTTACCGCTTATAATCATGAAAGTTTTGCCAAATCAGATCCTTCAGTTTAACAGAGTATTCGGTTATCTTCCACTTAAATATGATTCAGATTCTAAAGGAACCGAACAACTTAAATTTTCCTCAACAGGTCTATTTTGGGTCTCAACGATATTCTTTCTGCAAGTGATACTCTCCTGCGTTAGCCTGTACCTGAATTTAAAACGACCGATATAGACGGTCGTCCAATGTGGAAAATAGGCAAAATCGCCAAGTTAGCTGCGACTGCGACACTGCGTCAGCCTCCAAGTGATGGCTGCTATCGTATTCTTCAGTTTGTGTCCGGAAGTATCAAAGACTTATTCGATGTTTGTGAAACTTTAGAGAAGGTTTATTCGTAGTCTTCGCTGTACAAAATCAGAGATTAAGATCAGAGTGAAAGTCTTAGTCATCTCTACCGTCGCAGCTATTTTCCCTATTCTCTGCCACCTTTATTCAACGCTTGTCGCACTATGAAACAACGGCTAGAAAAACGCTATCAGTGATTAGTTATCTATCTATCGTATTTTTGTACTGCACAAAATTTGCATTTTTCGTCCGTTTTCTCTCACATCACTCAAAGTATCACCAAAGGCTTTAGAATGGTCAATGTAAAATTGAAGGAGGAAATTATAAATCACATCGTCTCTCGACAGACGTTAAACCTTGGTCAGCGCAACGTTTTTCTTTACCGGGGATCGCACGTAAGTTTTTTCGAAATGTAAAAGCTTTTTTACTAAAATTATATTAATTTTTGAGTATAATATTGCAAAGAATGATATATATTGAATTATAATATTGCAAACAGGAAACATCTTGCAGCTGATTTTTCAACCACAAGTGTTATTACTGCAAAACGTACTAGGCATTTTTTAAATTTTCAGGCAACTACCTCTCCACGGTACAGAAGTCTAAATCTCTTATAAACAGCTGCTGGTTGTTGTGTTACGCTGTACACCAGGCCAACGATTTTTACTGTAATCAGCTGATGGCTGGGGTCTTCTCCTCATTCGTTAACACCACCATTATGTCATTCTACTGCTTTTATTTCCTCCTCATCGGTATTGATAACGCAATCTCCTATGGCATCCAGGGAGCGTGGATCCTAGCCAACGTCTGCTACATAGTTCTGTTAATGAACACAAGCACAGAAGTCACTAACTCGGTAAACACTTACATAAAAATTATTTAAGTTAAGATGATAACTAAATTATGTTTAATAATGTATTAATTTGAATTAGAAATGATGTTTCGGTTTACTTTTTATTTTATTACAACGTAATGTGTTTAGAGACACGTAAATATTGAATATTTTCCCAATATTTATTATATACTAGGAAATTTTATAATAAATATATAACAAAATCACTTGATAAGACTGGATTCTAACCCAGATCTCACAATTGTTGGCCGATCAATTTCCTACTTTTTATACATGCTATCAATTACCCGCTGTTTCATACGCAATTCTTTAAAATCAAAGGGCATAGCCGGCTTTGTGAAAAAATGTACGTTGTAATATTCTGGAAGTCTATGATATTTTTTAAAACAGTAATAGGCATATTATTATGTATGCTTACTTTACTTAACGTACTTTACTTATCACTATATATTAAGGTAAATATTATTTCAGTATCTATGGTTAGGAGATTGTAAAATTATAACCAGAACTATTATGGTTTTATATATATATATATATATAAATAATAAATTAAAATATTCTAAGCTACAATATTTGGAAAATGTATTTTACACATAGTTCTATTTTGTAGCCTTGCCACTGTGTCCATAAAAATACAATATTATCATTCCAGGCTGAGGAGACAGCACCGATGATCTGCAACCTGATAAACAGAGATCTGGACTCAAGCGTGAGGGAAGAGGTGATTGCAATAATTATTTGTTAGAATACATTTAATACAATGATTAAATAAGGTGTTAACTAATAACTGCTAAGGATAAGTGAAGTGTAAACATAGAAATAAGTACTCAAATATAAACTACTTTGGATTTAATGGCTTCACCTTCTCCTTCAGGAGGCGGATTCTCCAAAAGAAACAAAATGATTAACGGTCTACTTCTATGGAACCTTTCCAATGAATATGTTTCTATTATGGTGTATTAATCAATATAATGATTGTATTCATTCATTATAAAAATATAAATTCTTAATTATCTATACTAAAAATAGGCGTTCCAGTTTAGTCGGAAGAATTAGGTTGAATTTTTGACAATCTCAAATAATTATCACCTCGTTTCTCATGACATTTACTTATTATTGATTAAACAGATACAAACACAAAAAATAGTGTTTACTACAAACAGTTAAGGAAATCTGACATTGATATTAAGTTTTTGCTCCAGCTCTACATCCTTGTAATACAACGTCAGGTATATGAACGCTGTCACAGACAATAATCCTAGAAAATATATTACAGTAACTCTTGGAGCCGTAATCTTCCTGAAGAGATATATATTGGTGTTGAAGAAGCTCTAATTGTATTTTGATGGCGAATCGATGTCCATTTTTTTTGATAATTTTAGATTAATGTTTAAATAAGAGTAAACAAGACTATTTCGCGTACAGTCCAATAAAACCCATATAAATTTTATAACGAATCTAATCTTTAAAATAATAAGAAAATATTTCGAATAATGCAATCTCAATCCAAGTTTATTCCACATAGGAAAATTTTTGTTGATATTAAAAAATTTCTTCTATTTTCCCCACGGATAAACCGATACGCAATGTCAGGTATAAGCATTACTCATGGCATATGTGCAGGACGTTTTTAAATAATTTAACATAAGGAACACACTGTAAATATGTATGGTATAATTTAGTCATAATTTAATGTCTTCTATCCACTGTATATAAATTTTGTGGCGGGTTTTCCAGCTAGAAATGTTTTTTGCTGCAGTTGTCCAATCACAATGTCAGATTCTCAAGCTCTCGGATTTTTTTTTCAGATCAAAAATGAGACTCTAACAGCAGTAAGTACATCGAATGTTGCCTTAGATTTACTGTTTCATATATTTTAAGTTGGTTTAAATAATATATATATATATATATATAATATATATATATATATATATATATATATATATACACACATTAATTAAATTTGTATGTATGGAAATGGCCTTATTTAATTTTTTTTCAAATAAAACATTTGAATCACAAAAAAAGTACTTGCTCCGCCGGGACTCGAACCCGGATCTCTCACTTTGCTGGATAAATGTGCTACACGTTCTTTATTTAAATAACTAAAACCTTTTGACCAGTCATAGCTTAAAATCTAATTCATTAATAAAGAATGAATTATATTATGAATGAACTTTATTTGGAGGTACTGTACTTTAAATCTTGATTTAATTGTTCCATTTGTTTGTCCTATATATACCTGTTTACAGTTGATATTATATTGATATGAAGAACACCTATCATGTGACTTCATTATTTTGCGATTTATTATAAGAAAACCTACACTGACGGACATGACACGTCTTAAATGACTCAATAAAGTTTTGTGTAGCACCTTTCAAAGGTCCCCTAGTTCCCAGCAAGTTTAACTTTTGGCTGGTCTGTATCTTTCAAATGAGCCTACACTTGGTACAGCAAAACCATCGTGTCATTTAAATCTGGATAACCTTACGAATGTCCCAGGAACGGTACCAATAACCGCTGTTCGAGATATTGGAGAGCAAGGATAGATCAATAGGTATATTTTACTGCTGAGAATGACTGTCGGAGTGGGTGCCTGCTTTGGCGGAAAGAGGCAGATACAGCGCTTGCCTTCCCGTCTTCGAAGGTCTAGTGACTGAAATATAGCGCCCTGCTATTTCTGCTAATTAGTCTAGTCCGGACGTGAATCTCTACCCCCAATTTTACCCATTCTGAATAACCCTGTCTCGCCAGAAGCAAGTGCAAAACTTACTATAGGACTAATTGCAATATAAGGTTTTCTCAGCATATTAACCTGAGAGAACATAATATCTAAACGATCACTACCTCCATTTACTCCACCTATTCATAAAGCAAGGTATGATAAGCTGATATCCTATATTACATATCTATTGACTGGGTGCAGATTACATGTATCCTGGAAACACCCTTTGTGTGAGTTTTTCCTCAATAAAATCCGTTGCCCCAGTCTAGATCCTTTGTCTTTGCATATATTCTACGAACACCAGTAGCCTTCTCCAGATATTCTTATTGTATACAGGACTGATATTAGGGTGAAAATTACAGAACGGTTTTACGTTATTGTTTCAAACTACCTTCAATCGCACCTATTCACACATAAAAATTCTCCATAAGAATTCACACACACCTGTGAAAGTATATTATTCCTGTACAGGTTTATAGGAGCAGTAACTACCTACCTGGTTCTACTGATCGAGTTCGAGACTCAGCCAATGTCTACCTAGACTGAAGAAGATCTGTTTTCAAACAAGGATGTTCCTATGCGTTATGTTCCTCTACTTCTCTATATCGCTAGGTTTAATATTGTTGTAATATACTCGTATGTTACGCATTTTTATAGAGGATTTTAATAGTTTCTACATTGTGTACACCATGTGATCTTTAAATACTTGCAACTATCGACTTTTCTAAAATCTGTTGTTGAAAATCAAACTAAAGGTGCACAATTCGGGGAGAATTATTTCTGTAAATATCAAAACATCTATGGAATGGATAATGTAAATCAACAACAAGCATATGTGAATTCTGCACGCCCTCTTCTATGTGGTTGACTGGCTGTTTTTTTATTTTTTTTCCCATGTCTTAAATATAACTGTTTTTTTTATAGAACAATTATCGTAATTTAAAAATTGAACTTATATAGGGTATTCTATTTGTAGATATCATTTAAGTTATTATAAAAAAACCAATAATTATAATTTTATTTCGCAAGACCTTATGACAGCAAGGACGTGGTCATAAGACCCTTTACAAAAGTAAATACAAAAAGTGCATATCTATACATAACAAAAATATAAATGTTCTACATTAGGTTTTCTTTAATAATGTAATTTACAAAAGAAACTGAAGTTAAAAGTAATAACTATGCTATGTACATATGTATGTGTAATCATCTGTAGTATTTTTGAAAATAATATAAACATTTATTGATTCTTAATTTTTTATTTAATCGATCATATTTGTTTCTTTCAATTATGTAATTCGGTTCCCATCCGTTTAAAAACTTCTAAATAAAATTGTATTATAATATTCAGTTTTCTTATAGATAATTCTTCCAGTATTTATACCCAGGATTAATACTAGAAATTTATCATCTGTACTAAATTTTATTTGGAGGTAATGTACTTTAAATCTTGATTTAATTGTTCCATTTGTTTTGTCCTATATGTAATAATCAGTTTGGCTTTCGAGAGGGTATGTCTACTGAGGAAGCCTTACTTTCATTCATGGAATCAGTTTTACGAGCCAATTAATAATAGTAAAAAGGTATCTGCATTGTTCATTGATATTACAAAAGCTTTCGACAAACGATTGATCATGAAATTTTTACTTCCCATAAGTTATGGCTGGCTGGTATTTAGAGGTTTACCACTTGACTGGTTTTCTAGTTATCTCACGGGGAGAGAACAAAGGGTAAACATTGTGGCGTCATGGGAGATCCAGGGAAAATTGAATTTGGTGTTCCGCAGGGTTCTGTTTTGGGGACCAATACTTTTTTAAATTTATGTCAATGATCTTTGTAATGGTTGTTTTTAATGGTAAATTGGTTACGTTTGCCGATGACACTGCTTTTGGTTTATACAAACCATGACTTAAATTCGCTTTACCAATCAATGTCAAAAGATTTATTTTTCCTAAGGTTATGGTTTGACAAAAACTTTATGATATTAAGCGAAAAAACTAAGTTTCATGTTATTCAGTCTGAGATTCGACTCCAAATTTAAATTTCCCACTTAAATTTCATGAAACTAAATGCCTTGTTCCGCTTGTATTTTCCTCATTGTGACTGTTTGGAATTACAGCAAGTCAATAATATGAAATATATTTAGGTTTAATCATTGATTATCAATTGACCTGGAAAACCATATTTCAAAATTAAAAAAAGAGCTTTATTTCAGTTTGAGAAAGTTTTACCTATTAAAATCAGTTGTGTGGGTCTAACAAAATTTTAGTCAATGTATATCACGCTCTTGTAGGATCCAGGATAAGCTATGGTATCACATGCTGGGGTGGGACATACAGTACTACCTTATATCCGATAGTAATTTTTCAAAAAAGATTCATCAGACTTATTTCGAAAAAGACAAGGTTTGAACATACTTGGCCACTGTTTGTTGAGATGAAAATTCTTCCTCTACGGTATTTATACATTTTTAAAGTCCTAAAAATGTTTTACATTAGAAGCTCTGCTTTTTCAATAACAAGACAAGCCTAGTTACAATCTTAGGCGGTACCAAGTCGTTAGTGTGTCTAAATCAAATTTAAATATACATCAAATATTTTTACAGTAGTTTTTGCACCACGATTATTTAACATAATTAGTTATAAAATTGGCGACTTCACAACACAGAGAGAGTTTTTGAAAAAATTGAAAAAATGGCTTTTTGAACAAGAAGCTGTCGATAAAATATTAAAAATAGTAAAGTAGGTTGAGTCTTGAACATTTTGAATCGCTTGCACTTACTTCTTGCCTGAATTTCCTATGTGTTTTTGGTACATCTATTTGTTTGCTTACTGGTATTTGTCACTATCTCTTTAGTGTCTTTTTATTTCTTTGAATTGTAAATATAATTACTTGGTATGTTGGTGAAGGAGATTTTTACCATTGAAGTTACAAAGAAATAATTTCCATTCAATGGCACAGTAATGTTTTTTTAATCAATCTCTTTTTCATACATCATTTTTAAAGTATGTGTTACTTTCGCTGCTAGCCGTTTCATTCTTTCTGTTTAAAACCTTTTGTGATGGAGATCCCAGCTCAGGCTTTGCCTAGGGATTCCTATTTATTTTGCCTTATATTTATTTATATTGTTATTGTGTTCATTTATTCTACCTTTTTATTGTTATATTTTGAACTCATGGTATTGTAAAAACTGTGTTGTGTACTTGTAATATGAAAATGTACTGTTTTGTACTTGTTTTTTGGCAAAATAAAGATTATGTATTTATATTATTTATTATTTATTTCGAGTATTTTAATTGATATTTTGAAAATTTTTCTATACAATGATATGCAACTGATTTTTAAACATACTCTTCACTTAATTTCTTTCGAATCCATTAAAATAGTGCCATGTTGTGTACGTGTAACTTAAGTTTTTTTATCTCCCTTTGAATAGAGGAGTATTTGATAGCTAAAATATCAATGAATAAAATACTTCTCTTTTTGTGCTACTGAATGTTTTGACTGGTTATTTGTAAACATATAAGATCAGGCTTACAATAAATATTGTACTCTAGTTGTTTAGATCTTTAAATATGTTTTGTAACCTTCTAGAGAGTGAAAAATGTTGGAACGTCAATGGATTAAACTATACGTTTCTTTTTAAATGATGTGGACTTTCAGTAATTCATACATAAGACTTAGAGTAAAGTTTGATATTATACATTTTCAAACATTTTATTATTAAATAATACTTTGCATTATTTCTTAAATTCAGAAGTTGATAAAATGTTTGAAAGTGAACATATAGGTTAATAAAAGTTTATATGGCCATTTATTTAACTTGGTGCTTAGTATGTTATACACAACTGAATGATCTAATATGAATAAAATTGTATAGAACATGAGTATAAATTTTCTTTGTCTGGTTTGAAACGAAAAGATTGTCTCTATCGTCTTACACTAAAGCATCTTAATGTCTCCTTACTTTCGTTTTGGAATGTTTATAATCATGCAATTTTTTATCCATAGAATCCGATACACAGGCAGCTTGAGCAAACCGCGTTTTGGCAATTAAAAATAAATCCTTTTGGTTTTATTATTCTTGAAAACATAAACTACTACTCAAGGACCAATTTGGCCTTAGTACAGGTAAGTGACAAATTGTTTCCTAAGTGAGTTTTGTTGTAATCACAGTGAAAAGGAATCAAGAACCTAAATAAAATTCCGCAATTTTATTTTCTAAATATCTCTCAAAAGTATTTCATAGTTTAGATCAGTACAGTCTGCTGTAAAAATATAGATAGATTTTATAGAAGTACCAAATCAGTGGACAGATTCTTACGTTAACATTATAATTTCAATAGTAAACGTTCTAGTTACTCATCAACAATTTCAAAACTTAGTTATGGTGTTCCACAACGATCAGTGCTCAGCCCTTCGGTGTTTCTGATTTATGTCTATGCCGAATCGTTGTTTTTGAGTGGGCATTTGGAGCAGCATATCGATGACATTATTCCTATTCCAATTCGAATCCCTAGAAGCATTAGAAATCCTGAGTTATATGATTTTAATGAGTTAACTGTGAATGAGTATAGTATGTAGCATATGCAACGTATCTGTCGTATATTTATCCTGGTGCAATATATAGCATTAGATGTTGTCACATCAGTAAATATATTGTAAAATATTCTATTATATTTAAGTAGCGTTCCTGGAACTCCATTTAAAATCGAGCGTCCTATCCTTTTATTATATGTTCAAAATCCGATTTACTCCTTGTTGCCAGATCTATAGGTAATAACATAATGGGTTTTAATATTGTGGGGAACAATAAAATCCAAACATCTACAGGTTTTTTTTTTTTTTGTACGATAATTGTAAATCTGAGAGGAAAGCGGAAAGTGATATCATTAAAAAAGGATTTACATCGCGGGAGTCAAACTTACTTTTGCCGCATCGTTTGTCAGTTTTTGTGAGAATTTTAATGGTGACATCAAACAACGATCGTTATAAGTTTGGAAGTCAAAATGACGTTTGAAGTCGTATATTTAATTTTGCTGGAGTTTAATAAACTTCTTTATCACGTAGACTAAATTTGACTAAAAGCTGGTTATTGGTTCCATTATGGCTTGTTTTAGTTGTAGTACACTTTGATTGTTCAATTGACAAGATTTTCGAATATGCAGAATTTTACCGTTTGCTATGCATATTCCAAATGGCATTCAATGTTTATATCCTTTTGGTTTTTAGAGGCATGAACATTTTTGTGTAAATAAATTAATGTTGAAACACTATATGATAAAATACACAGCAACTAATAATGCAAAACACTATGTGAATGAAACAAAAATATTTTCTATTAATTTAAACAAACTATCCAATAATATAAGTTTTTTATATTATAAAAATAACAAATTATATTAATGGAGAGTTTGTTTTAAATTAATATATAATTTCCAATAAGAAAAGAGCTTCAATAATGTAAACATATTTTTGTTATATTAATTTTTTTTATTGCGGCATGGTTTAAATTAAGAACTAATCCCTCTTCCACGTGCCACGCCAATATTTTTTCTTATTTGTAGACCGTTATCTTTCTTCTTAAAGATTTGTAAGGTACCAGCTATCGTCCTAAGCCTTACAAGAATATATTATTCATTTGTTTAATGCTTCTTTATTATTCATCAAAAATAATTGAATCGTTTATTTCAGAAACCCCCTAACTAACAAAAAGTAAATTTTAGGAAAACAATAAAAAACTCTCCTCTACAAACACATTTTTTTTTCTTTATCTTAGGTTTTTTACGTTGGTTCCACCTACATTTAGAAATTGCTTAGTTTGTGTTTTTAATCTCTCTACATATTACATTTTTGTAGAAAAAAAAAATTATTAAAAAAAATCAGTTGAAGGGTTTCTGCACCAAATGGTTGTTCCATATACACTTTTCATTGTCTTTATATTATTTATGGTATTTTTGGTGTAGTTAAAATAAATTACACACTGAACAAGTGTCAAAAATGATTATTTATTACAGAGAAAACATCTATTTGCAAATAAAAAAGACAGAAGTGCAACTTATTCACACCCTTGATCCACTTCCTCAGGGTTTTCAGAGTCAGTTGTAGGCCACAGTAGGATTGCATTATAAAAATGTTTCATAACCTCTCGGTGTACTCAGTTAATTTTCTCAAATCCTGTATCTTTTTCCTTGTTAATGGGTACCTGAAACCATTCCACTTTTTATAAAAAATGCAGTTTACTGATGAGAAATAAAATAACAAAAACTTGTTTGCTAATTTTATCATTCCTTTACATTATTCTCATGGAGTTAGTCTAAATTTTAGTGGAACAAATTTTAAGAAATAAGTTTAGGCTTATACCTTTCCTTGGGGATAGGCCGGCTGATTTGGTAGTTCTGGAGGCTTATCACATTTCAGGAAGGTGAATGTAGATGAAATCATACCATCCAATAAACGGTTTCACTACTACTTTTCCCTTTGTTCTTGAGATGAAACAAAACTGCTTATATGTTGAAAGTTTGAAGGGCTCCTTGTCTTTTTTCGGAACATTCCTTCCTGAAGTTTCATCAGAAGCAGAAGTGGACTTTTTATAAGAAAGTGGCCACCAGTCCTTGAAATTCAAGATTTCATCTGTTTTAACCATGTGAACTGAAAAGCGGCCTGTATTACTAGCCCTCAAAATAAGTTCTCTATATTCTTCAGGGGTGTAGATCCTGTCTACCTTTCTTATGAGACGCTTTATACAACCAAAATCCCTATCACAAGGAGAGTACGAGTGCCCTCGTACTGGGAAGTTGTAAGTGATTGTCTCTAGGTTGCAGTTGTCACCACAAATTCATTAAAAACCTAATTACAGTGTTGTTCTTGTTTTGGCCGAAAGGTCCATCACTGAATAAGATCAAATGTTTTACAGAATCTGGGATCTCCGTTTTTATATAGTCAAAAATAAAAGAACACACCTCATTGGGAGATTTGTTTCCTTCCCCCTTCGTGATAGACGTACATCTTGGCCTTATTTGATTTCAAATCATGAATACAAAAAATTGTTTACCATAATTGCCTCATGTAAAATACCTCCTGTACGGGTATGTGGGGCAGGGGAGGTTCTGCATAAAATCAAAACATATAGCAAACAGTGTCATCATTTGTATCTTCACTTGCTAACTGTAAGGAATGATAAAATTTTTTTGCTCTCCTTTTGTGAAGAATTAGCTCAGCAGCAACATTACGTTTAGCATTGTCACACATAAGGGGATCCTTTAATTTACTGGAAAAACTTTCGCACTGACAGCATACGTCAACTTGAGGACGACCAAATGAGAAATTAAAATTTTCCTTAAAGTAGCCGTAATAAAAGTTGTATTTTACAACTTTTTCTAGATCAGGATGTTTATCTATAAACATTTCATGCATTTTCTTGACAAGTAAGCCGAGCATCTAAGTATTTCTTTGGCTTACCACCATAATGAGTTTTCCTTTATTTCATATGACTTTATATGTTTGATCAATAAGTATACAGATATTTCCTGGTATGGGCGTTTCCACTTCGGGTTTTGCCCCCTCAAGTACACGTGGACTTTTCTCCTGGAGCAAAAGCTGACAAATCCTTTTCATACGATCAGCTGAAAATTCCATGGACTTTTAAAAAAACACACTTTTGCAAAACAGGTATAAGGACAAACCGTTTAATTTTTAAATGATAAACATAAGTATGATTTCTCTTGAAACTTCTAGTGTCCTGTTCCATTAGCTCATTTTGGTTCTTCACTCATTGATTCAATATTTTGTCCACATTTGGAACGCCTACCAATTTCTTTGGCCTCAACAAGTGTTTGAAGGTAGACATCTTGAGCATTTTTTGTTTCCAGGGAGTAAAAAAAAGTTCCAAATGTTTTTCTTGGACTCATTGTTTAATCTTACGATGACATTTGATTGGAGACACTTACAAACTATATCCTCGGTAAAACACTTTACTTGACACCTGCTTACCTTTGTAGGAAACATAACCTGCCCCCTTTACTCTGGCATCACGTATGATATAACGTTTATAACTTTCTGGTCGTGTTGTTCCTCTTTTCTTCCTTGGTGGTTTGTTGCTCCTCATCAGAACTTTCACTCATTGTGACAAAACACGTATAGTTAATAAACAAAACTGTGATCACTATTCACTAACTCAGATTTCTGACAAGTTTAGGTTTAGGTTAGTTAAATAAGCAGTATTAACAAACAAACAACAGCTGACCAGAACTGAATGAGTGGGAAAATGCCTACTGGCTCAGTGTTACCAACTGTCATTTCTCATAAATTTAAATTATCCCCTATTTGTTTTCAGAAACCCCTCAAGTGTTGTCACTTGAGGGGTTTTTGCACTAAACAGAATATTCACTTGCATTTTAGTGTTGGTTATAGAGGTTACAGATAAGGGGTTTCTACACCAAAACTGTGTGTGTTTATACTAATACTATAGTTTTCTAACAAAAAGTCAAATTAAAAAAAAATGTCGGTTAGGGGGTTTCTGAAATAAACTATTCAAATGTATATTACTGATTAATAGTGTTCGCTACAGCTTCTTTATACATCAAGCTAATATAAATTAGAATTATATTTACTTGTCTTATAATTTTCATCACGTTATATAACTGGACTGTTGATACTTGGGTTTGAAAAAGGAGTGTAAAACATTGACGTGTAACAATAATGGATGGCCCTGAATGCAGGTTCTTTCTTTGTGATAGCGAACTGATTGAGATTATTGCATACCAGGGTAATATTTATTATGTTTAAAGTTAGAGATAACGTTTGGTTTTTAGACGTTCCAATTTTGGCTCAAATCCATCTAAAATGCAAGGCTTTTAAGTGCAAACTGTTGAAGTATATAATGTGAAATTTCTATCACATGTAAGCCAAGCCCTTCCTTCTCGAACCTCATTTATAATTACCATACGTCAAGTGCCAACGTAACGACCTTGCTATGGAATTTACATGCTATGGATCTTGCTTTTGCGTTGAATTTAAATAAAAAATATAGCATTGGACCTTTAAAATATGTAGTGATACAATTAAATTTATTTTTTTTATGTAATATTAAAAGTAAGGATAATACATTCATTAAATTTTATAACTGTTTAAAACACATTCACCAAAGTTTTTTAAAAAACAACATTGTAGTAATGGTTATTTTACAGTAAGTCAAAGTGCTTTCCTAAAGTTAAAAGTTTAACGAGCCAAGCCATCAATAAATTATGAAGGTTATTTCATATTTCTCGTAGTTTTCCCCATAACTTATCATAATTTTTCAATGCAATTTTTAGGCCATGAATTATTCAGTGACACACATAATGCTCAAATTTCGTAAGGGAAAGAAATACTGAAACTTGCTTGAAATAAAATATAAAAAAACCTAATTAAACCATTTTCCTAATAACAATAAGTATAAATATTGTGCCATATACTACTAAAATTTAATAAAATTATTGACACAAAAATATTCTTTATAACCGACTTACACAGTATTAGTCTACAAGCATTGCAATTTTATATGGTTTTTAATGGTTTTGCAATATTTGCAATATAACTAACAATATTGGTCGAAGCGATGTGTCGTATTTTCAGGTATAATTGTAGATATGTTGTATTTCACGATGGAAGTCACCATTTTTAATATAAAAGATATTTTTATTTTTTCCACAATTTAAATAACACATGTAACTGTACACTTGACATGTGTCGAGAAGCCTCAGACGAAGTCTCTTTTACGACACGTAGTTTACTCCCACCTTGTTAGAAACAGTTTAAATTGTGTAGATACTTTTCTGCCTGCCTAATGCACACTTTGAAGCCCAGTTGGTGAGGGCAACATAAATATGAGATTAATTATTATCATTTTAACAAAACCATCCCTGCTAATTGTTAATTTAAAAAATTTAAAAAAAACTCCCCTAAAAACTGATGAATATTATAAGATTGAGATCTACGATATTAATCATAAATAAATGTATGTAAGATACAACATTTTGAAAATAATTAAATTGAAAGGAAAGTCTTAAATCCCCCCCCCCCCCACCCCCCCCCCCCCCCACCCCCCCCCCCCCCCACCCCCCCCCCCCCCCACCCCCCCCCCCCCCCACCCCCCCCCCCCCCCACCCCCAATGGCACTCAAGCCCAGTGAGCTGAACAGACTTCACAAATACAAACAAAAAGTAAGGTTATTAGAATTAGATATCCAGTTTTTAAGAAAATGCAAGAAATTTAAGATTTTCCCAAAGTTTATTAAAATTAACATTCCAATTAAAAACAAAACCACTGACAGAGTTATACATAATGCAAAATTGAAATTGGCTTAGCCTGGAAATAAAAAATCTTTACTCTAAACAAGATACTTTATCATTACAAGCTTTAGAACTACATTTGGACGTAAGTAAAAACTTATCAACGATCTATCATGAACTTTTTCAAGAAAAATATTGTAATATGCTGGATAGTATTGATTTTTAAATACAAAAAGAAACAGGAAAAGTTAGAAAAACAAAATTTAAATTACTTCTAAATTCCAATGAGCCCATTTCTTCATCAAGAAACCAAATTTCCTATCAAAAACCAACAACTAGTGTGTAACTTGTCATCAGAAACATTTAACGAAGAGGAAATGAATCTTTTAAACAAAGGTTTAAATTTTAACCTAACAAGTAGAAATGACAGTGAAAATGTAATTGTTGATATAGAAAGTAACATTCAATATTTAGATGAGAGTAACAAAAACTGCCATAAGATCCGACATATACTCTACCTTTTCCAAGAATCTAAAAGAAAAACGTTCCTCCACATTTACATAACACAAAATACAATAGAACAATAAAACGTCTTAAACAGAAGAATGTATTTTATTTGAAGGCTGACAAAAGTAATACTATTGTCATTATGAACAAAGAAGAATATCATAAAAGAGTTAAAAACAAATTTTAAACACTGGACAATATAATATCCTTCAAAAAAAAATCCAATCCAAAAGTACACTAAATCAGTATCAGAAACCTTAAAAAACTGTAAAAATTTAATTAACAACCAATTATATAGAAAAACTCATAGTTCCTAATCCTACCATTCCAAAATTACACTGTCTCCCAAAAATACACAAACCTGGGAATGGAATGCGACCAATAGTGTCATGTATAAACTCCCCAACATATTTTCTGTCTCAATGGTTGTCGAAAAATCTTCAAACTTTAGAAAGTTTTCCTTCATTTTCCATCAAGAACAGATACGATTTTATAGAATCAATTAAAGACATTGTTCTATATGAAGATGAAATATCTCGTTTCTTTTGACGTAACATCGCTTTATCCTAATGTTCCTATTAAGGACACAATTAAAATAATTACAGATTGGTTAACTTCTCAAAATTTACAAAAGGAAATAATTGATGAATATTCCCGTATGATAAATTTATGTATGAATCAGAGCACATTCCAATATAGAGAATCTTATTATACACAAATTGATGGAACAGCTATGGGAAATCCTCTCTCATGTTTTATTGCCAATATTTTTTTATGAGCTATTTTGAAACTACAGCCAAATCTAAAATGACATATTTCCCAAGAAAATGGATAAGATACGTCGATGATATTTTTGCAATATTTTAATAAAAAATGAAAACATACAAGATTTTATCACAACTCTAAATTCGTTTTACCCTACTATTAAATCTACATATGAAATTGAACAAAACAATAGTATCCCATTTTTAGACGTATTAGTTATTAGAAATGAAACAAAATTTGAATTTGATATCTACAGAAAACCAACTCATACAGATAGGTTTATCATCAATGAATCTAACCATCCTTCTGCACAAAAAAGAGCAACATTTAATTCAATGATTTTATAGACTGTTAAATACACCACTTTCAACAGAAAACTACAAGAAAGAACTAAATTACATCAAATCTATTGCTATGTGCAATGGTTACACTACACAACTCATTGACAATATACTAAAAACAAGCTTTAAAAAGAAAAAGTAGAAAAGATAAGACAACATTAAGAACCACCTGAAGACACAAAACATGAATTTATTTGCACAACATGACAGCACTTTTTCAAACCAAATATGCAAAACTTTTAAAAAGCATACAAATAAAAACTGTCACTCACAGAACAAGCAACAAATTATCCCAAATTTTAGTGAAACCCTAAGGACAAAATTTCAAATGATAGTAAATCGGGAATTTATGAAAATTGGATGCAATGACTGTGACAAAATTTATATTGGACAAACAAAAAGAACAATAAAAACACGATTTTAAAGAGCATTTATCACACACAAAATATGGAAGAGGTTGACAAATCTGCTGTAGCCAAGCACTGCATTGAATCAGACACAGAACATCAATTACAAACCTAAAATTAATAAAAAGAAATAACAAAACCAATGAAACTTGAATGCTTGGGAAGCACTATACATAAACAGAAGTAAAAGAAAAACTCATGAACAATGAAGAGGGCCCTATTGAAAATTCCAATCTTCTTTTCTTCTGAATTTATTCAAAAATTAAACTCTAGTCAAATATAATTTTTTCATACTGGCTGAAATATTTCCAAAATTTTTGTATTTACATTTTACACCATATGTTAATTTAATATTAATTTTAACAAACAATATGTAAATATTTATTTGTGGAGTTGCCCTGAAGATGAAACCTTTGGTTTTGAAAGGCCTCGCCCGAAATAATAAACAATTTGGAAAAGTAGTTGTTTTTATTAATATTTAATAATATTTAAAGAATTTCCAATTGCTCCAAAGAGTCTACAATGAACATGGCACTCAAGCCCAGTGAGCTGAACAGACTTCACAAATACAAACAAAAAGTAAGGTTTATTAGAATTAGATATCCAGTTTTTAAGAAAATGCAAGAAATTTAAGATTTTCCCAAAGTTTATTAAAATTAACATTCCAATTAAAAACAAAACCACTGACAGAGTTATACATAATGCAAAATTGAATTGGCTTAACCTGGAAATAAAAAATCTTTACTCTAAACAAGATACTTTATCATTACAAGCTTTAGAACTACATTTGGACGTAAGTAAAAACTTATCAACGATCTATCATGATCTTTTTCAAGAAAAATATTGTAATATGCTGGATAGTATTGATTTTTAAATACAAAAAGAAACAGGAAAAGTTAGAAAACAAATTTAAATTACTTCTAAATTCCAATGAGCCATTTCTTCATCAAGAAACCAAATTTCCTATCAAAAACCAACAACTAGTGTGTAACTTGTCATCAGAAACATTTAACGAAGAGGAAATGAATCTTTTAAACAAAGGTTTAAATTTTAACCTAACAAGTAAAAATGACAGTGAAAATGTAATTGTTGATATAGAAAGTAACATTCAATATTTAGATGAGAGTACAAAAACTGCCATAAGATCTGACATATACTCCACCTTTTCCAAGAATCTAAAAGAAAAACGTTCCTCACATTTACATAACACAAAATACAATAGAACAATAAAACGTCTTAAACAGAAGAATGTATTTTATTTGAAGGCTGACAAAAGTAATACTATTTGTCATTAATGAACAAAGAAGAATATCATAAAAGAGTTAAACAAATTTTAAACACTGGACAATATAATATCCTTCAAAAAAATCCAATCCAAAAGTACACTAAATCAGTATCAGAAACCTTAAAAAACTGTAAAAATTTAATTAACAACCAATTATATAGAAAAACTCATAGTTCCTAATCCTACCATTCCAAAATTACACTGTCTCCCAAAAATACACAAACCTGGGAATGGAATGCGACCAATAGTGTCATGTATAAACTCCCCAACATATTTTCTGTCTCAATGGTTGTCGAAAAATCTTCAAACTATAGAAAGTTTTCCTTCATTTTCCATCAAGAACAGATACGATTTTATAGAATCAATTAAAGACATTGTTCTATATGAAGATGAATATCTCGTTTCTTTTGATGTAACATCGCTTTATCCTAATGTTCCTATTAAGGACACAATTAAAATAATTACAGATTGGTTAACTTCTCAAAATTTACAAAAGGAAATAATTGATGAATATTCCCGTATGATAAATTTATGTATGAATCAGAGCACATTCCAATATAGAGAATCTTATTATACACAAATTGATGGAACAGCTACGGGAAATCCTCTCTCATGTTTTATTGCCAATATTTTTATGAGCTTATTTTGAAACTACAGCCAAATCTAAAATGACATATTTCCCAAGAAAATGGATAAGATACGACGATGATATTTTTGCAATATTTAATAAAAATGAAAACATACAAGATTTTATCACAACTCTAAATTCGTTTTACCCTACTATTAAATTTACATATGAAATTGAACAAAACAATAGTATCCCATTTTTTAGACGTATTAGTTATTAGAAATGAAACAAAATTTGAATTTGATATCTACAGAAAACCAACTCATACAGATAGGTTCATCATCAATGAATCTAACCATCCTTCTGCACAAAAAAGAGCAACATTTAATTTAATGATTTATAGACTGTTAAATACACCACATTCAACAGAAAATTACAAGAAAGAACTAAATTACATCAAATCTATTGCTATGTGCAATGGTTACACTACACAACTCATTGACAATATACTAAAACAAGCTTTAAAAAGAAAAAGTAGAAAAGATAAGACAACATTAAGACCACCTGAAGACACAAAACATGAATTTATTTGCACAACATACAGCACTTTTTCAAACCAAATATGCAAAACTTTTAAAAAGCATACAAATAAAACTGTCACTCACAGAACAAGCAACAAATTATCCCAAATTTTAGGAAACCCTAAGGACAAAATTTCAAATGATAGTAAATCGGGAATTTATGAAATTGGATGCAATGACTGTGACAAAATTTATATTGGACAAACAAAAAGAACAATAAAAACACGATTTAAAGAGCATTTATCACACACAAAATATGGAAGAGTTGACAAATCTGCTGTAGCCAAGCACTGCATTGAATCAGGACACAGAACATCAATTACAAACCTAAAATTAATAAAAGAAATAACAAAACCAATGAACTTGAATGCTTGGGAAACACTATACATAAACAGAAGTAAAGAAAAACTCATGAACAATGAAGAGGGCCCTATTGAAAATTCCAATCTTCTTTCTTCTGAATTTATTCAAAAATTAAACTCTAGTCAAATATAATTTTTTCACACTGGCTGAAATATTTCCAAAATTTTTGTATTTACATTTTACACCATATGTTAATTTAATATTAATTTTAACAAACAATATGTAAATATTTATTTGTGGAGTTGCCTGAAGATGAAACCTTTGGTTTTGAAAGGCCTCGCCCGAAATAATAAACAATTTGGAAAAGTAGTGTTTTTATTAATATTTA
Source organism: Homalodisca vitripennis (assembly GCF_021130785.1). Taxonomy (NCBI): domain Eukaryota; kingdom Metazoa; phylum Arthropoda; class Insecta; order Hemiptera; family Cicadellidae; genus Homalodisca; species Homalodisca vitripennis. The sequence continues at coordinate 62,459,400 of NC_060214.1, forward strand.
ATAATATTTAAAGAATTTCCAATTGCTCCAAGAGTCTACAATATATGTATAGTTTAAAATGTTTGGTGTAACGTGTATTTTTATATATCTATAATAGTAAAAATGTGTTGAATGCTGTGTAAAGTGAGAATTATGTGAATATAGATTAGCTTATTGATTAAAAGAATAGCTAACGGATAGTTTTAAATGTGTTGACATATACATTCCAAATCTCTTTTGTGGTTAAGGTCAACTATCATAATTAAACCTAAACTTCTTTCATTAATAAGGCAAATATAATCCTACAAATAAACAAGAAACTGATGTGCAACGAGCTTCTTTGTGTAATAAGTTGAAGACAAATAAGTATTTCAGTGATACTCTCTGTTTTCCAAACGTGTTATTGCATAATGAAAACGCAATGTAAATTTGCAAATGTAATAACAAGAGCTTTACATAATGTCCCTATCAGGATCCTCCTTTGGTAGTTACCGTTCGCTTACTCATAATAAATTATATTACTCTTCTTGGAGCATCTTCGTTTTCAGAGAGAGATTTAGTGTTGAACGTAAACGTTCCAGCATATAGGGATTCATGTGTCATGTTCAACATATACTGATGCTAAATTACAAAATCAGATTAAAAGCAGACGTTAGAGCCACTGAAAAATATTTATATCTTTAATTCTATAAACAACTAACATGAATATCGAACAATTAGATCTAGTATTCCGTATTTATGTTTTTTTTTTTTGAATTGGAATATACTTGACTTAATCTCGTAGCATAGTTTATACGATAATATTTTTAGTTCATATAATTTTAAAGACTTAAAAACATCATGCCTTTAAAAATAATGGTTTCTTTTTTAACTAAAATTGGAATATAAAAGTTATTGCTGTTAATTTTTTAAATGTTTTTCTAATCTGTAATTAGTTTGCCGTATGGTTAATATTCGTTTTTATATTGATCTTTTTATAAAATATAATTTCACAATGATTTTTATTAATAATTATTCGTTTTTCTAATTTTATGAATAGTAAAGTGTCATTAATTATTTACTAGTAGTGCCAAACGATCTTATCATCTAATTATTACCTATTGTTATTTAAATTATAGTTATTGTTACCTTTAAGAACTAATCACTGTTATTACTTAAATGTTCATAAGTTCGCTGTTATCATTTTTGTACTGTTCCTTTTTTGAAATTATATGTTTTTTGAGTGTATATAATTTATAAAAATATATTAACTATTAGTAACATATTGTACGTTGCTTATTGTGTATACTTTATTTGCGTTATGTAAATATATAAATAACTGTTAAATTAGTTGTGCTTAATCTAAAAGGATTGTGTGATGGGAAAGATCTTTTGAGAATTAAGATTCATAGAAAGCAAATTAATCCATTATACTGCGGAAAAATAACTTCAAAGAAAAATTTTACGAACATACAATACTGTCTATATATTCATGATTTACATTAAAATCAATAAAACTACGATAAGGTTGTTCAATATTTTGAATGTTAGTGTACATACGTATACTACAAATATATTTGTTCGGTACATTTTTTGACACACTTCATATCCCCAAATATGACAATAATTGACAGTCATAAGGTTTCTTTCTGTCCACTTTGAATTCGTTAAAAGCTTCCGATGTATATTGCATCATTTTTACTATTATCATGTAGGAACTTTCACTTTCACCTCAGTTGTTTCCATATTAACATTTGTTTATTAGGTGAACATTTAATGTGAAATTAAGTTTAGGTATTTCTTATAAAAGTATTTAACCCCATGAATAAAAATAAAATAATATTTCTGAATAAGAAAAGCGCTTATATGATGTATAATAAATCTTGAATTACATTTATATGGATTACTAGATACAATTTGTAATTCTGATTTTATTATAAAAGCGTACCATCTCAATTTTTAAAGTTAACCTTGTGCCGCTTTTTGAAGATTTTCATTCTTGTAGTGCAATTCCCTAATGAGATCCAAGATGGCCTTATCTCAAAATCTTCAAAGGTGTTTCTACCATTGCCAACACCTCCTCCCGTGCTGCCTCATGTTTCTGCCCCAGCGCTTCCAAAGAGCTCCTTGTAAACTATTCGTAATTAGGTGATGGAATTGCTTATTTTCATATACTGTGCACATTGATTTGATACTGCAAGCAATGTACTTAATGTAGTAGATACTTTCAGTCAGTCTTATCTATAGCCATCCAAAAAAGGCAACCACTAAATTATACTTGATGAAAATAGTTTTTTTCGTTTTTATATTTTATTATGTAATGCCAGGAATCCTAATAAACTATAAAATATGATAAATATACTCATATTTTATTAAATTAGTTTCAGTTAACGCTTCAAGAAATGGAAAAAATTTGAAGAATCTGCATCATACACATTGAAATCGATAAAAAGACTCGAAAACTTCCCTTTTGAAACTAAGTGAAATAAGAGATTTTATCGGCTTTACTATGTGAAAATACTTTTTTTATTACGAAATGCAATATTATCCTCATGACATCTCAGATTCACATAATACGTAGATTGTTTACAAATATAAGTTGAGAATTGTGTGCTTGCTAAATTTTCTTGTACCGTTTCAAAGATAACAACAAGTTTATTCAGATTCACCAAACATAATATCTATACTAATATAAGAAAAGATTCTATATAAATCAAACGGTTTTCTTTAGAAAGAAGAATATTATAAACTTGTACTGAATGTAAAATCTGTAAGACAACAACTGGGATACGATATCTATAACGTGCAGGGACAATGACATTTCATTAGTGCGAATATAATCACAAGAAGATCCCTCCCTATAATACTTAATACGTATATTAATTATCCCGCATGTACAATATCACAATAAAATTTGTAGCAAAGATTTCACTTAAACTCTGAGAGGTGAAGTAACATTAGTTCATTGGGCAAAGGCAGGGAGAGAATACATTAAACCTGTTTTCCGTGAGGAACTTGCGAGAAATAACCTAAATCAATGCGAGATTCACACGTTTTTGTGAGTGGGGGGGGGGTTGTTTGTGGCGAGAGTTTCAATTTAAGGGTAAAATAAAAGTAGCAGATATTCAGCTTGGGGAGCGTTACCTCCTCCTTTCCTCCCTACTGTCAGAGATCACTGATCCGTAAATATAGGTTTACTCGTTTCTTCGCTTTTTTAGGTGTACCGCACAACTTGTCTTTCTGAAAATTTTCCATTTGTAAGCTGGAAGTAAGGCATGGTTTACTTATTTATATATTTTTTATATGACTTCTCTTTATTTTGTTGAATGTGTAGCAACCATAAATAAAGGAAAGTACAAATGTTAAATTTTTAACTGGAGTATAAAGTGGTCAATATATTTGTTTTGGGTTTGATAAAAACTAATTCGTGTATTATTAACTTAACGAAAAAAAATTATTGTGTTTCAAACGGTAAATTTGAGTCCTCTGTGTTTACAATATAAACGACCTAAAGACTTTGTGGCCTAACGACCTAACGGCCTAATGATCTAACGACACCTTGTGGCTGAGTGTTAGCGAAGCACTGTCACTTGTTGCAGACCTAATCAGTCTTGATAACACGAACAACGTTTAAGTTAGGAGTTACAAGTTGACTGACTGTACATAAGAACAAACAAACACGACTTATATCTGAAAGTTTTAAATACTCTACCATAAATCCACTAAAGTTTTTTGGATACAATTAATGTCTATAGAAAATGGAATAAATCGACAGGGAACTCTAACGTGAGAAAATTTAATTTGGGTATACTTATTAAAAAGATTTCACTTAACTTATTTTTTTACATAATTAGGTTTGATTTTACGGAACAAGCTATTAACAACCTAATAGTTTGATTTATTTTACCATCCAGTAGTTATTAAATGTGATTAAATCTTATACATTATGTTGCAGATGAAAACACTATTTTGTGAATGATCGAAATACTTAATACTTAAAACCAAATAAGTTATAAATAAATTTAGACTATGGTTTGCTAACATTCAAAATTACAACGCACATACCAGGATTTAAATCCAGGTCCCTGGGGTGATGTGGTGTGACGCTAACTAATCAGCTAAAAAATTTCAAAAAGGTACTAGATATATAGCTAATAAAGCTTTATGCATGTTGCAGGAATTGTATTGGCCCTCTTAGTTATAACTTACCATGCACTGCAATAAAACGGCCAACCAAATCTACTTAGACCTCGTTGTTTATCAAAAGGACGTCCTGGCGTCATAAGGTTTTACATTTTTAAATCGCTATCATCATAAAATATGTTATTTAAAACAATTTGTATTGCCTTGAAATGAAATAAGCACACATATTTCACTGTCAAGTTAATTTGTTACCAAATTCTAAAGCTGAACTTTTACATAAAGTATCACATAAAGTTATTACTACGCTCAAGGTAATTCATTCAATCAACAAACGAGTACCTTAAACAAGTTATTTGAATGTATGCAGTAAAATTATACTACGACGTTTAATGAGGGAAGTCTCTCACTTTAGTGAACATTTGTTTTAACTCAGAGCTTTACTCTATTTAGTTCCACATTCACAATATACAATGGCATAAGTAGTTTCCGAATGACGGTTCCTCTAAAACCGCACTCACTTAATAGAAATGAGACCTCATAAAAAATCACAATAATTAGTTAAAAACAGAAATGAACTTTTCTAGCCCCTCGAGTGGTATGCTTCAGTAATGCACCGCCCATTAATAAATTTATTGCTAGAAAATAATCCATCTTAGTATGGTATTCCTGAAATATTTATGTTTTTAAACAAATTGTCAACCTCCCACAGTTACAAGGGTATGCTGGAGTTTTTTAAACGCTTCTCCACGCAACGTAGAGCTTTAGATGTTCAGTGTGTAAGATAACATACTACATTTCATTTCAATATTTTTCTTCAGAACTCGTAGATTGAGGTAAAAACATATGTTATATGAGATGCTCCTTTAAAATGACAACATATATATATATACATAGTTTAAGTTTTATTTATTAAATGTGTATAAGTGGCAATAGCCTAAATGTAGTAGCACATTCACCCGGCAAGTGAGAGATCAGGGTTCAAGTCCCGGTGGAGCAAGTATTTTTTTGTGATTCCATGTTTATTTAAATTAAATTAGGCTTGCCACTTATACAAATTATATATATATATATATATATATATATATATATATATAAGTAAATATATGTAAGCCGGTTCTAGACCACTTTTAGAGACGAACGGAATTCCATGTAAAGTCCGGTTTCAATGCACCATAAAGGAAGCTGAGAAATAACACAGCAAATTTCAATGAAAAATTAACCGAATCTACATTTGTTCATCTCCAAAAGCGACCCAGAACCGGCTTATATATATCTACTCTAGTGAACCATAAATGAATCAGAGGAATCACGAATAAAAAATAACCGAATCTATAGCGGTTTGCTTCTACTTTCTTAAGCAGTTTTAATGTAAAATCTATTACTAATGATGTCAAATCTGCTACTAATGAACTATAAATAAAAAATTATAAACGGAAATGATGGAATTTGCTAACAATCACTCGAGAAGTCGAGGGAATTGCCAACATCTTCATTGTTTCACGAGGTTGATTAAATCTCTTTTTCAAGTGTACTATAAAATTATCGAGGATTTCTGGCCAAATTCAACATCCAGTGTAACATGTCATTTTTATAGGGGGTTTAATAAGGCATTTTTATTATTTTTTTGAGAGGAGAATATTTTTTTAGTTAATGACATGTTATGATTTTTATTTCTTCCACCTACAATTATACTCCAGTAGCTCAACACCATCGCGGGAGACGTCAGCTGGCGGGGTCCGGCTCGACCGGGTAAGACGCAGAGTTTCAGGATACATCCGCCGGAGTTCGCTTCAAGGGCTGAAGCGCCTTACAGCAGACAACTCCAGTACTACAGTACGTAAGTACGCTGTGCCTGGCTTCCTCGCTCTCTCGGTCGCTGTCCTTCGGTCGGTATCTAGCAGTCGGAGTCGTCGAGTCGGAGTCACCGCCCCCACACACGCCACGATAAGGTGCAAGTAAGTAGGTACTTATTTACCTGCCAAAACACGCTTTTACCTGAACTTGCCTAGTCACTAATGATAGGATAAGTACATGACATTACGTACTTAAGCTGCTAACAGAATGTAATTATAGATATAAAGTGTAGCAAGAAAAATGATCAGTACGAATAGAATTAGATTCTATTACTAGTAAAGAAGAGTTTAAATTTAGTTTTACTTAATTTATCGTTTCTTTTCGAGGCCGCTTTGTCGCTTGACGTACGTTGGCACCAGCGCTCCTGAGCTTCAGGCTAAGCATATTTTAATTAAGTTTGACTTAACTTATCGTTTCTTTTCGAGGCCGCTGGGTCGCTTAACGTACGTTGGCACCAACGCTCCTGAGCTTCAGGCTAAGCGTAATCTAATTTAGTTTTACTTAATTTATTGTTTCTTTTCGAGGCCGCTGGGTCGCTTGACGTACGTTAGCACCAGTGTTCCTGAATTTTGGACTAGGATTGAACGTAGTTTAGTGTTTACATTTAATTTAGTTTTACTTAGTTTGTCGTTTCTTTTCGAGGCCGCTGGGTCGCTTGACGTACGTTGGCACCAGCGTTCCTAAGCTTCGGGCTAGGTTTAATTTAATTTAATTTTACTTAGTTTATCATTTCTTTTCGAGGCCACTAGGTTGCTTGACGTACGTTGGCACCAGCGTTCCTGAGTTTCGGGCTAGGTTTAATTTATTGTATTTTATTTAGTTTATCGTTTCTTTTCGAGGCCGCTGGGTCGCTTGACGTACGTTGGCACCGGCGTTCCTTAGCTTCAAACTCTAGGCGAGCTAGGCGCGGTTTCGAGCGAGCTAGTGTTTACATTTAGCTTTTATTTAGTTTATCGTTTCCATTCGAGGCCGCTGGGTCGCTGGACGTACGTTGGCACCAGCGTTCCTTAGTTTCGAGCTCTGGGCGAGCTAGGCGCGAGCTCGAGCGAACTAGTATTTACATTTAGCTTTTATTTAGTTTATCGTTTATTTTCGAGGCCGCTGGGTCGCTTGACGTACGTTGGCACCAGCGCTCCTGAGCTTCAGGCTAAGCGTAATTTAATTAAGATTTACTTAATTTATCGTTTCTTTCGAGGCCGCTGGGTCGCTGGACGTACGTTGGCACCAGCGTTCCTTAGTTTCGAGCTCTGGGCGAGCTAGGCGCGAGCTCGAGCGAACTAGTATTTACATTTAGCTTTTATTTAGTTTATCGTTTATTTTCGAGGCCGCTGGGTCGCTTGACGTACGTTGGCACCAGCGCTCCTGAGCTTCAGGCTAAGCGTAATTTAATTAAGATTTACTTAGATTATCGTTTCTTTTCGAGGCCACTGGGTTGCTTGACGTACGCTGGCACCAGCGTTTCTAATCTTCGGGATAGGTTTAATTTAATTTAATGTTATTTAGTTTATCGTTTCATTTCGAGGCCGCTGTGTCGCTTGACGTACGTTGGCACCGGCGTTCCTTAGCTTCGAGCTCTAGGCGAGCTAGGCGCGATTTCGAGCGAGCTAGTGTTTACATTTAGCTTTTATTTAGTTTATCGTTTCTGTTCGAGGCCGCTGGGTCGCTGGACGTACGTTGGCACCAGCGTTCCTTAGTTTCGAGCTCTGGGCGAGCTAGGCGCGAGCTTGAGCGAACTAGTATTTACATTTAGCTTTTATTTAGTTTATCGTTTATTTTCGAGGCCGCTGGGTCGCTTGACGTACGTTGGCACCAGCGCTCTTGAGCTTCAGGCTAAGCGTAATCTAATTTAGTTTTACTTAATTTATCGTTTCTTTTCGAGGCCGCTGGGTCGCTTGACGTACGTTGGCACCAGCGTTCCTGAATTTTGGACTTGGATTGAACGTAGTTTAGTGTTTACATTTTAATTTAATTTTACTTAGATTATCGTTTCTTTTCGAGGCCACTGGGTTGCTTGACGTACGTTGGCACCGGCGTTCCTTTGCTTCGAGCTCTAGGCGAGCTAGGCGCAATTTCGAGCGAGCTAGTGTTTACATTTAGCTTTTATTTAGTTTCTCGTTTCTGTTTGAGGCCGCTGGGTCGCTTGACGTACGTTGGCACCAGCGTGCCTTAGTTTCGAGCTCTAGACGAGCTAGGCGCGATTTCGAGCGAGCTAGTGTTTACATTTAGCTTTTATTTAGTTTCTCGTTTCTGTTTGAGGCCACTGGGTCGCTTGACGTACGTTGGCACCAGCGTGCCTTAGTTTCGAGCTCTAGGCGAGCTAGGCGCGATTCCGAGCGAGCTAGTGTTTACATTTAGCTGTTATTTAGTTTATCATTTATTTTCGAGGCCGCTGGGTCGCTTGACGTACGTTGGCACCAGCGTTCCTGAATTTTGGACTAGGATTGAACGTAGTTTAGTGTTTACATTTAATTTAATTTTACTTAGATTATCGTTTCTTTTCGAGGCCACTGGGTTGCTTGACGTACGTTGGCACCGGCGTTCCTTAGCTTCGAGCTCTAGGCGAGCTAGGCGCGATTTCGAGCGAGCTAGTGTTTACATTTAGCTTTTATTTAGTTTCTCGTTTCTGTTTGAGGCCGCTGGGTCGCTTGACGTACGTTGGCACCAGCGTGCCTTAGTTTTGAGCTCTAGGCGAGCTAGGCGCGATTTCGAGCGAGCTAGTGTTTACATTTAGCTTTTATTTAGTTTCTCGTTTCTGTTTGAGGCCGCTGGGTCGCTTCACGTACGTTGGCACCAGCGTGCCTTAGTTTCGAGCTCTAGGCGAGCTAGGCGCGATTCCGTGCGAGCTAGTGTTTACATTTAGCTTATATTTAGTTTATCGTTTCATTTCGAGGCCGCTGGGTCGCTTGACGTACGTTGGCACCAGCGTTCCTTAGTTTCGAGCTCTAGGTGAGCTAGGCGCGATTTCGTGCGAGCTAGTGTTTACATTTAGCTTTTATTTAGTTTCTCGTTTCTGTTTCAGGCCGCTGGGTCGCTTGCCGTACGTTGGCACCAGCGTTCCTTAGTTTCGAGCTCTGGGCGAGCTAGGTGCGAGCTCGAGTGAGCTAGTGTTTACATTTAGCTTTTATTTAGTTTATCGTTTCTTTTCGTGGCCGCTGGGTCGCTTGACGTACGTTGGCACCAGCGTTCCTGAATTTTGGACTAGGATTGAACGTAGTTTAGTGTTTACATTTAATTTAGTTTTACTTAGTTTGTCGTTTCTTTTCGAGGCCGTTGGGTCGCTTGACGTACGTTGGCACCAGCGTTCCTAAACTTCGGGCTAGGTTTAATTTAATTTAATTTACTTAGTTTATCGTTTCTTTTCGAGGCCACTAGGTTGCTTGACGTACGTTGGCACCAGCGTTCCTGAGTTTCGGGCTAGGTTTAATTTATTTTATTTTATTTAGTTTATCGTTTCTTTTTGAGGCCGCTGGGTCGCTTGACGTACGTTGGCACCGGCGTACCTTAGCTTCAAACTCTAGGCGTGCTAGGCGCGGTTTTGAGCGAGCTAGTGTTTACATTTAGCTTTTATTTAGTTTATCGTTTCTGTTCGAGGCCGCTGGGTCGCTGGACATACGGTGGCACCAGCGTTCCTTAGTTTCGAGCTCTGGGCGAGCTAGGCGCGAGCTCGAGCGAACTAGTATTTACATTTAGCTTTTATTTAGTTTATCGTTTATTTTCGAGGCCGCTGGGTCGCTTGACGTACGTTGGCACCAGCCATCCTGAGCTTTAGGCTAAGCGTAATTTAATTAAGTTTTACTTAATTTATCGTTTCTTTCGAGGCCGCTGGGTCGCTTGACGTACGTTGGCACCAGCGCTCTTGAGCTTCAGGCTAAGCGTAATCTAATTTAGTTTTACTTAATTTATTGTTTTCTTTTCGAGGCCGCTGGGTCGCTTGACGTACGTTGGCACCAGCGTTCCTGAATTTTGGACTAGGATTGAACGTAGTTTAGTGTTTACATTTAATTTAATTTTACTTAGATTATCGTTTCTTTTCGAGGCCACTGGGTCGCTTGCCGTACGTTGGCACCAGCGTTCCTTAGTTTCGAGCTCTGGGCGAGCTAGGTGCGAGCTCGAGTGAGCTAGTGTTTACATTTAGCTTTTATTTAGTTTATCGTTTCTTTTCGAGGCCGCTGGGTCGCTTGACGTACGTTGGCACCAGCGTTTCTTAGCTTCGAGCTCTAGGTGAGCTAGGCGCGATTTCGTGCAAGCTAGTGTTTACATTTAGCTTTTATTTAGTTTATCGTTTCTGTTCGAGGCCGCTGGGTCGCTTGCCGTACGTTGGCACTAGCGTTCCTTAGTTTCGAGCTCGAATCGAACTAGGCGCGAATTAGAGTGAACTAGTGTTCGCATTTAGTTTTTATTTAGTTCATCGATTCTTTTGGAGGCCGCTGGGTCGCTTGACGTACGTTAGCACCAGCGTGCCTTTGTTTCGAGCTCTAGGTGAGCTAGGCGCGATTTCGTGCGAGCTAGTGTTTACATTTAGCTTTTATTTAGTTTATCGTTTCTGTTCGAGGCCGCTGGGTCGCTTGCCGTACGTTGGCACCAGCGTTCCTTAGTTTCGAGCTCTGGGCGAGCTAGGTGCGAGCTCGAGTGAGCTAGTGTTTACATTTAGCTTTTATTTAGTTTATCGTTTCTTTTAGAGGCCGCTGGGTCACTTGTCGTACGTTGGCACCAGCGTTCCTTAGTTTCGAGCTCGAGTTGAACTAGGTGTGATTTCGAGCGAACTAGTATTCGCATTTAGATTTATTTAGCTATCGTTTCTGTTTTTTAGCCGCTGGGTCGCTTGACGTAAGTTGGCTCCAGCGTTCCTCGTTTTCGAGCTACAGTTGAACTAACAACTGTCGTATTAGTGGACGTTTAGGTAGTGGAACAGTCATCATAAAGCAAATGCTGACGCCTTCCCTTTATTCCCTTTCGTTTCTGAGTCTGCGATGATGAAAGCATGTTGATCCGTTGATCATCGGTGCTGTATTTGCTTCGGCTTTTGGTTTTACATTAATTCGGTTCTGAGCTGAACTTGGAAACTACCTCTCCCTTTCGAACCCTGGATTTTACCCCTCTAGGCTGTTCTATCCGGTATCTTAGGGTTATATATTTTTATAAACTATCCCTGACCCGATTAAACGTTATACCAGATAATGAAAAAATACAGGTAATATCGTTTCATAATAAATGTGTGTATTTAAACCAACAAATCTGATATATTCATCAAATAACATATTGATTTTTTCAATATTTACAATAGATAATTCGAATTTTTCATTCTTTTTTCTAAATTCTGTAACAAATTTTGTTTGCTTTTTACCTCCATATTGCAATTTTCTAAGCAGATTATTCAAATGTGTTAATTAGTTTTTTTCTTTTCTTAGGTTTAGGTCTTTCACACAAAATTAAATTACAATCTCTACAAACTAAATATCTGTTATCAATAATTTATCCTCTATTATAACACTTGTAACAGTTGGCATTATACACTTCATTCATTCATAAAAAAACATTTTTATTATAAATGGAAATTATGGAACTAACTCTGCCGAGATATAAATTTTTCAGTGCAAATGTTTATGTTTATATTTCAACTACTGAGATAAAAAGAAATGATTTTATTTTATTATTCAACTATTTGGGATATTTTGTCTAGGATTACAAAGATTATTACGGAAAAAATCAGGATTTTTCATCAGCGAAAGAGTATATTTTTGAAGTATTAGAAGGAATGAAAGAGAATAATATGGATTTAGCAAATAATGTTTCTTAAATAAAAAATCGATTCTACTAAATAGTCATCAAACAACATGAACTCTCCAAAATCACTTCAGTTTCTAGCATTTAAAGAACTTACCACAGGAGATAGTTATAAAGATTTCTTTGAATTACCTAAATATGATAAACGAAATATATTTTCCTCAAATGAAAACGAATTCAGAGAACTTTTAGGTACCAAAAAGTGTTCAACGCAATTTATTACAGACAACTTAGCTAGTATAAATGTGTTAAATGTAATAGGAGATGTTAAATTAAATAATAGAAAAATAAGAAAAATACTCCGATGTTTACAAAATAAACTAAAACACCAACAATCTGACATTTTTCGTCGCTTTTATGCTAAACTTCATTGTTTATTTGTTAAAATATTAAGAAGACAATATCCATACTGGCCAAGGAATATGCATACTACCAGTGTTTCAACAAGTCTTTGTAAACAACAAGATTTATCAAAGGAATTTATAAGAGATCACACTTTTGTCGTAGATTGGGATAAATTATATGGAAAAAAACATTTACGAAACAGATTTATTGTGTGTGTGATTCTGACGAAGAAAAGAGCAACGTTTGCCATTTAGCAAATCATTACGATATAATGAAAGACATTTCAGCAATTCATTACGATATAATGGAAGACATTTAAGACAAATTTAATCATATTACTTCGTGATTTTAAGTATTTTAACAAAATGAATGATTGTGTTTTTGGTGTAGTGTTAGTGTGCGTGTTTGCGCTATGGGGAATCACATCACATTCAACTTCTACGGTATCTATTGTTTAGAGACTTGGCCCTGCACTGCTACTGTCCAACCAAGTGAATGGCTAGGAGCATTTTATTCTGGTCTTGGACTCTGGATTTTTTTTTGTTCAAGTCTCATTTTTTGTGTAGAAGTTGATGGAGAGATACAGTTAGGGAATTTGTGTCGGGTGTTTTGTAAGTGTAATGTTGTATTAATGAACGATGTGAATGATGAATGTAATGAACGAATTAAGGAAGAGGAGGAATTAAGGAATGAAGTGGAAAGGTGAGGAAGCAAATGGCGCGCCAACCACAGTTGTCATTACTCGGCTTTTTCTATAGTCATTACACTATGGCCACTCGTGTAAAGACTTGTCCCCAACCACTGAACGACAACCATGTCTTCCTCAATGAAAAGAGTGCCTGAAGCTCTGGGATTTTTACCCAGAACCTCAGGCTTTGAAGGCAAGCGTCTTACCAACTGAGCTACGGAGATTCTCGTAAGTTATAAGCTATATCTCTGCTATATAAGTTGTTCTCACTTTTACAATTAGGAGTGCTAGTTTACAAGTTTAGTAATAATTATATATTTCAAAAATCAATCAACCGATTTAAATGAAATTAGGTACACATATAGTAAATACTTAACTCTTTTGACTTAACTTATCCATAAGGGTGAAATCATCGCCTATTTTTTAATGTTCATAAAAAAAATAGTTTTATCAGAACAATCTGAAACTTCAAAAACAAGTTATACTTAAAATTTCATGAAAATAACAAAATTTTCAAAATCTACCATAATCATCCCTTATCTTTAAACACTTATATCTCGAGAACTATTGGAGCTTTTTTGATGAAATTTGGTTTATAGGTTCAGTAATTATTGAAATATTTTTTTTAAATCATCACTTCCGGTCCAACCCTTACGATGGCCTTGGAATGGTTTTTTTCTAATATCATCCATATTTTTCAAAATTTTTTCATGCAATTTAAAACGTAAACTTTTATTAATGTCTGTAACAATTCTATAAGGTTATAAAATTATCCGATAAATAATATAGAAAAATATGATGATTTTTTCAACAAATTATTGAATTTCTCTAATATCGTTTTTTATTATGTCATATTCTAGCAATTTTTCAGAGACAACTACAACATAACAAATCGCATTTGCAACAGCATTTTGAAAATCCATATTGATAATTATACCGTTCTTTGAACCAGAAATATTTGTCAAACTCTTTGTTGTATCAATGACATAAATGGGTATATTTGCTATAAATTCTTTTGGATTGTAATACATTTCCATATTTTTTTTGAAAACTTTCTTAAAATCTTGATACACTTGATACATAATTCTGAAAGGTCCTCCGGAAATGTTTAAATTTTGTTTAATTCATCTGGATAATAAGAACCATTCGATTTTACTCTGATGATTTTCACATTCAAACTATCGAACTTTGAAGGATTTTTTTCTTGATTATTCTGTCTATCTGTTTGAAAACCAACAATAATGAACTTGGGATTGAAAATATTTCTATAAATATCTGTGATATCGAATGAATAAGTTGTTCCGGAAATACCTTTTTGCTCAATACATTGCCAGTCTAGAAAATTAAACATAATATTTTGACTTTTTGAAATGTCATCAATCATCCTAATGTTACTCGTGGTTTTATAATCAATCATGCTAAATCTAATGAAAAACTCGTTAATTGTAATTTTGCCATCAACTGGCATATAACTCGTATTTCCTGTTTTTGTTTTTAATATCGCATCATCATCATCAGCTCTTATGAAACTAATGTAAAATCCACCTTTATAGATTGGAAAATTACATTTTCATATAATCCTAAGCCAAAATGTGCTAAATCACCGACCGCTTCAAATTGTCTAAATTTAAAACTTGACTCAAAACTGTTTGAAAATACATCACTTTTGGAATAAGATAATATGGTTCCCTTAATAGTACTTAATTGACCACAATTTTCAATTTATTGTGTTTTCTTACTTCAATTTTAGAGAATAAAAACGGCCCGAAATTATCAATCAATCTGACGTCATTTGTTCCAAGATATGCTTGACCATTTTGTTTTGTTAAAGTTCCAGAAATATAAAACTGGAAGTTAGACGAGCAAAAGTTATCTCCAAAATCAATATTAAACTCAGTTCTCTTATTCGGTTCATTCAAATGTTGTTTAATAATTGGATAGAAATTTTTAAACTCCGCCCTTTCAATATCGCCTGAATACTTTTGGTAGTCCGCCATTTAATAAGAAAAAAAAAAATTTTTTACGAAAATTTTAAAATTTTATAAGTCGATTAAATGTAAGTTTTTATAAGAAAAGATAAAAATTTTAGTCATTTATTAATGATCTACTTCGTCATTTTTGGGATTTTCAGCTTTGAATTTAGCAATTTCGGCCACATGTTTGAATAAAATTTGCACAGGGTAGTAACCGCTATCTATAATATTGTTCCAATCAACTGATTCTTTAAATTCTTCCAAAATTCATGTACTCAAGTGTTGATAAAGGCAAATGACAGACATGTGGTCTTTCAATTGATAATGTATATTTTCTTTAATGAATTCTAGGGACAGCTTTTGATATTTTGCAATGTTATACCAATTTAACTTATTAATGTACAATCGCATCATATCTTCGGATAGTTCATATTTTTGAGAAATATCATCCCAGTGTTCTTTTTTCAAATCTGTTTCGTGTTGCATTATAAAAAGATCGAAAGCACTGTAATGTCCCGCCATCTCTATTATTTTATTTGGAAAAAATTTCAAATCAGGTTTTTATAAATTGGTTCTTTTTAGTGTTAAATTCAGCACATTTCCAGAAATTCTTTTAACTACATTGATGTTTGCATAATATTTTATATCATTTGTTGCAGTTGTTTCTTTACATCTCACATAATATATGAGCGTCATTTATATAAGGAAAATTAGTCATCATAGCCGCCTAATCCAATGAAACTGATGTCTATGTTTTCAAAAGTTTTATTAACATATTCTTTAAGTTTATTAATGATTTCTTATAGTTTATTTACTTTATCGAGTTTATCATCTATTCCTTCAAGTAATTCACCATTACTTTTTATTTTTTCACGAACATTATCTTGATATGTAAGAAAACTAGTTCTTTAACTTTATTTTGATATGCAATAACACCTTGCGCAATATTTATAACTTTCTCATTAATTTCACAAACATCGTCTACTGATCTTTTATTTCTTTTTTCAAGTTTTTCATAGACCTCCGTTGTAAAATCTTTAACATGTTGTTCTTTAAATTTTTTCTTCTAGTTTATTTACTTTATCAAGTTTTAAAGAATGTGTATCATCTATTCTTTCAAGTAATTCACCATTACTTTTTAATTTTTCAAGAACAATATCTTGATATATATGAAAATATTCCTGAATTTTTACAACTATTTCTCTAACATTATTTTGATATTTATTAAATTCTTGCGCAATATTTATAACTGTTTCATTAATTTCACCAACATCGTCTACTGATCTTTTACTTCTTTCTTCAAGTTTTTCATAGACCTCCGTTGTAAAATCTTTAACATGTTGTTTATGATTCTCATAATTTTGGTTCAGTTCAACAAACATTTTAATATGATAATCTAATTGCTCTTTTACGCTAACATCAAACGGATAAATTCCCTTACTAACGCTGCTAAGTCTTTTTCCTTTAAAATCTAAGGCATTTTTAACATTCGGATCATTTAAATCAACAATATCGATGTTTTCTGATAATTTTAGAGGTTTTAAAATTTGAATCGTTTATTTCAGAAAGGGCACAAATCACATTTTTTTCAAATATGGTTTTTTTGCAGAAATAGTTTCTTTGGGTGTAGACACATTTACTGTTAAAAAGGTCACATCTCTAACTGTATTCCATTTGTTACTATGGCAATCTGAAAACTAGATTTATTTGTGAAAGGGCACATATCCTGGACATGTGCCCTTTCTACAGCAAACAGACTACACTAGACAGATGCGCATGCTTGAGCAACAGTTGCCTGCACTGAGTTTGCTTGGTCTAACCTCAAATGTTTGTTATATTGTTCAGACGATTTGGTGAAAGCATCTTTGTTAGTCTTTCGTGTATTTATTTACAATATTAGCAGAAAGAAATGATGGAAAGTGACACTGACCAAGGTCTAGAAATTCCATTAAGTAAGAAGAGGAAATGGGGAGTTCACAACAATGATAAGTACAAACGTAATATTATTAAGAAGGCTCGGTTATCTGGAGAGCCTTATAGAAACTACAAAGGAGCTGAAGTTCCTGGAAAGGTCCTGGGAAAAAACAGTTGTGGGTAAGTTGTTTTAATTATATTAATTAGGATTACATAATTTTTAAATCATACACAGAAAAAGGCCTACACTAATCAGTCTGACAAGAGTCCAGAAATTTATTACTGACTTTATCAATAGTAAAGCTTACAAAACTTAACCTATAAACATAAGCCATAAAATTAATCATGTTATTGAACTTTAACACTAAAATATATCTTTATCGTTTTAAATAAATCCCAGGTGTACAATAACTTGTGGGTTGTATAATCAGTGATATGTACAACAATTACTTGTAAGGTATTGCTGTATAAATATTTAATAACAATACTGACAGTTTTAGTACAAATGTTTTTTTTTTTCAGGTGCCACAGAAATTGTTTGGATAAAATACCTAAAGATGATCAAGTACAAATGTTTTTGGAGTTGTACAGCATAGATAACAAAAATCAACAAGATTCGTTTCTGCAAGGACTTATGGAAATTAAAGCAATTAAAAGGTCTCGACCAAAGCCAGGTATTCCCGCTGAAAAAACAAAAGGTAAGAGGCATACAGTTTCTTATCATTTATCATACAAAGGAGAAAATATTGCCGTTTGTAAAAATGCAATCATAGCATTGTACTCTGTCCCCACTAAACGACTTAGAAGGATTTGAGACTTACTAAGTGTAGGAAAATCACCAAAGGACAAACGTGGCAAAAACCCTAAGGTAAATGTTGTGCCTCCAGAAATATGTCAGAAGCTAAAAGATCACATTGAGTGCTTTCCAACCAAAGTGTCTCACTACACAGGAAAGCCTATAACTTATCTTTCTGCTGAGCTGAGCATTAAAATCATGCACAAACTGTTCACACAAATAAATCCAGAATTGAACGTTAAGTACAGTACATACTATACTTATTATAAAGAAAACTACAACTTCAGATTTGGTAGGCCACAGAAAGATGTGTGCGGTTTATGTGAGGAGCTTACTACCAAAATCAAAAGCAATACGCTAAACGATAATGCAAAAAGAGTAGCGGCAGCGGAAAAAATAGTACACTTGAGACGTGGAAAAAAATTCTATTCTGCTTTAGAATTTGTTACAAAAAAGTGTGAAGATGAGCCAGACACATATGGTATTTGTGTTGACTATATGCAGAATCTACCTTTACCTAATATCCCAGTACAAGAGATATTTTACTACCGCCAACTCTGGGTTAACTGCTTTTGTGTCTATGACTTGAAAACAAAAAAGAGCACAACGTATCTCTATCATGAGGGAATCGCTAAAAAGGGAGGAAATGAAGTGTCTTCCTTTATTTTTGATTTTATAAACAAACATGTACCCGAAACGGCACTAGAGATTCATGTTTTCTCTGATGCGTGTACAGGCCAAAATAGAAACCACACGGTATTGAGGGCCTTGTTATCAATATCCCACAACAGAAAAATACCTGTAAAACAATACTTTCCCGTAAGAGGCCACAGTTTCTTGCCGTGTGACAGGACTTTTGGGGTTATTAAAAGAGCAATAAAAAACCAAGACAGAGTATATACACCCGAACAATATGAAACTTTGATAAAAGATGGCACAAAAGGGAAAATTGAAACTGTAATGTTAAAAGACAGTAGCATTATCTTGGATTTTGATCAGTGGTGGCCTAAATACTTTAAAAAGTATGTAAATTCAACAGAAACCATGACTATGAAAAACAAAGATAGAAAAAAGCTGAAAATATCTGAACTATACTATCTAGAAATGAATGAAGGTACTGTAAAAGGAAGTGAAACAATCAATGGATTGGTAAGCAGCACATTTCCTCTCATGAAACCTAATGTTGTACATATACCATACCCATCAGAGCGAGCTTACAACGGAAAGAACCTAATTAATGAAAAAAAAGATTGAGGACATAAAAAAAGTTCAAAAATACATACCAGAAGAAGCAAAATCATTCTACGACACTATCATAGCTTGGCCAACTACACGTCAAGATGACCTGGATTAAACTAATAATGGAAAAATTAAGTCTTTTTAACAGTTAGACACACTGTTTTATCTATTTTGCAAATTAAAACATTAAATTGATTGTGTAATATGTGTTTTATGATCATTTTCCCTGTTTTTAATGGAGAAAGGGCACATATCCAAAACTAAAAAAAAATTGTAGAGGCTACAATTAAAAAATTAAATATGTAAAATTTGTGTGGAATATGTATTTCAGTATACTTCTTCAGATAATCTATTAAAAATTCACAATAAACTCGGTTTCTTTAATACAAAACGGTTTTTTATTGCTGGTGTAAAATTAGAAAAATGTGACATGTGCCCTTTCTGAAATAAACGATTCATTTGTTCTTTAACAACAACATCATGTTTGTCAATACCAGGTCGAACACCGACAATTCTTTTCTTATTAGCTAACTAACGTAATTCTTTTCAACTCTGATCGCTTCAGTAATTTTATCAGCTTTTTCGATATGAGACATTAAATTGGTAAATATATTTTTTGCACCATCTTCAAATTCTTTTTTCAATGTTTTTATTTTATCAGCAACTTCATTAGAACTCATGAAAGTTGCAAGTTTGTTATAATATTCTGCTTTAAAATCTTCAATATTGACAGCAAACATATCTGAATCTGGAAGGTTTTACAATAAATTTTCTAACTTGTTATCAAACTTATTTCTCAAACTATCAAAATTCAAACAATTGATAATTTCATTTACATTTTGAATACTTTCTCTTTCAATTTGTGTTCCAAATACATGAAAAATATTTTGTGAATGCATATCTATTAAGTAATGATTTGTTAACAACTTCTTTGAAATCTTTACCATTAGTCAACTCATTCAAAGCAAAAACAAATAAATGACCAAACAAATTGGGGGATCTTTATAGACTTGAATTTGAGAATCATTGTAATAAAGGTTTGATTTTTTCAAATATTGGATCAATTATCTCGGTGGTTTGTCCTCACCTCTTCCATACGAATCAAAGTAATATGCAGTCTTATCATTTTTATAATAGCAAATCCAATGCGTTCCACTTCCCATAATCGAGTCTAAATTCACAATTCCACATTCTAATTTCTTAAACTTTTCAGGTAATGTATCTCTTATGAAGATTCCTCTAAAATGTTTAATATTTTTGCAGATTTCTTCCAATCCCCCGAATGTTATTGGCTTGATTTCAATTTTTTTTATTTTTTATTTCACGTAATTCAAAGTTTTTTCATTTAATCCAGATCCTGTAACATCTTCTAACTCTTTATCTAACCAATTTAAAATGTTTCGAACAATAGGAATCACGTTTTTTTAACGATTGGAGCAGCTTTTCGAACATAAGGAAAAAAAATTTTATTTTTAACCAACTGGAGTATTTTCTCCAAAATCTAATAAATCTTTCAAAATTCGACCATTTTTAAGCTGTTTTAACTGGTTATAAGAAAATTCTATTCTAGTTCCATTATTGTTTTTCTTATGTTTTTTGAGTTTATTGTATTGTCTATTTGTTAAAAATATTTTATCCTTAACATTTGTTAGTTCATCTATTTTAAATTAAATACTAACAGGTATTTTCTTCTTAAAAACGGATTTTATTTTCTCTTTCTGAGTTTTACTGAAATTTACGTTCACCTCCATTTAAATATCTAAAATTTCAAGTTCTCTTCGATTCCCATTCCTAGTTTTCTTTTTAAAAACATTGCTCCAGTTGTTGGAAAAGCAATAAATCTTTCACCTAAACTAGCATCTTTTTATAAAAAATCTATCCATTGCCTTATCTTGCAAAACTTTATCTGCTATGTGTCTGGAATTTGTATCTCTATGTTTTGCATAAAAATGTCGTGTTCCATTGCAGCTTGATCTAATTTATTCACACCAGGATCTCCTCTTTTCAGTCTTTGTTCAAGCTTTGTCCCAGGCCCCAGATATTAATAGCCTGGTACGTGTAATTTAAAAGGTAAATTGTTGATAAAATCATTTAAAAGTCCACTACCTATAATTGGAGAACTTATTTGAGGCAAAATTCGTTTTAAATATTTAATTCCATTGGGTTTTTTAATCAATTCATCCAGTCTGTTCGAAATAAAATCTTTAATCGCTTTCTTTTCGTTCAAAAAATTGTTATTTCCAGCCTTTTCTTGAGCATAAATAATTAATAATTCCATCAAGTTTTGTCAAATCATCGATATATCTGTATTCAATCGTATTATCACTGTACTTTCTTACACCAGATCCTTCGATTCGTTTTTTCCCAAATTGGTTTAATGAAATTAATATATTTTTTACCTCTACTTGATTTAGGCTTCTTAGTTGATGGATCATTATTTTTGTAAATTGAATCAGATTTCCATAAAATTTCAATATACTTTTTCAAATCTTCTTCAGAATATAAATCGTCTTTTGGGAAATCATTGTCTGGTAATAATCTCCACAATCCTTGAGTACCTTCATACGTTTTTACATTAATAATTATATTATTATGTTCAAAATTCACGGGTAAATTTCCAATCATAAAACCTTTCTTTTTTCTATCCCAATACAAAAAAAATTTATCATCTTTTGCTCTACGAAGAAATTTTTTACCAATTTCATTAATTATTATATCCGTTGTCCCAGGATTTATTGGTTCAAAAATTGTAGAATCTTCAATGATTCGGGGTCTAAATTGTCTAGAAGATGGTAGTTTTGGCAATTCAAACTCTTCAGATTCTGGAATCGAAATATCGGCAAATTGTCGTACAACTGGAACCAAATCCATTATATTTTTATTTTGATTTAAAACATTTTCAATTTTACCTTCAACATTTTTAATTGCAGAAGTTACAGGTTGATTAATTTTTTGAAGAAATTCTTGTTCTTTTTCATCAATTCTAATCTGTTCTTTAAATTATTTGATTAATTTCTTTTCGATTTGATCAAGTTTTTTTCGCTTCTTCAGAAATAACGTTCGCCATTTAATTAGAAAAATTTTGAAACGTGAACGTGGAACATGAAAACGTGAACGTGGAACGTAAAATTGTGAACAGATTTACCGGATTTCAGTTATTTTCATAATTTAAATAAAAATTAAACCTAATGTAAAAATAATTATAACAAATATTTCATCGATTAAATTTGTCAGACCACAGACCATAATTTATATTAGAAAATTTAACCAAATATTCACCATTTTTAAGCTTCAAAGTTAGATTAATTGTTAAAAATCCGTAATATTCTTTTCAAATTGTATCACATAACTCATTAAAGTGGTTAAACTCATATCAGATCCCACATAATTGTTTTAAATCTCTCTCGAATAGTGATCTATTTTCAAACAGTATGTAAAATTTAATTTATATATTTATTAAACATTGTCTTTAAACGTTGTTTCTATAACTATCCATGCTGCTTCGAGTCCGGAAACACCCATGAGCAGAGAACGTAGCATTAACGTGTGAGTTACCTGCGATAAAACCCTTCTAACTGTAACAACGTAATAATTACGTGAATAAATTCGTTCAAAAATATTAATACATCATATTGTGTAATTATTGTATAATAATGAGGGTGGGGAATTTAGGTGTTATAACTTTTAGTAGTAAATTATTAAACATTGTGACATATGCTAGAAAGATGTCACAAAATAATATATATATATATATATATATATATATATATATAGTTTAACCTAACGGTGTTTTCTATATATATAGAAAACACCGTTAGGTTAAACTCCTGGAGTAGCACATCATTTACCGCAAATGCGGTGATATTGGGGTGCAAGGGTTGATCGATAAAACTAGTGAACTACCGACCTGTTGGACTGGGTTGAGTATAAATCCATCAATAGATGTACAAGATAAATAATCCATCGATAAAAATATCGGTCAGAAACTACATTCGATATATTTACAAAACAATCAGATTAAGATTACTAATCAGCTGATGTGTTATTCCGCAAGTGGTGAATTATAGATTTGATTGTTACATTCCAACAATGGCCGATATTAATCTTTTCTTTTTTAATGAAACAGTATAGTTTATGTCGCAATCGAGAAATCACGTTCTGTATTGGGAAAACCATAAATTTTAGATGGAGGAAAACTATGAATTCTTTTTAATTTACAACTCAACATATTGTTCGATTTAACTTTACGTTAGAATATCTAGACATAACTTTCTCAGTTTAAGGTGTCTTGTCGTGATACACAAGTAAATTATATTACAAACAACTATTAAAGTTTTCTATTTTAAATGGATGTTTTACCCAAAGAGACCCTTTTGTTTTGTCAAGTATTTGGTGGGTTTCCACTAAAATACGTTTCGAAACAAGGAGGAAGCAAGGGACTGAGATTTTCGCCGACAGCTGCCACATGGGGTTTCTTTGTTACTGGAATTCAAACAGTTTTCGCTTGTTGTACCATTTATTTAACATACAGAAAATACACCAAAATGGAAGGAAAGACGTTACATATTCCTGCGATTGCCTTAGCGTTCACCATGGACATTGGATCCCTTATCACGATGTCCGTTGTAGTATGTTGCAGCTACTTGAGGAAATATCCTATCTTGATTCGAGTGTGCAAGATACTCAAGTTGATCGATCTACGGCTTCAGAAGAACATCACAGACGACAGGGCCAGAATGAGAGTGGTTGTGGTTTTCCTGATCACTACTGCTGTTGGCTATTCCTCGGACTTTATTATCACTGAAGATATAAATAACTACAAATCTCCAGTTGATTTACTCACCGGATACTGGAAATACTTCCCTTTTGTAAACATATTCATAGTGCAGGCCGCACAGTTTGTCCACTTTACCCACATGAGCAGACATCTCTCCAAGAGGTTCAGGCTATGCAATGCCAAAATTGAGGAAGAAGCGACTCGAAAAGTTCTTACTGGCCAGGAAGAAGACCAAGTCTTGGAAATTTTCAATACCATTCAAGGTAAATGTTAGGTAATAGTTGTTTATCAAGTACACGTAGTAGTTAGTGATTTGGGAACCGTTTGACCAACTGAAAGTTACTTATAAACGCGGAGAGCAGAAAATAATTTGTAATTATTAGAATAAAACTTACGGTGGTTTAGACTACCGTAAGACATATTATATGGTAGTGTTGAAGGAAAGACTCTTCTATTCCACTGTTGTAAATATTGTCATAAATTGTAAGTTTAATGCAATAGAAATCGTTTTTTGTACACAAAAATATCTATTGCGTGAAACAGCGCCTTGAATTGAGTGAACAATTAATGAAATTACAGAATGCCATATTTTACTAGGTAAAGTAAGGACTATGACGCTCTTTCTAATACTTAATACGAGTATTAATGGCTTAACCTGTTGAGTAGTACTGCCAGCTGTAACTTTCAACCTACCTAGGGTCCAATTAAAAATGATCATTAATGGAATCTAGGGAATAAAGAACACTTAGGTAATACTAGTTTTATTGATTTAAAATGTATTGAAATATTATAAAAGATCCAAAGAATGCCTTATTTACACCATATATGCGTTAAAAGTGTGGCACAGCATGATAACGCACATTGAAACACGCAAATTCACAATTAGAGCAGTTTCTTTTATGCTAATTAAAAAAGGGTTTTATTGTATAGCCTATATCTTAATGAGATCACTTTAGTCCAGATAATCACTCATTTTACCCCGGGATCTATTAAAGGTTCATATTAATTCCAGTAGAATAACCGTGAAATAGCCTAAAAAAGACTTGGCGCACAAAAAAGCTGTGATTATATATTCTGTCGCTAGGGGGCAGCATCTTACAGCACTAACACTCTAGAGACCAATAATGAGGCGTACCTCTAGTTGATTTCGAAATAAGAACGTTCCCGTACAAAATTTAACTACAATAGGTACAGTAGTTTTTACGTATGTGTAACATACACACACACACACAAATACGCGCGCCCGTGGATACAGTTCGAGGACTTTAGCTGTGCGCGTGACCTTGATTGTGTGGTTATAGGCGGGATGGGTGGCGGGGTAGCATTACACTTTGACTCATGGGTAAAACCCTCCTTTCAGGAATCGTAATGACCCAAATAACTCATCACATTTGATAAAATCAGTCTATTTTATGACAGTGCTTATTGTGGTGGAATTAAATAATAAGAGAATACCAAATACTAGCAATAATAGGACTTATCCTAGTTTATCAGTTGTTATAGTGTTGTTTAACGTGTTTTTTAAAATGACGTATTTGTCAATACTAATGTGCAAATCTAAATCGTGAGTTTAAAGTCGTTAAAGATATTGTTGCGCTTTCATCTCAGCGGCTACCACGTTAACGCAACCCGCCACACATATAGAGTTTATTTGTTGAAAGGGTAGTATTACGGCCCTATGAGCACAGCTAAATTCCTCCAACTGTACAGATATACCATTAGGGTTATACATAATAGTATCGATAGAACATACTGGGTGACAGATGGAACTCACAAAAAAAAAAAATAATAAAAATTGTAATTTTCCTAACAAAGCGGATCACAAATATAGGAAAGTTCAATAACGAATTCATCTAAGTTGTTTCCAGTCTAAATTTGCTGAAAATTGATATCTGTAGTAGCTCTTGTAGGAAGGACTGATTCAATGTGATTGTAAATTTTAGTTCCAGCTCACTCATATCTCTGTCATATTGTCAGTTCTACTACTGATGAGAAGATGAGAATATGCCTTCACCTTGATTATAGTATAAATTGTGGTCTAGTAGCTCTGATGTGGAACAAGACTCCATATTCCAGTCAAGTCCGAGACAGCGGCAGATTCGAGACACTGCAATGAGAGGAAAATGAACTGAAGCAAGACTTAACAGTCACTTAACATTGTATTATAAATGAAATTTCAATTGTTTAAACGTTACTTCACCTTACCACAATTTCCCACTATTATTTGTTGTATGACACAGGTAGCACATGTGAGAAGATAAAGTACATGGTGAACACCTACTGGATGTTGTGTGATGCTGCGCGCCTAGCTGATGACTTCTACAACGACCAACTGATGTCAATCTTTAATATATACCAGCATTTCCCTGTATTTTTTGGTGTATGACACAGGTACCACATGTGAGAAGATAAAGTACATGGTGAACACCGACTGGATGTTGTGTGATGCTGCGCGCCTAGCTGATGACTTCTACAACGACCAACTGATCTCCTCCCTAATATATACCAGCATTTCCCTGTATTATCCGGTGTATGACACAGGTAGCACATGTGAGAATATAAAGTACATGGTGAACACCTACTGGATGTTGTATCATGCTGCGCGCCTAGCTGATGACTTCTACAACGACCAACTGATCTCCTCCCTAATATATACCAGCATTTCCCTGTATTATCCGGTGTATGACACAGGTAGCACATGTGAGAATATAAAGTACATGGTGAACACCTACTGGATGTTGGGTGATGCTGCGCGCTTAGCTGATGACTTCTACAACGACCAACTGATGTCAATACTGATCTCCTCCCTAATATATACCAGCATTTCCCTGTATTATCTGGTGTATGACACAGATAGCACATGTGAGAAGATAAAGTACATGGTGAACACCTACTGGATGTTGTGTGATGCTGCGCGCCTAGCTGATGACTTCTACAACGACCAACTGATGTCAATACTGTTCTCCTCTGTAATCCACACCACCGTTTCACTCTACTACTGGTACCTTTACCTCGGAAATGGTAACGTGTTCAGACTGGCTATTGAGTCAGTTTGGGCATTGTCTCACATTCTCCACTTGATCCTACTTGTGGGTCCGAGCACAGATATGACTCAGTCGGTAAGATTTACTCATCCTTTCGGTGGTTTCTAAACTATCACAATTCTTTTGTAAAGTATATTGTTTGTTTATAGTACTTATTCTTTGTCTTTCTTCCTCAGAATTAAGTATTTACGAGAATTATTAGGATTCTTAAATTTTGTGCCAGAATCAAGAGTTGTAATAATAATCGGAGGAATAAAATAATTCTTGTCATTGTTGTAATAAACTTTGGTAAAATACAAAACCCTTTAGGAAACTTTTATGACTATAGATGCTCTCTGGTAGGAATGAGGGTTAGTTTGTTTTTGAAATCATTTTATTGCTAGCTGCAACAGTTTTATATACTCAGTCACTCAGTTGCCTTTTAGTCAATTTAATGCGCGTTTTCCTCAACAAACCCAACATTTCTTTTTGCTACAAATATGTTCATTGATTAGAAGGATTGTTTTTGTTATTATTTTTTATCTGGGGATAATGTAAATAACTAAGGATTGAAACTCTTAACGGTTTTATGTACCCAAAACTATGTTGTTTTGCTGATTTTTTCTGTTGTTTGCAGATAACCGTGTGTAGAGTTTATATATAGACTTCGTACTAAAAAACGGATTACATAGTTAAGAAAATTGTTTTGTTATTTTAATATATTGTCCAGTAAGTCAATATCAGTATCCGTGTCCCTGTCATAGCCAAGCAAACGAAACCAATCGTCTACTCGTATTTGTGTGTTGGATATTTTCATGGTACAATAAACACTAGAAATAAAACCATAAAATACTCTATGACGGGTGAAATGCAATATCATAGATGTGCTGCCATTAGTAGAAAACGCCAGAACTAACTGTGCGATACACAGTTTTTCACAAAATGATTCTTGTGCAATAGGGTGGGCTGAAAAAAAAATTATTTTTTTTTTCAAGTGCTATACCGCGGAAAACTTGCATATATACTTCATAAATAAAATGCAACTGGGAAAAAAATTATTTTTTCAATATCACGGTAGCGCAATGCAATTAAAATAGTTCGTTTTTTGAAAAAAACTTGGATTTTTATAATTTTTTTCTCCGGTGTAAAAACTTTAAATAATCAATCGCTATAGTGAAAAAAAACTGTATAATTTGACTTAGAAAACAGAAATACACAATGAACCAGTTAAAAAAACAATGTTTACGGTAGCGCAAACAGCTTTAAATAACGGATAATTACGCTAAAAGGCGCAGTTTACAACACTGCCGTCCTGCGACAGTTTACTCACAATGCCTTTTAATAAAAAGTTTTGTTTTAATTTATTTGTTGTTTAAAGTGTGGGGACTGCAAATTAATAATTCAAATTCCTTTTAACATAGTTTATTAGCATCAACTTAATCATAGCATTACACATTTTTCATGAAAATTGTTATTGAAAATTCAAAAAGGAATTTTGATTTGTAGGATATATTTCATCACAAGTCCATAATCATTCTTGTTTAGGAAGTTTGAAGGCTGATTTGCTTTCAAAGCATGGCATAGCTGCTCTTGACTGTAGTGTAGTTCGGATGAGCCCATCTCTTGCTTCAAAACCAACTACTTTTTGTGAAGCGATGGTTACAAGTTTGATGCATCGTTCAAACCGCTTGCGTATGACAAGGAAATTTGTCGAATCTCCATTCAGCTGCGGTGTCCCCAGTCAAGATTTTTGCACGAATTTCTTCGTTGCTGATTCTTCTTAGTAATGGTGGTGGTGACAATGTGGTGGCAGTCCAGTCAATCAGTTCACTGTACTCTGTGGCTTGAAAATTTAATTTGGGTGGATGGAAAGCTCTAATTAACTTTCTTTTGGGTGCTGATGTCCTGGCCTTTATGATTCGTCTCAAACCCAATTCTCTTATGTGAGTTCTTTTATCTACTATCATACTCAACATCAAGTTTTCTGGGTGGGCAAAGTAAGCGTTCCTTTCAATAACGGGGTCAATTACTTGAAGCAGATTTTCAGGCAGGAATCTTGAGGATTTTACAGTTTGAAATATGTGTTCTGGTCCATCAGTTAAGTACTTGCTTTTTTTGATATTGAACCAAACAGGCATGTATGACTTCAGAATAAAATGAACTACGATTTTATGTTCGTCTGATGGATATTCAACACTCACATACAATCTTAGAATCCTGTTAGCCATTGTTAGCCATCTTGCGTGAGAGAGTGGGCCAGGTTCACGGTGAGATAAATCTATAGGACAGATTCCTGATTGTACAGCAGAACTTATGTCCAGTAAATACTGTTGGTCCTTGCTCAATATGCTTCGGTCAATATCTGGAATTTCACACTCCACACTAGCAAATTTCACCAAGGGGAGTTTTTCGCAGTTATTGAGCTCTGTTCCGATAGGTCCTTTAAATGTTGTAGGCCCTGTAGTGTCTCCATCCAAAAACTGGAACAAGTGTCGGAGTGGTAATTCGTTGAAGTGCAAGAGACAAACTGCCCACTGCATTGGCCTTTTCACTTTTTCTTCAATTGTTCGAATTACGCCCCCTTTCCACCCTGTATTTGTAACGGTGCCGTCACATCCAATGACGTCTAAATCATCAAGGGAAAGTCCAGTTTTTTTTAAATAAGAAATTATACTGTCGGCAATGTTTTGAGCAGATCCAGAACAAGGTGTCACATGACCAACATATACAGATCCAGGTTCTTGAATGATAGAATAATGTTCTTCCTTAATCACTCTCCGAAAATGCTTTGAATTTACCTTTTCAATCACAATAGTGTCATCTTTCCTTCCATCAAAATACAATCCTTGAAATGTGTTGAGCTCAGCCTGATTCTGCACCTGCAGTTCTGTGCGGATAACCTTTTTCCCCCTTCGGATTTTATTTTTATCAATAACATTAGAATGTTCAGTTTCAGTTATAATACCAAAATCTTGCAAAAGGCTAGAAGCAATAGCAGCTGTTGCTCTATCAGAAACTCCAAAACGATCACTTGTTAGCGCAGTATTAGTCAATTTAACTCGCATCTGCCATGGTGTCTTTACAACAGGTTGAAACTCTTCATCGCTACTATCCTCATTTCTATTTATTTCAGTTGAGTCAAAGTCTTCTATTTGTGTAGGTTCCATAGTTTTTGAGCACGATGGCTGTGACAATGAGTCAACGTTCGACTGACATCTGCTGTACTCAGTGTTTTTTCTTTTTTGTCTTTGAATAATTTTTTTTGACTCCTTCACATCTACGTTACCAATTTTGCCTAAACTATGTTTTCTTTGAAGGTACAAAAACTTAAGTTCAATGACTGGTACTTTTTTTGACTTCTCACATGTACAAACAATCGATACCGGACACTCACACAAGTCAACGGCCTTTCGGCAATTGCAATCTAATGTTATTGTGCATTTGCATGCGGAGATATCAAACAGTCGCAAAGACTTTTGCTTGAATTCTTCAACTTTTTTTTTGAACGAGTCTTTTTCCTTATCTCGTTTGTAGGACTTCATAAGACCTCTGTAACTGTTATTGTAGGCATTGATCATTTGAACAATTCTGTAAAGGGAGACTGTTGGTATTGAGGATTTATCAAATAATTGCTTAACTTTCGGTGCAACAATATTAGAAATTTGTGAAAAACTGTTGTTGTTCAACAATTTGTTGTTGGTTTCCACAGCTAAATTGTAATGTTCAAGAAAGAAGCACTTTAAAACGTCTTCATAGGAAGGCAGTTTACTTACAGGTAGTTCCTTTGGGTAACCGAATATCGGACAATAAAACTCACTACGCGTAATTTTCTTGGACAAAGCCATGACACTCAACACACACTCAACTAAGTAACACAAAAGAAGCTTTGACACTGACAAAAGCTGCCGAGTCCCTGACGCGAGCTCACAAAATGGCGAAGCAAGCGTACACAACGCAAGGAATTGTGGGTTGGGTACGAGTGGTGGGGGACACGGTACAGTCACATACAAAACGAATCATTCCGCGCGGGACGGCAGTGTTGTAAACTGCGCCTTTTAGCGTAATTATCCGTTATTTAAAGCTGTTTGCGCTACCGTAAACATTGTTTTTTTAACTGGTTCATTGTGTATTTCTGTTTTCTAAGTCAAATTATACAGTTTTTTTCACTATAGCGATTGATTATTTAAAGTTTTTTACACCGGAGAAAAAAATTATAAAAATCCAAGGTTTTTTCAAAAAACGAACTATTTTAATTGCATTGCGCTACCGTGATATTGAAAAAATAATTGTTTTCCCAGTTGCATTTTATTTATGAAGTATATATGCAAGTTTTCCGCGGTATAGCACTTGAAAAAAAAAATAATTTTTTTTTCAGCCCACCCTATTGTGCAATTTTACGCCAGACAGTAGAACAATGTATACTATTACGTCACTATTAC
Source organism: Homalodisca vitripennis (assembly GCF_021130785.1). Lineage (NCBI taxonomy): Eukaryota > Metazoa > Arthropoda > Insecta > Hemiptera > Cicadellidae > Homalodisca > Homalodisca vitripennis. The sequence goes on from NC_060214.1 coordinate 62,490,333, forward strand.
ACTTTTGTGAAATCGCTATGGACGCAATATAACGCCAGTAACCGTGAGGATGTTAAGAGACCACTCGTAATTCATTAAGCTTCTTGTATATCCATATCTCCCTCTGTCTTTGTATTTTATTTCAGTAATTTCACATGAACTTGCTATGATTTTCCTACCGATATTCCCAGCAATTCTCCCCCTACTTTATTCAATATTCCTGTTACAAAGAAAAGTGACTCATCACCATAGAAAGTCAGTTTTTAGTAACGAAACGAATTTCTTTAGCCTCTGAATATCATCGTAAATCTTCAGGAAAACAATTTTAGACAGTATCTGAGACAGAGAATGTTATTGACTGGCTCTTCTGTCTTTTATACTTTACAAATTCTTTTATTATATTCATCATATTTTTACAACTCCAGAATGTTTCCAGGCCGATGAGATACCAATAACGATCTGCAGGCTGCTTTCTGAAGATTTAGAGCAGAATACGAGGACAAAGGTAATTAAAAAGATTAACTATTCGAAAATGTATCACAGTAATAGGTATAAATTATACTGATCAAAGACAACATGAATTTCATTTTAATCTTCTATGAAGTATTATTCTAATCATTCTATTACTCAGATTAAAATACTGAAGAAATTATAAGTAAATAGTTCATACTAGGTAAAGACAACATGAATGTTATTTGAATCTTCTATAAATTATTATTTGAATATTTCGGTATCTCAGATTAAAATACTGAAATACTGTGTTGTATATATTTTAAAGTTATCTATAAATTATTCTTATAATGATTTAAAGTAATTACAATACAAATCTGATCGAATATATCTACAAATGTATAGTCACGAATCTCGTTAGGAACATTATCAGCAGTTTTTTCAAAAAATTCGTTACATTAGTTCAATATATAGCTTTTGAAAAGTCAACATTACTTAACTTGAAATCATAACTTAATGTTTCATTTTGAATTGCTAGTCTATTAATTATTTAAAAGTAACAATAATTTCTCTAGACTATTGTTTGGTTTAGTTTTAACGTAAACATGCTTTTGTTTCTATGTGATTTAAAATGTTCAAATGATCGTCTCATTATTCATAACCATTATAACCTAGCAAACGTTTCTGTATTACGCATAGTTCAGAATTAGGAGCACAAAATGTTGGACATCCCTTGGTTTCTACAGACAACATGCACATTTAAAACTGCATGTTTAAATACTCATCAAATATTTTAAAGCTATCTACGACTATGCAATAATAACAATAAGTTTACAAGCTAGTTACAATAATTTTATTGTGATACATATTTCCAGTAGACTTCACAATTTTTTAATAGTCTAATTTTAGAAGATATAATACCTAAATTCCTCACCATCAGTACAAAATAATTACACAATATGTAGAAATAAATATTAACGAATTTATTGACGTAATTATTATACTGTTACAGTTAGAAGAGTTTTTATTGCAGCTAACTTACACTAAAGCTACGTTCTCTGCTCACGGGTGCTTCCGGATTCAAAACAGCATGTTGTTAACGGTAATGATTATATTTTACCCAATCAGTACTGTATATTTTATATAGCCATATAGTTTTATTTCTATCATTCCAGTATAATATTAATAAACAAACAGCTTTTAAAGAAAATGTGTAATAAATATATAAATTTAATTTCTCATACTGTTTTAAAGTAACTTTGTATTTATTTTTTTAAAGATCCAAATATAATATAAAATTAGCCAAATTAAGAAATGGTAGGTAGAGTTTATTCCAGGATAATGTTGAGCTCAGCTCCAGTTTATCTTTTACTTGGTACAGCGTCTGAGTCTAACGCTGTAACAGACCTGAATCTTGGAAACTGGAATCAAAGTCCATCTAAAGAGATCCAAAACAGTCGGCGACGTAAAAGCTCAAAACGAACTCTCTACATCGTTTCGTCATAAAAGACACCTGGACTACATACAATTGTAATCAAATGAAGTGGTGTTCTAATTGTCTTATCAGGTACACAACTGAGTGCACAACGATACTTCAGAGACGATCTCAAATCACGGTAGGGCAACCGAGTGTCCTGCACATAACGTACCATTTCTCTACACCACTTCATCTTGATTTCATTTGTTTGTAGTCCAGATGTATCTGATGTCGAAACGATGTAGAAAGTTTGTTTTGAGCTTCTTCGTCGCCGACGGTTTTGGATCTCTTCAGATGGATGTTGATCCCAGATTCCTCATATCTGTCACAGCGTTAGACTTAAAACGCTGCTCTACAAACATACTTTAGCCAAGGTTATTAGCAACATGTGCTGTTACCACTGTCTTGTCATTGATATATTCTTACTAATGCTAACACTAGTCTGTTGTCTCTGTACAGATGGCTGGGACAGTGACGACCTACCTCGTGATTCTCGTACAGTTCCAAAATCAGACTGAGTCCACTACGTAGAAGAATTAATGTTCTGAAGTAATGTTAAAGTTAAAGATAAAGGACGTATCTATTTACCAGGCGAAGTTAGGGCTAAGAAGCCGTCTCTAAACACTTAACCTGGGGACCGACGGCCTTAAAGGTGACATAAAAAAACCACAACCGATGGCTTTGCAGGCGGACTGCTTGCAAGGACAGGATCGCTCAGCGGTCGCCCATCCAAGCAGCCACACTCGACGTTGCTTGATTCAGTTATCTTGCGATAATCGCCTTACGCGCTACACTGTTCTATTTGTTGGTGCGGAATGGGTTAAGAAATAATTAAGTTAGTATCTTTATATACTCTGCATTTTTAAGGGATGGAGAAAATATAAATTGGCAAAAAAGTACCTAATACCGCACTCTCTTTCTCATAATAAGAAAATCTGAAGATAAACGAGTTCCTGCTTCAAAAATAGAAATTATTTTACAGTAAGGATACAAAAATGTCAAAAGCGTAATATCTTACACACTTATGAGGAATTTATTGAAATAATAATAATAAACTAAGAAAAATTTAGTATTACCCTCTAAAATAACTACTAATAATTAGTAATTATCATACATCATATAACATAGATAATAAAACTATATAAAAAACATACTAAGCTGTATGAAGATTTTACTAAAGCAATATACATTCTAAATAACGGTTATTACTTATCTTCGTAAATGCTGTTTTACCGTGCGTGCGTAAATATTATTGTTTTGGGATTACTTTCAAGTTATAAGAACAAACAAGACAACGTTACTAGTAATAACTATTATAAGTAATGAAATCTTTTTGGCTTTATAGTAGAAAAATGTTTACCACACGTGTCAGAGTAAACGCTTAAGGGAATATGAAGTAATGGAATCAATTTATAAAACAAAAGCAGTCCCACAAATTAAAATGACACTCATTATTATAATGAGTCATTTACCTAAAGAAAACACTTCAATATATTGATTGTTAAGTAATGAAACATATACTGTAAGAACTACTATTATGTTTGGTTGTGGTATAAGAACTAAAGTTCCGTATCAACATTATTGCAAATTTACGTTTCATAACAGGATATTATGTTTAAGAAGTAGTTCAAAGGCGAGTATAATATAAAGGTTTTACCTAAGGAAGTGTTTATTTTTAGCCAACTATTTACTGGGTTTCCGATCGAAATAACTTTAGGCTCAAAAGATAAAAAAGGGAATTTTACACTTTTTTTTACACCTAGGTTTTCACTTCCAGTTTTCTTCTTGGGCTTAGTACTTATTGTACTTCAGACAGTGATGGCGGCTGTACATAGACTACCGAGAAAACCATGCCGGCCATCCTGTACGGATGTTGAACAGAATCTTCAGCAGGACTTACCAGACAGGAAGGCCAAAGTGAAAATTTACCTCGCCTGCACAGTCATTATGACTCATTGTCTGTAATGGATTGTTATGAGTACAGGCCGCCAAAACCACATCAGGTCACTTTGCTACATTCCCGCACAGTTCATGTACTTTGCTCAAGCCGCTCTGTTTTTGCACTTCACCCAAATCACTGAAAATATTTCCCTACGGTTTAGAACCATCAACGCCGAGATCAAGGAGGCGTTGCTCCGAAACAGGAGTGAACGAATAGTGCTCAGAGAATCTCCGTGAATCAGCGTCCCTGAAAGTGTCGCAGTTGTCTCATCCATCTGCAAAGTCAAAATCTCTCATGCACACTTACTGGATGTTGTGTGAAGCGGTTCAAAAAGCAAACATCTTCTACGGAGAACAACCGTTGGCGACTTTCCTCAGCTCATTTGTCCACACGACGATCGCTTTGTATTACTTCCTCTTTTTCGTCATCAACGGTTACGCCATGGCCGCCATTTTCGGTGGAGCTTGGGTTATCGCCCAAGTTGCCCACCCGGTTCTGTTGACACGTCCAAGCACACTGGTGACAGAGTTGGCCGATGAGACAGCTGCGATGATCTGTAAGTTGATCAACACGGATTTAGACCCAACTATGGTGGAATTGCTTGAGGGGATCTTAATGCAGTTAAGGAAACATAACGCAAGATTTACAGCGCTTGGATTTTTCCAGATTCACAACTCTACTGTAACGGCAATGGCAGGAGCTGTTACCACTTATTTGGTGGTATTGATCCAGATGCACATCTTACATGCATAAGCATAGTTATAAATGGTAGTAAAATTTGTAATGATTTGTTTAGAATTGTGTGTCAATTTATTCACACATTTTAGTATAAAATTACAATTTTCATAATTGTGTTATCATAGCAAAGTATGTTATACATTATTTGAGTTGTTAATGTATAAAATTAATAAATATCTTCGATGCGTTACTTTATATGCCACCACTAACATTATCAAGGTATTACTTTGAAAAAAATAAATGTGACCATTTTTATACTCGTACAAAATTTTGCCTTTTTATGTGGTTTGAATTTACCAGTCTATCCTGGTGTGTCTGTGTAAACAGAATGTTGAGAGTTGTGCATGTAAAGGTAAGAATAATTGTACTAGTACTTCCGTATGCGGCTTCTGAACTTTATCTACTGTGATGGAAAATAGCAAAAACATGTATTATGTTTTTATTAGTTAAAAACAGATTATATAGTACTCAAGTAAAAATTATTTCTTCTTCAGATATTTCCATAAGACAAACGAACTTTTGGGATACAATGTAGCATAAATAACTAAATTTAAAATTATCGTTCTAAGTTTTAAACTATTTCGATATGTACAATATTTTTATACATACTGTAATTGGCTGAGCGTCAGTGACACCTACCACTTGTGGGGTTGAAGGTTTTATTTCTGTCTTTCCGCACGATATACTGAAAATGAACTGACCTATATACTTGAAACTGTGCTTGCTTCATTTCTATGTGAGGAACACATATGGAGTCACTCAATTTGATTTGGCTGAACGTTAGCGAATATGTTCATATTGATAAGGCTCAGTATACTCATAAAACATTTCAACATTGACATAAATTATTAATACATGTAGCCTAAATGTTCCAACACGTTTTACATCATTTTATGGTGACTTGTATAAAATTCTATTATTTCAACCCTGATATGAAACCCGATTTAATGAACGGATAAGAGAATGTATCATGTGGCAAGATCTCAAGGAATATCTCATCAAAATTTTATGTGAAAATTTCGTTTATACGTAGACAAGAATGCGTTCTATGGTGTTGTATATCTAAACATGTAATTTGTCAAAGCGTTGTTGAAGCCTATCATTTAGTAAGCAGACACAATTTATCTTTTGTTTGCCACGGGATGTAAACTTTTCTTCGTCTAATGATTCTTCGCCGTTCTATCCATCAATAATAAGATGAGTTGTTTAGAATTACAATGTTCTATTGAACCTCAGCGAAGCCTGTTTACGCGACAAGTGGTGTGTGACGTAATCCTGCCTTGGATAAACATAAAAATGTGTAATGTAATCAGTTGCACCTCGGATCTATAAACTCATCACATTAAAGCAAAATAAAACAACAAGCAATCTAGATACGAGGTGACATTTTCTAAGCAATAGTTATTACATTATTACAATAAATCAATACCAGTGTATGGATTAATGTTACTAGGCAACATTACTTGTTATCGTTCGTGCGGCTACGTTCGGCAAGTTCCGTCAGTAAAAGTTAGCTGCTTTGTCCAAGTTCATGGCTTAAGTGAAATCGAATAATGAATCCTATTCCTAAAGAATTACTTAACTTTAGCCAGCTCTTTTGTGGGTTCCCATTTGAATTTTATTCAGGTTCGAAAGATAAAAAGGGAAAACTTCAGTTTTCCAATAAAGTTTTCTTGTGGGGTTTAGTTTTCAATGCACTCCAGATAATGATGACGATATTGGGGATGTGGACGGACTACAAGGAAAAGCTCGCTGGGCGGCCAATACGGATGATAAGTGACAATGCATACCTAATAATACTTCTAGACCTTCTCCCTCTCAATTTGGTGTCAAGCAGTCGTGTTCTTCAGCTGCTCCTTGAAATATCAGCGGTTCCTAAATATCCTTGGCATTCTGAAGAAGGTTGACCGAAGTCTTCAGCAGGACGTATCAGACCACAAGGCAAAAGTAAAAGTGTTTTTCGTCTGTATTGTCATTGTATTGCTCATACTGAGTAACAGTGTGTTGGCATGCACAGCGCCACTAAGGGAAGGCAATATCACATCGCTTTGCTACACACCTACACATATCATGTACTTTGCTCAAGCTGCCCTATTCCTCCACTTTACACAAGTTGCTCAAAGTGTTGCTGCAAGGTTTAGGACCATAAATGCTAGTATAAAAGAGGAATTGGTTAGGAATGGACATGAGCAATTACTCAGACGATATCTTCCAAGGGTCAGAGCCTCTCAAAGTACCAGAGACCTCTCGTCCACCTGCAAACTCAAGTCCCTCATGGACTCCTACTGGCTTTTGTGTGAAGCGGTTCAACAAACCAATATCTTCTACGGAGATCAGCTGATAGCCACTTTCCTCAGCTCATTTCTTCATGTCACAATCACTCTTTACTATTTCTTCTTCTTCATAACCTACGGTTTAACAATGCCCGCCATTATCGTAGGAGCTTGGATTATCGCCCATGTTGCCCACCTGGTTCTGTTAACCCGTCCAAGCACAATAATGACAGAGGTGGCTGATGAGACGGCATCTGTGATCTGCAAGTTGATGAACATGGATTTGGACCCACCTCTTGTGGAATTGCTTGAAGAGGCTTTACTGCTGCTGAGGAAACATAACGCAAGATTTTCAGCTCAGGGATTTTTCCGCATTCACAATTCTACCTTGACCGGCATGGCAGGAGCCATGACCACTTATGTTGTGGTATTGATCCAGTTTCTCGCTTTAAAAGACTAAGCACTGTAGTAAAACCAAACAGAAAAGTTCTTATCTTTTTATTATTTTAGTTTCTAAATTTTCACAATTCTTTAAGAACACGCCTTAGTGTGCTCGTTGTATTATCTGACCTAACTGACGTCTTATTTGTTTTTTTTTTATTGTAATTATATTTTAAGAAATTTAATACTTAATTTATATCCTTAAAAGTTAAAATTTAGATTCAGCACTGATAGTCTTCTTGAACGTTTCCGAATTTTTAAAATTGAAATATAAAGAGTGGGAAGTTCTGATGAAGTAGTAAAGGACGACTCTCATGAAAATTTATACTCTTTACACCGAGATGTTTTAAAGGGGCTTAAAAGAGAAAATACAGATTATATGGTCTTGCAGCCTAATGAAAGTTGGAGTGCTGGTGTCCAAGCACTAGTTTAAAGGGGAAAAACAAATTTGGGCCAGAACAATTATTTAAAACTAACCCTGTCATTTGGAGGAGAATGCTTTGATGTGTAATATACTACTACTATACACTTTAAACAAATGGTTAAACTTAATTTGTATTCTGATGATTATAGCTAGAAATAACAAATAACTCAGTATGATACAAATGTGAACTTTAATGATGATAAATTGACATACAGTTTTGAATTTTGAAACAAGATGGAGGATACAATAATGGTAATATTTTTTTAATACAGTTCTTTAATTTTAGGGCAGGGTGGTCGTGCTGGCTCAATGAAATAGAAATATTAGGTATTGTTTTTAATAAAAGATATTGTAATTTGAAAAATAATTTTGTTAAATTTTAATTATATTAATTTTGAATTGTTAGCCAAATCGAATGTCCCTGGGTTTTATGTTCTTCAAATGGATCACTGTTAAATTTAAGAGGAATTTTCTCACCCAATGTCTGTCTTCTGCTTCTCTGTAATTCAGTGATAATATGAATTTCATAAATTAACCTTTCTTTTGAATCAAATACTGCTGAATAAAATATAACTAGTTTCTTTATTTAAAATAATAATCTTGCTTCACTTCTTCTATATCCCTCTCTCCTCTCAACTTTTAAAACTCTGCTCTCTTCACTCAACAATCATCCCTGCACACTGTATCACTGAATTTAGTTCACTTTATAACTTTTGAGTTTTATATTAATTTTTAATAAGGTGAATTTTTATTAATTTTGATATATTTAATTTTGTATTTATTATTGTTTGTATTAAAAATTGAGACAATTTGTAAATAATTATTACTTAATTATTTAATTATTATTACTAATAAAGTTCTAAATTAAATTAAGTATTGAAATGAATGTGAGATGGGTGTATGAAATGAGTCATTACAATTGGCAGAATCATACTTAGATTGTATTTCCAAAAAAGGTTTTGCCCGAAGAATTTTTCCTTGTAAGTGTTCTTAATCTCTCTAATATTCATCAATATATTGGTTGAAGGTAATTTTTATGGTAAAATATTAAAACATATTATTAAATTTAAACAACTTTCAAAAGTTTGAGGTTAGGAAATAAAATTTAGGGTATAAAAATTATTAGATTAAAAATTTCGTTGATTATACCCAAAATATAATGATGAAGTGGGTAAAATAAATGTAACCTAAAAACTAATTATCAATTATATTATTTTTAATTCGATAATAAGTTATTTAGACGTTGTTATATTATTATATTTTTTGAGTGATTCCTATAACGTATCAGAAGTATATCATATTTATAATAAATGAGAGATAACGGTTTTGTTCAATATCCCAACACTCAATATAACAAATTTTAAATTTATTAACAGAACATTAAATTATAAGGTCAACTTCGACGTTGTACAATTTGAAAGCTACATGTGTTATAACACTAAGTAAAAAATAATTCATGATTAAGAAACACATATCGACAAAATTTAAATCCCCAGGAAGTAAAATAACAATTTCTACTCTTCAATCCCGGTTATGGAACTCAAAAAACCATGAGTTATTTTGTTTCTATATTGCCAATTTACTGGTTGAATGCTAAAAATAATATATTTGTAATAAGAATGAATAACCGATACATCCCATGTTGTCATCATGTATTAAATCCTCATACCATATTGCTGCGAATGCGATTTCCAACACTATTTATTCAATTTTGATTTCTTAGTAATTTAGAATCATTGTATGGACTAATGTTGCCTAGCAACGTTAATAATAAATCTTTATTGTGTTCACAATTTAAGCAAATTGTATACAATCGTCAATATATACATGTATGAAAATGAATTAAACTAATTAAAAGAAATCTATTTAAATGCAAGTCAATTCAGTCATTAAAAAGTTTTCAACTATGCTGATTACAATTTAGAACAGAACTAAAGGACTAGCCAATTTATTTCAATTAACTTCAAATTTAATCCTAGCGGCTCATTATAAACTCTTCAACAGAGTAGAACACCTGCGACACCAATATGTTTCTCAATCGAGCTTTGTATTTTTTAGGATCATTTAAATTTTTTATCTCATCAGGGAGCTTATTTATGAACCTTTCGCTAACCTCGGATGGTAGACGTTCGAACGTGGCAGTTCTGTGCTGTTGAATACGGAAGTTGTCCCGGCCTCTAGTCCCGTATTGGTGAACGTCCCTCCCTTGGACCAACTCACACTTGAATCGCTGTACAGAGCAACCTCAAGGATATAGAGATAGGGCAAAGTCAGCATTTCAAGCTCATTAAAGGAATTTTTACATGAATCTCTGAATTTCAATGTTGAAATTAGTCGGACCTCTTTCTTTTGAATTCTAAATACTCTTTCAAATTTGTATTTAGAACAGCTGCCCCACAGTCTCAGCCCGTATGTTATATGAGGATATACAAGGCCAATATAGGCCGTTCTTAGTAAGTCTAAGGAGCAAAACTTGGAGAGATTTCTTAAAGCATAAATGCCCGAAGAAACCTTTGAACAGATGCTTTCTATGTGATCGTCCCATGTCAGGCCTCGATCACGGCACACCCCTAGGAACTTGGTAGAATCATTTTCCTCTAGGAGGACATCATCCACCATCACAGCAACGCAATTCTCGGGCTCATATTGCCAAAAGCAAAAATTTAACACATTTGAATTGGAACTGTTCGCTCTTAGGTTCAGTGTTGAGAAATACTGAATACATGAATTCAGTTCTAAAAAAGTATTGATTTCTAATAAATTGGTTCTTTGTTTTAGCTTTGAAAAAGAGCGTTGTATCTTCAGCTTATTGAACCATTTTACCTGTTAAGAGCGACGAATATGTTAACCCGTTGACGTACACAATAAATAGTACTGGTCCAAGGACAGATCGTTGCGGGACACAATAGGCCATTTTTACTTTTTTTGACAGGGAATTTGCAATCTGCACACACTGGCTCCTATCTCTGAGATAAGGCGAAAGCCATTCGTAAACTCGAACACCACATGTCATCAACTGGCACAACAATGTCTCATTATGTACACAGTCGAATCAGATCGAGGAATATGCGTAACACATGTTCCCGTCTCTCCAGTCCATCGACAACGGTTTCGATTAAATTTGTGACGGCATCGATAGTGGATTTGTTTTTTCTGAAGCCGAATTGATGAGAACAAAGAAAATCAAAACGCTCAAATAACCCTTCTAATCTCGACAGAAAAAGCTTTTCAAAAATTTTGCTTATGACTAGAAGGATTGAAATAGGACGATAGTTGCTTGCAAGGCAAGGATCGTCTTTTTTGAAAATTAGCGTGACTTTCGCTGTATTCAGGGTGGAATGAAAAATGCCTTGAGCGAAAGACATGTTAATCAAATTTTTTGGTGGAGTCAAAATGTGCTTAAAGCAGCGTTTTAAGCAGCCACATAGACATGCTGTTAATGTCAAATGAATGTTTTGGTTTGCATCTCTGTATCAGACGAGACACCTCCTCCTCATTCACTGGAGACAGTGCCATGGAAGAGACCAGTCCCATCAATGACACATAGTTGGAGCTAACGAATTTCAAATGCTTTCATATCTTTGGTGACAACTGTATAGCGAGTCACATGTACAAACAGGAAGTAAAATTTAACAACCCGATCTACATAGGATTTTCAGTTCTTGACCTATCAAAATTGCTAATGTACGAGTTTTATTACGACAAATTAAAGAAGTTTGATCCAGATTTGAATATGTGTTACATGGATGCAGACAGTTATTTCCTAGAATTGAAACAAAGTCCTTATAAAATTATTAAAGAAAATATTGATGACTTTGACACGAGCGATTATCCAAAAGATCATGAATGTTTCACTAGCAAAAACAAGAAAGTCATAGGAAAATTCAAAGACGAGCTAAATGGTGAAATATTAGAAAAATTTTGTGGATTGAGATCGAAAATGTACTCGTACAAATATCTAGACAAAAATCCAGTAAGATGTAAAGAAATTAAGTGAAGCGTTGTAAATAAAACAATAACTATCGAAAACTTGAAGAAATGTTTGTTTAAAGATAAAGAAAGAATTGAGGGAGATGACAGTTATCAAAAGCTATAAACATGAGTTGTACACCGTTACTATAAACAAGTTAGCACTGAACGATAAAGATGATAAGAGAATTGTCCTAGAAAATAAGATCGATACAGTACCATATGGCTACAATAATGAACATGAATTAAATAAAGTTGGAAACTTTGACGTATAAAGGGAAGATAATTTTATTCACTGTCACAAATGTAAAAAGAAAACGAAAAAAATTTATTCTAAGATTGTTCAAACTCAAAACGGGTTGTATAGGATTGCAGCAAAATGTTCAAAATCTAAAACAGATACGAGTAAATTTATAAAGAATCCTTATGAAAAACAAGTAAAGAAAGAATTGAAGAACAAAGAGGAAATAGAGATTGAAGCTAGAGAAATTCATGCACCTGTACGAAAGAAATTAAAAAAGAGAAAGGTTATAACATTAGGAATTGATGATTTATGGGCAGGAGATTTAGTTATAATGGCTAGTTATTCGGATCAAAATGATGGATTCAAGTATATGTTAAATGTTATTGGTACTTTCACAAAATATGCTTGGTCAAGAGCGATTAAAATAAAAAACGGCAAGGATGTTTCATAAGCTTTCGAAGATATAGTAAAATATGCGATAAAGATCAATCATAAACCTCCAAATCTTCTTCATACAGATAAGGGTTTAGAGTTTAAAAATAAAGAATTTAACGATGTTTTGAGTAAATATAACATTAAGATTTATCATACTGAAAACGAAGAGAAATCAAGTATTGTAGAGAGATATAACAGAACTCAAAATGATAGAATTAAAGTTATTTTTGAGATTAATAAAAACTTTAAATGGATTGATATTCTTCAAAAAATAGTCTCAAATTATAATAATACTGTTCATAGCAAGATCAAAATGGCACCTAAAGACGTAGATAGAGATGCTGAAAAGGAGTTATTACAGACAGTTTTCAAGTATATTCCACCAGAAATTCACACGAAAACTAAATTTAAAGTCAATGATCATGTAAGAATTGTTAGTAAAAAACAAAAATTTTCGAACAAATATAAGAATAATAATAATAATAATAATAAATCTTTATTGTGTTCACAATTTAAGCAAATTGTATACAATCGTCAATATACATGTATTAAAATGAATTAAACTAATTAAAATAAATCAATTCAAATGCAAGTCAATTCAGTCATTAAAAAGTTTTCAGGTATGCTGATTACAATTTAGAACAGAAACTAAAGGACTAGCCAATTTATTTCAATTAACTTCAAATTTAATCCCAGCGGCTCATCATAAACTCTTCAACAGAGTAGAACACCCTCGACACCAATAGGTTTCTCAATCGAGCTTTGAATTTTTTAGGATCATTTAAATTTTTTATCTCATCAGGGAGCTTATTTATGAACCTTACGCCAACCTCGGATGGTAGACGTTCGAACATGGCGGTTCTGTGCTGTTGAATACGGAAATTGTCCCGGCCCCTAGTCCCGTATTGGTGAACGTCCCTGCCTTGGACCAACTCACACTTGAATCGGCAGTACAGAGCAACCTCAAGGATATAGAGACAGGGCAAAGTCAGTAATTAAAGCTCCCTAAAGGAATTTTTTACATGAATCTCTGAATTTCAATTTTGAAATTAGTCGGACCGCTTTCTTTTGAATTCTAAATACTCTTTCAAATTTGTATTTAGAACAGCTGCCCCACAGTCTCAGCCCGTATGTTATATGAGGATATACAAGGCCAAAATAGGCCGTTCTTAGTAAGTCCAAGGAGCAAAACTTGGAGAGATTTCGTAAAGCATAAATGCCCGAAGAAACCTTTGAACAGATGCTTTCTATGTGATCGTCCCATGTCAGGCCTCGATCAAGGCACATCCCTAGGAACTTGGTAGAATCATTTTCCTCTAGGAGTACATCATCCACCATCACAGCAACGCAATCCTCGGGCTCATATTGTCGAAGGCAAAAATTTAACACATTTGATTTGGAACTGTTCGCTCTCAGATTCAATGTTGAGAAATACTGAATACATGAATTCAGTTCTAAAAAAGTATTGATTTCTAATTGGTTTTTTGTTTTAGCTTTGAAACAGAGCGTTGTATCGTCAGCGTATTGAACCATTTTACCTGTTAGGAGCGACGAATTCAACCCGTTGACGTACACAAGAAATAGTACTGGTCCAAGGACAGATCCTTGCGGGACACCATAGGCCATTTTTACCTCTTTTGACAGGGAATTCGCAATCTGCACACACTGGCTCCTATCTCTGAGATAAGACGAAAGCCATTCGTGCGGCAGACCCCGAACACCACATGTCTTCAACTGGCACAACAATGTCTCATGATGTACACAGTCGAATGCTTTGGAAAGATCAAGGAATATGCTTAGCACATGGAACAATTGGTCAAGAGAAATCTTTGTGATTTATCAAATTAATAACACAGATCCTGTAACTTATGGTATAACAGATTTAAATAATGAAGAAATAACTGGAAGTTTTTCAGAATATGAATTGAGAAATTCAAAGCTTTAAAATTTTTTTTTCTATAAAAATGGAGTCTCAAAAGAAATGTAAAATATGTCTAGAATTTAGAGTTTTTGAAGAATTTTCAAAAATAAGAATACCAGAGATATGTTATACTATTATTGTAAGGATTGTAATAAGAAATATAAAAAAGAATTATATGATAAAATGGAAAAATTATCCCTGGAAGATAATGAATGCACACGGTGTAAAATAGTTAAGAATATTTCTGAATTTAACAATTGGCATTATAGTAAAGATAAAAAACAATCATACTGTAAAGAATGTATTGGATAAATCTTTGCTGGACCAGTTCATTGCGTATGCGGAAGAGAAATTCAACAATTCTATAATCTTAAAAGACATTTACATAAAAAATATCATAATTCAGGATTTTAGTAAAATGTATTAACATTTTCATCATGCAATTTAGATATGTTATAAATCAGTCGAGATTCAGTCATATTTGTGGTAAAATGATTTCCGTTGCATAAAATATTTAAAGATTCTTTCATTTGATTATAAAGATTCTTTAATTTGATTATAAAGATTTACACTATTTGGATCACCATGTCTTAACAAAATTTCCATTTCTTGGTAATCAATTCTAACTTCTTTCAATCTTTTTGGTATTTCTCTTTTTGAGCCCTGATAACATAATAAGGATATTCCCACATATGATTCTTCTTAATTAACACAAAAACATGGTGTTTTTTCTTATCAAAATCTTTACATTACCATCCATCTCTTCATTAATTCTATTAGCAATTCTTGATTCTCTATTTAAAATGATTTCATTTGACCTGAAATTTGTAACTGTTTTTACTTCATATTTTAACTGCTTATTTTAGTTTTTGAGTTTCTACTCACCAAATTTTCTAATGGAGGGTAAAACTTCTTTCGTAACCCACTTTTGATAGGTTTTCGCCTCTTCTTTGTTTGATCTCAATATTAGAGAATATAGACCAGATTCATTAACTGAAAATGGTGTCAGGATGAAGATTTTGTAAGAGGTAATGGCATAGCCCCTTGTAATTTATATATTTAAAACCCATTTTATCATCATTATCGACATTTATTCTTGCTTGTCTGGTATTATCATACTCTAAAATTTCTGCAAAATCTTTAGGTTTTAACCAAATTTCATCAAAAAAGCTCCAATAGTTCTCGAGATATAAGAGTTTTAAAGATAAGGGATAATTGGGGTAGATTTCGAAAATTTTGTTATTTTCATGAAATTTTAAGTTGAACTCGCTTGTTTTTGAAGTTTCAGATTTTTCTGATAATTTTTCTATGAATATTAAGAAATAGGGGATGATTTCACCCTTATGGATAAGTTAAGTCGAAAGAGTTAAGTATTTACTATATGTGTACCAAATTTCATTAAAATCGGTTCAGTGGTTTCTGAAATATAAAATTATTAATAAACTTGTAAACTAGCACTCCTAATTGTAAAAGTGAGAACAACTTATATAGCAGACATATAGCTTATAACTTTCGAGAATCTCCGTAGCTCAGTTGGTAAGACGCTTGCCTTCAAAGCCTGAGGTTCTGGGTTCAAATCCCAGAGCTTCAGGCGCGCTTTTTATTGAGGGAGACATGGTTGTCGTTAAGTGGTTGGGGACAAGACAGTCTTTACATGAGTGGCCATAGCGTAATGACTATAAATAGAACAAGCCGAGTAATGATAACTGTGGTTGGCGCGCCATTTGCTTCCTCACCTTTCCACTTCATTCCTTAATTCCTTCTCTTCCTTAATTCGTTCATTACATTCATCATTCACATCGTTCATTAATACAACATTACACTTACAAAACACCCGACACAAATTCCCTAATTGTTTCTCTCCATCAACTTCTACACACACAAAATTGAGACTTGAACAAAAAAAATCGAGAGTCCAAGACCCGAATAAAATGCTCCTAGCCATTCACTTGGTTGGACAGTAGCAGTGCAGGGCCAAGTCTCTAAACAATAGACACCGTAGAAGTTGAATGTGATGTGATTCCCCATAGCGTAAACACGCACACTAACAACACTACACCAAAAACACAATCATTCATTTTGTTAAAATACTTAAAATCACGAAGTAATATGGTTAAATTTGTCTTAAATGTCTTTCATTATATCGTAATGAATTGCCGAATGGCAAACGCTTCTTTTTCCTTCGTCAGAATCACACACACACATGATATCTGTTTCGTAAATGTTTTTTTCCATATAATTTATCCCAATCTACAACAAAAGCTTGATCTCTTATAAATTCCTTTGATAAATCTTGTTGTTTACAAAGACTTGTTAAAAAACTGGCTGTATTCATATTCCTTGGCCAGTATGGATATTGTCTTCTGAACATTTCAATAAATAAACAATGAAATTTAGCATAAAAGCGATGAAAAATGTCAGATTGTTGGTGTTTTAGTTTATTTTGTAAACACCGTAATATTTTTCTTATTTTTCTATTATTTAATTTAAAATATCCTATTACATTTAACATATTTATACTATCTAAGTTGTCTGTAATAAATTGCATTGAACACTTTTTAGTACTTAAAAGTTCTCTGAATTCGTTTTCATTTAAGGATTCGTTTTCACTTAAGGAAAATATCAACATTTGTGTAACATATTTAGGTAATTCAAAGAAGTCTTTATAACTATTTCCTGTGGTAAGTTCTTTAAATGCTAGAAACTGAAGTGATTTTGGAGAGTTCCATGTTGTTTGATGACTATTTAGTAGAATAGATTTTTTATTATTTGCTAAATTCATATTATTCTCTTTCATTCCCTCTAAAACTTCAAACATATATTCTTTCGCTGATGAAAAATTTCGATTTCTTCCGGAATAATCTATGTAACCGTACACAAAATATCCTAAACAGTTGAATAATAAAATAAAATCATTTCTTTTTATCTCGGTAGTTGAAATATAAACATAAACATTTGCGCTGAAAAATGAATATCTCGGCAGAGTTAGTTCCTTAATTTCCATGTATAATAAAAAATATTTTTATATAAATGAATGAAGTGTATAATGCCAACTGTTACAAGTGTTATAATAGAGGAGAAATTATTGATAAAAGATATTTAGTTTGTAGAGATTGTAATTTAATTTTGTATGAAAGATCTAAACCTAAGAAAAAAAAACAAATTAACACATTTGAATAATCTGCTTAGAAAATTGCAATATGTTGGTAAAAAGCAAACGAAATCTGTTACAAAATTTAGAAAAAAGAATGAAAAATTCGAATTATCTATTGTAAATATTGAAAAAATCAATATGTTATTTGATGAATATATCAGATTTGTTGGTTTAAATACACACATTTATTATGAAACGATATTACCTGTATTTTTTCATTATCTGGATGTTGAATTTGGCCAGAAATCCTCGATTATTTTATAGTACACTTGAAAGAGAGATGTAATCAACCTCGTGAAACATTGAAGATGTTGGCAATTCCCTCGACTTCTCGAGTGATTGTTAGCAAATTCCATCATTTCCGTTTATAAGTTTTGATTTATAGTTTATTCGTAGCAGATTTGACAACATTAGTAATAGATTTTACATTGAAACTGCTTAAGAAAGTAGAAGCAAACCGCTATAGATTCGATTATATTTATTCGTGATTCCTCAGATTCATTTATGGTTCACTAGAGTAGATATATATAAGCCGGTTCTGGGTCGCTTTTGGAGACGAACGAATGTAGATTCGGTTAATTTTTCATTGAAATTTGCTGTGTTATTTCTCAGTTTCCTTTATGGTGCTTTGAACCGGACTTTACATGGAATTTCCGTTCGTCTCTAAAAGTGGTCCAGGATCGGCATATATATATATATATATATATATATATATATATATATATATATATATATATCTACTTCTATATACTCGTATTTATATATTGTAATGAGTTCATGAGTTGTAAAGTTACAATTTATATGGAACGACACTGACTCATTGCCATTATGCATTCAATATCCTAATTTAATATTATCCATCTATTTTAATGCACTCTCTGATTATTATGATATAGCCAAAGTTGAAATCAAGCAAGTGTTATATTTCATTCCTACAATTAATTATGTTTAAAACCATATAAAATAACAAGTAATGCATTTCTTATTAGATTATACAACAATTAAACATATTTAAATAGCTTTAATAATAATCAAACTCGCATGAAGTTTACACATTTA
The DNA here is from genome assembly GCF_021130785.1 of Homalodisca vitripennis. Taxonomy (NCBI): domain Eukaryota; kingdom Metazoa; phylum Arthropoda; class Insecta; order Hemiptera; family Cicadellidae; genus Homalodisca; species Homalodisca vitripennis. The sequence continues at coordinate 62,508,839 of NC_060214.1, forward strand.
TTATGTATCACTTCCATACATTTATACCCAACTACGTTGCAAGTTTGTATTACAGTTTTACAACTAATACTCACCCCTGATGTTTCTCAATATTGGCACATCGACGCAGTAGACCCAGCACTATCAGTACCAGCTTAAGTATCACTATCAGTTGTCAACGGCGGCCGGAACACCCCCTCTTCTTATCCTTCTCCCTCTGTACCGTTTTACTGGCACATAAGGGGTTAGCTTTGAAATTTAAGTTTTGTGAAGGTTCAAAAAAGGAAACGTAAAACTTCTGAAAATAATACAGTTCAAACTAAAATAAAACTTATTCTTGAAAATAATCACTGGATTTAAAATTAAAATAAAAACTTCTTGATTACTTTTAAGTTTAAACTTGTAATATATTTGACACTCAAAACAATTTTCAAAGTTCTCACAGCTTGTATTTTATTCAATTTTCAAAATTCAAAGTTTTCACACTCTAATCTGATCTGGCAATTCTTCATTTTAATTTATCTTCAAAATTCAATTTTATTCTGTTCCTAATTTCTTTACTTTACTTTAAATATAAAATATATTTCTATAATAAAATTTATTCTGTGTTAGAGGATATTAAAATTACTTCTTTTCAGTGTTAGAGAATTAAATTGCTGAAAACATCTGTAACAACCACGAAACTCTTTTAGTATTTTTTTACATAAAATTCAATATATATGTGCTCACTGGACCAACAAGTTTTATATTGCACAGATCAAAAGGACAAGTTCCTAAATTCCCATTAAATTTAATTCTCACAATATTTATTTCCCCAAGATTATTCAAAATAACTAAGAATGAATATTGACTGGACTCCAGTTAAAAGTTCACTTACCAGCAGGTTCGATGACGATTAGCAAGAAACAAATCTAAACAATTTTCAAAGGCTTTAATCGTTACCACTACTACACATCAACTAAGACGGGAAGTACGGCACGTCTACCTCACCCCACCTCTCAATTTCGTTATCAAACTATCCCATCTGCGATGCGCGCCTCGCTGATAGAAGGCTTTTTTGTACTGTCCAGTCCTTATCATTCTTCAGGGCCTACTCCTTCCACCGGTAATCCAATTACCCGAGAATTACTATTATTTGATACAATCGGTACACCTCAACTGCTTTGAGGTATAACAGCACAACAGCATCCTTGTTACTTGTGTTGAGTAACATATACATTTACATGTTCTAGTGTCTAAATATTACGTCAAAGTCAAAATGTATTTATTTCTTCATAAAAAAAAACATTTACATCTAGTTTACATACATTTCCTTAGGTGAAATAAAATATACTACAATAACTAATTACGTTGCTGTAAAACTCTATAAAATAAAACTTAGAAATCAATTCCCAAACTAAGTAAAAACTGTGTTTTGAGAATGAGTCCTGTAATGTACCGCATTGCCACTTAATATTTTATTGCAGCTTAATTACAACAAAATAAAAAGAATTTCTATAAAAATAATTAGAAATTCTGTAAAAATAAATATAGAAATATTAGGAAACTAAAATTATTATTTGATTATGTTTTTAATAATTTAAAAAGAATATACTAAAGATTTGTTTGGTTATATGGGAGAAGGCTATGGCAGTTGCAACCCTCCCACCCCCAGCCCCCTCCTAATGACTCGTACGTCCCCAATCACTCACACTCACATACATCCAATACACACTACTCGAACAGCGAACACACACACACACACCCACACGCACACCCACACACACACACACACACACACACACACACACACACACCGCACACACTCATACACGCTAGCGCACAATGACAACACATTTGTACTAAGTTAGGTCGAAAGTTAAGTTTATATTTGTTTTTTTATCTATAGATTGATGTTATAATTTGTTCAGTTCTGTCCCTTCCAACCTCCAGTAACCATGTATTAACTTTCTTTTTATATGTCGTGCTTGTATAAAAGTTGTTTTGCTATAGGTCTTCAGGTAAATTTCTGTATAAATAGTGGGCTATAATGAACGCATTAGTGGTCGAGTAAGTTCTTAAAAGTCTTGGTATTCGTATTCCAACATTGTCCGCATTTCTAGTGTTGTACTCGTGAGTTATTTCGTCAAAGATTTCTTCGAATCGCTTGTGTACATGCATCAACAATTTTCCAACAAATAACTGTCGTATGTCAAAAACTTTTAAGTTGTCAAAAACAGCATCTGTAGGGTATCGCCTATTTACTCTTAGAGCTGCTTTAACTATTGCCTTTTGTGTAACTAATAACGGTTGTAGAACTGTTTTGTACGCTCCACCATATGCTATCAGTCAATTTTCTAAAATAGACCATACATAAGCGCAATAGGCCATTCTAATTCCCTTTAAATTTAAAAAGTGACTAATTTGTCTAAATGCATAAATAAATGTTCTAAGTTTTTATTTAAATAATCTATATGTTCTGTCCAGCTTAACTCGCGATAAAAAAACACCCAGATATTTATAACTCGTCACACTTTCAATTTCCTCACAATTACACGTTGTGTTGTCGAAATTTCCACAACTATGCAGTTTAATGTTTTGGATAGGTGTGTCTCCTCTGTCTCTTAATGATATCGGCAGGAATTTTGTTTTTGGAACATTAAGTGTGAGTAGGTTGTGGTCTAGCCATTTTTTAACAGACTCAAAATCTTTGGAGGCCTTGCCCCTCACTTCTTCCCAACTCTTACCATCAAAGAATATCGCTGTATTATAGCCAAAGAGATAAAGCTTACCCGTTATATTTATTTTAGCAAGGTTATTCGTGTATATGAGGAATAATGTGGGGCCGAGCGTACTTCCTTGAATGACGCCGTAATCTATGGTGGTTTCCCTACTATTGATGCCATTAATTGTAACAAACTGTTTCCTATTTTCTAGATAAGATTTAAACAAATTTAATGAATTTACTTTAACGCCAATTAACTCTAACTTACGTAGCAGTTTGACCCTATCTACCGAATCAAACGCCTTTGCGAGATCCAGAAACACCAACAGACAACGCCTGTTGCTACTAACAGCCTCGTTGATATCTTTATTCAAACAAAAAAGAGCGTCTGCAGTGATTCTTGATTTTCTGAAACCATACTGCGAGTCTGTTAAAATATTATTATTATTTAAATATTCATTTAACTGTTCGTTTACTATCTTCTCAATTACCTTAGTGAAAACGCTCAATAATGATATAGGCCTGTAGTTAGATTTGATTGTAAATTCATTAGATTTATAAATTGGTACCACTTTAGCAATTTTGAACGCGTTGGGGACATATGCATACAGTGACTCGAATGTGGTTCTTCTTGCTTGGACCAGTGTATGTATGTATGTCTGTATTTATGGTTTACTCGAAATTAAACTAATCACGGCTAATATAATTAACAACATTATAATATTACACTATTATGTTTCTATTTCTTCCTTCTTAAAATTTTGCTACAAGTCATGTCATATAGTGTGCTATTTACATTGAATTATTTATCGAAGTATACACAACACAAAAATGAAATTAGCATGGGAATAAAGAGTACTTTAAACAGTTGTACAACAGGTTATCTAAACTCGGCACGAGTACCAGTAAACACCCTGAACACATTAATTCTCGTCCCATAATTTGATCATGGCTTGCAACCATTTAATTTAAGTATTTTGTTCAAATCTTTGTGAACTGTAGACTTATGGATGTACACCTCAACACCTCGTTTTGAAAAAACTCTTTTTAAATAAGTAAAAAACTGTTTTGAATGTTCCCGGTGGTAAAATCGCAGGTTTTTAGCCTACCTACCCAACTTTTTTCGAATAAGCTACCTTTCCTTCAACTTCTTATCCCATCAATAAATGCAGCATCTGAGGAATTTCTATTAGCACCTAACTCTCGAGTTGCAATGGAATCACAGATTTACAATTCCTTAACCACAAAATCCACTGAATTTATCTTTGCAAAGTTCTCATGATGAATGTTTTAATTAAAATGCTAACCCCACGGCATTAATATATGACATCATTGGGTAACTCAAAGAATGAAAACTAGAAAATAGTAAAGCTTTGCTAATAAACCTTGTAATTGAAGTTTAACTTTTAGTGATAATGACGGTAGTGTTTGCAAAAAACATAGAATTTAGATTGTAAATTTACAAACATTGTACCGTTTTACTGGCACATAAGGGGTTAGCTTTGAAATTTAAGTTTTGTGAAGGTTCAAAAAAGGAAACGTAAAACTTCTGAAAATAATACAGTTCAAAACTAAAATAAAACTTATTCTTGAAAATAATCACTGGATTTAAAATTAAAATAAAAACTTCTTGATTACTTTTAAGTTTAAACTTGTAATATATTTGACACTCAAAACAATTTTCAAAGTTCTCACAGCTTGTATTTTATTCAATTTTCAAAATTCAAAGTTTTCACACTCTAATCTGATCTGGCAATTCTTCATTTTAATTTATCTTCAAAATTCAATTTTATTCTGTTCCTAATTTCTTTACTTTACTTTAAATATAAAATATATTTCTATAATAAAATTTATTCTGTGTTAGAGGATATTAAAATTACTTCTTTTCAGTGTTAGAGAATTAAATTGCTGAAAACATCTGTAACAACCACGAAACTCTTTTAGTATTTTTTTACATAAAATTCAATATATATGTGCTCACTGGACCAACAAGTTTTATATTGCACAGATCAAAAGGACAAGTTCCTAAATTCCCATTAAATTTAATTCTCACAATATTTATTTCCCCAAGATTATTCAAAATAACTAAGAATGAAATATTGACTGGACTCCAGTTAAAAGTTCACTTACCAGCAGGTTCGATGACGATTAGCAAGAAACAAATCTAAACAATTTCAAAGGCTTTAATCGTTACCACTACTACACATCAACTAAGACGGGAAGTACGGCACGTCTACCTCACCCCACCTCTCAATTTCGTTATCAAACTATCCCATCTGCGATGCGCGCCTCGCTGATAGAAGGCTTTTTTGTACTGTCCAGTCCTTATCATTCTTCAGGGCCTACTCCTTCCACCGGTAATCCAATTACCCGAGAATTACTATTATTTGATACAATCGGTACACCTCAACTGCTTTGAGGTATAACAGCACAACAGCATCCTTGTTACTTGTGTTGAGTAACATATACATTTACATGTTCTAGTGTCTAAATATTACGTCAAAGTCAAAATGTATTTATTTCTTCATAAAAAAAAAAACATTTACATCTAGTTTACATACATTTCCTTAGGTGAAATAAAATATACTACAATAACTAATTACGTTGCTGTAAAACTCTATAAAATAAAACTTAGAAATCAATTCCCAAACTAAGTAAAAACTGTGTTTTGAGAATGAGTCCTGTAATGTACCGCATTGCCACTTAATATTTTATTGCAGCTTAATTACAACAAAATAAAAAGAATTTCTATAAAAATAATTAGAAATTCTGTAAAAATAAATATAGAAATATTAGGAAACTAAAATTATTATTTGATTATGTTTTTAATAATTTAAAAAGAATATACTAAAGATTTGTTTGGTTATATGGGAGAAGGCTATGGCAGTTGCAACCCTCCCACCCCCAGCCCCCTCCTAATGACTCGTACGTCCCCAATCACTCACACTCACATACATCCAATACACACTACTCGAACAGCGAACACACACACCCACACGCACACCCACACACACACACACACACACACACACACACACCGCACACACTCATACACGCTAGCGCACAATGACAACACATTTGTACTAAGTTAGGTCGAAAGTTAAGTTTATATTTGTTTTTTTATCTATAGATTGATGTTATAATTTGTTCAGTTCTGTCCCTTCCAACCTCCAGTAACCATGTATTAACTTTCTTTTTATATGTCGTGCTTGTATAAAAGTTGTTTTGCTATAGGTCTTCAGGTAAATTTCTGTATAAATAGTGGGCTATAATGAACGCATTAGTGGTCGAGTAAGTTCTTAAAAGTCTTGGTATTCGTATTCCAACATTGTCCGCATTTCTAGTGTTGTACTCGTGAGTTATTTCGTCAAAGATTTCTTCGAATCGCTTGTGTACATGCATCAACAATTTTCCAACAAATAACTGTCGTATGTCAAAAACTTTTAAGTTGTCAAAAACAGCATCTGTAGGGTATCGCCTATTTACTCTTAGAGCTGCTTTAACTATTGCCTTTTGTGTAACTAATAACGGTTGTAGAACTGTTTTGTACGCTCCACCATATGCTATCAGTCAATTTTCTAAAATAGACCATACATAAGCGCAATAGGCCATTCTAATTCCCTTTAAATTTAAAAAGTGACTAATTTGTCTAAATGCATAAATAAATGTTCTAAGTTTTTATTTAAATAATCTATATGTTCTGTCCAGCTTAACTCGCGATAAAAAAACACCCAGATATTTATAACTCGTCACACTTTCAATTTCCTCACAATTACACGTTGTGTTGTCGAAATTTCCACAACTATGCAGTTTAATGTTTTGGATAGGTGTGTCTCCTCTGTCTCTTAATGATATCGGCAGGAATTTTGTTTTTGGAACATTAAGTGTGAGTAGGTTGTGGTCTAGCCATTTTTTAACAGACTCAAAATCTTTGGAGGCCTTGCCCCTCACTTCTTCCCAACTCTTACCATCAAAGAATATCGCTGTATTATAGCCAAAGAGATAAAGCTTACCCGTTATATTTATTTTAGCAAGGTTATTCGTGTATATGAGGAATAATGTGGGGCCGAGCGTACTTCCTTGAATGACGCCGTAATCTATGGTGGTTTCCCTACTATTGATGCCATTAATTGTAACAAACTGTTTCCTATTTTCTAGATAAGATTTAAACAAATTTAATGAATTTACTTTAACGCCAATTAACTCTAACTTACGTAGCAGTTTGACCCTATCTACCGAATCAAACGCCTTTGCGAGATCCAGAAACACCAACAGACAACGCCTGTTGCTACTAACAGCCTCGTTGATATCTTTATTCAAACAAAAAAGAGCGTCTGCAGTGATTCTTGATTTTCTGAAACCATACTGCGAGTCTGTTAAAATATTATTATTATTTAAATATTCATTTAACTGTTCGTTTACTATCTTCTCAATTACCTTAGTGAAAACGCTCAATAATGATATAGGCCTGTAGTTAGATTTGATTGTAAATTCATTAGATTTATAAATTGGTACCACCACTTTAGCAATTTTGAACGCGTTGGGGACATATGCATACAGTGACTCGAATGTGGTTCTTCTTGCTTGGACCAGTGTATGTATGTATGTCTGTATTTATGGTTTACTCGAAATTAAAACTAATCACGGCTAATATAATTAACAACATTATAATATTACACTATTATGTTTCTATTTCTTCCTTCTTAAAATTTTGCTACAAGTCATGTCATATAGTGTGCTATTTACATTGAATTATTTATCGAAGTATACACAACACAAAAATGAAATTAGCATGGGAATAAAGAGTACTTTAAACAGTTGTACAACAGGTTATCTAAACTCGGCACGAGTACCAGTAAACACCCTGAACACATTAATTCTCGTCCCATAATTTGATCATGGCTTGCAACCATTTAATTTAAGTATTTTGTTCAAATCTTTGTGAACTGTAGACTTATGGATGTACACCTCAACACCTCGTTTTGAAAAAACTCTTTTTAAATAAGTAAAAAAACTGTTTTGAATGTTCCCGGTGGTAAAATCGCAGGTTTTTAGCCTACCTACCCAACTTTTTCGAATAAGCTACCTTTCCTTCAACTTCTTATCCCATCAATAAATGCAGCATCTGAGGAATTTCTATTAGCACCTAACTCTCGAGTTGCAATGGAATCACAGATTTACAATTCCTTAACCACAAAATCCACTGAATTTATCTTTGCAAAGTTCTCATGATGAATGTTTTAATTAAAATGCTAACCCCACGGCATTAATATATGACATCATTGGGTAACTCAAAGAATGAAAACTAGAAAATAGTAAAGCTTTGCTAATAAACCTTGTAATTGAAGTTTAACTTTTAGTGATAATGACGGTAGTGTTTGCAAAAAACATAGAATTTAGATTGTAAATTTACAAACATTCAATGAAAAAATTCAAAATTTACTTTATTACGTTTACAGTACTAAAACGGACGGTTATTTAAAAAGGTGTTTTCTAAAACTTTTCTGCGTAAGGGACACTTTGAGCTCTCATATATCCGTTACTAAAGGAAATACAAAAAATGCCAAGATTAAAAACAACTAAAATTTAAGATTGCTCACGATAATAAAACTCAACCTGTTCCTTACAAAACAAAGTTAAGTCAAATTGGAAAATGGTGGCAGTTCTGAAAAGTATGAAATACACTTTTTCAAATGTCTCTTAAAGCAACTAAAGATTTTCCGTATACGTATACCTTCATAGTTTCGTACTTTCTAATATTAAAAGGGAGGCCCATTTGTAAAACGCACACCCTGTATATTTATATAGTTCAATGTATCACTCATAGGCACTGTCCCTTTACATGTTCTATAAGCATTTTGCTAGGGTTTAAAGCCGCATCTATAGTGTCAGATTAGATAAGGGAGAGTAATAAAATAGTGGCGTGAAGCGGCAATAACTGTGGATAAGGTACGTGGTCTGAGTCCTGATTGAGCTTGGAGTTATAACCTTATTGTGGCTGCGAGTAGAACGTGGCGTCATTTAGAGTATATAAAGTCATGTGATGAACTGCAATACATCGATATTCAACTGTTCCTTGCTATTGGTTGGCTAGAAATAATACAACATAATTAGACATTGATACTACGTATGTTTTGAGAACGTCAATACAACTGCAGTGTTTAAATCGATATCTACATATCCGATGTTTTATTGGGTAGACGTGAATGACTCCTTTTCCAACTTTGAACACTCAAATCTTAAATCAATGTGTAAAAATAAACATTGATATATGATTTAATATAAACTCCCATATTAATTTTGTGCACTGTAACGACCTTATGTTTAGTCGTAGAACTACAAAAGATCTTTCATTATTAAAATTTAATTAATACGCAACTAAATTTTTTAGTTATTAAGGTTTTTCAGAATGATATCTCAATGTTTTTAAATTCTATTGTTGAAACATTAAAACAACTGTTTGCAACAGCACAATGTAAATTTTTCGGATGAGTATTAATTATAAGATTGTTTACGATTCTGTGATATGCATTTGAATAATTTTACTATGATTCACAGTTCACGTTTGGTATTAAAATATATTTGAATTATAATATATAACGATTAAAAAGTTAACCCTTTCACTACCACTGGGACACATATGTCCCGAGAGAATAAAAAAAATATGGACACTAAATGATGCTAAATTTGAGGGCAATTTTGTAATAGTCACTACAGGTGGGTATTTTCACTTTGCTGTAATTGGCACAATAACTTGCTGGAGCACTCAGTTTTTATTTCACTGTTGTTTTGTTCTGACCATGTGGTTGCACTTTTGAGGTTATGGTGTTGTTGTTTTTGCTAGTGACTGTTTAATTCAATATAGTGAGTTATTTTGTGTCCCTAATAGCTACAGATAACCGTACTGTATATACAATCAATTTGTTTATTGATTTATTTCAGTGAAACTTGTTTAATTTGCCATATTCTTGTCTTTTTTGTGCTGGGACACAGGTTGTCCCCGTGGTGTTTCAGTGCGGGACATATACGTCCCAGTGGTAGTGTAGGACCATGTCGCATTTAAATAGTAAAGACATAAGTAGTTTGCTAGAGTTTCATTCAAGTGAACCTGATAGACCTTCGGAAGGTGATTTGATGTATGATAGCGACAAAGACCCTGACTATAAACCTTCTGACTGTTCTGGAAGTGAATGTGAACAGTTTTTTGCTGACAGTGATAATGACGTTCACCAATCTGATTCTTCCGAAAAAAGTGATGACGCTTCTGAAAATCCAGCTGCTCAAAAACCTGATGATGCTGATGACGGTGGGCAGGTTTTCTAATGATCCTGGCGAGGGAACTAGCAACCAGCCGGACACTGCCGATAACAGTCATCAGGCCACTGCAGATTCTGGTGAAAGAACAGGTACCCAGCCGAAAACTAACAAGAAGAATAGAACGGAACTAGGTAAAAATAAGCCTGTAGGTAACGAGAGACCAAAAATCATTTGGAATAAGGTAAAACAAACTTTTAAACCTAGAAAATCCTTGCCAATAAAAGTTAGGCCTATAATTTTAGCTAAAATCAACAGAGGTTCAAAGGAAATGACAGTAGTTTTGGAAGTTTTCCCTAAAAGCCTTTTTATGTACATATCGCACTGCACAAATGAAAGATTATACATACTACAAAAACAAAAGAAAAAAAAATATAGCTAAGACAAATTATCATGAAATAATGGTTGTAATAGGCTGCGTTCTCATCATGTGCTACAATCGCTTACGAAACATATCTGACTACTGGTCCATGCAAGAATCCATGGGAAATGTAGCTATAAAGAAAGCTATATCAAGGAACAGGTTTCAGTTGTTGATGTCGAAGCTGTACTTCAACCTGCCAAACAAACCTGAGAATGCTACCAAGACTTATTATGTAGATGAATTAGTTTCTTGTTTGAAACATACTTTTCCTGAGGCAAGAACAGAAGCAACATTTCAAAGCATTGATGAATCAATGGCTAAGTTCAAGGGTAGGTCGACCATGAAACAATATGTTCCCTTGAAACCCATAAAGAGGGGCATAAAAATATGGGAAAGGTGCGATTCTGACACTGTCTATTGCTGTGACTTCAATGTTTATGCAGGTAAAGATCTTGAAAAAGTGGACGGTTCATTAGGTGAAAGAGTTGTGGGCAAACTTTCGTCAACTGTAAGAGGTGACAAGGAAGAAGTTGTGCTGTCATTTGATCGTTTTTTCACCTCAGTCAAATTGTTATGTGAAACACGCCATCCTAGTGTCGCAACTTGCATCGGGAACAGGGTAAATGTGCCTAAGTTTGAAAATAAACTTGAAAAATATGAGAGTGAATTTTTATGTTGTAAGGAAGGTGTAGTAGCAGTGTCATGGAAGGATTCTAAGCAGTTTGTTGTCCTGAGTAACTTACACTCAGACACTGTGACAACAGTCAAGAGAATGCAACAAAATGGAGAAAGAAAGGATGTTACATGCCCTGAAGCTATTGCTTTATACAATGAAATAATGGGAGGAGTTGATATTTCTGATCAAAAAGTAGGTGTGTACGATTTTGATAGAAAGTCAAAAAAATGGTGGAAAAAGGTGTTCTATAAACTTCTTCTAACATCAGTTGTCAACGCATGGATTTTGCACCAAGAAGTTCAACACAGGAAAACGTCTCTTCTGACGTTCATGGTGCCTCTAGCGGAACAGCTGCTCGCCGAAGGATCAACAAATACTTCAGTCAAAAGAAGAGCTAGCATTGGAAGAACATCAAAGAGAGTGAAAACAATGTCAAACGTCGGTACTCATTTGCCTGTGGAAGGACAGACCAGAAGAAGATGCAAGCGCTGCTCGGATCACCAGACAGAAAACCGAACAAAAACCATGTGCGCAGAATGTGACCTCCCACTTTGTAAAACGTGTTTTTCAATATATCACACTTAATTATGTAAAATGTATCTCTTCACGTATTTGTGCAATTTATTGGAATTGAATTTTCTTTTTATTTGTTGTAAAAAACATGTGTTTGAATAAATTACTAATTATTATTTACCTTATTGTTACCAATTACATACTTGTGTATACTACCAGTGGGACATATGTGTCCCGTGTTCATATACAACTGGGACACATATGTCCCAGCAAAAAAAATTAAAAAACGTCTGTAAAAAATAGTAAACGTTAGAAAAACAAATCTGAAAAAAATATTTCTTGCATAATTTGATATAACGAATTAATTAAAATCAAAATTTCAAAAATTTAAAAGTGGTAGTGAAAGGGTTAAGACGTCTAAACATCAATGTTGAACAAGCGAAAATACACTCTCTAAAATTATCTTTACTTCCACAAATTCATTTTATTTTCAGTCACATTATTATTTTAAAGACTTTAGATATAATTTGAAAAAATATAAGTGCGAAAATTCGAACTAAGTGTTGTAGTTAACCAAAACTAAAAGTTGATAAAGTTAAAATATTAGCGATTTTGACTACCCATGAATTGATATACGATATATAATACGATATAAACAAAACTATCCTCTATTTATTCTTCATTTTTACAGAAACACTACTGAAAAAGCTTAACTATACCGTCAGTATTTCGTAGTTTGGCTGATGGATGATGGATGTCTCTAGGGTATTCTTTAGATGATTAATAAAAGAAATAATTTATACGGATCGGAAACTATTTTACACACGTATAGAGCAAGAAATACAGCAATTAATAACTTTACAGAAACCTAAATCACTGGTAATTGTTTGAGACTGTAGTCAGACGCTAATTTTAGCAACATACCAACCCAAGTCTAAATAAAGCAAGAATTATTGGTGCCATTTTATAAATTTTCAGCGTTATAGTTGCTTATCGCCTGCATGGAGTGATGAAAATATGAAAATAGCGAATCAGAAGATATCTATGAGTAGGGCTACGAAAAGTATATAAAGAATATAGGAAATAAATAGTCACTGATAAGACCATATAGTCACTGATAAGAGCATATAGGCAATGACAAGAGCATATATTCACTGATAACAGAACATATATTCACTGATAACAGCTTATATTCACTGATTACTTTATATATACACTGATAACTTCATATAATATACTGATAGCAGCATATATTCACCGATAAGAGCATATATTCACTGATAACAGTTTATAATCACTGAAAATAAATAGTGAATGATAAGATAATGAAGTCACTGATAAAATCTTAGAGGGACTTATAAGAGCATATATTCACTGATAACAACATATAAAACCGATAACATCATATACTCAAATAAAAAAGTCACAGATAAGAGCATATACTCACTGATAAGAGAATATAGGAACTGATAAGAGCATATATTTACAGATAACAGCATATATAAACTGATAAAAGCTTATAATCACTAAAAATAAATAGTCAATAAAAAGAGAATGCAGTCACTGATAAGAGCATACAGGGACTAATAAGGGGATTAGAGGAATCCCGTACATTACAATTTCGAATACCTAAATTTTAAAATAACATTACAAAACAAAAAAAAAACCAACTAAGGCTTGGATTTAGATATCAGAGAAACCTTACTATATTTATAACTTGCCCAGCTTGATATCAATAAGTAACCGCTTTTTTGAAATGGAGGAAGGAATTCTTCCCATGTGTTACCAGGAGCCAAAACCCACAAGTTGAAGCTACTTAACAAATCTTGTCACTTGTGAGAAATATCTTATACAGTTTCCTCATATTCATCGCCATTTTCAAATTCTCAAAATATTACTTATTTCTTGATGTTTATTGATATTATTAACATTACTATAACTAATAAGTTGAAATCATATGTTAAGTTAAATAAATTGTAATATTTATTTATCCTTTTAGCATATAAAAAGAATATAAAAACTGATAACAGGATATATTAACTAGAAGAAATAGTCACTGATAAGAGCATATAGTCACTGATAAGAGAATATAGGCACTGATAAGAGAATATTTTCACTAATAACAGCATACATACACTGAATACAGCGTATATTCACTAAAAACAACATATATTCACTGAAAATAAATAATCACTGATAAGAGCATATAGGCACTGATAAGAGAATATAGGCACATATATAATATCTCATTTACAATGTACAAATAATATGTTTTTTTATAAAACATATTTGAGTTTCAGTGTGATATTATGATAATAAATTTGTCACGCACATTTCGCTCATACGAATTGTTGTTTATGAGTAGTTCAATAATTTGTGTTAATTACATCATGTTACATTACACCAATTTCACATTTGCGTATTCGTTAGGATGTTATAAGTAAACTTTTTTTACATGTTTTTACACAATATAAAAATTTGTATAACGATATTGTTTTGTTGGCATAAATGTTAGGCATTAAAAATACTCACAAATGCATCCGTGACTTTCACACAGACAAGTCCCATAATCGTCAATTTCTTATAATAAAGTTTTAGTAAATATAAATTGTTTAAGCATAAAAGTAGAATATAAAAATGCTGTACTCGTTCATATTAGTACTTCCGTGTCCCAGTCCATATTACTAAACACGAATGATCATGTAGTTAAACATCTACATTAAAGTTGTCGAAATGACTCAAAAAACTATTTTTTCAACATTATCGTTCTGAGCGATAAAAAATAGGCTCTTTTAGAATTTATTTATTAAAAAAGAAAAATATGTAATTATATTTAAATAAACTAAAATTAGTTTGAATATTTATAAACTACATATTTTACCTTAAAATGTTTGTTGAATGGAGTGATTAAAGTAAAATATGTATAAGAACAAGGGCAGTTGTAGGATCATGAGATCTATTTCATGATTACCGAACAATCCAGAGATTTTCCTTATGAGAAATTGATATTATTCCTTCTTTTACTTCCTTTGTCTCAACCTTTTTAGGTACTTATTTTTTCAATACATAAAATAAATATAGAACATAATTCATCATACAGGATAATTAAATCATATTAAAAGACCCCTAATATCTATGTTTCATTTTATAAAACAAATTATTCTATATTTCTTAGTATAAGTAACGTAAAGCGGGTAAAAGAACTATAGCAAGTAAATTTTACTTGTTTTCATTTTCAAAATTGAATCACATAAAAACATTTCCCTTCTTAAACATTAAGAGTAAACATAGATTTCATGCGCCATTGCCGTCATTAGAATTAAAATAAATATTCATTTAACTATAAAACTAACAATTTTGCAATTAAAATTGAAACAAATTATTGTATGATTATTATTTTTTAATTAAAATATTGATGTATAATTTTAATAATGGTAAACGCTTCTCCATCTTAAAATCGTAAAATAATAATTTGGCTCCATAGCTACGTTTTAGACGGACTTTCATAAATATTTACCAGCCTTTCAGAATAGCATTCTTTATTTACAAAGCGAGACATTTTAAGTTATTTTAAACAAAAGAAATACTTTAATTTTAACATTTCATAAAATGCATTTATTAAAAGTACTAAAATTAATACTCAGAAAATAAAAATTTAAAAATGATGTTTTGTATTTGTTTCATCATAGTGATTAGTAAGCAAACAAATTAAATTGGTCAAAAAAATAGTATAGTATTTTAAAAAATAATTTATAAATTTAACCAGCTTTAAACAAGTTTTAATTCTAAATTTTCCCTTAACAAATATTTAGTTTTAATTATGAATAGTGTGAGACAAATTTATTTACTTTTTATTTGTCATTTGGTATCAATAATAAAAAAGGATGTTATCTAAACTACCACATTAACCTTTCCTTTTCAGTAGGCAACTCTTAGGATAAGTAGAATTGGACATACAAAACGATATTTCAAACAAATACATGATGAATTCATTGTCATCTTTGTATCTTTTATGATCTGTAGATATTCACGGTGACCTAAATAGGATTTAGTAATTTATTACTACGAATTCAAGCTATACACTAGTAAGGGTCTCCTTAGATTCGTTTTGCACCACGTGTTTAAAGTAGATGCGTATATTTATAAAAATCAAGGTTGAACTGTTTCTTAATACAATTTGTACTCTCTTTAAATGTCCTTTGAAGTTGACAGTTGCAAAATAACATTCATTTTTAATTATAGTATTTAATCACAGTAGCTGTTCTGATGCGTAAAAACCTACACTTAATGAAATACTTCCCCTACTCGTTCGCAAAATTAAATATAATACCGTAACACAATCATGTTTGATGTAATTAGAGGAAACGAATATTTTCTCTAAGTACGGACAAGTAGTATTATTCAAACCTGTTTGCTGGGTGTCAGTGAATCGAGTTCCAAAGTAGAGCTTATTCTCGATTATTTAGCAACGATGGTTTATTTAAGAGTTGAAGCCTACAGATAATTCTTTTTAATATATCTTACCATATGATAAAATTTAATTTTTTGTTTAGTGAGTAAATTTTGGCAGCATCATTAAAATAATAGAAGTTGCAGGAAGAATGATACAAACGAGTGTTGAAATCAAATCTGTTCACCAAATTTTGTACCCAGTTAACCATAACAAGTTCATATAACATATAATCACATTAAGATGAGTAGGAAACAGACACCTGTTGTCGTAGCAAAATTACTTTAGGAAAGTTTTAAAACTCATTTTCTGCTAGAGTTGGTTAAAACACTTCGTGGTTTCCTTAAGGAAATGCATTTTGGTATCGTTTACCGCATGGGCAATCTGAAACAAGGACTATGGGAGTAGGGGATAGTTCTTCTATCATAAATAATAAGGATAAAGTATTGTGATTACTAAAAGTTAAACGCAGTGTACTTTTATTTTTACTCTTCTGCAAAGAAATATTAGTGCAGTTGAATGTAATTGGATATAATTTATCCCATAGAATCTCGTTATAACATATACTGTAATGTAATATAATGTAAAAATGAACAAGTTCCTATAATGTAGTAAGTCTTATTGCCGTTATCTATAAAAGTTATTTTAATTGTGAAATTGAGAGTTGGAAGTCTTTTAGCCGTCATTTAATTTAAGTTTAAAACTGCTGTGGTTTCAAATTTGTTTTTGAATAGTACAGTTTTATCTCGTGCAAAAAGAAATTTTTGTGATGTAAAAATTTTCTTGACACCAGTAAAATATAAACTAATTCAATCTTTCAGTGTTTTAACTTATTTTTAAATATGTGTAATGAAATCGAGATTTTAAAATATTACGTTTTTCTTCGGCCAACAACTTTAAAACGGTAAAATATTTATTTCATTTTTTTTTTAATTTAAAACCATGTATCAAGTGCTACAATTTTTTATTTAAAAATTGTAATATTAAAACGGCCACCTCTACTTTTTGCATAAAATCATATAACTGAATTATTTTTTTTTTACGCGAACTAGGAATTTTTTTTATTTGTTACAGAATTATTTATTCTTCCGATATATGTTCCATAATGGATATATATGTTCTAATTTATAGCATTAGGCTTTAATCATAAATTTTAATAAATTACGGTAATCTCGATTAAAGACAATAAAAGATAGTGCTATTACAATTAATTCCTACGTTTAATTTTTGAGATAGGTGGACACATATAATAGAATCTTTAGATGCAATTATCTGATATTTCAACAAACCGTATTTCGGAAGATTGCTTTTGCTAGCGGGTTGTTATAGATGACCTATCAGTTTTCAAAACATAACCTCTGTGTTTAGTTTCAATTACACTCCTGGATTGTTTTATTAAATACACGAATAATAGACAGTGTTTAAAGGTCTGTTTTACGAAATATATAGGCTTGGAAAGCTCATTAACTTTTAAGCTTTTCATTATTTAAAGTATAAGCGATGTACATTATATTTAATGTACGAACAAGCTTTTGCCTACTAAAAGAATTTGTTCTTTGAAATACCTTTTATATTAAAGAATACTTGTTGTTTAAATACCTTTTAACTTTTAGACATATTCATATAGTGTAATATCAATGTCATCGTTACCCTTTAATTCTTCCACTACAGAATAATTAAAAAGAAAATTACCACTGAATGGAAGAACTGATAAATATAATGAATTCAATATAATTCAAAGACTATTACGCATAAAACTATTCAAGTAACAATGATTACCTATTAACCAATTTAAAATGTAATTACTAAAGTATATTCTGTCAATAATGGACGAAATACAATAATATTCAAAATGTAATATAATTATATTAGTAATATAATTCAACTACAGTTATATTAGTAATATAATATAATCATAATCTTATTATACTATTATAAGTTTTAATATGGTTTTTTGGACAAAATATAAAGGATATACAAATACAAACATGCCAATGTTCGTTTTAAGAATTTTTTTATATTTGTGAATAACTGAGAATTATCAAATATCGTGCTGTCTATCATATAGATGGTCACGATTAAGTCTTGAGATGACTTTAAAACATATCAAGAAATATCGCAACAAAATGTTGCATAAAATTACTGGCAATAGTAATCTACTTTTCTGTTTACATGGAGATCGGATGTCACCTTTGGAAACGGCTCGCTGGGTTTAAGAAGAAAATCTTTAATGACTTTAATGAACTATGAGTCATTTTACATTAGTCAAAGGTCTAGTTGATCTTCGCCGCTAATCAGATTTCAAAAGGTTGATGAAGTCGGAAGAATTTCTGTTTCAAATTTAAAAAAATGTTTAATATATTGTAGATAAGAAATAACTAATTCTGTATCTTTTACAGGTTCAAGGGAATACCTACTACAGTGAACTAACTTTATTTTCAGAGTAGGTGTTTCAAAATGTTCCACTCTGGTTATCTGGCAATACTACAACTAGTGTCGTTTAAAGTAATAAAGTCGTCCTAATACGTAATAAATGTCACCCTGGATATTGGAGGCACGTCCTTTTTTTATTGTAAATACAATTTAACTGAACCTAGGCACGAATTATTGGCATTAGCCACTTTATGTATTTTTTTATTTTATTATGTGACTATGTTTATTAAACCATAGTAAAGAACTACAGATCTACGTGACTACGCAATGAACTGAAAAACAATCGGTGTCAGTGTTATTTATCGATATTACCGTTACTGGAGTGTGCCAACCTCTTTCGTTCGACTTATTAAGATATTACATTTAAAAAGTAAAGTGTGTTATCAAAAATTTAAATGTATATTGTTTGTAAATATTATTACTTTACATCTACCACTTCACGAAATAAGATATTACATATTATTTGTACACACACAAATCTTACTTAACAGGCAAATAAAAGTGAAACTTCATATTTGTATATAAAGAATCAATAAATTGGATATAAATTAAGATTGAACCGTGGTTTTTACGTGATAACGGAAAGAGAATGTGCAAATTCTTACATTTATAATTTTAGGGGAAATTAGAGCTTTGACAATTAAAGCCATAATAGTTATACCTGAGGTTAGTTTAAAAAATAATAAACTACTATCATTACTGTTGTATTATATTTGATAAGGGATTTGTATATGGAATGCTGGTTTAACGAATCTATTATAATCCGTAGATGTACTCACTATTGTATATATCTACTACTCTTTGTTTGAGTTTCCTTACGATGTTGCCATTGAAAGAAACGTTTATAATCATGACTCAAAAGCAAGTCCCTCAGCTTTTTATTTAATTTGAAAACAGTAAAAATAAAAAACCAAGTTTAAAACAATTGTTGGTTATACTAAAATAAAGACTAAAAAACAGTATATTTATATATTTTATAAGGTAGGTTTTCTTATTTTCAAAACATTTGACCTAATATAGAATGTGCAGTATGTCTAGTTTTAATATATAAGCTAACTTATTATTACACTTCCTTATTTATAAATCAGGGAACATTTCAATATAAATTATGGTGATTAAAAGATTAGCTGCCCCAAAAACATAAACAAAAGTAACATAAATGTAAATAAATATCCGCGACATGTGAGCTAACCCACGTGAATAGTATTTTTTCAAATGGAGCTAAGTACCAAAATTATAATTTTTTGGATAGTTTAAAAAATATTAATTTCATTGCTTTGAGGTACATTATTGGTTATATGTCAAAATAATATCAACCTGATTTAACGTTATATGGTAAAAGAATATTAAAAGTGAGTAAGTCAAAAAGATCTAAGTACCTTATGTAGTTAAAATCTATTAGAGCTAAGTCCAGGTTAATAAAAAGGAACAACCTCATAGTTTTAATTACAAGTAACTTAAATTTTTATGAATGTATTAACAATTAAGTTATATTATTATGATTAGGATACATTGTCTCTTTCAATTAGTCCGACAAAATCTTTTGAAAAAGGTCTGTTTTTCGGAGATGTATGGTAGCATTTTTACTATGTCGGCCTTCTTTGCTTCACTTATTTTTCCCTCCTCTAGAGAAGTGAAGGTCACAGAGTTGATATCGTCCATTGTTGTGCCAGGCTTTAGAACTGTATGGGTTTCCCAAGCTTCCAGATCACTAAAAAGACTTCTTTGTCTTCACACGCCAGTTGCTACATTGGTGACTCTGATTTGACACACGTTAGATATTCCCAGCGTTTTCGTGTTTATGATAAATTCTGCTTCCTTGTAAAAATCGATGAATTTTCCATTCATTTCCAATACATAGAATGGTCTCTGGTGGTGTGAAGAGATAATTCACTGTTTAACATCATCAGTGGTCTCTGCATGCACGTTTTTTCCATCGTTTCTCGATAAGTGCGTAATTCCGATCCGCAGCAGAGAAGCTATGACCTACTACTAGAAACTTATGTTCGACACTGTCGAAAGTGTTGGTAGCAATCAAGTACATGTATAGGAAAATTATCATACGGTTTTTAATTTGGCCGCAACAGTTATCACTCCAGACAACCAAATTACGCTTTGAAGTAGTGTCAATGTTGTTCAAAGCCCTGAGCAGGCATGACGCCATATGTTTACCACCTCTAGAAGACTGTTTTTCATGCCATAGGCACATAACCCCATCACTACTGCCAGCTAAATGTATGCCAAAGTTAAACACAGACAGCTGACGTGCATATTACATATCAGTGTGGCTTAGCTTCGGAAGGGGAAATACTTTCTGCAAATCAATAACGACAGTACAAGTATCACTGCTTGGTAATGTTGAACAGGTACAGTCATTTATTTATAGCGCTATATGCTGCTTTAGCCTTTTGGTGATGTAATTTTTGTTCTTTTTTTGGCTTTTAACACCACCAATGAATCCCTACTGCAAGTTTAAATTTTTAATCTATCGCAGGTCTTACACGTATCACTACGTGGTTTCTAAATTAAATTGTAGGAAAATCATTGCGAAAGACAGTAGCATAAAATATGTAGGATACATTACTTCCTGTGTTCTTGTTTTTGAACGCCCTGTATAACCGGTTAAGGTTTAGATCTTGACTTACGTATACATTGTCATCTTCTTTTCTGTTATAGTGACTAGGCTCAGTAGGGATTGATTGTATGTGGTTCTTAACTTCATCTCGATCAGCCAGGGTAAACTTAAAATGTTTTATACCTCCCCTCTTTTCTGATACAGAAATATATCCTATTTTTTATTTTTCACCAAAATTTGCATTCGCTTGGAGGATTTAACACCAAATATCGCCATAAAAAGCTTTTTACATACGTTATCATGTCCCCCGTTACCATCAGGTACCATGAAGTTCACAGTACACTGTCTGCGGCTCTTATACATACCATGACGTCTTCTTTGAATAGGAATCACCGTAAGCAGGCCAAGCAAGTAGTTGTTTTTGGCCTGTCCCATCCAAAGTATGAATCTCTTCAAACAACTTCAACTTATGGTCATCTTATAACTGACTGCAACTATTCTTGCACTTGCATTGCTCTTGAAATTAAAAGTTTATTGATAAAAATGAGGTTTAATTTATTATTATTAAACTTGGTTATTCAGTACACAAATTAAGTATTTGTACCTGAAATAACAAAAATAACGTAGATAACGTACACAGGTTTACTTAGGTTATAGAGGCCAACCTAGTAAGAAAACGCGGAGCTGGTTTACCTAGGCCTACTAGTCACAACCAGAAATACAATGACTTCAAGCAGGTTAGAATGAGGGAAATTTTTGTTTAAAACTTATATACCAGCATACGAGACAAAGAGTAGGTATGAACTAAATTGTATATTTGTACTTATAAAATGGTTTATAACAGTAAACAGAATAATAAACCTAAGCATCACTTGGAAGTAAACATAACCAAACCTACCTTTACATAATCAGGATCCTTGGCTGGAATATCTTTATATCCCTTCTTCTTTGTTCCGATTTTGAAGGTTTGGCCACTCTCACGAAGTTTTCTTTGTTTTATTTTTAAAAGAGGTTTTTGGTACATCATTATTAACAGGAAAAGCTTTCGTGGTATTATCCAGTGTCTGAGTGATACCGGTACAGAAAAGTAAACAGAACATCTCTAGTGCAGGCTAGTGTCACCAGTGGCAGCACTGGCACTTAGCTCCAATAGACTGGGAGAGCCTGCTCAGTTACAACCAGCGCATTCTTTGAGCAATAATATGAACTACCTAGAAAATGAATTGGCACTTAGCTCTTTTAGATATGGATTCCCGTTGGTACATAGAACCACAAAACAAATTAAAATCTCTTTACCAAAATTTTGCACTTAGCTCCTATTGAAAAAAAAAACAATTCACGTAGTAAGTGTTATTGTTTCTTTTCCTAAATAAAGTTTGCATCGGTTTCTCAAGAAATGAGTTTACCAACAACAAATCTTATATGAAACCTAACTTAACTTTTATACATATAATGTATATATATATATATATATATAAAATTAATTTATATGTATATAAATATAAAATATATAAAATATTATTAGTAGTTTCAGTGGATGAGATGATATTTGTTTAATAATGATAGTGATAATACATAATGCAAAGATCATGTAGGCAATTAATATGGATGTTTGATGTTTGTATATAAAAATATTTTGGATAGTATGTATATATATATATATATATATATATATATATATATATATATATATATATATATATATATATATATATACATAATTCTGTGACCTTCATTGATGTAGACGTTTTATTAAACAGCGGTCGTTTTAAAACTTAAATTCATGTCAAAGGACACAAATAGTATGCAATATTTACATTATGATAGCTGCCATCCACAGTATGTAAAGAAATCTACACCCAAGGGTCTTGCTCTAAGACCTAAGAATCTATGTACAGATGACACTGACTTCCAAAATTATGTAACAACGTTATCAAATTCATTAATCAACAGAGGATACCCTGCAAAATTAATTAACAGTGAAATATCTAAGCCTAAAAACACAAACCAAGTGTTGTGAAAAAAGATGCCAAATTTGTAACTCAGTACCATCCTGGATTATACAAAGTAAATGGAATTATGAAGACCGCCTACAAAATATTGGAACAATCTCCAGAAACAAAGGATTATTTTAATAGACCTCCTATAATTATTTTCAAAAGACCACCAAATCTGAAAAATCTATTAGTTCATCCAAAATATATTAAAGATAAAGACAACAGTCAAAATTTCAAAGATAAATGCCATCCATGCAATAAACCACGCTGTGGAATATGCAATATGATGCAATCTACAAACTGTTACAAAAGCTGCGTTACGCACAAAAATATTCTATTGCAGAAGATATCACATGTAACAGTGAAAATGTAGTCTATAAATTATCCTGTAAACATTTCCCTAAAGACTACACTGGAGAAACATCTACGTCACTTAGGCTGAGGATGAACAATCATCGTGTCGATGTTCGACATCAAAATTTACTTAGACCCGTATCTGCACACGCTGTCCAACACAAAGAAAACCTTTGAAAATTGTTTCTCTCTAATTGGCATCAAGAAGTTTCAAAACTATGACAATAAAGAATACACAAAATTATTACTAAGAAGATATGACCAAGCAAACATAATGGCTCTTCAATCAAAATCACCAGTTGGATTAAATTTGAGACACAGCTAATTTAAATTTATTATTCAAACATTTTATCTATCTCTGTGTTTATGAAAGGTTACATGTTTAATTTTCTTCTTTAATACCATATGATTTTGTTGTTTCCAATGTTTTTTATAACCTTCATTCTTATATTATTGTTTATATTTTATGGTATACATGCTTTTGATAATGTTACTGAAAAGTAACGACATATTAAGCATTTCGAGTTGAAGAAACGTGATTTGTTTTCTTTTATACCTATATATATATATATATATAAGTAGATATGAATATGGGGTTCCTAGCGCACTTTCAGAGCCGACCGAAAATCAATAGAAATTCCTGTTTAAAGGACAATAAACGAATCTGTAACTCACGAATGAAAAATTAACCGAATCTATAGCTGTTTGCTTCTACTTTCTTGAGCAGTTTTTAATGTAAAATCTCCTTAGAATCAATCTATTGGAAATGTTGTCAAATCTGCTACGAATAAACTATAAATTAAAACTTATAAACGGAAATGATGGAATTTGCTAACAATCACTCGAGAAGTCGGGGAGAATGTGAGTAAAACCACATTCTTTTCACGAGGTTCATTATTTATCTTTTCCAAGTGTACTATAAAATCATCGAGGATTTCTGGCTTAAAATCATAATCAAATTCAATATCCAAATAGTGAAAGATTATAGGTAAAATCTTCTCATAATAAACGTGTGTATCGATACCTACAAACCTAATGTATTCTTTGAAAAGGAAAATAATTTTTTCAAGGGTTATGAGAGATAAGTAAAAATTTTTATTCTGTTTTCTAAATTCTGTAACAAATTTTGTTTGTTTTTTACCTCCATATTGCAATTTTGTAAGCAGGTTATTCAAATGTGTTAGTTTATTTCGAAATGTTTAGGTCTTTCGTACAAAATTAAATTACAATCTCTACAAACTAAATATCTTTTATCAATAATTTCTCCTCTATTACAACACTTGTAACAGTTGGCATTATACTCTTCCATTTAAACAAAAAGATTTTTTTATAAATGGAGATTATGGAACTAACTCTGCCGAGATATAATTTTTTAGCACAAATGTTTATGTTTATATTTCAACTACCGAGATAAATAGAAATGATTTTATTTTATTATTCAACTATTTAGGATATTTTGTCTATGATTACAAAGATTATTCCGGAAGAAATCGAGATTTTTCATCAACGAAAGAGTATATTTTTGAAGTTTTAGAAGGAATGAAAGAGAATAATATGAATTTAGCAAATTATTTTTTCTTAAATAAAAAATCTATTCTACTAAATAGTCATCAAACAACATGAACTCTCCAAAATCACTTCAGTTTCTAGCATTTAAAGAACTTACCACAGGAAATAGTTTATAAAGACTTCTTTGAATTACCTAAATATGTTAAACAAATGTTGATATTTTCCTTAAGTGAAAACGAATCCTTAAATGAAAACGAATTCAGAGAACTTCTAAGTACTAAAAAGTGTTCAATGCAATTTATTACAGACAACTTAGATAGTATAAATATGTTAAATGTAATAGGAGATTTTAAATTAAATAATAGAAAAATAAGAAAAATATTCCGATTTTTACAAAATAAACTAAAACACCAACAATCTGACATATTTCATCGCTTTTATGCTAAATTTCATTGCTTATTTGTTGAAATGTTGAGAAGACAATATCCATACTGGACAAGAAATATGCATACAGCTAGTTTTTTAACAAGTCTTTGTAAACAACAAGATTTATCAAAGGAATTTATAAGAGATCACGCTTTTGTTGTAGATTGGGATAAATTATATGGAAAAAACATTTACGAAACAGATATATTGTGTGTGTGTGGTTCTGACGAAGAAAAGAGAAACGTTTGCCATTCAGCAATTCATTACGATATAATGAAAGACATACAAAATGAATGATTGTGTCTCTGGTGTAGTGTTGTTAGTGTGCGTGTTTGCGCTATGGGAATCACATCACATTCAACTTCTACGGTGTCTATTGTTTAGAGACTTGGCCCTGCACTGCTACTGTCCAACCAAGTTAATGGCTAGGAGCTGTAATTCGGGTCTTAGACTCTGGAATTTTTTTGTTCCCAAGTCTCATTTTTTCTTTGGTAACTACTGTGTAGAAGTTGATGGAGAGATTCAATTAGGGAATTTGTGTCGGGTGTTTTGTAAGTGTAATGTTGTATTAATGAACGATGTGAGAATGTAATGAACGAATTAAGGAAGAGAATGAATTAAGGAATGATGTGGAAAGGTGAGGAAGCAAATGGCGCGCCAACCACAGTTGTCATTACTCGGCTTGTTCTATAGTCATTACACTATGGCCACTCGTGTAAAGACTTGTCCCCAACCACTGAACGACAACCATGTCTTCCTCAATAAAAAGCGCGCCTGAAGCTCTGGGATTTGAACCCAGAACCACAGGCTTTGAAGGCAAGCGTCAACTGAGCTACGGAGAGTCTCGAAAGTTATAAGCTATATCTCTGCTATATAAGTAAGTTGTTCAATTAGGAGTGCTAGTTTACAAATTTATTAATAATTTTATATTTCAAAAACCACTCAACCGATTTTAATGAAATTTGGTACACATATAGTAAATACTTAACTCTTTCGACTTAACTTATCCATAAGGGTGAAATCATCCCCTATTTCTTAATATTCATAAAAAAAAATAAAAAAAAATAATCAGAAAAATCTGAAACTTCAAAAACAAGCGAGTTCAACTTAAAATTTCATGAAAATAACAAAATTTTCAAAATCTACCCCAATCATCCCTCATCTTAATACTCTTATATCTCGAGAACTATTGGAGCTTTTTTGCTGAAATTTGGTATAAAGGATCAGTAAATATTAAAGTATTTTTTAAAATTATAACTTCCGGTCCAACCCTTAAGATGACCTTGGAATAGTTTTTTGTTAATATCATCCCCATTTTTTAAGATATTCTTTTGAAATTAAAAATGAATACTTATATCAATGTCTTTAACAATTCTGTAAAGTTGTAGAATTATCCAATGAATAATATAGACAATAAGACGATTTTTTCAAAAATTTTACTGAATTTCTCTAATATCGTTCTTAATCACATCATAGGCTAAAAATTTCTCAGAAACCACAACCACATAACATGTCGAGTTAGTAATAGCATTTTGAAAATCCATATTGATAATTATATCGTTCTTTGAACCAGAAATATTTGTCATTACTCTTTGTTGTATCAATGACATAAACAGGTCTATTCGCTAAAAATTCTTTAGGATTGTAATACATTTCCTTATTATTACAGTAAACTTTCTTAAAATCTTGATACATCTGATACATGATTCTGAAAAGACCTCCTGAAATGTTTAAATTTTGTAATTCATCTGGATAATAAGAACCGTTTAATTTTACTCTGATATTTTTTACATCCAAACTATCAAACTTTGAAGGATTTTTTTCTTGATTATTCTGTCTACCTGTTTGAAAACCAATGATAACGAACTTGGGATTGAAGATATTTCTATAAATATTTGTAATATCGAACGAATAAGTTGTTCCGGAAATACCTTTTTGTTCAATACATTGCCAATCTAGAAAATTAAACATAATGTTTTTGACTTTTTGTAATTTCATCAATCAACCTAATTTTACTCGTGGTTTTATAATCAATCATTGGAACTCTAATAAAAAAATCTGTAATTGTTATTTTCCATCAACAGGCATAACATTTCCAGTTGCAGTCTTCAGAATCACATCATCGTCTTCTGCTCTTATAAAACTTAGATAAAATCCTCCTTTATAGATCGGAATAGTAATATTTTCAAAAAATCCTAATCCAAAATGAGATAAATTTCCAGCTGCTTCAAAAACACCAAATTTAAAATCTGATTCAAAGCCATTAGAAGTTTGAGAAATAACAATCACTTTTTGAATACGAAATAGTTCCTTTAATCGTGCTTAATTGGCCACAGTTTTCGACTTCTTCTATCAATTTATTGTGTTTTCTTACTTCAATCTTAGAAAATAAAAACGGTATAAAATTATCGATTAATCTAACATTATCAGTTCCAAGATATGCTTGACCATCTTGTTTTGTTAAAGTTCCAGAAATATAAAACTGGAAGTTAGACGAGCAAAAGTTATCTCCAAAATCAATATTAAACTCAGTTCTTTTATTCGGTTCATTCAAATGTTGTTTACTAATTGGATAGAAATTTTTAAACTCCGCCCTTTCAATATCACTAGCATATTTTCTGTAGTCCGCCATTTAATAAGAGAAAATTTAGAAATTTTAAACATCATGTATAAGAAAGATATCATTTTTTCATCGATCTAATGTACGTTTTTATAAGAAAAGATATAAATTTTTAGTCATTTTTAATGATCTACTTCGTCATATTCGGGATTCTCTTCCTTAAATTTTGCGATCTCGGTCACATATTTCAATAAAATTTGCACAGGATAGTAACCGCTATCTATAATATTGTTCCAATCAACTGTATCTTTATTTTCATCCAAAAATTTTATACTCAAGTGTTGATAGAGACAAAGAACAGACATATGATCTTTTAATTGATAATGTATATTTTTCTTGAATGAACTCTGGGGACAGATTTTGATATTTAGCAATGTTATACCAATTCAATTTGTTTACGTATAATCTCATCATATCTTCGGATAATTCATATTTTTGAGAAATATCATCCCAATGTTCTTTTTTTCAAATCTCTTTCGTGTTGCATTATAAAAAGATCGAAAGCACTGTAATGTCCCGCCATCTCTATTTATTAGGAAAAAATTTCAAAATCAAGTTTTTATAAATTGGCTCTTTTTAGTGTTACATTCAGCACATTTTCCAGAAACTCTTTTAACTCCATTGATAATTGCATAGTATTTTATATCATTTGTTTCAGTTTTTTCCTTACACCTCACACAATATATGAGCGTCATTTATATAAGGAAATTTTATCATGCATAAAACCCTGCGAGAATACCTATTTCAGTAAGATCTTCCTCGAACTTATTAATTTTTTCTTCTAATTTTTGAAATTTGACAGCATAAGAATCATTGTATTCAACAAATTTATGACCAATATTCTCAAAAGTTTTCGTAGCATCTAAACTAAACTTATCAAAAGACTCATTAAATCTAGTAAGTTTTTCATTAATTTCACCAACATCGTCTACTGATCTTTTACTTCTTTCATCAAGTTTTTCATAGACTTCTGTTGTAAAATCTTTAACATGCTGTTTATGATTCTCATAATTTTGTTTTAGTTCATTAAACATTTTAATAGGATCTTCTAATTGAATCATTACAACAACATCAAATGGATTAATTCCTTTACTAACACTGCTAATTCTTTTTCCTTTAAAATCTAAGGCATTTTTAACATTCGGATCATGTAAATCAACAATATCGATGTTTTCTGATAATTTTAGAGGTTTTAAAATTTGTTCTTTAACAACAACATCATGTTTGTCAATACCGGGTCGAACACCGACAATTCTTTTTTTATTAGCCAAACTAACATAATTCTTTTCAACTTTGATCGCTTCAGTAATTGTATCAGCTTTTTCGATATGAGACATTAAATTGGTAAATATTTTTTTTGCACCATCTTCAAATTCTTTTTTCAATGTTTTTATTTTATCAGCAACTTCATTTGAACTCATGAAATTTGCAAGTTTTTTATCATATTCTGCTTTAAAATCTTCAATCTCGACAGCAAACATATCTGAATCTGGAAGGTTTTGTAATAAATTTTCTAACTTGTTATCAAACTCATTTCTCAAACTATCAAAATTCAAACTATTATCTACATTTTGAATAATTTGTGTTCCAAATACGTCAAAAATATTTTGTGAATCCATATTTATTAAGTAATAATTTGTTAACAACTTCTTTAAAATCTTTACCATCACTCAGTTCATTCAACACAAAAACACATAAATGACCACAAATTGGGGGATCTTTATAGTCTTGAATCTGAGAATCATTGTAGTAGACGCTTTATTTTTTAAAATATTTAATCAATTCTATAGGTGGTTTGTCCTCAATTCTTCCATACGAATCAAAATAACATGCATTCTTATCATTTTTATAATAACAAATCCAATGCGTTCCACTTCCCATAATCGAGTCTAAATTCACAATTCCACATTCAAATTTCTTAACTTTTTCAGGTAATGTATCTCTCATGAAGATTCCTCTAAAATGTTTAATATTTTTGCAGATTTCTTCCAATTCCCCGAATGTTAAAGGTTTAAATTTTTTTTTCAATGTTTGATTTCACGTAATTCAAAGTTTTTTCATCTAATCCAGATCCTGTAACATCTTCCAACTCTTTATCTAACCAATTTAAAATGTTTCGAACAATAGGAATCACATCCTTTTTAACGATTGGAGCAGCTTTACGAACATAAGGAACAACATTTTTAACAACTGGAATATTTTCTCCAAAATCTAATAAATCTTTCAAAAGTCCACCATTTTTAAGTTCTTTCAACTGATTATAAGAAAATTCTATTCTGGTTCCTTTATTGTTTTTCTTATGTTTTTCGAGTTTATTGTATTGTCGATTTGTTAAAAATATCTTATCTTCGCCATTTTTTAGTTTATCTATTTTAAATTGAATACTAACGGGTATTTTCTTCTTAAAAGCGGATTTTATTTTTTCTTTCTGATTTTTGCTGAAATTTACATTCACCTCCATTTATATAGTTAAAATTTCAAGTTCTCTTCGATTCCCATTCCTAGTTTTCTCTTCAAAAACATTGCTCCAGCTGTTGGAAGCGCAACAAATCTTTCACCTAAACTAGCATCTTTTGATAAAAATCTATCCATTGCTTTATCTTGCAAAACTTTATCTGCTATATGTCTGGAATTTGTGTCTCTATGTTTTGCATAAAAAATATCGTGTTCCATAGCAGCTTGATCTAATTTATTTATATACCAGGATCTCCTCTTTTTAGTCTTTTTTCGAGTTTTTGTGCCAGGCCCCAGATACTGATAAGTTGGTACGTGTAATTCAAAAGGTAAATTGTTGATAAAATCATTCAAAAGTCCACTACCCTCAATCATAGATGAACTTATTGTCGGCAAAATTCGTTTTAAATATTTAATTCCATCAGGTTTTTCAATCATTTCATCAAGTTTGTTCGAAATAAAATCCTTAATCGCTTTCTTTTCGTTCAAAAAATTGTTGTTTCCAGCCTTTTCTTGAGCATAAATATAATTTATAATTCCATCGAGTTTTGTAAAATCGTCGATATATCTGTACTCAATCTTATTATCACTGTATTTTCTCACACCTGATCCTTCGATTCTTTTTTCCCAAATTGGTTTAATTAAGTTAATATATTTTTTACCTCTACTTGACTTAGGTTTCTTAGTAGATGGATCATTATTTTTGTAAATTGAGTCAGATTCCCATAAAATTTCTGTATACTTTTTCAAATCTTCTTCAGAATATAAATTATCTTTTGGAGCGTCATAGTCTGTTAATAATCTCCATAAACCTTGAGTTCCTTCATATGTTTTTTCATTAATAATGATATCATTATGTTCAAAATTAACGGGTAAATTTCCAATCATAAAACTTCTCTTTTTTCTGTCCCAATACAAACAAAATTTATCATCCTTTGCTCTAGGAAGAAATTTTTTACCAATTTCACCAATTATTATATCCGTTGTTCCAGGACTTATTGGTTCAACTATGGTAGAGTCTTCAATGATTCGAGGTCTAAATGGTGTTGAAGATGGTAATTTTGGCAATTCAAACTCTTCAGATTCTGGAATTGAAATATCGGCAAATTGTCGTACAACTGGAACCAAATTCATCAAATTTTGATTATCACTTAAAACATTTTCAATTTTGCCCTCAACGTTTTTTATTGCAGAAGTTACAGGTTGATTGATTTTTTGAATAAATTCTTGTTCTTTTTCATCAATTCGAATCTGTTCTTTAAATTCTTTGATTAATTTCTTTTCGATTTGATCAAGTTTTTTCGCTTCTTCAGAAGTTACGTTCACCATTTAATTAGAAAAATTTTGAAACGTGAACGTGGAACGTAAAAACGTGAACACGAAACGTAAAACATGAACGTGAAACACGAACGTGAAACGTAAACACGAACGTAAAACATGAACGTGAAACGTAAACACGAACGTGAAACATGAACGTGAACGTGGAACGTGAACAGATTTACCGTTTTTCTGTTATTTTCATAATGTAAATAAAAAGTAAAGATAATGTAAAAATAATTGTAACAAATATTTTATCAAGTAGATTTGTCATACCATTGAGCAGCATTTATATTAGAAAATTTATTCAAATATTTACCAGTTTTAGGCTTCAAAGTTAGATTAATAGTTAAAAATCCATAGTCTTCTTTCCAAATTTTATCACATAATTCATTAAAGTGGTTAAAACTCATATCAGATCCCACATAATTGTTGTAAATCTTTCTCGAATAGTGATCGTCTTGCTTAAAAACACACAACATATTCAAATTATTTCTTATAAACTTGTTTATCAACCTTTGAAAAGCATTGGGAAAGATAGATACAAGATATGTTTTTGTGACGAGACATTACGAAATATTCCTTAATAACGTCCTGATTTTCCAAAATACAATCATCAAAAACGATTAACGAATTGGGTTTACATTTGCTTAACGGAACTATGTCCTCAGAAGCATTATAAAAATGTGATATTTCTTTGTTTAAGTTTTTCTCAATATTTTCAAATCTTTCTTGTAATTTTTTATAGGCGTCTTGTTCTAAAGATTTACTAAAAACATACAAATTGGAATAAGGAATCAACCTATTGTAGATAAAATTCAATAATAAAGTTGTTTTTCCACATCCACTTGAACCAACAATTAACAATCTGATTGGTTGATCTTTCTTAATTTCTTCAAACGTTTGAAGTTTTATCTGATCTTTTTGCTTTAAAAATTTTTCCATTTAAATAGCGAAAATGAAGCTGTTCAAGTTGACTTCAGAAAGCTCTCAATTATTTTTAAACTTGGAACATCCTATACACTTAGAGGATGAATCAAATTATTTTATCGGTTTTAAGCGGTTTTTATTCTGACAATTTTGTAATAAATATTAGTGAAAGTTCTCCTTATTGTACAGGATTTAGTGAGAAGAACATAACAAAATATTATGGTTTAAACAAAGGATATTATACCTTCGATCAAATAAAAAATTCCCTTAAAATTATCTGAAAACATTCAAACAATCAGATAAATCTTTAAACTTTGACGAAAACAAGTTTGAAATGCAAAAAAAAAAAATTATCTCTCTAATAAAATTCAAATAAAATCACCAGTAACAATAATGTTTTCAGCAATTATAGTAGATTTATTAGGGTTTGTTCAAGAAACTATTGAGCCAAATCAGGTATATTTAGGAAATAAAAACGCCAAAATTTAGACCGTTCGATGTAATTGAAGTACATTGTAATCTCGTTGAACCTAGTTTTGAAAATCATACCGAACAATTACACAAAGAATCTGAAATTTTGTACACTTTTTTTCCCAAATGTTGCTTATGGATCAAAAATCAGTGAAAAACCGAATAAAATCGATTATATTCCAATTAGAAAAAATATTAAAAGAATTCAAAAAATCGTTCTAACTATACAAGACTCTGAGGGAAAATTTATTAAATAATGAGAGTAAAACAACAATATATTTAAGATTGTCGAAAGAATGATGAATCAAGGGGGAACGAATCGTTCTTGCCTTCAAACTTTCAAAAAAACACCGTTTTTATCAATGAATCTGGACTTTACACTCAAAATAAAAATTACTAGTTAAAATTCTTTTCTATCTAAATGGAGTCACTTGTAGGCCTACTCAATAATCAACTAAAATTCAATAACACAAATATCTTAACGATTGTAGACGAAAACAATATGATCTGGTTTAAGGCTAAAGATTTTGCAAAAATTCTAGAATATGAAAATACTATGCAAACGATCAGATTAAACGTTGACGAAGATGATAAATTAACGTTTAAAGAGACAATGAATCAAGGGGAGCTATTGAATAGCTTACCTTCAAACTTTCAAAACAACACTGTTTTCGTTAATGAATCTGGACTTTATTCTTTAATTTTGAGATCGCATAAATCAGAAGCGAAATTGTTTAAAAATTGGGTTACAAAAGAAGTTTTGCCCTCTATTACAAAACTTGGTGAGTACAAACTTGAAAACAAGATTAAATATTTAGAGGATGAAGTAAAACACTTGCAAATTAAAGATGAAATCAAAACGGAAATAATCGCAAAAACAAAGTGTAAAAAATTGACTTAATGAAACCAGACCTTGTTTGTAAAGATTTTGCTAAGAAAAAACACCATGTTTTTGTATTAATTAAAAAGAATCACATGTGGGAATATCCTTATTACGTTATCAGAGCTCAAAAGAGAGAAATACCGAAAAGATTGAAAGAACTTGAAATTGATTACCCAGAAATGGAAATTTTA
This sequence comes from Homalodisca vitripennis, assembly GCF_021130785.1. Taxonomy (NCBI): domain Eukaryota; kingdom Metazoa; phylum Arthropoda; class Insecta; order Hemiptera; family Cicadellidae; genus Homalodisca; species Homalodisca vitripennis. The sequence goes on from NC_060214.1 coordinate 62,542,999, forward strand.
TTAAGACATGGAGATCCAAATAGTATAAATCTCTACAACCAAATGAAAGAATCTTTGAATATTTTACACAACGGTAATCATTTTACTACAAATATGGCAGAATCTCGACTGATTTATAGAATATCTAAATTACACGATGAAAATGTTTCTAAATTTTACTAAACATTCGAATTATGATATTTTGTTTGTAAATGTCTTTTAAGACTATAGAAATGTTGAATTTCTCTTCCGCATACGCAAAGAACTGGTCTAGCAAAGATTTGTTTAGCACAATCTTTACAATATGCTTGTTTGTTGTCTTTACTATAATGGAGATTATAAAATTCTGAAATATTCTTAACCTTTTTACACCGTGTGCACTCTTTCTCTTCTAAAGTAAATTTTTCCATTTTATCGTATAATTCTTTATGATATTTATTATGACAGTTTTTACAATTATATTCAAATCCATATTTTCTTTGCTTATTCTTATAAAATTCTTCAAAATCTTTAAATTCTTGACACTTTGTACACTTCTTTTGGGCCTCCATTTATATAGAAAAAATTACAGCTTTGACTTTCTCAATTCATATTCGTAAAAACATCCGGTTATTTCTCAATTTTCAAAGTTTCCAAGTTTATTTAATTCGTCTAATATATCAGATTTCGCTTCATTTTTATAGCCATACGGTACTGTATCGATCTTATTTTCTAGGACAATTCTCTTATCATGTTTAGCGTTTAGTGCCAGCTTGTTTTATGGTAACTGTGTACAACTCATGTTTGTAGCTTTTGATTACTGTCATCTCTCTAAATTCTTCTTTATCTTCGAACAAACATTTCTTCAAGTTTTCGATATTTATTGTTTTATTTACAACGCTTCTCTTAATCCCTTTGCATCTTACTGGATTTTTGTCTAGATATTTGTACGAGTACATTTTCGATCTCAATCCACAAAATTCTTCTAAAACTTCGCTATTTAACTCATCTTTGAATTTCCCTATTACCTTCTTATTTTTAGTAGTGAAACATTCGTGATCTTTTGGATAATCACTTGTATCAAAGTCATCTATATTTTCTTTAATAATTTTAAAAGGATCTCGTTTTCAATTCTAGGAAAATAACTGTCTGTATCCATGTAACACAGATTCAAATCTGGATCGAACTTCTTTAATTTATCGTAATAAAACTCATACATTAACAATTTTGATAGGTCAAGAACTGAAAATCCTATGTAGATCGGTTTGTTAAATTTAACCTTTTGTTTGAACATGTGACTCGCTATACAGTTGTCGTCAAAGATATTAAAGCATTTGAAATTTGTTTTCTTGGCCTGTTTCATTGAAAATATCTTCATTTCCTAGTTTGATATCACATCTATTTCGCACATTTTCCATAGATTTTCCAAAAACTGAGTTGTTCATCAGCTTGTAAAAATCTTTCTCAAAGTCACTTGTAGCTTTGGTTCTCATGTTTGTGTTAAAATCAATGTACTTTTTCATAAAAGGCTTCTGATCAAATGCAATAACTCTATTCACATGTTTCAAAATCATACCTTGTTTCAGATAGAATTTCAAATTTATTGAATGAACAACGTATTCAGTTTTATCCAGTAAAGTTGTGCAAAGTTTGTTTTTATAATGTTCGGGAGCAAGAGGTAAATCCTTGTGATGTTCATGTAAATTTGTTGGATATCCTAGATCAACTTCGAGAATATAGCCATAATCTTCGTCGCCAGTGAGTTCTAAAATTGTTTCTTGCCACTCTTCTTTTGTATATGTTTTAGGATTCATCCACTTGATATCACTAAACGGCAGTTTTTGCATAAGACCATAACCATAAAGGTTGTTTGCATCGACATAAAGTAAATAGTTTTCGGGCTTTGTCTTATCGAAATCTTTCAAATATTTGTTATTTGCTTTAACATATCGTTTAATACATTGAGAAATACCTCCACGAATACCTTTTTCAATCATTAAATACATATTATAATCACTAATCAATTGTAACTCTATTTTCGTTAAATTTTAACATAGCGTCCCATGCGAGACTTGGAGCTGTTAGATAATGTGCTGGATCAAGTGTGTAACAATTTAGACAAATGTTTCTGAAGTTTTCGAATATATCAGCGAGCAATAAAACATCTTGGATATTGTACAAATCAGAGTAATTTCCAAGATTTTTCTCTTTTAATTTGTTCCAAACGCTCAAGTAGTGTTGATAATCTTTCTCAGATATGCTCTCGTCTGTCAAAAGTGAATAGAAAATCTTGAATTTTCAGCTTCTTCTGTGTAATCAAGTTTTTCAATACTATCGATAAATTCGTAAGGAAATATACCTTTTCCAGATAGAATTTTAAAGATTTCTTCTTCGTCATTTGGTTGTCTATCTAGAATTGCGTTCAATATTCGTCCATCTTGTATAAAATGATTTGTATGTTTGAAGTCTTCTTTCTTTAGATTTTTAGCTAACTTTTCAATAGACGATGCCATGAATCGGAACGTATCTACGAACGAAAACTTGATGAATTTTCTAGGCTTATCATTGTCAAACTCATAGCCATATCCAGAATTTACAGAATAATTTATATATTTTTCATCTGTGTTTGCGATCAAATCAACATTTCCATATTGTTTAGCCATCTCTTTTATGTACAAATGAGTATCGTAATTTGACATATTATGACAGAAAACTGGAATATTTTGTGGAAATTTCAAATTCAGATTACAACATGAATGAGCTGCGCCTCGAAATTTACCTGTTAAATGACAATGATCTCTTACTTTATTATAACTCTTATCTTTCCAACTATCAGGAGTAAAAACCATACTGAATTGACTCAACATCATAAGCAGACCATTCGCAAATATGACAAACGTTTGCATTTTGGTACGAAATTTCTTCTTCTTCAGTCAATTTCATAGGTTTTTTGTTCTTAGAATTATATTTTGTAGCTATGTATTTTGATATTTTATTGAGTTCTTCAAACAATTTTGCAGGAACATTTGGCAAATCTTCTTCATTTTTTGCTCGATAACATATCCGCTTGTACATACGATTGGTCACATTCGACACTACATATAGAGTAAAACCATAAGGAATGTGCTTCTGAATCTTGGTTGTAGTCGATTTTTGCGGATTGCTTTTGCATGTGGGAATCTTCTCTAATATGCTTTCAAAATCCATATAAATAACGTAAGGATGAGAAAATTTCTTTTGATAATTAGTAAATGTTGTTGTTTGACCTGGAAACGGCATAATTGGCTTACAAACTTCATGTTGTTTGCAAATTTCTAAATGATCTGTTAAATCTCCAGATTTGTAGAAATGGCTTAAACATCTTCTACAAAGAAATTTTCTTTCCTTATGCTTGGATAACTGAGAAACTCACGAGTTTATTTAAATCGGTTATCAAAACATAATGAGATTTGTCTTCTTGTTTAACATACAATAAATCAATTTCTAACTCGGCATCATATTTTTCAGAAATTTGTAACGGAACAATGTTGAGTTTTTCGTCATAAGTATAGACATTGATAGACATTTTAGGATACTTATACTTGGAATTGTAACTTCGTTTTTCAAATGATTGTATATCTTTTAAGGACATTGGATACTCGAAACCTGAAAATATCTCGTCATTTACAAATTTTTCATATTGTTTTGATCTTTCGCAGTCTCTTGCGGGTTTTTCAATAGCACATCGGATAGAATAAATAAAGCAATAATCATCTTTATTTTTGATATTTATACAAGCTTTCTTATCTTTGATTTTCTTAGGCAAAATCGATATATGATCCTGCGTTCATAAATTCGTGTTTATTAAGGCTCAAAACTAATTGTTTACAACTTTTAAATGTCCATCCAGAACCTCTATTTGGATGATTTGTCTGTTCTCGATGTGTTAATTTATTAAATTGCTTAGTAATAAAGTCGTTTACATCAAAGATCTCGTCTGCTTTTATAGTAAAGTACATTGGACACGTTTGTGTTTCACCGTTCACTAAAGTTCTTTCGTATTCACATTCCAAAGAGATATAACCTTTCATATTTTTAACATTTTCTTGAAATTTTCGATTAAACTTTTAATTTCTGGCCTCATAATTGATAGGTATTTGTAAAATTGACATGGAATTGTCGTTTAAGTTTGTTAAAATGTATTGCTTGAAAAGACCGTGTATTGAGGATAAAACTTCTACATCTATGATATTTTCAGGTTTTTCGTTAAGAGTTTTATCAATTTCTTCGATCATTTCAGACTTAGTTTTATCGTTTGTTTCTATGGACAATTTTTCAGCGATTGATTGAATTTTTTCATCATTAAATAGATTGAGATCTTTTTTATCTTCCTTAAAGCTTTTCTTTAATTCACGCAATTTTTCTATATCGTACATCTTTTCATGATCGCCCAATTCCTCAAATAATTCAGTTCACTTTCGTAAAGTTGTTTGTTTTTTAAATGGATTTTTGAGCTATAATGTCGATCATAGTTATGTTTTAGGATTTCTTTCTTACAAAACGGACATGTTACTTTTTCACCCTTCATTTATATAAGAAAAATTTTAACTACCAATTTTTTCTAAATTCCAATTTTATAGTGAATTTTTGAGAAATATCGTTCAAATTATCAACTTTTAAGCTAAAACTTCGCAATAATTAGAGATAATTCGGTAGATTTTTCAGGATTTTTCAAAGTACCAGTTTGTATGTACCTTAAAAAGTTGATAATTTGAACGATATTTCTCGAAAATTCACTATAAAATTGGAATTTAGAAAATCTATAATATATTTTTTGTTCTATATAAATGGAGCTACTAAAGGAATTAAATGAGGTTGGTGATTTAAAGTTCAAAGAATATAAGAAATTGATTGATATAGAAGAAAATAAGAAGTATAAAAATTGTGACATTGGATAAAATTAAAGATAAATTCGGGCTTACAATAATTGCCGAGTTGGAAGATTTCAAAGTACACTTGCCAAATAGATTTTTGACTGTTTTGGATGAAAAAAAGATTAAAGAATTGAATAAAAATGATAAATTACACTTGATTGTTACTGGAAAGAAGACTATTAAAGATAAAGACTGTGTTACTATCAATTTTGTAGAGTAGAAGATTTTTCGTTTATTCGTAGCAGACATTTCAAATAGATTGATTTGACAGCTCAAGAAAGTAGAAGCAAACAGCTATAGATTCGGTTAATTTTTCATTCGTGAGTTACAGATTCGTTTATTGTCCTTTAAACAGTATTTTCCCTTGATTTACTGTTGGCTCTCCGAAAGTGCGCTAGGAACCCCATATTCATATCTACTTATATATATATATATATATATATATATATATATATATATATATATATATATATATATATATATATATATAAAATAAACATTGACAAATAAAAAGTACTTGCTCCATACGGATTCGAACCCGAATCTCTCACTTTCCTGGTAAATGTGCTACAATTACACCACAGAGCCCTTACGTTTAACAATTCAATTATTTTGTATCTGGCTGTATCTGTAACCGTATATAACCGTATCTGCGTATATATAACCATACTAACATATGATCGGAAGATCAAATACCTGGCAAACGAAATTTATTTACATTATTTAAATATGTATTACAATTTTAAATGATGTATATAAAAAATAATACATAAAAATAACCAAAATAATTTTAAAATTAAAATGTGCTTACATTTATTTCCTAGAAAAGGAACAGTCGGAAGTGGGAGATTATATGAGGGTATTGAAGAATTCGGTTCTTTAGTAATGATCAATATCTCTGAAAATAGGTTGATATGTGCAGAAACATTTAAATATAAAAATAATATTACATTAGGGTAATTTATCAACGTCATTTATAATTTGTAAGCGATTGGGTAGTTACTTGGGTTGACTAAATCGGTGAGGGTGGATAGGAGATAAAAATATTATTAAGATATAGATAAACTCTTGGTGCAATGGTGGAGGACAAAATTCTGAAGGTATAGCAATTAGGATAAAGAAAGTATGAATATGCGGCTCGTCGACTCATCAGCCAGGTCACGAACACATGTTTTATAACAAAACTATCTTGGTTTGAAAAACGTGACATTGAAACTTGGAAGAGTAAAAATTACCAACTATATGCAGAAAGGCGTTTAACTATATGTTTAATATGTTTACAGTATGGTAAACAGTTATATTTAGAAGTTGTGAAATTACTTTACATAAATAAGAGTAACATTTCCATCATGAACTGATATGTAATGCTTAATTACGAAAGAAATGTTAAATCTGTGTAGCATCTTAATTTTTAAAAACCGGCAAATCTATAAATCTAAACCTATTTCATTATCCATTGATAGATGCTTCTTATGTATGTCAAACCTTGTACTTTGAATATACTTTAGGATAGGAAAATATAATTTCTAACAGAAAGGAATGTATTAGTGTTGTTAGTGAGTACAAACTTAATTTCAGTAATGGAAAAATGGCCTAATAGGTAATTTAGTTTCTTATGATAATGTGATTAATAACCATTCAAAAAGTTTTATAAATAACTTAAATGTCTTTTAAAACGACGAAAGTAGGTTAGTGTATATGTAAAACACACTTCGAAGAAATTATAAGATTCTCGACATATGTCATACCAAATGGGATAAACATACAATTTGATATGAATGGTCAACATAAAAATAGATCACTAATAGAATCTTATAGACTCTAAGTTTGTATTTAGTTAGAATATCCTACCGTTAACAATATTTTCATCTTACTTTAACTGTAAATATTTGTTTCTCACCTACAAATTTATAACTATTTAGTCTTTTGCTAGAATTTGATGGCTTTTATCCCAACATTAAGATAAACTATGTTTAAATAATTACGTCAAGAGCGATAGAAATCCTGAATAAATAAGATCTAAGAAAGGACTGTCTTTTAGGGCGTAGGTGTCTGCACAATACCATAGAGGTTTTAAACTTTGAATTAGGCTATGTTTTGATCTTTAAAAAATGTCTTCAACATATTTGTAGTATATAGTGATCAAAATATTAATTCTTCAAGTTTAAAGAATAATTTAGACAAATATGTATTTTTACTATGTAGGTAAATAGAAATTGCTGGAAGTCAATAAGGTAAATTTACAAGGGATGTTAAAAATAAATTTGTATTAATATTTACAAATAAGTTTCTTGAATAAACTCATATAACGAAGTTGAATATAAAGTTTTTAAATTAACATTTTTCCAATCGCAGACATTGTAAATTCAAAATTTGACAGAGCTTGAATCAATAATTTATACCCAGAATGCTCGGAACTCCTCAGAAAATATGTTTCTTTCTTAGATTATTTCTCGGTTTTCCGAGTTTTTCCATATAAGCCAAAGTTTAAATTTTGGCAAATATTTCAAATCCTGATCTGCCAGACAGTCTTCCTAATTCCAAAAACATATCTCATGCTGAACGAAAAGCAATTAGGTCACTTCAAAAATAATGATCAAATTATGATTTTGCCTTCGGACAAAGGCAATTCTATTGTAATTTTAAACAAGGTTGATTACATAAAAGAGGCAGAAAGACAGCTAAGTGATAGTTATAGTTCTACGTACAAACAAATTGATGAAGAACTAACATCAGCATTTAACCAAGAAATCCGTGATTATCTTACTCAAGAGGCTGCTAATGAGGATCTTTCAGATGATATGCTATAATCTTCTTGTCCCAAAAGTACCGAAAAACACCAGTTTTCTACCATTTACCAAAAATACATAAACCACCGAGACCACCTCCTGGCAGACCTATCGTGGCAAGCATCGGTTCTCCTACAGAGCGAAATCTCAGCATTCGTAGATGACAACCTGCAACCCCTGGTGAGAAATCTTCCATCCTACATCAAAGACACCGGACCACTTTTTATCAAGACTCAAGGATGTTCACCAGCCACTTCCTGATGAGACGATTCTTGTAACGATAGATGTAGAATCGCTTTACACTAACATTCCACATCAAGGTGGTCTGGAAGCCGCCACACATTTTCTTGAAAAGAAGGCCAAATAACACTAAACCTTCAACAAACTTTTTAACTCACTCATTCATTTAATTTTAACAATGAATAATTTCAAATTCATGGATCAGAACTATCTCCAAATTAAAGGAACGGCGATGGGTACTCGAATGGCCCCATCATACGCCAACCTTTTTATGGGATTTTGGTAGAACAAAATTTTCTTAAAACTCAAAATTTCCTTCCTTTATTGTGGCTAAGATTTATAGATGACATTTTTGTAGTCTGGAATCATGGGTTAGAGAAAACTTCATCATTTCCTTGATAGTTTAAATAAATTTTCATGTCTTAACTTTAATTGTAATATTAATCACAAAATCGTCACTTTTTTGGATGTTGAAGTTTTTCTAGATAATCATATTTTAAAAACCAAAATACATGTTAAGGGTACTAACAAAAATGAATTACTTGCATTACAGTAGCTGCATCCAAATCATGTAAAAAAGTCCATTCCAAAAAGTCTTTCCCTTAGAGCCAAATCCTTATGTACAAACGCTTCAGATTTCAAAATTTTACAAAAGCAAACTTACTAAAGCTCTTTCCAACAGGGGATACCCTACAAAACTTTTGAACCGGGCAGCTCAGACAACCAAAAAAGGCTACAACCTATTCCAAATCACTTCCAAAATGATCCTAAATTTATAACAAAAATTTTATCCTGGTTTGCACAAATTCAATAGAGTTATGAAAATTGGCTATGAAATTTTAAAAAACTCGCCCTTAACTGAGAAAATTATTGTCCAGGCCACCTAGAATAGTATTTAAGAGACCTAAAAAATTTGAAAGATTATGCTTGTAAGGCCCAAAATTCATGTTGGAAAAAAAAATTATGAAAATTATATCTTTTGGCTGTGAACCTTGTAATAAACCACGTTGTGGTATTTGCAAAAATTATGGATAAGACCGATCAATTCCAAAGTAGTGTAACTAAAAAAACTTATCCAATAGCTGGTAAATTGGACTGTACCTCCAACAATTCAATTTACCAGCTAACCTGTAGGTTTTGTCCCAAGGACTACATTGGGCAAACCTCTAATTCTTTGCGGGGTAAGAATGGACCGGTCACCGTTTTTCTATCAATCACAAAGACGACAAAAAACCAGTAGCCTTACACGCTATTCACCATAACAAAAGCTTTGAGGATTGTTACAAACTCAAAGCTATAAGCAAAATTACTCCTTGTGAAAACAGCTCTCGAAATGATTTAAATTTAAGGAATACTGAATTGGCACACCAACTTATAATTAAAATCAAAAACAACCATATGGACTTAACATTCGCCTAAATTATTGTTTTCCACTTGAATAATTAGATTGTGATACAAATTTACCTAAATTCAAAATTATATTATATTATGTTATTATTGTTAAATTAAAAAACAACTAATCAAAACCTTGTGTACATGTCAAAATTGTATTTACATTTAGAATGTTTATTATCAGGTGTTTCTTCCTTTGTTTGTTTATTTTATTCTGTGTTATTATTGTGTACTTGAAAAAGTTGTTAATACAACGAAATATTGTACAAGATAATTGTAGTTTTCTTTTGAACTGCTTAAGAGGACTATATATATATATATATTATATATATATATATATATATATATAAAACCAAAAAAATTATTCCAACAAATATTAAAAATATTTCATAGAATGATTTTGACTAACGATAATTTTCCTAACTAAAATAAACTAAAAAGGGATAGACGCAGTGGGACATGAAGTGTCAAATGTGTGTAATGTGCCCAATTAGCCTCTGGTGACTGTTATTATCTGACATACAAAACTCTCAACTTTGAAACGGGGAATAACTCATATTTAACAAGGAATAGCTCTATTAACGCTATTAAATGTGTGTTCAAATATATATACTGAATAATGTAGTCCCTGGTAACGATATATGAGTCGTAGATGTTCTATACATTCGTTAAAAAAAATGAAACACGTATCGCTATGATACGAATGTTTTACTAAGAGAGAGGTCCGTGAGCATTGTTCGAATTAATAGTGCGTAAAAAATTTAGAATAATCTTACGTCCAGTAATGCATTTACTCTGTGAACATGTGGGGTTTAGTGACTTTATAACCAGTAAAATAACTAGAAAATTTTATTTGTATTTTTAAATTGAACAGCTATAATCACAACAGATATTTTTATTTTTTATAAAAGAATTTGATAATATTAATTGAGAACTCTATACGCAAACTTTGTGATATTGAAATTAAGCGAATAAAAAAGATTGGCTGAACTTTAGTAAAGTCTATAATTTTTGAGTCTGAAAACGTCTTTTGTCCGTCTGTCTTTACGATATCTCGAAACAAACTGATATAGACTAAAATGTGCAAGAAGTTTCATTTCTATATAGATCATATCGATTTCAATGGTGGTGCATGTCACTCCATGGGATTTAGCTGAGCGTTAGTAAAAACTTTTCATTGCTCTTTAGCGTAATCACGATGGAAACAGAATCGCAAGAAATCGAAAGAAAACATGAGCACAAGTACATTACATTTTAAAATGTGACACAGTAAATCTTGTAGCCTAAATATCCCAAAAATGCCTAAAAAAAGAATTAATGTTCCAGGATAAGAATGGAATTCTATGATAGTGCATGGGATTTGCCTGCCAGTGGTATTTAAACATATATTTTCTATACGATTGTCTGTCTGTCTACAGTTTATAAATCAAGAATGAGATAAGCTATAGGCTTACAGTTTTTGCATGCAAACTCAGTTAAGACTATTACGTAACATGTAGTGAGGACTAAATTGTGTATTAAATAAAAAAATGTATTAAATATTAAAATAAAATTCAATGCTTACTAGTTTATAATCCCATTACAACAATATATCTGTATTAACAAGTATTTAATCATCGATAAAACTTTAATGGGTGATTATCAATTCTTTTGAGCAAAACGTTCTTTACTTTAACTCAAACTATACCTCTTATTTGTGAAATCATGCGTGAATAAAAACAATGTTACTAAATACAGTGTGATACTCTTAGATACTTTTTTACATATTAAAATATTTTTAAACATCTAACACTTTTAAAGCCTGCTGAAACAAAATTGGCAGTTACGGGTCATTTTCAAAAGGAAAATACCTGAGTGTTAAATGAGTGCAAGCACCGAGTTGACGTCTAATACCTCTCTTATGGTAACCTGCAAGTTTTTTAAGAAATCTAAATTTAAACAAGTTTGTTAGTCAAATACAAAACTTAAAGAATATCTTGACTTCAGGCGGCAACATTTAAGTACTTTTTATAGATTTACTCATTTGTATCAAAGTTAAGGTTTTGATTTATTTCACTAAAATGTAATTTATGATACAACCGCATTAAAAAGGACTGTTTCATTTAATGAAATGTTGACTTTGAGAACTTAGTGGTTCTCTAATGGCATATTACATAATATGATTATTTCAGATACAATTATGTTGGTTTTTCTTACTGAAGTAAGTTTATATGTTTAAAATATTCATGAATTAACATAATTAATAACTTCAAATTTTATTTTGACATATTTTATAGTTTGAGAACGAAACAAATATAAATAATATTGGTCTATGGCTTTAATGCTGCATTTGGGGTTTGCATGCACTATTTGTTTCCTGTAAGAAAGAAAAAACTACTAACAGACTTCTTATATAAAAAATACACCTATCAACACAATCTAATAAAATCACTACTATCAAAGGAAGCTATAATTGTATTACTTTCTTTTGACATCTTATCTTATCAAAGGAGGCTACAACTTACGTTTTTAGTTAAATTGGATTAATCATTTAAAATACATGGAACCGAAAGAATACATTTGGAATAAATACAAAGCTTAATATTTACTGTTTTAACTGGGTTTTGAAGCTGTAAAAAACCAAAAGAATAGTTTAAAGATTGTATTAAAAGTACATATTAAGGATTAGTCAAACAAATGCTAGTTCCAAGCATATGGACAATATTTTATTATGAATAACAAGCAACACTTCAATATCAATCTATAACATTAGATATTGTAATTGAGACTATGGATGTCACTTGAGGAAGAACAAAGAATATTTAAGACAAAATAAGACTCCCAGTGTAAATGTTTTATGAAAAGTTTGTAAAATTAAAGTTCTTCAATAACGGCAAACTCCATAACGACTTTTCTCTGATGCCATCATTATAAATCTGAGACAAACCCTGACAAACGATGCGGCAGGAAGTCTTAGTTTTGCAGTTGAACAATCGAATGCCGTGTTATAAAAACCTTCTTAACGATGTAACTTCGCACCTTCCTCTCAGACTTACACTTCTCTTCAATCTTCACTTTAGAATGTTGTTTCTATTGTTAAACTTATTCAAGTAGACAATAATCATCTAGTCAGGATTTTAAGGGTAGATTTAGTAAATGTATATTGGAATCAATTTAAATATATTGTATCTGTTACCAGACACAAGTCCCAGGTAAAGTAGCCGATAGGGCTTTGAAAAGGTTGCTTAGACAAATTTCTGTAGTAATTTTGTAAGATTTAGTTTTGGAAACTAATATCCGCAACGCAATAATATAGTGAGTTAAAACTGCGAAGATGGCCCACTATATTTTAGGTGACACTGCGCACCCAGTAAGTATAAGCATGCATAAGCTAATAAAAGTTTTAAACAGGCTATGAGTTTCTAACAACCTCGCCCTTTTAGGTAGCTTTCAAGTATGTAATATAACAATTAAAAATAAATCGTCTACTACATCTAACATAGTACAGTTAAAACAAACACTGAGTCTGTTTTGCGTTAGATATCTCAAGAGCAAATCGACGTTTGGAAATGAAATATTTAAATATGAATATAATTTTTGTTTCACATTACGTAGGCAACATTGTTTTAGACAATATGCCGTGTGAAAAAAACAAGGTGTACGTACATACATCGTCTAACTATCCACAGGATTTATCTAGAACTACTTGATCTGCAGATTTCAAGTTTGGTGTGCAAATTCATAACTAGAAAGATAAAAGAGAGTTCATTTATATATATATATATTATATATATATATATATCCCTATATATTCCCTGTCATTTAAATTTAGCATTAGTCAAGATTGTTAGGCGACACGTGGTGTGGCGTACTTTTAAATTCTTAATTAGAAGTATGGAGATTCACTTACAACAATACATTTAGTTGCGCAAACTGTAATACTAATAAAATGTTTACTTTAGATATTACATTAAGAAGAAGGAAATATAGATTCAGAATGCAACGAAAATCCATATTTCAAATAGAACAATATGAACTAAAACTAAAATATTATTACGTTAGTAAAATTTTTGCGTTGAATGACACCTTTTGAAGAGTAGATGAATACTTTTCAGGGACTGTATATTAATATTAATGCCACTTAAAAGGTGTATAATCGAAGGAAAATAATTCCTTAATTTGACGTTGACCTTTAAATGAGCACTTTTAATAGTTTAAGTATATATATATAAATTTTTTTTTATAGGGAGAGGAAGTAAAATGCATTTATGCACACAGGTGGCCAGCCTGTAGTGTGGGACTCTCACAAGGTGGTAAACTACCCACTAAAAATCTCCTCTATACTTCAGGATCCCAACCCGGAAACTGTTTGTCACATTACTTCAGGTTAGGTCTGAATTTTCACCTAAGCCCCTCAGGGCTCGCGCCTATCCAGCCATCAGAAAGTCAAAGGTCTAAACCGCATTTAGGTCTAGATCAATATTTTTAGCGCGGAGAATACCCTGGACAAAATGAGACACACAGTTCCAGTTGTCCTGACCCTCCAGCTTTAAGTATATAGTTTAAGTATATTGACAATGTGAAAATGTTGATGAATCAATATCTAGGAAATATTGTTTTATTGTTCGAATGAAAGAACTACAGTATATACTTCTCACATATACTATATTTTAAAATACCAAAATCAAATTATTTACGATTAGCCTAGATACATGAGGAAGAATCTAAGAACATATAATCTAAGTACTGCTATTAATATAAGATACATACAGTTATACGAAAGAAATAATGTAATATATAAAGCATTGTATTGAGTTTTCACAAACATTGAATTTGGGGAACGTGACTCTGAATGTGACCAGTCTCTCCAGTTCAATGATCTGCACTAAATATTTCTCTAAATTTAACATGATGAAAATTTGTTTTATTAAATGACACTTGAATAGGCCAAAGAATAGGAATTCTTATTTTTTTATACAATGTTGCGATCGTTGCAGTATCTAGAATCTAAAAGTTATATTTTACTCATGTTGGCCTGTTCTGCTGTTGGATGAATTGTTTAAATTAGTCTTATACAATGAAAAGCACGTATCTCGGCACGCTATGAATGTCAAGTAATTGTTCTTGTTCCAATATTTGTCTCGCAGCTACATAGAAACCTTCAATTTCGAAAACACTCCTTTTTGAAAACAAATTTATACGAATATGAAATGTATAATATATAGATTAATTATAAACTCTCATTTATTTGTATGCGTACATTCTTTGAACTTGCGTTACTGTAAGAAAAACAGTAGTAGTGTTTTGAAGAGACGGACTTATCTCCTAATAAAAATAAAATTTAATACAAATATCTACAAAAGGTCAACTTAGATTTAAAAATAAATCTGTTAATTTAACTAACATGTTGATATATTTTCATTGATAAATTATAATAGTTTTATATTAAAAATCATTAAAAATTTCTTTAAAATTGAATATTTTGGATCACTAATTTTAATAAATAATTTCTCGTTTGAGCCTGCACGCGTCATTTTCCTTTACATTCGATGCGTAATTTAATTTTTTCTGAAAGTATGTTTAATTTGTTTACTGGAAAATAAAACGTAATATCCTTCAAATTAGAGCATCTTACTGTTCAAATTTATCCATAAAGAAACCACTTTCATTGACTACCAGATTTCTAAATTTCAGAATCATCCTGCAAGTACAATGAAGTAAACATTAATTAATTTGGTTTTATTAGAAAATTAATCTCCTTATACTCTTTACAGTAGGAGTAAGAATACTCTCTAAATAAGAAGAGTAATTCGCATACAAATACATTTAATAAATTACAATCAAGTACTTGGTTATTAGTAGGCATGTAATGACGCTATAACATACCCTACATTTAAAATTTTATTATTATCATACCAGAACATGTTTTGGAAACTTACGTCACTGAAATTAAATAATGAATGAAATAGGATACTAAAATTTCTGTAAACTAGTAATTGATGATTAACATTACACGTATCTAACTAATCGGGTTTTAAATTAAAATGTTTATTTAATTTTATAAAAGTCATGATTCTCTGCGGTACAGCTAGTAAAGGCATCAACTCACTCACGTAATAGAGTTGTAAACTATTCAGAATTGTACCCTGCGGTCTTGTATAATGGCGGAGCTTTAGAGCTGTCTCTGCCTCAAACCACGAGAGGGAAATTATACATAGAAATATCAGTCAAGGATACACTGGAACTAAAATACAATCAATAAAACTTAGTAACCTTAGAAGATAACATTTTAATCTTTTTTAGATTCATACAAAACGTATTAGGTTCTATTAAGGTTTAAATTTATTTTTCTGTTATTATTATAATAATATTATTTTTATAATCACAATAATTAAAATGATATATAACTGTTTTATTAAAATATTTTGTTAGTGGCTGTGAATGCTGCGCTAATTCTTCTAGAGTTTTATATTTAACTTTTATATACACTATTTTTGTTAGATTGTTTTGAAATTTTATATTTATTAATGAAAAATTTGCTACAGTATACGGTTTAATAAATTTATAAAAAAGTTCATACAGTTGGTCGTGTAATTTCCTAAACATCCAGGCGGGAATGAACATTTTATTTGTACAATAATTAAAAACTGTTATCTGTTTTAAGAGTCCCACCCCCTTCTCCCAACCCAAACACTTTCTTATAAATAGAGCTCAAATCAGTTATTTTTTACGTGATAGATGCTATGTTAACAATGCATGTTAATTATTTAGATAACTTTACTATAATTCAATGTGGTAATTTCTAAAAGTGACTTGTGAGTGAATGTTTTATCTACTTTAAAACAACTTTAAAAGTTACTTTAATGGTAGGACTTTAATAAAAAACAATTCAAATTTTAATTACATTGACCTTCAAATTTGAGAGTTCCATTATAGACCTCTAATTTGCGCCATTCTTCTTATTTTTATAATACCTTTAAAATGAACTGTCCCTTGCTAGGGGTTCAAATTTTATAATGTTTACTTACCCCTAAAATAACCCTAAACTTAATTTTTATAAAAAAATCCCCCCAAAGTATTTCACTCCATTTTAATGGGGGGGAGGGAGGATGGGACTTTTAAAACACCCGTTTTAATATATAGTTTTGAAAGTTAAAAACATCACTAATTGTTGTGAGCAAATAAATGTGGGTTTAATTTCCCACCACAAATTGTGTTAGGCTGGTTCCAACATTCATGTGTATATTGATATGCAGATGTAATATCCCAGAATTGTTTTCTCGTAACCTTATAACGTATTTACTAGCTTTTATATACGAGGACATATTTATATAAATTTATTAAGAAATAAATTATATTATTAGTACAATAATTTTAACACTCCATAAACTAAATACCTAAAGAAGTAGTATAAAAAACCTTCATTTATTTTTTTATGTGATATTAATGACGGAAAGTTTGAGGGGAAGATAGAATGTTTTACATTTTCCATCAATATATAAAAAAAACAAAAAAAACGTATCGAAACTAATATTATCCTCTTTGTCTGGTGAGGAGACAATTAATACATGAAAGTAGAACGGATCGCAATGGACTATCACTAAACATACACGTCACGAAAATGACACAAAATTTAACTTACCCCAATAACAGCCCCTAATCTTTAATCTTAAATTTTAATCCCACTATAGTGTAATAATTTTAAATTGAAAACTAATGAACAATATAATAATCTGGGAAACCTCATGGATAATTAGATGAGGCATATGCCTAACGGCAGATGTCTGAACATTCGGGTAAAAGAGTTGGTTTATAGTTCTGGTTTACTGATGGAGATTACTATTTGGAGCGGTCAGGGTTCCCTAGGTGTTAAGGATATCACTAAAATAAACACGAAGACGTAATTTTCCCTATGCAATCTGATAGAAGATGCTTGAATAAATAAGGACTCTCCTTCTTCCAAGACGACACGATTGAGAGTCCTCTAAGCCTCCTCATGGAATCTTGAATGGAGACGGCTCCCTCTACCAACCTATAAAAGCCAATCCTGAATAATATGTTACTCCAAGATCAAGTGCAAAGTTTCTTTTAGGATGAATTGCAACAAGAAATTCCTTCAGCTCCTTTTTCTAAGTGAAAACATACTTCCATACAGGAGCAGAAGCAACGAACGCGAAACTTATTGCACATTCCTCATACCTTATTCCCATGTACCAATACCCTGCATTTCCCCAACCCCATCAGTCACGCTTCTCGTAGATAAGATAGTTAGTCATTTCACAATTTTATGGATTTGTAGATTTTACAAAAATTGTAACACTTAATGGTTAAACACTAACTGCATTTCTCACTTTGACAAAGAAATATGAATTTAACTTCACCTAACTTTTTAATTTGTACAAATCTGCAGTGTAAATCCTCGCGTAAAACTGCAACAACGGTTGCAGAAATTAAAAACTTTCAAATCTGCTATAAACAAAGTTTTCTCTATTTAAATAACTTAGGCTGTGTTCAAATATTAAATCCAATAAAATAAGGTTTTGTATTACATTTAAAAATATTTGGTACCTCATGTATCAGTAATAAAGCAGTTTTTCTAATGTGGTATTATTATGGGTAATTCTTACCATCTAACCTCTAATGTAACATTATAATTGTTACCTTAAACTAAAATAAAAAAAATATTAGGGGTTTTATTTATACTTATGTATTAAACTACTCTATAAAAATCCTTTAACTAAACTAAAAAATTTATTGTTTGTTAGTTACTACCGCTAGATTTTCGTTAGTTGGTGAAAAATATTTTAGTTCATGTATAAAAACATAAATTTCTAAAATATTTCCCATACTTACATATCTGTAATCCTAACATTAAATTATAATCCCTAGTGATCAAGTAATCTGCTATACCATCTGAGTTCTTAAACTTGTAATTTGACGTTTTGTCATAGATACCAGTATACTTTGTGCTAATATTTTCGTGAGTATTAGAAATAATGGTTCGTCATAAGAGCCTTAACATTTATGTTAAATGCAAAAATGTAATCTTACCTTTAGGTTGATTTTAAATGTTGTTTAAGAAAGAGATAAGAAATATAATTTACTAATATAAACCGTATTAATATCTCAATACGACCACCATGTCCTTCAATACTTATACTTGAGTGAAGCTTTTCATGGAGATGGCTTACCTACAAGTACGTCTCAATTGACTTGAGCGGTATGTGATATAGGTATTAAATTAATTAAAACCCCACTTCGAAAAATAATCCTAAGTTTATTGCACTAAATAACATAATATATAAAGTGTTGTGATGATAAAGAGTTGAAAGTCTAATGTCTTAATGCAACGTTTGAAATGTAGATATAAATATAGCAATCTTATCACTCATCAGAGAAATCACAGAAAAGACAGAAGGAACCAATGTTGCTAAAGTATGCAATTGATTAATGCTAGAGCGACATTTAGACGAAAAAGGTGTCGTTCCAGCTCAAAAATCTCTATAGATTGCCGCATTTAAGAGGAAGTTAAAATTTTGCCTCAAAATTATAGAAAATTTTACTGGAATAGCTCCCAGATGGCTCCTAATAATTCACAATCACAGGACGTTCTCAGTCCATATTCACATCCTTTTGCAGATCTGATTCACGGTATAACAATTTGTGTAACGAATAAGGTGAGCATATAAACTATACAAATATAAATTCTGTGAGCAGAATCGAAACTCCTCCACTGGCTATGAGGTGCACAAGGATATTTTGAAGAGCAGGACTGGCTGGTGAGGTCGTTCTCAAGTGGATTTAGAGTTTGCAATATATTAAGTGGAGACTCAATGTCTTTCCAAGCTGATGCAAACTAAATTTATATTTAGTTATATATTATTTACATCTTACGTACACTTCCTGCTATACTTGTAAAAATATTTATAATACTCTTTCACAGACATGTGACGTGTGTGTGTGTTTGTGTGTGTGTGTGTGTGTGTGTGTGTGTGTGTGTGTGTGTGTGTGTGTGTGTGTGTGTGTGTGTGTGTGTGTGTGTGTGTGTGAGAGAGAGAGAGAGAGAGAGAGAGCGTGTGTGTGTTGTATGAAGTTAATAACCTTTGTGCTAAAAATGCAAACAACTTGTTCGTAATGAAACATAATATCCAGAATTGTTTTGTACCAGCGTTTTCTTTAACGTAGTTTAAAACTTTATACTAGCAGTTACCCACGGCTTCGCACGCGATTTCCTACAGAAAAATTGGGCCGTAGGAGGCATATTTCTTTTGAACGTCGTTATTACCCTTCTGAGATAAATGGTAGTCACTAAAAGATACTCCAAGCTCATGATCTGTTAAAGATTTAAATTTTATAACAGTCTCAATATGCACCTGTGAAATAACTGGAATTTTTCTCCAGTATTCTATGATTTTTGTATATAATTGAACTATATTACCCCAGCGTGGATAGGAGACAAAAAGTCGAATTCATTAGTGCACATACAATGTAATAAATGATGGCGCTCAATGTAATTTTGGAAACGAAAATGGGCATATTGTAGGTAAATATTACAGTCTAATAATTATGAGCTTCAGATGTTAAGCGAAGTTGTGTATGGTTTTTTATTTTAGGCTTTGCACGTGTATCACTTCTGGATCGAATTAGTTATGTCTCTGATGTCATGATTGGGCTTACTTTGTTGTCTCGATCGAGAGAATATGTACGCACGGAGTTCTGAGAACCAACTTTAAATGATGTAAACATATATTAATTCTTTTGTCGCATTATATATGTTTACAAAGAACAGCTGATTAAATTTGAACAGGCTCTTTCACTTAATAACATGTGTTTGCTGCAATGCATTTCTTACAGGTATTTCCCTAACTTTTAGAGACCAGTGGGGCGGAATCCTGACCACGGTAACAGGATAAAAAGTATCCTATGTCCTTCTCCCAGTTCTTAGCTACCTCCCTACCAATTGTCAGCCAAATCGGTTCAGCCGTTCTTGAGTTATAAATAGTGTAACTAACACGACTTTCTTTTATATATATAGATTCCAAGATTTTACACGATCTACTATTTCAGAGTATCTTTCAGTCAATTTCAACCTCATGAAACTATTATTTGTTCTAGATAATAGAGTGATAATAGAAGTGTAAATTCATGGATACTTATGTGAAAGCAGTAACCTGCGTTAATATTCTTATTAAAAAATTTTAATGTTTTATTGTTTATAAAATGTGAAATACTAAGAGCGGTCTAAGCCATTCTTTAAATTACTTTTTAAATACCACGTGTAAGCAACAATGAACGCAAAGTAGGTTTAAGGAAAAACGTTGGAACAGCTCTCTTTTTGGTAGTTAATCCACTTGTTAGAGCAATGTGTACAGAATAATTGACGCACAGCCATTAACAAGCCAGACTGTAAGCAAAACGTCTTCCAAATACTGATTTAATTTTCATTATTTGTTTGTTCATTTTTTGCTTTCAGTCCCATGCATTTTTAATAATATTTGTACAAATCAATATTGAATTTCAACGTCTTCCATGGTTACTATTTCATATCACAAAACCACCAACTGACTATAGTTTCTGCAGGTGAGAAAGAAATTTTAGCTTTATAATAAAAAGGAGTTATTTTTTATTTAAATCGGTGAATTGGGTTTGCAAATGATTTGTTTTTTTTTATAATACTTTTTAATAAATTGAGAAGAAACAAAATCCTTACAATTATGATCTTTTTTTACTTAACGATTTTGCGAGTTACTGTGTCAAGGTAATTAAAAGTTTGCTCAAAGACAATCTATAATGCAAGCATATGAACGTTTAATTTATACAATACCATTAAGGTTATCTTTTTAAAAAATCTGAAAGTGCGTAATTAGTGATATTGCTATCATATAGAACTGAAATTTGTTCAACCACAATTTTGATATTGTATACAATGTTTCTCCAATTCTCAAAAGTAAAATACTCACTTCAAGCCGATAACTGAATTTATTTAAAAAATTAGTTATATAAAATTATTCCACTTCCTAGTTAAAAGCTACTATCCGAGCTCGTTCTATAGACAATGTGACGTAGTCGTGTACATTATGTATCGGTAGGCACTGCAGATATTTTGATTCCTGATAAATTGTAATATTCCTATTTTAATAATAAAATTCAATTCCTATGAAAGTTCTAGCACAACTAAAAACATATTTTTAATTACCAAATACACTCCTCACATTTTTTTAATTTTAAAATATGTATAATTATTAAATTTATTAGACCAAAATGTATTAATAATAGCTAATATATTAAACAGAGAGGAGCATAATGCCAATTCTAAATTATTGAACTAAACTCAATTAGTGAACAATTGTAACTAACTATAAAATCTTTGCAAAAAACGTTTCTGAAAAATACTATTGCATTATTAAATAAATACTCTGTATGAATATTTCAAATACGAATAATGAAAAACTTTGAAACTAATAAAACTATTAATAATTTTATTCTTAAATATCTTACATATTGAATAAACTTCTTATTCATCTTAACACCAGTTCTTATTATATACAATATTATATTCCTTTTGCTTGATTCGTTTAGATAAAGCATTACTTGCAAATGGAATGATGAAATAGAAAAACTTTTAATATTGCAATTTTATAAATGAATAAAGTCCTTATATTTCATTTTATTAAAATATATAAATTATTCTAATAATAATTTAAAGCAATAATCCAATAATACTAAAATGAGTGCGGGATATGTAAGATTAATCAGTGTGTTGATGATAACTGGATTTGTGATAAACTATTAAGTACACTTAAAATTCTTGCGTTTTTTTGTCCTTAGTTTAATATTATACAAATTAGTAGGATATCATTAATATATATATATATATATATATATATATATATACATATATATATATATATATATATATATATATATATATAATTTGATTCTGTATGATATATGTCTGATGATATTTGGCGATGGTAAATTATAAGCATATGAAGAAAACATAATTTTTTCAGATATTTGCGATCGTTCAGTGAAACAAACAATCAGTAACACCAACTTTCGAGATCTCTAATCTGATCTCTTCTTTAGGTAAACAATTCTGTTTCCTTCACAAACCTTCCATTGTCAAAAATAAACTTAAATAATTTATTAACATATATTTCTGGGTAATAATACGTTTTTATTGTTGTAAGGATATACTGTAACAATATATGTATGAACAACATGACAAAACATAATATATGCTATTATTATTTTTATTCAATCTTCGTCAAATGAGTTTTATTTAGAAATATTACATTTAAAACAAAATAAAGAGACAATAACTAGTTTTAGATAAATATAAAATTGAAAAAACATTATTTAAATACCTAAAACGTTATATTTTGTTTAAGAGATAAACTAAATTAAATGATAAAGCTGAATAGTAAGACTGAATTCGGTGAAAGAAGACTCCTACTTGATATTATGCCTATGCCAATTATAACATGTTCGTTAATAAACGATGCTGTTGTAACCTTCAACTGTGGCTTATAATTCTCTACCGCTCCTAGGCGATCTTAGGCCTAGTTTTTGTTCAGAATTTAGAAAGCTTAATGGTGACCTAGTACAGTACTAGATTCTGACTATTACGTTTTAAAGAATTGGATTCAACATTATATTTCTGTAAGCATACGTCATTTGGAATTATAACTTTCTCTTTCGTTCTTACATCCTAGATTAAACTAAAAACAAGATTATTAGTAATCTTGAAATCTTTCCGAATAGTTTTTAATCTACTAGAAGTTAATGAAAACTGTATAGTTTATAACATTTTATCTATTGTACAAAATTGTCAAATTATGTATTTTAATTAGGTACTAGAAATATGTAAGAGGCCTTTAAAACTGAGAGATTTTAATTAATATTTAGCTCCCAGAGTTTTACATGTTTAATCTCACAAGCAAGTTCCTGTCCTCTAGCAAAGCGATGAGCTTGTACTACATCGTTAACATGTCGAACATTTAACTCTACTCACCTTTTCTAACATTAAACTGTTAAAAAAACACAATTCAGTTTTTAGATTTATATACCGATATCTTGAATGTGCTATTATGTATGTATATATATATATATATATATATATATATATATATACATTAACATTATATATATGTATATATATAATGTTTTATATATATATATATATATATATATATATATATATATATATATATCCAGGATAAAGAATTTGGTGTAAAGTTAAAAGATTGCTGTAAACACCTTCCAAATAACATACTAACATCCTCGCTGATGGTTTGGAAGTCAGAAGGTCAATAGTGAACGTCCAGTTCTACCTTTGCAACATGACTAGTAAGACACGTAACAACATTGTAACAGGGTTATTGTGGACATTTAATTTAATGTTACATAAAGGAACAGTTAAAGTTTAGTTACGTTGGCAGACAAGCCTCATCAACCTGGAAACTCCTATCAGGTCGTTATGAAACAAGCTGCAGCTCCAGTTGGCCAAACAAATAGTAACTCCGACTTTCCTGTTAGAATTATTTGCTCCCTGATAATTAACACCAACTTTCTCCTCGTACAGTTTTTAGCTTGAGGATTGGAAGTGAATCTAAATGAGGTTAACTAATTTCTTTAACTACACAGCTTCCTTCCTGGCTGATTATTGGTTTTTTGCCAGGTGGAGTATTTTAATATTCTATATAGCATTGTAATGTTTCTATAATGTATTTATAAATACTTTTAAATATAGACATTTGGAATTTTATTTCTTTTTTAACTAACCAGATTAAATCTAGTGGTGGAATGAGAAACACGCATGGGATTTGTTTGAGCCTTTATAAATTTGTACATTGTATTTAAAAATTGCTTACAATTGTAAGTATTAATATACTGTTAACATCCTATATGTTTTAACCATTCAAATTAATTTTAAATTGTAAAATATTTTGTACATAGGTAGCAAGAAGTTGCTTAGAATAATTTAATCGCTATAGTTTTTTGTCTTAGAACATTTAAACTGAAGCAAACATTCTTAAATTACTGCTTGATTAAATGTCTCTACTGTTCTATCTTGTAATTATATAGCCAAACTGTTTTCTTGTGAGGGTATTATTAAATTAATGTTTGCATATTACATTTAAAGAAGTTCTGTAAGGAGGATTGAATAGATTCATTTACTTTTTTTATTCTTGTTTGTATGAAAATTTATGTTGTGAATTAGTATTGAATGGCCTATGTTTTAAATATTGGCTGTTCGTCTGCTTAAAGTAAATAATTATTAAGGCTTCTATCGTTAATCACTTATCGTTAAAAATTAATTACTATTTTAATATTTTGACACATGTAGATTGCGTAATCCTTAACTGTAGGTTAAGTGTAATTAATGAACCTTTTTAGATCTTACAGAACGTAACTGTAAGAAGAAAAATTTATGAATTCCTTATATTTTTCAAACCACGTAGCCCTCCTCTTTGTTTTTGTTTCGACTAATAAATGTATTTTTTGGAAAATAAAGCTATTTTATTACGTTTTATGATTGCGTCGTTTGAGAACCTTTCTATACAACTATTTTTATAAGATAAATTCTCGTACATATTTAAAAAATACCCTGATTTTCTAGGTATTTGTGTCAGTCCAGAAAGAGGGATGTTACTGATAGCCAGCTCGTAGAAGAGCCATTTCCGTTATTACATTGGTATTACATACATCAGGGACGATGTTAATAAATATTAGAGCTTTACAGCAAGACACTATCGATTTTATTAAAATTTGAGTTAATTAATAGAACTTGGAGTTAAAAAAATATTTCTTAAATCTTGAATCATTGCTCAGTCCTTCACGTTTAAATTAGAGCAGTTCATAGCAAAACAGTTCGGTGACATTTCATGCATTGTTTCCATGTCGCGGCTAAACACCAACTGTTCTCGCCCTGAGGTGGTTGAGGTCACAACTGGTTATATGATTTATATGTTGTCTACATAACGGATAAATTAAAATGAAAGTGTAATTTTTTAATGTTACAACTAATATTTTCTTTCTACAACACATGATGAAACTAATTATTGATTTTTCATACATGTAAATGAGGCAACAGTATTAGACGTGCGACATAGCGGAGGGGTTAAACACTCCATAAACCTTCAGATTATTTTGGTACGGGCTGCTCTTAGTGTTGTTGTGGAAGTTTGATTAAGACCATAACAAAGTGACTACGGTGGACGCAACTCCCACCTACCACGACTTTACTAAAGTCTGTACATGTCTCATGGCGCAGTAAAGGTGTTAACAAGTTTTAAATTTTTTTCACAGAAAGTTCGCCAAAAGTTATAAATTTTGCTAGTTAAGACAAACGTATACAATAGTAGCTCTTCAGTCATTAAATTGACAATATCTAAAGACAGAATCCTGTTGCTTTAATCGTGATTGGTGGATAAAATCTCCCCTTTACGAGGAAGAAGACAACTAATTTATACAAATTGTTGGTAATTATTTGTTAAAACCAATTAGTAAAAAGAGCAGATTAGGACAGATACTTAAGCTAATAAACCTTGTAACTACATTAAAGCAGTGAAACTTTATCAGCTTTAAAGTGTAGGCTAGTAAATGTTAAACAACAGTTAGCTAAAAACTTGCTACCTACAGTGAACCTAGAACAGCTTAAAGTGTTAGAAGCCAATTTAAATGAATCATTAGAACAAGATGAGGCTATGGAACAGGCAGTGAAAGAACAAATAGGCCCTATTTCTGTACAACCACCAACAATACCACAGCCTACTGCCAGTACCCCCACTTTGCCTATAATGCCTATTTATAATGCAAACAATGATTGTATTAGTCAACCTATGTCTGGTTTAAATATGTTTAATAAGTTAAACAACCCTGTAGAATGTTATTTACAAAATTTTACAGTAACAAATGGCTTAGTAGTACCTGAGCTAATAAACTTTTTGAAAACTTTGTTAAAACTAAAATGTGAAACTAGCCTATCAGAAAATGAAATTTTAGCATTGTTACCATGTTATGCAAAAGGTCCACTTTTAGCCAAAATAATACAGTGTAAGTCTGTCATGCCAAATGTCAACTATCTACACAGGGAATTAATTAGTGCTTTTATCCCTGTAGGCCTAATTGAAAGACTGAGACTAGATTTAGTTTATAGGCCACAAAGGTTTGATGAGCCACTGTATGAATACATCTATGACATCAAAGAGCTCAGTCAAGTTTTATTGTGTAACATAAGTGAACAGGACTTGGTAACTTGTATAAAAAGAGGTATTAAGCCTACAGATAGAAATAAGTTGATTTTTGAAAAACAATCCCATTTGTTTTACAGATTTGGAAAAATTGTGTATAGCTAGTAACAATATAACCTTTAATGATAACTTAAGGGACAATTTAAGTAAGACATATGTTAACAACATGTATCCACCACATGTTGAACCTAGGAATAGTAGGCCTACTATTAAAAACCCAAAGTTATGTTTCAATTGTAATAGGCCTAGCCACTTAGCAAAAAACTAGTTGGTAGGGGAGTGGTATTACACACAACACCTAAAAATATCCCTCCCCGGTTTCATAAGTTTAAGAATAATAATTTTATAAATAGTAATACAGTAAGAAAAGAAAAACACTATTTTATGAGAGTCTATGGTAAGGTAATTAAAAATTGGAGTAAATTAAACTATAGAAAACCTAATTTAAGACTAAATGTTAGACAGTGTAACAATATGCCTTTAATTGAAGCTATAGTGGGTAAAAATGTAAAAACAAACTGCTTATTAGATACTGGTGCTACAAGAGATATAATTAGTAAAGAATTTTATGATAGCCTATTGTTGAATAAAAATGTTTCTAAATTAATGAAGTCAGAGGATAGAATGTTTGCTGCAAATAACACTGAAATAAAATGTTTTGGTTACTGTTATGCTAAGATAAAAAATTTCTAAATTTTGTTGGAAAGTAAAATTTATTGTATTGGATAATTTAAAATGGGACATTGTATTGGGAAACCCATTTATATCTAATAGCAAATTAATTTTAGATCTTGATGGGGATTCATGTTATTTTAAATTCAATTGTAATGAGAAAATAACTATTGTCAGACAACAGCCTTTTGAACATGAAGTAAACAGCATTGATGTACAAATAGGGTGCACTAGAGCTGAGGCTGAGATACAAAACCTTATAGGGGATTTTCCAAATGTTTTTAATCCAAAATTAGGAGAGGCTCTAGATTTGGAAGTGAGATTAGTTCTAAATGACCCCACACCTGTAAATATTAGGCCTTATTTTATGAGCCCTCCTACTGTAAATAAGATGAAAACAATAATACAGGATTGGTTGGACCAAGGAATAATTGAACCCAGTACTTCAGCCTACTCCAGTCCAGCCTTTTTAACCAAAAAGGACAGACTTGTAGTCAATTATACCGAATTAAATAAAAAGTTACAGAAAATTGATTTTCCCATTGGTGATTTAAATAATTATTATCAACATCTTAGTGGAGCCAAATATTTTTCAATAATAGATTTAAGAAAAAGTTTTTTGCAATGTCCTTTATCACCTGATAGTCAAGATCTTACCTCATTTAGCACTATATTTGGTAAATATAAATTTAAACGAGTACCCTTTGGTTTACATGTTGGTAGTGCTGTATTGTCCGCCTATCTGGACAAAGTCCTAGACAATATAAAATTTAAATATGTGATAAATTTTTGTGATGATATCTTAGTGTACAGTAAAGACCTTGATTCGCATTTAGTACATGTCAGAGAGATTGTAAATAGACTAAGCAAACATGGCTTAACGGCAAACCTAGAGAAAGCAAAGTTTTGTTTTGAGGAAATCTCCTTTTTGGGGAACTTAATAAAAAATAATACAGTAACTATAGATCCCGAGCGAACAAGGAGTATAAGAGAATTTATGCCGCCTAAGAACGCCAAACAAATTTCACAGTTTTTAGGTATGACCAATTTCTTTTCAAAATTTATAAATAATTATGCCGATTTATGTAATCCTTTAAATCGTTTAAGAAGGAAAAACCCTAAATTTGTTTGGACAAAGGAATGTCAAGATTCGTTTGTAAAGTTAAAAGAAGCTATAATGAATCCTCCTGTACTCCAGTTAGCCGATTTTTCAAAGCAATTTATAGTAATGACAGATGCTAGTGGAATAGCCGCAGGTGGTTGTTTGTTACAGGAAAACGACCAAAATGAACTAATGCCAATAGCCTATTACTCTAGGAAATTTACTGATGCCGAATTAAAATATACTGTTTATGAAAAAGAAGCTTTGAGTGCACTAATTTGCATAGAAAAATTACACGAATTTTTAGAAGTAAGAACCTTTAAATTAATAACTGATAACCAAGCTTTATCCTATGTCCTCAATCATAAAAGGAAGGTAGGAAGACTTGCCCGGTGGATCGAGAGGATTTTGAATTTGCCATTTGAGGTGGAATTTAAAAGTTCCACCGATAATGCGCTGGCAGACGCCCTTTCACGTATGTTTAAGGGCGAGTCGACGGGAACAGCTGATCCGAGCCCCAGTGACTGCCGGAACTTTCCAGACCAGGATAAAAATATATTATCGATTTCCTTCTGCCATTCAAACTCCTCCCGAAGGCAAACATGTAAACGAACATCTAATGCAAAGCCTAAAATGCAGATAAATAATAAGTGCAATAACAAGGATAATTTGTGGTTGTTAATTAATGATTTGCCATTAGCGTTTAAAGATTTAGAAAAATATCAACTTCAAGATAAAGAAACTCAGCGAATCATTCAATCTGTAAAAAGCAATAGTAACAATTTATGTTATTTTATAAAAAACAATTTACTGATGTACAAAAGGAATGTAAAAAGTAAGAGTAAGATATTTTTGCCTGTACAGTTAATTGATTTAGTATATGAATTCTTCCACAGTTCTTTAATAGGAGGTCATTTAGACATTGCTAGAACGCAAAGAAAAATTAATCAGTATTTTTATAGACCTGATTTAGACGAAATTATAAAGTCAAAAGTGAAAGCATGTAATGTTTGTAAAATGAGTAAAGTGTGCCAAAGAAAATATGAAGGCGAATTAGTATCTGTGCCATTTAAGAACAATATGCATTGTTTATTCATAGATCTTTTAGGGCCCTTAGTGAGAACTAGAAACAACAATGCATACTTACTTGTAGTTGTAGATGCCGCCAGTAAATTTCTATGGCTAATCCCTTTGAGGGAATGTAAGAGTGCTGAAATATGTAATAAATTAGACCGCATAATTTTTAACAACTTTTCTGTACCTAAAATAATAGTGTCAGACAATGCCGCATATTTTACATCACTGTATTTTAAGAAGTTCTTATTTAAGAATTTTATTGAACACCGTAGACTAGCGCCTTACAGGGCTAATGGAAATCAATCAGAAAGGCATATTAGAAACATATCTACATTATTACGTAGTTTCTATCACAACTGTCATAGTAATTGGGATAATGACCAAGGCTATATACAATTAAGTTTAAACACCGCCCATAATGAAAGCACAGGTTTTGCTGCCTTTGATTTAATGTTTAATCATTCCTGTAATAATGCTTTATCTAATTTATGGAAGCTAAATGATCTAATTGGTGAGAATTTGTCCAAGGAAACTGTTGTAAAACAATTTAAAGAGAGCTGTGGTGAATGTAAAAAGGAGTATAGCACATAACAGTAATAGACAAAAGTACTCAGAGCAAAATGTAAAACATCCCTTTAAGTTGCATTCCTTAGTATGAATTAGAACCCACTATTTAAGCAATAAGGTAGAAAAGTTTTGTGCAAAATTAGCACCAAAATATGTAGGAATTTATAGAATTTTATATTTTTTAAGCCCTGTAACTTGTATTGTACAACACACTGAAAATGTTTTGAATGTAAAAAAGGTTCATATTGTAGATTTAAAATTAAATTAAGACCTGTTTCTGTATAAAATAAAAAAAAAAATTGTAGCATCCCTAGCTTAAGGAACCACTTGCTGCCAAATTTAAAAGATAAGATAAAATCCAGGAAGTTAACTGTTTGATGAATTCTTAACGAATGTGTCAATGGAAATAAAATATAGAAAAAGAATTTGTAAATAGACTTAGTGCAAAGAAATGAGACAAAGTTGATCCTGACTGTTTGTAATGAGGGAACCAAATATGAAAAATTGTCTGTGTTTTGTAGGTATGCCGAAATGTTGAATTTTGAATTTTGTAGATATATTTGAAGTGTTAAAATTCATGTAGATGTAAGATGTATAGGATGTTGTATGTAAATATATATATATTAAGAGTGATGCAGTATTAATACGAAATGTGAGACTTAGCTTCTCGTAAGGGGACGTTTCATTCCAAAATATTCGATCCATATTGGTAACTTGTCCGCAAGTCTCAGGGTATTTAATGGCACAACACTATACACAAAACACTGGTATGAATGCAAACCTTAGAATGCAAAATGGCGCCTATATAACAAAACACTACACTACACTTGTTTACGATTTAATCGCCTTGAATGCCCTTATTCTTGCAACGACCCGCAAATTCTAAAAACGCTGCAACGTGCACTGCATGAAAATAATTTGCCTAAATTGATTTTTTATTTTAGGTCCCTAAGCGAGCAGTCATAGAACTGCATTGGCATGCAATCTAGCGGATTTCATAGGAAACTTTTGAAACCCCGCGCTATCGTATTGTTATGGTTGAATTTGAATTTATGTAATGAATAAAAAAAGGTTGAAATTAAGTTTGTTATTTAGAATATGTTTAAAGTAAAGCGACTAACTAGGTTGCGAAATCAAAACAGGGGGGATATTATGTACCGTAAATTAGTTAATTAAATTTCATACAATGTAAATTTCGCAACCTAATCAGCCAGTATTATATAATATTATTTTACATCCAATGTTCCGGAACTAAATTATTGGGCGGAGTAACTACCTAATTGGCACGCGTATGAATTTTTTTCTTCTAACCCTTTGTAGCAGCCCAACTACGTAACCCATCAGACCTCGCGCGCTTTGTCCGTAAGTAAAATTTATCTTTTCGTATTATTAAATTAGCCCTTTGATGCCAAACGTATAAAATGAATGTAACGTAAAGTAAAGATGTGAATAGTAAAGTAACTTACCCTCGAAGATCTTTTATTTGCTTGATGGAGATAGATAAAGATTGTGGCGTCGTCCTTATGGCGACGAGCACGTTGTTATAAATAGTAATTTGTATCATTAAATAGCTAATACCGTCGCGAATTTGTTTTAGGCGAGTTTACGTAGCTGATGTATCTCACGTGTTGTTTGAATAGATGGCTACCATTTCCCAACTTCTACTCCTCTTCTAGAAATAACCGTTCTTAGACTACAGCTTCAATGTCTCGTGCCAAGACGCCGACACCCGGGTTGTGAGTCTACCTATTGCGAAGGGAAGTGAAATATTATTGTTTTGTAAAGTAAAACGTCGTACGCATAATTCAATAGAACATTGGATATTTTAGGCCCACCTAGAAGATATACTTTTTAGTTATTATATTCTAATTGGCAGCAACGTGGCATTACATAACTTTTCCTTTACCATCTAAAAGTGGTGCTTTTAAGTTTTCGTGATTAAACTGAACTTATAAGTAAACTTTGTATTTCTAGTATTTATTACTACGACCTCAGAAGTCACCACCCCCATGTGTTATCGTCATACGGTACACATAATTTTATTGGTTGGTGGAACTTTACGGTACAATTTATTAGCACTTTACGGTACAATTTATCGGTAGAAATTTAATGGCAGGCATCGTGGCGTTTTCACTCAGTTTCACCCAGTTGATGGCAGAGTTGGCACATCAATAGCAGAGTGGCGCAATAAAATTGTGTACCGTATGACGATAACACATGGGGGTGGTGACTTCTGAGGTCGTAGTAATAAATACTATAAATACAAAGTTTACTTTTAAGTTTTCGTAATTAAACTGAACTTATAAGTAAACTTTGTATTTCTAGTATTTATTACTACGACCTCAGAAGTCACCACCCCCATGTGTTATCGTCATACGGTACACAATTTTATTGCGCCACTCTGCTATTGATGTGCCTACTCTGCCATCAACTGGGTGAAACTGAGTGAAAACGCCACGATGCCTGCCATTAAAATAGAATATTTGTCTAAAGATGAGTTGGTATTTGAACTGATATCTAGAGGTATTAAATTAAATAGTGACAGTACAGTAAATGAACTCAGAAAGTCCTTAAGACAGTGTTTGAGAAACAATATTTTACCTACTCCTAGTAGCCTATTAAAAATAGACCACAATCAGGAAGTAAAACTTCTCAGTGACAAAGTGATATTATTAGAACATGGGTGCAGTGAATTGAACAGTGCTAGTTCACCTTTAGAAATCACCAAATTCCAAGAAAAGTGTAAACATTTAATAAACCGTTTATTTTTAGACAACCAGCTTGAACTAAGTTCTGTACATAGTGAAACTTTATCAGCTTTAAAGTATAGGCTAGTAAATGTTGAACAAAAGTTAGCTAAAAAATTTGCTACCTACAGTGAACCTAGAACAGCTTAAAGTGTTAGAAGCCAATTTAAATGAATCATTAGAACAAGATGAGGCTATGGAACAGGCAGTGAAAGAACAAATAGGCCCTATTTCTGTACAACCACCAACAATATCACAGCCTACTGCCAGTACCCCCACTTTGCCTATAATGCCTATTTATAATGCAAACAATGATTGTATTAGTCAACCTATGTCTGGTTTAAATATGTTTAATAAGTTAAACAACCCTGTAGAATGTTATTTACAAAATTTT
Organism: Homalodisca vitripennis; assembly: GCF_021130785.1. Taxonomy (NCBI): domain Eukaryota; kingdom Metazoa; phylum Arthropoda; class Insecta; order Hemiptera; family Cicadellidae; genus Homalodisca; species Homalodisca vitripennis. The sequence continues at coordinate 62,576,087 of NC_060214.1, forward strand.
ACAGTAACAAATGGCTTAGTAGTACCTGAGCTAATAAACTTTTTGAAAACTTTGTTAAAACTAAAATGTGAAACTAGCCTATCAGAAAATGAAATTTTAGCATTGTTACCATGTTATGCAAAAGGTCCACTTTTACCAAAAATAATACAGTGTAAGTCTATCATGCCCAATGTCAACTATCTACACAGGGAATTAATTAGTGTTTTTATCCCTGTAGGCCTAATTGAAAGACTGAGACTAGATTTAGTTTATAGGCCACAAAGGTTTGATGAGCCACTGTATGAATACATCTATGATATCAAAGAGCTCAGTCAAGTTTTATTGTGTAACATAAGTGAACAGGACTTGGTAACTTGTATAAAAAGAGGTATTAAGCCTACAGATAGAAATAAGTTAATTTTTGAAAAACAATCCCATTTGTTTTACAGATTTGGAAAAATTGTGTATAGCTAGTAACAATATAACCTTTAATGATAACTTAAGGGACAATTTAAGTAAGACATATGTTAACAACATGTATCCACCACATGTTGAACCTAGGAATAGTAGGCCTACTGTTAAAAACCCAAAGTTATGTTTCAATTGTAATAGGCCTGGCCACTTAGCAAAAAAACTGTTTTAGGAATCCAAAAAACTAGTTGGTAGGGGAGTGGTATTACACACAACACCTAAAAATATCCCTCCCCGGTTTCATAAGTATAAGAATAATAATTTTATAAATAGTAATACAGTAAGAAAAGAAAAACACTATTTTATGAGAGTCTATGGTAAGGTAATTAAAAATTGGAGTAAATTAAACTATAGAAAACCTAATTTAAGACTAAATGTTAGACAGTGTAACAATATGCCTTTAATTGAAGCTATAGTGGATAAAAATGTAAAAACAAACTGCTTATTAGATACTGGTGCTACAAGAGATATAATTAGTAAAGAATTTTATGATAGCCTATTGTTGAATAAAAATGTTTCTAAATTAATGAAGTCAAATGATAGAATGTTTGCTGCAAATAACACTGAAATAAAATGTTTTGGTTACTGTTATGCTAAGATAAAAATTTCAAAATTTTGTTGGAAAGTAAAATTTATTGTATTGGATAACTTAAAATGGGACATTGTATTGGGAAACCCATTTATATCTAATAGCAAATTAATTTTAGATCTTGATGGAGATTCATGTTATTTTAAATTCAATTGTAATGAGAAAATAACTATTGTCAGACAACAGCCTTTTGAACATGAAGTAAACAGCATTGATGTAAAAATAGGGTGCACTAGAGCTGAGGCTGAGATACAACACCTTATAGGGGATTTTCCAAATGTTTTAAATCCAAAATTAGGAGAGGCTCTAGATTTGGAAGTGAGATTAGTTCTAAATGACCCCACACCCGTAAATATTAGGCCTTATTTTATGAGCCCTCCTACTGTAAATAAGATGAAAAACAATAATACAGGATTGGTTGGACCAAGGAATAATTGAACCCAGTACTTCAGCCTACTCCAGTCCAGCCTTTTTAACCAAAAAGGACAGACTTGTAGTCAATTATACCAAATTAAATAAAAAGTTACAGAAAATTGATTTTCCCATTGGTGATTTAAATAATTATTATCAACATCTTAGTGGAGCCAAATATTTTTCAATAATAGATTTAAGAAAAAGTTTTTTGCAATGTCCATTATCACCTGATAGTCAAGATCTTACCTCATTTAGCACTATATTTGGTAAATATAAATTTAAACGAGTACCCTTTGGTTTACATGTTGGTAGTGCTGTATTGTCCGCCTATCTGGATAAAGTCCTAGACAATATAAAATTTAAATATGTGATAAATTTTTGTGATGATATCTTAGTGTACAGTAAAGACCTTGATTCGCATTTAGTACATGTCAGAGAGATTGTAAATAGACTAAGCAAACATGGCTTAACGGCAAACCTAGAGAAAGCAAAGTTTTGTTTTGAGGAAATCTCCTTTTTGGGGAACTTAATAAAAAATAATACAGTAACTATAGATCCCGAGCGAACAAGGAGTATAAGAGAATTTAGGCCGCCTAAGAACGCCAAACAAATTTTACAGTTTTTAGGTATAACCAATTTCTTTTCAAAATTTATAAATAATTATGCCGAATTATGTAATCCTTTAAATCGTTTAAGAAGGAAAAACGCTAAATTTGTTTGGACAAGTGAATGTCAAGATTCGTTTGTAAAGTTAAAAGAAGCTATAATGAATCCTCCTGTACTCCAGTTAGCCGATTTTTCAAAGCAATTTATAGTAATGACAGATGCTAGTGGAATAGCCGCAGGTGGTTGTTTGTTACAGGAAAACGACCAAAATGAATTAATGCCAATAGCCTATTACTCTAGGAAATTTACTGATGCCGAATTAAAATATACTGTTTATGAAAAAGAAGCTTTGAGTGCACTAATTTGCATAGAAAAATGGCACGAATTTTTAGAAGTAAGAACCTTTAAATTAATAACTGATAACCAAGCTTTATCCTATGTCCTCAATCACAAAAGGAAGGTAGGAAGACTTGCCCGGTGGATCGAGAGGATTTTGAATTTGCCATTTGAGGTGGAATTTAAAAGTTCCACCGATAATGCGCTGGCAGATGCCCTATCACGTATGTTTGAGGGCGAGTCGACGGGAATAGCTGATCCGAGCCTCAGTGACTTCCGGAACATTCCAGACCAGGATAAAAATAGATTATCGATTTCCTTCTGCCATTCAAACTCCTCCCGAAGGCAAAAATGTAAACGAACATCTAATGTAAAGCCTAAAATGCAGATAAATAATAAGTGCAATAAGAAGGATAATTTGTGGTTGTTAATTAATGATTTGCCATTAGCGTTTAAAGATTTAGAAAAATATCAACTTCAAGATAAAGAAACTCAGAAAATCATTCAATCTGTAAAAGGCAATAATAACAATTTATGTTATTTTATAAAAAACAATTTACTGATGTACGAAAGGAATGTAAAAAGTAAGAGTAAGATATTTTTGCCTGTACAGTTAATTGATTTAGTATATGAATTCTTCCACAGTTCTTTAATAGGAGGTCATTTAGGCATTGCTAGAACGCAAAGAAAAATTAATCAGTATTTTTATAGACCTGATTTAGACGAAATTATAAAGGCAAAAGTGAAAACATGTAATGTTTGTAAAATGAGTAAAGTGTGCCAAAGAAAATATGAAGGCGAATTAGTATCTGTGCCATTTAAGAACAATATGGATTGTTTATTCATAGATCTTTTAGGTCCCTTAGTGAGAACTAGAAACAGCAATGTATATTTACTTGTAGTTGTAGATGCTGCCAGTAAATTTCTATGGCTAATCCCTTTGAGGGAATGTAAGAGTGCTGAAATATGTAATAAATTAGACCGCATAATTTTTAACAACTTTTCTGTACCTAAAATAATAGTGTCAGACAATGCCGCATATTTTACATCACTGTATTTTAAGAAGTTCTTATTTAAGAATTTTATTGAACACCGTAGACTAGCGCCTTACAGGGCTAATGGAAATCAATCAGAAAGGCATATTAGAAACATATCTACATTATTACGTAGTTTCTATCATAACTGTCATAGTAATTGGGATAATGACCTAGGCTATATACAATTGAGTTTAAACACCGCCCATAATGAAAGCACTGGTTTTGCTGCCTTTGATTTAATGTTTAATCATTCCTGTAATAATGCTTTATCTAATTTATGGAAGCTAAATGATCTAATTGATGAGAATTTGTCCAAGGAAACTGTTGTAAACAATTTAAAGAGAGCTGTGGTCAATGTAAAAAGGAGTATAGAACATAACAGTAATAGACAAAAGTACTCAGAGCAAAATGTAAAACATCCCTTTAAGTTGCATTCCTTAGTATGGATAAGAACCCACTATTTAAGCAATAAGGTAGAAAAGTTTTGTGCAAAATTAGCACCAAAATATGTAGGAATTTATAGAATTCTATATTTTTTAAGCCCTGTAACTTGTATTGTACAACACACTGAAAATGTTTTGAATGTAAAAAGGTTCATATTGTAGATTTAAAATTAAATTAAGACCTGTTCTGTATAAAAAAAACTTTGTAGCATCCCTAGCTTAAGGAACCACTTGCTGCCAAATTTAAAAGATAAGATAAAATCCAGGAAGTTAATTGTTTAGTGAATTCTTAAAGAATGTTTCAATGGAAATAAAATATAGAAAAAGAGTTTGTAGGTAGACTTTGTATAAAGAAATGAGACAGAGTTGATCCTGTTTGTAATATAGGAAACAAATATGAAAAGTTGTGTCTGTCTTTTGTAGGTATGCCGAAATGTTGAATTTTGAATTTTGTAGATATATTTGAAGTGTTAAAATTCATGTAGATGTAAGATGTATAGGATGTTGTATGTAAATATTTATATTAAGAGTGATGCAGTATTAATACGAAATGTGAGACTTAGCTTCTCGTGAGGGGACGTTTCATTCCAAAGTATTCGATCCATATTGGTAACTTGTCCGCAAGTCTCAGGGTATTTAATGGCACAACACTATACACAAAACACTGGTATGAATGCAAAAAAGAAGTATGAATGTGGCGCCTATATAACAAAACACTACACTACACTTGTTTACGATTTAATCGCCTTAAATGCCCTTATTCTTGCAACGACCCGCAAATTCTAAAACGCTGCAACGTGCACTGCGTGAAAATAGTTTGCCTAAATTGATTTTCTATTTTTGGTCCCTAAGCGAGCAGTCATAGAACTGCATTGGCATGCGATCTAGCGGATTTCATAGGAAACTTTAGAAACCCCGCGCTATCGTATTGTTATGGTTGAATTTGAATTTATGTAATGAATAAAAGGTTGAATTAAGTTTGTTATTTAGAATATGTTTAAAGTAAAGCGACTAACTAGGTTGCGAAATCAAAACAGGGGGGATATTCTGTACCGTAAAATTAGTTAATTAATTTTATACAATGTAAATTTCGCAACCTAATCAGCCAGTATAATATAATATTATTTTACATCCAATGTTCCGGAACTAAATTATTGGGCGGAGTAACTACCTAATTGGCACGCGTACGAAATTTTTCTTCTAACCCTTTGTAGCAGCCCAACTACGTAACCGATCAGACCTCGCGCGCTTTGTCCGTAAGTAAAATTTATCTTTTCGTATTATTAAATTAGCCCTTTGATGCCAAACGTGTAAAATGAATGTAACGTAAAGTAAAGATGTGAATAGTAAAGTAACTTACCCTTGAAGATCTTTTATTTGCTTGATGGAGATAGATAAAGGTTGTGGCGTCGTCCTTATGGCGACGAGCACGTTGTTATAAATAGTAATTTGTATCATTAAATGGCTAATACCGTCGCGAATTTGTTTTAGGCGAGTTTACGTAGCTGATGTATCTCACGTGTTGTTTGAATAGATGGCTACCACTTCCTAACTCTACTCCTCTTCAAGAAATAACCGTTCTTAGACTACAGCTTCAATGTCTCGTGCCAAGACGCCGACACCCGGGTTGTGAGTCTACCTATTGTGAAGGGAAGTGAAATATTATTGTTTTGTAAAGTAAAACGTCGTACGCATAATTCAATAGAACATTGGATATTTTAGGCCCACCTAGAAGATATACTTTAGTTATTATATTCTAATTGGCAGCAACGTGGCAGTACATAACTTTTCCTTTACCATCTAAAAGTGGTGCTTTTAAGTTTTCGTAATTAAACTGAACTTATAAGTAAACTTTGTATTTCTAGTATTTATTACTACGACCTCAGAAGTCACCACCCCCATGTGTTATCGTCATACGGTACACAATTTTATTGGTTGGTGGAACAGGAATATCCCCCCTGTTTTGATTTCGCAACCTAGTTAGTCACTTTACTTTAAACATATTCTAAATAACAAACTTAATTCAACCTTTTATTCATTACATAAATTCAAATTCAACCATAACAATACGATAGCACGGGGTTTCAAAAGTTTCCTATGAAATCCGCTAGATCGCATGCCAATGCAGTTCTATGACTGCTCGCTTAGGGACCAAAAATAGAAAATCAATTTAGGCAAACTATTTTCATGCAGTGCACGTGCAGCGTTTTAGAATTTGCGGGTCGTTGCAAGAATAAGGGCATTTAAGGCGATTAAATCGTAAACAAGTGTAGTGTAGTGTTTTGTTATATAGGCGCCACATTCATACTTCTTTTTTGCATTCATACCAGTGTTTTGTGTATAGTGTTTTGCCATTAAATACCCTGAGACTTGCGGACAAGTTACCAATATGGATCGAATACTTTGGAATGAAACGTCCCCTCACGAGAAGCTAAGTCTCACATTTCGTATTAATACTGCATCACTCTTAATATAAATATTTACATACAACATCCTATACATCTTACATCTACATGAATTTTAACACTTCAAATATATCTACAAAATTCAAAATTCAACATTTCGGCATACATTCAAAACACAGACAATTTTTCATATTTGATTCCCTCATTACAAACAGTCAGGATCAACTTTGTCTCATTTCTTTATACTAAGTCTATTTACAAATTCTTTTTCTATATTTTATTTCCATTGTCACATTCGTTAAGAATTCACCAAACAGTTGACTTCCTGGATTTTATCTTATCTTTTAAATTTGGCAGCAAGCGGTTCCTTAAGCTAGGGATGCTACAATTTTTTTTTTTTTATTTTTTTTATAGAACAGGTCTTAATTTAATTTTAAATCTACAATATGAACCTTTTTTACATTCAAAACATTTTCAGTGTGTTGTACAATACAAGTTACAGGGCTTAAAAAATATAAAATTCTATAAATTCCTACATATTTTGGTGCTAATTTTGCACAAAACTTTTCTACCTTATTGCTTAAATAGTGGGTTCTAATCCATACTAAGGAATGCAACTTAAAGGGATGTTTTACATTTTGCTCTGAGTACTTTTGTCTATTACTGTTATGTGCTATACTCTTTTTTACATTCACCACAGCTCTCTTTAAATTGTTTACAACAGTTTCCTTGGACAAATTCTCACCAATTAGATCATTTAGCTTCCATAAATTAGATAAAGCATTATTACAGGAATGATTAAACATTAAATCAAAGGCAGCAAAACCTGTGCTTTCATTATGGGCGGTGTTTAAACTCAATTGTATATAGCCTAGGTCATTATCCCAATTACTATGACAGTTGTGATAGAAACTACGTAATAATGTAGATATGTTTCTAATATGCCTTTCTGATTGATTTCCATTAGCCCTGTAAGGCGCTAGTCTACGGTGTTCAATAAAATTCTTAAATAAGAACTTCTTAAAATACAGTGATGTAAAATATGCGGCATTGCCTGACACTATTATTTTAGGTACAGAAAAGTTGTTAAAAATTATGCGGTCTAATTTATTACATATTTCAGCACTCTTACATTCCCTCAAAGGGATTAGCCATAGAAATTTATTGGCGGCATCTACAACTACAAGTAAATATACATTGCTGTTTCTAGTTCTCACTAAGGGACCTAAAAGATCTATGAATAAACAATCCATATTGTTCTTAAATGGCACAGATACTAATTCGCCTTCATATTTTCTTTGGCACACTTTACTCATTTTACAAACATTACACGTTTTCACTTTTGCCTTTATAATTTCGTCTAAATCAGGTCTATAAAAATACTGATTAATTTTTCTTTGCGTTCTAGCAATGCCTAAATGACCTCCTATTAAAGAACTGTGGAAGAATTCATATACTAAACCAATTAACTGTACAGGCAAAAATATCTTACTCTTACTTTTTACATTCCTTTTGTACATCAGTAAATTGTTTTTTATAAAATAACATAAACTGTTACTATTGCTTTTTACAGATTGAATGATTTGCTGAGTTTCTTTATCTTGAAGTTGATATTTTTCTAAATCTTTAAACGCTAATGGCAAATCATTAATTAACAACCACAAATTATCCTTGTTATTGCACTTATTATTTATCTGCATTTTAGGCTTTACATTAGATGTTCGTTTATATGTTTGCCTTCGGGAGGAGTTTGAATGGCAGAAGGAAATCGATAATCTATTTTTATCCTGGTCTGGACCGTTCCGGCAGTCACTGGGGCTCGGATCAGCTGTTCCCGTCGACTCGCCCTCAAACATACGTAATAGGGCATCTGCCAGTGCATTATCGGTGGAACTTTTAAATTCAACCTCAAATGGCAAATTCAAAATCCTCTCGATCCACCGGGCAAGTCTTCTTACCTTCCTTTTATGATTGAGGACATAGGATAAAGCTTGGTTATCAGTTATTAATTTAAAGGTTCTTACTTCTAAAAATTCGTGCCATTTTTCTATGCAAATTAGTGCACTCAAAGCTTCTTTTTCATAAACAGTATATTTTAATTCGGCATCAGTAAATTTCCTAGAGTAATAGGCTATTGGCATTAATTCATTTTGGTCGTTTTCCTGTAACAAACAACCACCTGCGGCTATTCCACTAGCATCTGTCATTACTATAAATTGCTTTGAAAAATCGGCTAACTGGAGTACAGGAGGATTCATTATAGCTTCTTTTAACTTTACAAACGAATCTTGACATTCCTTTGTCCAAACAAATTTAGCGTTTTTCCTTCTTAAACGATTTAAAGGATTACATAAATCGGCATAATTATTTATAAATTTTGAAAAGAAATTGGTCATACCTAAAAACTGTGAAATTTGTTTGGCGTTCTTAGGCGGCATAAATTCTCTTATACTCCTTGTTCGCTCGGGATCTATAGTTACTGTATTATTTTTTATTAAGTTCCCCAAAAAGGAGATTTCCTCAAAACAAAACTTTGCTTTCTCTAGGTTTGCCGTTAAGCCATGTTTGCTTAGTCTATTTACAATCTCTCTGACATGTACTAAATGCGAATCAAGGTCTTTACTGTACACTAAGATATCATCACAAAAATTTATCACATATTTAAATTTTATATTGTCTAGGACTTTGTCCAGATAGGCGGACAATACAGCACTACCAACATGTAAACCAAAGGGTACTCGTTTTAAATTTATATTTACCAAATATAGTGCTAAATGAGGTAAGATCTTGACTATCAGGTGATAAAGGACATTGCAAAAAACTTTTTCTTAAATCTATTATTGAAAAATATTTGGCTCCACTAAGATGTTGATAATAATTATTTAAATCACCAATGGGAAAATCAATTTTCTGTAACTTTTTATTTAATTCGGTATAATTGACTACAAGTCTGTCCTTTTTGGTTAAAAAGGCTGGACTGGAGTAGGCTGAAGTACTGGGTTCAATTATTCCTTGGTCCAACCAATCCTGTATTATTGTTTTCATCTTATTTACAGTAGGAGGGCTCATAAAATAAGGCCTAATATTTACAGGTGTGGGGTCATTTAGAACTAATCTCACTTCCAAATCTAGAGCCTCTCCTAATTTTGGATTAAAAACATTTGGAAAATCCCCTATAAGGTTTTGTATCTCAGCCTCAGCTCTAGTGCACCCTATTTGTACATCAATGCTGTTTACTTCATGTTCAAAAGGCTGTTGTCTGACAATAGTTATTTTCTCATTACAATTGAATTTAAAATAACATGAATCCCCATCAAGATCTAAAATTAATTTGCTATTAGATATAAATGGGTTTCCCAATACAATGTCCCATTTTAAATTATCCAATACAATAAATTTTACTTTCCAACAAAATTTAGAAATTTTTATCTTAGCATAACAGTAACCAAAAAATTTATTTCAGTGTTATTTGCAGCAAACATTCTATCCTCTGACTTCATTAATTTAGAAACATTTTTATTCAACAATAGGCTATCATAAAATTCTTTACTAATTATATCTCTTGTAGCACCAGTATCTAATAAGCAGTTTGTTTTTACATTTTTACCCACTATAGCTTCAATTAAAGGCATATTGTTACACTGTCTAACATTTAGTCTTAAATTAGGTTTTCTATAGTTTAATTTACTCCAATTTTTAATTACCTTACCATAGACTCTCATAAAATAGTGTTTTTCTTTTCTTACTGTATTATTATTTATAAAATTATTATTCTTAAACTTATGAAACCGGGGAGGGATATTTTTAGGTGTTGTGTGTAATACCACTCCCCTACCAACTAGTTTTTTGGATTCCTAAAACAGTTTTTTGCTAAGTGGCTAGGCCTATTACAATTGAAACATAACTTTGGGTTTTTAATAGTAGGCCTACTATTCCTAGGTTCAACATGTGGTGGATACATGTTGTTAACATATGTCTTACTTAAATTGTCCCTTAAGTTATCATTAAAGGTTATATTGTTACTAGCTATACACAATGTTTCCAAATCTGTAAAACAAATGGGATTGTTTTCAAAAATCAACTTATTTCTATCTGTAGGCTTAATACCTCTTTTTATACAAGTTACCAAGTCCTGTTCACTTATGTTACACAATAAAACTTGACTGAGCTCTTTGATGTCATAGATGTATTCATACAGTGGCTCATCAAACCTTTGTGCCCTATAAACTAAATCTAGTCTCAGTCTTTCAATTAGGCCTACAGGGATAAAAGCACTAATTAATTCCCTGTGTAGATAGTTGACATTTGGCATGACAGACTTACACTGTATTATTTTGGCTAAAAGTGGACCTTTTGCATAACATGGTAACAATGCTAAAATTTCATTTTCTGATAGGCTAGTTTCACATTTTAGTTTTAACAAAGTTTTCAAAAAGTTTATTAGCTCAGGTACTACTAAGCCATTTGTTACTGTAAAATTTTGTAAATAACATTCTACAGGGTTGTTTAACTTATTAAACATATTTAAACCAGACATAGGTTGACTAATACAATCATTGTTTGCATTATAAATAGGCATTATAGGCAAAGTGGGGGTACTGGCAGTAGGCTGTGATATTGTTGGTGGTTGTACAGAAATAGGGCCTATTTGTTCTTTCACTGCCTGTTCCATAGCCTCATCTTGTTCTAATGATTCATTTAAATTGGCTTCTAACACTTTAAGCTGTTCTAGGTTCACTGTAGGTACTAAGTTTTTAGCTAACTGTTGTTCAACATTTACTAGCCTACACTTTAAAGCTGATAAAGTTTCACTATGTACAGAACTTAGTTCTAGCTGGTTGTCTAAAAATAAACGGTTTATTAAATGTTTACACTTTTCTTGGAATTTGGTGATTTCTAAAGGTGAACTAGCACTGTTCAATTCACTGCACCCATGTTCTATTAATATCACTTTTTCACTGAGAAGTTTTACTTCCTGATTGTGGTCTATTTGTAATAGGCTACTAGGAGTAGGTAAAATATTGTTTCTCAAACACTGTCTTAAGGACTTTCTGAGTTCATTTACTGTACTGTCACTATTTAATTTAATACCTCTAGATATCAGTTCAAATACCAACTCATCTTTAGACAAATATTCTATTTTAATGGCAGGCATTGTGGCGTTTTCACTCAGTTTCACCCAGTTGATGGCAGAGTAGGCACATCAATAGCAGATTGGCGCAATAAATATCTGTACCGTATGACGATAACACATGGGGGTGGTGACTTCTGAGGTCGTTAGTAATAAATACTAGAAATGCAAAGTTTACTTATAAGTTCAATTTAATTTACTAAACTTACAAGCACCACCTTTTTAGATGGTAAATGAAAAATATGTATTGCCACGTTGCTGCCAATTAGAATGTAATAACTAAAAGTATATCTTCTAGGTGGGCCTAAAATATCCAATGTTCTATTGAATTATGCGTACGACGTTTTACTTTACAAAACAATAATATTTCACTTCCCTTTGCAATAGGTAGACTCACAACCCGGGTGTTGGCGTCTTGGCACGAGACATTGAAGCTGTAGTCTAAGAACGGTTATTTCTTGAAGAGGAGTAGAAGTTAGGAAGTGGTAGCCATCTATTCAAACAACACTTGAGATACATCAGCTACGTAAACTCGCCTAAAACAAATTCGCGACGGTATTAGCCATTTAATGATACAAATTACTATTTATAACAACGTGCTCGTCGCCATAAGGACGACGCCACAACCTTTAACTATCTCCATCAAGCAAATAAAAGATCTTCAAGGGTAAGTTACTTTACTATTCACATCTTTACTTTACGTTACATTCATTTTATACGTTTGGCATCAAAGGGCTAATTTAATAATACGAAAAGATAAATTTTACTTACGGACAAAGCGCGCGAGGTCTGATCGGTTACGTAGTTGGGCTGCTACAAAGGGTTAGAAGAAAAAATTCATACGCGTGCCAATTAGGTAGTTACTCCGCCCAATAATTTAGTTCCGGAACATTGGATGTAAAATAATATTATATTATACTGGCTGATTAGGTTGCGAAATTTACATTGTATGAAATTTAATTAACTAATTTACGGTACAATGGTGGAGTAACGTAACAGTTTTAATTCCAATTTCACCGAAATTTGTTTAGAGAACGTTTTATACTTTTTAATAATTAACAGCATTCAATATCGAATCAGAATTAACACTAAATATTTTGTAAACAATACACATAAATATTTCTGTATATATAATTTACAATATAGGACTTAGAAGACTATAAAGTATTTTTAACCTTAAATTACTTTAAAAACTAAATATTATTTGCATAAGAAATCTCATTAATAAACGATATATCATAATTAATTTACTGATAGCTTAGAAGACGAAGTAAAATTTCACTGTATAACCACACATCCTACTTTTAATTGAAACTAATAGAGAAAGGATTTATAAGAAGAAATATAATCACCTAAGCAATTTCTGTGAAGATTGAAATGGGATGGTATATAAGAGTTGTGAATATGAAAAGATATGTTTCCCTTATAATAATGTTTTAGCTCAATACACTTAAAACCGGACCTCAAACTCAGATAAATGGGTGTTCATTGATAGACAACTTTATTAAGGGTTTGAAGGTTGCCACTGTAATATTTAACTGATACAGTTTAAAATTTGGTCACGCATATGAAAGCTGATCTCTGGTACATATAGCTGATAGCAACATTTCCCTAGAAGGGAAATCATTATTTCAAATTTTAACCTTTTTAATATCTTCCAATGAGAGAATTTACAAATTTCGTTCTTAGGGAACATTGGTCTATTAATATTATTTGAAAGCCAAGCAAATTAGCTCTTAGCTTAAAACTCAACTTTAACTACATTTCTTTACAAAACAGTTTTTTGAGTAAATTATATACTAAAATTGAAAGGAGAATCTTAAAGTGTTCGGATCGTTTATGAACTAGTTAACAAACCCTTAAATGTGGAGGGGGTTTTTGCCTATGCAAACTTCAGACCTCTCAAATATCATGTTCAAGTTCAAGTTAAAACCAATATTTATTTATTTAAGAATTTACGTATATTATTACATTTCATATGCCAACTTCGCACATGCGAAATGAAAAAAACAACACTTTTATTTATATCAGAGTCCTTCAGCTGGCTGTGGTTTTACTTTCAGTTTTTAATACATGACTTGTGTACAAGACAAACGTACACCTTGTCCCGTTTAAAAGTTCAATCTATTATAAGCCCTAAGTACTTCACATTATCAACTATATGAATACCCTCACAATAAAATTAATAAAGGCATAAATGTTGATGACAGAAAAAGTTATTTCATTTTGTAGCTCTCTACATTCTCTATTTAAGTCAAAAAATAATATACTTATCGGTTCTGGACGCTCCAAGCATCTAAGAATAGACTTTAAAAAACTTTCAAACATCATGTTCTCTCAAATCATCCTCTCCAAAAGAGCTTTATTGATAAGGGAATTTTCTTGTTCATAGTGTATGGCGATACACACAAAATCTCCAACCTTTAAGCGACCTGCCTCGGATATCAAGAATTCCAGAAGCTTTTGACTTCCAACATAATAACTTTTTAAGAAGTCCTCGCACTTCTTGAGTGGAACTCAAGAATACGCGGGCCTGTGAGTAATTTCAATGACTGGTATATTTTACTTCAGAACCCATTGATGCATAGGCCTATTGCAACTCTAGAAGCCTTATTTCTCTTAGCACTTTTATCCTCAGAAAGCTTCCAAACTTTAAGGCGTTTTCTTATTCAGTTTCCTGGCCTTAAATAATATTCTATTTGGACTTACAGAATCACCCAATAGGAGGTCTTAATAGAAGCTGTAGTTAACCTATGTTAACTCCCGACCTCTGAGTTTTCCCTTTTATATGCTAACCTCGTGAAGCCTAAGTATTTTTGCGTAACACACTTATTTAGGGAACATACAATTCAATGCATTATATTTGAAGTGCTCTAATTTACTTTTAAATCTCAATGAAAAGATCCCGTTATATTATTATGTTAGGTTCATTTAGAAAGTTGATCATAATATTTAATTTTATTGTTAATTGGAATATTATAATATTTAGCACATATAGTAAAAGAAACTTAATTGTTAAAAGCACAGTATGTAAAAAATAATTTTGATGAGAACTCATGTTTGAGTTCTTAAACTAATACTGATAATATACACTAATTTGGAATTATGGAATTTTATGACATTATTTTAAAATTATTAAAACCTCTATATTTTTTATCATAATAATGTTTTAATACATCATGCCGTGTTGTTTTTCCTTTTAAAAGTATGAACTAGAACATTCGAAAACTGTGTAACTGTGTCCTTGTGTAAGATAAAAATTATACTTAAGTATTCGAGTAATAAATCAATTTTAAGCGAATCTCCTTAGAACATTCCGCTATGTTCTATTGATAATTTTATGATATTAACAATAAAAGAAATTATAGACTTATTAAATATTTAAATATTGTAAAAGTATATAAATAAAAACTAACACGTGAAGCATTTGTAAGATAAATGATTAGAAAACTGAACATTCCGTCCTTTATAATTAATTTAAAATTTAGGATTAAGTAACGTAAAACCTTTGTTAAACTGAACTGAAACAAGGCTATTATCCGGGAAAAAAGAGCAGACCGAAGTTATATTGATAGCGTGACCAAGCTCGTCTCATATTAGGTGTCTACTGTAGTTGCTAAGCTTTTTGCCAATGCACTTACCCGGTAGTTAATGTAACTGATAAATAACAGCTTATTCTTTGTTTGAAGTTTGTAACAGAAAGTTGTAAAAGAGGATAAACCTTATGTAATTTATAACAATGGGAAATGTCGGAAATACTATTATCAGCTTGTAAGACCGATAGTATAACTGTGCTTACATGAAGTTGGTTTGTTTTAATTCAAACTGTTAACAGAATTTATAATAGATACACAGATTCCTCTTCGTCCAGGAAAGAGTTCTGTTGATTTTGTGTCAAAAGCTATAAAAGTAGTCGCTCCATCAGCCTGTCTGCAGGTGAAAAACATTTTTTATTACTTTGAAAATACAATTAATTGAATTAAATCCATCCAGCACTGTGATGTTTGGACAATTAATTTGTTTTTATTTATTTTGAGATGCTGTTGAAATTGTGCAGAGTAAGACTACGGGGAAATAATGTGCCCCGCGGTTCACCGGATTTGGGTTGAAAGAAGCCCCTGTAGCTTTGCAAAAGACTCTTATTTAGGAAAATGATCATTCCATGTTAATGATAAAAGCTTGTTGCACTTTCAAAATACTTTTAGCCCATTTGGACAAATGCAATTATTTTAGCTTTTTCCCCCTTTCAAAATACTTTTAGCCCATTTTGTAAAAATACAATTATTTCAAATTTTGATTATAATTTTGTTTACTTCATAAGAAAGTATCTATACGCTATTGATTTTTGAATTCTATGAATAAGTAGTACTAAATTGGAAAACAATTATGCTTACAGTAATTAAGTACTTAGTGGAGTGTTTTAGTCCCCAAAAAATTCATTTGAAACGTCTGTGGCTGAGCCTTAGTGTAAGATAATAAAAATTCTTTTTATTGATATAAATTAAGTTCACATGAATCTTCTTGGAACATTTCAAGTCATTCGCTACAATAGCCTACTTTTAATAGAAATATATAAGTAGTCAACTGATGAGTGCAACCTTTGAGAACCAAGTTATAGATAAACGGTAAATGAAGTGTGCGATAATTCTAGCTTGATAGGCTAGTTAACTAAAAGCTTTTGTTACATTGAACCGTAACAAAGCTATTGTCCGGGAACAATGAGCAGACTGAAGCGAGACTGGTCTTGTGAAAAAGCTCTTCTCATGTCAAATGTCTACTGTTAGTAGTTGTAAAGAATTTTGGCGAATTACTCATTTATCAATTAATCTATGATTTTGTAGATGTAAAGACAAACAGCTTGTACTGAGTCCATAGAGTGACAAACTTATTCTACAATTAATTGATGGTAAATATTATATAATCAATAAGGGATCGACAGGACCCTCTTAAAACCGTGATGTTTTCCATCCATCTGTCCATTTGTGTGATAAGACTTATCAGTTGGACAATGCTACTGGAGTTTTCTAACAAAAGGATCTTTTGGTTCCACCCAGTTAACTTTGGGGTGAAATTTATATTTAGTTCACTCCCGATTAACACATACAGTGACCATTTAATAATTTTTATTTGGATTCTTCCTTATTTTACTACTATAATTAAGACAAATATTTAAAATTGTAATTTAATCAACAGGTATCACTAAAAGAAGGGACACTTGCTATCAAAATAACGTTGTATTAATTAATTTAAAAAGACGAAAAGACGCACACAAATCATAAACTTCAATACTTTTGTAGAAGTATAGAAGAAGATTTTTCCGAAGGACTGAACAATTATTAATAGCATACGATTAATAATTTATGTAATATATTTTAATTGTCACTGAAGAGAACGTTACAAAAATTAACTGGATATTTACAACAATACCATATCTTACTTGTTAATTTGTTTTTTTAGCATTGTCGGAAATAACACTAAATCAAAATAACAACTATAATTCATTGACTTATATATATAAGGTTCTTGGACAGCTTTCAGTCACAACCATATCATTGAATATTGTCCACTTTGAACAACTCTTTTATAGTACATACAGTAACTAATGAAGGAATATTTGACTGAATTTTCACAAATAAAATATCTTGAAAGTAGTACTCATAAAAAAACTCAAGTTCAATTGGAAATGATATGCTAAGTACTTATTGTTAGATATTAATCAACAATCGTTTAATTAATATCCTGTTAATCATTCATTATTAAATAAGGGGAAATAAGTGTCAATGACTTGAAATTATTTATAAATGGCAATATTCGTGGAGTTTGCTTGTATGTATATGTATATGTATAAGGAAATGAATATTTGAGTCGTGTAGTTTTCAAATGGGCTTACATCCCCTTTTTAAAGAAAATTGAGCTAGATTGAAGCCGTTCTTCAATTCCTGAAATCTGTGTTTAATGCTAGGAAAAACATATTCAAAACAAAACCAGGCTACATCTTATAGTAATTAGCATAGCAAAGTAGGGGTTTTAGTTTCAAAACACAGCTAGATGAACAAGCTACTTTCAAAACCCAGCTACATCCACTGGTTGCGTCATGTTGCTGATGGTCTGTTCCCAGCGTAATTGTTTGCCGTCGCCGTATGACTGCTGGCTTCAGAGTGAGTGAGGTTATATTATTGATTTGTGAGCAACTACTGATGTGCGTGGATGGATAAATAATTTTAATAATGTTTTGTTATAGTGAAGTATTTTATATTTAAGACTAGAAACAATGGATTGGTGAACCAACAATTCGTTTATCATCACCAACGTCCAAAGACCACGACAGTCAGAGAAACTGTAACGTGCAAAACAGATGAGAAAGCAAAGTGGGTTTGTTTGAATATTACTATTGAAATATTTTTACTAATTAGGGTTTGCAACTGTTCAATATTGGTAAATCATATTTATCTTCGGTTAAATCATAGTTTAGTTTCTGAAGACAAGTAGGCTACCAATTTCTTTTTGCAATTAAGCTGAGTCGTGTGTTTTATCGATAGTGCCAAGGTATAGGGTAGTAGTATGTAGGCCTAGTTTGAAGTAAACTTTATCGGTAGGGCGGGATAACAATTTTATTAATGGCGAGTTTTATTTTCAGATAACGGTCCCAGGCCGGACTAACTGTGTTTACTATAACATGTAAATCACGAGAAAAAAGGGAAGACTTATCGTTGTCAGAAGACTTAAATCGTTGTTTCAGAAATCACAGCAAAATGACCAAAAGATTTTTTACGAGAAGTTTTATGACACTTCATGGTAATCTAGGTGAAATTAAAACACAAATCAAGATTGTTTTTATATTAAAATAACACGGAATCTAAACCAAACGCCTCATCTACCAAAACTCACCCTTTACCACTGAATCTACCACCAAACCAACTAAACGTCAACCACGACCCCCACCCCCTTAACCCAGCAAAAACCGAACCCCCCCTTCGAGGGCGGTAACGGACCGACCCGGGGGGGGGGGGGGGGGGGGTGGGGTGGGGGGGGTGGGGGTGTTGTTTTTTTTTTTTTTGGGGGTGGGGGTTGTTGGGGTTGTGGAAGGAGGAATAGGATATTGGGGATTGTTTTAGTGGGGGAATGCACTTCTTATGTAGGTGACATACTTAGAAACCTTATGTTTCTTATAATAAAATTATTGGACATAATACCATTGACATTTATTGTCCTACTGTCACTTAGATTTAACATAGCACGTGTCATCAATAGGCTGTTTCGGATTTTAAGGTTTTTGTAATTGATACCGTGTATTTAATATAAAACAATCTTCGTTTGGGGGGTTATGTATAGTAGAGTTAACATGAAGGTGGATGAAAAAGGAGAGTATATTACTTTGGTCATTTTGCTGTATTTCTGTAATAAAAAACCAAAACATCGATAAGTTCTTCTGAACAACGATAAGTCTTCCCCATATTTTCTCATCGGTGTTTACATGTTATAAGTAAAACACAGATAGGACCGGCTGGGACCGTATCAGGAAAATAAAACTTTCAGCCATTAATAAATGTTTATCCCCGCCCTAACCAGTAAAGTTTACTTCAACTAAATACATACTAAAGACCCTATACACTTGGAATATAAGAAAACACACGACTCAGTTAATTGCAAAAAGAAATGTAGCCTCTTGTCCTTCAACTAAACTATGATTTAACGAAAGATAAATAAAGATTACCAATATGAACGAGGTGGCAAACCTCAAAAGTAAAATTATTTCATAGTAAATATTCAACAACCCACCTTTTCGCTATTTTCATCTGTGCACGTTTCCAGTTACTCTGACTTAGTCAGTGGTAAATTTAAAGAAAAACAACGAAAAGACTTGTAAACAATGACAGAGGACAAAAGTCAATGGTTGTCCATATTTTAATTTATAAAAATATTTTGCGTATGAAACGTTCCAGTTCTGTCAAAAATGCTTTTATTGAAACTTTGTGCGTTGGATAAAGGCACTTTGAAACTGACTTATACCTAATGAAAATATAGGGGGGACCGTAAATTAAAGGCGTATGAAAAAAGAAAAGAATCTGTTTTATCACGTTTATTTAAAATTTTAAGGTTATAAGAAAACCACTATATGCCGAAGCAAAACGCCAATAGGGAATATCTACCAACAGAATTAAACATTAAGAAAATGTGGAGAATATACAACTCGAGACTAAAGATGAAACTTCAGTAAAACAATCATATTTTAGGTACATTTTCAGTCAAATTTTCAATATTGGATTTGTTGTCCTAGGACCGATGAGTGTTCGACCAGTATATCTGTGGCAGAATAGAATTAAAAAATTGCATCGACCACAGTAAAAATGATATCATTTGTGCTCAAAGGTGCCAAAAACTCAAAGCTACGTCTTTTGTACTTACTCCTTAACGGAAAAAAGAAATGATTGATTACCATATCCTTTGACGTCAAAAGAATCAGGTATTACCTAGAGTCCCAGATCAGAGTGCCTACTTACAGCCGTCAACTGTTATAAGTCTAAATCTTACAATTATTGTCGGCGACTCCACAGCTAAACAGACCAAAGATAAATTTTATATACCATTAAAGATCGATCATAACACAAAAAAGGGATCAACGAAATAAGCTCGGCTGTTTATGATTTTCTCAACACGTTGGACTTCCCTAATTCGGTGCATTTCCTCCGTCCTGTGTCTGACGGATGTGGAGGACAAAATAAAAATTCTACCATGATTTCAATGCGATTTACTGGCTGTATAATAATTCTCCTTCAAGACTTCAACGTACATGAAATATGTTTTTTTCCGTAGTGGACATTCGTTTTCTGCCACCCGACAGAGTGTTTTTGCTCTAAAGAAAGAAAATGAATATAAAAAAGACAAAAATTATAATTACACCAGAGGGACATATAACAAAAAATATTTTCTGAATTCGGCATTCAACACGATCGTTAGTTTTGGAAAAGTGTATGATTGGCAAACAAAGGTGTTCGGAAGGGTAATCACGCCAACTAGATCTTGGCCACTTTATTTTTCAAATTTAACTTAAGTAAGCGTTTTAATTTAAAAAAGTTGCAAAGGGGATAATCATTGTTGTTTAAAGGAGAAGCTCACTATCGTACTGAATTGGTAAAGTAACAAAAGTGTTTTGCCAGAAAGGTAGGAAAGTAAGTAGAATCCTCTTCCCTTGCTTAATTCAAACAGGCATTGCAGTTTACCAGTGCTTTAAAACTAAGGGATGAACCTCTAGAAAAAAACAATTTTTGCAGAGATTTGGAAAGAATAGGCTCCCCTAAAATAATTATAAAAGATTAGTAGAGTTTGAAAACGAATAAATTAAACCAGAGGGGTGAAATCCTCACAGAGAAATGTGGTAAATTATCAAGAAGTAACTGATCTAGTAGTTTAGGAAAATTTTGTACTTTAGAACTGTTTACAGATAATTTTTTGTTTTTTTTTTTTCTTTTAGGGTTGTATGTGTATGACTTATTCTCTGGTATCTATTAATAATTTTATTGTAATCAATTATATTTTCATTTAAGTGTATACAAATTTAGAATACAGAGAAACTACAAAATCACAGAATATTTTTTTTACTGCTGTAAATCCAAAATATTTAGATGCAAAACCAGTTACATCCTCTGAATAGATGCAAATGGGCTACATCCATTTTTATTATTTTTTTACTTGGATTGATAATTATTAATAATAACAATAGTAGTATTGCATTACAGTACCAGACATTAACTTTATCCCTGGGGAAAATAATAGTTTTTATTTAAACGGCTAACAAAAATAATCGTTTTTCATTTCCTGAAAAAAAAACAGTTTTGTGGATATAGCTAGTTATGAAGCTACACCGACTCATTTGTCAAGTAAATAAAATGTTTAAAATAATAATTTACTTTAAAAAGTGTACTTGGTTCACCAGAATAACTTTCCCTAACAAAAATGTTATCGATTTGCATAGAATAATGCTTCTCTTTCATAATTATGTTTAGTGTAACACTGAAATTATTTTTCACTATAAATCATCGTGGTTTTAAGTATTCAAACCGCTCCATAAATAATATTAATGAAGAGCCATCATTAAGGCAAATTATTGAAATATAACAACTAGGTATTTCAAGATTAAAATTTAAATACACTACAAAAGGTCAACATTAAAAAACAATACGATAAAACTAACCCTTTAAATACATTGTACAGGGTACCTGTAATCTACAATATGTATTTATGTAGATTAGATTCCAGTGTTATTAGGACTGAGTGGAGAGTTAAAGCAAAGGTTTACTATCTAACCTCATTTCCTGTCTCAGGCAGTCTTCCTGAGTATTAATTTATAATAATCCTTACTGAGAAATGTTTCCTTACTTTTTCATTCAATTGCTCATTTTAAAATTTTCCCGCAAAAACAAAGGTGTAATTAAAATTTATTTATATTTTCCTCTGAACGTATAACGACCTTCACAATTTAATTGAATTTCAATGATTTGTGAAATTTTAATATGATTTCCAGAACCGTAATATACCTGTAGGGAATAAATAAATCCTTATTACATACTATTTCATTCAATAAGTTTGAATTAAAAATAATAATAATCTAATAGTCCTTAAATCAATTAGGTTAACAATTAAAACACAATGCTTAGTTTGCTTTAAAGTGACAGGATTTTTAAAGCATAAAAATTTCGACAATAGAATCATACCATACTAGAATTGCTTATTATTTTAATACTAATTCTATTATCCAACAATCTATGATAGGCTTCGTTTATGTTGCGGGTAAAATTGTAAGTTTATAGTCTCAAAGTGTCTTGTTGATAGATAGGAAGACAAACAGTATAAAGTAAAGAAATCTTAACATTCTTCCAGAAGAGCATAGAGAAATTGTGTCGAAGCCCTGAGAAATAGCCATTAATGACGCTCAGCAAATTCCATGGTAAGACATGTACTATTGCAAAACTCTTTTTGCCGCTCATTAGTGTATAAAGAACATCTGTCTTAAGATACTTTCCAACCTCATACACTAGCAATTGTGTTTATTAAATTGCATTTAATAGCAGTACTTAAACAATAAAAGTTATAATCAGGTAAAGAAAGTACTACAGCGCATGAATACGCTTTAATAAATATCATCACCAAACGTTTAAAACAGTCTATAAACTCTAATAATTGTTTTTTTTTTATAGTATGCATGAGATATATGTTAAAATTTAGTTTTTCTTTTAATAATATATGGTCATTCTTAGTTTCTTAAAAATGTATCTATTAGGAATCTTTATGTTTATCTTCATGACCTCCCGTAAGGATAATGTTTAAATATTCGCTGGCCCTCAGCCAAATTCTATGGTGTGAAATACACCATCATATAACTCATAGTTACCTATGCAAAAATAAAGCTTTATGCAAAATTTCCACCATATAGTGTTCAGTATCAAAAACATTGCAAAGCATGAGGAAAAAGAAACTGCATAAAGAATAGTTAAATACAGATATTTTAAGGTACAAAAATAGTTATATAAACTTAGTGTTGGAGAGGCATTAATAATTATTATTCAATATTCATTTTGAAACATATTTGAAGTGTAGTACTGCTGAGTCAATTCATGTTCATGTTGACGCCTGTTCGTGTAACATATATAAAACTTTATTAAAGATAAGTAAATTATACAAAAAAAATTAAAGTGTTAATGAGCGATTATCGTTCAAATGTACTCTAATATAATATAATGATTCTCATGATACCGTTAAAACAATATTCATTTTTGTTAATCATTATATGTGTTTCATATCTTATGATTTAAAAAGCAAGAGTGTATTTATTAAATATTAAACCTGTTTTATATTGACCGTATTTAAGTAGCAACACAATTATAACGTTAATAAAATGAATATGCAGTGTTTATACGATGAATATAATTGTTTATCTTAAAATTAGTAACGCATTAAAAACATCATTTATACAGTTTGAAACGTAAATGTATGAATTGACTTGTTATTATATATATATATATATATATATATATATATATATATATATATATATATATATATATATATATATATATGAATTGCATTTTCACAGAAGCAGGAAATAAACTTTAAGAATTTCCTCGTAGTTTTGAATGTTTAGTTTTTAATTTTTGCTCTGCAGGACAATTTATTTATAAATAATGATTATAAAAATGTAATAAGCCAATCCAATAGGAAAGAGTTACTCTTGGTACAGTTGACCGCTATTTGAGTTTATTACCAAATATTCCGTAGTTTTTGAAGGCTGATATTAAATTTTTAGTAAGGATAAAAAATATTAAAACTACTCGTATTAAGAATAATTCACAGCCTGGAACATGTTACTTCCAAAGTTTTTCTGTGGAAGTAAAGCAATAATGTCTGTATATTAATATACAGATTAATTGCATAATACCAACGAAACAGAACTGTCAACAATAAAGCATGCAACATAAATATAAAACGTTCTGCACTCTTGTAACATTTTAAAGAAATGTAAGTTATTAAACTGTCACTATACTAAACACTATCGGTATAATCAAGACCTGAGTATTACGTGAGATTTGTGGAGAATGTATAAAGCCTTCCTCATCAAGTAAGGCATTAAACATTTTTTTACTGTTTACATTTGTTTCAATTTAGATTAAATTTGGAAATGAATTGTACCTAATGAAACGACCTAAATTTAAAAAAGTTAAATTAGTTTTTTAAAAGGTTAAGTGTGACTCGGTTTGATATAAGGCCTTCCATATACCTATATGTCTTGACCATAGTTCAAACATGAAAATAGTCTTTCATTTTGGAAAAGAAACATGTCGAATAGAAAACTATTGAGGCCAATTTAAAATTAGGAATCTAGTTAGGAAACGTTCTATACAGATTTCAACTGATCTCATTGCCTACAGGACCCTCAATGCTCTCTTTAAAAGAATAAATAACATATTATTTAAAGTTCAACAACTCTATTTTTTAAACTCAACAACATTGGTAGAAAATAAATAAACGAATAGTTTATAGCTCATCAAATGGTTTATAATTTTTTTTAAATTTAAAAAATTATATCTACAATACCAAATTATCAATATTAATAAACATGTAACACATTACTATATTGACACAATTATAAATAAAATGTTGTTTGGAAAACGTATATTATACAAAAGTATCATGTGCGTACTATAACAGTATTCTGTCTCTATATAGTTCCATCATAAACTATAGTTAAGAATATTTCCTCCATGAATTCCATTAGGTAAGACATTAATATATAATTATTTATAAAATATTGTTATAAAATATATATAAATGACACCAACTATATATACACCAACTGAAATTATACTGATCATCGAAAATTCTCTCGTATCATTTAAAAATGGTCTTAATAACAATAAAAACTTAAATATAACACACAAAATATGCGAAAACCTTGGTATTAGTTTATAACATAGTGTTTTACTATTACCACATGTTCGATATTGTTTGAAATGATACTATTCCACTTTCAATGGACGAATTTCAATATCAAACGGTCCCATAATATTTTAAAATCTTATCAACAACTATAAATGTTTATTACACACTTTTTAAATTTATATTGATCTTCTAGGTTCACAATGGTTTCTCAAAAACTTTAACCAAAGCTGAAGACCGTGACTGAGATCGAGACCTAAACCTGCCGGTGGTATTTGATTTCAAACTTTTAAATTGTTGAAATAAATAAATTTTAAATATTTAATAAGGTACATGATTTGTTTAATTTACTATTAAAAAATATTTTTGTTACTTTTCTATGCATGATCCTATATTTATTCTAATTATTGAAATATTATAAATTAATTAATTATTGTTATTATAATTAGGTACCACAGTTACCAACACCACAATATGATATTTGAGTATTGACCGGCAAAACTTAAACAATTCACTACGGTGTGTCTTTTTGGGTTTTTATGCTTATAAAAAAAAAAAAAGTTTTAATACCAAAAAAGGAAATAATCAAATGGCTGTTTTAGAATGCAAACAATTAAAATCTATTTTTAAAAGGGTTCTTACAAATCATAAATCGTATTTACTCGATAGAAGTAAATAAATAGCGAATACTCTGTCTTGTTTTACAGATTGTACCTGAAATATGTGATTGGTTCTTTACTATATACGTTCTGAGATAAGACAATCAGCAATTTATAGAGTTAATATGTAGTTTACCAAGAACCAAGTGCTTAGTAGGTATAGTTATTTTGTTACCTTTATTAGTAATTTAGCTAAATTTTGTGTTTTGTTTCGGTTTAGTACTAATAATATTATGAAATATGTTTCATTTACTTGTAAAACAAACAATAAATTTGTCACACTGCAAAATAAGCTGTTTATGATATACTACATATCCCGCAGCAGTCAACAAATGAATGTAAGAAATATCCTTGACTGTATTATAGACCATCTTCGACCAGCCGAAGCTGAACAAATTTGTCAAATTGTACCAAAGATAACCTAGCTATTGTTTGGAAGTTAGGGACTGTTTAGATATTGATTCTGATGCATAAGGCAGCTTTTGACGGGTGATGGTATCGTTATTATTTAGTAATGTTTACTATATGATTAACTATCTGAACTCTGTCAATTTAAGTTGCCAAGTCTATTAGCTTTTACTTAGATGTTGGACTTAGTCCGGTTTGACCTGCTTCCTAATTGTGTTGCTACAGTAACTAATATAATAAGAAGTTTGTAAGTTATTGCGTAATTAAAAATGGAGATTAGAAAAATTTCTGTGAAATATAAGTGTTCAATTAGTACAGTTCCTATTGATCCTGAAAAGTTTCAGTTTTATCACTTAGTCATTTAGCTTTGTTGGCCTTTTTTTCTGGACCATTTTATTTAAAACCCATTTTACACAACGACTGTGTTGGATAATTCGGAATTGTTGAATAAAAATAGATGACTAGAAGAGTGCACATTTATTGACAATTAATTTGAGTTATACCTCAATAAAGTAACACAAGAAGATGTACCTATTAGGTACATACTGTGATTGTTATTGTTGTTAATATTTTCAGATATTAACACAAATATTGATGTATATTTATTATCAGAAGATAAAGATTCTCGCGCCTTATTTCGCAGCCTACATCTATCAATGAACAACAAAGCATTAGCCAGGAAATAAAAATAAAAATTTGTAATACATTGATTCTGTACCAATTCTCACTATAAAAGACAGTGTAATAAGTATAGTACTCGTAGATTAGTAGAAATCATCACTCAGAGTGATTGCTTAAGTTACTATATAAGTTGTTTAAGTTCCATGTGGTTTAAAGCGTAATATTAAACACGAAGTTTGTATGAAATAAAGGTTGGCTTGATTTTGTGAATTATTTGATGTACACCGTGCGTGGATGATTTTCCACAATACAGAGATTTTACAAATGCACTGACGACATCTCTAAAGAACCCTTTGCAAATTTTATTTTACACTCTTTGGTTTTTAACTCAATTATAACACTAAATTATACACATGAACTATATATTATGAATGAGAAAAATAGATTACATTGTGACAATGTATAAATTGAAAGGTCTGCGATTAAATTGTTAGAGAAATGAACCCCTTCATTCAAGTAACCTTAAAAAAGAAATGTGACAAATGTTACTTATGTGATTCGTCAAAGAAAGGAGCCCATCCTGAATTAAAATGAAGATGAATTCTTAGAATTCTTTGAACGTATATCAAAAAGTGTTAAAAAGGTTTATTATTCTATATTGTATTTGTGTTAAAACTGAAGTAGGCCTATAGGTTTCTATAATGTACTCCACCTATCAAAGTGTTGAATAATTAATGCAAATAATTTAATACAGTTATGCGAACACTGTGTAAACAAATGCCAAGTAGCACAAAGCTAAACCCAAGCACAAAATATGTAATACTGTCTTATATTATGAACACAAATCACCTTCGCTCTCCCGGAAAATGGCAGAACAGCAAAATCTCCAGCCCTAATAGCCTTGGCTAGGCATCAATTTACGTATACATTACCGTCGGCTTCTCATATACTCATTGTTCCTAACATGTCCTGTCTTATAATTGTCTGCAATAGTTGTGTAAACTTTAGTTGTATGTGAGAAAACATAAATATATTAAATATAAACTGTAATATATTAAACACATGGCAAATGTTTTATTTATTTATTGGACATTGACATCAAGGACAAGACAATAAGTTTCTTTTCAACTAGATACCTGGAATATCTATAGTTATCAAAGATTACTTACATTTAGGAAAAAATAATCATATCGATAATCTGAGGACATAACCAATTGGAACAACATTATAGAAAAATAGGAGTACACCACTCTCCACACTTAAAATAAAATCTTGTTTAAGTCTACAATGAAGAATTACATCGATGCCGAAAAGAAATGGATAAATCTCCCAGGCAGAGAAAATATAAGGATTAAAGATACGTGCGTCTTTTTTCTATATTTTTCACAGCCAATAATGTTATATGGTACATTGAATGTTAAAAGACTTTTCTCAAATTTATTATGAGCACGGATAAAGTGAATAGGCGTGTGGTGAACATTTTACATGTGGTATAACTATTCTTACAATTTTTAAGCCCTGAAATTATTTCCTTAGGATTTATTGTTGGTTACGTAGTACCTAAATACTTTAATTTTCTCATATCGCAAATCAATAAATATTATGCTTACTATAAGTAATAAATAAATACAATTTTGAAGGAATCCGAATGTCAAAAATTATCCATATGCATGCATCAAGTGAATATTGGTATCTGTTTTACGCAATTGTACATTTAATATGATCAAGTCTGGTTACAGTCCATTTAACATTATAGTTAAACCAAAAACCAAGATATAGTGTTGTTTGTCATTGTTCTAGTTGTTTACTTCCTTTCCTCTCAATTAAAATAGTAATGAATAATATTGAAACTTATAACAAAGGGTGTCTGTTTGTCATAACTGAATATTTAGTATGAACCAAGGTTAGTAAAGATGGACGAGTTAGTTACAGCCCATTTAACAGAACGAAGAAAGAAGCAACGTACAGGCACATTTTTCATCGTGTACGTCATCGTTTTGCCTTTCTTCTCACGTACACGAGTATGAAAAATATCCTACGAATCGGTTAGTCGGTTTCATGTAATTCTAAATTTAACAATAACAATTTTAGTAAAGATGTGACCATAGCTACTGTTTATTAAGCCAGCTTTATGTCAAATTTGCTGTCAAATCAGTATGTTTCTGGCTTTTTCTACAAACTTAATAAACGGACTTAACTTTTCTGTCTCTTACATAAAACTATCAACAAGTAATAATACAGATTTACTCCCAAAATTACACTTAATTCTTCTGTATTTTATGCTTTTTGGAAATAATATTCATATATTTATATCAAATCAAATTTATATCGTAACACCATTTTAATTCTGTAATGTTCATGTGTTAAATAAGAGAAACCAATATCAGTATTGATTTGGCCGTATTTAATTTTTACAGAGCAAAAATTACGCTGGTTTCAGCTTGAATCATTTATATTATAGGTCTTGTTCTAGATGGTTGAATATATTAGTCTTGGGTCAAGTTGTGAAAGTTAAACTTAATAAATGAATACTTCAGTTAAGAAATAGCTTTCAAGGTATTAGGGTATCCAATGGATAATTGCCTAAAAGGAGTTTTTACCGTAAGCTTAGCACAAAATGTACGTCATAATAATGAGGTTGCTTAGCAGGGTTGAATGGTAAAGGGGAAAACCTGGTATTATTTAGAATGCTCATTTTTATATTTTGGGCTTTAGACTTTATTTGGTGTACATCTTACATTACACTTTAATACAATGTACATGTTTAGCTATGTTTACGTAAAGTTTTTGCCGAACTCCTTGTAGACCATCCTTCATTGGATGTGAAGAGTCACTATCTACTTTAAAAGCTGCGTCAAAAACCAGTATTCATTCACTAAGTTTAACTTACAAGACCTCAGTCGAAATAAGAACATTGAATCATCTAGAACAGAACCTACGTTTTAAATGTTTCAAATTTAAACCAGCATAATTATGTAAAGAGTATGCATAATTATGTATGAACCCTTTGATGTCGGATTTGCAAGATTTTACTCTAACAATAAAGAATTTTTAAGTAATTATATGTACTACTCGACCTATGGTCTTGTTTAAGATTTCCTTCTGAATCCTTGCGGGCCATGCCTCTGACATGACAAAAATACGATAGTTAGTTCTAAAAGAACAGTTATAGCTGCAGTAAGGATGTACCAAGTTTTATTGCTGTACTTGTAATCCTTCGGGAACTATCAAGGCCGTGCGGGACTTTTTTTACACCTTTATGTATATACACATATATATATATATATATATATATATATATATATATATACATTAAACTGTATAAATGGCAATAGCCTTATTTAATTTCAATAAACATTGAATCGGAAAAAGTAAGCGCTCTGTGGTGTAATGGTAGCACATTCACCCGGCAAGTGAGAGATCCGGGTTCGACTCCCGTCGGAGCAAGTACTTTTTTGCGATTCAATGTTTATTGAAATTATATATATATATATATATATATATATATATATATGTGTGTGTGTGTGTGTGTGTGTGTGTGTGTGCGCGTGCGTGCGTGCGTGCGTGCGTGCGTGCGTGTGTGTGTGTGTGTGTGTGTGTGTGTGTGTGTGTGTGTGTGTGTGTGTGTGTGTGTGTGTGTGTGTGTGTGTGTGTGTGTGTGTGTGTGTGTGTGTGTGTGTGCTGAATCTGAGTTGTTGCACAGATTAAAGAAAAACATACATAACCTTTCTGATAAGCCTACGGTAGTAAAAATGTTGTACTTTTCTCTTTTGTTATCTTCTTCCTATCTACGTTGTACTAGGTGTACCAGTTTCTTTTACATTGTTTCTCGATAAAGAAGTATATATTTATAAAATATGTACCTAATAAATCCCTACATCCGCGTCTAAAGTGCATGGAGCTCAACACTTAGGAACCTTTTCAATTTTCGACATCGGAGTCCCAAATACTTTTTTAAAAATAAAAATCTAAAATAAATTAGAAAAAAAATAAGTTTCAGAGACTATTCTATTTCTGGATAAAAAAAATATTGTAAAAGAGTAAATCCACACTGCCTTAGTTTTTAACACCAAATTTCTAGCCAATCTGCAGGTAACTGTTATTCATTTATAAAAGTCTTCAACTTCATTAAGATACCCTACGAACTAATTATTAAAATTAAAATTCAAGAGGATTATTTATTCAGAAAATTTGGTATGATGAAATGTGAAACAAGCTTCAAGGTGCAATGCCACATACATAAAACAACTCTACGAATGTGACGTCAAAACTAGCTAATTTTCTGGTTGTGATTGAGAAAATGGTAATGTGTTATATAGTAAGAGTAACTATATTACCATCTGGTTAAAATGCTTATTCCTTAACTATTTCTTAGTAAAATAAAAACCTAACACGATAGTCATTAGATCCAAAGATCCAAATGTTTCAGTTACGATTTTTTAAAGCACAAACCAATTAGTTTCTTCAATACCGCCCGACAAAGCCTACTGAGTGTAACTAAAAGAAGATTCCATATTTAAATCACATGTAAAGGTAAAATTACTTTGTAACTCCTCATGATCCGGACATGAACTTATATTTTTCTAATCTTTTAATCAGCACTCTTCTATTGCTTAAAACGTACCTGGACTTTTGAGTAAAGTTATTTTGTATCAGTTATCATATTGATTTTATAAAATAATATGTGTTATGCCTTATGTTTGCGGAAATGGTTGTCTAGTAACCCATACCAAAGGAACGCATGTCTTTTTAATGCAAGCACAATGCTTTTTAAAGATAAGATTAAACATGTAAATATGATTTATAATTACTGATGTAATCCAAAGCTGTAAAGGTTAGTTACAATCATTGTAAAATTTGGTCTATTATAGGGGAGGGGAGATGCTTAAAACTGAGGTTAAATCTTTTAATAA
Organism: Homalodisca vitripennis; assembly: GCF_021130785.1. Lineage (NCBI taxonomy): Eukaryota > Metazoa > Arthropoda > Insecta > Hemiptera > Cicadellidae > Homalodisca > Homalodisca vitripennis. The sequence goes on from NC_060214.1 coordinate 62,607,530, forward strand.
CAATGTTGGTGGTATAGAAACACTACAATGACAGTTGCACGAGTCTCTTTCGGCAGTTTATGTATGTGCTGAAGAGCAGGTGATTGACTTCCACTTACATCCAAGTTACATAATTCTGAAACATTCGACACATTACAAAGGCTATCCATGAAAAAAAAAAAACTTGTAAGAACCTACGCGTATTTAAAGTTAATAAAAGTAAAGCAGAATATGTTTACTAGTCTATAATGTAATCACGTGATATATATTCCATTTGCATTAAATTATTTTGTAAAAAATAAAAATAGGTAATGTACACTGATGATGATTGAAAACCGAAACACGTGTTTGTCAATAAAAAGATCTTAAAAGGTTTTAATTACTTTTCACTACATAAAATAAAATATATTGTTAGTGGTCACATATACCATATACAAGGTAACCATCATTCAAACTGTATAAGAATGTATGATTTAATTTTTTAGGCCAAAATAAAGAAGAAATGTCTCGATTAGTATAGTATAAATTACTTAGCTAATCGTCTGATTGCGACTTTGTGTTTTTTACAAATAATTGTATATACCTAATCATTTAACTGAATGTAACATATATCATAATTAAAATTAATAATGGTATCAATTTCATATTTTACCAAGTTTATTTCTCTAATTACGACTCATTTTCCACAAAGTGTCAGAAAAACTCTAGTATCAAAACGGTAACGATGTAAAACCTTTACACAACATTGTTATTACTGTTTTATACAGGTTGTTTATTATTTCACTATAAAAAATATATAACTTTGAATGAAACATTTATAAAATGTATTTTGCTGCGAAAATAATGGAGTAGTGAGAATATTCTTATGAGTATCTCATAGTGAATACTATAAATTATATTTAAACTTTCTATAATATTATTGTATCTTTCGCTATTTTAACACATTTAGAAACCGGACAAAACACGTTTTGATCCTTCTTGTAACAATAGTACTTATTTATATTAAACATGTAAAGTATGAACATATATCTCATATATGAAAGAAAAAGACGGACGTACAAAGAGTTTATAACTTATACTAGTGCAAAATAATACTGGCTAAAGGCGTATTTCACTCATAACCAATCTATTAAAATCACTAAAGATTATATAAAGTACTTTATGCCTACTACACCAGAATTATTAGTTAATGTGGTAAAAGTGAGCAGAATTACTGTAAAAGTAGTCTTGGCCAAACGATACCAAAATTGTTAAAATTATCAATTTTGTGACAGGTAGTTGTGTAGTCACAAACGATAACTTAATATCAATAGTTGGGAAACTCCTTTGTGTAGACGCTACTTTGTCTTTATCCTTTATGACTATAATGTACATTATATTTATTATTAATGTAACGTGTCTATAGTAGGGTTATCTTCTATAAACCAACCACAACTATTTTTGTTTTAGTATAAGAGCGATCAATTGTGTTCTGAACTAATAACCCTTTATTCTAAGAATGCACAAGTTCCAATGGAATTCAATAATTAAACTCAGTATAAAATTAACTGTAATTTTAATAAAAATATGAAATCAATAATACAGCAACGCCAAGCTATCCTTCTTTACTTTTAATTTATTCTCAATTATTTCTTATTTTTAACCCATCAAAAGTTCACAAGTCCAGTCTTAAAATTAACAATCAATCAATCATTCAATAATTGTGTCCTTCAAGTTCTCAGTGCTAATTTATTCAACACAAACTCAAAATAAAAATCTTCATTAAACTTCAAAATAAAGTAATCTTCTTCAAATATAAAATGAAACAAATAATAAAATAAGACTTCTTCTCAAAATAAAATCAAACAAATTAAGGTAATATTAATATTTAATATATGAACAAAGACAATTTCCAACCAGTTAAACTCAAAATTGTATCAATTTCAAACTACTTATTTTCTGTAAATTTCCAATTTACAAAATTATTGAATTATCTAGAATTATCCCCTTGGCTTTGAATGTTAAATTTAGGAACTTGTTAAAATATATATAGAATCTCAGAACATTCAATAAATTTACTTTTCAGTAGGCTATTCCTGATTAAACCAAATTGAACAAGAAAATATCATCAAGTAATTTTCTATTTCAATATTAAATTCTATCTTTCACAGTACCTCACACATCTGCTGAAGACTTCACCAAGTAACCAAAATGACTATTATAGATTAATCAATTAAAAAAAAACTTTAAATTTTGAAAAGAATTTTTAATCTTAATCTCAACCTTCCTGCCGAAAAATCAATACGGCAAGAGTAGGCTATCACTTAACACGACTACTCTCTCTGAGCACACAGCAAAGAATCTCCTGAAAACGTGGTTGAAGCCACCGGAAGGATCTAGAAGTCCCTCCCACCATCTAATCAACCTATCATTGGCCAATCAAAATTTGAGCAAACACAATATCTGAATTGGATGGTACCTATCCAACCCAGACCTGTAACCTATGCTCAATACCTAGATACAAAAGGAAGCCTCTAGCATTCCTCGAACCCGAATTGACAAGAAATTCAGCACTGCTGTAAGGCTCACAATCTTACAATTCCATTATTATGTTAATTCACAATTCTCTTAATAAAAATATAAAGATTCCTATAAATAATTAAATAATATAGGAAGCATCCTATAATTAATTTTGAGCTGACAAATCAAATGGTGAAGTTTGACAGAGTAACTTATGAACAACCTGTATGTCATTTAATATATTAATATATAATTTAACAAATATTAAGTATTACTAATTTGTTCTACTAAGTTTCAAGAATCATATGGTTCGTATAAATCACAAGAACGTAGTTGTTATTGCTGTTTTAGCAAAAACTGTCAGAGTTGTAAGATACGTGCTGGGATTTATTTGTTTTCGCTAAAACTAGTGTTATCTTAAATAGCCGATACAGTTTTCAAACTCATCTCTTTTGCTGTAAGATTTTAGTATTTATTATCAACATCTAATCAAGTCAATTATTGGTAATAGTATGACAATTAGGGGCAGTACGTTAATATATATATATATATATATATATATATATATATATATATATATATATATATATATATTAACGTACTGTCCCTAATTGTCATACTATTACCAATAATATATATATATATATATATATATATATATATATATATATATAATATATATATATATATATATATATAGCGATTACTAATTTGCTCCACACTAAAACATGTTTTAATCCGATTCAGTTTATAACCATTTTATGATTGTCTACACAACTAGTGAAACAGTGGTAGCGTGATTGTTCTTCATGTTACAAATATTATACTTAAAATTTAACTTAAGCATAACATTTTAAGCAGAACATTGAATCTGTGTTATCCTGATTAAGACTTATATGATAATTCCTTAGGAAGTAGCACTTACAAAGCTAGATCATGTGTGTCTTATTTTAAATATCCAGCTAATTGAGGAAGGGGAACATTAGAATTAGAAAACCTGACTTCTTCGGACGATGTTTTAAGTAAAATTGCAGTTTTCAATTTCACAGTACGTGAAAACATTTTTATGAAATTAAATTCTTGAAATTGTTGGTGTCGTTGGGGAGAACAACCTTTTGATTCAGCAAGTGTTCTGTACCACCTTAACCAAATTGTAACTCTGAATACATCGAGAAACCACTCACCGTCATGAAGAAAATTACAACGGCCAGGCTAGTGGGCACAATCATTGGATTATTTCTGGTCTCACCCAGACAAAAACCAACATCAACACTGAAAAAGGGTATGAATATGGTAATTTTTCCTACGAGCCGTAAACTATCTCAGGTAATGCTGACGATTAAATTGAATAATCAAAAGATTTCTAAATAGAGCTCTAGCTTAAAATATGGAAAGTTGTTCCCAATGCAACTGTTGTAGTAACTATTTCTCCTCACCACCACAACTGGCTAGAGATGTTTTAATCCACTAAACTATCCTTTTAATTGTTTAAATATATTTTCCATTTATTTTTAACAAACATTATAAGTGACCTCAAAGACGTTTAAGATTACGGGTGTGGCTCTTATTAGAGTCTTTAAGCGTACCGTACTTAAATTATAGTTTGCATAGGATTTCTCCATAAGATTACTCATGTTTAAGTAAGTCTCTTCGTTAACGGAGTACTAAGATGATACATCTGATGTCACTGAGTTTTATCAGAAAATCTTGGCGTCTAAGGGACAGCTACTTTTGTTCTATTTGCTGTAAAAGTAAATAAATAAGCCATGGCCAATAAACAAACTGTAATCAATCAAACTAATAAAAGGTTTTATTGCTAGGTAATGCTGGCTGAAGACGTATTTCACTCATAACCTGTCTATTCAAATCAGTAAAGATTATTCAAAGTATTTTATGCCTACTACACCAGAATACTCTTTTATGCTGAGCTGATGTGGTAAAAATGAGCAGAGTTAATGTAAAAGTGGTTTTGGCCATAGGATACCAATATTGTTAAAGTTATAAATTCTGTGACAGGGAGTTGTGTAGTCACAAACGTTAACTTAATATGCATAGAGTTAGGAATCTCCTTTGTGTAGACTCTACTTTGTCTTTATCTTTTATAAATATAAGCTATTAAACTTTATTATTCTTAAAAAATTTATTGTATTATTTTCTTACAATATGTATAATTTTTATTCTTGGTTGAGGGTTAGCAAGGAATATCACTCAAGGGAATATCTAAATTTCAGTTCAGTTTGTCTATCTGTCCACCCGATACCATGAGAACGAACGAACCTTTTTAAACTGAAATTTTGTATAAAAATTCATTTCTTTATATGCAAAATTGAGTCATATAATGGTGCAAGTTATCTCATAGGTTTAGGCTAAGCACTATTGAACATTTAATTCAAAATAATAAAATTAATAATTCAATTAATGATATTTATTAATGAAGTCACAAAACCAGTGACCTTAAATGCTTTCGAAACACTACACATAAACAGAAATAAAGAAAATTTCATAAACAATGAAGAAGACCCTATTGAAAATTCCAGACTTTTTTATTCATAATTTATTCAACAATTATCCTGCAGTCATATTTTTTTTCTTACCGTCTAAAATATTTTCAAAATGTTGGTATTTGCATATTTACACTATACAGCATTTCAATATTACTTATAAGAAAAAAATGTAATTATTTATTTGTGGAGTTGCCTGATGATGAATCATTTGGCTTCCAAAGGCCTCGTGCAAAAAATAAACCATCATGGGAAGTTATGTTTTATTCAGATTTAAGACTATATAGCACAATGCTTAAATTTCTGCAGGTGGGATATAAACACTTTTTTTGTGTGTGATATTTTCTTCTTTTAATATCTGAAGGGTATTTTTAAAATAAATAAGTTATAGAATGGAATTTAGTATGTACCATATCGTACACCTGAGACGTAAGATGTAGTGTGGCGTTCTTTGTTGTATTGATTTTTAGTTCCAGAATAACATAAACTGACTGCGTGTAAAGGAAAGGTTAGATATTGTGTACGATTAAATTTAATAATGTAGGTGTAAAACATATACTAATTGGTTTCTTCTTTTCCAAAGTACTGTGGTGCGGTAAACTTTTTTCAACCAGCAATATATAAATAAAAATATTATTTTCATTAATATCACAGGATATTACCAAATAACAAGCAATAAGTCGATGATTCTGACTAGTCTTAACCACCTCACTGAGAATTGATGTATTAAAAAATGTGTACGTATGACAGGAGATATTTCAATCAAATTATTATTTTTTTATTTTAAGCTGCAAAGTCTTCTGTTATTTAACCGATATAGATAATAAACATATTGTATAATACATCTGAAACAAATTTAAATAGTTGTACTTTGAAGGAAACATGGTTTTTTTTTTCCGGACATTTGCCTTCGTTCAGTGAAACAAAAAATCAGTAACACTATGTTTCGAGATCTACAATCGGATCTCTTCTTCAGGTAAATAACTAACCAAATACATAATTACATAATAGGTTAAAATAAACAAATCATATCAAAGCGTTCTGTCACGCCTAAGTCAGGAATAACAACCACCATGTTGTGTGTCAACTTCACTAACTCTAAAACACGCACTCAATAAATTTTTTTTCTCTGAACAATGGCAAATGTCCGGAAAAATTTGTTTCCTTCACAATTCTTCCATCGTCAAAAATAAGTTTCAAACATAGTTGCACTACCTGAGAAATATAAAACATTAAAGAGAAACATTCAATTAGGAGAAGAACCTTCAACTGAACAGGTTTTAACAGCAATAAACTTGACGAAAAGTGATTTGAACGAGAAAATATATCACCTATAAATCGTACTATCCGAATAATGTTCCTGCATATGAAAGGAAACGCTTTCACTAAGCCACTTTAACCAAACTCTAAATCACGTTATAAATCAAAGGATATGCCCCATGTTTTACTTGTTTTTAAAACAGTATCGAACAATCTATTTAATATTTACCTCTATGTGCATATGTTGGTTTTTTATTACGGATTGTTATATAACGGGAATTTTATTTTTTTTCCAAGTGTTGCTTCGGTAATTCCTTTTCACAATTACTTGATCGTGTCCATTTTATTCCAACATATAGATCTTTGTATCAGTCATATTATAATATTGATCTTAAATATATAATCCCTAATCAAAATAAATCCCTCTGCTAGCCAGGGCAATTGCACCAGAGTTAACATTTTTCCGTTAGGAATAGTGTTCCTGTCTCGGAAAAAAACATTGAAGAGAAATGGACCTATATTTATATTTTCACCTATATTTTCCTACTGTCTAGGAAAATTAAAAAAATCATTGAAGAGAAATGGACCTATGTTTAAAGTTTATCACCTTAGATTAAATCTAATAGTTACTAACATTTATCTATAGATTATTACATTACAATAACACTTAAGGCATTACATGTAAAAGTATTTCGAAAATAAATTTTATACTTTAGCAAGAAATCTTTATGTATGATATTATTTTTAAGCAGTCTATATTAAATTTATGAAGGTATACTGAGTTATATGTCGAGTACCAGGGAATGAACATCTGTCAATCCCCTAGAACTGCCCTTTGCGGCAGTTTGGGTCGGAACTGCTCCATATTTCAAGCCGAAATCTATGGTATCCTAGCTTGTGCCAACCTAGGCCTCACCAGAGGGTACCAGGGAATGAACATCTGTATAATGTCAGACAGTCAGGCAGCTCTTAAAGCTCTTGAATCCAACAGCATTTCATCCAGGCTTGTGTGGGAGTGCTTTAACACTCTCTGCAAGCTTGGATCACGCAACTGTGTGCGTCTTGGTTAGGTACCGGGCCACACAGGCATAGGTGGCAACGAATGCGCCGACAGGCTTGCCAAAAGCGGAGCAAGCATGCCATACACCGGTCCAGAACCGAGTTGTGGTATAAGCAAGTCAGCCGCTTACCAAAGTATAAACAAATGGTCCAGGAAGACACACCGCTTGCGGTGGCAGAGTCACCAAGGACAAGCACTCGGCAAAAGACTGCTTGCCGATTCTAGCTCCGGATTCACCAGATGGCTGATGGGGCTGGGCAGGGATCGGGTTAAGCAAGTGATTGCCTTGATCACTGGACACGGCCACTTCAGGAAACACCTAAACACTCTAGGTTTACGAAATGAGGACTCGGAGTGTAGACTCTGCAATAAGTCTGAAGAGACTGCAAAACACATAATACTGGACTGTGAGAGACTGGGAGCAAGGAGAAGGGCTCTTTTCGGTGATAAACAACCAGGCGACGAACCAGATGCTAGTATCGGGGAAAAGCTTCTTAGCCTAATTAAGGGCACGAAGATAGGCTTACCCCTCTAACATCAAAGGGGCACACAATAAGCTCAGGTTGACGTGTGAGGATCTATGAATCCACCCCAATATCCCAAAGGAAAAAAAATATATATGTCGAGTTTGATCCAATTAAGAATATATTTAACTAACGTAGACTATTTAAAATGTTTATCATAATAGATATTCCGATATTATAGAAATAAAATATCTACTGGTAAAAAGTTCTTAATTTTAAATAGATTATGTAAGCAAAGCTTTAATTATTATTATTACATTAAAACTAGAATAAATAGTATACCGCAATATGAGTTTCTCACACTCTGAAGAAATGGAATTCAGCTCCGCAGTTCTTCAACACTAGACACACTCTGACAGTCGTCGGGTTTGATTTTATGTCACTTTGAATCCTCAAAACCCCAAAACGTGATACATGGGGCCGTGTACTTGTTCTTAGTATTCATTCTAATCGTGGAAATTCTCATATCTCCACATTTTAAGTAATGTTTAAGAAGGTCTACCTACGATTTTCCAGATGACTCATTACAAACACAATTTTGAAATTTGGTAGGTAGTTACGTAGCCCCAGTTTTTAATAATTAACAATTTTACAACTCACCATAAAACCTATAATTAAAATGCTAAATCGTGATACGGTATTAAATATCGTTTTTCAATCCGCGGTAATGCCATATTTATATTTATTTCATTCATTTTATTCACGAGTTGGTATGACTGTTAAGTATGGTAAGGTCTGTTTCCTTTGCTCCGAAGCTGACATGTTTGAGATATAGTCCAATTATGGTTTATTGTTGATGTAACATGAAATTTCAACATAATACTGCTTCTGCCTGAAAACTTTGGCATCGTGATTATCCTGTAAAGCCGGAAGATGCACAAATACAATTATTTTTTACATAGGAACCTCTACTGGTCTTTGCTCACTTAGTCACGAGAGGACTTTAGATACTTAGTCCTAGATTCCTGATTGACAGGATATTCAGGACGGGTAAGGTTGGTTGCAGGGACCGCCTCCTGTTAATATCCCAAGATGAAAGATAGCTGTCTCTAGATTTCAGCATGCCACATTGAAAGAAGGGGAGCCTAGCTATGTTCCATCCTCTTAGAGTAAAAAGGCGTTATCCCCGATTAGGGCATTATAACTTGTAAGTCGATTAGGGATAATTTATAATACTATATAACCCTAAGCCACTGGATTGAACAGCGTGGAGGGGTAAAATCCAGGGTTCGAACGGGAGAGGTAGTTTCCAAGTTCAGCTCAGAACCAAATTAATGTAAAAACAAAAGCCGAAGCAAGTACAGCACTGATGATCAACGGATCAGTACGCTTTCATCATCGCCGACTCGGAAACGTAAGGAAATAAAAGGGAAGGCGACAGCATTTGCTTTAGAATGACTGTTCTCCTACCTAAACGTACCCTAACACGACATTTGCTAGCTAAACTCAAGCTCGAAAATAAGGAACGCTGGAGCCAACGTACGTCAAGCGACCCAGCGGCCTCGAAAAGAAACGATAAACTAAATAAAACCCAAATTAAATCTCGTCTAGCCCAAAGCTTAGGAACGCTGGTGCCAACCTACGTCAAGCAATAAAATTTAGTCCTATTTATTATAAATTTTATAATATAATATAATATAAATTAATATAATATAATATAATATAAATTAATATAATATAATAATATAAATTTTCTTGCTATATTTTATATCTAAAATAATATTCTATTATCAGTTTAAGTACGTAGTCCCATTTACTGAGCGTAACGTTAGTGACTAGGAAAGTGTAGGTAAAAACGTATTTTAGCAGGAAAAATGAGTACCTACTACGGCTAGGACTTACTTGCACCTTATCGCGTCGTATCGTGGAGCGCTGACTGCGACTTGACGACTCCGACTGAGACTGAGTCAGTCAGACAAAGCGTACTTACATACCTGAGCCGTCCGCTGTAAGTCACTTCAGCCCTAGAAACGAACTCCAGCGGACTTATTTTGAAACTCCGTGTTGTTTTATTATCTGATCGAGCCGGACCCCGCCAGCTGACGTCATAATAAAATGCCTTATTTAAGTCCCTGTAAAAAAATTTCATTTTACAGCATTATTAGTTAATATAAACAGAAAATATATTTTTAAAATTGAAAATAATTTTTTTCCTGTTGTACACAAGGGGCTTCTTGAATCCTGGTCCTCAAATAAAACAATGAGTTTTGATATATTTCATTTACGTTTCAAAATCTGTTAGGTCAACACCTAACTTAATATCCCATGATTAAAAATGAGGGTACTAAAGCACACAATTTGTGTTATGCTAGTATATCCTTGGAATATTTGCTTATTACTATAATATATTTACTAGAAGAGAAACACCCGTTAAAAATAACGTTATTCAAGATTGAGAAAGACTTTGTAGTAGAAATCTAATTAGTGAACTACTTGACTAATGTTAAATTTCCGTGGCGTTTTACAGTATACGCGTGTCAGCAAATCCGCTGATGGAAGGGTGCCGGCTGAGCTGCCAAAACAAACAGTCTAGCTTCTCTTACACAAACTGAGATAATAATGAAGCGGGATATAGAGCAGACGTGGAAGAGGTGAGTTTGGGAATGAAGAATACTGATTTCTGTAATAAGTATCAGCGCTCACTGTCCATATATCCATCTTCATGTGCATCTCTCCATGTATTACTCTTTATCGAACCTAGATAATTGGATCTGGGTACGTAGTATTCAAAGAAGAACGATATTGGTTTTTGTGCCAAAAGGTCAAATTTTTGTCTGCCTAGGTAGATCCTAACAAATATACCTCGGAACATGGCTTCTCTTTGGTTCAAAAATTAACCTTATTTACCTTGGGGTCAAACGGCTTAACGGCATTTAGCTTTTCTGTCTGTGTAAGAGGGATAACTCTTATTAGACTAGTCGTAGATAATTTTGGTTTCTTTTGGTTCCAGGAAGATATTTATTTATATAACGATACAAGTTATAATGGTCAGTCCGTCCATATGTGTATCCGTATATGCACCATATATTTTGACAGCGCTGTAAAACCCAATTCAGCCGTTTTCAGTATCAAATTATGTCTGCTTATTTTTTGAGTATTCCTTTTTACTACGAGGAGCTTAATACATATTTAATCCATGATATTTTAAATTCAAATAAAAAATTCTTCGTCAAATGGTATTTATTTACAATTTATTAAGTCTCAAACTATCCGACCATTATCGTCAGAAGAAGAAAGTAAAAATTAGTAGAAAATCCTTACAATTTGTGATAGAAAAACTAAAGTTCCATTACAATAAATAAGTGAAAATCTTTTAGGCTATTATACATGTGCACTATATAATAACTCATCTTAACAATAAATGCCCAATTATCACATACTAAAAATAAATATACCTTGGACAAAAAGTCGTCATGTGTACACAAATGTTAAGACCTCTCATTTATTTATAGAAAGTGAAGATGTTTTTTATAAATGTTTTCTTTATAGGAAAATGTGTATATATTTTCAACTAATATTTAATTGTACTTATCAAGGGGGTTCGGCTCCTCCTATCCTTTCCATGTTAAAAAGCACAAACTTAGGAACACACAACTCCAAAACCATTAGAGGTAATAAGCTAATTTCTTTTTTATTTTGATCCTTATCCTTATACCTAACATTTAAGTGATGGGTTTTTGAATTAAATGAAAATAACACATTTTTAATTTAAAACAAAAAAATGTTGAAAAAACGTTCAAAATTAAAATTTATTTTTAATAAAAAAATATATTCTAGTATAAATAATGAATATCCCATCATTCATATTGTTCATTGTAGTGTAAATAACAAAACAAAACCAAAATCAATGCAATACCTCAAGTAGTCCAGGAGAAAATTGTTCCTAAGTGTAAAAAATCTGCTTTTTTGGAAAATCGCTAGTAAACATCATTTAACCACAGTGACATAAGTAATCCTACCTTAGTGCATGCCTGGCCCATATGAAGGGTTTTCTGGAACTTCCTGCTTTTCATACATGTCCTCTTAGTCTTTTCTTAGCAATCTCTCGCTGTTTCCGGCACTTTTTCTCGATTTCCAACATATCTTTCTCAGCGTTTTTAATCCGGGTCAAGTCAAAGTTCTTCATTGTGTTTATGCACATTGGGCCAGGGGAAATACCAAATTTACTCAGGATTTTACACTTTGTGATATTGCCATCATTGAAGGTAGCAATGACTTCATAAATTCCCAAGTCAAGTGTATTCTTCATCACAAAGGTCGATTTCGGTAACCGGTTCCAAATTATGCTGTTCAGGCTCTCGCAAGGATTTTGTGTTCCACCATGGAGGCACTTCCGCAACAAATGTTCTTGAGATAAATCTCTAAAAATGGGCTTTATCTCTGCCATAACTGTAGGAGGAAGGTTACAACAAACAATATAACCTAAAATAGTAGGTGTGTATTATATAAAGTGTGTTCAAGAGCACAATCAAGGTTGCTAACCAACGGTACCAGTAAAAAATGCATGTGCTTTCACAAACTAAAATATCAATAAAACCACTAATACTCATGTTATTTAAATGAAATTTGTGTTAAATTAAAGGTAAAGAGTTGTAGAAAACAATTCACAAATAAAAAAAAATTCATTTTTTTGCTAAATTTGAGCCGAACCCCCTTATAAGTGACAGCAAAGTTTTCTTGAAGTTAATTTGTAATTAATTTCAAGTTTATAACTACTCTGAAATCCAATAATATTTAAATTTTTGTTTTTCTAGTGACTCATATAATAAATTGTTGGTTCTGACCCACGTAAAGTGCATGATTTAACCAGGTTAACTATTCTAGATTAGGTGTAAAGTTATTTACTCTTGCTTGTGACTCTGAATATAAATGTAAACATAAGCTATGCGTCATATCATTATTACCATTCAGTATTTTAAGTTGTTATTTGTTCAAAGACCACACTAAACTAGTCATTTAATCTTGTTACTTTAAAAAATATTATGATTTTTGCATAAAGGTAATTTTTATTCTACCTTATATGTTTTATAAATGGTAAATGTCTCTCCTAATGATGGGGATAATTTTTACCATTAAGGGTTTAATCCTTATTCCGACATTCCTAAGCTAATTAATTTCCTGCTTACAATTGTAAAAATGGAGGGAAAAAATACAAAGGAAAAAAAATTTTATTTAGATGTTGATATTATATAATAATTTATAATTTCTGACTTACAGTAAAATGTGTGTTTTAAGCAGGTTACGTATTCCAGATTAGATATAAAGTTATTTACTCACATTTAACATAACATAATGCCTTCCAATAATAAAAATTATATCATAAACGAAATAATTTCAAGACTCAAAAGCAATAATTTTGTAGGTCACCATGAGGTTAAAACGAACGCGACTCTGAAGTTAACGTAATATTCACAAATTTAAAGTACCTCAAATTCGGTTTCTGGATTTCCTTTTTTTTATAAGACTAATGTCTCTAATATATACATACTTAAATTACTAAATATTTCGTTTCTAGTATAAAATGTTCAAAATAGTTTGAAGGAAAGAAAAATGAGCCGGTTAACAGCTACTTCGATTAAATCTAAAGAGAAGATTACACAGTTGATGTAGGGATGAAATCTGTAAAGAAGTTGAAAGGCCTTTTTTCTAAATCATCCCCACGTGCCACCTAATCCCACCTAGCTACCATCCCACTTAAGCCTGGTTGAGCTGTGGGCCTGCTAGCGTATTGTTTCATATGACGCAATAAACATCTTCTCCATCTTTGTCCTCATACATCCTACCCTCATAAATTCCAATTTTGTACCGAAGATAAATTATTCGCGAAAGATCATTTATATTTCTGGTATTAGAGGATTAGAAATAAAAAAATTTAAACGAATTAATTTAAATATTTTTGAAGTAACCTTTTACATAGGATCATAAATTTCAATGGTTTAACTGACGTTATCAAAACTTTTAAAAGGTTTATTAAAAATAAATTTGGAAAAAAATACTTTGAGCCATAATTATATAAATAATAGCTGTTATTGGCAATACTGTATAGTTGCTGCTTAAACAAATCTGAAAAAGGCTTAATCAAATTCAACTCGAAGCGAAATGAAAAAGTTATTGAGCACGTCTTAGATCAACCCTTCTTCTTCTAACCTACTTTGTTGTATCCTGTCCACTGAACAAAATTTTACTTTATCAATCATGTTTGAGGGTTTGAAATTAAAGTAAAAAGAATTTCGGTAAGCGAAAACATTTCCATATTCCATATGTTGCCATGGGAGTGAGGTTACAAATAAGGTTTTTGGATAACCATCATATCCCCGCTTATTATTTATTGTACAAAAATACTCTCTTTTTAATAGTTTTTAATAACTTTAAATATAACAAAAGAATACGATTATAATTATGTATATCTGTTCTGTATATGCCTTACTCAATTACCTATAAACTACTTTATCGATATTACTAAATTTGTACATGGAGATTATTTGTGACCCTGTTTAATATATATAGCTATAACTATTTCGAAACTCCCTACGCGCTGTGCTACCCTGATCTTTAAAACTAACTTTTGGTTTAATTAGCACACGCTTATTTGCGTTTTAACTATCAATAAAGTTCAAGAGAAATAATTAGAATAATGTAAACATATTTAAACAGATGACAGCGAATGTTTGTTTTTAATCATTATAAGGTACACAAATATCATGTTACGTGCAGTTGCAGTTCTTTTTCAGGTTTTGTTTTATTCGTATTTTAATCAACGACAGCAAAATGCCATAATTATAAATCATAAGCGTGTTAACTGAAAAGTAAATAACTTCGACTTTAGTCTCACTTTTGACTTAGGAATTCTCCACACCGACCTAAAATAGTTAGTTTTACTGAATTATTTGGGGGTATACAATCGAATATCATATTTGAAGTACTCATAGAGGACCCATCTTTAATTCAATATCGATCAAGATATTTAAATGTACTTCAGTGGACTATAACTTATGTCATGATTATTTGGAATGCTGTTTGAATGAACAGAATAAGAATACGACCACGATTTCCCTGATATTTAAAATGAAATTGCGTACGAAGCTTTTGCATTATCTAAATTTGAGGCCTGCTAAGTGTTTTTTATAAAATCAAAGGTTATTGGAAATGTAATTTAAGAACTGCAAATTATATATAAGTAGGTTAAAACTTCACTACAGTGATTTATTACACAACAAAGTAATATGAAATTTATTTATTGATAAATATAATTCTACCAAACAAAATTAAAATTGAAAAATATTTAGTTTTACTTAAAGTTTAAAAATCTCATAAAACGCTACGTGTTTCTACGCTTAGGCTTCAACACGCCACCGCCTGACATGGGTAATTAATTATCAATGGAATTTGTTAAATCAAAACAAAACTTGCCGGAGGAAACGCAAAAAAGAGGATAAGGGTAGTTAGTGATGCTTATTAGGTCTTATTGCTATTTTCACCAAGGTTAATGTATCTCTGCTATTACTATAATATAGTGACAAAAACATTCATACTAACAAAGCAACTTATAAACTGGTTCTGAATTCCTACTGATATTTTTAAAAACATACACACAAAAACTAACATAGGGAAAATAATTACACCACATTAAAAGTTATGCATTCTTTTTTGCATACTAATATTTAGAATAAGATATTGACTAAAGCAAAGAAAACACTTGAACATTTTTGAAATAAATATACATTGTTTAAAATCGATAAAGAAATAAAAAATAGCTTGTGTCTAAGAGTGAAATAACTTTGTTGTGTTAGAATGGCGAAAGGCTTGCATAGGTAAGATATACACTTCAATCTTTGAACACATCTAAATACCGATGATGCAAGAATTGGTCTTTTGATATAAGTTGTGTAATGCACAGAATGCTACCAGTGTGTAGGGAAACTCATTTAGTGCCGATAATTTTGTATGGATTTTTATGAATCAATATTTATTTAAGTTATGACAGAGTTAAATGAGTTTAAACAAGTTTACGACGATTAAAAGTAAATAATTTTAATATTACCTGATTATTTTTTTACATTTATTATATATATCAGCTATGTTAAAATTTTAAATCAAGAATTCGATTGCCTTGTGAAGACCTTGTGCGATTAAATTCATACAGAAATATTAAATTATTTTTTAAGACTATATCCTAGTTTTTTTCATCAATTTCACAGTGCAGGTAGTTTCCAGTAAACTATACAAAAGAGGTGTACATGAAATTGAATATTGGCAGAACGATAACTTACTAGCAAAATAGGCTAAGAACAGGTAAATAATTTATAAGTAATGACAGGTAAATAATAATTTCTCTTCCCAAGCTATCCTGAATTTAAATTACTTGTGTAAGTAAACATCAGTCACTGAATTCAGTATAGGTTACTTCACGTAAATAAAACGTGGAGATCTAATTCAACAAGTTTACCTTGTAAATAGAAAGTTGGCCTAGATTCCGCTCGTAACCCCATGTAGGTCAAGAGCTGTAACAATCATTGAACACTGCTGAATACGCGAGAGACTAAGCTTTACGGCAAGTAGTGTCGGGGAGAGCAAACATTTACATTCTTCTGATAGAACAAATGTTATTGCTTGTCGTGAACAGATGTGTGTACATTTATATATAGCATCGCATCCGTTTACAATGTTATGGTTAGTGTACTATTTTGATATGTAACGTTACACAGTTCCAACAACATCACATCCTAGGGAATAAAGAGATTATCTGTTGTAAATAATGAATACTTAAAACCAATTCTACAACTGGATAATTCTATATCGTTAGAATTATAAAACAATAGCAAACATTCTTTCAATCATTCCAAGTAAATTTTTAGTATTTTACTGTACTGCATTATATTACTAAATTTAGTCTTGTATTCAATTGCCTTAAGACATCGCTATTCATATATTTAAAATATTTCGAACCCAGCTTAAAATGTTCCATTATTAAGTATTTTCCCGCTTACGTGTAATTATATTTCTGGCTGAGAATAAGCGAACTCTGTCATTTGGGTGACTATAAAAAAATTTATTTTCTCTATATTTGTATATTTATCATTCTGCATGATATCGCGAAAATGAACACACCTATAGACTTGAAATGCTGCATGAAGGTTCATGTATATTAACGCACATTGAGTTCCATGATGGAGTGGGTCACTAAATGTGAATTAGATGAATATTAGCGATAGATTTTGTATTGGTCTTATGAGTAACCTTAATAGAAAACGCAGGGTAAATAGGTTTTTAAACAAACTTATCACAATTATATGAAAAAGGAACGTAGATTTTCATTATGGTAATTTACATACGCATACTTTGATGCTTTTGCTAAACATGATGTTAACTATAACTTTCTAATTCATATGATTTATTAAATAAACAAAGTATAATAATTTTATGTTTTAACAGGTGACATGGTAGTACATCCAAATAAAGACTTGAAATCTTGCATGCAGTCCTAACAAAGCCCTATGCAAGACACGAAGTGTGGTATATTTATATCAATCATATACAGGGTGATTCATGAAGTTCTCCCCCCACTTCTACAGCACATTGTACTAGTAAAAATAATGAAAAAATGTTATATAAACATACGTCCGAAAACGCTTCGTTAGCGAGTTACAGCTAGCGAAAGATTTCGCCTGAATTCCTGGGTAAAGAGTAAAATAAAGCCATACTGAACTTTTGGAAAGGTTAATTAAGTAAGAATTATCGTGGATTCTTATGTATTTTTACCTGATAAAGCTAATAAAATAGGTTTCAGATCTGTACCTGTAGTAGTTTTTGAGGGATTCAGGGTTAAATGCAAAAAATTGGGGCACGAAACAATGTTTTTTTTAAGTTTGATGTACAATAACTTTGTTAAATTGGTAATAATTACATAAAATCAACAAACATTAGTTGTAGATAATTTAATTCAGAGAAAATTGATATAATCAAAGTCTAAAATAAAACAGAAATAAGTACCAAAAAATCGATTTTATTCAGTATAATACATTACTAGTTTTAAGCAAAATTAATCAGGTTGGGCCAACCGTACGCACCTTTTTATAATAGATGTTCGAAAATGAGGCCTAAGTAATGTCTAAGAAGACTCCTAGTACACATAACAAAAAATGAACTATTATTTGTACAAAAAATTTCTTATGAAAATAATACATAACTTTTATTAGATCTAAAATACAAAATCATAAATAATTAGAAGAGGTATACAATGGAGCGGCCCATGCGGGAGTTTATACGAACTGTGTACATATTATAGTTCCATATCTAATGTTAATAAAATTTGTAATGCTTATGTTTTATATATTGCATGTACCTTTATTTGACCTACTTGCTGTAAAAATTAAATTAGAGCTTGAGGGTGAATTTGTTTGAAGTACTTATTAGGTACTTACCGGACTGTTGATGGTAACAAATATAGTGCAATAATCATTAAGCAGAGATTATTTAAGAGATCATATATTTACAATAACATTTAATATTTCTCTCAAACGATAAACTCATATATTTACTTTGAGAAAGAATTTTTTTTAGTAAATATTACGGTATAAAGAAATGTTTATGTAATAAAAATAAAGTTGTTAGTAAAAATATGAGAAAGTTCTCCTACAGATAACTTCTAAAAGCACCAATTCCTAAATATAAGTATCAATATTATACTGTTCTAGCTAACGAAAATTTTAAGTAAACCTTTCTGTTCCATTGTTGATGTCTAACTTATCGGTTCTGCAATATAGTTTTTAAGGTAAGCAAAACATTCTTTTTAAATTTACGTAAAATAGATCTAAATGTTGCGTTTGGTGTAATGGTTTCCTTTCTACAAAATTGGTTATGTATTTTATAAGGTACACATGCACGTGTAATTCTAAAGTCATATTCGTATAATTACCGGAATTGTATTAGATTAATATCAGAATGAAAAATATTAAATAAAAGTTGATAAACTAAAATAGCAATAAATGCAAAATCATTAACACTTCTCAAAATATCATGTAAATAAGGTAATATAATATATATGTAATGATTATAATATATATATATATATATATATGTATTATTTAATTCTTTGCCATCGAGACAAATAATTGCCTAACAATAATTTTATATCTATCATAAACTAATAAAAGACAGCAAGTGAGCGAGGAAAGCTATTAAACATCTATTGGATAATCAATAACAGCTCTCTGTTCCGCTGCCTAACCAATCTATCGAAATCTTGTTACTGGAAATATTGGGTGATTGGATTTTGAAATTCGATCATATTTGTCCATTTATAACTAAACACTGAAAATAAAAAAAATATCTATTTTATGATTCTATTTTAGGCCAGGTTTTTATTTTTATAATAAATCCTGTTTAAACAAAATTATTCGCTTTTAAGAAAAAGACTAACCAAAATGTGACAAATTAAAATTTTATTTTTTAATCACTGTTACTGTACTAGATACTTTTGTCTATGAATGAGTAATATTGTCCCTTTTATAAACCTTTTCAATTGCTCATAAGACGGTTTATAGCAAATGTCAGTAAAAACAGAGACCTCCAAAGATAAAGAGTGGCATAATTTTAAACTATACCTTTATTACTAACTTTAGCAAATGCACTATGATAACAGGTGTTTTTATATGAAAATATTGGAAATAAAACATTTACTCCCCTATAATGTTTAGGAAATTTAAATTACAATCTGATATAGTTATAAGAATTTTTAATGTAAATTTAGTTCTTAAAATAGTTCTAGTGTTGTATAGTCTTTCCTATTAATATAATAAAACAAATACAACTCTTTAATATTACAGCATCAATGGTATAAACAATAAATATTGTATCCTGGATTATAGCTAGTCTTATAAGATCATAACCTCATAAGATCATACAATTTTGAGGAAAAACATGCTATTACGTTAACCTAAAATATTAGTAAAAAGATTAATAATAGAAAAATAATTTGAAAATTTAATACCCAACCATAAAAAATATATCATTAAAAATGCAACTTAAAAAGAGTAACTAATATTCTTTTTGTATAGATTAAATTGAACATATTATTAGTAGAATGTGAGTTCAAGGAAACTGAGTCACAGTAATTTACCTACCCTACAAATTCAACCGTCCGTAGTGGTGAACGAGAGAATTGCCACTGAAGTCACTCATACCCGAGTGACAAGATAAGCTCTTTTAATTGCAGCAAGTTAGCTCTGAGTATAATTGAAAAAGTTGACTAATTAATATCATAAGAGGAATATTATTAAAGGTTCATCGTTGGAAATTGACTCCAGCCTAACAAGCTATTTTAAGTAGGTATACAGTACGCTTAACAAGTGAAAATTTGGAGTTTGCAGCCGGTCGTATACATGAGTAGGTAGTTCTATCGTTACCTTCTTATAATGTTCTATCCTATCTTTCTTAAGGTATTCCATCTACGCCAATGACATTTCAAATTGACCACATATCCATTTTTATGAACAGATTCGAATTCGTAATCTTTGTTCAGGTGCGATATTGGATGAAATAGCTTATATCTGCCCTTTGAATGTCCTGCATTAAGAATAAAACTGTGTGAATCTCTTTATATTCAGTTATGGATAGTAAATTTCTCCAATGAAAACCTGGTCTTTGTTTTCTGTATTAGTTCATCTTTAATGCAACATTATATATTCCAGAATGTGCATTGGATCTTTACAGGTTCAATTAGTGGCATTACGCCTTGTTTTTACAAGGCGTAATAACAAGATTTAGAGAAGACGGTTTTTAATTTAGTTTTCTAAAGAAAAGACAAACAAAATTTTTTTAACTAGTAATTCTTAATGTCAACTAATAACACCTGTCGATTTTCATTCACCCATACGACAGTAAATATTACATTAAACTGTAGGGATTATTGACATAAAGAATTAGTTACCTCTTGTCAATGCCAGTTCTGATCAACTCTTAATTAGACTAAACATTTTGCATAGGAAATTTTATATCTTTATTCAGTTTAATGATAAATCACCACCCTGTAAAATACTTAAAAATACTTTTATAGGCTATATTGATTTTTCCGAGTTTTAAAAATGCAAAAAGAAGAACAAACATTGCACCTGAAGTATAGGGTATATTCACATGTATGCTGTCAATCGTCATGATTTGTAATACTTAGATGCATCGGTCTTTCCCGGGGTGGAGTGGTCGCGTCGGTGTATTTATGGCGAGCATTATATGCAGCGAGCTACGCGAGAACCACCAACTTTAGATCGTAATATATAATTAAATATGACAAATTATTGATTAATAGTTATGCAATATTGCTTAGCAACGCTTTTTAAAAAGGAAAATGTAATTGAAACACTTAAATTTATTTTTTTTATCAGTTTATTCATGTAAAAACGGGATTTCGAGCCACGGCACAGCCCTCTGTCGGCAGATAAAAGAACTACAATAGCTGGAGGCCGTCTGCAGAGAAGAAATCGACTCACCAGCGTAGTGCCCGGTTCGTAACGAATTAAACAACTAATATTACATGCAAAAGAGTTAACGTATAGAGTTCATATGCAACAATTCTGATATTTTAATCCAATGACTGATAAGAAAGTCTACAACTGAATAATTTTATAACCTAAACTGTATAGAATACATGCATGAAGACCTATTAGGAATATTTTAATTAAAATATATAAACACAAATAAATGGAAATTCTAATTGTAGTGTAATAAGCAAAGATAATTTACTTGACCTAAAGATTATGCAGCCGCATGTGTAATTGAGAACTGCTATTACCTTGAAGTTTGGTAAACGTGTAGACTAGCTTGTGTGGCTAAAAGAAACTGTCAGAATTTTAGACGTTTTCCTCTTCCGAACGAACAATAAAATAAAAAATGACGGTAGACGAAACGTTCCGTTGGTTCCCTGTGGAATGTTAGTATAAGAAATATAGCGGGTGAACTGAATCCCGTAGCTAAAATCTGATTGCAAATTTAAAAAGAGAATTATATTTTGTACAAAAAAGTTCTAATTACTTTTTGCCGTACGTCCAGCGGTTAAGCTACAAAACGCCTTCAAAGTCTAAACGTTAGTAAAGTTAGAAAATTACTGCGGTTTCGAACAGGTAACATATGCAACTTCTTAAGGAATTAGAATAAAAAAATTCTGAGATTTACTATAACATTAGGAATAAAATTTAAACAATCATAGGGAAAGCCAGAAGAAATGTAGGCCTATAATTTATATAAAATTTCTGACTTATTTTGCGCTACTTAATTAAGCGGTGAAGTTAGATAGTTTAAATTGTAAACACTATATATACAAACTGCTAGTAGTTTATAATAGAGAGCATAATATCATATGCAACTGAAAAGGAAGTACCTATAATGATTACATTATATCATTAATATTTAGCCCTTATTATCTAATGAAAAATGGAAAGGTTTGCTACGCATACTATGAGTGTTAAATGGACTGGAATTAAATAGAAATATAGATTATCATGGTATTGTATCAACATTTACATGTGTACGGTTTCCCAGCAGCCATCTAATGTACTCGTAATTTAGATTTGATCTATTCCGACGGACGTAGATTTTAGATTCCAGTATTTAAGTCTGTTACAGTGTCAGGTACAAGACGGTACACTGAGAGGAAGGTGCAATAAATGTAACTAAACATTTACGTTCAATCAACCATTCCTACTAATAATGCATTATTTTTAGTACATGTTTTACCTAATGTTCAGTGATGTATTTTAATTACAATAAATCATCGCTAAAGGACACAGTATATTAAAACTAATATCCGATAATTATGAAGGAAGAGAAGATAATATTATGCATTAGCTACCAAGGTATTCCCAGCGGAATGGAAATATGAGTTAATTAAATAAGCCTAAGGCACTTTGACAAAGTAATTATAATTTTTATTCATGACGGAAATTATGAACAACCTTTGGTAAATACTATGCTAAATAATTAATGAGAGGAGTGTATTGTATGTAGTTTGCCTTCCAAAACGTGTGTTTTGTAAAGGTAGAAAACATATTCTCCTCTTGTACCACTGACATTTGACAAATAATTCAAGTTTAAAGTTTAAATACAACTGTGGTGAACCGTTTACGAGTAGTATATTTTATGAAAGTCTACATAGTTGCTGTCTGTATGTAATTGAGTTCCTGTTTCTAAAATATTAGTGGTTCTCTAGTAACACTAACTAGAACAGGTCTTTAAGAGTTTGTGTATCCAAAAGATAGTAGGATAAAACAATAGGGATTAAATTATAATCTAGCTCCTTATAAATTAAATCCAGTTGTGGTAAATATCATGCATTTTCCCTTAAGTCATCCTCAAAACGAATTAAAGTGACAATCTACGTGTTTGTCACTAAAACTTTCACTATTATGGTAATAACTATTATTTTTAAATAATACATACAAAATAATATTAAATGCTTCTAACTTTGTTGAAAATACTATGAAACATGCTTATTCAATTTAAATAAGTGTTCAATAATTTCTAATTTAGTTTTTTTTTTATTTAATTTAATTGGCCTATGAATTTTTATGTGGCACTTCTGAAAAATTGAAAAATGTTTTTATAACAGACTGTGGTGATCCAAACGATGAGATACTTTTGAGAGACATTGGAAATAAATCAGAAATTTTATATAGGTTCTTGATTTTTTTCACTGTAATTACAACAAAACTCACTTGGGCGTCTATTTATGACATATATGTACTAAAGCCAAATTGATCCTTGAGAAGTTGAGTTTAAGTTTTTTAAGAATAAAAAACCAAAAGGATTTATTTCTAATTGCGCATTCCACTGTTATCTTTACAGCTACACAGATCCAGGAAAAGCATGACCGCACATTAATGCCCAATGGCTTTTCTAATGTTACTGTCTAGAGTGGCTTTGGAGTTTTTTGATATAGAGAATCAAATTATAAGACGAGTTTAAAGATATTAGGCAATATTTTTCATGAAACCTTTTACTAGGTGCTACAAAATACTTACTAAAGGGAATGTTTTGTGATTTTAAAATAAATATTTATTATTTATGAGGTTTGAATTACTATAAGCCTTGTAACTAATAAGATAAAGGGGGTATTAAATTAATCAACACTATTTTAGCCAATTATTGAAGAAAACAAAGATGATTTATTACATAAAAAAGAAGAACCAATAAATGTTTATATTATTTTCCAAAATACTACCGAGGATTACACAAATACATGTACATAGTATAGTTCCAACTTTTAAATTTAGTTTCTTTTGTAAATTAAATTGTTAAGACCACTTAGTAATTAAAAACTTATATGTCTGTTATGTATAAATATGCACTTTTTGTATTTACTTTTGTAAAGTATCTCATGAACACATGCTTTCATAAGTCTTACGAAATAAAATTATAATTATTGGTATTGTGGGATTTTAAATTAAGTGATATTTACAAACAGAATAACCCATATAAGTTCAATATTAAAGATACTATACGTGTTTAATGAAAAAGCAGTTATCTTTAATTAAGACAGGGGAAAAAACTGCCAGTCAACCACAGAAAACAGGGAACAGAATTCACATATGCTTGCTGTTAATGTACCTTATCAATTCCATACATGGTTTGATATTTACATTAATATTTCTCCCCTATTTGTGTACATTCAGTTTGATTCTAACAACAAATTTTAGAAACGTCGAGTTCCAACTAGTTTTAGATCGCCTGGTGTAAATAATGTAGAATCCATTAAAATCGTCTATCACATAAGTAACATATTACACAAATATTTAACCTTGTGATATGGAGAATTAGGGGAACATAATGCAAAGGAACATCCTTGTCTGAACACCAATCTTCCTCAGTCCTGGTGGAAAGTGGCAGTCTCAAACTGGATCAGTAGAACCAGGTCGGTAGTTACTGCTCCTCCAATCTATACAGGAAGAATATAATTTTAAAGGTGTGTGAATGCTTATGGAGTTAATGGTTAGGTGCGAGTAAGGTGGGTAGATTGAAACAGTAAGGTGATCCGTTCTGTAATTTGCACCCTGATACGATCAGTCCTAGATACATGATTAATATCTGAGAAGGCTACTGGTGTTCGTAAAATATACACAAAGACAAAGGATCTAGACTGGGCAGTGGATTTTATTGGGGGAAAAGTCACACAGAGGGTGTTTGCAGAGACATGTAATCTGCACCCCTGTCAATGAATATGTAAAGGAAGACATCACCTTATCATCTCTTGCTTTATGAATAGATGGAGTAGTTAATTAATATACTACGTTCGATTTTCGTGTCGTCTAGGCAGTGATCGTTTAGATAATAATATTTTTTTCTCTCAGGATAATAAGCTGAGAAAACCTTACATTACACTTAGTCCTAAAGTAAGTTTGCATTTGTTTCTGGAGGACAGGATATTCAGAATGGGTAAATTTGGGGGTAGGTTGGTTTTAAATATATATAAAACCAACTTAAAATAAATTTAACAGAAAACCAAAGCAATATTCGATATACTTACTACTGTTAGAGTCTCATTGTTGATCTTAAAAAATCCGAGAGCGGAGAATCTGACATTGTGATTGGACAGCTGCAGCAAAAATATTTCTAGCTGGAAAACCACCACAGAATATTGTACACTTGATAGAAAACATAAAGTATGTCAAGATTATACCATAAATACTTAAAGAATGTTACTTTTACGAAATTATTTAAAAGCATCCTGTACTTATGTCATGAGTAATGCTTAAAAACTGAACCTGCTTATCAGTTTATCAGTAGGGAAAACAGAAGAACTTTTTTCATATAAAAAATGTTCCTACATGAAATCAATTAGATTGACTGCATTTGAAGTATTTTGTATTGTCTTACAAAGATTAGATTCATTAGACAATTATATGATTTTATTGGGTTGTACGCAAAGTATTCTAGGTTTACTAATATTTATAAGCTATTTAAAAACTAATAAGCTCAAAATGGACATCGTTTCACCATCACATCCAATTTGAGCTTCTTCACCACTAAATGTTTTTGGATTTCTGCAGACGATCATGGCTCGGAGTACTGTAATATATTTTAGGAGTATAGTCTGTGACAGCGTCTTATTCCAGACGCTGCTTTACAAGGAAATAGAACTGGAGCTAACATTCGTGTTAGATTCCTAAACTGTTTCTATTAAACATTATTTTAGTTTTTGGTACTGTTTAATAAATATTGAGTAAATGTAAATCTTCTGAGAACTAATTGATAGTTATTTGAAATGTCAAAAGTTTTATATAATTCTTCCAACTTAACTGGAACAAATATTTTTATTATATATAATTACTGGCTGTTACCCGCGGCTTCGCATGCAATTTTTAGAACCGAATTCCTTATAAAAAGCAATTATGATGTAATATGATGGGAGTCCTACAAACATTTTAAAACGTAAGTAGGCATGCAACAGGTAGATATTATTTAAGTTCGTGGTAAATAGTATCAGAGTTTAACTTAATTATTATATCATGTTTGGCACTTGTAGGAGCATTTCTGGTTCTAATTAATTATATACATAACGTCACAGCTGAATCTGCCTTGTAATCCCGATCAAGAAAACACAAATTTCGAATCACACAGGTCTCGGAAACTTACTTTGGTCAAAAAGCGTATACTTCCAGTCCTTGTCATATATTTCAGGTCTAAGATATTTCCAGTACCACAGTAGAGTTTGCCTTGTTGTTCTGACAAAAAAAATATATATATTTACATAGGACCGAGATGCCTACTTCGGTTAAAAAGTGCCTACTTAAGACCGTTTAAACTCACTTACCTACTATGTCACAGGCTAGCTTGCCATATTTCCTCGATTAAAATACTGTATACGTTTGATTATATAGTTCTTGAAAATCTATTTTGGTCACAATCGTGTTGGCATATTTGAGTTTGCTAGGACTGAAAAGCCTATTACGACCTAGGGGGAAGTCCTACCTACTTCTTATGTACTTCCGGTATAAGAGGGAAATCCTTATTAAGGTTATGCAACATTCCAAAATAATCGTTATTAAAGTTTTGCGTTAAACTTGTTTTTTGCACTGTAGCCAATGAAAGAATAAATCGTTAAGGTATGTTAGTATTCATTTCTCTGTTTTTCCGTAAGCCTTTGTTAAAATGTAATATCATAATGTCAAGGAAACCCACCAGTTTAAAGTAACTTATGTGAAAACATTCATAACTTTGTTCTTAAGGTTAGTTTTATAACAGTATTTAATGCATTAGATTATTTTAATTCGTCACTGGCGCATCTGGAGTAAAATTTATATATTCATGTTTCATTTACTATCTGCATTACACTACCGGTCAAGGATTGTTTACTTATTATTGATCAAATTCAAATGTAAACAGATATTTCAGAAAGTTAGTTGAACTATTGCTGTCAACAGCTGTAAAAATACGTTTCGTTCTTATTATAACATTCGAATGTATACAAACTACTTTTTCAATTTGAATTTGACTTTATTAGGAGAAATTAATGTGTTATGGGTGGTAGAAAGCACTCTAAATGTTAATTCAGACCAAAAGTTATACCTGTTCCAAACTCAAACACAATCCGTATAGCTGTTTCAGCGTGATTCGAGGACAAACCTCGAAACATCCAAACATCCAAATATCCAAACATTTAAACTTTCGCATTTATAATATTAGTGGGAAGAATACATATTTTTTATAATGCATGAATAAGATCATATATCAATAAAATGTTATAATGGAAAAATATTGATTTATAAGTTATTATATTATATTTATAACTTATTACCTGAGAAATAAGTCGTTAATAAATTATAATTATATACTTTTTAAGGGGAGGCGGTACCCCAGAAAAATATTTTTTTCACATTTTTTTTTTATATTTTTTTAAAATGTTAAGCGGCTTTTTCTGCACACAATGATATATAATACATGTATATTTGAAAATTGTAAACCTACAGAAAAAAAGTTTTAAAATATGCTTACATCATGTTTCAGGAAGAAATTTGTGACAGCGCTTTGCGTTTTATTCACACATGTACTATTATACATATGACCTTTTATTTTTGTGTGCTATAATTTGCTTTTGTTGTGTTGGCAGGCCTGAACTAACTTCTATTTCATCAGCTTTGAGTTCTGCTTCTGACTTTATACTGTTTGTTTATTGTTTTGCTTTAGTGTTTTGGTGCTTTGTGAAGTGATATAGTGAGTGTTAGTTAGTAATTTATATTTATTATTGCCTAACAAGATTGTTTATGTATAAATATGCCTCGTGTTAAAAGTAGTTATGCTAAACCCCGTAAAGGAGTTGGTGGTAGGAAAAGAAAACCAGCCAGTCCTAACCCTAATGAGATGTCAAAAGATGAGTCTACCCCTAGGCCTGAAATGTCAACACAATCTCAGTCAAGCTCTTCAAAGAAAATAAACATAGATAAGTATGAGATGTTTAATTGTGATGAAAACTATGACAATGAAATTATTAACATGCAAATTTTATCAGATCAACTTTTTAGTTCATCACTTTGTAAAAATTGCAAGAAAAGTGGTTTACAAGTGCGTGCTGCTCAACATTTTGGCCTGGCTTTTGAGATGGAGATTTATTGTTGCCATTGTAAATATGTACATAAATTTAATAGTTCTAGGAATATTAATTTAGAAAAAAAGACTCTATTTGATGTAAATATTAGACTAGTGTATGGACTGAGGTCTATCGGGAAAAGGTATGGCTGCAGGCAAAATGTTATGTGGCGTAATGAATCTTCCGCAACCTCCAACAAAACCGTTTCGATATAATAAATTTTTAAAAGACAAGGCTAAACAGGTAATGGATGAAATCCATGAAAACTGCTGTGGATGAGGCTGTTGAGGAAAATAAAACCTTAGGTAAGAACGAACGCGACTTAAAAGTAGGTATTGATGGCACTTGGCAACGGCGTGGCTTTAGCTCTCTAAACGGAATTGTTACTTGTACAAGTGTTGACACAGGAAAAGTTATGGACATAGAAGTGTTATCTAAATTTTGTAATTGTTTGGACAAACAACAACATGAGGCTATTTGTTCGGCAAATTATCAAGGCTCGAGCGGAGGTATGGAGTCAGCTGGAGCCTTAGCTATTTTTCACCGATCAGTAAAATAAGTATAATGTTAGGTACTTAGAGTATTTAGGTGATGGAGATACAAATAGTTTCAAAACTATTGCAGACAGTAAACCTTATGGTGAAGTGGAAAATACAGAAAACTGGAGTGTATAGGCCATATTCAAAAGAGAATGGGGTCTAGGCTAAGGAAAACTAAAAAGAGACTCAAAAGGCGTAACACTTTCTGATGGCGGCAAACTAGGTGGAAAGAATAGACTAACAGATGGCATAATTGATCAATTGCAAACCTATTATGGAAATGCTATTAGGAAAAAATACTGATAACCTACAGAACATGAAGGCAGCGGTTTTGGGCCATATATTTTCATAAACTTTCGACGGGACGACAATCCTCAGCATGGCCTTTGCCCGTCAGGAGAAAATACATGGTGTAAATACAACAAGGCAAAGCACACTAAAGAGCCATATTCTCATAAGAACAGCATTCCTTCAGCTATAATTGTTAGCCTTGAAACCAATCTTTCAGGCTTTAGCAAATCCTGACCTTCTTCGAAAATGTTTACACGGTAAGACGCAGAATGTCAATGAAGCATCAATAATGTCATCTGGTCTAGAGTGCCAAAAAAAGATTTTGTGACATTGAACACACTTGAGTTTGGTGCTTATGATGCTATTTCTACTTTTAATGATGGCAACATAGCAAAATGCAAAATGCTTAGAGCAGTAGGCATTGAACCTTGCAAGAGGACAATTGACGCAATGAAAAGTTTTGACTACGAGCGAGTGCGACGAGCAAATTGTGCGATAAGTGACTTTCAAAGACAAGCAAGGAGACAAACCAGGAATTTAAAAAGAAGGATTGAGGAGGATTTTGTAGAGGAGCCTGCATATGATCCAGGAATGCACTAATGCTACGGTAAATAAATTGCATGTTTTTTTCTATAATTTTGTTATTGTTTTACTCTATTTGTGGCTGGGTATAAGTTCTATTTCATAATTTTCTCTGTTATTTCTCTTATAAATGTATTCTAAACTCAAAAATGTTTGAAATAATATAGCCTAATTAATTTTTTTGTATTATCTTTCACTCCGTTATGACTATAGGCCTAACCCGCATCGCGTTACTTTTGATATACAAATTTTCCAATATAGATAATTCTAAATATTAAAAGCATATATAGCCTATTCTATTAATATAAAGATCACATTTAATTATATAAAACCAATTACATATCATATATAGGTAAAAATATTATATAACATAGCTAAATAGGTCATTATATTCGTTTTTTTGCGATTTCCCGC
Source organism: Homalodisca vitripennis (assembly GCF_021130785.1). NCBI lineage: Eukaryota > Metazoa > Arthropoda > Insecta > Hemiptera > Cicadellidae > Homalodisca > Homalodisca vitripennis. Next base: position 62,637,751 of record NC_060214.1, read on the forward strand.
AAATTTACTTTTTTACAGTTTTTGCCACACAAAAGGTACACGTTTCTCAGAAACTACTTGGACAATCAACTTGAAACTTTTACACACATTTATATAGGTATTTTGGCACCTACTGAGTTTTTTGAGATGCCTCCTATTATAATTAGGTACCTAAAAAAAATATTCTAAATTCCAAGTTTGATATTTCAATATGGGTTTGAAAAAAAAATCATAAAAATTTATTTTTTAAGATACAAGCACCAAAAAAACTCAGTAGTTGCTTAAATACCTATATATGTTGTATAAAAAAATTTAGGTTGATTGGTCCATTAGTTTCTGAGATAATGGTACCTATGTTAACATTACAAAAAGATAGGGGGTACCGCCTCCCCTTAAAACAACAACAAAATCTGATTTCGTATTGTCTAGTTTCTTCTGAAGAATCCATCTCCTTAAGGTAAAAAATGAAACCATAAATCCAAATTAGTTTATACATTTAAGTACGTATTCTATGTTTGCACTTCAAATATACTTAGTAATTATTATTTTACGTATTCTTTATCGTTGTATGAAATGTAATTTAACAAATAACTATTGCCATCACCTCTTCCCTTACGCTTGAGTCCAGATCCCTGTTTACCAGCTTGCAGATCATCGGCCCTCGTCAGCCTGGAATAATAATATTGTATCTTTATAATACACAGTGGTATGGTGTTGTTTAAGCTATTTTAATTTAAAACTTTTGGCTTCTAACACTGACATTTTTAGGTTGTAATAAGAAACGGTATATTTATGTATAAAAATAATCTAGGATAAATTCGAATCTTATTTAATTTTGGAATCTCATAACCATGGATACTGAAATAATGTTTACCTTATATATGCTTACTTCTGATTTAGAAATATCACAGACCTCCGACATATTATTAAATCGTTAATGTTTTCACAAAGTAGGTTACGCCCTTCGATTTTAAAGAATTGTTTGTAAAACAGCGGGTAATTGAAATGTGTATAAAGTATTAGTGTTTAGCTTACAAATAGGAAATCTGGGTTGGAATTCCATGTTATCACTCATGATTTTGTTCATATATTTTAATTCAAATGCCTAGTATATAATAAATATTAGAGATATTCAATTATTTACGTTTTTCTAGGCAAACTTGTTACAAGTAAATAAAAGTGGATCTAAACGTATTTTCATTAATGCGTTATTAAATAGTATTGAATAGTCATCGTAATATAAATCCCTTTTATATTACATTTTCGCCCGTATAAACCATCCCTGGTACTCCAATAATACAACTATGTGTACAAATGTGTTAAAGCGATGAAATAATTATACTAAAAGTGGACAATTCAGTGATTCCTTTTACATTCAGTTTTAAGCCAACAAAAACCATTAAAATAGAAATTTTTTTATAAAACTAATGATTAGAGGCAGTTTTTCCTGAAACTGTGCTACTACAGTCCATTATACACAATAAGGAGCGCTTTCTGTTGTATTTTCTTAAAGAGGGTATTCACAGAAGTGTGTTACAAACTTTACTACACAGTCGTAATATTTACTAGTGATTACTAATACCGTTATTCTTTTTCAACTGTACCGCTTAGGTGTTGTGTTAGTTGTTTTTGTGTTGTAATGTAGTTATACTTTTTTTAGGTATCGTATGAATGGTGCTTTGGATTTATAAGTGTAAAGATGTATCTACTTCCGTTTTGAAATAAATTTGATTGACATATTGTGTGTTTTTTGGCAATGGCTCTTAGGTTATCAGAAATTGACAGGCTATTTGATGTCCCAGATTACAGTGTAGTTCCCAAGACCCTGGATTGATTGGTAGTGAGGAAGATAATAACGTTTTGTCATATTCTGGGACAGACAGCTACGAGCGATTTCTGATGATGAATCCGTAAAAGAAGAAGATTACGACAAAAATAACCCCTAACGTAAGGAAATCACCACAGTGGGACACAACGTCAGTATTGTAGAGTTATTACAGTCAATGGAGTGTCTAAGTTCTTCACTTGATGTTCCTAATCAACTTCCTAGTACATCACAGCCGAACCCTGGTACATCACAGCATAACTCTGATACATCACAGCAGAACCCTGGAACATCACAGGACAAACCTGATACATCACATCAGAACCCTGGAACATCACAGCAGAACCCTGATACATCACAGCAGAACCCTGATACATCACAGCAGAACCCTGGAACATCACAGCAGAACCCTGGTTCATATCAGCAGGATCCTGGTACATCGCAGCACAACCCTGGTATTTCGCAGCAGAATCCGCAGAACCCTTCTACCACACAACTGGACCTTGGAAATTTACAACAGGATACAGGTAGTGTTGAACATACTTTTTGTGTTAGAACCATTAGAGTTATTAGAGGAAAAAATGGTTATTGTCGTACCAAAAAACCCAGGAACAGCTTCATCAAGGACCCGAGCTATGAACATTGATTATGTTGCAAAAAACGTAAAAGGAATAGCAAAAAATGCAAACTAAAATAACACAAAATTTTCTTTCTTTTATTACTGATGAAGATATTTGAAAATATAGTAAGGTTTACATAGATGGAATTCTTCTCAAGAAAACTAACTATAATGAAATAACAGCCACCTTGCAGCTGGCTTTAACAGATTCCCTTGAGAGTAATGCAATTATAGGAATACTGTTGCTTTTAGCTGTACATAAAGATAAACATTTGAGTACTGAAGTTATGATTGATAAAGTTACCAGTGGAAGTACATAGGCTACAAAGCTGCTTTTAGCAAAAAACGTTTTTGTTTTCTTCTTGACCTTTTAAGATTTGACGACAAACAAACTCGAGACGGAAGGAAAGCAAACGACAAGTTTGCTCCAATCAGAGTGTCTTGGGATACATTTATAAAAAATGCATCGAAAATTACGAGCCCGGGTCTTACCTTACAATAGATGAGCAGCTATTACCTTTCCGGGGTAATTGCCCGTTTAAAATGTACATGCCGAATAGACCAAGCAAGTACGGCATCAAAATTGGTATGATCTGCGATGTCGGTACTAAGTCTGTGTTGAATGCTGAACCATATTTAGGTAAAGGTACCACCCCAAGAGATCAGCATGTTAGTCATTATCATGTGAAGAGACTCTCAGCACCGTTCCATGGCAATAATCGTAACTTGACTACGGATAACTGCTTTTTAAGCATTCAATTTGCTGAGGAAGAAGTGAAAACAGCCACAGTTGCCAGTAATATAACCGGGAGTAGTGTGGTTTAATTGAAGCAGAGCAACAATTGGAGAACAGTATGGACAAGACTAGGTCTGGAACGACCATAAATCTAAATAGTATTGGTGTAAGTTGACGAACTCATGAGAACCATACTAGTTAAAGAATTCTATAAGCTCGATTTGGCCGGGAACAATAAGAAATAAAAAGTAGAAATAAAACTGGTAGTGATGAGGTTTGATTTATTTAAGAGGAGCAACAGTCGGAAAACATAATGGACACGACTAGGCCTGAAAAGAATAGAAATCTAAATAGGAATGGTATGGGTGACGAAATCATGAGGACCATACCAGATGGAGAATGCTATGAATACGATTGGGTCGGGTACAACTAGAACATTCCCAAATTCCTACGAAATATTTTTCTTGGAAATTGTAACACAGGCTGATATTTTTATTAACATCTAGATTTTTAGAACGCCATCTTGGTGTTAGCCAATTTAATCTTTTAAACGCGTTTAGACCCTTATGTTTAATCGATAGATTATGTTTGAATAACCCACATCAACAAGATGTTTAGTATATTAAGTAGTTTTACAGATTATACCTAAATCTTTGCATATCATGGTTTAAGTAGTTAAAGGTGCGTAGTTTAAACAAACAAAATGACGTATTTATCACATATTTTAATTCTACAAAAATAGGGCGTAAAATAGTATGAAGTTTATAATTATTCTTATGAAGTTCAACCTAAAGTAGTTCCTCTAAAGGAAATTGTTTTCTTGTATCTGATTTGAAACAAATTCTACATGCATGTATTTGGATGTTACGTTTATCCCTAATTAGAATTTTATTTTATTTTTAATATGATTTAAATAATTTAAGCTAATGTTGATTGCAACGATATGAGATAATTTTATAGATCTCACAAATGCTTAGGAAAAAATAAACTAAGGAAGTATATTTAGTAACCTTGGATGAATTTATTGTATTATATGTAAAACGCTTTTTCTCCAAATGAAGAACCAGTGGTAGTCTGTCCTTCCTATTTAAGAAAGTTTACAGAAAACAAACAGATAAAACTAAGCTCAAGTGATAAATGGGGGAGAGGGACTCTGCAATTCCAAATTGCTGATTATGTCATTGCTAAGCGTTCGTATTTCTTAAGTTAGGTTTATTACGAAGTTAACAACGCTTGTTGATAGAGTTTACTGATAATTTTCCAGTATCAATTCGATACTGTTGACATCTTGATAATATTATCCTAAGAAGATGTATCATATTTGAAAAAAAGTTAAAATTTTAAGTACATTACTTGCATTGCCAGAATTAGGCATATTTTATTATTAAACACACGCACATTTGATCTATAAGTATATATATATATATATATATATATATATATATATATATATATATATATTCAATGTTTATTTAATTAGTGTACATGTTATACTATGCAACCTATATAAAGGTTATATGATTGTATTAAATTTGTTTACACATTCATTTATTAGCATTTTCTCTTTGCCACCATGGTCAACCATAAAACAAATTTATATATTTTCAATAAAACTCAGCCAAATCCTATCAAATGTCTTCGCAAAGTTCAGTTGGTTCTTGAGATATCCTGTAAACAAACCGGCATATAGAATGATAGAGAGAAATGGAATTTTTTTCCACACCAAGTTGTAAATACCAATTAAACAACATATATGCGTTTGTTCGTTGTGTTTATTTTGTTAGTGGATTTAACAAGACTTTTCACACTTACTAAGAATAAGAGCTGGAAGTAAAATACTTCATGAAGCTAATCAGAGATAAACCGACTTTTGCTTCAACTGGTGAAGAAAGAGGTCATAGTGTTTATTTCGAATGTTTGTGTTGAGTTTTAAATGAGTGTATTCAATAATTTAATATTCAATTGAACGTTAACCGAATGTTGAGTTATGAGTATATTTGTAGGGCTATTGTTTGGCTAACACCATCTTGGTGTTAGCCCAAATAATTTAATATTTAAACACTTTTTTACTCTTATGAACTTATTGAGTATTGAAAATTTATAACCGATCTTGAACTGCATTTTAAAAGTCCCTATAACATCATTCAACCTCAATTACATCTGGTAACTCGTTGTGTGTGAAGTAGTAAGTCTAATGCACATATAATACAGAGAATCTGACCACATGCAATGTATTTAAGTAATCATATACTGTAGCCTACTTGCTATATTATTCTACTATGTGACGGCTTTAATATATTTTATGGACGGTCAAGTTGTACACGATTCCTATAACAACATTTTTTAAATGAAAAATTATAATATGATAATAGTAAGGGTAATGCACATATAATACAGAGAATCTGACCACATGCAATGTATTTAAGTAATCATATACTGTAGCCTACTTGCTATATTATTCCACTATGTGACGGCTTTAATATAGTTTATGGACGGCTCAAGTTGTACACGATTCCTATAAAAACATTTTTTAAATGAAAAATTATAATATGATGATAGTCAGGCTAATGCACATATAATACCGAGAATCGGACCCCATGCAATGTATTTAAGTAATCATATACTGTAGCCTACTTGCTCTATTATTCCACTATGTAACGGCGTTAATATAGTTTTATGGACCAGTAAAGTTGTACACGGTTCCTATTACAACAATTTTTAAATGAAAAAGTATAATATGACGATTGCATTTCTACGGAAATTTTGAACAATATACTCCAGCTCATATAAAAATTTATACACTTCTATAATTTTCGAGTGTGTTATTTCTTATTAACTCAATTACCATTGTAAAAATATTATTGGATACAGAACTCCTGAATCAAATTTAGTACCCAATGCATTCTGATTATTTATATAAATAATAATTGTTATTAACCCTATCTCTATTTGGCTTTTTTACACTACCTAAATTTAAATAATTTAGCATAATATTTACTTTATGTTTTGGTTAATATTCATTAAGGGATTTTAAATAAATCATGTTGTATGCGTCAAAATCATTTATTTATTATTTGAAATTCTACCAAACATATTCTTAGAATTCTATTTTTAAATTGTGCTGTTAATTTTACTATACACATTTTCGTCCTGTTACATCGAGGTAGTAATCAACATTTTAAAGCTTTTTAAAAATCGTTATGAAACAGAATGATTGATCTCGTAAAAAAACTAATTATGGTTCTCACTATATTTTGATAACGAAATGCTTTCATCTAATTTTTGGAAGCAATATCATACAATACGGTACATCATTGTATATCACTCATACATATCATTATTAACCCTGCCCAGCTCAGAGTCTTTGTTGAGAAGCTCAATAGACAGAATATTGTTCGCAAACAAAGCTCGCTCTATTGCCTAAGGAGAGTTTTGTGACATGCATCAATTGTTAACACGAGTTAAAACAAAGTTTGTGTGTTGGAGAAGCTATTGCGTAAGACTTTGGAAAAGCTACGTTCATATTTATGTTCCAACGTTTAGGAGGAATTTAGATATTACGTTTTTATATTGTATCATAATAACAGGCTTATTAGAGTTGTGTTTATATATATATATATATATATATATATATATATATATATATATATATATATTTGTCTTTATCGGTAAAAATACAAAAAAGCTACATAAAAATATACTATGACCTGAGTAAACTAAAATGGCCATAAACATGCAATTGTAACACATGTATTGATCATACGTGAAGATAAAATCAACACTGGTGTCTGGAATCTAATTTGTTAGAACCAAAAGTGCTCGTACAGGTGAAACATCTAACGACATTTTGCCGAATTTAAAGGTTTTTACACTAACGGCTAAACATAAAAATTTAGAATACATTCTGTAAGAAGAATTCTCGTTTCGTGTAAGAAATGAAATTGTATATCAAATTAATTTTTGAATATAATTGGATTTAAAAGTGAAATCGTACCATTAGAAATATAAGAAATTTCGAAAGAAATTGAAACTAAAGAGCGACGAATAGAATGTAAAAGTTTTGTCAGCTGTAATAAACAAAATCTGACCATAAAAGAAATCCTGAAATAACTTTATTTTAATTCTAATGATTTTTATTGTTGTACGAGTACATATGATGGTCTGTATGTACTGCATAATAATGTAATAACGTTATAGTTATATCCTTATGCGTCCGTGCTAAAAATTCCAATTTAGAAGTTGAAAAATAATTATATTTTTAGAATCTGAAAAGAAATTAAGTAAAACTTTTTATCAATCCAACTATTTTAGTCATAATATTAAATTAACTATTTTAAAAATACAGATTTAAATGATCTATAACTAAAATCTATAAAACTTTACCTAATATTGTATTTTATTTATAATACATGACTTAACTGGTACCGTATTCTCTTTACACATTGATGCAATACTACAGGCGTCATACATTTGATAAATCTCATTCAGCGTGACCTTCACCAGCAGTTTAATATTACACCTTCAGGGTATAACCTGTGATAACCCAGTGCGCCACAGGTGCTCTGTAATAGCTGTATAACATCTGAAGGTTATCCAACGCCAGATACCTTGTTTGCTCAGTGATTAAGACAAGTAAGTTCTGATATATATATAAAAGTTTGTATGTCATGAAACATATATTTATTTTTGAATTTTTGATTAGCACAAAATGTTTAGTTAATTAATTGTTTAGTTACAAATTATGTTATAATTTGTATTAGGGTGCAGTACTACATTTTGACTAATACTACAAGTATACAAGAGATACTAAAATTTTCTACATTATAGGCTGCTATGACTCTGTCCCGTGTAAAATTCCCTTGTTAGATGGCACCTAACAAATATAGTTGGTCTGATGCATTTTTTTTTATTAAATGATGAATCATCCCGATACTTTACAAGTGCCTCACTGACTATATGAAACATTCTTTTCCAACAAACACTGTATAATTGATCCACATCCGTGTCGGGGGGGTTAGGGGGAATCCCACCCTGCGCGCTTTGTTAGTTGTCATCTCGACATGGGACCGACCGCGTTAGTACAGTTGTTAGACCATCTACGCAAGTGACCGATCCCGTTATAGCTTTGTGTTAGTGCAAATGGGTTAGTATTAATGCAATGTTTAGTTCAATATCGTTATTTAACTATGTGTGTTTGTAATAAACACTATCGCTGACTATTCATTTTATTTAGTTTAATATTATTATAATTTAAATGCAAATAATTCTGATAGCAAGATTCTTTCGTTGAATTGAAGAAAATGAAGAAGGTTGTTTCCCCGTTTACGGTAGAGACAGTGAATCTTGTGCTCCGACAGAGCATTCGACACACAATACGAACACTGAACAGTCTGGGGAAAGTGATGGGGTTCCAGAACTTCTTGCTCCAATCTTACAATCCAACTTATTTATCACGAAAAAAAGTTTACGTTGTTCAAGTTTCCAGCTTGTTCATGAATATTGTAAAAATCATAATTATGCCATAATTGTGTACGGAAGAAAAATAGTAACTATTTATTCTGCATTTGTGTTGTGTCTTCAAAGATTTGATATTTAATTTAAAATCTTTAGATAACAATGTTTGCTGGGTGAAGAAATTTACTTTAATTTTGTTGATTGTACTTTAATAAACTAAAATATGTTATTTATATAAAAAATATATTTATAAATAAAAACTGCATTATTCTAAAAAAACTATAATATCATATTATTATTTATTTACACTACAAAAGTATTAACTTATCTAAAACCAGATACTGTACTTTTAATAAATTTAAAACAGCAATTTAAAAGGATAAAAACCAAGGTAACATGCAAAAACACAATGCTAGATAGCAGATATACAGGGGATCCGCTAAGTACGTGGATAGGACGGGACCTCTCAAGGATTAATATATTTATTAAGATACAATTTTGTTTATAAAAATTATAAAAAATCACACCAAAAAAGTGGTAAAACTTTTTAACTAAACGTAACAAGTAATTACAAAATAAATTGCCCTAAAAGCTAAAGTATTAAATAACTGAACTATTGTAGAATGTTTACAGAGTTATCTCATATTATTCGAGCAACAAGCTTAAATTTGCGTTTTAGATAGTAAAAGTTCATTTATTTTAATAATAGCTATAGAGAGTGCACGTATATAATTTTAACATCAGGCTTTCTCAGTATTAGTAGATATAGGGAGTAATGGGAATCAGGTAGTTGCCACTATGTATTGGATATAGATTAAAAGACTAATAAGATTTCAACATGTTAAAATTCGTGCATCTGTTATGTTACAAAATGTGTAATACCACGTTTTGAACATTAAAACATGCCCACTTTCTCAGTTGTGAAGATAATAATCCATACATATACTCGTACAGTTACTTAAAACCTATAACGTTCGGCAATAAACTGCAACTAAAAACTGGAGAAAGAAAAGAAATTAGCGGAAAACTAACCGTAATATGCTTGAACATCGGTGATAACTTTCACTTTTGATATTGTAACATGTTCTTTTTGCTCTACGATTCTATGCAGTAATCACTTCTGAGATAACTGTTTCTGGTTAAGTTCCAAAAAAAGTTATCAGACATCCACTTTTTAATTTGTTACTTTAGTGTTTAATTTTACTTTATACCCTCACTTCATAGGTTTGAAGTATGTGCATATGTATTAATTGTCTTCACACATGACGAAAACGATGGATTTTAATGCGCAAAGCATAATATTATACATTATGTAACATAGTATGATATGATATGTCCAAAGTCATATTATCCTTCTAATCCTTCAAATGTTGGTAAATATATTCAAACAAAGAGGTTCTAGTTTCTTCTACGGGGTTGTTTATACAATATACAATATTAATAAAATATAGAATCCTACATAATCAAAAATTAATGCAGGGGAAGCATTTAAATCACAATTTATGTTTAAGTATATTGCAATTTTTATTACTACATAACAATACTTTCATATTATTGTTCACTTTGTGGATTATACAAGGTATCTGCTTGGAATAATTAAGGGGTTTTCGGATTATTAATAATTTTTGTCTTTCAGTTTCTTTTACACACATTATATGTATTTTTTTTACAATTTCTATATTTTGATTGTATTTTAATTATCTTATGTATGCTTACATCGAAATCCATATTAATATTGTCAAGTGTCTTAGATCTGGCGATGAATAATGTTGATTAGTAAAAAGGTTGTTACAGAAAGTGCTTATTTTTTCAAAATACATTCGTTCGAATAATCTGATTAATGTTTATCTATTTCGTATAGGTGCCCCAGTCGTGTTCACAAACTATCCAGTAAACTGTCATAAAAAAATGTTTATATTAAGTAACAAACTGTTCAAACCATACCTGAGCTTTATAATGACCATTTACGATTACCATCAGTTCCAATCACTTCTTTGTACCTTGATTGTACTGTCCCCAGACATCCAAAGGAGGTGGTGTAGCAATTTTTCTGAGAGAAAATTTAGTTTCTACAAAATTTCGAATCAAAGTAACGACCGCGAAAGATTACAAAGTAGTTGGGATCAGAGTACAAACTAACAGGTCAACATAAATTGTGATAGGGATTTACAGGTCTCCCAGTGGAAATGAAGGTCAGTTTTTTTTTTTTCAAAATTCGAAGCGTTACTCACTGACCTGACTAATCATCAATACGATTACGTCTTGATGGGAGATCTCAACGAGGATGCGATGAACAGCAACCATCCATCCACCAAGCGACTAGTCGATCTGCTGAGGTCATTTGGCCTTCAACTGTAGGTCAAAACTCCAACGAGAGTGACGGCCACAACACAGTCGGCTATTGATAATATCATTACGAACATTGAAAATGTCACAGTGTCGGTGGTCAACACAGCTATCTCGGACCACTATGGCCAAGAGGCTGTCATTAGTGGAAAACAAACCTTGAGAGAACCAAAAACTATCAAAACAATAATAGACACAAGGACAGAAAATATCGCTCTCCTCAACGCTTCCCTTTCAAAAAAAAGTGGAATTTTCTAAATTTGTCACATCCCGTAGAGCAGCAGTTACAAATTTTCAATGAATGTTTGAGTTTTCACCTCAACACCTGTTGCCCTACAAAAACGGTTAAAGTTCGTCCAAAGACGGTAAACAATACTTGGATCACCAAAGGTATTCTGGTTTCGAGAGAAAAACTCAAGTTTTTCTCCGAAATAAAAAAAATCAGCCAATGAACAGTTCAAAATCTTTTTCGAAATTATAAAAAAAATTACAGAAAGGTGATCCAAGCTGCAAAAGCGTATGATGTATAAAAATCAATTATTTCTTCAAAAAACGTTTCCAAAACTGTATGGGGCATCATTACCAATAAACATCAAGAATTTAAGCAAATCACAGTCAAAATTGGGGATACAATTGTGAGAGATGCTTCTAGGGTTGCCGACGAGTTTAACGGCTTTTTTGAATCCAATTTTCAAGAAAGAAAACCCCTGTTCAATAAATAACTATCGGCCCGTCTCAATTTTGCCTATCTTAAGCAAAAGATTTGAAAACCTTTTTCTAGCGAGAATGCTTTACTTCTTAAATAAAAACAACCAGCTTTCTGAACACCAATTTGGAATCAGGAAAAATAAATCGACAATAGACGCAGTGGTGAGTCTGGTTGACATGGTTGTAGAGGGGCTAGAACGTCAGGATCACACATTAAGTGTGTTCCTTGACCTTTCTAAAGCATGGGACTGCGTTTACCATGAAATACTGCTTGACAGACTACAATCTCATGGCATCAGAGGCGTGCGGCTCTCATGGCTTAAATAATTTTTAAGTCAGAGAGCTCAAGTGGTTCAGATCTCAAACCAATTTTCCAAACCAATGCAACTGAGTTATGGAGTTCCCCAGGGCTCTATACTCAGCCCAATCCTTTTCCTGTTGTATGTAAACGACGTACATTCATCGCTGCTGCATGGGAAAATCGTGCAGTATGCTGATGACACGACTCTCTGTTTCAGAGATAACTCACAAGAAGGTTTGGAACTACAAACCTTTGTCGATATCAACAATTTTGTTCAATATTTCAATAGCCTCAACCTTCATACAAATTCTTTGAAATCCAACGTGCTAAATTTCACACTGCGCCCAGTGGACTCCCAATGTGGGTCAGCTGTCATGTTGGCAGATTCCATATTGGAAGAAGTGTAATCCGCAAAATTCCTTGGAATACTCCTCGATCGAGGGTTGACATGGAATAACCACATTGACCATGTGTGTACCAAACTGTCCTCAAGAATATATATTTTGAGGTCCTTGGCCCGGTATTGCCCCAGTCAGGTACTGATTGCGGCATATTATGGGCTAATTCACTCTCACCTTTCCTATGGGGTGGTGTTGTGGGGGGCCTGTGCAGGCAATAATTTCCTGAGGGTGTTCAAATTACAAAAAAAAGCGATTCGTACTATGGCAAAGTTGAATTTCAGAGAGTCGTGCAGGACAGCATTCAAAAATTTGAAACTGTTGACTATGCCCAGTCTCTACATTTTAGAAACATCTTTGTTCTGTTTGTCTAAATGTGCCCTTACCAGCGGACGTGACATACACGTGTATGAGACTAGAGGCAGAGATAACTACCGTACTGGAAGACACAAAATGGTAGTTTATGAGCACTTGCCTTCGCAGGCAGGTGTTCACTTCATCAAAAGATTGCCAAATTCTATGAAAAACGCCCAAGGCGCCAAAAGCTCGTCTTAAGCGATTTCTGGTGTCAAAGGCATTCTACAGCGTTGACGAGTTTCTGGCGTTTAACTGGGAGACCGCCCAATTCGATAACTGACCCCAGCGCTGTAAGTGGGTTGAAATTGGCGAAGGATGAATGAGACTGGAATATATGAAAAATCAGGTAAGTTTGAATGTGGTAGTTGTGTGGTATGAGAGTTTAAAACTTAGACGTTCGTTTGCATTGTAGGCGATACACAGCCTAATTACTTCATTATTGGCGATCTGACATGATTGTTCATAAATTTATTTATTCTTAACAGGAAACCGGAAAAGTAATATCATTTTTTTGTTATTTTCAATGGGTTATTACAAAATAAAAACTATTATCTTAAAAACTCAAAGAACAATGTGATTCGACTTAATGGTATGTACAATATAAAATATATTTCAAGCAATATCTTAATTTTTTTTTACTTAAAAATGCTAAAACCATAGATACACTATTAAAATAAACACATATCTACACGAATATTGCGCTTATGCTTAGTTGTAGAAAAGTTGTCCACAGACCACTTTGTTTCCGTAGGTAAAATTTTCGTAACTTTTCTGTATACAAATATTATTTTATACACTTCAGTGCATCCAGGAACTACAAACATTCCATGTAATTTAGAAACATTGCCAAGCCTTAATACTCTTAGAATCTGAAAACTCATATCATCTGGGCTCCAAATACGCTGGAATCCTTTAAATGATCTTTAAGGTAAAAATTATATGCAGTAAAAATATCTATGCCATACATCACTGTAAAACTAATGATTATAGAAAAATCTCGGTTATTTTTGTACTTCCAATAAAAATGCAATAAACTATAAGAATTTAAAATAAAAATTATTACACAAAAAATAAAAATATTATACGTATGTCTATTCTAAATAAAGACCATTATGGACAGAGTATTACAACTTGCAAGAATTTTTCTGAATCAAGAAAGATAAACTATCCATATTCTAACAGTTATCTTGTTTCAAGATTTACGTGATAAAATTTTTGACAAGTGAAAAATATTCTGCAACGAACAAAAGACAGTTTCAATATTATCTGCAACAGTTATGGTGCAAATGAAGTGAAAGTGAATAATTATTTGGGTAGTTTGTAAAATGTTGTAATAAATAAAGCAACTACTGCTAGGTTTTCTCTTGTTTTGTTCAGCAATATGTTTATGTAATATTTATGTCATGTGCTGCTGTCTGCCAGATGGCGACAAAACCAACACAAAGCCTGTTCCACTTGATGGTTGGAGTGGTTACACAAGGTTTGTGTCTCGTTTTATGCCAATTTCTGATCGAGTAATGTAAATGGAAGTTTCTAGCTACTACAGCTAAGCCAAAACCTTCCTGACCATGTATTGACACACTTTACGGATTCATATAACACAAATAGTAACTTTATATGAGATATTTTTTACCTTGATATAGACTGAAAAGTCACTAAGTGTTTTAAAGTAATTGAAGTCCGTGGTAGAACAGGATGAAAAAGAACAAATAAAGGTAAATGTTCGTATCACAATTTTCTACCTTGTTACTCTTACACTTACCTGACGACAAATTGGGTTTCCCTTTCATTTCATATGGTTCGCCTAGTTAAAGACGTGAATAGTAATGGATTCTCTTGAAGTATAAACTTTGCTACACAACATCAGTAGAGTAAAAAGTGAAAAAATGACCAATGTTTCTGTGTACTGACATAAATATAAAATAATACGCTTCTGTGATCTCTATGTATGCAAGGCTACTCTGTCTAACTCACTCACTACCAAATATACTGATAACTAACCCCAAAATCCTAATATCGCAGAAAAATCAAATTTGGCATGCGCATGCCTTAAGGCCCGAATATAAAAACTAGAATATTTTCATAATCAAACACCAATATGAGTATAATTAATATTGCATTCTGTAGAAATATATATAGTTTTTGAACTTTTTTATGGAGGAGAAAGATAAAATTTGAAGAAAGGTGCTTGTGTAATAAACCGAAAAATAAAATGTTCATGAGTACAACTATCGGTAAGGTATGAAATGGATTTAAATATCAAAAAGATCTATATCTTTCGCTTTGACATATTCTAGAAACATTAAATTTAACACATATGTGTACTATGATTTTAATACACGAAATAGTTTCTCATAACGATAATTTATTTATAGTAGTCTAAATATAGTAGCCACACTATAAAAAATATGGTTTTTTAAATTTCCCGCTGTTCTAAAATGATGAAATCTTATACCCATGCGGCAAATTTTTTATATAAAAAAGATAAGACTTTTTATGCGAATTTCCCTTTCTACTGGTTGCAACTCTTACAGTGAAATAAATTATTTGTTTAAAATTCCTGCTGGCCTAAAATGGTGACTTCTGAAATACACTTGTAAGTTCTAAAAGACGATGTAAACATATTTCATATGATCAAACATCCGTAAGGGACTAGGAAGTATTTCTTGTTTTGCAACCTCTTGATGTCCTAGAATGATGAAATTTAACACCTGTGTTATGTCCTCAAAAGACAAGATAAAGATTATTTATGAAGTTTCAATCCATAAGGGTTGAAATTTGTGAATTGTGTCAAAATTCCTAGTAGAAATATATTTCAGTTTTACAACCTTTCGATATTGTTGGAACATGAAATTTGAAATACAGGTCTTATCCTTTTATAGTATAAATGTTTATAATTGGCACTATCCACTGAAAAAACCTTAGAATTATATATATATATATATATATATATATATATATATATATATATTATTTCCCGATCTACCTATTTTTCACCCGTGACAACAAAGCAAAGTTTAATAACATACTATAAATTATTCCATTCAGAAGTATTCGTACATAAAAAACCTGAAAAAAGAGACTTTTGCAGATTTACTTAACCATAAGACCAACTGACTACGATCAATAAAATAATATAGGGCGTTTACTTGATCAGGTGGGTAGAAAGAATGCCATCCAGTGATCATTACCTTTTTCAGGAATGTGAATTAAACTATTTAAAAATGATATCCCATATCATACCTGTTGTTCAATAGGAAATCGTAAGTACTTTATAAAACGTTTTTAATAGGTTCGAGAAATGCATTACATGATAAAAACTGCAGCAAAAATTAGTAGGCATAACGTACTAATACAAATAGAAAATGTTTCACTTACTTTCACTTAAATAAAGGATTGATAACGTTTCAATTTAGAATATATTTTAACCTGGTTAGACATTAATATTAATTATGCTCGGGTTTGACCAGCTGAATCTTGTTACTGACCGCTAGGTCATCGTCTTGTATGTACCTTGCTAGTAATTTTACGGAGGCTTCATGCATACTTATTATTTAATCCCCTTCGTATTCCTTTTATAACCCTGATTAACAATGTAAGGTACTTAGTTACACTTTTGGCTAGTTGATATTACAAGCATGAATATTTTCATAACTTTTGACATGTGGAAATATTAAAATTTATAACTATTTTTATGTTTATTATTGGATGTAAGTGATTTTTCAACCTTTAAGCGGAAAATATTTACTGAAAATGGTCTGGAAAAAAGTCTCCCATTTCACACTAGCAATGAAACAATTTCCCACTTGCCCAGTTTATTTAACAGCTGGGACTGAAATTCCCGGTAAATGGGTGAACAATACTTTTACACTTAGCGGCTTTCCTCGTCCTTAAAATCCCATCAGCCTGAGACCCAAGATTTGTAGTTACCTATAAAAGTCAAATAAATGAGTAAGCCGTAAATTTATATGTAGAAGGTATAATTTATACGTTAGTTTTGATTTGGATCTCACTTTAGAATATACAAAAGCTAGAATAATGATTCTTATGAAACGTAAAAATGTCATGTAAACAGATAGTGTATATCATATAAGTGAAATCATATTGGAGGCCCTATTATTGTACATGCACTATAACATAGGTGCGATGATTGGGATATTACTTTAATTCTTGGGTTTTATTTTTAAAATCTGTTATAGAAAAAACATTTTGTGTGCACATTGCTAAAGTTACAGATAATACTAAAACATATGCCCAGCCCCATATATCACGTATTGGAATTTGGAGTTCCCACATTAAATTCAACAGGGAATGAAAGTCTGCAGTCGCACACCATTGTATTTAATACTCTCACACCTTATAAAGAAAAACAAAACATTTTACTACATGTTAACACACCAACATATTTAAATGATCGGTAATTTTATTACATTAACCAAAGAAACACAGAACATTTATTATTCAAGAAGAAGATATCAAAATTACCTTTTAAATTTACGTAGTAAAATCCTTAGTCAAGGTTGATATTTTTTGAACAAACTAAGCCACGCGGGACAATTCCATATTAAAATCACGTGTCTAACTGTTAATAGAAATTAAAAATTCTATTTGCATTTACTTTTTTGATGTGTCTGAAAAACATAGCTGGCCAACGAAAGGCCTCACAGAATTAAAAGTTAAAAATATCGGTTCACAATACTTCAAATTAGTCGTTGAATTTATAATAGCGCATACAAGCTCTATTTTCAACTCAAATTTTCAATTCAAAATATTGTAATGTATTATAGACGATTTAGAGTTAAGGTAAGGTTTGATTTATTAGCAAATTCTACTAGGAAACTTAATCATTAGTTTCAATAGACCATAACTTTAAAATGATTCATGTAACGTGATGTTTCATATGTTACTTCCAGTAATGACCCGAATAACCGTACTATGTACTTATTGTGTGTAATATGAAAATATTGACACAAACCTCTGCCATTATTATCTCCGAAAATATTTAAGATCATCACTATCACTATTTCTAAAGACCAAGAATGATTAAGTAACGACAGTTACTGAAAATAAATAAAATATGGTTACTTATTTTTATTTTTATTCTGTGATCCAAAGATATATTGAGGAAGTAACAAAGGGTGATTAAGATACTATATGATTTAAAAAAGGTATTGATTAAAATATTACAAGTATAAACTTTTATATATATATATATATATATATATATATATATTTTTAACATACATAAACATTGAATCTCAAAAAGTACTTCCTCCACCGGGACTCGAACCCGGATCTCTCACTTGCCGGATAAATGTACTACCATTACACCACACATATACAGGGTGATTCGTGAAGTTCTCCCCCCACTTCTACAGCACATTGTACTAGTAAAAATAATGAAAAAATGTTATATAAACATAGGTCCGAAATCGCTTCGTTAGCGAGTTACAGCTAGCAAAAGATTTCGCCTGAATTCCTGGGTAAAGAGTAAAATAAAGCCATACTGAACTTTTGGAAAGGTTAATTAAGTAAGAAATATCATGGATTCTTATGTATTTTTACCTGATAAAGCTAATAAAAAAGGTTTCAGAACTGTACCTGTAGTAGTTTTTGAGGGATTCAGGGTTAAATGCAAAATATTTGGGCACGAAACAATGTTTTTTTTTAAGTTTGATGTACAATAACTTTGTTAAATTGGTAATAAATACATAAAATCAACAAACATTAATTGTAGAGAATTTAATTCTGAGAAAATTGATATAATTAAAGTCTAAAATAAAACAGAAATAAGTACCAAAAAATCGATTTTATTCAGTATAATACATTACTAGCTGTAAAGAAATGCCGTACGGTATTTAGTTAAAATATAACAAAAACAAAACGTTTGTTCCTTAATGAAGAGATAAATTGAGAAAACAAGATGAACTGTTTTATGAAATGAAAAATATCATGTTTTATTACGTTGTATTTTTTTTAATAAAAATTTACATCGAATGTTCTAAAATAAATGAAGGAAACATTTTCCCATTATTGTTTACTAATCATCGAAATGCAGTTTTTTTTGTTTTTTTAATTTCTAAGTTGGTAACGCACGAATAACAGCTGATAAACAATGGTATTCTGTACTGTTACGTTAGAACTGTGTATTAGTGGTGTTTTGCAAGCTACAGCAGGAGATCGGGTTCTGTGAATCGTGTTATTAAATGCAATTTTTCTGTGAGTTATAATTCGATTGTTTATTCAGCGAAAAAATGCCTTACTTATTTACATTAGAGGAATACGCTGATATGGTTTTTATTTTGGGTTACTGTAATGGTAATGCTAGAGCTGCTGTAGAAGAATATGAACTACGTTACCCTAATAGGAGGATTCCAGATACCAAAACAATTTCAGGAACTTTTCTTACTCTTCGGGAAACAGGATCACTACCAAGTACTAGAACCAATTAAGAACGAGCTGTCCAACTTGATGATGATATTGTTATTAATGCTGTTCATCACAGTCCAGGTGTAAGTACACGACGTATTTCTAGGCGGATAGGAGTTTCGCAGTCAACGGTGTGGAGGTCACTTAATCGAAACAAATTTTATCCGTTTCATAAACAAAAGGTTCAACATCTACAGCTAGGGGATGGTCCGCTTCGGTTGGAGTTTTGCAACTTTTTGAATATTAATAATCAACTCTACAAGCGTATTTTGTTTACGGATGAGGCACAATTCACTCGGGATGGTGTCAATAACTTGCACAATGAACACTCATGGGCAGAAGAAAATCCACATGAGGTAGTGGAACAGAACTTTCAACACCGATTTAGCGTCAATGTCTCGTGTGGCCTTTTGCACAATCGGCTGATTGGACCTTTCATATTACCTGGACGCCTAAATGCTGAGTTCTATTTGCATTGCCTTCAAAAAAATTGCCGCAGCTGTTTGAGAATGTTCCTTTACATCTCAGACAAAATTTGTACTTCCAGCATGACGGAGCACCTCCCCACTTCTCACGTGCCGTTTCTGCTTACTTAAATCATCAATTTCCTGGACACTGGATTGGTCGTGGAGAGCCTCACCCTTGGCCACCAAGATCACCAGATCTATCTCCATTGGATTATTGCATCTGGGGATGGATGAAAGACATTGTATACAAGACAAAAGTGAATTCTCGTGATGAATTAATTGCCCGTATTATGGATTCGGCTGTGCAGATACAGGGAAATACTGAAAAATTAAGAAACGCAACAAAAGCAATACACAAACGTGCTGCAAAATGTATTGATAATGATGGCCTCATTTTCGAACATCTATTATAAAAAGGTGCGTACGGTTGGCCCAACCTGATTAAGTTTGCTTAAAACTAGTAATGAATTATACTGAATAAAATCAATTTTTTGGTACTTATTTCTGTTTTATTTTAGACTTTGATTATATCAATTTTCTCAGAACTAAATTCTCTACAATTAATGTTTGTTGATTTTATGTATTTATTACCAATTTAAAAAAGTTATTGTACATCAAACTTAAAAAAAACATTGTTTCGTGCCCCAATTTTTTGAGAATTTGAGCCACGTGTGATAATTTTAATTGTTTCACGATATCAGGAGTTAAAATTCGAAGACAGTTCTCATATTATATCAACTATATTTTCTCTACTGTTGATAGTTGATCTTCGAAAATGCTTTTTTTTCTACTTAAGTCATGTAGCACTTGTGTGTCATATTTCATCTTTCTAGTTCATGGAGAAGTTAAAAGACAAAATTATTGTTTTTCTACATTACAACGCATATCAGTGGTGATCTTTAAGAAACATCTTTTTTCTGTCTTTTAAGATTATAACACATAGGTGTACCGAATTTCATCTTTATATAACATCAGAAAGTTTCAAAACAATATATTCCTCGTGTAGAGGTAAATTTTCAAATGTGCCACAAGTCACACACCTGTGGTGTGCAAAATTTCTACTTCCTAAGATATCGTGAAGTTTTAAAATTAGTGAATAGTGGTATTGCCTCTCATATATATATATATATATAATTAGTACAGAGAATATGTATTAGAAACTATGTTGTAATCAAATACAATAAAGTGAGCCCATTGAACAAATTTAAATTTAAATCTTATGTCAATAGCATAAATAATAGTTGTAATAATAATGGACTTGCAGAGTATAATTTAGAAGAAATCGAAGGTGAAAGTATGGTGCCAAACATACAACAAATTCCTTTGTTATTTAAGATTGGTTTGAGTATCAAATTATATATTGGAATAATACGAGAGGGAATAGAAGTTGATACAATTTACGAAAACTACCGCCAGATAATCTTGTTACCGTGTCCAGGTAATCGATTTCAAAGATTGATGAGCACGGAAGGAGGTAACTTTAAGTAATTTAATATCAAAGAAATAATCTAAAATTGTAACAATAGTTCAAAAACAGATAGTGGTAAATATTAGAAGTTGAAATATTGTATATGTTTGTAAATCGTTTACTTGTATTTAAACACTAATTTGAAACAGATAGTAATTAGGGGTGCGTTAGCAAAGCCTGTCACTTGAGGGACTGCAAAATTTCACTTCTGCAAGTCTGTTTTTTCCACTCGATATTTAAAAAAAAGAACACCTTTAGTTTTATTTGAAGATTAATTTCCATACAATGGATTGCGAATTCAATGATAGAGCTTGTAATTCCACAGGATTTCTCTCAGTGTTAACGTAAATTTTTACAATAAGTAACCATGATTGTAGTAAACCATAAAGGTAACCAGACTGGGCTTAATCATATAACATTTTTACATGATAATTGTTTTGGATTGGTTTGTGAAACATTCTTTGTACTATATTATGTTCTTTTATACTCAATTGTTTTTGTTTATTTGTGTATTTACAAGATGAATTTCGTTAATGGAGCTTGTCCCTCCATAAAATTTTGTTTGAGCATTAATATAGCGTACTGATATCTTGATAAATAATTTTGCTTTCATCTCTAAATATTGCATAGTTGTTTAACCATCACTATGGTTTTTCCGCAATTCATCGTCTGTCGTTCATTCTGTCTAGATAGACAGAGTGTGTTTATTTTGCAGATGCTTGTGTGTTTATTTTGAGCTGTATATTTCAAGAACAAATAATTGAGTTATACATTTTTACAAGAAATATTATTCTTACACAGGCAATGTAGTGGTCAATTACAGTTATGCCTATACCTTTATACCTAAAATGTTCTGTAGACTCATTTCTACATTGACAAGACTGAATTATATAATGATGCATGCGCAAACATATATTTTGGCAGAGTGTCATTGAATCATATCGCTCAGCAGGCTGATATAAGTTCTATTTTGTTTGTTTTGGCACTGTTTGTTTGTGTTTGATTACTTGAGTGTCTGTCTGCAGGGTAACTTGAGCGAAGAGCGGTACGCTACACGTGGCATGGTGTACTCTTACATTTTCCTCATTATTAAAGTTATATTTTAATACAATAATTATATTTTTTTATGCTGTAGATGGAGCTTATATTGGTCAATGTTAACTTACATTAAAACATAAAACCAATATTTAAGACTTTTATTGTTTTGTGAGGCCTTTCAATAGGGAGCCTATCTTCTTCAGGCACATAAAAAGAATTTCTATGTTTAATTATGTTTGTTGACCAAAATACCTTATAAATATATAAACAAAAATTTGTTATGTAAGGAAAATAATATTAATACACACATTATCAAAGGTGTAAAGAGAAAATAGCATGGGATAAACAGTGCTTATCTTATAATTAGGTTGATTAATAACAGCAAAAATATTATTGATACAAGGTAATTTAATTTAAATTAGATATATGCTTTTAAGTTGTATATATGCATATATTCGCAGTTTTCATTCTATAAACCTTAAATCCTCATTCTTTCAATTATATTGAAGAGTTATGTGTGAGACATCCTGTCGTATAATTTCCGAACTTCAACATGGACTACAGACACAAGTCTCACGGGTACATATACGATTAGGGGTAAGCTAGTGTGAACTTGAATCTCTAAATATAGCCGAAATTGATGCCATCAGTAGGTGTCCCCTATGTTTGCCTGCCATGGATCAGTTCTCTTACATTATCTGGCGGCCGCTGCCCAGTGATGGTTCATCGACTCTGTAGAAACCTACTCTGGAATAGTGCAGGAGTTTCTTTTAAAGGCATGAAGTAGTATCCAACTCTGAGGATAGGATCTTCGTGAGGAGGGGAAGGGGCTGGTGTTCGGATCGTGACGATAATGAAACCACTAACAATGAATAACCTAACATCTATTCAAGTATGTTCTTAAATTTTATCAAGGAAGAAATTCAAATCCACCAACATAATTTCACTAAATTTTAATCCAAATTTAAAAAATTTCCCCAAAACATGCGACAAACACGTTTTATGGTGCATAAAAATTCACAATTTGTCACAGATAAGGGTAATGAAATATAGCGTCCTGAGCAAGGAACGTAATCCAGGCATACTTGCTGTTTTTGAACTCGGTTTGAAGAGCAGTGATACAAAATGATGTTCTGCAAAACTGCTTTCATAATGGAGGGAGGGAGGTGGAGGACAGTAAAAACTAACACGGAAAAATTGTATTTCTCTCAGAAATTTATAATATTTCAACAAATGACGAATACATACAATTTCATTAAAATTATAAACAAATTTTCAGAAAGTAGGTCAGAGCTGCAAAATCTTAAAATGTTATCAAAACACTGCCGCGTTGAAAACGTGTAAATAATATGTGAATTATTAAACATAATAAGATTATTAAATGATAAACATAATGAGCTACATATATATAGCAAAAAGCCAGCGATGCCACCAAGGTTACGGTTGAGTTCAATGCAATTTTTCCTCGTTTTATCCTAGGACTTTTACTTAACCAGCGCCAGAAACGCATAGAAGCCCAGCAGCTCTGGGAAATATCCCCGTCTGGTTCCTGTCACAGAGGAGGATATTTCCGGAGTAAAAGATTATTCGAAGAATAAATCGAATGAATTAATTTGTGTGACAAATAGGCTCATGAAAAGTTTAAAACACATTTTGGGGCGTTATAACATTTATAATTTCCTATTCTTGCTCTCTAACCATCCCTCTTCTCTATAAACATCCGTTTTAAAGAATCACCCTAATATGTTGAAAACCACTACCAAATTAAACTTTTTTCTTGTTTTCAGCAAAGTTTACTAAAAATATTTCCATTCAATTTGTATTTTCTTATTTTAAACACAATTTACTATACTAATGATAAATTAATCAATTAATTATGCAGCTTTGTGTGTATTTTACATGCTAATGAAATGAATTAAAAGTCAAAGAGATACGCTGTTTTTCTTGAATTATAATAAAATTCTATTACAACAATCATATCACGTTAGCTTATATACTAGAATATCACGGGATACGAGAAGTTACACTACCGTTGCTCAATTAGATCTTAGTGATAAAAAAATATCACGTGCAATCGAGTGGGGAGGGAGATGGAAAAACTTGTTACTCAAGGGTTCGTTCTCAGTCCATTGATCTTGTTATTGCATGTTAATAAGTTTGGCTCATTGCAAAATAACGGGAGAATTGTCCAATATGCAGCTGACATGATTCTTTGTAGTAAAGCAAAATCAAAAACAGAACTTGAGATGGATCAAATGTCTTGAATTTGGAAATAAGATTAAACATGTCTTAAGCTGACTATAAAAACAATTCCAACAAAAACTAATTTTTTTGCAAGGCGCAACTTCAATTTCCAGTTCAATACTTCCCGGTGATCGAAGACAACTAAATTACTTGGAATACACCTTTATCAAGGGATGACATGGGATTGTCCGTATGCAAAACTATCCTCTGGGATGTATGTACTAAAAATGTCTAAAATATCAGCAGAGTTTTTTCGGTGAAACAGAATAGAACACCAGTTCTTACAAATCAGAGTCAATTATAAAGTTCAAGTCTAGCGATTCATTATGGATAGTGTCATCAAAACTCACAACCTAATCAATTCCAATAAACACATGCAATGAGAGTCAAACTTCATATTAATCTGGCCTGTTTGACTTATGAGTATAAATTTCAATGCTTATTATTTAGTATTATTAAAAAATTATTTTTACGATTAATAACATTTTTGTGCTGGAAAAATAATTGTTTTAAATAGGCTTATCTATAAAATATCACACAATCGTTCTGCAAACTTATTATGATCATTATTTTGTGCATATTCGATTTACACAAATTTCCATTGCACTTTCCAGTTAGGTTTTTCTAATGAACTATATGGTAACCTACTCTATACCAAAACTAATGACGTCATTTTATTACTCTAATGTCTATTGATAAAATAAAAAACGAAACCTCTCTTTGTCATATTTTCACTTTACAATTCTTTTCAATAATACAGGCTCACTGTAATTATGATTAAATGTTAATAAACCATAAATTAAATATATCTGTAAATGGTCTAGTCTGAATACAGCTTACGTATGACAGAAATGTTACTTATCGAATGGGATAAGTACAAAGGGAAGGCATTTCATCTCTGAGAAATTCAGAGTGAAGATATTTTAATCAAACTATTCTTCAGTCTAAAATACGTCAGGAATCATCTGCTCACATACCGCTCTTCAGCTTTTACCAGATATATGTAATAATAATAATATATAATATTTATGGGTTGTCAGCACAAATAGAAATGTATTTAAATGTTTATTTGGTTGTTATATAGTATTGGTGATAAAATAATAATTAATAACTTTCTAATAAAATCCCAAAGGAAATTAAAAAAAGAGTTATTAGTACCTGATGATGAATTCTTAGAATTTGAAATGTACATTGCACGAAATAAAATTACATCAACAAGTGTTTTCTATTATTTATAGAATCGTTTAGAATGTAAAGGAAGTAATTTTACCACTCCTAGTCCTTGAATTATTAATATGTATTTCTGAGAATTCATCTTCGCTGTAAGTGATCAAAATATTTTATGTCCGTCCATCCCACAAATTGTTTATTTATTCACAATGCATTTAGTATACTTTTGTTTCAGTTACTTAGTATAAGCATTGCTATATATATTTTAAACCAATAAATTTCACGAGAGAACAGTAGTGTCTTAATTTTCACTAACTAACAAACGTCAGTGTTCCTTTAACAAAGAAAGGCTGATTGCTCTCTATTCCTTGTTATAATTTAATTAAGTAATTTACTTGTATTTATACTACAAGGATGGTTATTTCGTTATTTATTATTTTATTACCTTTTAAAATATATTTCTAGGTCTTCGATTTCTCATATAATACTTTTTTAATCTAACAAAAATAGAAAATAATAATTTATTTAAATATTTAACTTAACAAAAAACAGATTATAAATTTATTAAATCAGTCAATTTTATATTCATTGCATAAAACACTCTCTGTGACGTATTTATTACTTACAAAATAGCCACTTAAAATTTTAAATATAAATTAGAAGTTTTATCATCAGAAAAATAAATTATCCACGTACATATAGCTCCAATAATAGTTAAGCTTGTAAAATTGTTATAGTTTCACAATGTACGGGTATAATACTTTGTTTAAATGTTTATGTTTTGGAATGTTTCACCCAAAAAACCCTAACCTTATTATCCTAACCTTTAAAAATTAAAAATAAATTTGGCATTTAATAATATGTTATTTAAAGGAAATTTATTTTAAGGTTCAGAAGACCTCATTCGGGAATTTCTCATTTATTTAGTATCTTGAGTTAGACAATCTAAATAAAAAAATAAGAAACACATTTATAAAACGACAATAATGTAAATATAACCTTTAATTAGGGTATACTTAACAGATTTCATGACTAATAGACATAAACTTACTTTTATAAAAGTCTAGGAATTTCTTAATGTATGAAAATGTTAAACACAGCAAAGGTGATGCTGTTATTGATTTATATTTTCATTTAATATATGTCGTAGCTCGTTACTTTGACTTAAAATTTTACTATTAACATTTTACTAAATATATCTTATTTAAACTTTTAATAAAGCATTTGTCCTTAGGACAAATTATGGATATTTTTTTATCGACAATGTATAATGAACTTTTAATAAATGCAGTTTAAAGGCTTTACAACGATTTTGTTCCCACTGACGATAACTACACACAGTTGTGCTAAAGTAATCAAGGTTTCAAGATCTATAAAGTTGAGGCGTGTTGTAAATAAATAGTCAGAGGATTAATAATCAAGTTAATGTTTATTAATTAGCAAATATACACATTAAGCACACCGACAATGTAACACGTGGAAGACGTACGGAAAAGAATAATAATAATATTAATCTATAA
Organism: Homalodisca vitripennis; assembly: GCF_021130785.1. Taxonomy (NCBI): domain Eukaryota; kingdom Metazoa; phylum Arthropoda; class Insecta; order Hemiptera; family Cicadellidae; genus Homalodisca; species Homalodisca vitripennis. The sequence goes on from NC_060214.1 coordinate 62,664,810, forward strand.
TAGCTGTTGTAAAAGTTGGCGCATGCGCACGTTGATTTCTTTGCTGTCGTAGTGTGTGTCTGTGTGAAACACCAATACACGCGGGTATTGTCAATTATTTATAACACCCCTCCTCAATATCTGCGTGGATCGGTTACTTCAGACCCAAAGGTCCCACAATGTTGCCAGTGTTTGATTGATGGTAGTGATTTCGTGAAAATATCGGCTACCATTTCGTCCGTCGGTATATGTTCCACCTTGATCTGGCCTTCTTGCACTTTCTCTCGGATGAAGTGAATGACGAATGTCTATATGTTTTGTCCGGGGGTGAAACAAAGCATTTCTGACATCATTTTGGCACTCTGATTGTCGCAAAGAATTGTGCCGTCGATTGACTCCGTTGTTCCCAATTCAACCAGTAGACGATTCAGGAATATTGATTCCTTTTGCAGCCTCGCCCAGAGCCATGTATTCGGCTTCGGCAGTTGATTGTGCCACTTGTTTTTGTTTTCTGGCTTGCCAGCTTATGGCTGCGCCGCCCAACAAGAAGGTGTATCCTGTGTATGACCTTCTGTCCAGTGTACATGCACCCCAATTCGCATCAGCGTAGCCTGTCAATTTTCGGATATTTCCATCAAAATGCAGGGAATGATTGGCTGTCCCTTTGAGGTATCTCAAAACCTTTTTAGCCGAACCCCAGTGATGATCGGATGATTTGTCGTTGAAATTGTGCGAGCACACTCACGGTGTATGCTATATCCGGCCTCGTACATACCGCCAAGTACATCAATGAGCCTACCAGCTCTTTGTACGGATGATTATTTGAAGATTTTCCTTGGTCTTCTGCTGTTCCCGTCGATTTTTGTACTTGGACTCGCTGGTATTTCCACCGGGTTATAGGAATCCATTCCAAATTTCTTCAAAATTTCCAGAACGTATCCTCTTTGTCCCATTTTGATCCCGTTTTGTTGATCAATTTCGATGCCTAAGAAATATTTGGCTCTCCAAGGTCTTTGATGCCTATTTCTTTATTTTATTTCATGTTTTACGTGATCCAGCAGCGCCCTCATTGTCCCGCAAATACCAACATATCATCTATCCAGACAGCAATTACGATGATATTATTTTCGTGCTTTGCAGTGAATAAACACGGGTCTGATACCGTTCGTTGCAATCCAATTTTTCTTAAAATTTTGGTTAAATGGTCGTACCACATTTTCCCTGATTGCTTTAACCCGTAGATAGCCTTCTTCAAACTGCATACTTGGTTCTTTTTCTTCAATGCTTTCTGCATCTCCATAGCTGCTTGTATGTCTTCGAATCACGTCTTTCAGTTCGTACGATGTCATTCACGGCCTCAGCTAGCCCCTCAGGCAGTTCCATGTAACAGCTCTTCCTTGAGCTCACTGTTCAAATATGCCGTCTTGACATCCCAATGCTGAACTTTGGTATTCAACCCTGCTGCTCAATGCCATCGCAGTTCTAATCGACTCGAATCTTGCCACCGGAGCAAATGTATCGTCGTAATCAAATCCTGGTCGTTGAGTAAACCCTCGTGCGACGATGCGCGCCTTTCTGCGCTCGATTGTACCGTCTGGATTTAATTTATTCTTGAGTACAGTTCGTGTACCGATGACGTTCTTGTTTTCCGGCCTTGGCACTACTTTCCAAGTCCCATATTCGAGATGTGACTTCACCTCGTCCAATGATAGCACGCTTCCACAGCTCAGCGTCATCTCCAGTTTAATGCTTTATCTGTTTGCACGTCGGCATTGAACACTAACTCCTCGAAGATGTGCCTATCTTCGTTTGTTGCATTCATCAGAATCGCAGGAGTCTTTTTGCTCGCGGTGTCTCTTTCCAACTTGCACAAAGGATGATTCTAACGGCTTTTTCAAAACACGACACTTGCTCGGTCGTCAATGAATACGTCGTTGTCACCAGTATTCATATCTTTTTCCGCGGCCTGATCCAGTGCTAGAGACACTTTCGGGTCTACGATAACTTTCGTGGACGGCCTCGGCTGCCGGTCCGTATCTTAGGCGGTCTGCCGACTCTTTTTCCTTTGACGATGAAGATCTCCCCGTTTTCCTGCTCGTTGACGATTTCTTTTTCTTCTTTCTTCTTCGAATTCAAGTGGGTCCAATTCGACCTTCGCGTAGATTATCTCTGGCTTGTCCTGAATTTTCGATTGTTGATTCTCAAAATTTTTATTTTTTATCGACTCTTTCAGTGGATCAACGTTGGCTCTCGATGACCCCATATTCTCGTCAAAACGTACATCTCGGGTCACGACCGTTTTTTTTCCAGTATCCAGCCGCACTCTGTACGCTTTTGATTCCAGGTCGTATCCTATGAATCTACCTGCAGCAGCTCTCGGGTCCATTTTTCCAAGTCCCGACTGTTTTATCTAACACGTACGCTCTCGAACCAAATATACGCATGTGTTTGAAGTCCGGCAACTTGCCATGCCAAATCTCGTACGGGGTTTTTCCACCGATACATGTACTTGGACAGCGATTCCTGATATAATTCGCCGTCGCAATGGCTTCAGCCCAAAATGATTCTGGCATCCCGGTCTCGATCAGCATGCATCTGGCTGTATCCAGCAGCGTTCGGTTCTTCCTCTCCGCTACACCGTTCTGCTCAGGTGTGTACGGCGCTGACAGTCTTCTCTGGATCCCCTCCTGCTTCAGATACTCGTCGAAATCTCCATTTCGGTATTCCCGACCGTTGTCCGACTGTAAAAATTTAATTTTTCGGCCAGTAAATGTCTCAACAAAATTTTTATATTCTTTGAACTTACCGAGTACTTCGGATTTCTTCTTCAAGAAATACACCTCGCACCACGTACTGTAGTCATCGGCAAACGTCACCATGTACTTCGATCCGCCATTGGAATTTGCCCTCATTGGCCCGCAAAACGTCGGTATGTACAATTTCCAGTGGCACTCTACTCCTGTCAACCCTTTCTGTGAACGGTCTGGCAGCCTGCTTACCGCGACAGCAAACGTCGCATACTGTGCTTTGCCCTTGAACGACAAATTTATCCCGGTTGCCAGCTGCTCATCAAATAATTTATTGGACTGCATCCATGTGTATATGCCCAAGTCTCCTGTGCCAAATTTTCGGTGAAATTTTTTGCCCCTTTTCTAAAAGGTTTTTGACTTGACGTGTCCTCAGAATTTGCTTGCGCTCGCGTAACCACCTGCGCATGTTTTCAGTATTTTCTTCTCTTACAAAGTACAGGTCTCCCAGTCTATCGGCGATAATCACGGTTTTGCCATCTGTATTACGTACCTCAGCTAATTTGTCATTGAAGATTACTGTATTACCTTTGTCAGTAATCTTCGATACCGACATCAGATTAGTTCTTAATTCCGGTACATACAGCGTGCCAATGCAAGTTCGCGGTTGAAATAACTCCACCACTTACATTTATCTTGGCTACGCCCTTTATATTTGCATTTGTCGATGCTTCTGTTGCTAACTTGAGCACCGAATCGCACGTCACCGTATCTTCAAGAATATCCTCGTCGCCGCACATGTGAGTTGTGCATCCACTATCTATCCAAACACCACTTGGATTGGCTATGACCTTGAACCTTGTTAACCTCTTCTCGGTTCAGTTCTGAGATGTAAAAATCCTGTGCTACCCTAGCACTTCCTTGTGTCGATCTTCCATCCTCCTTTTCGGGACAATTTTTGGCAAAATGGCCAACCTTGCCGCATTTGAAGCATTTTCCCTTGAAATTACCTTTTTCGCCGCCGCCGCCACGCCTACCAAAATTACGTGTTCTGGATCTGGCCATGAATGCTTTGTCTTCGGCGTCTTGTGAATCGCCTACCCTGGCCAAACATTCATTTAAGATTTTTATCTTGAGCTCTTCCGGCTTTTGGCAATTGATCACGACTCTCGATTACGCATCTAAAATTCTCAAAACTTGGTGGCAAACCGTGCAGTATCATAGTAGTTTAACAGATCTTCATGAATCTCGATATCCATTTCCGCCAATTTGTCAACTACGTCGAAGAAGTTGTCCAGGTACTGGTGTATACTTTCCCCCTCCTTCACTTTGTGCACGAACAGCGACTTCAATAACGTGGCTTTCCTTGCCGGCCCTTTTGATGCGTAGATCGTTTTTCAAGTTTCAGCCACAGCTCACGAGTTGTCTTACAATTTATAATATTTTTTTCAACTCTGATGGCGCCATCGCCAAAATGATGCTTGCCTGAGCTGATTGATCTCCATCTTCCCACTTGACTACAGCGCTTCCATTTTCAACACTTTCTGCCGGTTTCTGGAGGACTTCCATCGGCATACGGCCATAATTTCTTCTGAATCAGCAATGCCCGAATCTGAATTTTCCATGTGTCGTAATTGTCCTTCCGACAGTGCTTGTATATTGCTACTTGTACCAGCCATCCCTTTTAGGTTATACAAACCACTTTTTAACACACAACGTGATACACACACTTAATTTCACTTTTACTGACTTTTATTAACTTTTAATGCCCAACGCTATCACACAAACGTTTCTGGCCCATAACCTGTTGTAAATAAATAGTCAGAGGTTAATAATGAAGTTAATGTTTTATTAATTAGCAAATATACACATTAAGCACACCGACAATGTAACACGTGGAAGACGTACGGAAAAGAATAATAATAATATTTATCTATAACAGCTGTTGTAAAAGTTGGCGCATGCGCACGTTGATTTCTTTGCTGTCGTAGTGTGTGTCTGTGTGAACCACCAATACACGCGGGTATTGTCAATTATTTATAACAAGGCGTAACCCGACTTATGTTTTCATTACGATGTAGCATAAACATTTTTCATCTGTGTCGTCGATTAAATATAAAATAGTATCATATATTAATGTAAAATTTTTGTCACTTTAAAAAAATATTATATTAGGTGAATACATTGAATTTTTTTAAATAATAATTTTGAATTAAATTATATGAATTAAGATTGTTATAGACGTCTTATGTTATAAGCAATGTGAATCTAAAACATCTATTTTTGTATAAAAAATATTTTATAACCTTTAAAAACATAAACTTCCTAGAAAGTGTTACCTGTATATTGTTACTTAGGGAAATTTTGACCCTGAAACATTGAATAGCATGGCCTAAGTAATAGAGGAATTGTTCCACTATATTTTTAAAAACAATTTAAGTAAACTTACAGTCCAATGTTTTATAATGTATAATTATACAATCCATTTTGAAATATGAAGGAACTAAAATGGTTTAAAGTGAAATGTGGATTTATCATTTACATTTTGATACACAGATTGGTCAGCAGATTAGTTAGTGATAGCTATAATATGATAGAGCTTAAGGAATATAGTAACAGAGGTGTCTACTACAAATACACTGCTTATCCGATTTTGGTTTTACAAATTATTATTATAAGTGTGTTTTCTTTAAGTGAATTTGTGTTATTTTCAGATCATTAACGAAGTTACAAGGTTGATAATGGCACACAATGGGTTTTGAGTTAGTGTTATACAATATTTTTACGTTGATCTTATAGGTAACTCATTACGTTAGTGTACAGTTATTTGTAAAAAAAACTTAGTACTGTCGTACATGATTTTACAATATGACATATTAAAGCAAGTAGCTTACCACTACCATAACACACAAAACACAATTTTTATGAGACTTTATATGCAGAATTTTACTATACATTTTTACGCATCCCCAAATAATTAAAAAAATAGCGTGGCAAGATATCTAAAGGCTCAAATATTCATAGTCACCTTCAAGTTCTTAAGTAATGCATGTCTAAAGCTGAAACATAGCTGTGCGTATTTGAAGCCTGTATCTCGATAGGCTAGCGCAATTTATAATTTGTCTGTCGGGTGGATAACAGCATTGATTTTTCATCCCTCCATATAATAACGGGCTTTATACAAGTAATGAAAGTAATCGATTCCTACATGGTTCGCAGATTAGCAGATATTTCTCTCTAAAACGTTACTTTCAATTAAAAAAAATATATCAGGGTGATTTAATAATTTGTTTTGACAGTCAAATGTTCGATACATGATTTTAATACGAAGATTAATTATAAAATACTGTTACGTTTTATATGGGAGAGTAATTACTGGACTATGATAAGTCAGATAATCATTCGTGCGCTTTTCTGCATCGTGATGAAGAGTATCTTTTAGTACTTGAAAATTACGAGTCTGGATTGAATTTTCTTTCTCGGCTTCACCCCTTGCGTAAAAGCAATCTTGTCAACCAACAGGTCACTTTCGAGACTACTAATGAAATCTGTTTAATGGTTTTCCTGCATAAATTTCCACAGATCATGTCAAGAACTTAATGACCTATAACTTTAAATTGTGTATGCAAGCCCAGTGAAACGTTTTTTGACACTTGGGGTGGTGTAAAACCTATCTGTTTTATAAATAAATAATAGTTTTTTACGTTGCTTTCCCCATTAAATTTACATATATCAAGTTAAACTTCTAAACAATGATAGTTGGCATGGAAAACTCCTTTGGAACAACATAAAACAAATTTATCAGGAAGCCACGATTATTCAATCATGGGTTATCCATCTCTATCTAGGTAAATTGGCTTTATGTTGTTCAATCATGAGGACTTACCAACTGAAAATTGATTAAGTCATTCAGTAGTGACCATTGATACCACCTCTACTGCTTGAAAATCATATATTGGTTGTCATATTTTCATTTGTTACCAATAGTAGTTGCCTTATATAACTACTATCCCTATCTGTAACAATGTTAACATTGAATAGTTTTATATGTGTCTTTATATATATATATATATATATATATATATATATATATATATATATATAATGTATACATATATATATATACAGGGTGCAAATTAAGTCGTAATATGCCTGGATATATTCCAAACGGATCGAGAAATTAATGTAAAACCTTCACTATAGATTATATATATATATATATATATATATATATATATATATATATATATATATATGTATGAATTAAATTACTTTTTTTGGACATTGGGTAAAGATGTATCCCCTCTTTTTCAAAGGGGGTTAAGGCGGTTGACTTTTATTTTTCAAATTGCAGACCCATCTTGTATCATGTCACTTTAAAGGTTAAGGGGGGTCGGACATGAATTTTCGCAAAAAAAAATATTTTTTTGTTTTTGATGTAATTTTAAAGCTTGTGATTTTAGCTTTCTTTTCATACCACATTTATAGATTTTTGTCAATTAGTTTTTTTTTCTATAAGCATATTAGTAGAGTGATGCAGCGCCAATTTTGATGGTTTATGTCCAAACGGTGACGAAAGTTGGTGTAAATACCAGCGAGCGATAGCTGAAAATACAATGTATGACCATGCTGCTCACACCCACTTACCTTTAGCAGTAATGGAGGAAATTAAACCCATTTTCAGAGATTTGTCAAACCGAGAATTGCTACGAAAATGCCTGCACAAAGGAACTCAAAATCATAACGAGTCATTGAATAATATTATATGGACAATGATCCCAAAGACAACATTCGTCATGAAGAAAACCTACAATTTGGTGTATATGAAGCTATTGCCACCTTTAATAAAGGTAACATAGTTAGATTAGAAGTTTTAGAGAAACTAGGAATGTTCACAGGCAATCAATGCATTGTGATAATGACGTCGCTGGATGAGCTAAGGGTAAAAAAAGCAGAGAAAGCGATGCACGAAATGGAAAAAAGTGCCGTAAGCAGCTTGCCTTAGCTAAAAAGAGACTAGAAGACACTTATGAAGAGATGGAGGACCCAGACAATCCAACATATGGGGCTGGAATGCATTGATTGTAAGTTTTTTGTTTAAATCAGTTCTTAAAAATATTAAAATGCGATTTCCCGGAAACTTGCGTTTTTTTTAATTTAGGAACATATATCTCAAGAACAACAAAAGATATCTTCTTGATTTTTTTAAAAAATTTGTTTCTATTTTATAGCTTTACATTTTAAACAGAGAGATCATTAAAATCATTCATATAATATATTTTTGCACAGTTTTAAATCATTTTTTTTCCATCGTAATTTTTAAAAAAGTTTTAAAATCTGTAAAAAATATAAATTAATACTTTAATAAAAACCCTCCGTTCATACAACACTTAAATACATGTACTTTAAATTTTAAAAAATTGCAGCATCCTAAGTCAGATAGTTTTGGATAAATGTGTTCCTAAAAATCAAAAAAATAGCATGGGAATAGATAGGCCTGTCCGACACCCCTTTTAATGTGTTTGAAATACACCCCGACAGTTCAAAGCTTAATTTACGCCCTTAGATACAAGGGGTTGTTTCCCCATACATTTTGCCTGGATCATCGTATAGAGGGTTTGTTCATGTCATTGTGTTTCTTTCGAATTTACCCTTTAAATTGCAAACTGCATCTTGTGACATGTTACTTGAGAGGTTCATTAAAAAGAAACACAATGCAAAGAACAAAACACCTCAAAGACAGTCCTAGCAAAACATATGGGCATACAGCTCCTGACATGTAAGGGTGTAAATTAATTTCTGATACGTCTAGCTATATTCAAAACGGATTGAGACATCAATGTGAAACTTTGACCATACTTATTAAATTATTATTTTGAGTTTCTGTATGCTTAAATAAATTTCACTCGCTTTTCAAAGAGGGGTAGAAGGGGTAACTTTAAGTTTTCAAATTGCATCCACTATCTTGTCACATGTAATTTTAAAGGTTAATCCGTTTGAAATATATTCCAGCATATCGTCTTAATTCGAACCCTTAGATGCAAGGGGTTGTTTGCCCATAAAGTTTGCTAGGATTGTCGTACAGACGGTTTGTTCATGCCATTGTGTTTCTTAGAAAATTTACCTTTTAAAGGACATGTCACAAGATAGGAGTTACAATTTGTAAGTTTAAAGTGATTCCCTCTACTCCCCTTTTGGAAAAGGAAACATATTTACCCTTCAAAAAGTTCTAAAAAGTATTTTAATAGGTATGGTGAAGATTTTAAATGAATATCTCAATCAATTTGGAATATATCCAGGTGTATGAGGACTCAGTTTACACCATGTATACATAGAATGTAACTCTTCCGTATGTTGTAAAATAATCAGTTTTATTCTTTAATAATTTCAGTTATAATTTTAGTTTTATAATTCCTAACTGTTTTCAACATTATAGCTATATTAATGATAAGTAAATTTTCAACACTAATCTACACTAGTTTTAACTAAGGTTAAAAATGAAGATGCTCTTCGGTCTTTAAATATAAAGAGATGGAATAAGAAACTATTTGATTTACTTTTAAATATTGAAATCACTATCCATCAAATTTCAGTTCAGTTAATGTGTAAGAGAATTGATTAAAAATTTTAAAATATAGCAATGGGAAAGAAATATATTGTGCATTTATATAAAACGGAACAAATTTGTTTGCTTCATGTAGAGACTAGGCCAAGTTAATAGTAGCAAATTTTTGAGTGCTCTCCCGAACGACTCTCTGAAGTTCAACTTTACGAAACAGCTAGTAAAAAAGCTAAGTAAAAGTTATCTACTAGTATGAATAAAAATTTTCAATTTGAGCACCCTCAGGAAAATTATTGCTTTCACAGGTCCCCCACTACACCACTCCATAGGAAAGGTGACGGTGAATTAACCCATAATATGCCGCAATCAATAGCTGATTGGGGCAGTATCGGGACAAGGATCCTGAGAAAACAGTTTGGCGCACACATGGTTAATGTGATTATTCCATGTCAACCGTCGATCAAGGAGTATTTCAAGGAATTTTTAGGAGTATACTTCTTCCGTTATGGAATCTTCCAACACGACGGCTGACCCACATTGGGATTCTAATGGGCGCAGTGCGAAATTCAGTACGTTGAATTTTAACAAGTTTGTTTCTGTTGAAGTCTGGGACACAATATGGTATAACAAAACAGAGTTTGTTGCTCAAACCTTCTTGTGAGATATCTCTAAAACAGAGAGTTGTGTCATCGGCATACTGCAAGATTTTATCATGCTGCAGTGATGAATGTACATCGTTGGCGTATAGCAGGAAAAGGATTAGACTGATTATTGAGCCCTGAGTACCTCCATAACTCAGTTGAATTGGTTTGGAAACTTGGCTGGAGATCTGAACCATTTGAGATTTCTGACTTCATCCATAAGAGCGGCACGCCTTAGATGCCATGCGATTCTAGTTTTTCAAGCGATATTTCATGGTGAAAGCGGTCGAATGCTTTAGAAAGGTCAAGGAACAAATTTAATGTGGGATCCTGACTTTCTAACCCCTCTATAACCATATCAACTAGACTCAACTCTGCGCTTATCGTTGATTTATTTTTCCAGAATCCAAATTGATATTCAGGAAGCTTATTGTGTTTATTTAAGAAGTAAAACATTATCGTTTGAAACAGTTTTTTTAATATTTTGCTCAAATTCTAGACACGCCAATATTTATTTATTGAACAGGGGTTTTCTTTCTCGAATATTGAAAACACACTTTTACAACTTTTTGGAGAGATGGAAAAACTCCTGAGTTGAAGACAAATTGAGTCAGTGGTTTCACAATATGAATGGAAAATAGTTTTTTATCGCAATCAATTAATCAAAATAACAGTTCTTTATTACCAGAAAAAATGCAAAATTTACTAACCACATGCATCTCAATTCAAGATCATATGATTTTTTTACTTAGAGTCGTTGAATGATTAATTCAACCTCTTCCGCAACTACGGGAGTCAGAGCCTACGCTGGGATTCCCCTGTGGCAGTGATGAACTAGGGTACTGGCCACAAGCAACAAACATATAAAATCCGTTAACTTCATCAGCCACCCTATAAGCATCACAAGTTTGTCCCCTATTTTGACTGTGATTTGCTTTAATACTTGATGTTTATTTTTAATGATGGCCCATACAATTTTAGAATAGTTTTTTTTATAAATAATATATTTTGAGACACCATACGCTTTCGCAGCTTGGTTCGCCTTTTTATAAATATTTTTCACGTTTTCGGAAAAAAAAATTGAATTGTTCATTGGCTGTTTTTCTGTTTATTTCGGAGAAAAACTGAAGTTTATCTCTCGAAACCAGTATGCCTTTTGTAACCCTAGTATTATTTACCTTCTTTGGGCAAAATTTGATTGTTTTTTAGGGCAGCAGGTGTTGAGATGGAAATTGAAAAATGCATTGGAAATTGGAAACTGCTGCTCTACGGTATGTGAAAAATTTAGAAAATTAAACTTTACTTTGTAAAGGGAAGCGTTGAGGAGATCAGTAAAATACGTCAAGTTTTTTAAGTTACTTCGTTTACAGAAAAATATGGTATTAAAATAATCATACCTAATAACTAATGGCTCAAGAATTAAAGGTATTTTATATCACGAATAAATAATCTCAAGTAAGTTTGAAATATATATATTTTTCCTTTCATAACTTAAATGATGGCAAACATCCTACGTTCGAAAGCTAAAAAATTCTATATCCTAAATACATTTTTATAGTTAGGTGTTAGGTTGAGAACTGGAACTTCACTAGACTCGCAATTTTTTTATTTTACATTAAATTTTATGACGTATATATTGTTGGATTTATGATAAAATTAACTTTTAAAATTTATTATTCTAAATATAAGTAAATGGTATGTAAATGTTTATATGAACCTTCATTTATATCATAGCAGTATATCTTTATTATAGTTTGCCTTTATCCCATATTCTACGCGATTAACCTCAAGTATGAAGGTGAAAGGTGATATGCTTGTATATCATGTTTTACATAAGTAACTTTTACATTACACAACATTCTGCATTTAATAAACATAAACTGACGCTAATCTGAAACATACTGACTTGTACCTTAATTTCTTTAGACTTTTTGTAACTTAATTCATAAAATAAAAGTCTTAAGAAGGAAATTGTAATGTTTATAATATATACTGAAAAATTTACGTAAAATATATTTAAACAATTGTGTTCTGACATCTTGTGAATTTTCTGAGGGAATATGTCTCAAGATGACTGAGACATTTCATTATTCAGAAATCATAATGAAAAGAAATAAAACCTTACGTAAATTATAATCTTTACTACGATTACCACTATATCTTTATGATACTAGTTATATTTTAAATGTTCAGAAACTAATAAATTAAGCATATCATTCTGAATGCCTGTAAATCACTAAAGGCCATTTAGATAAGTAGGTCAATTATAACAGTTAATCTACCCGTGTTAAGGAGCACTCGAGAGCAACACATATGTAAGGGAAGTATGTACCGTTAACTTATATTGTAGTTTGTTTAATTGCTTATCTATTGTTGAGCATTTATAAACTTCAGGAATTTTTATTAGTTTTTATTGATTAATTATACCTAGATTATATATTTTATTATAATTTTTATGCATTAGCTCATACTTCACTTACTTCTTTGTTTGAAGTTTATTTTTAACTATGATGTGTGATGATTATTAACACATACTATGTATTAGATTAGTTATTTACCTGAAGAAGAGATCAGATTGCAGATCTCGAAACGTAGTGTTACTGATTTTTTTTATTGAATGATGACAAATGTCCGGGGAAAAAATTTCCTCATACGATGCGATCTTAGCAGGAGCTATAAATTTGATTTGGATAGAAGTGAAATTTCCTTTCAGGCAAATAGCTGTACATTATTTGTGCCGCATCAAACCATTCGGTTGTAGTGAGTGTTTTAAAGCGTTCTGATGTGGTGGTAGTATATGCAATATGAGATTACAATACGCAATTAACAAATATAAAGCTATGAAAGTTCATTACTGCGAAGCAATGTCTGGTATGTAGGGGAAAATTATTTATGATGTTGTGATTTGTGATGTAAAATGAAAAAAAATCATTAATACAAGTTAAGTTTATGTAAATCAAAGTCAATGACAGGTACTTGGTCTGCCGATAATATGAGTGTTTGGTAAAAAAAATACATTTGTGACAGAAACAGCTAAGAGAAAAATAAATCAATCGTAAAAAGTAAGGGATCTGTAATGTATTGGTAGCGCACTCACCAGGCAAGTGAGTGATCCGGATTTCCAACGGAGCAAGTACTTTTTATGATTCAATGTTTATTGAAATATATATATATATATATATATATATATATATAGATTTATTTATTTATTCATCTTGTTCTATTATTAGGTCAAATTAAAGCATCGTAATCAATAAGCCGTAACAATAATCTGTAAAATCATGTGAGAGTGATGTTTTGAATAGGACTTCATTTTACCCCAAATTTTTAATGCAGTATCTCCCTGGCTACAGTCGCAGATTTGTGGGAGTAGGGTTGATTGCAAATATTAATTAAATATCAAATGTGTTTTTTATATAATAAATCTATTATTCCAAAGATTTAAGGATAGATCCATATACGACACTATATTAAAAAAACAAAAACAAAAATATTTGTCTCATAACGTTTATAAAATTGTATTGTTATTTTTTAAATAGCTGGTTGGGCTACCCAAGGGTTAGGTGTAAGCATGTAATTTTTACTTGAAAGTATTACTATTTTTACCAGCACACTTTGATATTAAAAATTACTGATTATATTGAGGAATAGTTTTACAAGCATATACCAAATTATATCACGGGAATCAAACGAAAAAACTTAATTTTTAGTTATATCTACTTCAACACAATAAAAGTGCAAGAACTGAGAAAATTTTAAAACAATTATCCAAAAGGTAAATCTCACTAATCTAGATTGAGATGTAGTACGTGATGAAATTAAATATTAAGGCGTGACCTGGTTATAAATTCACAAGCATTTTTGATCTGGTAAAAGATTTCTTTTGATTCATAACGTTGTGGGCTAAACTTTGATGACTTTTTAAATCAATGGACTATGTTTTCGAAAGAATATGTGGAATATCCAAAGAGTGTGTTACTAAAATAAAACAAAACGCTTCTAGTTTTAGTGGTTTTATATTTTTCGTGTATCACAAACTTTAATACGCAATGTTTGTTATGTACAAAAGAGAAAAAAATTATAGCAGTGTAATTACCAAAGTCAACGGAACGTCAGATTAATCTCTAAGTAAAATAGTCTTAAATACACATGATACTCCAGGCTTCTCAGGTAATGCACAAAACTATTCTGAACAAAACTTGCATTGACCAACAATACTCCACACAACTGCGAGGGTAAGATGAGACTAAGGATAAATCAATATCGGTTTAACACTCGTAACACAACGTAATATCAAACAAATATTAGTATGGCAGTGTAAGGGAGAACGTGCAGACACCTTCGGAGTAATTTTCTACACAATTTTATTGTAAATGAAAGTCTGTCACGTGAAACTTGGTCGGATCTAAAATTTTTAATTGCCATAGTGATTGCTATCTTGTTTTGTAAATCCTTTACGTTATATCACATTGTATTTGGAACCAGACAAATAGTGTAAATTCTTACCCTAAAATCAAAATGTTGTACTGTTTCTAACATACACGAAAACCGTAATATGTCCAAAGACCTGGTATAATTACAACCCATTCAATTCTAATAATAAACTATAAACTAACAATTTATATCATTAAAAATTTTGACAAGTGTTTTTGATTCATAAATTTTATTGATAACAATAGTGTTAGCAAACTTGATAATATCACGAGTAACCTTGAAATACTTCCAACTACGTATTATGTTCTTACGGTCCATAATGGTTTGCAAAACATATGAGTCTGTTACTATTGATTTGTGTAAATGGATTAGTTACACGAGTACTATGTTATTACATGTAGCAGTAAATCATGTCCTAGGCGAGTAAGTGAACACCAGAGCACTCAACGAGGCAGAAAGTGTCGTGTTAGATACTATCTTACACTGCAGTTAAACAGGTTGTACTTAGCCTATTTACTTATCTAAATGTAAGCGTCGAAAAATAATAAAGGAAATGTAAAAAATAAATTGAATCTACAGTCAGTCACCTGTACTGATAGTTACACGATCACATTTTACTTTCCAGGAGTGCAATTCTCTCCCGTAATCCAGCTACGTATAAAAAAATCATTTAAAGACTATACCAAAAATGCACGGTAAGCCCTCGGGTAATATATGTTAGATACATTGAATTCCTGTTTCCAGACTCCCCCAGTGACTCAATTCATGGCCATCGAGTTAGTCATCGTGTTAATATGAGATATTAATAACAGTGTAAATAAATTTACTTTTCATCTTTCGTTACTACTATAAAATACTGTTATTTTTTTCTGTCAATATCTACAAATGACATTGCAATTCGCCTATATACATATTCAGTTACACTGTATTTATCTCAAATTTAGAGCGTTACTTATTTGACATATTGATACTTGTCTTTTGATACAATAAATTTGTTTCTAAAAACCAATATACATATTTAAGAAACCGTTTGTTAAGATAGCGAAAAAAAAAATGTTTTTTTATGATTCCACAATAACATAATTTAATATCGTCATAAATGTGGAATATTGTAAGAAAAGGACCTCAAATATTTAATATTTTATAAATCAGTGTAGTCAGAGTGTTTAAGAAATGTTTTGATATTTTAGGGAATCGTTTCTATGTTATGTATGGTAAACTCAATTTTCAGTATAAATTTAAAGTTACAGGTTTTATTGACGTGACAACGTCTTAAATTAGGTTGCGGCTCGGAGTCACTCATGAAAAAGTGTAACGCCCGGTAACGTTACGATGCCCGTCCAGTGGGTCCGCCGCACGGGATCCGCACGGGACAAAGCAGATAACTGTGGGTCCGCCGCACGGGATAAAGCAGATAACTATGTTTATTCGTGAAAATGTGGAGTGCTTAGATTCGTCATTTACAACAACTACAACAATAAAAGGTAAATAATTGTACACTGATATTTCATTATCGTAAACTATGATTGATTGATTAATTGTTAGATTGACACAAAAGTTGAGAAACTGAGTTTATAGGTTATGTCATACTATTGACAAATGTTGATAGTGTTAAGTAAATTATTAGTTTAAATCACTCTGCAATCAATCGTAATTCAGTCGATTGAGAAGAAACAGCGCGTATTGCTAGTCAAACATTTAAAATAACAAATTATAACCTCTAATCTGTCATAACAGTGCGACCAAACAAACGAACTAAACCGACCAATCACCACGCGCGGAGTTAGAATTTAACTGTGTTTAGCAAGAATTTCAAATTCCAATTTTAGTAAATGTTTTATTCAACTTTACCATTTACTATAACAAATTTTAATTAATTTCAAATTATGTACAATGTTTTAGTAAACAAAATATATTTCTATAGTTAAAATTTGTGCAATTCTTATTTTCATTTAATTCCTTGTTCCTATTGTGCAATTTAATAATATTCATATCAATAAATATTCTACCGAGAAAAAGACGTTGTCACGTGAAATCTTCGCCCGTAAAACCGACTTTACAGGCAACCATAATTTTTTTTTATCGTTAACTGTATGTATATCTGTATTTTGAATTTATTGAAACTTATTTTTATTTTTTAAATACTTCCTCCCCATACATTAACCAGATTTTCAATGGATTTTTAATAATAAGTACCGACATTAGAGAATGATAAATTAAGCCGATTGTTAATGATATCTATTTTATAATTTATAAATAACGTTTAACATTTTCTGACTATTAATTGACGTTTGCGGAAGTTTTATATACAGGGAAATTTAGAAAAATGTTCCAGGAATTATTTAGATTTAAATAATAATTATAATACATCTATTTCATAAACCAAATTTAACTGAAACTAAACAGCTTGTGACACTTATCTGAAGTTTGTCAAAGAGGCTGAAATATTTGTTTCCATTTCATTTTGAGTAATTAATATACAGTTTTTGAACAATATTATGTAGGTAACAAAGACTAAGTAAATATATAAACTTTATTCCAGAATGTTCCAGTGATGAATCTAAAATATACAAATCATTGGAAATTGTATTTAAAAACTATTATAAGCCCTAACTAATGGCTAAAGCTATGAACTTTTGCACATTACTCGAAACTGATTATATTCCTTGACAATGTGATATGACATTTTCACAATGGCTTAATAGCTTTCCACTTTTTCTATTACATACTTTATTTTAACTTGTTTAGTTAACTTACTAAGAATTTATCGATATACCGGAAGTAGATGACCTACCAGCTTCTTAGACCTTCGTGTGGAGTATGATTTATCCATAGTGGTAAGGGAAACTAAACTATGTCCTGGAAATACGAGTACCTATGACCGAAAATAGATTTTAGGGCCAAAATTTCTAGTTTTGTGACCGTACCCTACTGGCTTCTCAGTTCTTATTTCCTTTATAGTGCAAAGAAAACTCAAAAATCTTTTTGCAAATACGAGCATTATAGGACCAGAAGTATGCAAATTTTGACCGAAGCAGGTTTCCGAGACCTACATATACTCGTACATATTTATCATAATCTGAACAATAAGGCAAACTAAAATATGACGTATATTAAAGACCGACTTAAATTAAGATGCGAATGCAGGCAATAACGCAAATGTTTTTGTTGAATCATGAAATATTTAAACCTGATGTGAATTTCAACGAAAGGAAATAGCCACATTTTGAACCAAGTAGGTTTCTATATACGTATTTTCTTCGTTGTGACAACAAAGCAAAGAAAACTATAGCAGTGAAATTACACTACACCGAAAGTTTATTACATGGACCGGAGGTACACTCTTTTTGACCTAAATAAGTTTTCAAGACGTAAATGTATACAGATTCTTCGTCTAGAAGAAAAGATAAACCCACATGTGGTGTCACAAATATAACTTATTCAAACCAGAAATAATTTTGCTCATAAAATAATATGCTATAAGTACTAATTATAAATTAACTTAACTACTTATCTCTTAACAATGAATTTTGAAGTAATAGAACTTATGTGTTCCTATTTCCAAAGACATAGAGCTCCGTCATACTACACCGTAAATGATTTTATTAAATGGGTTGCGGGCTTTAGCATTATAAAATACAACGCCGCGGTTAGCAGCAAATTTTTCAATAAAATGTTGTAAACCAATAATTGTTTATATTTTTGGTAAACTGCTTGTGATAAAAAAGACAGTAAAACGTAAGTCTTAAGGGTAAATTGTTTCGATATTCCAAATTGGCTACAACTTTGTATTACACCTTTAATAAGAAACTTATATGCCCCATTACTTAGAATTTAAGATGGTCAAAAGGTTGCCTTTCTGTTGTAGGTATGCGTATATAATGGAGCATGTCAGCAATTCAGTTTTATATTTTTATTTTATGAATAAAAGCTGAAACACATTTTAGATTTCTGGTCAGGGCGTACGGCTTCACAGTCAACTCACAATGGAATCTCTGGTCCACAGCAGTAACTTCCAATGAATGAATATTTAATATTTTCAATTTAGCTAGTTGAGGTGGACTATGGCATATTATTCCAACCATGTAACTTTAGCCATTCCAAAGCTATGTCAAGCAATGACATATTTCTTTTGTGGTAATCATCTGGTTGGTAAAGATACAAAAGTTTATGTTGTTCAGCCCATTAGACTTCTTAGTGGGTAATTTTAAATATTTATATTAACAAAATATCAAAAAATAGTAGCAAAATTGTTTTCTATATATATATATGCACTCAAGTGTACACAAATTAAGTTAACCTTCAATTTTAATCAACGAAATCGAATGGCTAAAGCTATGGACTTTTGCACATTACTCAAACTGATTATATCTACCAGCTAAAAACGACCAAAAAATATTTAATAATATAGTCACTCCACAAACTAACTATGACATTAACTCAAAACTTTGCTACCAATTTAAGTTAGCAACATTTACTAGATAAGCAAAGACAACTATGCTAACATGACGAACCAATACAATGCAATGTACTGTCATTTCTTTGGGAGAGAAACCATGTTTCTATGCAAATGACTTAAAGACATGCATAGTTTATGTTATTTATTCATAACTTATATTCACTGTAGTATTTGAACGAGGTGGCTTTGCAAAACTATGCAAACATCTCTATGTTAAGTTTAGGAAGCTAACATTTGTGAACGTGGAAAATTCAATTTAGGGAATAGTTCTCGTTTCTGCTACCTAAAGGGTGTGAAGATAAAGAACAAACCTTCTCATGTTGGTGTATTACGAAAATTATGTTGAAAAAATATTTAATTATTTATTTTAATATATTACTTATTTACTTAAATACTATTAATTTACTTAATTACTTATTTACTTAATTACTGAATTAATTAATATATATATATATATGTATATATATATATATATATATATATATATATATATATATAAAACAATTCATCCATACAATACACAAATTAGGGAACTTGTCAAGCGCCACGATTACAAACACCTTGAATAGCTTAGTGTTTTGTTAGTTTCAAATTGGGAAAGTCTTTAATAATTTGAAAAAGGAAGAAAATTAATTTCCAGCCTTTCATCCTAAATTGAGATGAAACCTGGATTCATTAACGGATGTCACTTATATCTAGCGTAGCAAATGGATGTTCAGGAGTGTTAAATTATTACAAAAAGTTGTTATTAGTTGGTCTAACTTACTAAAAAGCATGACCGTTTAAGATACCGTTATTTTTTCCCTAAACATCAAGGAACATAGTCCCTCAACGGTATGACAGAGTCAGCCTCTTCATTATTAGGTATCATAAAAACCAGTATCTCATAGACCATTTTAATGGTGGCTGTATTATGGAATTTCGTAAACTTCTTAAATAACCGAAGTATAATTTTAGAACTAGGAGAAACGAAAGGTTTTCTCAAAATATGTTCCTAAATAAACCTTGATGACGCGATTTTTTCAAGTCGCCAAGAGCGAGTTACTTATTAGTACTTAATACATATTGCTGTATACAAGATCGGCTTCATTTAACACCATACGACAGATGCATAGCAGGATTCCGTTTAGATATATATATATATATATATATGTATATATATATATATGTATATATATATATGTATATGTATTTATATGTATGTATATATGTATTTATCTGTATTTTACGAGAAAAATGCAAAGTTTTTAAGCCAGTAAATATTTTTCATCCATGATTTACAATCTAACATCTGTTACTATTAACTACCATTTATATTTTGCCATTTATTGGACATATCCAATTAAAGCGCTACATGTATAACCACATAATCAAAATTTAAATCTTGTAACGTATAATTCTACTGCCTGAATTAAAACGAAAACTTTAAAACTCCAGAAACGTTTTACATTAAATTTTGTACTCTTGTTTCTAACCACTTGGTTACCCATAAAGACTCTTGTTTTAAATTTATAACATAAAGTAGGAAATCCATAAGAAACCACATTGCTTTAAATGAAGATGTTTATCAATTTCTGATTTGTTTAAAAATCAATACTACCTTTCGGGTCCAAGATGAGTCCCTTTGGTGCGCTCAAGAGGATTGTTTTCATGCGTCATAAAACCTTACCATTAGGCTCATACATGCGCTCATGCATTCGTAACTATTCAAGATACTCTTAGGAACAGATATATCACACTTAAACTCAAAAAAGTTTGTATACCGAGGCCTGGAAAATGTTATGCAAATTGAAACAGCTTACAATAACAAATGAATTTAATTAGATGCGATAGTATCAATATTTTAAACCAAGAGATTATAGACTAGTGCAGTGGGAATATCTGAGTTTTGAACGAATTAATTAATTATTTAAATAACTATCTAGGTCCTATAGACGTTTGGAAAGGTAAAGTCCAACGTGAAGGTACTACTATGTCCTACAGTTAAAAAAGCAACAAGCAAATCCATAACGGACTACTAGTTAAATTTAAAACAACATTTATAACCAACTTATTGAAGAGCTTAAAATAATACAAAAACCAGATAGTACAATGCTATTTACTGCAAACAGGGTTTTAACTCATCCTAATTTAATAAATGCAAAAGGTTTTTTATGTGTTTGTTTTGTTTTGTAGGCGTAATCTAGACAAACGATTGTACTGAAATTTTACATACACACCATTACGGTTCCTAAAATCAATATAGGCCTATTTTTATTTCGAAAATTCATCCGGGCTAGGGCCCACTGGTCTTTAAGGTTGTGAAACATCCCACCTCAGTCTCTAAATTTGAGTGACATATATTATATTTATCAGAAAAAGATTAAAAATTTGAACATGGCACTGAAATTATCTTAGGCCGAAAGCCAACGTTTTTGACAGGAGTATATTTCTTAGATCTACACCCACTCACACAGCCATGTATGTATACTTCGTCGGTACAACGAGGCAAACTCATATATGTTGCTGAAAATGCATTATACCAGACGAAGATTACAATAGCTCAATAAAGTTGATGTTTAAGTGGTATTTGTTTGGAAGAAGTTATATTTTCTTGATGAGGGCAACGAGGAAAATTCAGTTGTAGTACCGGACATATAATAGTTTGAAACAGAAATGCTCCAATACACACTAAACTTGATAAAAGAGTAAGTATCCAAACCTGTGATCTGAAAAGTAAAATAAAGTGTATCTGATCGTATGCCTACTTACGTTTAAAATATATCATAGAGGACCATCATATCACATCAAAAATGCTTTGACAAAGTTATCTACGGACTCAGTAACAGATAGTATATAAATAATATGAAAAGCTCTATCCAAGAAATAAATATCTTTACTGATATTTTAACAAATATCATATGAATAGCGATACCATGTAGTCGTCGTATGTATGATTAAATAATCTCATGTTGAGATGAATTTACATGTAAACTCCTTCTCTTTGATTTATATGAAGTTAATTACTTAGCTCCTATGAAACTTTTAGCCTTGTCTTTATATATTTCTAAACTTAGACAGCCTAAGGCTTTACAAGTTAATTTGGGTCTGAGAATGTTAATATAGATCTAATTTGCAGAAATCCCTAAGCCCCTAAACAAATCAATCTTCCAAAGCTCATCTCCGTCGCAAATTATTATTCTAGGAGAATTAAACTTAGTTGATTTCAGAGCCTGGTGAATTTAACATCTTAAGCAACATAACTAAGAGATACACCTGCTAGATAAACTAAACAAGTATTATCTTAATCCCGTACTTATATTACACTCTAGGTGATTCCAACTTTAAAGAATATATACATAATTTAGAAAATAAGTCATTATCTTGCAGACGAGTTTATTTTATGACTAAATTTACTCGTGATTATACCTACAATTTGGTAACCTCTAATGTCTCTTAAAAATCGTTTTTGCCAAATACTATAGGTTAATATAACGAGCAAATATTCTGACAAATTTATTTTCTTCTCCTTTGCTCATTTAAGAACCTTAAATTCTAGAGTGTCTATTACAAAAATATTACACTTTATTGTCTTTCCTTCTTTCATTTATGCTATGCAAAATTATAAAACGTAGAACACTATAATGAATAAAATGAGTAGTAAACTTTAAAGGAATATTTCTTTTCAAGCAATATGTATACTTGCATTTAGAACCAGAATTGAATTGAATTGAATTAAATCATAATTTATTTCCAAACAATATTTACATGCGTTCAAATTTACTATTAAATTTATATTGTCTTGTTACTATACTAGTTAAATGTTTATAACAACATTATACATAAAAATATTATACACATCAAATTTAAAGTTGCCTAGGAAATGAGCCTACATGGGCGGAAAAAGACTGTGCATAGGCTCGAGTTGCTAATCTGGTGATTAATTATCATATTATAACATCAATAAACACACACACGCGCGCGCGCGTATCTACATAATACGGCATTGAAATTTATCAGCGTAAGTACTACAAATAGGTTAAACGAAATATTTAAAGAGAAGAAAAACAAAATTAAGGAGTGGTGTATTTTAAGGATCAAAAAGTCTACCTGCAGAACAACCTAACACATTACTAGCAGATTTCTTTACGAACTGTAATGAAATAAAAAAAAATAAATAAAAATAAAAAAATAAATAAATAAAAAAAAAGTTTAAAATAGGAAAAGTCCATCTAAAGGCATCAGTGCTGTTGAAAGGGCATCAAGAGGGGGGGAGGCAGGGTCAAAAGTCAGGTCCTTCTGTAGTCAGCAGTGATAATTGCCTCGGCCTCCTCCGCGCTGATAAGATATAGCCATTCATTCGAACGTTTCTTACATGTAAGTATTGAAGGTGAGGTGAATATTTGGTTATCTGGAAAGTATTTACAGATATTTCTATACACAATATGGGATATATAAAGAGAATTTGTAGATGAGAAGGATTTACTGATTTGCATAGATGCGACTTCAATATTCCGTGAATATCGTGTGTTATGAGAATGTGAAGTTGTAGGGAAAATTTTATAAAAATATTTATAAATGTGAACAAGAAGTGTTTTAATGAAGATTTTTCGAATTGATAGAATGGCAGTTTCTTGATATAAAGTAGAAATTCTATACTAGCTATCAATTAATTCCCGAGACGGCTAAATATTGTTTCTAAACAACTATTGTTGCTATCGCTGCACACGAAAACTTAATTTAACACATATTCACCAGAACCAGACAGACACCAGACAAGGAGACAGAGGAAAAGTTTTAATGGAATCATAGGTACAGTAGCATATCAAACTAAAGGTCTCTATATAACATATATAGAAGTAATTTTATCTACTTACTTGCTTAGTTATACAATAATTGTATATTGTTTCTTTATGAAAGTTAGATGTCATACAAACTAGTTATTGGTAAATAATGTATTATTGACTAAAGAAAAATCTGATAAATGATTACTTTTTAAATAAAATGCACAAGAAAAATATTTTGCAGAGCCGTACATTTAATTAAAATGATCTATAAACATTATGAATAAAAATAAAATCTGAAAGAGCAGGATATAAAAAACATTGAAAATGCCTTAATCCCTATAGTTAAACTCATGTTTCCGCCTTTTTATTTTGCTAATAGCAATTAACCACGGCTTTTCAAGCAGTTTCTTATTTAACTAAAGGTACACATGGTTATAAACCATTATAAATGAAATCTTTATCACTGCTAAAATGATCAGCATCCTCTGAAAAATTTTACAACCTCCTAATAATCATAGAGTATCTAAAATTTAAGTTTGAAGAACAATGTTTTGAGCCCCTGAATTCAGTTTGTATTTATCAGTCAGTAACATTTATTTATAAAAGTTATAATAGTGTAATGCTCTCCTAATATGTGACGTAAGCAAGGGAACATTTCCAATCATTTCCAATATATTGCAACATTTCAGGAAAATGAAGGTAGATATTATGATTGATCTTTATTCAAAATTAATAGATACATCGATCGCTTAAGATATTTTAAATGTTTTGAACGTTATTCAGATCTTGATATCGAGTCAGGAATAATTATGTAACCGCTCTTTCCTTCGGTATATCAATGTATACTGCGTTGTAAAATCCTAAAATTAACAATTAAATACCCCCTCTACTAACAGAAACGTACACTTGTGTTAAAAATTAAGCAATATTTATGTTACGAACTCTCTTTAGGTTACAGAGTGGCCTTTGTCTATGAACAATGCCCTGTCAAAAGGCCTGAATGTAAAGTTCGGCCGAGTTTACAACTGATCATTATTAGAAAATGTAATATTGCGCAATACTTAATCATACATTTACCAACTAACAATTCGTCCGAAATAGTTTCATACTTGTCCTATTGTAGGCAAAATATTCAGGAATAATATGTACGATGTATGAAGTTAAATAAATAATCTTCGTTCGTTTAAATAAATAAGGATGTTAACAAACCAACATTTTAAAAATAGTTTAATTCTTTTCTTAAAGATTAAGATTTGTGGGGCTCTTTTTTCAGTTTAAATTCTAATAATATTTTTTTGTTTGAAAAAAAAAGGAAAAATATACCTATAAAATTCTATATATGGTTTATTAACAGGCAAATGTTATTATTTCAGTGAGAGAAATATAAATTATTTTGTAAAACACAAATTTAAAATGGTATTGAAATTAAATTCTACAAATTTTTGGATATTATCAGTCTAACGGAAATTGACATATTGTGTATAGCAAATTGCATAAAGTGTATGTATAATTTCATTAGAAAGGAATGTGTAATCAATAAATTTCTAAATTTTTTACTTATCATAGTTTCTTATACATAAATAATAGCAAGCATACGAGTAAATAACATTTTACTACTCAGCAAATTAAAACAAATGATGCTACTTACAATATAAAGCAAGACACTCACGTGTATTCAGAGGTAGTTTATTCTCTTGTACTCAATTGTCTTAATGTACAACTTCGATCTGGCTTTCTTCTTTATACAAATCATTTAAATTTAACATATGTTTAAAAGGTCCACATGTGTATATCTAATTGTTTATTATTTATTTATTTATTTAGAGGTTAATGTACACTGATGATGGTTAAAAACCGAAACACGTGTATGTAATAAAAAGTTTTAATTTAAAGGGGTTTAGTTATTTTCATTACATTAATATACAAATTTATTGATTCTTTATACACTTATTAAAATATTTTTCATTAAGGGATGTTATTTATTGTTTAATGGGTTAAAGGCCCGTTTATATCTGAGTGACATATACTCTTAGTAGTGAAATATTGTATTCATATCAACATATTTGGATTTATTTGGATTTATATCAACATAAGTTACCATTCTTAGAATTAACCAAAGTGTGTTCAAAATATTATTTGTTGTAGTTTTTACAATTTTTAATAACTACGATACAATAAATTCAAACAAACATACAATTACATACAATATTGTACTAATATATTTTGTTAATTTTAAACCCCAATAACCTATATGTTGGTAAGTATTAAGTTATAGAGTGGTTTTACTATGACAATTTTAGATTTTTCTAATAGAGTCTAGGTTTTAATTTAAGCATTTTAATAAAACCATGTTCAAGTAAACCATACTGCTGTTGCAATACAGTAGGCCCACATAAGAGATTTTATTTAATGTTATTTTCAATAATAATCAAATCAATCATTAATAACTCTAATACGTAATAGGTGACAAATTTATTCACATTTTTATTATTAAAACTTGCCTTATGCATTTATCATATGGTATTAATTAAATGTAAACTGACAAGAATACTGAGTTACTGGTAGCAGCAACATCGATTTGGAATCTTAAAGTTAAAAAACAATGTTGACATCACATTTTTTAACAATTCAGTGTATTGTATAATGACATATTTTCATAAAACAACGTTAATGTACCGATAAGTGTCTGCAATTTAATATTATTTTAATCGATAAACCCGGTTTCGCTGGAATAAATACACAATACCTAGCTCAACTAACAAAAGGATTTAAAGCTTTCCTCCAGTCATTAAACTTTAATCACGTGGATCCAAGAATTTTTTCTTTCACCGAGGATGCTCAAGATTTCCAATAAGAGGCAACTCTTGAACCTAATGTTTCCAATTGATGTCTTATGTTTCATTTCGTAATGTTTCATGATTAAGTCAAAATGGGATTTAAAAGCAATAATATTACCATACTGTTTATATTAATTTAAAACTTAAATTTACCACTTATTTAAAAACTTGAATTTATCACATAATTTAAAACTTAAATTTAAATTACATGAGTAAATCAATAATACATCATCTTTCATGATGTACCCTTTTAGAAATTGCACTGCTTACTACATAAAATGTGTTTTATTTGTAAGTACTGTAAATTAAAAATCTTCCTTTAAAAAAGTCTCGTATTAGGCTATTATAATTTTAGAATTTTTATCTCTTACATTTGCGGCGTAACAGTAGATTTAAGCCTATCTGAAATAATTCTGTAGTGAATATGTATTATTAAGATGGCCCCGTTTCCTATTTTATCAGCAGTATATTTAATTGGAGATAAATAAAATTAACATTACAATAATTACAATCATCAAAAAAAGTTACGTATATCCTGTATCATTATGATTCTTAAAGCTTAAAATTGTAGTAGGAGATAAAAACGAGGAATTATTGTTTCTATATAGTTGTATTTTGATAAGATTACAATAATTTGTACGGTTATCAATTACGCTTATATTATTATGCTCAATATTATCTCTACTTGTAATTTAATGTTGTATAATATTATTGGATGAGTTTTATTATTATTATGTTAGTTTTTAGGACTTCAAAATGTATTTAAACTAAGTTTACGAAGTCAGCTTTAAATTTACTGTCTGTTAAATTATTATTTTTTATGAGGATTGCATTTTTTATTGGGTTGTTACAAAAATTATCTATAATGCAAAGAGTTTTTATTAATTTTATAGTAGAGTGTTACATAACTCACGACAGTACATATTACCATAAGTATAAAACTACGTAAAACTTTTTTAATTTTCAATGAAATAGTAAGACATTACATCTCTTTATTTTATTTTATCTCTTTTTCCTTACTAATTAACACAACTAATTTTGCAACCTTCCGATATCCCAAATAATTTAAATTGGCACATGTATGCCTGAAGAGTTAAGTAGAAAAACTAAACTGATTATATATATATATATATATATATATATATATATATATATATATATATATATATATAACTATCAGTTAAACCAGCTACTGTGGTTAAAAATGGGTTGCCACTAAAATAAGAACTACATTTTTGTTTCACTATTTTCTTATAGAGATGAAATTCGACGCTCATTCCTGGCGGCTTACATAGAAAATCTAAAGAACTAAACAATTTGTTCAAACATCGATTATTCACAGGGTTTAAAATCAAACTGCAGCCTCTAGAAGAACGAATTTAGTTTTAGTTACTCCCCTATGTCCTACAATTATTAAATTTTACCCATATGTGTTTTATGCTGTGAACAGACAAATAAAATATTTCTCAAAATGATCAACAACTCTATTGGCCTGAAATAGCTTATAACAATTGCATATAGGAAATATTGCTTGAACAGCCCATATTAAATCCATTAGGACAGTGATATTTGAGGTGGACGGATTAATTATCAGTATTACCATACAATTGGCACTCTTGTAGTAATATAGAGCAATAGCATGTTAATGCCAATTGTTCGCGCAAATCTGTAATTGGTAATGAACAATTTCATTTAATAATAGTTGCAATCAGTTCACACACCAATCGAGTACAATCGTTCCAATAATAATGACATGACTCCATATACAGTATTCACGGGCGATAGTGACTCTTTGAAGCTTGTGGTTTAAAGCCACAATATTCCCCACCCGTACGTAAGCTGCGAAATGTATGGTAATAGTTATTGCGTTCCATCTATATACCAGTAAAAACTATTTTTATCATAAGGTAAATATGTAGTAGGTATATTAATATTTATTTTTAAATAATAGGAACACTGGACATTTCCATGACAATCATCTTAATAAAGAATGTTTATAATTATAAACTACTGTTATATTATCTGTGTGTTATATTATTTATGCAAAGCTCAATATATATATATAATTATACTAGTTGCCATCCTACACATGTAAAAAAGTATTCCATAAACTGTTGCATTCGAGCAAAGAATTTATGTACCAGAGCCTGATTTCACTTATTATATTGGCAAATTAAGCAACACATTCAAAAATTTAAATCATCCCGACAAACTTGTAAAAAATCTAATTAATAGGGCAAAAACTTTAAATTACAACAAGTATTTTGCTCTAGATTAACCTCTACTTACTACCAAATTCTACACCGGACTTAACAAAATAAACCCTAATAATTAAAACTTCTTTTTTTGCTCTACAATCATCATCGGAAACTAAGAATATATTTTTAAAACAACCTAGGGCTATCTTTAGAAGACCGTCAAATCATAAGATTATGCTAGTCCAAACTAATCTTAAAAACAAAAATCGGGGGATAAAATTTAACCCTTTCAAAAACCACGTTGTGGTACATGCAAAATTATATCCCCTGGTCTAAATATTAGCCGTAACCTAAGCAATAAAACGTATCCAATTAATAATGAACCATTGATTGTTATTCAAGTAATATAATATATCAGCTAAATTGTAATTTTTGTAATAAGCAATATGTTAGCCAAACCTCTAACCCTCTTCGTACCAGAATGACAGGTCACCGTTACAGTATTGTTCATGGAGATAACAAGCCCTCGCTGTACATTCTAGGGAACATAATCAGGACAAAATTGAAAACTGTTATAGTTACAAGGCCTCAATAGTGTTTCATTGCATTCCAACGAAAATATAAATAGGTTTAATTTGAGAAGGAGCGTAACTGCTCATCAACTTATATTTTAATTTCAATTTCCTTTAGGTGTGCACATTCGTTAATTTAAAAAATATATTATTACTTTTGCTATTATTAATTTATAGGTATTATTACTCTTTAGTATTTCTGATGAATCATCAAGTGTGTGGTATTTTTCACTGATTATTACTCTACTTCAGTTCTTTTTTCTTGTTTGTATTTAGTTAGTTTATTAATTTAATTTTCTTAATATTTATACAATATCTATTGCTACATCTGAAGAAGTACGCTAAAGACATACGAAAATTCATAAAGAGTTTACCAATATTTGGGTTTTTTTTTTTATTTTGCA
The DNA here is from genome assembly GCF_021130785.1 of Homalodisca vitripennis. Classification (NCBI taxonomy): domain Eukaryota; kingdom Metazoa; phylum Arthropoda; class Insecta; order Hemiptera; family Cicadellidae; genus Homalodisca; species Homalodisca vitripennis. The sequence continues at coordinate 62,694,409 of NC_060214.1, forward strand.
AGAGAATAAATACACACACACACACACACACACACACACACACACACACACACACACACACACACACATATATATATATATATATATATATATATATATATATATATTATATATATATAATGAAAATCAACTCATAGATGAGTTTCACGTAAATGTCTAAAGCACTGTTTCATAATGGAATTTTTAATGGACATTATGTAGAAAAATTTTTGAGGCTAAAAATAATTTTTATTAAGATAACAAACTGATAAAAGAGTATTCAATTAAAATTTGCGCAGCATACTCAAACTTATACAAATTAACTTTGTTTACTTTGGTTTGCAAGTTACAATAAATAATGTTATCTTAAAACATTAAAATAATACCGTTATTGTTTTAATATATTGGTTAATACCATTTATTGTTTTAAATCTTAGAACCGGAATCAGTATCACGCATTGTTTTCATAGATGTTAATAAATCACACATAAATGGGTTTTTAATAGAACAAGAAATTGAGGTGTCTTTAAAACTGCTTGGAAATAGGCTAACGTAACTTTATTTAGCTCACGTCTCTGGGAGCTTACTCTTTAATATGCCGTAACATCTACATTGCATCTCTGAGATTTGCTGTAAATGCACTATTCAACATAAGCGAAACCTATATTGTTATCTTTACATATATGTATCTTGCTTGGTTATTTTAGTTAGCATCAGGAGACTATATTTTAAAACAAATTAGGATAAATGGGCTCGAAAAATTGTAAATTTTCCGTTCTTAACTAGTCAATTGTATGGTATAATGGATTTTTTTATTATATTAGTTTATGTTAGACCTAGGGAGAGAAACATCAGTTTTGTCTATCTAGTAGCAGCATTTTAATTCTAGTACTTAGATCCTTCTAAAATAAATGTTGAAGGAAGGATAATGGAATTTCACATATATTCTATTAGTATACATATAAAAGTAGAACGACGTTCGATAATTATAATCCACTTCTTACTCAGTTGTAACAAATAATACAAACAAAATACAGCAGAGTTCCATTTTCCCTGGAGCCAGTGACGTGCTATTTAGTGATACTCGTATGTCTTTATAGCGACATTGATTCGATTTTATACCCATTCTGGATTGCAAGTTGTTAGTGTATTCAATAATCAATAAGTAAGAATCAAATATTACTTGTGATCTGGACGTAAGATTTTTTTTACTTTTATACCCTAATTTTACCATAATTTTTAGTTGTATATATAAATGTGATTGTGTGAACATATTTTGGAAGGATTTTTTAGTATTTGAGGAAGACAGTGAGTATCACTCCCTAAAACTTATTGTCATACGGTAACACATGACAATGGAAAAAGTTTAAAAACTTATCAAACTATAAAATTATATTAAGTAGTAATGCTTTAATATCCAAGAATATCTCGCAAGCTAGTAGGCTACGTTATGCTAAGGCAATTTACGCTTGAGATAAATTCAGTCACATTACTGATTATATGAATGTTCCAACTCTTAAAATTATATTAAATAATTATTTATTTATTTCTCAAAGAAAGCAACTTTCTTGTATTACCTTACGGAGTTCTGCAGTCGATGTTTTGCTGACGGCTTATGATTAAACGACTTACACAAACAGCACTCATTAAATCAGAGAGAGAGAGTTTAAGAAAGGTAAACCTATATGGTTACAAAAACTCAAAATAAATTCTTAGAATATAAAATTTTACATTTCCTTGATATACAAAGGAAGCGTTTGGCTAAACTAGTGTGAATAGACGAAATATTTCTTGAGATATTTTACGGATGGTTAAGCTACGTGTGATACTAGGTCACGTTTTTAAAATCTTATACAATTTTCCAAAGTTTGTTTACATAATTATATATTCTGCAATAATATATTTCCCATAATTGTTACCCATAAGACAATTTTTCACATTATTACAGCCATAAACTACGTAAAGGCACTTATTAGTGTTAAAACATACTTTATTCAAACATTTCAAATAATAATCATAATCATACCTTCAACTTCTATCAAGTCATACTCTAAAAAAAAAAAAACATTTTTTTTCCTTCTTGGAACAAGGCAGCGTCATTCATCATAATTCTTGTGTGATAGGACTTTCAAATATTGATTTTTTTCTTCAAATATTTATTTCTTTGTTTGTTTGTGTGCTGTTTTATAAAATTTAAACCATGAGACGACTTCGGATGGATCACTCTTGCATTTAAATACTTTAATTTACGACAGAACTTTTACTTTTATGACGTTAAAACTATAGTAGGTTTTATGATTTACATTTCATTATATTAATTTGTATTTATATAATGAATGTTTATTTATATTAATGAAATATTTTACCTAACGTTCAGCTAAATCCCTCAGAGAAATATATTACTATCCCCTCAAGTAACATATTTTGTCAACACTCAGCCAATCAAAGCAAATAGAGTAAAGCAATGTTCACACTTAACATTTATAACAATGGTATAACCTTAAATGCGTTGGTTACTCATACTCGTACTTTTTAAAACAAGCTATTACTAATACATATTTCATACGGTAATCAGTAGTTACACTGATCAAGAAAAATTATTCATAGTTAATAATGTTTGTTCTTAAAATGTGATATCTTTCAGATTGGGTTCAACTTCATATGTTTCTTACAAATTTAAATTAATTTGTAAGCCATGTGCCACTACAGGTTCCTCTGTCTTTTTATGTTTATATGCAAAACTGTGCCCTGTCATCCTTGATATACTATAAACATTTATTGTTGAGCCAATGTAATCTTTAGGGGATAACATGCATTGAATTTGATAAACAATAATTTTTTATTCACAGGATAACTATTCAAATATACTGTAAGATTTTTGTGTAGAGCTACTTTTAAATGCTTTTGACGTAACGCACACATTGCATACTAAACACTTGGGTTTATTTTAAGTATGTAATCCAACTGTTACCTTTTCTTGTTCTTTGTGCTTTGGTAGTTTTAGATGTACTAAAACATCTTTCAAATCTGGTGATTGTCTGTCTTGTTTATGGAATGTATTTGAAAATGGTGTTGCAGAGCTGTCCAATAAACTGTATCTACTCAAGGAATATTGTTAATTTGATATAGTCCTGGGTTTTATTTTGTTAACAACTTTCTAGCATTACTTGTTCGAAATTTTTATAAGTTTACATGGGTAACTCCTTCTAGAAATCGCTGATAATAAATTTGTAATATATTATTCTAAGTAATATTTTTAATTGTGAAAATGTTTGAGCTCTTTTTTGCTATATATACATACAGTGAGTCCATTGGCATTATCCATTGGAAATTAAACCTCTCCTGGACTTGCATTCCCTCATTAAGTACCGCACAGAAGCCGTTGGCGTGGTAGCTACTGTAATCCTAACTAATTTGAGGATAGATTTAGATGATTATATGCTGAGTGTTTGGAACTGAGGTTTTAAGGTGTTCACTGATAGCTGTAAGAGCTCTTGAACTAACTTCAGACTAGTAATAAATGTTTTAATTAGTGTAATAAAGCAAATATGACAGATAATTTGTTATGTTTTTGTAAATTATTAAGAAATCCGCATTAAATAAAAAATATAATAGGTATAGTAATTTACGGTAACTACCATGACAATAGTTCAAGTACAAAAAACTAAAAAATATACATATGTGATGGTAATATTATTTCCTCCGACAGCTAATATTAAAAAAGATTAAGCATAATAAGCTTTTTGAAAGAGAAGTTAGCCTTTAGACAGAAATAATTTTAGTATGCTGTCCCAACTGGCCCAAAAATGAAGTAAAAAGTATTAAAAGGCACTGTATGTAAATTAATGTAAATATACTTACAATATTTAGTTCAGAATTTTAATAAAAACACGTGTCATTAAAAACACAAAGAGATGAAATGAAATGAAATATTTCTTTATTTGAGGCGAAATTAGGGCCTCATGGCCCTTTCTTACATTTAACCTCATACAGTAGCTATAACAAATATTCTTATTTTTTTAAATAATAATAAAACTAAATATTTTGCTGTAAACATTTTAAATATGAATAACGAAAAGTACAACTTTATTGAAGAATATAAACTAAAAAATATATAATGATTAAAAAGGTATATATACTTATTTTTAAACACATACTCAGGACAAAAATAATAACATATACGTTTATATAATGAATATTACAAACACACTACCCTAACACACACAACTACTCATGCCAGTGCAACCCCAGCGAAAGAGACCTATGCCGACCCCGCCCCAACCATCTGCCCCAGATAGTGCTCCCTCAGCGACGCCACGAACCGAGGACGACTCTCTAATGATGTTATGGTACGAGGAAGGGAATTCCACTGACGACATGCCGTTTACTACAAAAGAATTGTCATATACAGTAGTTCTGTGCAACAACATGCGGAGCACAGACGAACCAGAGCGAGTTTCTATCCACACCACTTTGAGAGACAAATTGGAAATCGTAAAAAAAAATTATGGTTGCCTGTTTAAAGTCGGTTTTACGGGCGAAGATTTTACGTGACAACGTCTTTTTCTCGGTAGAATATTTATTGAATATGAATATTATTAAATTGCACAATAGGAACAAGGAATTGAATGAAAATAAGAATTGCACAAATTTTAACTATAGAAAAATATATTTTGTTTACTAAAACATTGTACATAATTTGAAATTAAATTAAAAATTTGTGTTATTGTAAATGGTAAAGTTGAATAAAAACATTTACTAAAATTTGAATTTTGAAAATTCTTGCTAAACACAGTTAAAGTCCTAACTCCGCGCGTGGTGATTGGTCGGTTTAGTTCGTTTGTTTTGGTCGCCACTGTTATGACAGGTTAGAGGGTATAATTTGTTATTTTAAATGTTTGACTAGCAATACGCGCTGTTTCTTCTCAATCGACTGAAATTACGATTGATTTGCAGAGTGATTTAAACTAATAATTTACTTAAACACTATCAACATTTGTCAATAGTATGACATAACCTATACACTCAGTTTCTCAAACTTTTGTGTCAATCTAACAATTAATCAATCAATCATAGTTTAACGATAATGAAATATCAGTGTAACAATTATTTTACCTTTATTGTTGTAGTTGTTGTAAATGACGAATCTAAGCACTCCACATTTTCACGAATAAACATATTTATCTGCTTTATCCCGTGCGGGGGGAACCCCCTGGGCGTCCCCCCCCCACCCCCCCCCCCCCCCACCCCCCCCCCCCCCCACCCCCCCCCCCCCCCACCCCCCCCCCCCCCCACCCCCCCCCCCCCCCACCCCCCCCCAATACGTAAATAATCTGGTTAATTTAATAGCAATCTCTACTGCAGGCTCCAAATCAATCCAAAATCTATTATTACTTATACATGTTATTGTTTATTAAATTTTTTTATAATTTTCTATGTAGAGATCGAAACATACTAAATTAAATAACTAAATTTATTGTTCCACTTCTGACATAATTATATTGTTTCGGAAGAAAAGCACACAATAAATAATGGTATAGAGTGTCTAAAAACGTGTAAGGTTATCGTTCTACTGATTTAAATGATGAAGAGAAAAAACCAATTAGCCTTGAAGAGACAAACAGTGTATTGAGCATTATAGTTATTTTTACTTGGTCTTAATTCTCGAATTCTATGGTTTCCTTTTCGATTCTTATTTTCCGACTTATCAACCATAGTAAGCCAGAGATAACTGTATTGACGACAGAAACTGTGACAGTAAAAAGGGTGAAAATAATTATGTATATTGCCAGCCGCCTGTATTTTTCTTCGTTTGTTTGTCACGAACATCTTCACTATGTAATTAACTGAGCAATTCGTTTACGTAATTATTATTATTCAATGGATTGATGATTGAACCCACTAATTGGACATAATCGTTTTTAGTGGTTAATTTCGAAAACTGCCAATAGGTTTCAAACTAGGAAAAGCTGGTTCCAATGGGAGGACGGTAAAGTCTATTAAAAGACAACTTTCTTTTGTGTGAATTACATTTTGGTCGTGACCGCTAGAAATCTATTGTTTACTGTTTCTTAAACACATAAACGTTGATAAAAATAGAGTTATTTGGAGCATAAACAACAAGCCAGAATGGTTAAGCAATAAATTATAATAATCGTTTCGCATAAATATCATATTATTATAATAATATTTTGGTCCAAAACCGTAACGCCTCATTTGAACTTCATTAAGAGTTTCCAGACAAAGCTTGTCTGGAAATAACAAACCATCGATTTATACCTTCGTACTTATTAAAGCAGATATCAGTGTAAAGTTTACTAAAGAGTAAAATATTAGAATCTGGTTCAACCATGAAAATGTTTTTTGTTTAAAGTCTGCTATTGACGATAGAAGATTTGAATATGTAAACAGGATGTCGTACATTTGCCATCGTTAATAGGTTATAAAAGTATAACATTAAAGTTTACAAAGGACTGAGTTAGTCAAGTAGGGGAGGTATCTTATACATAAGAAAAGTAAAGACCAGAAAGAAGTCAAGAATGGAACGAACAGGGTTCAAAACATGCCCTAAATGTGCTTGAAGTCCTAGTCCATGATGCGATTCCCACAAGCAAAAATGACAATAAGGGGAGGATCACAATCACTAGAGCAATCACACATCAAACTAGCATATGCTACCTCTACTATTTTAACCCTTCTTTTCTGCTATTTATTTTGTGTATATACTAATACCTACCCCAAACTGACCGAAGAGGATGGATTCCAATCCTATAAAAATTGTTTTATGGGAATTTTTTACTCTATTTGAGCTGTTATTCTTCCACTTTTTCTAAGGAAAACAGATCAGTTTTTTTATATTAATCAAATAATTAATAAAGAACCTATGTAAAAATATTTAGGAAACACTACTCATTAAATATTACGAAATCCAGTTTACTTATCGGATTTTCTCAGGAACCTAATACGTTGGAGATAATGTACCTGTTTTTCTATGCAAACATGTTTATGTATCTAATTATATCATTCAGATTACTTTTCTTAATCTCTTATGCATCTTAATCAGCTTTATATAGAATCTTAATAATTAATTACTAGTTTAATTATTTAGATGAGACCAATAATATAATATAGAATGCAGCTCCAGTTTCAAAAGGTTTGTACGTGGTATTCATGCAAGTCGTTCATAACATATTTGAACATAACAAACGTGTACTTAGTATGAGACTACAGTTTTTACTGTAAAAAATTATACATTAGGTTTTAGAGTAATAAAGGACACATCCTACTCGGGTACAGAAACCGTATGATCTGTAACTGAAGGAGGAGGTGCAGATTAATTGGATATAATCATGTAACAAAATCTTTGTGTAATGAACAATCTACCACTATTTTTCTGTAAAAGAAAGATAATAATTAACTTTAGATTTATATTCGAAAATATAAATGTAAAATCTGTAATGCGCTTTCAGATATATAATATACATAAAAAACTTCCTTAGATATCTAGTTTTTTATATAATACAGTTTATTTGTTTAACAAGTTTATATGAGTCTGTACAGTCCAGTGCATTCAAGGGTCTAAAGAATATTTACGGAATTCTTCAGTAACAGAAGTCTGTCAATATTTGAAGACGATCAGCTGCATTAACCATATATATTGGGATTAAAACTTTCAGTGAAAAACAAATATATTTATTCTAAAACTTTAAGGTAAATAATTATAGATAAACTACGAACTATTAATTACAACAGATAGGCAATACATTTTTAAACAATTTCAGCAAGGAAAAAAAAATAGTGCAATAAAATAAATATATTATAATCTGTCTATACATTATTATTAAAAAATTACAATATACAGAGTATTACAAATATAGGCTTTTATACGTTATGTCAAGTTTAATAAATATGTTTCAACAAAACACAAAGATATTTACTCTCATATAATACAGAAATACTTTTGTGTGATAATAGTGCCATACATTACTCTTTGCCAGAAGGCGACTAAACAAGATCAAAAACGTTGCTTTATTGTTGGGTTTGGTTGCACAATGTGTGTGTCTCGTTTTAATGCCCTTTCTGGTCGAGTTAATGTAATTGAATTTCTGTAAGCTACAAACCTTCTGACGCAGTATTGACTCCCTTTACAGATTCGTTTTAACACAAATAGTAGCATTTGTAAGGTTTATTGATAACGTACCTTTGATAATGTCGTCAAGGTTCGTAGAAGTGATTACACTAATGAATCCTGTAGTAAATCAGCTGGAAAAGAATAAGAAAGTGTTCATACAAAAATTTTTTATCTCAACTAATATTCCTTTTTCTTTCTTTGGCTTATTCTTACAGATTAACCACAAATTATAAAACTTTTTCGTATTAATTTCTGAGAGTTAACCCACTGAAGATGTAGTTAAACACTTACAAGGTGTAGATAAAATTGTTATTCTCCTAAATAATTAAAATGTACACAACAGCAGTAGGTAAAACGAATCTAATAAATATTTTTGTCCTCTGCTTATCAAATTATTATCAAATAGTACACATGATAGTAATTAGTTTTACAAAGTATTTTGTGACAATTTCAAGAAATGCTTAATATATGATTAAAAAAGTAGCAACTTAAATTTTTGTTACATAATTTACTAATAAAACTAATTCTAAGTTTTGTCAGTAACGGAAGAATTGCTGAACAGATATTGATGTATGCGTTTTCAAATCAGACGATCTTTTTCGCCTGAAACATTTTTTATTTTTTAAATTAATTATATTACCTTATGTTTGTACTAAAGTCCTTGCTAATGGTTCTAAATGTAATACTCATGTATTGACAGTACTAGTATATCCGTGAGCTACTGTATTTGTGTTGAAAGTAAGGTCCTCATGAGATTTTCCTTGAAATTGTACTGTTTACAGAGAAAGCGATGTGTTACCGATGTGAAATGTCGATTATTTTAGAAAATTGCATTAACTTAACAAGGATTTTCTCCCGTATATATTAGATAAAAGGTACGTAGGTTTCTCCATTAAAGCGCATTAGGCTTCTCAGTCCTACAAATATGTGAATATTTCTTCATTTGGAAAAAGGAAAACTTAACTAAGGCTTTGGAAATACCTGAAGAATCATATGACAATGGCTAGAACTAAACACTTTTGATCAAAGCAGATTTCCGAAACCTACCTAATCATATTTTCTATTGAAGCTACACTGCTGATTAGCCGTCTGGTGATATAAATATAATTAATTCGAAACAGAAACCTTCCCTAAAAATGCAAAACAACATAATTTAAAATTTCAAGTTAAACTGATACTACAAACACTGAAATAATATGTAAAAGGTCATAGGACTCCGTCATATTACATCACAATTAAATTTTTTTATTACATCACAATTAAAATTACTTGTATAAGAAAAAAAAATTCAAAACTGCATGTGAAGCCGCGAGTAACAGCTATAAAAAAGATTTGTGATAATATAATAAATAATTTAAAAATTAAACTGTGTGGTATCAAATCAGGAATCTCCGAGATATTAGTAGTCACAAGGTATCATCGTAATTTATTGAAAACGAGAACATGTTTTTATGTTTCCTGTAATAAAAAAATAGACCAATTATTCAGAGAGAACTTATTTTTATAGTTATGCAATTGTATTGTTAACAATGAGATTTAAATATAAAGTTAAGGATTGCATAGTAATAACATGAATTTTTTTATTCTATTTCTTACACATTCAATCTTAAATCTTATTATTACAGCATCCATGCATATTTTTTATAAACTTATTGACTTTCACAATCGCTTTATAATATGGTAATAAAAATGCAAATTCCGAAGTTAAAAAATAACTCGTGCGAACCGACAGTCGGTTTTATCGTGGCGTCACATTAATATTAATTATGCCCTGATTTGCCCATCCGAATCTTGTTACTGACTGGGTCGTGGTCTTGGGTGTACCTGGCTGGTAATCTCAAAGTACTTCATGCATATTTATATAATCCCTTCTGTATTCCTTGTAAAAAGTTATTTTGACAATGTAAGATATGCAGTTGAGTTCTTCATAAGTGAGTACAAAAATCATGAAGAACTTCGTAACTGGCAACATCGAAAACCATCATATACGTTAACCTAACGATCCCTTTAAACACATTATTTTACTATTTTTACATATTTGTTATTTTTACGCTATAACTTGCATTTTCATTGACAAGCAGTATTTATCATGTTTGATCCTGAAAATTTAAGTTTTGTAATATGAAATACGTCATTGGAGTGCTGCTAGTGGGTTTCTAATCAAAACACTACGTAAAATATTTTCCCACTTGCCCAAGTTTTCTACGGCTGGGATTGAATTGAATATTCAGTGGATAAAAAATATCAACAAAATACTTCTAAATAATAGCTTATATTTTGCTTCTAATCCCATCAGTCCCAGATGTAATATCTGTAAGAAATCCTGAGTCAAAAAATTCTAGTACAACAGGGTAACCATGATCCTTTTTAATTTAACAGTAAGATACAAAGTATATAAAAGTGAGTGACAATAGCATACGGAAATTTTGATTATGAGCATCAACTTTAAAAATACATGAAAATTATATGCTAATGTAAATCAAATGTATAAAATACTAAGTAAAACTGTTTTTCATCAAACAACTTCACGATTTTAATTTATATAACATTACAATGTAGCGAAATAAATGTAAATTATATGTCCAATTGTTGCATTATTATATTCCTATCTTTGATTTATTTTTAAAAGTATTTACACTGAAGCTATTAACTCACGTTCTCTGATACTGTTAGAGTAAATACCTAAAACCAATGTAAAACCCTATATATCACGTATTGGTGCTGGAGGTGTCAAAGTGATATAGAGAACCAGGAACGACACCTGTCAGAGGGTTTTCGGGTTCGAAGATTTGTAGCCTGTATAATATGTTTTGTCGAATTGTGAGATCATTTTGAGGTAATATACTCAAAAAATTTCCTTATTATTAATTTTCATATTCTTATTAATGTTATGTATAAATTTTTACTATAGTTTATGCCTTTTTTTCTGTATTCTAATTTTACACAATACAATTATGTTTATACTGATAGATCTTCTTTTATCATTGTTATTGGATTTACAGTTGGAAGTGAAAAATAAATAAATAAACATGGTTGTTATGATTTCTAACCTCTGTGTGTCAACGCTATCGTATGATTTGTTTGTTTTAAAGTGTATGTTTATGATTGTAGTTATATGTCTAATTACTTATTCTCCCGAGGAAAAGATCAGATAAAGGATTTCAAAACGTAGTGTTAGTGATTTTTTAGTAATAAATTATAATTTATAATAACAAATCAATTGTAATAAACAAGTAAATTTTAATAACAAGTAAATTAGTTATTGCAATACTAATGGCACAGTTAAATGAACGTTAGCCCTTCCGTAGACCCTCAGTCATGTGTTACTTACACAACTAACACATCTCCTTGATGACCATTGTAAAGGACCAAGTTGATTATAATATGTAAAAATAATAATAAGAAACATGGATTTTTCAGGTCGGGTGTCAGGATATTTTGTTAACATCATCAGCGCGCAGGATTGAATATTTGTTCTGATACGGCGAATTTTTGTTACCGCTGTTATCCAGTTATGCGATCTGTTCAGCGGTAAGATTGATTAAGGATTTGCTATTGCGAATTTCCTTACTACTGTTATCCAGTTACCATATTCTGTTCAGCGGTAAGATTGATTAAGGATTTGCTACCTACTGCGAATTTCCTTACCACTGTTATCCAGTTACCATATGCTCAGCGGTAAGATTGATTAAGGATTTGCAACTACGAATGTCCTACGAACGTCCTTATACTGTTATGCTTGTAATACGGTTTATTTGATGGGTTCAGTTCAGTAGATGGTTCAGTAGTAAGCACGATCAAAGATTTGCTACTGCGAATTTCCTTACCACTGTTATCCAGTTACGATGGGTTCAGTCGTAACCATGATCAAAGATTTTTCTGCGAATTTACTTGCTTCTTTTATACAGTTACGATGGATTCAATAATAAGCACGACAAAATATTTGTTCTGCTACTGCAATTTTCCTTACCGCTGTTATCCAGTTACGATGGGTTCAGTAGTAAGTAACGTAGCAGATTTATTTTCTTACGGAGATCTTCACTGAACTTGGGTGCCACTTGTTGAATGGATTTACTGATTCTGGAAAGTAAGCCGAATAATTTATGTTCCATCTGTCTGTTTGCTGCATACCTAAATATGCAACATTCCTTATGGAAAGGCAATTCTAAATAAGTTCGTCAGCTGGGATTGTGATTTCATGTAAGTAGCACCTAATCTTCATAGCTTCTTTATGGTCCAATTTTGAATTTAAAATTAATTTTAAATTTTGATTACCATGGAAATAATATTATGTAATTGTTTGTGTTTTCTGTTATGGTTTAATTTTTTTTAATGTTAGGCAGCTAACCAATTCAGGTGAGCGCTCAGAGTGCATTGGACTAAAGAATATCTGGTAAAGGAGGTAAGCAAATACATTGAGTCTTACAACAAACAATTATATCATCGCGTCTTTAAAAAATTAATTTTTAGCGAGTGAAACTCTTATAAGACTATCGCATTTCGTTGTTTAGTACACAGCAAGAATACAAATGATGGTGGCGATTGAATGGTACGAATAGAATGGTTTAATAATACAAGAAGTCTCTTCAAAGATAAGCATTCAATAAAAAACTTTGAAAAAATATTTCAAGTTCATAAAAGTTGTTGGGTAATTCTTAAATACAGTATGTTAAATGTTTGTAGTTTTTGCTCAAAAGCCATGTAATTGAACAAAATAAAATACTATATAAATTTGTACATACTTCTTATCGCCTGCAATTGAGCCTAGATGAGCAACCCTTCAAAACGAATCACCTGCCACTTTTTAATAATAACGTTTTATTCTTCTAGTTTTCTTTGTCATTGTTAGTCGTAATTGCTTTTAAATTTATAAATAGGTTAAATAAAATATGCTCTTTTAATACTGTACTTATTTTCGTTCCCGATAAGGAGAACTCATCGTATCGGAGAGTTGATCCACCAAATAAGCACAAAATGGTTGTAGAGCCAATCGCTGGACGAGTGTGTTGTGCCCCCGACAACCCTCATGGGCGTGATAAACCCACGTATCTTCGGATGGGTGTGCTGAGCCTCGCTACCTTGTCGGTCGGGCGTGCTGAGCCTCGCTACCTTGTCGGACGGGCGTGATGAGCCTCGCTACCTTGTTGGACGGGCGTGCTGAGCCTCGCTACCTCGTCGGTCGGGCTTGCTGAGCTCGTTACCATGTCGGACGTGCGTGCTGATCCTCGCTACCTTGTCGGACGGGCGTGCTGAGCCTCGATACCTTGTCGGACGGGCGTGCTGAGCCTCGCTACCTTGTCGGACGGGCGTGCTGGGCCTCGCTACCTTGTCGGACGGGCTTGCTTAGCCTCGCTACATTGTCGACGGGCGTGCTGAGCCTCGCTAGCTTTATCGGACGGGCGTGCTGGGCCTCGCTACCTTGTCGGACGGGCTTGCTTAGCCTCGCTACCTTGTCGGACGTGCGTGCTGGGCCTCGGTACCTTGTCGGACGGGTGTGCTGGGCCTCGGTACCTTGTCGGACGGGCTTGCTTAGCTCGCTACATTGTCGACGGGCGTGCTGGGCCCTCGGTACCTTGTCGACGGGCTTGCTTAGCCTCGCTACATTGTCGGACGGGCGTGCTGGGCCTCGGTAACCTTGTCGGACGTGCTTGCTTAGCTCGCTACATTGTCGGACGGGCGTGCTGGGCCTCGTACCTTGTCGGACGGGTGTGCTGAGCCTCGCTACATTGTCGGACGGGCGTGCTGAGCGTACCTTGTCGGACGTGCGTGCTGGGCCTCGGTACCTTGTCGGACGGGCGTGCTGAGCCTCGCTAGCTTATCGGACGGGCGTGGTGAGCCTCGATACCCTTGTCGGACGGGCGTGCTGAGCCTCGCTAGCTTATCGGACGGGCGTGCTGGGCCTCGGTACCTTGTCGGACGGGCTTGCTTAGCCTCGCTACATTGTCGGACGGTCGTGGTGAGCTTCGCTAGCTTATCGGACGTGCGTGCTGGCCTCGGTACCTTGTCGGACGGGCTTGCTTACCCTCGCTACATTGTCGGACGGGCGTGCTGAGCCTCGCTAGCTTTATCGGACGTGCGTGCTGGGCCTCGGTACCTTGTCGGACGGGCTTGCTTAGCCTCGCTACATTGTCGGACGGGCGTGCTGAGCCTCGCTAGCTTATCGGACGTGCGTGCTGAGCCTCGCTAGCTTATCGGACGGGCGTGCTGGGCCCTCGCTACCTTGTCGGACGGGCTTGCTTAGCCTCGCTACCTTGTCGGACGGGGCGTGCTGAGCCTCGCTAGCTTATCGGACGGCGTGCTGGGCCTCGGTACCTTGTCGGGACGGGCGTGCTGAGCCTCGATACCTTGTCGGACGGGCGTGCTGAGCCTCGCTAGCTTGTCGGACGGGCGTGCTGGGCCTCGCTACCTTGTCGGACGGGGGCGTGCTGAGCCCTCGCTACCTTCTCGGACGGGAGTGTTGAGCCCCCGGTAATCAGTTCGGCCATCCAGGTCTAGTGCGGGTGTTCTAGAGGGAACATCAAGTTGTAAATATTGGGATTAAGGAAATAGAGTTAAACCTACTTCTAATTTTACATTTACGGAGGATAGAATATAATAAAGCAGGCCAGTGATCCTTTTAAACTGTGTTTTTTCACTTTAATTTAATAACCAAGGATATAATCCTCTTACAAAAGACTAGTGTGGAGATGCGTTTTTCCCGCAGGATAGAAAACTTAGTGATAACTCTCTTACAATATACATAGTAATTTGTTTTTTATTTTCTTAAGTCGTTTGTAGAGAAGTTTTGAATTTTAAGTTCATTTGCTGCTCTTGTAGTGTATTTAGTGTGATAAGTACTAAGTTGGTAATGTACCCATAGTGATATTTAATGTCTGCACCAGTTATGTTGGCAGTAATGTATTGTCAGGCGATGTAACGTACGATGTGGTCTGATATGAATAAAGAATGCTCATAGGCTGCTCTCCTGTGACGTCACATCACGCCACTAACCTACAACGGTCCAAGCTGGCCAGCCAGCAGTCCACCCTGAGCTCCACCACCAGACACCGTCATGTAACATCCGTGTCCCGTCCGTTCTTTTACGAGCGGTCCTAGAGCAATATTACTCTAAATGTATCGTCTTATTATTCACCCCGACCCAAAAAGTGTACAGTGTCGACCCGCATACTTTACAGTGGCGACGAGGATGGGGATGGTGGAACGTCGTATAGTGGCGACGAGGATAAAGTAGTGGATAAATAACAACGAAGGTGTAAGGACATTTCGGGACATTGAAACAGTGAATTACAGTGATATAGTGCAAAAGGGCAATAAACGTAATGAACACGTGCAAATAACCGCGAATGTGCAAGGACATTCGGGACATTATATGGTACACAGTTTTTGTTAAATACTGATCATAAGCCTTTAGTGGCTATTTTTGGGACAAAGAAAGGGTTACCGGCTTTTGCAGCCAGTAGATTACAACGATACGCTTTGTTTTTTAAGTGGTTTCCAATATGAGATTGTGTATGTTAAGTCCCAAAATCATGGCAATGCCGATGGTTTATCTACATTACCTGTAAATAGGTGAGGGTTTGGTTGAAGATGAATTCTTAGATTATGACCTTAATATTAATGTCATAGGTACCTATTTGCAGTGTTTAGCTGAGAATGACATACCTTTAAGCTATGTAGACATAAACAAATCTAGGTTAGATTTAATTTGCACAAATGATAAATCCATAATGTCAGATAATCAAAAAAAACAACAGTTGTATTATAGGGGTAGTAAAACTAGACAATTAGCTATTGGACAACCAATCATAGCCAGCGATTACAGAGGTAGAAATAAGTGGATACGAGGTGTGGTAGTTTCACGATTAGGACCAGTCACGTATTTAGTTGAACTAAATACGGGCATGAGGTGGAAACGACATATCGACCAGTTAATAAGTTTACAGTATAGTCCAGAAATGTCTGAGTTGACAACAATGCCCAGAGTCCCAGACGCAAGCGTGGCAACAGAGGACACGCAGGAAACGATCGATATACAGGTGCGGGACAGAGCGAGCGCAAGGTCGCCAGTACTTTTAGCAACGACCTTGCCCCCCTCTCCGCAAAACCATAAACAATAACAGAAACGCTCAGGGGCAAAGCCCCAGCCCACGTACAAATGTAAACAATAACAGTTCCAGCGTTTCACCCAAACAAATGACACCTGTTAGACGATACCCACTAAGGGATCGTAAACCTGTAGTCAAAATGGACTTGTAAATACAACCCGATTGTGACTTGTATATAATTAATATTGTTTAGGTATTATTATTATCGATTTGTTAATTGTGTTTATTCAATGTGTTATTAATTGCTATATTCTGATTTATTGGTTTTGATTGAAGTGTTTTGATTTGTGTTAAATGATTATATTGAGTTTGTTATTTTGTTCTCTATAATCTATACTTACAAAAATAAAAGAGTATAATGTCAATTTTCTATTCGTTGTAGTTGATTTAAAATTGGAGGATTGTAAAAAAATTCTAATTAATAAAATTTTAAAATTTTAGGGGACTTATGTATTTAAGGGGGAGGATTGTAGTGTATTTAGTGTGATAAGTACTAAGTTGGTAATGTACCCAGAGTGATATTTAATGTCTGCACCAGTTATGTTGGCAGTATGTATTGTCAGGCGATGTAACATACGATGTGGTCTGATATGAATAAAGAATGCTCATAGGCTGCTCTCCTGTGACGTCACATCACGCTACTACCCTACAACCAACGGTCCAAGCTGGCCAGCCAGCAGTCCACCCTGAGTCCACCACCAGACACCGTCATGTAACCTCCGTGTTCCGTCCGTTCCTTTACGAGCGGGTCCTAGATCAATAGTACTCTAAATGTATCGTCTTATTATTCACCCCGACCCATATAGTGTACAGTGTCGACCCGCATACTTTACAGTTCTGGACTGAGTATATTTAGTAAGTATATTTTTTTAATTTTGAGATCTGTTTGAGATTAGTTTTTTAATAAGAAGAAAGATTTTTTGTTGAATATTTTTATTTCTACTTTTGATTGCAAAAGGTTAGCTTTAGAATATGTAAAAAATAATTTAACTTAAAATATCAATAATTTTAATTTGCGTAATTATATGTTTTAGCAACAATATTTTTTGTAAAACAACATAATCTTTAAAAAAATAGAGGTTACTAATCGGAGACAAATACTTTTCCACAAGCTACTGGCCATTTTAGAGCGGCTTAGGCGACTTTTGTGCTGATATACAGGGTGAGTCAGAAATATGGTAAAATATTTTAAGGCGTGATTTTAGAGCTAAAAATAAGAAAAAATGTTTATATAAAGGTAGGTCCGGAAAACACTTCATTACTGAGTAATGGCTGGCGAAAGATTTTGCTTTGTTTTCAGTTCACCTGGTGAAAATAAGTAATTCTGAAAGGTTTTGTTCTTACTTTTTAACTGAATAAGATGGATATATAAGGAAAATCACCTGGAAAATCAAATAAAAACCACTCTAGAGGTTGTAGTTGTGAACAGTTTTTGAGAAAAAGTATGAAATTTGCCAAAAATCTAATAACAAAATACCGTCTTAAATGTTTCATGTCGAATAACATTGTTAAATGACCAATAAACAAATTGTGTTTCCTAATACACATTGTAGAGAATTTAATTCTCAAAACAAACCATAATAAACAAAGTTAACTAAATGTGTAAAAAAGTTATGAAATTAATTCCTCACGTATTACACTACACATACGCTCTTTTACTATAATAAGGAATGAGTATCTGATTGGTAACAGCTGGTTATAATCATTAACAACAACTCCTTAAACATTTTTAAATAATAATTAATCTGCTGGGTATTTATTATTAGATGACATATGTCACCTCATTATTGAACAAAACAACAAACTGTAAAGATACTATGTGCTTGTGTTAAGTATTTTAACCAGTTAACAACTGAAAACAAAGCAAAATCTTTCGCCAGCCATTACTCAGTAATGAAGCGTTTCCGGACCTACCTTTATATAACATATTTTTCTTATTGTTAGCTCTAAAATCACGTCTTAAAATATTTTACCATATTTCTGACTCACCTGTATAAAGGTAATGATAAAATATTTGAGATAAATTTAAAATACATAATATCAATATAAAATAGTCACTTGCACAATAATAAAAGCTACCACAATATACAAGTTTCAAATTGTAACTATCTAGTAAAGGCTACCTATTTTTTTTAACCTAAAAGAGAGAAGATCAAAGGGATTTTTAGTAAACAAAATGTTATATCTGGTCGGAACATAACATTGTAGTGAAAACAGTGCCAGTTTAATGATCAATTTATCGTAGCAGTTGCAGTTTAATTCAATCTTAGGATTTCTTGTTATTTTGAATATTTCATAAATCATATTTTGCGCGTGCTTGTGCTTACTGATAATAAAAAAACTATTTAATAAGTGAACATATACTAATTCATTAGCTCCTTTATATTATATGGAAACAGTCTATTCTAAATTGCTACATGGTTGTAACACGCTACATTTAGACCGTTAGCTACGGAACATTGCTCAGTAAAATTGTTCATTCTGGGTTCTTTATTGTCTATTAGGTGGTGTAAATGATATTCATAAATTATTTCTACTATTGACTGGAATCTACTTTAATAAGTTAGAAGTCTTATTACAATATACATACAAAATCTAAAAAATACAAGATGAACATTTGAAATGTTTTACTATTTGGCTTTTATCATTTATTAAAACCAAGGTATTTTTATAAAAAATTATACTATTTATTTTTTACTAACTTGTAGTTAATGAAGGCATATGCACCTGAACAGTATTTAAACACTGATTGCAGAAAAACGTCTGGTGGGTGTAAGTTTTATTTTGAATGGAATTTTTGAACTGTATTTTAAAATTTATAGACTCTGTGGCATAAGGGTTTCTTGAGTTTATACCATGTATTGAGTTTTAAATCCCTGTATGCTAGTAAAATAAATAACAACAGCTGGGAAAATCTATTAATTAAGCTCACATATAGTTAGTGATTAAAATTTATAACTAAATATAATACATAAACCAGTTTTTTTTGTTATCCAGTATTTTTAACTAATGAAATACAGCTCGGCTATACTTTTATTCCAGAAAATGTCACCATTAGATTGATCAGGATAAAATGGATACGAAATGTCATACGATGTCTTGAGTAATTGACTGTTTGTATTCTCGTGTTTTAGAAAGTAAATTGTGTTTATAAAATGAATTAAGATAACAAGTTCAAAATTGTGAATTAGTGTGTGCATATATATATATATATGCAAATTTAATAAATGTAAATAGAAGTCATTTAACAGGTCTTTGGTTCTTCCGATCATATGTTAGTTTGGTTATTTAAAACACATATGTGAAAGAAACAGCTACATATAATTGAATCGTAAAAAGTGAGGGCTCTGTGGTGTAATGGTAGCACATTCCCCCCGCAAGTGAGAGATCCGGGTTCGAGACCCGGCGGAGTAAGTACATTTTGCGATTCAATGTTTATTTAAATTTTATAATATATATATATATTATATATATATATATATATATATATATATAATATATATATTATATATATATATATAATAGTTTGATAAATTTTATACAACATCAGATTTTTATGTCAGCAGAATAACAACAATAATAACTCTATAATGTTTTTTGTTATGGAAGTCAATCAGTAACACCATTATTTCTTTATTATTTTGTTAAGTTAAATAAATGTGGTATGAAAATTTTCAAATAAATGTATTCAAAAACATTTTATATTTTCTTAGCAAATATGTGCCTAGTTATTTAAGGTACAAAAGATATAAATACTTCATTTGTAAAACCTAATATAGTTTTCGTATTTTTTTTTTAAGTTTTTCTAATCAGGTCATATATATAATATATACGAGTTCGATGGGAAATGTGTATACAACAAATACCTACCTGTTAAGTTCACTGTTATTCTGAAATCACTTTTGACTTTTCTGACTACATTTTGAAACTTTATAGAAAAGGGTTAAAGATTATGTTTGAACACAAGCAAACTGTAAATTCAATAGTTTTGTATACCAACCAATCATTGGTTTCTATACTTTTGGTACTTGTCAGTGTAGTTTAACTATTGGAAATACTATGGTACTAAACGAGTACACTGCTGTAAGGAGAGATAAATTTGCGGTTTAGCCCACTTATGGAGACACTAGTAAATGAATGTATAATGCAGTCCATTGCACCATATATAATAAAATAGAAAATCTCTTGTCCAAAACTGTGGTTTTCTTGAAAATCCTAGAAAAATCCATGAAAGATATACTTTGAATCAATGGAAAATATGTTACAAAAGTAGTCCAATTTATTACCAAAGTAGTAAAATCTATTAAAAATGTCAAATCTGCTTCGAATCAATGTAAAATATATTACAAACTATTGTCAAATCAAAGAACTATTTAATCTAACTGCTTCGAATCAATGTAAAGTCTAATAAAAAATTTGCCAAATCTATTACTAATGTAGTCGAAAATTTTACAGATTTAGCCAAATCTATTACAAATGTAGTCAATTTATTAAAAATTTAGTCAAATCTGCTTCGAGAGACTGATTCGTTAAAAAGCTTCATGAGCTAGCTTTGAGAGAGCTTCGTGAGCTTGGTTCCTCAGAGATCATGGTAAGACTGCTACATGTAACAGCTTCGTGAGACTGCTTCGTGACCCTGGTTCGTGAGAGAGCTTCGCGATACTGCTTCATGACAGAGCTTTGTAATACACAACGAAATTCACAACTAAAGTCTCAGTTCTAAAGTATTTAACTGTGAGAAATCTTCCTGGTGAATTAAAAGTAACTTTACTATTTACATTATTTCAGAAAAATAACAGTTTGAATTTGATTAACGTCTTCTACCATAGCAAAATTAATTATATTTAGCTAGCCTTTTAGACTCGAGAGAGCTTAGGTCGGGCACAACATTTTCGGGGTAGAAGCAATTAGTTAATTTATAATAAAGCATGTCTGATTTTTTGTAATTACATTAACAAATGACTTGTAAACTATACCAGATGTATAATAATATTTTGCAGACTCTGATTAATTTATAAAAGGAGATCAGTCTAAAAAAAAGTAAAGAGAGCCCTTTAAAAGTAGAACATTTAAACATGAGCGAGAAATAATATCCAACTAGTAAAACGGATTGGTCTTAAAAACTTTAAAGGATATCTGATTTTGAGTAGACTAAGGCACGAGAAGTATTTAGTATAAAATTTTAGAGCACGGGAAATAAACTAGTTAAGCCGCGTTAGATTCTGTAATCTGAAAATGGCGTATTAATACCGCAAGCGCTTACTTTATAAAACTTCGCATTGATTCACGGAACTGAAAAATGAAAATTATATCACATGATGTATTAAGTGGATTATTTTTAGACAGTATATATATATATATATATATATATATATATGTTATGTGTGTTGTGTGTGTGTGTGTGTGTGTGTGTGTGTGTGTGTGTGTGTGTGTGTGTGTGTGTCGTTATTTGGCACTTTAACTGTCATTAGAAGGTATTATTCAAATTTTTTTTCCAGAAGCTAGAATTGTTTCAAATGTAGAGATAACAAAATATATCATCTTAGTATCATCATAATATTTTAATTTTTCGGATATCCCAATCTCCACGGAAACTTTACAAAACAATCAATGTTAAATTGTTTGTTTTTTATCCTTAAGAAAGATAACGAAAATTAAATACACACACACACACACACACACACACACACACACACACACACACACACAAACCTAAACACACACACACACATATTTTGTATGTGTGTGTGTCTGTTTAAAATGTATAAATTTTAACAGTGATAAAATAATATATATTACATTTGAACATAACACTAATATTGGAACACGTAATTTACCTAAGTAAAAAGTGTCCGGAATATTAGCTCCTTGTTATGATGAAACTAAAGTGTAGAATTAATTATTTAGAATCTGGAAAGAAAATATATACTAAAACATATGTTAAGAAAATCAAAATTGTTGCCTTACATGACGGTGTATTACAAACTATTCACTGTACGAAAATATGAAATTAGGAATGGCATTTAAAACACATTTTTGGAAAATAATTTAAATAAAATGAATTAGATTTTATTAGATTTTTGGGGTATACGTTTCTATATTTATAACTAACCATAACATTTATGTATATTAGATAATGTGTATGTTACAAGACATATATGATAAAGCAACCCTTTATATTTGAAGTCTTTGTTAGTTATGTGATCACTACTTATAGCTGGACTGGTTTCTGAGGCAATATTCTATAAGAGCGAGGATCATGTTAACTTTGCAACTTCCATTTTGCAAAGGTAACATGTGTTTGTATCCAATTTCCTAAGGTGCTGTCTTAATTAATGTAACATTTTTCTTTTATATACTTCTCTCTGGGATTTATTTTAAAACCTTAAACACAAAGTAAATTACTTCTGATAATCGCAAAGTTTACTATCAGACGTAAAACCCATAAACCTCAGGTTTTTATATCAGATTTGTGGAATTTTCATCACAGACTAAAATAAGAATTTCATCTCACATAACATAACAAAATAATAAAATAGATAATATTATTGAATATAAAGTGATGTTAGTTTGCTTATTTTTAACACATATGTGACAGAAACGGCTAAATACAAAATAATGGAATTTTAAAAATTGTATTTGTAGTGCACACCCTGCTTAAGCCCACGGGGTCATTATCGACCATCTGTTAGTACAAAAGTATCTTAGACTAAATGCATATCGAAAAAAACGTTTTTGAAATGAAGTTTCGAATTAAAACTAATCTAACTGGTACCAATACGGTAAATATTATAGATGGAAAACTAACATCCATTGTATAATAACCTGTTTTTTTATCATCTTAACAATTTTACCAAGGGAAACAATATCAGAAAGCGATCTCTACATATCACCATGTAATCTTTTTGACACTGTGCAATTTGTCTCACCTGAATTCCCATCCTTCCTGATCGTGACAGATTCTCTCCATCCTTAATAAAATGGTGAAAGGTATGATGTTTTTTTTCGTCTTCTTTTACAACAATCCACAGTGAAATATGGATATTTTCTTTATTATAACATAGTATGTAATTAAATGCACCAGTTATAATGATTTTTTTATTCTACGAATTACGATGGAAAATCAACTTTAAACTATGTTCCTTGATTACAAGCACTAAAATGTTACAGACAACAAATTAGTTATTGCAAGATAGGAAATCATACGTTAGAGAGCTAAATACTTAAATAATATTACATGGGAGTATTATTGTAGGGCTGTTACGTTTTAACTGACTATAACTGGCAAGGGTTAACACGATCACAGCATTTATTTAAATGATAAACAACTCGTGGTGTATAATGTTTGATATGTAATAATGTTTTCAATTCAACTAACAGGGAAAATCAACGTACAAATCTGTTTATATCGTTTTAATTCATATCTATGCACATTTTCTACGTAGCCCCTAACGTGTGTGGGCTGGACAGACCCACAGGTTTCAAATAATTTGTGTCTGTGTTATGTAAATAAATAATACTTTGATGTTGTTAACACCAGGCTATTTATTTTATTTTTATCCATGTATAGTAGTATCATTAAACCGAAATATGTGGTTTCTTCTAGGCCTTATGGCTAAATTAATAATCAATTGCTTGATAAAGAAGGTATTTTATGTTTCATACAATGCTGGGCGATGACACGCAAAGAGATTAAATAGTAATATTGTAAGTATTTTAAAATCCCTTCTTTGATCGCTAGGAGTATATTAAATTTTCCATAGACGTCCAATCTCTCACGATAAAAAAGTTAAAATATATTGAAACACCGAATCCTACTTGACCAGGCACACAACTCAAAATTTAAATTGTTCTAATAGAGAATTAATACACCTTTTCATGTTGGGAATATTCCATTGCACCAATACGGCTTAGAAGATTACTAGGGATTGCAGATCTCTTCTTGCATACCACGGTAAATTTGTGTTTTTAATTAACTCCTTTAACCATTAAACCGAATGTAAATTTGTATCTGTAATACCCATGGACTAGTTATTGAATGGCAATTTTACTACAAATATATGAATTTTGAACAACTGTCTAAATAAATGAAAAGACGATTTTAGTAGTCTTTTATCAAATTACAAGCTCAGCCTTTTCGTAATCTTCACAAAATATAAAAAGAAGGAAATATTCTTGTTATTAGATATTATATTAACATCAAATCATGTATCAGTAAGAGAGTACTCATAGTATGTCACATTCCTGCACTAAAAGATAGTCGACCCGCCAGCACCCGCCCTGTAAATAAATACCTAACGATTACTGCCTTGCACGAGGCATCTAACTGTATGTAATGGAAGTTTCACAAATAGTTTCAAAGCATAGCGTTGGGGCGCAGTGAAAGGCTGACAAAATGTTGGAAACGATGTGAGAAATTGAATGAGACATTATCCCTCGACTGGAGCTGCTTTTTTCGTGAATATTGAAAAGTATAAAGAAAGGGATAATGTATACGATTTATATCTTTCAAGTTTAACAAAATTAAGGCGGAATTCATGAAGTTCTTTGCGTGTCCTAATAGAAGATGTATTTACATAATAATTTGAGTAAGAATCTGCAAATCCAATTTCTTCGTCAGTTTTGTTTGCATTGATGAAGATTAAAAGGTCAACGGGGTTAAAAAAAGTACATTATATTAATTCGTCTTAAATCTATAGAATTAGTTTTTATCAAGTAAATTTGGAACAAATATGACCATATTTCGCGTAACTTGCAACTTTATTACAAAATAAACTATATGTATTTTTAAAATCAGTTTTATTTATATTTTACTATCTGTAATAATTTAAATAATAATTATTATTAAATGTGTTCGTAAAAATTCTTTGTACTTCAAGTCTATCACTTGTTGATAATTTATTCTTGTCTTATATTATTAATTAAAAATAATTTTATTGTTTTATTATAGGTGATTTTAAAGAAGTAATATAACTCCATATTTTTCTATGTACTACCTTAAGACAACCCACATAGAATTGATATAAGGAGGTAATAATACATGAAGCGAATACATAATTAAACATAATGCAAAGGTACACAGCGTGGGTGTATGTACAATGTAATTATGTACAGAGGAAGTTCATTAAAGAAATATAATTTTACCTTTCACTGTTTATAAAAAATTAGTAGTACATAACTTACCGTTTCACGTAACAGTCTTTGCCGAGGTTTCACGGAGATTTAAAAATCTATACCTCATTTACTCTTGATATGACTTGCCCACTGATAAACACAGGACATACAATTATACAGAATATAAATTTTACAACCTCAAGCAGACAAACACGAAATTGTTTTAGTCTAGCAAACATTGATACTTAAATAAAACTCACATTTGTGTTCGAACATCCTAGGCACTTATTCTATCTATGAATAAATGAGTTTTAACGCAGAATGTTAGGTATATAGGATTAATTATTTTGCCACTGGCACATTCACTTTTTGTTCATTAAGTTAGGTTTAGTATCAGTTTTCAGTTAATAGAAATCCGATGAACTAGAGAGGGTTGCCCCCAGCGTACGGGCGTGCTGAAATCAAATATTTTCATCGTTCTGTTACATTTCTTTCCTAGTCTATTAGTTTTTCTGTTTAACATATAAAGTGAAAATTGGTTGGGTAGCGAATAGAGGGCAAATTTTTATACTAGCGGATTCTTCTTACCTTACGTGAGTGGGTGTCTACCTCAGACTTGTAAACACCAGGAAGTATTCATTATGACGGTTTTTTTTCCAGTGCATGTTATAATTTATTAAAATCGATGTCACTTTAAAATGTTAGTTAGAATGTACATAAATAATAAACTGAGTGCTTATAGCAATTTTATAAATACGAAAAGATTTTATAGGACAAAAAAGTGTTTTTAATAACCGCTGTAAATTTGTGTTTATAATGAAAATGTTACATTTGTACTGCATCAGGAATGAAGTATAAATGTTATTTTTTGTGAAACAGGGATATGATAGAAAATTTTTGTTATTCTGCAAATCAATAAATGATTTTCGAGTAAGAGATTGTGACGATTGATGCAATGCTGACTGAATGAACGTACAATAAATCCTCCTGGCATTTTCTTTTGATCAGTACTTCCTAGAAAAGATGCAATAAAGTTATCGGATGGGAATAGATGGTCCACTGGATGGCTTCTCTGAGGGCTTATAAAAATAATTTAGTGTTATAAAAAGATTTTCTTGAAGCCTTATATTTTATTTCGAAGGAAAGCTATTGAAAACATAAGTTCTCGAAATTGAAGTTTTAATACCATGGTTTGCATAAATAAGAAATAATTACGTTAAACTAACTAAACGTGGACATCATAAGTAATTTTTATTTTGAATACGTGCTGGATGTACCTTACAGATAGATATGTTACATTTTTTCCGTTTAGCTATGCCAGGAAAGGTACTTAGATAATCTTGTAGCTTCAAACAGGAACTGTTAACCTACTTATCTCTTCTCGTTATCATTATTAATTCGCAACCACTTTAACTTTATAATAGGCTGAATTATTAGGAGTAAGCTTCAATTTCAAGACATTAATTGTAATTTAGTAACAATTTGGTATAGCTATGTAAGTTTCAGGAATAGGGGGGAAATTTATATAGAAGGTCTAACCAAAAACTAGCAAATTTGCTACAATTGATATAAATAATCTTTACTTATACTTACTGTTTTCGCCATATTAATGAATTATAAAACGCTCATTTCTCTCCACAGACGATTACGGAAATACATGCTAAACCCTAAAGGGAGATACGAGTAGGTTTCAAGTAAAAAAAATTCTTCTTCCCATTGTTTGGCTGTCTCTTTTGATGTATGAAGAAGAATACCGGAGTATCGATCATTACAAATTCAAATATAAAAAACAAGTGGCGATTATTTCCACTATTACCTTTACATTTTAAACTTAAAAATGTTAATAGCAGTTTTAAAAATAATTAACACAGACCTCAAAGAAAACACGTATACTTAATATATGTTAACAGTTGTTAGTCAAAATTAGATAGCTCATGCTATTTAGTTACAGAAGATAAATTTTGAATATTAATACATGTAAATTAAAATGTTATAAAAGTTTTAAAATAAAAAAAATGTAATGGCAGGGAAATATTCTTGAACGAAAACCCCATACCAATTGTCTCTTTAATAAACTAATAAATGTTTACAAAATCAGAAAACACATACTATTTAAAAATATGAACAATTTTATTGCAGAGATAAGGTCCTAATCACCTAATTAAACATAAACAATTAATACATTTCTTCCAGAAAAACTTCAACTGAAAAGTAGGCTGGCGGTAGTAAATCACCTCTAAAAGAATTTTCTCACCGTATGTTAAACCAGGCACATATAGTCATGTAGTAGAAGATATTGGGCCATAGGCCGCCGCGACACAATACTCTTAAATCAAACAATAAACATATAGATTTTATTTTGAAAATAACTGTATGGACGTTGAAAATTTCGCTTTTGATATTTTAACATGTTATATTTTAATTTAATTTTTTTTGTAGATACTAAACCGAACCATACATAAATTTTACACCAAAATAACATAAATAAACTAATAAAGAATTACGAAATACAATAGAAACATTAGCTTTGCATTCTAATAGTAACTAATAAGGGATGACCACAAAACTCTATTTTTATCTCGAAATAAATTGACATGTAACACAATAGGGTAATTCTGCTCTACTTAAAACAGCCACCAACGAATTAGAAATAGAACGCTAAAAATTAAAAGAAGAACAGTGATATATTTATATAGTATTAAAGTAAGTTAAACATTCGTCCCAGGAATATACTGGCCATTTTTTAATTAAATAATTTCAAGAGATTTGCATTTAATACCATTTCATTCGTAATTAAAGGATCATATAGAAAACAAAAAACCCAGATATATTGCTTTGATTTTCCCATGGTGAGGGCTTAGGATGTCTTCACAGTTTATTCAGGTTCACAATTACTTTTTTTCCCATTGTTGGGCTAAAAGCAATTAGAGTTCCATTGAGTCTCTTAAAAAGTGTATTGGCTGGTCACTTACCGAAACGTCTTAAGGTTTTGAAGAAAAAAACTAACAGAGGAGGAGCCTTACTTACCTTCTATTGTTTTTAAACGGGGGTTGGATTAGTTACCTTTGCTTGTTTATGTATCTAAAAATATAGAGAGCGCACTATATACAAACGCAGTGGTTCTTAAACTGGCGGGGTTGCGACGAAACTCTGAGGAGGCGTCAGTGTATTAGAACTATTATGGAAGTGATGAGAATTACGGATTGCAAGCAATTTTCGTAATGCTTGCCAGTCATGTTGTTTATTGTTTTAATTAATGACGCTTGCATGGTTTTTTATTCATTCAATGCAGTTTGTTGAACCCATAAAAAAAGGTTGGATTGACTCTTTGTATTTTATTGTATTAGGTCTGAAAATTGCAAAACCACTACAAAATAAAAACAGTATAATGATTATTATATCAAATATGGATACCTTATCATTGACGAAACTGTTATTATTTATCTCCGTTGCTTATTTCAAATTTGGGTTTGAGTAATGTTACCATACGGCCTACATGTTTAATATCGTATCATACTGAAAGTCATTTGACTGGAAACGGGAAAGCTTTTCAAAACAAATCTATCACTTCAATTAAGAAAATAATTTAAGGACCTTTTATGGAATTTGGTATGACGTTTTTAGGACACAGAGCAGGACATTTATTTTGGCAAATATCCTT
Source organism: Homalodisca vitripennis (assembly GCF_021130785.1). Classification (NCBI taxonomy): domain Eukaryota; kingdom Metazoa; phylum Arthropoda; class Insecta; order Hemiptera; family Cicadellidae; genus Homalodisca; species Homalodisca vitripennis. Next base: position 62,723,399 of record NC_060214.1, read on the forward strand.
GCTTGTTTTTAAAGATTATATTTAAACTGAGGTACAAATTTAAATTAATTAACGAAAGGCAGTAATAACGTTCCTTCGGATAACAATAATGTTCAAGCTGTATTTGACGTTTTTTCTTGTAAGGAACGCATTGAAAACACATTGTGTTTTCTGAAAACATTGAAACTCTACAGAGTTTCTATTAAGGTATGTATTCCCGATGTGAGTACAGCCATATAAATTCCTTCTGTAAAAGAGTAGTTTTAGAAAATCCTGTTTGCCTTTTGTTTTATATTTACTTTTCATTAATAAACGTGATAGAAAAAGCTAGTATGTAGTATGGTTAAAATGGACACCAGAGAGCTAGTTGAAAGGTAAGCAGACGATATTACTTTTAATTTCATTTTAATTAACATGTGTTTAGTTAATATATGCAATATACAAAATTTAAATATTTCGAGTTTTAACAGTTACTTTAATATTATGTTATGGTATTTAGAAATGGCTGAAAATCGTCGTAACACACAGCCGTTCACTGTCAACATCTTACAGTTTCTGGCTCTGGAATTAAATTAATCTTACGCTCAAAATTTGGCTACTTCTCCGAAATTTCACCATTTTCGGGACATTCTGCTGTGACTAAAATCAAATTTTAGGTAATTTAAAATTCACACAATTGTTTTAAAATTTCCTAAAACACATTTTTCTTTAGTAACATTACGACTAATCACATAATGAAACACTTTGTAACTAGAATATATTTATTTACTCTCATTACCAATATTTAATTATAAAATTTTTTGTTTTGAATATGTCTAAAATGGCTGTTGAAATATTAGGGAAAAGAAAAGATGTCTAAAACCTATAGAATGGTTCATGCAATAGTTTTGAGTAATGATAATTTTCTAGCTCTGATATTAGGTTCTGGGGTGTGATAGGACAGTGATTGTAACATGGATAAACCTAGTATATACAGCAATGTGTAAAATTAGCCTCTTGTGACCGTATTATCTCACATACAAAGCTCTCAACTTTTTCGAACTGGGAAATAACTCAAATTAATGCTACAGATGTGCGATCAAACGTATATAAGAACTCTCTACAATTTAGCCCCTGTTAACAAGTTATGGTTCGGAGATGTTTGTTATAGTTACCAGATTAATAAAATAGAAAAATATACACTGTTTTTAGGTCTCAATCCTTTATTGAGGCAGATCCATTAAAGCTTCCTCGAATGTGATGATTTAAAAGATCTAACTGTTCTCGAAAATATTAGAAGCTTAAGTTTAAGAGAGGCTCACGGAATAGAATACTCTCAACAAGATAGATATTCCGGAGGGAATTGAAAACAGAATCTAATCAGTAATACAAAACATTGCCATGTTTTGTCTAGTATTTAAAATTTTCCTGAGTATTTGTACTAAGCAATGTTAAATTTAAATTTATACTTAAAAATGTAGACATACCATATAAATTTTTGGAAATGGAATATTTACTATTACACGTGCTATTGAACCATAGTACTCATTCCTCTAAAAATTATTTTTGTCGTGCAAAAAATCAATAATAATTATGTGATAAAAACCATTATAAGGCTTTTTCCGCTACTGTTTTAAATTGAAGCTACTGATATAAATATATATTATAATTAATTATAGCATATAATGTAACGATTTGAAAACTAGTTATATTTTATTTTTGCTATAGTAATACAGAAATAAATAAATCAAACGCGTTATTCGTTAAAATTAAATTGTCACGGCAAAATAATACCCAATGGACATACATGTGGACAGAGTCTGTCCAAAATTTTAACTTCAGGTTTATCTTATAAGATGAACTTAAACGACTTACCAGCAAGTAATATTTTTGAAACAGCCTAACCACACCCTGTTTTTATCCCAATGCTTACAGTACACAAAGATAAGATTTTCTTTAAAACTAACATCTTATTTTCCATTGATTCTGGAACTATTGGTTTGTCAGACATTAATTTCCTACTCTAAGGACCTTAACCGTGCATATCCTTAAAGATTAGAATTGTATGCCTCTTATAATACTATCAGGTATCCTTCGGCTTTACACCCAGATTCTTATCAAATAGCAGATGCGGCCCGTAAGTCTATAATCTGTAATAGCATAGAAAAATAGTCCTGAAATTGATAGATTACCACTAAAGGATATTTTAATTACCTGCTATATTTAGAAATAAGTAAAATTTCACTTTAAACAGCAACGTTTTGAGACCCTGGAGTTTGAGAATGAAAACAATTCTTATCAGCACCAATCAACCACCCAACAAAATTCCATGATATTTCAAAAAAATAGTTCTAACAATTTCTGTAACACTTAACATATTAAGTGCTTAAGGAACCCTTATTTCACATGATCATAATTTTAACCATATAAAAACCCCTAAATGAAGAAAATCCTTTTTTAAGTTGCCTAGTTTAACTCCTGGAGTATCCCTCGCATGGCAAGTATTGGATCATTGATAATACTGGACATAATCAAGAACAATTTGAATCAACCAACAAACAAAAAACAGTAATTCATTTCCTCAAAACGATCCGAAATTCATAACCAAATTTTATCCTGGCCTTCAAAAATTAAACTAAATAATGTGGAAAGCATTTAACCTACTTCAAAAATTATCTAGAAATTAAACATTTATTTTTCTAAATCTCCAAGTTTTGTGTTTAAAAAGCCAACAAATATTAAAACAGATGTATATTCAATGAAGGATTAAGGACTGTAGTGTAGTGGTAGTATACTCCCCGGCAAGTGAGAGATCCTGGTTCGAGTCCCGACAAAGCAAGTACTTTGTTGTGATTCAATATGGACTGATAAATAAAATTAGGTTATTGCCATTTATACAAATCTTCCCCCCCCCCCCACCCCCCCCCCCCCCCACCCCCCCCCCCCCCCACCCCCCCCCCCCCCCACCCCCCCCCCCCCCCACCCCCCCCCCCCCCCACCCCCCATTACAGATATTTCTATACACATGAGATGGGAGATATATAAAGAGAATTTGTAAGTATGAGAAAGGGATTATTACTGATTTTGCATTGATGCTGATTTCAATATTCCTGTGAAATATCGTGTTGTTATGAGAATGGTGAAGTTGTAGGGAAAATTTTATAAAAATGTTTTATAAAATGTGAACAAAGAAGTGTTTTAATGAAAGATGTTTTCGAATTGAATTTGAATGGCAGTTTCTTGATATAAAGTTAGAAATTATCTATACTAGCTATCAATTAATTCCCGAACGACGGCTAAATATGTGATTGCTAAAACTATTGTTGCTAAGTCGCTGCACACGAAAACTTAAATTGTAACACATATTCACTCAGACCCCAGGAACAGACACCAAGGAAATAAAAAAACAAGGAGACAGTAGGAAAAGTTTTAATAGGAATCATAGGTACAATAGCATATCAAACTAAAGGTCTCTATATAACATATATAGACAGTAAATTTTATCTACTTACTTGCTTAGTTATTACAATAATTGTACCGAGCTTTGGAAGATTGATTTGTTTATGGGCTTAGGGATTTCTGCAAATTTAGATCTATATTGAACATTCTCAAGAACCCAAATTAACTTGCTAAAGCCCTTAGGCTGTCCCTAAGTTTAGAAAGATATAAAGACAAGGCTAATAATGTTTCATAGGAGGCTAAAGTAATTAACTTCATATAAATCAAAGAGAAGGAGTGTTACATTGTATACTTCCAATCTCAACATTGAGATTATTCAAGACATACATACGCACGACTACCATGGTTTTATCGCTATTCATATGATATTTGTTAAAATATCAGTAATAGATATTTACTTCTTGGATTTAGAGCTTTTTCATATTAATTTATATATCTATCTGTTACTCGTAGGTCCGTAAAGGATAACTTTGTCCAAAGCATTTTTGATGTGATGATGATGGTCCTCTATGAATATATTTTAAACGTAAGTAGGCATTACGATCAGATACACTTTATTTTAACTTTTCAGATCACAGGTTTGGGATACTTACTCTTTTAAAAATTCCAGTTTTATCGTTGTTTTGGATCATTTCTGTTTCAAACTATTATATGGTCCCGGTAACTGACAAACTGAAATTTTCCTCGTTTGCCCCTCAACAAGAAAATATAAAACTTACGTCCAAAAAAATACCACTTAAAACATCAACTTTGATTGAGCTTATTGTAATCTTCGGATCTGGTATAAGGCTGATTTTCAGCAACATATATGATGTTTGCCTCGTATGGTACCGACGAAGTATACATACATGGCTGTAGTGAGTGGGTCTGTAGATCTAAGAAAATATATACTCCTGTCAAAAAACGTCTGCCTTTCGGCCCTAAGATAATTTCAGTGAGCCATGACTTTCCAAATTTTTGTAATCTTTATTCTGGTAAATATAATATATGTCACTCCAAATTTAGAGACTGAGGTGGGATGTTTCACAACCTTTAAAGGACCAAGTGGCCGTAGCCCGGATGAATTTTTCGAAATAAGAATAGGCCTATATTGATTGTACGGAACCGTAACTGTGTGTGTATGTAAAATTGTGTCATTAGCAATCCGTTTGTCTAGATTTAAACGCCTACAAAACAACAACAAAACCACAATAAAATAAACCTATCGGCATTTATTAAATTAGGTTGAGTTAAAAAAACCCTGTTTGGAGTAATATACATTGTATTATCTGGTTTTTGTGTCTATTATTTTAAGCTCTTCAATAAATTGGATAAATGTTGTTTTAAATATTAACTTAGTAGTTCCGTTATGGCATTTTGCCTTGGTTGCTTTTTTAAACCTGTAGGACATGAGTAGTACCTTCACGTTGGACTTTACCTTTCCAAACGTCTATAAGAACCTAGATAGTTATTTAAATAATTAAATTAATTCGTTCTCAAATAACTCTCAGATATTACCCACTGCACTTAGTCTATAATCTCCTTGAGGTTTAAAAATTATTGATACTATCGCATCTAATTAACAATTAATTCGTTATTTGTAAGCTGTTTCAATTTGATATGACATTTCCAAGGCCTCGGCTATACAAACATTTTTGAGATTTTATATGTGGTGATTATATCTGTTCCTAAGGAGTATCCTTGAATAAATTAACGAATGACCATTGAGCGCATGTGAATGAGCCTAATGGTAATGTTTTATGGAACGCATGAAAACAATCCTCTTGAGCGCACCAAAGGGGACATCCATCCTTGGGACCCGAAAGAGTAGTATTGATTTTTTAAAACAAATCAAGAGAAATTGTGATAAACATCTTTCAATTTAAATGCAATGTGGTAAAACTGCAAATCTTTATCACTTGCTATAAATGATCAGCATCCTCTGAAAAATTTGTACAACCTCCCTAATAATCATGATTGTATCTAAAATTTAATTTTGCAAAGTAACAATGTTTTGAGCCCCTGAAATTCGGTTTGTAATTTATCATGTCAGTAAACATATATTTAGAAAAAGTTTATAAATTATTGTAATGCTTCTCCTAATAGATGTGACCGATAAGAGCAAGGGAAATATTTCCAGTCGTTTCCAATAGTATTGCAACATTTCAGGAAAAAATGAAGGTAGATATTATGATGTGGATCTTTATTACCAAAATTGATTAACATCAGATCGTTTTAAGAGATAATTTTTAAATGTTTTGAACCGTTATTCAGGTCTCCTGATTATAGGAGTCAGGAATAATTATGTAACCGCTCTTAACCAGAGCTCTTTTCCTTCGGTATAGTCAATTGTATACTGCCGTTGGATTAAAATCCTAAAATATAATAATTAAGTACCCCCACCACTCTACTAACAGAAAACGTACACTTTGTGTTAAAAATTAAGACATATTTATGTTAACGGAACTACCTCTGTTAGAGGTTACAGAGTGAGCCTTATGGTCCTATGGAAACAGATGACCCTGTCAAAAGGCCTGAATGTATAGTTCGGGGCCGAGTTTAACAACTGATCATTATTAGAAAATGTTAAAATATTTTGCGCAATACTTAAATCATCACATTTTTCACCGATACTAACGATATTTCGTCCGCCGAAAATAAGTTTTCATACATGTACACTACTTGTTAGGCACTAATTATTATTCAGGATTAATATGTACGATGTATGAAGTTTAAATAAATAATCTTCGTTCGTTTTAAATAAATAAGGAGGTTAACAAACCAACATTTTAAAATAAGTATTTAATTCTTTTTCTTAAAGATTATAGATTTGTGGGGCTCTTTTTTCAGTTATAAAATTGTATATTCAAAAATTTGTTTGTCTAAAAAAAAAAAAAAAGGAAAAAATATACCCTATAAAAATTCTATATAGGTGGGTGTCACAATATATCAGACAACTGGTTTATTAACACAGCAATGCAAAATGTTATTATTCACCTGATCAACGTAGTAAGAGAAATATAATATTACACAAAGGTTTAAAAATGGTATTGAAATTAAATCTACTACATAATTTTTTGGATATTATCAGTCTAAACGCAGAATATTGACATTATTGCTTATAGGGCAAATTGGCTCCATTATAAGAGTGTATGTATAATTTTACATTAGAAAGGACATGGCCGTAATCAATAAATTTCTAAGTTTTACACTTATCATTCCAGTTTGTCGTCTTATACATAAATAATAAGCAAGCATACGAGTAAATAACATTTTTACTACTCACCAAGGTAAAACAAATTGATGCGACTACTTTATACACATATAGAAGCAAGACACTCACGTGTATTCGCAGAAAGGGTTAGTTCTTAATTCTCTTGTAAGCTACAATTGTCTTAATGGTACAAACTTCTATCTGGCCTTGTCGTTCTTTATAACAAAATCAATTTAAAATTGTAACATCATGTTTTTAAAAGGTCCAACATGTGTATAGTCTATGATTTGGTTTATTATTTATTTATTTATTTAGAGGTTAATGTTACACCTGAATTGATTAGGTTTAAAAACCGAAAACACGCTGTAATGTAAATAAAAAGTGTTTAATTTAAAGAGGGGTTTAGTTTATTTTCAATTACATTAATCAATACCAAATTTAGTTGTATTCTTTATAGCACTTATTAAAATATTTTTTCATTTAAGGGGAATGTTATTTATTGGTTTAATGGGTTCAAAAAGGCCCGTTTATACCTGAGTGACATATAGCTCTTAGTAGTGAAAATATTGTATTCCAATATCAACCATATTTGGATTATATTTGTATGTTATATCAACATAAGTTTACCATTCTTACAGAATTAAACCAATAAGTGTGTTACAAAATTATTATTTTGTTTGTAGTGTTTTATAAATCAAATTTTTAATTAAATAACTACGAATACACATTAAAAATTCAAGACATAAGACATACAATTACATTTACAATATTATGTACTAAATATATTTTGTTAATTTTTTAAACCCCAATAACCTATATGTTGGGTAAGTATTAAGTTTATAGAGTGGTTATTGACTATGACCAATTTTTAAGATTTTTCTAATAGAGTCTAGTTTTCTAATTTAAAGGCAATTTTAAATAAAAACCATGTTTCAAGTAAACCCATACTGCTGTTGCATATACAATGTAGGAGCCCACATAAGAGATTTCTTATGTTATATGTTATTTTTCAATAAATAATCAAATTCAAATCATTAATAACTCTAATACGTAAGATAGGTGAACAAATTTATTCACATTTTTTATTATTAAAAAACTTTGGCCTTATGCCATTTATCATTTATGGTATTAATTCAAATGTAAACTGGACAAGAATACCTGGAGGTTTTACTGGTAGTCAAGCAAACATCGATTTGGAATCTTTAAAGTTAAAAAAACAATGTTGACATCACATTATTTTAATCAATTCAATGTATTGTAATAATGAACATATTTTCATAAAACAACAACGTGTAATTGTCATCCGATAAGTGGTCCTGCAATATTAATATTATTTTAATCGATTAAACCCGGTTTTCGCTGGAATAAATACAGCAGATACCTAGCTCAACTAACAAAGAGGATGTTAAAAGCTGTTCCTCCATTCATATAAAACTTTAATCACGTGGATACCAAGAAATTTTTTTTCTTTCACCGAGGATGCTCAAGATTTCCAATAAGAGGCAACTCCTTTGAACCGTAATGTTTCCAAATTGATGTCTTATGTTTTCCCATTTCGTTAATGTTTCATTGATTAAGTCAAAATGGGATTTAAAAAGCAATTAATATTACACATACCGTGTTTATAATTAATTTAAAACTTAAATTTACAACCACTACTTATTTAAAAACTTGATATTGTAATCACATAATTTAAAACCTTAAATATTTAAAATTCTACATGAGTAAAATCAATAAATATTAAACAGATCTTTCATGATGTAACCCTTTTAGAAATTGCCACTTGCTTACAACATGAAAAAGGTAGTTTTATTTTGTAAGGTACTGGTAGAAGTTAAAAATCTTTCCTTTAAAAAAGTCCCCTCGTATTAGGCTATTATAATTCTTAGAATTTTTTTATCCTCTTACATTTGCGGCGTATACAGTAGATTTAAGCCTATCTGGAAAATAATATCTGTATGATGACACGATGTATTTATTAAAGAATGGCCCTTGTCGCTTTCCTCTATTTTATCAGGCATTGTATATTTAATTGGAGATAAATAAAATATAACATTACAATAATTACAAATCATCAAAAAAAGTTACGTTTTTTTTTAATATCCTGTATCATTATGATTTCCTATAAAGCTTTAAAATTGTAGTAAGGAGATAAAAAACGAGGAATTATTGTTTCTATATAGTTGTAGTTATTGATAAGATTACAATAACTTGTTAACGGTTATCAATTACGCTTTATATTTATTATTGTCTCAATATGTATCTCTAAACTTGTAATTAATAATGTTGTTTAATATTAATTCGGATGAGTTTTATTATTATTATGTTAGTTTTTAGGACTTCAAAAATGTATTTTAAACTAAGTTCTATCGAAGTTCAGCTTTAAAGTTTACTGTCTTGTTAAATTATATTATAGTTTTCTTATGAAGGATTGGCATTATTTTATATTGGGGTTGTTTACAACAAAATTATCTATACAATTGCCTCCAAAGAGTTCTTTTATTAATTTTAATCAGTATACCTGTGTTTAGCATAACTCACGGCACAGTACAACTATTACCATAAGTTTATAAAACTACGTAAAACTTTTTAATGTATTCAATGAAATTAGTTAAGGACGATTTACATCTCTTTATTTATATTTTATCTCTTTTTTCCTTACTAATTTAACAACAACTAATTTTTGCAAAACCTTCCGATATCCCAAATAATTTAGAAATTAGGCACATGAGTATGCCTGAGCAGAGTTAACGTAGGAAATAAACTATCTACTGATTAATTATAATATATGATGATTAATATATATATCATATCATATATAATACAAATAGTATATATCATATAACTATCCTACTGTGGTTAAAAAATGGGTTTTCCACTATAAATAAGAAACCTCACATTATATTTTGCGGCTTTCAGCTATTGTTCTTTATACAGAAGATGAAATTTCGAGACGCTCATTCCGTGGCGGCCTTACATAGAAAATCTAAAAGAAACTAAACAATTGGTGTTCAAGACACACGTCGGATTATTCACCATGGGTTTTAAAATCAAACTGACAGCCGTCTAGAATGAATCGAATTTAAGTATTTAAGTTTACTCCCCTATGGTCCCTACAATTATATCAAATTATTTTACCCATATGTGTTTTAGTGTCTCTTTTTGTGAACAGGACAAAAAATATTTTCTCAATAATGTTGCAACAACTCTACTTGGCCTGAAATGAGCATGTATAACAATTGCATATTCAGGAAAGTATTGCTTGAACAAGCCCATATGTAAATCCATTAGGGACAGTGATTATTTTGAGGAGATAGACGGATTAAATTATCTCAGTATTATCTCATACATGATTGGCACACTTCTTGGTAGTAATATAGAGCAATAGCAGAGTTAATGCCAATTGGTTTCGCGGCCCAAAATATTCTGTAATTGGTAATGAAAGCAATTTCATTTATATAAATAGTTTGCAAATCTAGTTCCACACACCTGCTCGAGATCGAGTACATATCGTTCCCAATATTAATGACATTGACTCCGATAATTACAGTATTCACACAGGGCGATACAGTGACTCTTTGCGAAGTGCTTCTGTGGTTTATAAGCCACAATATTCCCGCACCCCATAACGTAAGATGTTTTTGCGAAATGTAATGCGGTGAATAGTTTATTCCGTTCCAGTCTATTATTACTCAGGTAAAAACTATTTTTTATATAAGGTAAATATGAATAGGTATATTATGTATATATTATATTTTAAATAATAGGAACAACTGGACATTAGTCCATGACAATCATCTTTAGTACAAAAGTAATGATTGTATAATTATAAAACTTACTTGTTTATAATTATCTGGTGATTACATTGATTTATATTGGCAAAATGGTCTTGTCAATACTTATCAATCTTATATATTACTATATATATATAAATATATATTATATAATATAGACAAGATATATCATATATATAAATATTATAATCATATATAATAATTCTTAAAACATATACACTAGTTGCCAATCCTACATATGTAAGAAATAGGTATTCCAAAAACTTTTGGCCATATCGAGCTAAAGATATTTTATTGTTTTATTATCCAGAGCCCCTAGATTTTTACTTCTATTATATTGGCAAATCATAAAGGTCAGCACGCATTCAAAAATTTAAATCAATCCCCGGACAACACTTGTATAAAAAAACTGAATTAATAGGGCAAAAAAAGTTAAATTAACAACAGAAAGTAATTTTTGCTCTAGATTTATAACCTCCGATATATTTACTACCAAAATTTCTACACCGAGACTTATAAATACAAAATAAACCCTTATAATTTAAAAAAACTACTTTTTTTGCTCTACATATCATCATCGGAAACCTAAAGAATATATTTTCAAAACAACCTAGGTCCATCTTTAGAATACCGTCAAAATCATAAGATTAAGGCTAGTCCAAAACCAAATCTTAAAAACAAAAATCAGGGTGGAATCAAATATTTAAACCCCTTTCAAAAACCACGTTTAATGGTTACTAATGCGTCATAAGTTATTTCCCCTGGTCTAAATATTAGCCGTAACATAAGGCAATAAAACGTATTCAATTAATTGAAATGGAAACCAATTGATTGTTATTCAATGAGTAATATAATATATCAAGCTAAAATTAAGTAAATTTTTTGTAATAAGCTATATGTTTAGCCAAACCTCTAACCCTGCTTCGTTAACCTAGGAATGACAGGTCACCGTTACATGTATTGTTTATGGAGATAAACCAAGCCCGGTCGCCTGTAACAATTTCTAGGGAAACATAATCAGGACAAAATTGAAAAACTGTTATAATTATCACAGGCCCTCCCATAGTGTTTTCTCATTGCATTCCAAACGAAAAATATAAATAGGTTATAATTTATGAGAAGGAAGCGGTAAACTGCTGCATCCAACTTATATTTTTTAATTTCAATTTGTCCTTTAGGTTTTGCACATGTCGTTAAATTTAAAAAATAATATTATTGGAACTTTTGGCCTATTTATTAATTTTTATGGGTATTAGTTACTCATTTAGTATTTCTGATGAAAGTCATCAAAGTGTGTGGTATTTTTTCACTGATTATTAACTCTACTATTTTTCAGTTCTTTTTTTCTTGTTACTGTATTTAGTTAGTTTATTAATTTAAGTTTTCTTAATATATTTATACAATATCTATTGCTACAATCTGTAAGAATGTAACGCTAAAAGATCATACGAAAAATTCATAAAGAGTTTTACCAAATATTATGGGAGGTTTTTATTTTTATTTTTTGGCAAAGAGAATAAATACAACACGTCGACAACACACACACACACACCACACCACACACACACACAACACATTTATATATATATATATACTATAATGAATAAATCAACTTCATAGATGAGTTTTCAACGTAAATGTCTAAAGCACTTGTTTCATAATCGGGAATTTTAATGGACATTTATGTAGAAAATTTTTGAGGCTGAAAAATAATTTTTTATTAAGATAACGAAACTGATAAAAGATGTGATTCAATTAAATATTGCGCAGCATACTCAAACTTATACAAATTAACTTTGTTTACACTTTTGCGTTTGCAAGTTACATTATCTTAATAATGTTATCCGTATAAAACATTAAAATAATACCGTTATTGTTTTAATATATTGGTTAATACCATTTTATTGTTCTTTATAGAATCTTAGAAACGGATATCAGTATCAACTGCATTGTTTTTTTTCATAGGATGTTAAAGATAAAAGTCACACAGTAAATAGGTGTTTTAATAGAACAAGAAATTGAACAGGGTGTACTCTTTTAAACTCGCTTGGAAATAGGCTAACGTAACTTTATTGTAGCTCGACATCTCGGGGAGCGTTACTCTTTATATATGCCCGTAACATCTTACATTGGCATCTCTGAGGATTTGCTGTAAATAGCACTCATTCAACATAAGCAGAAAACCTATATTGTTCTCGTTTACATATATGTAATCTTGCTTGGTTATTTGTAAGTTAGCAATCAGGAGGACTATATTTTAAAACAAATTTAGGAATAAAATGGTGGCTCGAGAAAAAGTTGTAAATTTTTCCCGCTTCTTAACTAGTCCAATTGTATGGGTATAATGGATTTTTTTATTATATTAATGTTTATGTTTAGATCGACTAGGGATGCAGAAACAGCCATCAGTTTTGTCTATCTAGTAGCAGCATTTTTAATTCTAGTACGTAGATACCTATCAAAAACTAAAATGTTGAAGGAAAGGATAATGTGAATTTTCACAAATATATTCCTATTAGTATATACATATAAAAGTATGAATTGACGTTACGATAATTATAATCCACTTCCTTACTCAGTTTTGTAAACAAATAATACAAACAAAATACAGCAGAGTTCCCATTTTTCCCTGGAGCCAGTGGACGATGCTATTTAGTGATACTAGCGTATTGTCTTTATAAGCGACATTGATTCGATTTAATACCGCATCTCTGGATTGCGAAGTTGGTTCAGTGTATTCAATAATCATATAGCAGTAAGAATCACAAATATTACTTGTGATCTGGGACGTTGAAGATTTTTTTTACTTTCTATACCCCTTTATTTTTACCATAATTTTTTTAAGTTGTAAATAGTATTAATGGGGGGGGGGGGGGGGGGGGGGTTGATTGTGTGAACATATTTTGGAAGGATTTTTTTTAGTATTTTGAGGAAGACCAGTTGAGTACACTGACACTCCCTAAAACATTATTGTCCATAACGGGCTAGACACATGACAATGGAAAAGAAAAGTTTTAAAAAAACTTATCAAACCCTATAAAATTATATTAAGTTAGTAATGCCTTTAATATCCAAGAATATCTCGCAAGCTAGGTAGGCTAATCGTTAATGCTAAGTGCAATTTACGCTTGAGATAAATTCAGTCACATTACTGGATTATATGAATTGTTCCAACTCTCAAAATTATATTAAATAATTTATTATGTATTTATTTCTCAAAAGAAAGCAACTTTGCTTGTAATTACCTTATCGGAGTCTCCTGACAGTCGATGGTTTTGCTGACGGGCTTATGATTAAAACGACTTACACAAACAGCACTTCAGTTAAATCAGGAGAGTAGAGAGTTAAGAAAGGTAAACCTATATGGTTACAAAAACTCAAAATAAATTCTTAGATATAATAAAATTTTTACAATTTCCTTGGATAAATTTACAAAGGGAAGGAAGCGTTTGGCTAAGAACTAGTGTGATATAGACGAGAATATTTCTTGAGATAATTTTACGGGCATGGTTAAGCTACGTGATGATACAATTGTGTTCGCCGTTTTTAAAATCCTTATAATCAATTTTCCCAAAGTTTTGTTTTACAGCATAATTAATATATTCTGGCAATAATATATTTCCCCATAATTGTTACCACATCTAAGAACAATTTTTTTCACATGTATTAACAGCCATAAAAACTACGTAAAGGCACTTATTAGTTGAGTTAAACACCAATACGTTATATTTCAGAAAACATTTCAAAATAATAATACATAATGCATAACCTTCAACTTCCTATCAAGTTCATAACTCCTAAAAAAAAACATTTTTTTCCTTCTCTTGGGAACATAGGCAAGCGTCATTCATCATAATTCTTGTGTGATAAACGGACTTTTTAAAAATATTGATTTTTTCTTCAAATAGTTTATTTATTTGTTTGTTTTGGTGTCTGTGCAATTTTTATAAAAGTTTAACCATGACCGACTTCGGATGGATCACATCTTTGCATTTAAATACTTTTAATTACGGACGGGAATGTTTACTTTTTTATGACGTTAAAACGTATAGTAGGTTTTATGATTTACATTTACATTATATTATTTTGTTATTTATACTAATGAAAAAAAATTGTGATTATATTTAATATTACATGAAATATTATTACCCTAACGTTCAGCTGAAATCCCTCAGAGAAATATATAATTACTATCTCCCCTCAAGTAACATTAGTTTTTTCAACACTCAGCCAATCAAAGCTAAAATCTAATTAAGTAAAAGCAATGTTCACACAATTAACCATTTATAAACAATGGTATACAACAAATGCGTTGGTTACTCATAACTCGTACTTTTTAAAACAAGGTATTACTAATACATATTTCATACGATAAACCTCATCAGTAGGTACCATTGATCAAGAAAAATTATTCAATAGTTTAAAAATGTTTGTTCTTAAATGTGATAACTTTCAGATTGGGTGTAACTTCATATGTTATCTCTTACAAATTTAAATTAATTTGTAAGCCATGTGCCTCACTACAGTGTTGCCTCTGTCTTTTTTATGTTTTATATGCAAATAACTGTGCCCTGTCATCCTTGATATAATATATAAACATTTATATTGTTGAGCCAATGTAATCTTTAGGGAGATAACTTGCATTGAATTTTGGATAAACAATAATTTTTTATTCACAAGATAACTATTCAAATTATACCTGTTAAAGATTTTTGTGTAGAGCTACTTTTTAAATGCTTTTGACGTAAACGCAACACGTTGCATACTAAACACTTGGGGTTTATTTTAAGTATGTAATCCAACTGTTAACCTTTTCTTGTTCTTTTGCTTTGGTAGTTTTAGATGTACTAATAACATCTTTCAAATCTGGTTGATTGTCTGTCTTGTTTATGGAATGGTATTTGAAGATCAATGGATGTTGCAGAGCTGTCCAATAACTGTATCTACTCAAGGAATATTGTTAATTTGATATAGTGAGTCCTTGGTTTTATTTTGTTAACAACTTTCTAGCACTTACTTGTTTCTGATAAAATTTTTCTATAAGGTTTACATGGTGTAACTCCTTCTTAAGAAATCGCTGATTATGATTATAAATGTGTACATATATTTGATTCTCTAAGTAATTATTTTTAATTGTGTGATTAATGTTGAGCTCTTTTTTGCTATATATATCATACAGTGAGTCCATTTGGCATTAATCCACACTTGGAAATTAAAACCTCTCCTGGACTTGCAGTTTCCCTCATTAAGTATACCACACAGAAGCCGTTGGCGTGAGTAGCTACTGTAATCCTAACTAATTTGAGGATAGATATTAGTATGAATTATATGCTGAGTGTTTGGAACTGAGGTTTTTAAGGTGTTCACTGATAGCTGTAAGAGCTCTTTGAACTAACTTCAGACTAGTAATAAATGTTTTTAATTAGTGTAATAAACAAATATGACAGATAATTTGTTATGTTTTTTTTTTGTAAATTATTAAGAAAATACGCATTAAATAAAAAATAATAATAGGTATAGTAATTTACGGTAAACTACCATGAGCAATACGTTTCAAGTACAAAAAACTAAAAATATACATATGTTGATGGGTTAATATTATTTACCTCCGACAAGCTAGATATTAAAAAAGAATTAAGCATAATAAGCGTTATTGAAAGAGAAGTTAGCCTTTTAGGACAGAAATAATTTTAGTATGCTGTCCCAACTGGCCCAAAAATGAAGTAAAAAGTATTAAAAAGGCACTGTATGTAAATTAATGTAAAATATACTTACAATATTTAGTTCAGAATTTTAATAAAAACACGTGTCATTAAAAACACAAAGAGATGAAATGAAATGAAATATTTCTTTATTTGAGGCGACGAAATTAGGGCCTCATGGCCCTTTCTTACATTAACCTCATACAGTAGCTTATAAACAAATATTCTTATTTTTTAAATAATAAAAAACTAAATATTTTGCTGTAAACATTTTAAATAAGAATAACGAAAAAGTACAACTTTATTGAAGAATATAAACCTAAAAAATATATAATGATTATAAAAGGTATATATACTTATTTTAAACACATACTCAGGCAAAAATAATAACATATACGTTTATATAATGAATATTACAAACACACTACCCTAACACACACAACTACTCATGCCAGTGCAAACCGCAGCGAAAGAGACCTATGCCGACCCCGCCCCAAACCATCTGCCCCAGATAGTGCTTCCCTCAGCGACGCCACGAACCGCGGACGACTCTCTAATGATGTTATGGTACGAGGAAGGGAATTCCACTGACGACATGCCGTTACTACAAAAGAAAGTGTCATATTACGTAGTTTCTGTGCAACAATCATGCGGAGCACAGACGAACCAGAGCGAGTTCTATCCACACCACTTTGAGAGACAAATTGGAAAATCGTTTAAAAAATAATTTGGAAAGCCAGAATTTAAAACTTAATGGATCAATATTATCTTATTTATTTTTATTGATCTGAGGTCATTTAACTTCAAGATCTTTGAATTAATATTAATAGGGCGTTATATGCTCATCCCTCCTGAGATCAAATGCATATCTCATACAATAATTTAGGGTTCTCTGGGAGTTTTTCGCCAAAGCCACAGTCATGTCGTTCATCACACTATTACAGTAAGAAAACGAGGCAGTATGAGTACTTTAACCAACAACAGTTTTATGTGAAGCGGCAAAAACCTCAGTTTTTTTCAGGGAATGTATTGATGCAAAAACTTTCTTACAAGTCTCTGTCACTGCATCAGTCCAGCTAAGAGTACAATTTATTGTCAGTCCTAAGTTCTTAACTTTATCGTAATAAGGTAGTACGGTTCCATTCACAGTAACGTTACGTATAGTTGTAAAATCAATCAAAGATCGAGAGCGGGTAATGAGAAATCACAATTTGATTTAGTTTTTTCGTGGTTTAGTTTAAGTCCATATTTACAAGTCCAGTCCAGTACATTTTTTATATCAGAGTTGATCATGGCAATGCCAACATCGATTTGGTGTGTGTTAACGTGGACATATATCTGGAGGTCATCAGCATAAATGTGGGACTTGCAGTGTACCAGTGACCGTGCTCTAAGTCATTAACGTACAATACAAACAAGAGAGGACCAAGTATGGAACCCTGAGGAAACACCACACCCAACACTCAGCCAGTCGGATGTTACGTCACCTACCTGTACACACTGCCTTCTGCCAGACAGATAAGACCTTAGCCATTTCAGGACATTTTCTGAAAAAACCAATGATTCTCAATTTTGCCAATAGTAGTCTGTAGTTTAAACAATCAAAAGCCTTTGAGAAATCAATGAGTGTCAGTATTGTGCTTTAGTTTTTGGTCCATTGTGGATCGTATATCGTCAGTGATTCTCAGTAAAAGCAGTTTCAGTACTATGTCCTGGTCGAAATCCTGATTGTAAATCATTTAGAATGTTATTTCGTGTTAAGTAATCAGTAATCTGGCAGTGCACAAATTTTTCGATGGCCTTTGGATAGAGCAGGCAGAATACTAATGGGTCTGAAGTCTTGGCAAGATGTTGGAACTGAGGTCTTGTTCAATGGGCGGACAATAGCAGACTTCCAAAGTGAAGGGAAAAATACCTTGTCTCAGTGACATGTTGAAAATGTATGTGATTATTGGGAGAGTTGCAAAAAGAATGTTTTTTATTAATTGGTATTTTAATGCCGTCAGACCCTTCAGCATTACTGCCAATACGGCGAATTGACATTCGACGGCGTTTGAAAGTAAATTTTTCTTTGTTTGTGCCGATTGATAGGTATATTTAGAAGTTCATTTACATAAATCAGAAACTTGGTTTGTATTAACAGTCTGACAACAAGCAACAAAATAGTTATTAAGATCATTTAAGGGTAATTGGATCAGAGGAGAAGCGCGGTCTTTGCCCAAACCAAGTTTAATAACATTGCGCCACAAATCACTAGATGTCTGTTTCTTTTCAAACAGTTTACCGTGTGTATCTCAGTCTGAAATTTCGTAGAAGTTGTTTGACTCTATTCATATTTTGTCAATATTGAACCATTAAAACGGGGTCACGAGCTCGTCGAGCTCTCCTATACAGTGAATCACGTTGAGCCTTCAAGCTAAGAATTTCACACGTGATCAAAGGCACTGGGCGCCGCTTCGTATAGATACGTTTGGTAACAATTGGTGCATTTTTATCGTATAATCGCAGAATGGTGGTGTTAAATGATTCAACCATGTCATCGACAGATTGCAATGTCTGTAGATTCTGCCATGGGGACGAATAAACATCATACATAAAAGAGGCTTCGTCCATTTTTTTTTAAATCTCTGTATTTAACAAATTTTATTTTTGGCTTTGGAACTTTGACCTTGATAACACAGTACACAAGATCGTGACGTGAAAACGGCTGGAATTGGAAGCTGCCCTAGATGCGTCAGGTCAGAGGGGTTAGTGACAACTAGAAGGTCCAGAAGGTGTCTGACTCGGCAGTGTGATGTGTCGGGCCTAGTGGCAGTATAGTCTTGTTAGTAGAGTCGAACATTTGTTATAAGTTGCCTAGTATTATAATCTGTCTTTTTTAGTAAGTTTGTGTTAAAATCGCTCATGATCAAGACTCGACTGTAGCCGGGCAAGTGGTGTAAGGAGAGAATTTTCAAAGTCTATCAGATGGACCTATTCTGGGAGGGCCGATAGCACCACACCGATCAATAGAACATCTGATACAGATAATCAAATTTCAATGAACATGAAACTCAGGCCTGGCCGAGTATTCAGAGGGAGATGCGGACAAAAGCCTACACCTCAGACCCTCTCTGACATAAACCGCAACACCGCCACCAATCTTTAGAATTCTGTCATTTCTCAGTAGCACATAGCCAGAGAGGGCCACCTCACTTGACGAAACACTCGGCTTAAGCCATGATTCTGATACGCCAATAATGTCAAATGTTTGAGGTAGAAAAATTTCTCTGATTTCGTCTATATGTCCAGGCAGTGATTGAGCGTTAATATGAGCAGCTTTAAAGAGTTTGTGTGATAAGGAGACAGTGTTGAGGACAGGAGTTGAGCTGTGGAGATCACGTTTTAAAGGAAGGGAAGAGAGGGCCGGCCCAGGACATTTATGGATCCACTAAAATGGATCCGCTGGTAGCAGTGGCGGGACACGGCCGACCAGGCAACCGCACACATAGCGGAGCTCCTGTACACGCACACCCTCACACATACATTCATACAACATATCATAAAAAACCAGATTCAGAAATAGATATATACAAAGGAAAAAACAAAACAATTTTATGGTAACTAACGATCATACCTATGATCTATAGCACTTTAAAGCTCTAAGCTCATTAGTGTAGAAAAAATATAGTTTAAAAATTTCCAGGGGATCGAGATGATTAAGTAAATTAATAATATTTCATAATTTAGGACAGTGATATAATCAATGCACTATAAGTATATAGTAAAAATAAATTTATAAATAAAATTAAGTATAAATAAACAGTAAATTTAGTATTTAGCTATCATGACATATAATTTTAAATATAAGATTAATACCAAATATGTATCTGTAACAATATTAAATTGGCATTACATTATTAATAAAATTGTATAAGTTAGGACAGTGATGTAATCAATGCACTATAAGTATATAGTAAAAATAAATTTAGAAATAAAATTAAGTATAAATAAACAGTAAATTTAGTATTTGCTTATCCTGACATACAATTTAAAATACAAAGATTAAGACAAAATATGGATATGTAACATTATTAGAGATAAAAATATCAAGGAATACATGTCTCATGTACATATTAAAATTAATATTTAATTAGATTAAAGGCAGTAACGGTGAGTTTTGTATTTTTTATGAATTTTTTTTGATTTGAGTCTAATTTGTTTTTATTATTACTTTACTTTTACTACAGATATGTCGATCTGATGATGTGTTAAAAAAATTAAATTCTGAAATTATTGGAGTGTTTCATTCATAAAATAAACCAACACTCAATATGATTAGTATTATTTTTTTTTAACCTGCTGATTCACAAGTTTACCGATGTTTATACAAATTTAAAATAATATTTCAAATATATAGCTTAATAAATAATACGTTTAAATTACAGTTATTATTAATAACCTAATAATGCAAAAATATCTGTAAAAAATGTTTGTAAGAATATTTACATTTTATTCATATACAGTCCTTTTAATACTTTTTTACTTCGTTTTTGGCCAATTGGGGACAGCATACTAAAATTATTTCTCGAAAAATCCTGTATCCTTCAAAATTCTTCCATCGTCAAAAAAAACTTCTAACAAAGAATTAGTATGAAACCTTTGAGAGGTAAACATGATTTTCTGCAATATTCGTTCTCGTTTTAGAAATAAATTTTATATAATTTGTAATAAATGTAAATAACATCTGTTTTATACATCGTCAAGACTTTTAAAACTAAAAAGAAAGAGAAAAAGATACAATAAACAGTGATACAATAGTTTTAGGCTATTTTCTACCATGTATAAGAATATGGAGTAAAATGCTATTGGATAAATGTGTGTTGCCTTACCAAGAGTGCCACGTATCATATATATATATATATATATATATATATATATATATATATATATTATTGGTTAATTTAATACTGTGTACTTGCATTTGCTCTCTTTATAATCGGGTTAGAAGAACGTTTATTAATATATAATTCTATTAAAGCTATCTTTAAATACTTAAATATTTACGACAAATTTTTAAGTGGGAATATAATATACAGTAACATTGAAAATATTATAAACTTTAATACTGAAAAATAGTTCCTTGTATATTAAATTACTTTACACTAAAATCTTAATTGTAGTATCGTATTTACATGATGGAATTATGGTACTGTAAAAGTATTACACTGTAGCGGTCCCAGTTTGCTCAGTCTAGGGGGTGGGAAGGGTAGGTGTGGTTTTCACAAGTTAACAGGCGTAGTAGAGTTAACTGTTAACGGTACTATCCGAGGGCGCCACCTTGTTTCAAGTAGTAGGTTGGTAGGAGAACGGAGTCAGAACAAGGAAAAGACCCGTTACTGAATGATGTTTGTAAAATTAATGACCTTATAACCAACCAAAGTAAGAGTGAGTTAAATACAAGGTAAATTTAAGAAAAGGAAATACATGTAAGAAAGCTAAACTCATTCTATGTAATCATTAAGTTTAGAAAAATTCTAAGAGCCTGTTTTTTTTTATTGCACAAGAAACATTTATCAAAATTAAATATTTATTAAAATTATGTAATTTTACATTTTCATATCATGGAAAAAAAAGGTTTGATTACCATTTCTGTATTTGGATCTCAAACAGTCTGAGGGTACAGGTAACCCTTAGATTTATCAATACAATATACCCTAAACACCAGTAATTATACACTAAAAACATTACCATTGGCCGGCCACTAGTACTTCTGGTATTTTACCCATAGATATCAATCAAACAATACTTACATAAACTAGACACATATTTACACAAAGCACATTAAACATCAATATTTATCCAATAAAGAAAGATATTTATAAGTAATTATTCAACTACGTAGATCACAACCATACGCCTCCGTAAGGGCTCACGGTCAGGGAGGGAGGTACAGTAGCAGGTATGGCAACGGGCACTGGGTAGGTAGTGGGTACGCAGACCTATGTGGAGGCACACAAACCGCTCCCGAACAAATCCCTTGGCAACAATCCAGTAATGGGCCAGGAAGGGAGCAATGTAGGTAAAGACAATATAGATAACCTCGTGGAGACTCAATTTCCAACTGAACAATCTTCAAACTATCGCCATGAGAGAGAGAGGATAAGCCTCGTGAAGCCTGACAGTCAGTAACAAAGTTCCAACAGGAAGTAGGAGTCAATTTGTTGTTTGGCCAGCTGGAGCTGCAGCTGTTTAATAGCCAGCTGATATGGATTTTCCAGGTTGATCAGGCCTGTCTGCCAAGTTAATAAAATCTAACTCTTACTCTCTGTTATAAAATTTAAGGTTCACAAAAAAAAATGTTACACACCACCCCCTCTCTCATGAGAAAATTTCCCAAATTTTCATCCGTTACTGAAGATAAGGTTTTAAGTCCGAGGTATGCCAGGTGCCCATGAATTGCCCATCTTCTGATTGGAGCTGATAGGTCACTGGAGATATTTTCTTCTTAATTCGGTAAGGCCCAACAAATTTTGGAAAGAGTTTGGATGACTTGTAGTTGACTGCATCCGCTTGGGTGAAGTTCCTCTTCCATACAAGTTGACCTTCTTTAAACTGCTGCTCTCTCCTCCGCAGGTTCTATCGTTTAGCATTAATCTCATGTGCCTTCTTCATCCTTTCTTTGATCTCCTTAAAAACTTCATTCAAGCGCGTCAGTTTCTGGAGGTGATCACCTGCATCGAAAGCTGAGGCAAAATCTTCTTCACCAAGATTCCCAGATCCCTCACCCGATAAGTTGATCTCATGTCCGAATACAAGAAAGGCTGGGGAATGACCAGTGGTCTCATGTACTGCCGTTCGTAGGGCACACCTTATCTGAGGTAACTTAATATCCCAATTGCGGTGATTATCCCCAACATAAGATCTCAACATGTTCCCTATAGTTCGGTTCACCCGCTCCGTTGGGTTTGCTTGAGGATGATGACTAGGGAGTGTAGATAGTCCTTCACTTTATATTCCTTGAGCAAATCTCGAAATGGTTGACCAATGAATTCAGATCCATTGTCGCAAATCACAATGTTAGGAACCCCATATACCAAGAATACATCTTCCTCCAAATGTTTAGCAACAAGTCTCGCAGTGGCTGCTCTTAATGGAAACAGAAGGGTATACTTGCTGAAGTAATCCACCACTACCATCAGGTACTTGTAACCTCTTGATGATCTTACAAAAGGTCCCATCAGATCCAGACCTTATTGTCTGCCACGGTCGGTTCCACTACTCTCTGAGACCCCATAAGTCCTGCTGGCTTTAAGGTAGCCGACTTAGCTTGCTGACACACCCTACAGCGAGAGACATATGTTGCGGTGTCCTTCCTCATCTTAGGCCAATAGTACTTCTGTATGAGTCTGTGGTAGGTTTTTATACGTGCCCAAGTGTCCAGATGTAGGAGCGTTCATGAAATTGTTTGAAGAGTTTCCCACGCTGATCCTTGGGTACAACTAGCTTCCAATCTTCTTGCTCATCACCAACCGAAGTAGATGAAGGGACACACTTCCAGAGCTGATTATCGACAACTTTCCATGAAGAGTAAAGGTCAGGCTTTTCTTTTACTGAGTCGATCATCTTCAGATACCACTTGTCCCCAATCGGAAAACAGTTAGTGAGGGAATCAACGATAAATTCTGCAGGTACAGATTCTAATGGGTTCCTAGATAAAAGATCCGGAACGACGTGTTCTTCACCTTTGCGATGCAGCAAAGTGAAGTTAAAAGGTTGAAGACGTAATGCCCACCGTGCCAATCTTCCTTGAGGATCTTTTAAATTATGAAGCCATAACAAAACTGTGATGGTCAGTTACAACAACAAAGTGAACTCCTTCTATATAAGGGCGGAACTTTTCAATTGACCAAATGACGGCCAAACACTCCCGCTCTGTAGCAGAAAACTTTTGCTCAGTTTTGCTCAACGTCCGACTTGCATAGGCAATCACATTTTCTCCTTCCTCTGACATTTGGGAGAGTACCGCTCCAACACCAACAGCCGAAGCGTCACAAGAAATGGTAAATTCCTTCCCAAAGTCTGGGCAAGAAAGGATTGGAGACTTTACAAGGTTACCCTTTATATCTTCAAAAGCATTCTGAGCTTCAATGGTCCACTTAAAGTTGTTATGTTTTCCTCAGCATTGAAGTAAGAGGATAAAGACGAGAGGCAAAATTTGGGATAAACCTCCGATACCAACTTGCAGTACCGCAGAATGCACGGACTTCCTTCACTGAGCGAGGGGTAGGAATTTCCAAAATGGCTTTCACCTTTTCAGGGTCAACTCTCAGGCCATTAGCATCGACAATATAGCCCAAATATCGAAGTTCAGGTTGGCAAAATCGGCACTTGTCTTGATTTAAGGTTAGATTAGCTGCTGCTAGCCCGTCTTGAAGACTTCTTCCAGAATTTCAAGATGTTTCTCAAAGGTCTGTGTGACTATTATTACGTCATCAAGGTAGATAAAGACAAAAAGGTTCCAAGTCCATCCCTAATATATTTATCAACCAATCGTTGCCAGGTGGCTGGTGCATTGTGGAGTCCAAATGGGAGAACATTAAAGTGGAAAAGACCTCTTCCTTGGATTGTAAAGGCAGTTTTCTCTTTACTTTGAAGCTTCAAGGGGAATCTGCCAGTAAGCGCTTTTGATATCCAACGCAGACAAGTATTGGGCATCCCTTAAGCGATCCAAAATCGAAATTGACATGAGGTAAGGGGTAAGCATCTCTGCAAGTGACTGAGTTGACTTTTCCGGAATCGACCGCAAAACCTTTGGCCACCATCAGGTTTGTCCACAAGTATGATTGGGGAGGACCAAGCACTTCTTGAAGGTTCTACAACGCCCTGTTCAATCATTTTATCAAGTTCGGCATACACAAGCTGCAATCTAGCGGGAGACATGGGATAGTAGCGTTGCTTGATGGGAGAAGCATCTCCAGTGTCAATTTTATGCTGCACTAAATGGGTTCTTCCTAATTTCTCTCCTTGATTGCAAAAGTACTTCTCCAAAAGATTATTTAAGTCTTCCCTTTGTGACGTAGTCAATACGGTAGAGTCTTGTAGACCAATTGCACATATCTGGCCTCGTGTTGGTGGGTTCTCAGAAAATTCCCAGGACTTCTCATAGGCGTCCATAACAATATGCATAGCATTCCAAAAATCTATCCCCAAAATAATTGTTTGAGATAGAGAAGGTACAACAATGACAGATAAATGTTTTGTTTTATGAGCGAGAGTAATAGGAATGTTGGCTCTTCCAATAATCTTATGTTTCTGGTGGTCAGCAGTTTCTACAAATTGGTTGGACAATGGCCGAATTTTTGCCGGGAACTTATCAAAAATCCACATCAGGTCTCTTCCGATCACTGTATTTGAAGCTCCAGAATCTAACAATGCTTTGCAACTAAATCCAAAAATTCGAATTGGTAGATAAGGTCGCGGATCATTAGCGGAAGTTTCAATCAGAAAATTTATACCTTTAGGCAATGAAGCCAAATCACAATTGGACAAATTATTGTTTGACGGTAAATAAGATAAGGGAGGTACTCCTAAGATGCCCGAGGAGGCTCCCTTCGTACCCCGTTTTTTTGAACTACACTTAGGACAGGTTGTTTTTGCGATAACCAGCATGCCCACAGCCATAGCAGAAAAGTTGCCTCTCTTTAGGACAATTACTGTACATGTGTGGCCTTCCTCACCGCCACAATTCCAACATTTGGACTTCCTTGGGGCAAAACTCGTAGGTTTATTAAGTGCATGAACTTGATGATTTGAGGAATTCTTGCGATTATCAGTGCGAGAGGTAAGCTAGATCAGGTTCTAAGACGGTGCCTGGCCTAGGAGGAGGCCTACTATTTGTAGTTCTCAATCTTCCCAGCTCAGCCTTACGTCCCATTTGTCGGAGTTCATCAATAGAAGAGATCACAAACATACAGAGTTTGTCCTGCAAATAATGATTTAGATTCTTAAGAATCTGACGAAGCCTGATGGGTTCCGGAATTGGATTTGACAAACGACCATAAAGACCCTCCATAGAAGCAATGAAAAGATCAATATGCTCTTGATCGCCCTTGAGTTCTGTTCATAATCTCCTGCAGCAACATATCGTCATAATCCGGCGTCTGAAAAACAAGTTTCATCTCCGTACACAATTGCTCCCAGGAATTGACTCTGCCCACGGTCGACCGATACCAAATTAAAGCATTGCCGGTAAAATAAATCAACTGCTGACCTAAAAAGTTGAGCTTCAGAAACTCCGCGAGCATGACGAAGTTCCTCAACCCGCTGCAAAAATGCACCAATGCTCTGGCCAGGACCATTACTAAACTGTAAACCCCATTTAAAGACTGGTATAGGCTTTGCAGTTTCTCCCTCTATACATGACTCATCAGGTTTCAGTTTCCTATTTCCAACCATAGTAGATTTTCCTTGTCCAGCATGTCCAAGAGGGGGAAAGGTGCTTTTCTTGTGCGATATTCTTCCGATTTTACATTTCCTTGAGAGGGTGGAATTTCTGTATTGGCACCTTGGGAAGTGCCACCTTCTTCCGCAGTATTCACTGACGTATCTTCACTCGCCTTCTTTTCTTCAGCACCGTCCAGCTTCTCCGTTACCTTAGATGAGAGGGAAAGGAAGGTATCTAGCATGTGTTTTGATCTCTGTAATAAGTCGTCTTTCTTCTCTGCTGTGTCTTTATCCCAGTCCAGATCCACAGGTATACGATCCACTCGCAAGTAAAGATGCCAAAGGCGGGCAGAAAGTTTTCGATATTCATTGTCTTTTGTATTTCCTTCATAATCTTCAACTAGCTCTGACAGGTCATTGAATTTTTCCTCACATTCTTCAAGTTCGGTTTCAGCATTTAGATTACTGATAACGTCTTCCTTAATCTCAACATTATCAAGAAAAGCTTGAGAGAGCCTGGATCTCAATTCATTTGCATTTCCTGTAGTAGCTAAACCTCTAAGTTTCAACTCATATTCATTTTCATGACGACGTAAATAATATGCATTCATGGTGACAGCAGAAACCAAATTCCAAAGTGAAAAACGAACACTCACACAATTTAAGAAAAGATAATAGAGGTGTAACAGTCAGTAAACAAAACCACTAATAATTACGAGTACCGACAAAAGTGTTGCAATATACAACAAGTTAACCAACCATAATGTCCATATCAATCACCATCAGAACAAAAAAAATTCACAAATATATATTATATAGTCCCCACACAAGCCAGGTCCCACGTTGACAGCGCCAAATGTAGCGGTCCCAGTTTGCTCAGTCTAGGGGGTGGGAAGGGTAGGTGTGGTTTTCACAAGTTAACAGCGTAGTAGAGTTAACTGTTAACGGTACTATCCGAGGGCGCCACCTTGTTTCCAGTAGTAGTGTGGTAGGAGAACGGAGTCAGAACAAGGAAAAGACCCGTTACTGAATGATGTTGTAAAATTAATGACCTTATAACCAACCAAAGTAAGAGTGAGTTAAATACAAGGTAAATTTAAGAAAAGGAAATACATGTAAGAAAGCTAAACTCATTCTATGTAATCATTAAGTTTAGAAAAATTCTAAGAGCCTGTTTTTTTTTATTGCACAAGAAACATTTATCAAATTAAATATTTATTAAAATTATGTAATTTTACATTTCATATCATGGAAAAAGGTTTGATTACCATTTCTGTATTTGGATCTCAACAGTCTGAGGGTACAGGTAACCCTTAGATTTATCAATACAATATACCCTAAACACCAGTAATTATACACTAAACAACATTACCTTGGCCGGCCACTAGTACTTCTGGTATTTTACCCATAGATATCAATCAAACAATACTTACATAAACTAGACACATATTTACACAAAGCACATTAAACATCAAATATTTATCCAATAAAGAAAGATATTTATAAGTAATTATTCAACTACGTAGATCACAACCATACGCCTCCGTAAGGGCTCACGGTCAGGGAGGGAGGTACAGTAGCAGGTATGGCACGGGCACTGGGTAGGTAGTGGTACGCAGACCTATGTGGAGGCACACAAACCGCTCCCGAACAAATCCCTTGGCAACAATCCAGTAATGGGCCAGGAAGGGAGCAATGTAGGTAAAGACAATATAGATAACCTCGTGGAGACTCAATTTCCAACTGAACAATCTTCAAACTATCGCCATGAGAGAGAGAGGATAAGCCTCGTGAAGCCTGACAGTCAGTAACAAAGTCCAACAGGAAGTAGGAGTCAATTGTTGTTTTGGCCAGCTGGAGCTGCAGCTGTTTAATAGCCAGCTGATATGGATTTTCCAGGTTGATCAGGCCTGTCTGCCAAAGTTAATAAAATCTAACTCTTACTCTCTGTTATAAAATTTAAGGTTCACAAAAAAAAAATGTTACAACACCCATCTTCGTTCATAAGGTCTTTATGTTACATTTACTTTCCAATATGTAAAACAATATATTACAACTACAGTAGACATCCTATATGAGATAAGCTCGGTCACGCTATCAGTTTTGCTTCAATATAACTATTTTTACTGAAGAATAGCCTTGTTTCGGTTCAGTGCAACGAAGGCTTTGCGTAACTAACACCATAAAAATAGAATTATCACAGAACCGATTTACAGTGTGCTTGTAATTTATTTCTTCAGCATTCGCGTATCTGTTATTTCATTATTTATTTACAATTTATTAATCTGAGTGACTAATGAGTATAAACAGTGATCTTTTAAAAAGTTTGTAAAAAATTAAAAAAGTTTATAAAAAAATAGTATTCAAATACAACTCAAGAAATAAATATTACTAAACCTGATCAAAAACGTATTTTAAAATGTCATTATCATTGTACTAAATTACCTTAACTTAAAAAAAGTGTTCCAATCCAAGGGGAGATTTGTTAAGTATCACTTTATAATATCATAATGTAATGCAGAAGAATTTAATTACTGCAAAATTCAAATAAAACTTTTGCTAAGTGCTACAGGATTCCATCATGATTTCAGCATTAAATCATCCCCAACTCCCTTGAATAGAGCCAATTACACGTGTGATGAGGCTTCCAAGGAACAAATTCGGAAAAAAAACCACGTAAATGTTTTGGAATGGGAAAAATAGATATTATCATAAAGGAAGGGACACAAGGTAAGTTCAGATTAGAATCAATTGGTTTGAAATGATCTTTAAATTGATTCAGACTTGTAAAATTTGCACGAATAAATGGTACATTAAGAAACTTGCCTGCCTTGAGGAACACCTTCCCGCGAGACAAATGAAATTGGCATCGTTCTTTGCAATCAGTAACACTGCAGCCAATTTTAAACCTAGAAATTTATTCATTGGGTTATTGTAGTAAAACAATAATAATTTTTTTAGAGTGAATATTTAATGTATGGTTTTCCGTTATTGTTTTATAGTATATCATAGGTCTAATTGTTCTCACTCTGTTACCTGTTGGTGTTATCGCTATTGTTCTGTCACTATATAAATGTATTATGTATTATTGATTCTATTGTTATTTACTGTCTATTATTGTTGGCCTGTTCGTATATTATATTAACTGATTGTTGTTGGTCTGGTGTTATGGGCTTGAGATATTTCAGCCTATCCTAATTGCTGCTACTTTACTTATTGATTGATTGTATTGTTGGGTTATTATTATTATTGTTATTGATATTAATTATCATATTTAAAAATATTTTGTCTTGTATATATTTTTGTCTGTATTATGATTATTTATTTCATGTTAGTCAGTATATTATTACCAACTTTCTGCCATGACGAATTTTAATGTCTGTAATTTAAATGGTGTTGACCATTAAATAAATAATAATACAACTCCACCAGTTCCATTGTGGTGTAGAAAGAAACATTTATTAAAATACTGTAACGACACAAGGCTACTGTACCTGCCCTTCTCCGTAGCATCAATCACATTACTAAATCGGAAATCGGAAGCGTCTAAATTCCACTGGCTTCTTAACGTCGAATAAATCCAGAAATTTCAACATAGATAACTACCGGAGAGTTTTGTATGTCTAATAGAAAGCTTTTGTGGACGCTGAGATATTCAATAGCCGATAACTTAACATTAGGAGCCTTTAGCGACAAAAGGGTTTCAAAAAACTGGAAACTTCTAGATGTTCAAAAGGCATAGTAATCATAGCCTTGGAATTAAATGAAATACCAGCAATTAAATTTAGTGTTTGTTCGAGGACACGTGTCTTTAAAATTGTGAGGACTAGAAAGTTTACACCATTGGAGATGACATGCTTCAGGGACAGAACGTTGCTGCTTACCCAGAGCTTTTGAAGTTGTGAAGCTTAGAAGACAGGAATTACAGGGAATATGAGTTCGGAAGTTTTCTGAGTATATGATGTATCTGAGGTTAAAGTCTAAACTTAAAAGCTAGGCTCTTCCAGATATTGCTATTTTATTACAGAATGTATTGAATTGAAGTAATGGAATTCTATTCCAATTACAAAATTAAAGTTTTAGTCAGTTGGTAATGTACTTGCTTCAAAGAACGAGACCGTCTCAAAGGCAATTTAAGGGTTAGACAATCATTATAAAGTTTTAGGTAATATATGTTTGGTTAGGATTATATAAACAGTAAATTGCTTAGCATATTATAATTTTTATATTCTTATTATTCATTGTAGGTGATGGATTTATAACTGAAGTATATAACTAATTTGTATAAAACATAGAACGCTCTCTAAATAAAATGACTTTTGTTAATATCGAAAGTCAAAGTCACACTCAAAATTTAATCCATCATGTTCACAACGGAAAGTAATTTATGAGGTTCATTAGCTTAAGTGACTGCCCCAAAGTGAATTTTCTAATAATTGGTGTTAACACTTTATTCTCAACAATCTCGATAATTTTGTTTTCTCCCCTTGTAAATATAAAAGTTTTGGCTATCAATCTATAGAATATTAGATAAATAAGAAGAAAAATATATAGATTACTATCAATACAAAGTTACAAGATTTAAAAACTAAAAAGGTTTGTATACGACGAATGACAATAAATATTTTGTTTAAAAATATTCTGATGAAAACACAATGTAACATATTTTTCAGCGTTTATAAAAGTGAATGCTTGCTGTTCTACTAAAACGGTCAATTTGTGCTCAGATAAAGATGAATTAAAAGAGGAAGTTAAGAAAGTTTTAATCGGATATCAGAAGCAATAGATACCCTCAATTCGTAAGTGAAAACGAACCAGAAGGATCTATCCTGAGTCAGTAAAAACAGAACTGTGATCAATTTGCGTTTATGTCAATCCCTTATGTGCAGGGATTATCGGAGAAAATTAGAAGAGTAGGTAGAAAGTACAAAATTAGAACCGTATTTAAAACACAAAATACTCTTAGACAAAGTCTCGTAAAAACAAAACCAAATAATTGGCACACAGGATTCCAAAAACTGTGTTTACAGTAATAAAATGCAGTTGCAATAGGGAATACATAGGTGAGACAAAAAGATCATTAGCCGTAAGGATAAAAAGAGCACAAAGAAAACACAAGAAAGAGTCTCACAGAAAAGTCAAAAATTGCACACCATTTTTGGTCCGAAGACCATCATATTAATTGGGATGAAGCCAACACAATACAACGGGAACTACATTTCATCAAAAGGAAATTAAATGAGGCAACATATATTAAATTGACATACTAACCAATCAGTCAACCATCAGTCGAGATTAGGCCGCTTTGGTTGCCAATTCTACAAAGTGAACTAAAAATAAATACAAAAGTCTCAAACGGATCGGATATTAATTATAATAAACCAAAGCGGAGTCCACAATATGGTTTTAAGAAATTCATCTAGCATGAACCAATAATAAAAAAAGGTCCCATTCCTGTCCCAATTCCTTTTTATTTCCGACATCTAGTGTTTGTCTGCCGTGACGATTAACATTGATTAGTGACCTATGGTCAGTCGTAGGTGGTTAGTAGACGGAATGCAGACGTATTGTGACCTGTATCCTGTAGTTCAGTTTTAATGATTAGTGTTATGTATAGTTATTTGTAAGTTCAAGGTTTTAGAGTTAGTGAAGTTGACAAACAACATGGTGGTTGTGATTCCGGACTTAAGCGTGACACAACGCTTTGGTATGATTTGTTTATTTTAACCTAGTCTGTAATAATGTATTAGGTTAGTTCTTTATTTGATGAAGAGATCAGATTGCAGATCTAGAAATGTAGTGTTACTGATTTCTTGTTTCTATGGACGATGGTAATTGTCTGGAAAAATCCTGTATGAATAAATTTAGAAGTAAATTCAGTAATTTCACAAAAATTAATATTTGTTATACTAACAGGAGTAGCAGATCTATTCCATTACATATAACACTATTTTATGCTGATTTTGTGCGTAGACTTTAATTATTAAGACGCTGATATGTGACTGATTCTAACGATAAAAATGTAAATATCATTTGCCAAGATATAACAACAAAGGTTTTATCTTAGACTTGAGATTTTGTTTAAAAATATTCTAAAGAAAATACAATGTAACAAATTTGTCAGAGTTTATGAAAGTGAATGCTTTTTGTTTTACTACAACGGTCAGATCTGATTAGTGATTCCAACTCGACGTCAGAAGTTTACTTTTGAAGCATTAAAACTTTATAAAGAATACTTTTTCCCACTGTTTATTCTCAAAATCTACTTTTTCTTTTTAAGGATAAATAGTTTTACTTTTATAATACTATTAGGAGTTCATTTTTAATTATTCTACGTTGTTATATTGTTTAGTGCGGTTGTTTCAGGTTTAAAAATTCCTAAAAGTACATTCATGTAGTCTATAATATATATATATATATAGACTACATGAATATATATTATTATATATATATATATATATATATATATATATATATATATATATATATTAATGTTTGTGCGTATGACCTTTATAGACTCAGAAACCATTTGACCGTTCGTTATGAAAATCTGCATGTTTATGTATTTTCAAACGGGGAAGGTTTGTATGCTATGACCATTGATGTAACTTACCACAAGGCAGCGCTGCAAAAATATAAAGGTTTTGAAAGCGCCTGCACATTATAAACTGCAACTAAAAGACTGTTACGTAAATCAAATTGCCAAACACTATTTGAAGGCGCTAGTTTTATTATGTATATTTGTCTTAAAAAATAAATGTCTGGTTGAACTTAAAGCTTGAGTGTTAAACCAATTTTTAATAAAGTACATGTGCGTTGTGCTTGTACAATGGCTATAGACATACACTTCTGACAGATTTTTTTGTTCATGGCAACATGGTCAAACTCTACATCGCCGTTGGAAATTTAATTCACTTGAACCAGAAGCGTGCGAAGCCGGGGGAAACAGCTACTTTATAATAAATTTATGCTCAAAATAAATTTATATATTTTATTTTACTCTGCTCTTCCTTACAAAAATGTTTTATTAATAACAAGTCAACGTAGAAAATATTTTATACATTATTAATCCAATAAATCAGCCTCAAACTGAAACTTAAAGAGGAAATTCAAACGACCTCATAAATCATAAAAAATTATTCCTTATCCTATGAAAAACTGTTTGGTAGAAAACATTAGTAAAGGAAACTAAATAAATTTAATCTGTTTGAATTACTAGAAAATGAACAGCTGGTGTTTGTTAAACATGACAGTTACATTACATATTCAATTAAAATCCAATATGCCGAAAGAAATTGGTAGCCACACATCTGGATTGTTTGTTGACCTGACTGCAAAATGTGTCGACCCAACCAAGCACCCTCATATGTAACATATAAATATTTATGAAATACAATAACTGAATGCAAAATTAAATTCTTTCTCCGGTTTATTAATTTAACGAAAATCAAATTGTTGTTGCTTAGGTAGATAATATGTACATATTTACCCATAATGTGATCTTTACACGTATCAAGAACTACTTTCTGTACTTTGTGTGTTCTTTTTCTTTTTGTTTATACTGTAAACACAGTTTTTGGTGTCCTGTGTGCAATTTTTTTGTTTTTTGTTTGTATGAGACTTTGTCTAAGAGTATTTTGTGCTTAAAACACGGTTCTAATTTTGTACTTTCTACCTACTCTTCTAATTTTCTCCGATAATCCCGGAGAGTAAGTGAAGTTGACAAACAACATAGTGGTTGTGATTCCTGACTTAGGCGTGACACAACGCTTTGTTATGATTAGTTTATTTTAACCTAGTTTGTAATTATGTATTAGGTTAGTTCTTTATTTGAAGAAGAGATCAGATTGCAGATCTAGAAATATAGTGTTACTGATTTCTTGTTTCTATGGACGATGGTAAATGTCTGGAAAAATCCTGTATGAATAAATTTACAAGAAAACTCGTTAATCTCAAAAAAATTAATATTTTACATACTAACAGGAGTAGCCGATCTATTCCAGTACATATAACACTATTTTATGCTGATTTTGTGCGTAGACTTTTATTATTAAGACGCTGATATGTGACCGATTCTAACGATAAAAATGTAAATGTATCATTTGCCAAGATATCACAACAAAGGTTTTATCTTAGACGTGATGTTTTGTTTTAAAAGTAATTTTAACTTAGACAAGAGTCATTCTGTGATAGTGCATGTCCATCCATGGAATAAGGTTAGGCTTCATTGAAGCCTATATTTCAGTAGCGTGACGCAACTTTTCCTTTTGTATTTTACATTTTATCGTCTATCGCTTCTAGACACATGGCGTGGCTTACTTCTACCCTCTTTCTTTAAGAGTGGTACTACAGTACAAATTTAATAAAAGGTGTCAGGTCATGTTGCAGGGATCTAAATGAAAATTTATTTTCCTCAATAACAAAGTTGATTAAAAAGTTTCAAGCAATGGTTAAGTACGATAGTTGAAATATGTTGAACTTTAAATTATATTTTTACTATTAAGGCTATAGAGAAATGTTCTATAATATTTGATAAAAATGTATTTCTTGACTATAACTTGAGGTACTTTACCACGTAAATATTATAATGAGGACAAAGGTACAGGCTGTGAACTGTAACTTACTTCAAACTAAGTCTCAATTGTTTATTTACTGCTCAGAGTGGCACAACTTTGTACATTCTTGATAAAGTAGGAAAAAGTTAAAGCAAACAACTTCAATTAAATTCCTTAAGGACAATATTTATGACACGTTTCCGAACAATAAGAACGCAAAAGTTTCCTGCAAGGAAGTTGGCTAAAATAAATACTCTTGTAAAATCATTATGCATTTTATGTTTACTATGAAAATGAAAGTTTATGACTAAACTACAAATATTACGCCGTATTTAGCATTTGCCGTTGCAATAGTTTATATTGTGAAAGTTAATCTAAAAATTGAATATATTGATTATAAAAGAATATTGTTTTCGAAAGCATTCTTATGACGAGGGGTTTTCAATTATTTTTAGCCTCTTTAATGACAATTGATTACCTGTGACTTTTGTGCTACTATCCCTCGGTGCTCTTCAAACCAAGAGGTCACTCAAACATTGTGTCATTGGAATTATGTAATGGTTCAATGTCAGAATTCTCGAAGAATTAGTATTACGTCATGGATTTCTTAGATTATTTTCAATGACATACAATCTTTTCTGTAGATGTGTGGTTTTATGTATATATAAACATCATTATTTTAATGAAGAAATCGTATTTTATATAAGAGGACGAACTGGTTATACCAATGTCTGAAAATGCTGAACACAGTCTTCAAGAAACATCACCTGGCGTACAGGATATACCAATTATTTTATACGAAATCAGAAATATCTAATGAATGTCATTACGTTTCTAATGTCTGATAAAATATTCACAATTAATCTTGATTAAAAAAAGTGATGATATGTATTTTTATACTATATTAAAACGGCCCTTGACCTTCAAGGCTGTTTAATGTTCTTTTGGTCGAGCAATATATGAGATGTAAAAATAACATTGTTATGGATTTTAATGTATCGAGTTTTTAATATAACATATTAGCATATAGTTAATTTGTTTTTCCGGAGAAAAATCTAAAAAATCAATATATTGGAGAACAAAAATATTTTAATAAAATAAATTTAAGATCTTATAAACTTCGACATGTGTTTTCAACACTAGGTTTTCAAGAAACATGAACATTAGATGAGAGGTTTGATGTATTTTTACTACTCTTGCTATAAGTTTCCTATTTGGCTCGCGGTCTTTTTCATTAAAAGTTTATGTGTGGTGCAGCTTTTTATAGTACTTTTGGTATATAAATGGCTTTATTAAAACAGGCATAGGTATTAAAATTTTTAGTCTTATCTGCAAATTATATCATTGTATTATTCTGTAACTAAATAACTTTCAATTTAATTTGTTTATTGACGTGACAACGTCATAAATTAGGTTGCGGCTCGGAGTAACTCATGAAAAAGTGTAACGCCCGGTAACGTTACGATGTCAGTCCAGTGGGTCCGCCTCACGGGATCCGCACGGGATAAAGCAGATAACTGTGGGTCCGCCGCACGGGATAAAGCAGATAACTATGTTTATTCGTGAAAATGTGGAGTGCTTAGATTCGTCATTTACAACAACTACAACAATAAAGGTAAATAATTGTACACTGATATTTCATTATCGTAAACTATGATTGATTGATTAATTGTTAGATTGACACAAAAGTTGAGAAACTGAGTTTATAGGTTATGTCATACTATTGACAAATGTTGATAGTGTTAAGTAAATTATTAGTTTAAATCACTCTGCAATCAATCGTAATTCAGTCGATTGAGAAGAAACAGCGCGTATTGTTAGTCAAACATTTAAAATAACAAATTATAACCTCTAACCCGTCATAACAGTGCGACCAAACAAAACGAACTAAGCCGACCAATCACCACGCGCGGAGTTAGAATTTAACTGTGTTTAGCAAGAATTTCAAATTCCAATTTTAGTAAATGTTTTATTCAACTTTACCATTTACAATAACAGATTTTAATTAATTTCAAATTATGTACAATGTTTTAGTAAACAAAATATATTTCTATAGTAAAAATTTGTGCAATTCTTATTTTCATTCAATTCCTTGTTCCTATTGTGCAATAATATTCATATCAATAAATATTCTACCGAGAAAAAGACGTTGTCACGTAAAATCTTCGCCCGTAAAAACCGACTTTACAGGCATTCATAATGTTTTTTTTTTTAATTCCTTTTATTTTTCCTTTGAAGGTTTTCATATTTTTATTTCAATTTGTGGACACTTAATAATTTTAGTGCCGACTGAATACTTCATGGGAAATATTAAGAATGTTATTATATGAGCTCTTTAATGTTTGGAACATGGCATATCAGTTATAACATAAGTAAAGTAACTGAATAAAAGGAGGTAAGTTTATTTAGTACGTCGTGACTGTTTACCGCTATCAAATAAAAAATTATAATATATTTTAATAAGTTATTATAGAATTAATATTTTATCCTTAGAGCAGTCTCTCATATTACATATTTAAATTTGTTGTAAAATATACACATCTACCGGTTTTATATAACTGAAAACAAATTAATGTCGTAACTTTTCAGTTTTCACAACTTCGAAATGTATTGTAAAGTAACAAATTACTACAAATATTAATGAATAATATTTAACTATTAAATAGAGGAAACCTTATAAAAATTGCATTCAGTAGTATGTTTTTTTATTACAGTTTGCAAGTGTAGGATATTATTACATATTTACTCTAAATATTGTTCAATTAGTAGTAAAATTTATTTCTATTAGAAATTATTGAGCTCATCATAAAATAACGTACTGTGATGAGAAACGAAAAAATATCGTCCCGCTTAAAGAGTATTTACACTAATTAATTTTAAAATGATAAAAATAATTTATTATATTATGATAATTTTAAAATATCTCTTATGTAGGATAATATTATCACGTAATATGGATACAGCTATGCAAATGCATGGTTATGCAACAGGAAAATAGATAAAAATTATGTAATTCTTGTAAAAACAGGAACCTGTAAGATTTCACAAGTTGTCAGCTTACGTTATAACTTCACTTATGATAAATACGATCAAATTAAAAGATTACATAAGTTATTCAATTTGTAAAATGTTATTAGGTTACTGTTGTTTTATTCCTAAAAGTTTTTCCGTTATTTCTTTCACTTTATGGAGTTCTATTTAACAAAAATATGTTGACGGCTTATATGTAAAACACTTACACTAGCTTCTCCTCATAGAGTGAATAAATTTGACAGTGTTATAAAACTGTAAACCCATATCTCTATAAGAGCTCATATTTTTCATAATGGTGTCAGACTACTATGCATATTTTAGATGGTTTGTGTTTTGTCATTCTTCATTCGTATTTATTGTAGGTTAGAATAAGGCTGTTTACGCAGTTTCATTGTATTCTCAAGATATTGCGAAAATATGGACAGACACAATATAACTTAAAAATAACATATTTACACCCACCCGACAGACAATAAGGAAGTTGAGCCTCTTTAGCATATAGTTGAAATATTTCCTGACATATCTTGAGCCTCCTTAGTTTGTAGTTGAAATATTTCGTGAGATATCTTGAGCCTCCTTAGTCTATAGTTGAAATATTTTCTTAGATATCTTGAGCCTCCTTAGTCTATAGATATTTACTGAGATATCTTCCGCAGAGTCAGGCCACATGTGTTCCTAAATCAATCGTTAAAAATTGTGTATAGTTGCCTTCAGGTTAATTGAATATTTATTCTTATAATGAGTTACTCGCTGCCATTTTGGTTACTGTAACATCACTGTAAATATTAATTTCTTTATTATTATCTCTCGTAACTATGTATGGTCAAAGTATACTGCACAAATCATCTTAAAACAGTTCATATAGTAGTTACAAAACATGCTATATTTCCACTTTCTAACACATCATCTTCTATAAACAATTAAGAATATGACTTGTTCAAAGTTAAAAGTGCATAAACCTTCGTGACTTCTATTTCAACCTTTATGCGAATATATGTGATAAAATTAAATCCAATGTTTACTAAAACTTAGTCGATTCACATAAAGTTACATGCAGCAACATTGAACTAGATTTTGCCTATTTAAAGGTTAAACATAATGACAAAATTAAAGTCTTGAGGTCGGTTTGTTTTTAACATATGGTGTGGAAAAAACAGGCAGAGAGGAACGAAGTTTTCCAGTCCTTCTAATGATAGGCTTAGCCAACACTAAGTAAACAACAGTCTATATAATCTTTTAAAACCTTGTTATCCTTTAAATTTCAAAAGACTAACATGACCATAAATCCATTAATTGGTGAAAAGTTTTGTACTAAGCTCTTTAATAAGTTAGTTATGGGTTTTAATATTGCTGTTACATATTTTATATGCGAGTACGAATTAGTGAAAGAGCACGAAGAGTAGTAGAGCACGAAGTATTCATTAGTGTGAAAGAGCACGAACTATAACGTTGATGCATGACCAAATCTACGATATAACCACAATTATAAATCGTAAGAGTTGTGTTTTAAGTGCTGTAAGGCTTTACTAATATATTCTATAACATACTCCATTCATTAAGCTATGTCTAGTATTGCTGTATACATGAAATTTATTGATAAATTATCTCCCAAATATTGCAGCTCAAGACTGGGGGGGGGGGGCATTGAACAGCAAGAGACAACTAAAACTTCATCTCGGCAAATTCATGAACAACTGTGACAACAGTCACGTTAACCTCGCCGCCCACGCATCTTCCCCCCAGATGCGTTCCCGAGAGGGTTTCCAATGCCTGGACCGGTAGGTTTTTAGTGGGTGAGAGTACCACACACCAGGGCGAACACCTGTCCCTGACGGTGCATAATGCATTTTCCTATCATAAAAAAAAAAAAAAAAAAACCTCGCCGCCCACAAGTACATCAACATAGCCACATGACGCCCACCGCTTACCTAGCCAATCTATTTCAAACATTGACAATAGCTAACTGTATTTAATTATATTTGATCGATGACCGAGTCAATTGTATAAACCAGGAACATTTCTTCTGTGTGTTGTATATTTAGTTATAAATATATAAGGAATACTAATTTATAATAATGGAAACCAATTGTAGTTTATAGAGCACCAACAACCAATTTTTTAACACAATAGTCATAACGTCCCAAATAATGCGCACATGAGAATTTTTTTTTATTTTAGGTTAGAAGCAGTCTATGTCGGCCTCATTGCTCTCTTAATTAATACCTGTGGTAGAAAAAAAGACTGTTGAATTTGGTAACCTTGTGACATGTTATCATCAACTAGTTTTTTTGCTACGTTCAAAGAATTAGTTTATTTTCTCAAATATTCCTTATATATTATTTTTAACCAAGACCTGTTTCAATATTTTCAATTAATGGAAATAAATTCAGATAGAATGTCAATTGTAAAGAATGTAGCATTATTCGTTATGAGGATGGTTATATAAGAGCTTATCATTTTTATAAATCTATGCCTCTATTGAAAAATACGTAGCCATCTCAAACTGTTACGCTAATATGTTTGCATTTTATAATAAACAGTCGAAAAATTTTAAAGCAGTGTCTTGTAATGTTTTTGTACTCATACAAATATTTATTGCAAAAAATACTTTCCTCCGCTCTTGAAGGTAAACTATAGAGATTGTATAGACGTGCAGAAAAATAATAGGTGTATATAAAAATAATGCAACAGTAGTTAAAAAATAAGGAAATGGGCAAAGTTGCTTCTCTTATTGCAACTTATGGACCAAAAATGTCCCAACGAAAGTTGTGGTAGTCTATATTTCTGTTTCCTTGTTGATGATAATTTCGAAATATATGAGTAGTCAGCACGATGCTTTTTTATACTCAGAGTGGTATTATCTAACTATTAAAATTTTGAATATTAATAAAAAGTCGTTTCATTTTTAATAAAAAAGAAAGAAAACCAGTTAAAAATGGACCACGCATTGACTATTCATGGACAGCACGAACTTATCAAAATCCATTAGAAAATTATGCACAAATAAATCTGCCAAATGCACCGTGAAAGTGAACTCATTTGCTAAAAGGACATATTGGGGTCTACACCAAAAATTTTAAAGAATTATCACAAGTAACACGTCGTATTTTTGTAAGCTATTGGACTGCAAAATGTTATAACCATAATTATTTATAGGTGCCTTTGTAATATATTTAGGTATGCTTTATTATTATAGCTAAATCTTTAATTTCTCTTTTCAAATTGGAATTTTTATCCAAAAAAAGTCTCTGGGCACTGTGTGGAACTTATAAGATGGTTAGTCGGCAAAAAAATAAAAATATACTCTTTATATAATTTATTTTTGTATATTATGATGTGCTAATATGTTATTAATTTTTTTTATATTTAAAAAGTAATTTGCATGAAGGGATTTACGAGGGAGATACCACTTAAGCAGTTACTAGACCTATGAACTAAGGCAATTCATTGTTTTAATAGACTTATATAATGAGAAAATGTGGTTAACAAAGTCAATACGTAAAATATAAAGACCAAATTTTACAATCGTCCTTTGGAACCACAACATAGAACATTATATACGAATAATACACAATAAAATTCTACAATTATAGTATCTAAATTATAAATACCCTGAATGATGCTTGGCATACAACAAAGATTAAGAGTATTTTGAATTGTTTTTTGGTACTAATAAACATAAAAATAAAACGTTTATACCTCAGGGGACTTCAAATAGAAAATTAAAAGTTAATATTTAGTTATGAAATTTTACTTACTAGTTATTCTAACATACAAACAAACAAAAAATGACAAAAATAATACTAGCTAGATTATTATAATAAATATTTCATTGTAACAAACGCCTTTTTATATTAAGTAATATCATTATATTTATATAATATCAAGCAATATAGTTAAAATAATTGGAGAATAAATATATGAAAAAAATAATCTTCAATATATATTGTGGATACACATAAGATATTATAATAAGAGCTGCAGATTCAAGTAATTTATATTAACGCACAAAAAAATCACATTGACAGCTTGTGTTTTAAACTCACTTAAGCATGCTAATTATTTACTGAAAAAAGACTCGTTCATTACCGCTAACTACTGAGCTAACAGAATATAAACACTAGTAAACTTAAAAAAAAAACTTAATCTGTAAAAAATTAATGAAATCCATATTTATGTATCAAACGTGTAGGCTAACACTTGTTGTTGAAACATTTTATTATTAATTGAGGAACCTAATTAGCAAAATATTTGTGGGTGAGTAAAACAAATATTTAATATTTTATGTTTGAGATTTTATAATGAAAATAAAAATATTATTCGCCATGAAAAAATGTTTTAGTGATACATTACATTACTTTTCTAGAAAGAATACCACATTGAAAATTTACAATAACATTAATACAACATATAGCCACTCAAAGTATACTGTACATAATTATGTAAAAAAAGTTTTCTTACTTTATGAAGGGCTGGACTAATTTAACGTAAATCACTGTCTTTCTTAGGACATTTGTCTCAAAAATAGGCTTTATTTATTTTTTGGCTTTGAGATTTTCTGTATTTCAAAACAGTATACACAGATAAAATATCTTGCACATCTTCTATATCAAAACATGAACTATATTTCTGTTATCATATAGCCTACCAGTAAGAATTCAGGAAGTACTAAATACCAATTACTTATATCAATAGCAATGTACTATTAATTATGTAATTGTAATCAAATTAGTAAAATAGCATTTAAACTGTTAAAATTAATATTTATTACAATTCTGTGAGCAAATTATTTATGACATAAGTTATTGAATTTGCAATAATTCTGTATAGTTGGACTGATTCCGATGTCATTGAACCAGAACTTAGATATAGTACACTACTTAATACTAAAGCAATAATTATCCTAAACTGGTCGAAATATTAGCTCTCTGCTCTTCGCCTGGATGCTACTCTATATAAATCTGTAAATCAAAGTACCTACAACGTGACTGCCTCACTCAGAATTAAATTTAAAATAAAAGTATACTCGTATATCTGATTTATTGCATGTATTTTAAAATATAAAATTTAAATGAATAATACCAAACTTATATGTGATCAAAAACCATGTCAAATAACAAAACCCTATACAAACACTTTAGAGTAACCGGCCACAATATTTAGGAAGACTTCCGTTCATAAGACGGACGCATTGAAACGTACGCCACTAAACCACCTAGTTCCTTTAAAGCCATAAGTATGTATGTTTCCACCCTTGTCAGATCTCTGATATGAAGGTCCTCAGACGCTGATAACTCTCATATTCTACCAAGTAGTAATTTACTTAATAAAAAAATCGTAGACGAATATTAACTACGGTTTTAGCTATATTTCTAATCCAAATATTTAATTCTGTAAATGTAAACATTCACTACCTATATACATAATTCTTAAAGATCTTTAAAAACATTATACAAAGAAGTTACTTGGAAAGAAGTTAACAAGTGAATGACAAGGTTAAGTGCGTTGTTGAGCCAAATCAGAATAAAGTAGGGTGATCCTCAGGGTCAATACCTTTTACCATACAACTACAATATACGCATTATGGATGGATAATAATAAAAAATTGAAATACATTTTTACCCTTGATAGGGTTACGGTACGTTTTTGAGAGAACATAGTAGAATCCTTGAATTTAAACAATGTTTCAACCATTTACGCAAGACACCTTGAAGTTGAATTGATAACAGTCAAAATTTACATGAATTTTCTATTCGAAAATTAATAACCAAGGATAGCTCAAATCTGGTTATGAAGTCATGGAGATGAAGCTTTCAGTCCTAAATATTCTTATAAACGTCTGCTACATACCTTTGCGGTCGGATTTATGTTTGCAATATGTGGGACTCAAGTTTTGCATGATGAATATAAATAAAAGATGATTGTTGGCCAATCTTTGAGACGGAGATGGAGCACTACGGTAAAATCTACAGCGAGTTAAATAATTATTCTGAACAAGTTTTGATGGAATACCTTAACGTACCTTAAAGTTAGCACACTTTGAGACTTGAGAGTTGAAATTTAGAATCAATATTGCATAATATCTATAATTATTGTTCTGA
Organism: Homalodisca vitripennis; assembly: GCF_021130785.1. Classification (NCBI taxonomy): domain Eukaryota; kingdom Metazoa; phylum Arthropoda; class Insecta; order Hemiptera; family Cicadellidae; genus Homalodisca; species Homalodisca vitripennis. The sequence goes on from NC_060214.1 coordinate 62,767,619, forward strand.
AAAACTTTGTGGCAGAGAAGATTGTAGACAAGTTGTTATTTACGTATTCTACAAAACATATAATAACCAAAGAACAACCAAGACACAACCATACACAGCCAACTTGGGAGCTAGACAGGTGGAGCTCCATAACCAAAACCATTTTATACAAACACGCAATGACAGTTAAAAAATATCCATTTATAATTAACTAAGCGCCGTTTAATTTCGGTCGCGAAGCTCGCAACTGCGAACTAGTTGGGAATAATAAGTTACCGTCACTTTACCTGTACATTTTGGACTGAGTCAGGCATGTCCCTAGCGACTATTTTATCATTATTGTTTCATACAGAGAGTTGGCCTGGATATTTACGTATCTTATCATCATTAAATGTGCTAGTTTAGACCCGTGTTTATACCTTGCACATTATATAATCCATCTTTAAATAAATCTTGCATCTATGCAGTATATATATACGTTTTCTTTACCTACAGTATAACTACCTCAATGCTGGAAATTCGCCTAATTTTAAGGTGCATTGGATTTTTGTTCAGCATTCTTGCAAGTGCTACTTATACCTGGTCTGGAAGGACTTACTTTTTATAAAATGTAATAACATGAAACATTTTCAAACATATTCTCATAAATGCTAAAGTCTTTGAGTTATCTGACTGATATTAGGTCTACGGATTCTTCCGTAGTATTCGCGGCCTAGTGTGAAACCCTGCTGCTAGGTATTTTTACGCATTGCCATATTTGGGACTGATCTTCTGTTATATGCCATAATAATAAATTTATTAGTGGTTAGATGAACTTCACAAGCTATTACAGAGACAATGAGATCAAGTTAGAACGTTATAAGGTAAAAACGAGTAATACTATTGTAACATATTGTTAAAAAAAATCTTAAACAATTGATGTGTCTTCTATAAGTTTCTTATAAATTCGAGTGATGTTACTGAATATTTTAATAAGTACTAATTTCAATCGTTTAAATTCATGTGCGAATTTAAATATAACTATAAACACAATTTATACGATAAATACTAATGGTAAGATTTTATAAATATAAAACCGTTAAATATTACAATGCTACATGTAAAATATAGTGAATGTAAACGATGTATTATATTTTATAATTGGTAGTAACAAGATTTCATCCCCTTGTATAAACCTCAGGAGGTTAAATATTGTAAAACTGTCAAAGTCACAAACAGTAAACATTTGCGGAGTAAAATGTAATCTTTTATGACTTCCATAAACTTGTTATGTCCAGACATATTCTCAAGGGCATTGTATTTATTTGAATATTTTATTAAAAACTCTTTCATCCTTGTTTTCTCATGCAAATTATTTCTTTGCTCCAGTGCAATTATACATCGGAGTTACAACAGATTTATGTGTTTTTTTAAGATTTTATTTTAAAATACCAAATAAATATACAAGAAGACTTAGTAAACGCTATATTAGGTGGGTGACAAATCCTGTTATATGGTTTAAAAACTACAGCGTTCTTTCTTCAATTGAAATATTTCCTCACTTAGGCATTCATTTTCCTGAACCAGATCTTGTTTAGATAACTTTGAGGTCGGTGAGGCGTCTTCATCTACCGAGGAATTTGTCCACTCAGACGTTAAACTGATGATCAGTGGGCCAGGTGACAGGGCTACGGGAATCTAGATAAACGTTAAAGTGGTCGGCGAAGGAGTTCGGTGGGTAGGCGTCTCGGCAGACGAAGAAGCTTATAGTGGTTCCGGGAGACGAAAACGCTGAGATTGGTCCAGTCTGGTGAAGAAACTGAGGGTGGTCTCGGCAGGTGAAGAAGCTGAGGATGGTCTTGACAGTTGAAGAAGCTGAGGGTGGTCCCGGCAGTGAAGAAGCTGAGGGTGGTCCCGGCAGTGAAGAAGCTGAGGGTGGTCTCGGCAGGTGAAGAAGCTGAGGATGGTCTTGACAGTTGAAGAAGCTGAGGGTGGTCCCGGCAGTGAAGAAGCTGAGGGTGGTCCCGGCATGTGAAGAAGCTGAGGGTGGTCCGGCAGTGAAGAAGCTGAGGGTGGTCCCGGCAGTGAAGAAGCTGAGGGTGGTTCCGGTATGTGAAGAACACCGTAACGACGAAAATTGCCTCATGGTAACAGGATGTGGTCCTGTGTGCAAACAACTTGAGACCACAGATTCACCCAAGACAGCTCCAGGAGATATCGCCGTTTTTTAGGATTCTATGATGTCTGTATTCAAATTCGTGGAAAATACCGGGGTTTCCTTCTTTCTTTCTTCGATTTAAAATGCCATTTTTTAAATAAAAGGTGCTCTTGAATGTGTATAAAATTTATTTTTTGACGACACATCTAAATATGAATTGTATTGATTTAGTGGAATAAATAAATAACTATATTATAATGTAAATAACAAAAGAGTAATGCAGTAAATTAAATAATTAAATGTAAAAAATAGAAAATAAGTTAAAAGTATAATAAAATACATATACAAAATACTATAAAAGTGTTAATAAAACTAATTAATGAATTATTTCATCACGGCAAAACTAAGTGCTTCAATCTATGTTGTTGTAAGCCGCACCGTTATCACTGAGCTACGGTGATGTGAGAGATAGCTGGAGCTGACTAACTCCAGACTGTGCTTGTAGGTTGGTTAGTCTGAGTAACTACAGTATACTACAGTTCATGTGCCTTACTCACTTAAATATCCAATACCATAAAAGTGATTTTTATATATCGGTCATTGTAAATAGTTGTATAGTTCGGAGTCTGAAGCAGTTTTAGCACTAAACTAAAAGTCACTTAATTTAAGTAAGAAATACGAGGCGGTACATCCCCGGACCGGCTAGGATGGAGAGGCAAAGACATGATTTTAAAAAGGAATGTCATATCCTTAAATTTATAAACAAACAAAACGTACGGAATAAATACAAGTTTTAACGTATTTGTATTAAATTTTTTTTAACAACTTTCAAGGTTTTATAACAGTCTTTAAATCTGTAGCAAAGTAAGATTGTAGTTTGTCTTTGATATCTGCACTTCACTACTTATAAAGACCTGCGTAGTTGATATTTGCTAAGATTTACCATTAAAGGTAAAATTCTAATCAATATTCCAGTTGAAATATCTGGATAACCTATATCTTTGCTCAGCAGTTGTTCAGAAAATAAAAAAAGTGTTATTAGTACTCTACACTTTCTAACAATAATTCTTAAATCTAATCATTAGCATTAAGTGTATTTTAATTAAAAATGGTACATAATTAATCAAACATGTAATATTTTTACAGTACAATGTTTGAAAATGACTGTTGATTACAAAACACCATTGATATCTGTAGAATTAGCAAAATAGGGAGTTTTTAAGACTGTTTAAGACAAGGGCATAGCTCTGAGAAATATTTGAAATATGCATAAGCCTATATAAACAGGAACCCTAATAATGTATAATTAAAATTTCAATAAAATCGGTGTAATAGTTTTTATGTGATAGGGTAACACACACGAATAACTAAATGGACAATTATAGATTTTTTTTTATAATATTAGAGATAAAACCCCTACCTATATAAATATGGGTATACAATGTATATCTTGGAATATTTTATAACTAATAATAAAGTATCCGTAACTAAATGGGTGTCTTATATTGTGACCTTCACTATGATACTATTGTGACCTTCACTATGATACGCGATAACCGATAACCATAAATTTAAATGTACTACCCTGGAATACTGCTATAAAGAAACATATCTTTAGTAACATTCTTAATAATCATATAACTTACCGGTACCTTTATTATTAGAATTTAATTGGCCTCCATATGATTTTAGTTTTGAATTTTAACCTGGAATAAGTAAATAAAATCTAAGAATTCATATTTTAGAGTTACACTTATTTAAAAACATTAATACTTATTGCAATTTCGTAATCATTTTCATAGCAATGGATTATTTGAACATTTTTACATATTAAAGACAAGTACATATACAAGCATGGTTAGGGACTTTCCAGTTTTGATTTTCTCCCAAATAATACTTCAATAGAAATTAGTAATTAAAAATAGTTTTTTTACAAGGTTTTGTCAGTTTGACCTTGTTCTTCCGAGCAACTCAATATATACATAAGTAACAACACGGTAAATAAAAACAATAACCAAACAGCTATCAATTAGTAAAGCAATTAGGTAACCAGTATTAACAGTGCTTTAATTTTAGCCTGCTAATTGAAATATGTCTGTATTATAGGTTAAGCGGCGGTGAGGCAAACCATTACTGCCTGTCTGTCTTTCCATTTGTCAGTGTATCCATCTCCACGATATTTATAAATTAAATAATACTTATCCGTCAGGATATTTTATTCAAAGTTCGATTATACTTAGGCAAAATCGTACCCAGTAATGATGTACGTATGGAATACGTGCATGTGACGTTTGCTCAGCATTAAAAACATTTTTACATTGTTCTTACTGGTAACTATGTTGGCAAAGAGAAAATCACAGCAGAAACAAATCCTAAATAAACAATGTACAATCATGTGACATAGCAACGGATTTTGCTATAGGCTTCATATTTTTATACAACCTCAGCAGAGCCTGTTACACGATGTGTGATGTAGCGTACTCGTATTTTGTTTCTAATTATACTTCACCACTACTTTGTCATATGCAGTGGGAAGCCTTGTTACAATATAATGAGTATTAATACATGTACACCCGGAAATGTGAGCAACAAATATTATTATATCCAAGCAAAATAAATTTATACATAAAAATTCCACCTTTTACGTTGGTATAATATATCTGTATTAGCTAGTGATTTTATAAAATTTATATATGTTACCGGCAATGTGTACAATTCAGGCATTGTATGGAATACCTAGGCATTGTATACATTGCCGAGTGAATCCAGGCAAAGTATGAAATAAACTCATTTCTTAACAATTGTACAAACTTTGCCTAGGAATTGTGTATAATGCCTAGGCATTATATAGAATGTCGGAAGTTTTGCAGGCAAAGTATAAAATGAACAACATTGTTAAAAATTGTTTATTGCAAATAACAAACATGAAATGTATTAAACATAGGGTCTGAAAATCCTCATATTTTACTAGAGTAAAATTTAAAAGTGAAATATTAATTTAAGAAATTACTTGTTACAGCAGGAAAGAGAACTATGGCACTTAGAGTTGCATTTTCGATTGTTTTTAACACAAGCACATTGTTTGGTTTGACATTTAGTTTTGCAAGTGCATCTCACAAATCCTTGGCCGCTTCCTGTTGACTGAGCTGTTGCAACGGTACGAAGTCCTGTTTCTTGATCAGGCACGTCTTCTACTCGAACTAGGCTTTTTTGGCAAACTGTAAACTGTGACCTTGCGTACAGTTGTTTCAAAACTCCGTTGGCGGTCCCTAATTTGTAAAACCCATCTTCTGTCGTATCCATGACCACTGCCAGAATATTTCTCAAGTCACCTCTTCCTTTGTCAACGTCAGGAATTGGAACACGAACAGTGACTCCTTTGGTGACGGGGCGAAACTTTTTATCGGAATTAGCTTTCATTTCTTAGCTTGTTTTTCAAGACAAGCTTTTGACCTCTTCCTCTCTTTATCAATATTTTCCGAATTAAAACAAGGGACACACAACAGGGGTTTTTCAGTATCATCACACCTCTGAATTGAATGGCCACATGAAATATGTATGTCCGCTAAACATTTTGTGCAGTTTTGTTTCTCATTAGTTTGCTGCAAACAAACGCTACACATTTTTAGAAGGCTAGAACTGACCGAGACATCAACGGTTGCCTCATTAACTTCTGAAGTGTTATGATCGGTTTGGAGTGGAGTTTCTAGACTTGACATTGTTTGTGTTTCTGTTGTGTGCATGTTATTAACCACTCTTTCCAAATCTTCTTCGCTGTTAATGGAATCCAAAATGTCTCGAGGCAGAGAAGATGTTGTAAGACCGACCTTTACTTTACAGCCGAAGAGAGCCTCATAGGGCGTTCTTTTGATTCCTGAATGTAAAGCTCTATTTTTCATAAGTTGCACAAATCTCAATCCCTCAATCCAACGGTCAGTTTTTTTCATCTTGCATCCAAGTCGAAATCATGTTTTCAATATCTTGGTTTGCACGTTCTACACTACCCTGACTTTGAGAATGACGTGGTTTGCCATGAACGATTTTTAACGTAGGCCAATAATCTTTTAAATTGTAAACTATTTTGTTTGCAAACTCCCTTCCATTTTCTGACTGCAATATACTTGGTGCTCCAATGAGAGTAAAAATATCAACTAGGTGATATGCTACTTCCTCAGCGGTTTTAGTTTTGAGAGGCTTAAGAATCACAAATTTTGTCAAATGATCCTGATAGACCATTATGAACTTAAACTCCCTGTCGGGCTGTGACTGGAAATCAATTAAATCTACTTGACAACGAGAATTAAATTCTGATGAAATCAGGGGCTTTACTACCACTCCTCTTTTCGAACCCTTTTGTTTCTTCTGACATGGCTCACACAAACTAATATATAGCTCAACATCATAACGTGTAACATTTTTGTACTTAATATCTAGCTCTTTTAACATTTGATCTCTTCCACCATGACCAATAGCTACATGAGCTTCACGGAGAACAGTAAATAAATCTGAATCGTGGACATAAAATTTTACAACACTGTCTCCTTGTTTTAATGGGTGTATTAGTTTTTGCACATTTTCTACGATCATTACATCATACCTGTTGAGTAGCCAGTAGTGACGAGGTTCCTTTCTGGGCTTGGCCTTGGCATCTTCGACCTCCAACACCAGCTTCTTATAGTCGTCTTCAGTCAAAAAAACACTATTTTTAGCACTTGCATTCCGAATTTTTTCGCAAGTTCGGCACTAAAACGAAGTTTCATTAGCGATAAACGATCACTAGAACTACTGATACTACTGTTCACTTGTGACATTTTCAAGCAATAATACAGTGGCACGACAGAACAGAACTGAAGCGTAGGCCTAGCACAATACTGTGGCGTGACGAAACAGAACTGAGAGCAGCGTCATAGCGGGGATGGGCGGGGGGAGTAGGTGAGGCAAGCACGTTGTAACTTGAAAACAATGGAACAGACAGATTTTTAACTCTGCCTGAACTCCAGCAGGCATTCTATAGAATGCCTAGGCAAAGTATGAAATGTTTAAAATTTCACACTTTGCCTGCTTACTTTTGGCAATGTATAGAATGCCTAGGTATTCTATACAATGCCTGATTTTACACTTTGCCGGTAACATATATAATTTAAGCCACTATATATAATATTCTTGAGTGGCTTATTACAGACAAAATATGACAAAATAAATTGATACGAGTACTATCGTTTCTAAATAACTTAAACGTGTTCCTTCAAACGTATCTGTTTATTTCGTATGCATTGGGTTGATCTAAATTAACCACAAATATAATTTTGTATGTCAAATTCTTGCTGATAACCAGTTAAATTGCAGTACGGTAGAATTTGGATCGAGTCGGTTGCTTTTAGTTTTAAAATATGTGACGATAATTGTACGATCCACTTTAAAATGTCTAACTTAAAATGGAACGAACGTTATGTATGTGCAAAATTTCTCATAACCCTGGTCATTAATTTAAATGGTCGTTCTTTCCATACATTTGTTTAAATGTTTTTTAATATACTTTTATCTTAAACACAATTAGTTAAGTGCTATTGAATGTTTTTCCATGGAGAAAGCCAAAATATAAAACAAGTTCTTTTCTGGGGTTAATTTCTAAGAAATACACCACGGATATTTATTTGTATTCTTATCCATTTTAAATTCCCTTACCGTTAATGTCTAGAATTTCTCAATAATAACATTTCATTATAGTTAGATTCTTAAGAATACATTAAAAATAACGACTAATAAAAAGGTGGTGTGATTTAAAGTTAAATCCAAATTTTCTAAATGCGCAAAACGATTAGATATATTCTATTAATGTAATATCCCTAATAGACAGTAAGAACTGTGGACAGTTACTTATTGCATGGCATTAATGCTTTATCTAGTTGAAGATTTTAATTTTACACTACTGCATATTATATTTAGCTTAACGTATGGGCTGACATTCTCTGATGTAAAATATAGAATGAAATTTTTTTGCAGATTGTATTTAGCTATAGATGTATTTTGAATTTTATAGACGCATAAATCCTCTTTTCACCTACCTTTTTATGATATTTCTAGAGCCAGATTTTATATCAAACATTTTATGATAAGTAACATCGCATAAAAATGTTATACCTGTTTTTAAATCTTTGCTTATGGTTAACGGTTACTGTAACACATTTCCATTCCCACTATATATATTATTTAATGGAAAGAAAGAGCAAACATTACAAAATTTTTTTTAAATAACAAAAAGCACCTAAGAAATATTAAAATATACGTTGCAATTTAAACATTTTGAGGCTTATAACTTGTCGTATAGCTTATTTTATCCTGTGATAACAATTGCAGCGGCAAATAATGACTTTATTTAAAGAATATATTAATATAACTCGTCAGATGTATGTAATATGTTTTTCTATTTTTATATAATTTCATTTATTTCAAACTATTTATCAATGTAATAGCCTGTATATATATAAAAAGTCAGTCTAAGTGTACTTTTTTTCTATTCAAACAATACGCCTACTTGTATATATATATATATATATATATATATATATATATATATATATATATATATATATATATATATATATATATTAATCACTCCAGATAAACAGTAAACTATTAATTAAAATTTTAAATAGTAAGCCTGAATATTTTTATTCAAAAAAAGAAACAAAGATTTTAAGAAATAATGTTGTATTGTTATAGTCTCACACTAATTTATTACAGGTAATCGTAAAAAATTAGTAATAGGTTATTATTAGTAAAAAAATTAACAATTGTTCAATGATGTATTTTAGGTCTACAAACAACATTAATTAACTTTTTTATAACAAGGTAGGAGGACGTGTTGCGTAACAGATTTTCTGAGGCTGTTTCTAAGTCAAACGCTAAAATACAATATATATTCCTTTTTGCACTATCATGTTTATTCAACGGTTCTCTCCTTGCACTCATTGTTACCCATTTGATAAATACAAATATGTTTATTGACGCTCAGCCAAATCCTACGGAATGACATGTATTATTATAGAACTCAATGAGCATCACAGAGGCATAGGGATTTACGCATGTCTCCGTTCTTTCTTATGACATCTTGTGGATTAACAGAGATAATTTTGTTCCAGATTTTTCAGTAAAGCTCAGGTAATAACTATTACTCGTGTTCCCATTTTTTAAATATAATTCAATTCAATTCAATAATTCTTTATTGTCATTATTTACCAATTATAGAAAACTGTATGACATGCGTCACTAATCCTATTTTTCTGCCAATAAGCTTCTTCACGTATAAAACATTTCAAATAAGTAATAGTAATATAAATAATAATAAACCTGCATCCAATAAATAACCACACATAAACATATATTTTAAAATATGTCATATCAACTGAGTCGCACACCTTTCATCTCGCTACATCTTTCAGCTATGACAAAGTTGGTTCCTGAGTTCCAGGAACTCGCCCACGGAATAAAATGTGTTTTCTATTACATATGATTTCAACGCCTTTTTCTTTTTGAATTTTGATTGATTTGTGATAGATTTGATTTTTTCTAGTAAAAAATTCATAAATCTGACACCCACCTGAGATGGGAGATGGCCATGAAGCTGTCGTCTGTGTTGAGCAACTCCGTAGTTTCCTCCAGCTCTTGCATTATAACCATGGACAACCCTACCTTGCACCAAAGTACAACTGAAACGACAGAACATGCTCGTCTCAAGCATGTACAGCGCAGGCAATGTCAGTAATATTTACTTCATTTAATAATACTTCCCTTGTAAAATATTCAGCTGAAATATTACAATTACCAATAAGGCAAATATTTAAAAATAAAATTATATTTGAATTATATTTGGTAAAATGCTGTTAATATTCCTCTCGTTTTGTGCCATAACATTTTTATGTCACAGTTACGCGATGTGCTACTCTCTGTCAGAAGGCGACAAAACAAAACCAGGCCTGTTACGCTTTATGACCGGGATGGTTACACAATGTTTGTGTCTCGTTTTATGCCTTTTCTGATAGAGTAACGTAAGTGGATGGCTGTAATAGCTCAGCTACAGACCTGCTGACGCAGTTTTGACTCACTTTACTGTTTCATCTACACACCAAACCGTAACTTTTATTGAAATGCTTACAATATTGATGTCAATAATTGATATCCAATTATGATTTATTATTTATGAAATTCAGGTTGTTAGGGGTAATAAATTTAATTTACCGTGTATGTTTTACAAACCCTACTTGCAACATAACGTTTTTATTGAAATTATTTAATTTACTAATATCCTGGGTTAAACTGAGCAGCACAATATTAAGTAAGTATTAATGTTATCGACTATTATTATTATAATGATACATTTGATATTATTTTTTGATGTCATCCTTTAGCTATTCCAGTATAGGTAGTATATTATGGTATTAAACTATTCTGCTAAAAGTAAATTTTCATTCAACAAAGTTAACCCCAAGATAATTAAAATAAATAATAAAAATTATGGTAAAATGAGGTAAACATGTTTTATTTAAACAGGTCAGTTTAGGGCTAAAAAGCCATCTCCAAGACAATTTGGAGACAAATGGTTTAAAGCAGTCATCCGATCCACCACAAACGGCAATACAGGTTGACTGCTTGCAAGCTAAGGGTCGCTCAGCGACAACCCATCCAAGCAACAACCAGACAACGCAGTTTTACGAATAACTTCTAAAGACAATCTAAAGTATCACTATTTAGAAACATTGTTTCAATTATAATTGGAGGTAAGATAATATTTGTTTATTTCGTATTTATAAGTTTAAAGCTGTTTTGTGGAACTAAGGATATTATACTCACTGTCATCAGAACATCAACAATCCGTTATTAATTATAAATAGGAAATTTAAACTATATCTGTTAATTCTGAAGCCAAAATGAACATGAATCAGGTCTTGGACTAGTAAAAGGTGTAAAAGCCATATTACAGCTGACTATTTCTAAGACAACAAAAATCAAAGGTTAACATATTGTACTTTAACTTATAAAAATGTCTAAGTAGCTGAAATACCAAGTTTATGAGCAGTATGAATTAATATGTAAAGACACATCTTTTAGTTTATTATTCCATAAATTATTCTAAAACCACTTACATTAACTTACTCCTGAGCTGGGATAAATTTTTACTTGCATACATGTAATATTATTATATATATATATATATATATATATATATATATATATATATATATATATATTTATATATACGTATGTATATACATACATACAGATATATAAAGCTACAACTATATACAAATACTGTTTCTTAGAATAAAAGAACATTTTTATTTAATATTATTTTATTTTAAATACATAGGTTCTGTGCTTAACTACAGTTACAGTGAATTCTAAAAACAAATTCACAGCCCATTTATCACGTATTGGAGTTTAGAGATGTCTTTTTTTTTTCTTTTTTTTTTTCTGTTTATAGTAAAGGCTCGGGCATAATCCCATGCAGCCTCGTGGTTCACTGTGTTGTTAAACCTCTGTGGTAATTTAATTGGGAAGAATTAGTTATTATTATTAGTTTGGGTTTAATGTATTGGACATATATGTTTTGTGTGTACCTACATTGTTTGTGTTTGTTAATAAATAGCGGGATTACTATGGGATTCTTTAGATAGATATTCAGGATTTGGGGAGTCTTCCCGCCAGGGGTCCTTCAGGGCATTCCTAATCCGAAATATGGACCACGGATATAAAGGCCAAAAACCAGGATACATATATGTATTGTGTTTTGTTGATTTATTATTAAATGTATTTGTTTATGGTCATGAGGAAGTTATTTATTTCTTTATATACTTTTATGTCTTCTAATTTCATTAAATACGTTAAGTTAATATTAGTTATTGATGTTAAATTTTTAATTACCTTAAAGCACCGATCTCTTGCATATTCGTAGGCTGGGCATTGTAAAATTACATGGTCTAGTGTTTCGCGTTTGAGCTTGAGTGCAGCTTAGACACAATGGTGTGAAATATTTTTTAATATCATATAGTCTAGCGTTTACCGTGGCATGTCCAAAACCTTAATCTAATAATATTTACCATTTCCCTTCTGTTGAAGTCTGCAGTACTATACCATCGATTATGAATAGTCGTTGTCTGAATTTGTTTTATACCATTGCGCTTTTTGTGATAGTTGGTACTCCTGTTCATTTTCTGCTGCAGATTTTCTCCGTTGGTAGGCTTTGAAATCATCTGGTGGAATGTAAATATTTGTTATCTTGTTGCCGTTCGTTATTGAGTCTTTGGCTAGGCTATCTACATATTCATTACAATAAATACCTGAGTGTCCCCGGGATCCATTGAAATGTTACATTTTTACCACTTTTAATAACTTCATAGATAATACTCACACTGGAATGTGCCTTCTCCTTTATAGCTGTTATAGACTTTATCAAGTGCTTGTATAGCTGCTTGTGAATCAGTAAATATTACTATATCTTGTTGTTCTATTGAGGTAAAAGGTTTGTGTTGCTTTTAAAAAATAGCGAGTAGTTCAGCTGAGTAACTAGAAACCTGATTTTCTAATGAAAACTTACCTGTGATGTCGAGCTCTGGGGACATAGTAAGCTGCACCTGTCCCCAATGTGGATTTTTGATCCGTCAGTGTAGAAGTGCAAATGTTGTTCATAGTTGGTATTGATTAGTTCCAAAAAGGTTTGTTTGGTAATTGTACTATTGCTTACTTTTTAGTAGTATGTGGATTATCTATATTGTGCTTAAATTTAATATTGTTAGTCATCATTAATATTGGATTGTTGAAATCCCAAAAGGTTTTGTAACTTTCCTTTTTTAATATATTTAAATCTAAGGAATGAATTTTTGATATAGATTGTATGTACAGTGGCTGATTCTTTTTCTTCCAGTATGAACATACAGTCTGTCAACATTTTAAGAAACATTAAATTTCTGTATGCTGGATGATTTTCATGAGTTAAGATTTTATAAATAAAATTTATCACATAGAAACTTCCTTCTGTTGCTTAAGGATTGAATACCGGCTTCTGCTTGTAGAGCAATAATTGGTGTTGTTTTAAAAGCACCTAGTGATTATTCTTATGGCTTGGTTTTGGATTGAATCTAGTTTTTTTAATTCTTTTCTACATGCATGTCCATATAGAAATGCCCCATAATCTAATTTTGCTCTTATTAAGCTTTTATATATAATCATTTGCAAACTCAGGTATTGCACCGTTAGTGCCACAAACTACAGACTTTATTATATCAACGTCTTTTTGGCATTTACAAACAATTTATTAATATGAGTTTTGAAATCTAACTTATTGTCTATAATCATACCTAATAGTTTAATAGAACTTACTACAGGTATTATTTGATTATTATTTCTAATTTGGTTATCAGTGTTAATGTTTTTTTTCGTGTGAATATTATTACCTTACTTTTGGTTGCATTGAATTCCAGATGGAGTTGACTGAAGTTTGATTGTACTGTGCTGAGAGTGTGTTGCATGTTTGTGTAGACTGTCTCGATATGTTTTTTAGAGGAGTAATAAAACAAATGTCATCTGCAAATTGAAGTTGATTTTACATAATAAGGAATATAATCATTAATGTGAGCTATGTACAGTGCGAACAACAAGGGACTTAGAACACTACCTTGCGGTAATCCCTTATTTGTGACCCTAGTTATAGTTGACTTAGAGCTAATTAAAATTAATTGTCTATTGATTAGCCATGAATTAATATGAGAAATAAACTTCCATGGAATATTATAACACTTCAGCTTTCCTATTAATTCTGGTATGTGTACTGTATCATAAGCATTTGATAAATCTAAAGAGGCAGCAATAGTAGTTTCATTGTAAGTCAGTGCAGTTTGAATTTCTGAAACAAAATTAATTAAATAATCATTACACCCTATTCTTTTCCTAAATCCATATTGGGTATTTGGTAGAATGTTAGAGTTTTTCAACAAACCATTCCCAGTCTATATTTTTAATAATTCTATTAAATAAATTTTAGTATGCAGGGTATTAACGATATAGGCCTATATGAAGTCTCCAAATGTTTTATTTTTTTCCGGTTTCAAGATAGCTATAATTCTGCTTTGTTTTCCACTTACTTGGTAATTCTATACTTCCATTCCATATATTATTGAATATATTTAGGATATATAATCGAGCAACGAGTGGTAAATTGTCATGCTGTAAGATACTCCATCTAAACCAGGTGTTGTATCTTTCCTCTTAAAATCTATGGCTACATTTATTTCTTTAATACTAAAAATTAGTTTCTATAGGAGAAGCATTTTTCGTAGAAGGTGTACCTGGGAATAATTATCTCGCTTTCCATGGAAACTGAATCCGGAACTATATGGCACATGAATTTGTCACAAAGATCGTTGTCTTCAATGGTTGAAGAAATTGTATTTGCATTATTATTAGTTTTTAAGTTTTTTAATTATTTTTCCATGCAAATGATGAATTATTTTTGTCATTAATTTTTTGACATAAATTTTCCCAACCTTGTTTTTTTTTAGCTATTCTAAATACTTCCCTAGCTTTAATTTGTGCTGCTTGATAATTTTGATAATTGAGAGCAGTCATACAGTTTTTAAATTTACTAAATGCAAAGCCTTCTGCTGGCAACAGCTTGAGAGCAAGCTTCATTCCCACCATTGTTTTGGTGTAAATTTAGGCCTATTAATTGCTGTATTGTACTTTGGTATTGCTTTGTCTGCTGCTAATTTAATTATTCTATACATTTCATCCCATTGTTTTTCCAATGGGATGTCTGGCAGTTCATTAGTCAATTTTTCAACAGTCTCTGAATATAGAGACCAATTTGCCTTTTTAAAGTTCCATTTATTATTAAAATAAATTGTATGTACATTGAAGTCATTAGATAGGGAATTAATATTAAATTGCATGAATATAGGCAGGTGATTGCTGCCTAACGAATCGAATCATTACCTACCTCCCATACGTCTACTAAGGCATGAAGATTGGGTATGGCGAAGGCCAGATCTATTGTAGATGCTTGGTGGTAAAGGGTTGGTAATGTTGTATGGTTTTTATTATTTAATAGTATGAATTGTGATTCATTATACTCATTGAAAATTATATTACCTCTGTGATTTGCTTTGCTCGAATTCCAATAAGGGTGATGGGCATTAAAATCACCACATAACAAAGTATAACCTTTATCTTGGCTAAATAGTTCGTGCCAAAAAACTATTCCTAATCTTATTATTTGTGCAGTAAATATTATAAATGATAATAGGTCTATTGTAATTATTTACCTGTATTGCTTGCATTTGTGTATAGTTATCGTTATATTCTGTAACAACATTATATGAAATTGACTTATGTATAATAAAGGAGGTTCCTCCATATCCATCAGGTCTGTTAAGGTTATGTACAATGTAATTATTATCTAATAGGTTATCATTTTTTTGTAACCAAGATTCTTGGATAATAACCTATGTGGATCTCCTTTTTTGTAAATAAATGCATGACCTCAGGCCATTTAGGCTTAAGAGACCTTGCATTCCACTGTACTATGTTAAGTTTATTTGTTACGATTCTTATTAACTAATTTCGTTTTGTTGAGATAGGCCTAACTGTTTTGTTGCTTGGCGATGTTCCGGGAGTAGATTTTATATTGATATTTGGTGAATTTATTTTCTGTTGAACTGTTGTACCCAGTCTTTAAATAGCTTAGTAAAATTTCATCAACTTGTTTGAGTGATTGGTAATGTTTGTAGAGTTCAATTTATTTCTGATTTCCTCAATTTTTTTATTTTTAGGAGTGATGTGAGGTGGGACTTATCTTGAACACTAAGTTTATCATCCTGAACTGGTTTGGTAGGCGAATTGGTTTTATCAACAATAGGCCTACTTATTTCTTTAGGTTTATATAAAATACTATTTCTTATGGGCCTACGATAGCTAGTTCTACTAACCTTAAATTTTGACGAAAACGGTTGCTGGGGGGATGAACTTGGTTCTGAGACTGCAAGCAGTGGTGTATACCTATTACTTACATTTAATTGACTGATAGGTGTTGATGCCTGTGAGCTTGGTAGTGTTGGGTAGATTTCATCATCAGTGAAGTCTAATTTGGGCGACCTGTGAATAAGATAGGCCTAGTAATCGAGATGTTTACCTTGTTTTTTATAAGTAATAGGAAAATACTGTGCTGCCACATGATAACCTTCTTTCATGAGACTCATCCGATCTTTAATATTTTTTTTGCCTTATATACTCTGGGCAATATTTAGAAGTTACTGCTATGTGAATCACCGCTAGTGAAACACACTTGCGGGGAGCCTGACAAGGATCTGTGTGGAAGGGTCCAGCACAGTCCCTACATATTCTAGGTTTATTACAAGGTGAGTTAGCTACGTGTCCATAGGCAAAACAACGATAACATTGTTTTACTCTAATCATATAGGGGTCTACCTTCATACGAACATAATTAAGGTACACAAATCTGGTAATTTTTTCAGACTCGAAGGTTATTTTAACAAAATGAGTGTTAGTGAGTTGGTCACTACCATTCACTCTACGTCTGATTCTTTCAGCCTGAATAATTGGGTATATTGGACGATGCCTCAGATAAAATTTCTAATTCACTTACCTCGGGCTCTGCATAGACTAACACCGAGAGTGTGTACTCTAATTGAGGGTACAAATACATTAAATTCTAACAGATGTGGTGAATTTACTAAATTATTCGCTGCTATATAGTTTTTACAAATAACAGATATATTCTTACCAGCTCGTGTAATGTGATCAATGTCCATATGATGTTTTTTAAGTATTTTTCCTACTGTAAATGGGTTTATTTTGTTCTTTTTTTTATCCTGTATGATTACCTCAAAAGGCCCCTGAATTTTCAGGTTTATAGAGACGTTGTATGTGAGGCTTTTTAAGTAATTGTGGATTAAAATCATTGGTAGATTGAATTTGTTCTGAACCATCTGTGTCATTATTTTCTTGTACCCTTTTGTTTCCCCTGTTATTTAGATTTAGGTTAGAATAGTCATGATCTGTGGGCAAAATAGTACTTACTGCCTTTTGTATTTCCATGTCGCTCTCGACATGAGCTTCCATAGGCGAGGCTGAACCTGTCGACATGACAGGTCCAGCCTAAACAGGCTCAAAGTTAATAGCTTATATGTTAAGATATTTACAAAATATATAAAGTATTAAATATTTCTAGTTTGAGTTAGAGGTCAGTGTGATGTTAGACAAACAGTTATACACAAAGTAGTTACCACTACCAGAGTAATTGATCTGGACGTATGCACAGAGGTTTAACCTAAAATTACAAGTCAACGATCTGAGCACTTCAACAACCAGAGCGGGAATGCTTTAGAGATGTCAAAGTGATATACAGAACCAGGCCCGACGCTTGTCAAAGGTTGTTAAGTGTGGAAGATTTGTGAAACTGTAACATATACTTGTCAGAACGTGGAATAATTCATATATTGAAACATTTCCATGCAAATTATATTGACATGTTTAAATTTTAATATAACATAATAAGTACAATTAAATATTCATTTTAATTATGTTGACTTAATTTCCAGTAACATTGTAAGTTTCTAAATATCTTATATGAATCAAATTGTAAATAAAAAGAGTTCATAGTTTCACAAATTTATCGCCAAAATGCTGTACTCCATGACGTTTGTGTAATAATAATACAGTTTAAATAATAATATTCCAATTCGGTTCTTATAGGTTTTAAAACTAAAAAAATGTGTAGAAACATCCAAAATAAAGTTCATAACATCGAACAAAATATTAAAAACTGCAAGAGTATCCTTATAATTATGACACTCCTTTTACCAAAATATATTTTATGGTAAAATAAGAAAAGAAGAAAGCAACTAATAATATGTTTACAATTACAAACACACACATATATATATATATATATATACACAATCATACATGTAGAAACACATACAAAAAAAATTATTTTTGAAATAAAACTTTATAACAGCAATGCCACTTCTATCAGCAAACCAAAAGAGCAATAGATTCTTTTTGAGCAAGTGTTTTTTAATTATTATGGGATTTTACGGTACTTGTCAATCAATGAAAGTTGTCGTTGCAAATTTAAAGAAAACATTGATAACACAAATCTGTATTTAAGTTTTGTTACTTGAAAATCCTTCGCAGTGTAGTTATTGTTACGTGAAGAAGCTCCTTTGTACCAATTCATATATCAACCTTAAACCTATCTGATAATGATGCTTATAAACTTAGGATGATTATAAATTCTATATAGGGTACAAATGTTTTTAAAATTTAATTCGCAGAGAAACTTTTGTATTTAACTAATCTTTATCAAATGAACATATACATATGATTATTAGGTACTTGTGTCCAATATAATCAAAAATATATTATTTTTATTTTATTTGGTGAGATAAATTTGTAAATACAATGTGATTGTGTTAAAGAGCAGGGTTATTTTCTAATTTTTTATTTTGATACAAATAGTGGACATGGGTACTTTTCTTACGTCAATGACAAAACTTGCCTCTGCAGACGAGTCTCATAGAGATGTTATTATGTCCAGGATTGCCAAGGGTCACCTTGATGTAACAGTAATAGAGCTGTCAGTATGACATCATCTGTCATAACCACAAACTCCTGGACATACGTTCCTGTGACACAGAAAGCTCTATATAGGATGCTATATTTAATAGATAAAAGTATATATCTGCAGTTTTTTCGTTTAATAATAAACTTACATGAAACAGAAAAACAACAAGAGTATTAAATTATTCATGTTATAAACCCTGTAATATTTAAAATTTCCAGTTTTAATAGTACAAGTTTATCAAATAAAAAGTAGAATAATGTACAGGTATACTGTAATGCTCCTATACGTGATAAATTGTATCAATTTTTTTCTAGTACTATCTTCGTTATACAAATAAATAAACTTTGAAAGCCTCAGACTTTTGCAATGATTATAAAGATATTTTGAACTATTTACGACATTATAAATATAAATATTTAAAGTTTTAACGTGTTATGATATTACATACATTGGCAGTTAGCTATGCAATATGTCTTAGGAACCTGTTTAATAGCCCAACAGTGTATAATTATAAAACCATGAAGATTGTATAGGATACAAGCACTTAAAGTTCAATTATATTGGGAACAGTTATTCTGTGAAAATCACATTTCGAGAGTAGTACATACAGAAGGAGTATATAATGAACACTGAAATATATTCAACTTGTGACGAAACTTACTATCGTGTAACATGGACAATTATTAACTTACTTATTATCATTATTGTAATATTATGAGACAGATAGGAACATATAAATGGAGAACATACTTTTGTTACTTTTAAGTCCAAGTACTGTTTTATAACTATGGAATTTAAAGAGTTAATTAACAGATATTTATTAATTATTTTACATAATTTACCTATCAATGAATTGAATAACTATCAATGTATGCGATTAAATATAATTATTTTAGCGGTTATAAGAGTGTTAATAGAATACCTTGATTGGGAGAATACACTTTATACACGTGTTTAGTTATATGATATAGTTTGGCTCCATTTTGTTTGGCTTCTTAATGGACATGTTTACATTTGTCGTATGTTTAACGTTGCATTGAGGCAATAACATAATAAATAAATTTCTAAACAAACTGAACGATAACATTCCATTAAGACATGCATTTTAATATGTGCTACAGAATTTTAGTTTTG
The DNA here is from genome assembly GCF_021130785.1 of Homalodisca vitripennis. Lineage (NCBI taxonomy): Eukaryota > Metazoa > Arthropoda > Insecta > Hemiptera > Cicadellidae > Homalodisca > Homalodisca vitripennis. The sequence goes on from NC_060214.1 coordinate 62,787,508, forward strand.
CACTCAGGAAAACCTGTTATGCTTCACCGTGGTATGGCATACTCCACCATTGTCTTGAACTTATAGAGTATGGCTCTTATTATTAATGAATTAATTGTTTTCTGATATTCAATAAGTTTTAAACGTAGTTTAAGGTCTTATCAGAAGGTGCGGACAGTAAGAAATAAGAATTATACGAATAAATCACTCTGGGGATTACCAGTTGTGGTGGGTACTTTTGATATAACTTAAATTGTTACCATTACAGAAATTGGCAAACTTTTCACTTAAAATAAGTCTCAAAATGATCACACAATTAAACATAAAAAACTACTTTTATTAGATATAGAGTAGAAAAATCTATGTCTGTTCACCAGCACTAGTGCTAAACTCACTGAGAGGTCTAGATCTGGATTGTCATTATGTGTTTTGAGACAACAGCTAACCTGATCATAGTATGGCAAGAAACTCTTAGGGCTGCACTTAACATCAACTACATGCCAAGAGTAGCCATGGTCTGATGCTTTTAGGGCTATAACACAAGAACTATAGTTTTACACCGATAAAGGATGCCCTATAAGAAAAGAAAGATTATTGATTATGAGAAAAATACTTGTCGAAATAAACAACGAACGAACCAGGCAACAAGTCTTACTCTGCTCAAAGAGTAATATATCAGCCCTAGTGACGATTTATTTTAAATTTCATTCCCGTTATCTTATTTATTTTATTGTAATTAATGTGAAAACTATATTATTTTCAAATTAGATAAATATAAGAACATTAGTCCAGAAGTCATGGACGTACTATTAGGAATCAGGGATCATGCTAAAGCTATATGAGGCTTAAATAGTTTCAAAAGCGAATTTCGCACCAAGACTTGATATAGCCCTTCAGTACATGGTGTTCACAAAAGCTTGTCATAAACTTCTGTGGGTGGTAGTAGTTATCATTTCAAACAAAAATGTTTATATTAACGTAGGTTAATAAATGTCACGTTCGCATGATTATACATGATATAATCTGTATTTATAATAGAATTATAATCTCCAAAAATAGTTCAGCTAAAGATCCAAAATGGAGCACATATATTTGAATAGCTGGGAAAAATTGAAACAAAGGTAATTGAGCAGTTTTAATAAAATATTTAAAAATGGCGCCTAAAGTCTAATTATTAAAAAACCAGTAGAGTTATAACACATTGGCCATATCACATTTTTTTAATTTTTAGTAAAATTCAAACGGTACTTGTTTCCGATCTTGAGTATGGATTATTCATTTTCACTCAACATTAGCAAAAGTTTTCATTTATTGTCTCATAAAATCTAAAAAAAATATATAAATGAAAAGGAATAGGTTACAACAGTAATTGCCTCTATTTTACTTATTAGAATATGTTTATTAATTAACATGGTAGAATTACCATGAGTTCCTTAATTTAACACTGGAAATGATATTAATCTATGCTTATCGATGTGATTACCTTTCCACAGCAATATTAAACTTAAGTTGGGTTTAAAAATGTATTGTATACTAAATTTAATTTGCGATATATTATTCGATTTAATTCAGTAAAACATATCTTTAAATATTATATTTCCATAGTTACTAACAGATTACCATAGAAACCCAATCGTGCGCGACGATGTAAAAAAAGTGGCTGGTTATTTAATCTAACAGGATGAGAAAGTTTTGATATATATGTCACTTTTCTTTCTCCGTTCTGAAAATACTGTCCAGCTCACTTCCTGTGTAGTTTTACTCAAGATATTGTCACAAAATAGAAATGTACACCATTGGGTTTTTAGCAGCTTTATACTTTGTAATTCTACACAATCTAGTATATAATATGAAATCGGGCTTTTTATTTACGTGTTGTAAGCTCTAGATGTAAATATACTTAAAATTTGCTTACTAAAGTTGCTTTCATGGAGGAACTTCAGAAGTTATTTCGCATATTTTCTTACTATGACCTATCACTGAGGCTAATAGTACCTATCATAAAAAAATTCCTATGGACTTAGGTCGAGAAGTATAATTTAGTCGCTAGCCGCTATTTCATGTAAAGGAATTAATGTATCTAAAACTAATAAAGCTACTGACTCCAATTTTGCACATATGCTTTAATTAAAGAAAGAAAATATTAAAACAATATTGGTGTAATTTGCATTAATTTGAGACAAATGATGCCTTTAAATTTTCAATTCAAATAAAAAAAAAAAAAAACAGTATAGTTAAAAATAAAGATACGAAACATATATTTTTTATTTTAATACAAATTCAATTAACTTTTTTAACGATATCTGACAACGGATAAGTGAGCTGAACCATTTTATAAAAAAGCAAAATTAAATTATTTGAGAAACTTGATGTATTTGTATGAAGTTTTTATACGATCTTAGGCGATAATTATTATACCAACTATGCAATTAAACGACATTTTTACGTAACATTTTACATTTTAAAATTTTTTTATGGCACATTGCATTTTTAAGATATCCGTCAACACGTAAGTGAGCATCACCACTTTAATAATTTGAAAATAGCTGATGCCTTTTAACTGAAAGCTTTTAAATGGGCTTATATGATTTCATACTTCTTTTATTGTCTGTGAAATCTTTATAACAACTTATACAAAACTCAGCCTTCATACGATACGTATAACACATTATGACATAAGCTTGAAGAAAAAATATTTTCGTTACCTGAACATATTCAATTATTCATTTGCTTATCATGAATTGTTGGGAAGTTCTATAGATTAGTGCCTAAAAATTGCATATTTATTATGCGTTAAGAAATACGGAGAACGCTGTGTAGCTCAGTTATATATTACTGAAGATGGAGGTTTGGTAATGAAATGTAAACCATAAATACCTGTTCGAAAATGAAAACTATTAATTTATAATTTTTAAAGTCTCATAAAATTATATACTTCCCTTCCCAGTTTCCCTAGAAACTAAGAGCTTTGTTAACATGCCATTTAAAATTTGCTACTGCGTGAACTAAATGATTTATGTTTTATTATATGGCTTTTACACTTATTATAAAAAATTTTATATTTATAATATTATATATATATATATATATATATATATATATATATATATATATATTATTAATCAAGATATTTAAAAAGAAAAACATTATAAGGCTTATTAAAACAGACAAAGATCGATTTCAAGGTAAGAGTACTTACCGATGCATAACATTAAAAATATCTTAAAATTCTATGAAATAAAAATCATACCCACCAACAAAGTATAAAATACAGATCAATTTTAAGGATGTTATTGTATAAAAATTTGAAAATACATAATTGTACACTGAGAACAAATTTTTTTTAGTATCTTTTACAAACAAATATGACTTAGGCTTTCTATAAAGCACTTATTGAAAGAATAATTTCTTTTTATATTCAGTAAAATAGTACAGAAAGTGCAGTTTGATATTTTTCTTTTGACATTTGTTCTATTCAGATTGTTTTTCTTACTGCGCCTCTCCATTAAAACAAACAAGGTTCTTGTCTTCCAAGTATGTTTTTTTTTAAATTTAGGCCTACTTATCAGACTTATTGTACACATTGCTGAAGTTTTATAACGGTTACAATTAAGCAATGTTTTCGGCTAAAAGTAGAAATAAATTCTATAAATATTAAAGAAAAAAATTTCTTTTATGTAGACAGTACATTTACGGCACCAACTTAGGGTGTGGTGAATTATATTAGTTAGATCCTTTTAAGTATTCCTCGTTAATTTATAAGCACCAATAACCAAAATCAACACACTATTTCTTAGATGTAAATTTTTGAGCTTCATGAGAATTTGTTTTGTGGCAGCATCTTGTGGAAGAAGAAATGGATTATCAAAGAATACTAATCCCATGGTAATAAATTTATTTCAATGCATAATTGTCCTATTATTTGTAGTAAAAAAATTAAAAAGGAAATATTATGGCATAACAAGAATCGTGTAGAAGGTATCGGAGAGGTTGCAGGTAAATGTTCAAGTTCATAGCACTTTTTATTCTCAATATATCGTACGTACACATATACAGGTAGGCAAAGAACAAATATTGATACTCCTCTGTCAGAGAACATATAAATTATTATAGCTTACGTTATTGTTTTCAATTATACTCAGTCAAGTGTCATAGATGGGCATGTAACGTAATGGATCTCATTCATATCTGGGTGGAAATGACGATTCGTAGAAAACGTCAAGTCTTCATTTGATATATTTCTTGAGATCTTTAGGTTCTATGTGTTGTTACTATGTCACATAGTAAAATATTATATCACATTACTCAGTTTGTTTTCATATTTGGTCCTCAATTTTCTAGTTGCTGTTATGCTAGTTCTTAAAACCCATATCATAATTTTGGATAACGTTCAGCTCTGTATAGTGGAAAGCACTAATATTGAATTCCAATACGCCAGTTCCTTTTCCGTGATATCATGATATAGACAAATAGGAAAGATATTTTAGTAGCCTCTCTAGTGAAAGCCCATACCTCATAACTTATATTGCAAAGTTTTCATTTTCATTTCTTGTAATAATCTATTGCTATAAGAGAGAAGAATAGCTTCGAATGTAATGTTGTGCTTTTTTCAGTTTTTGCTAAGTTATTCAAAATTTTTCCTGAATCAATACGTAATATTTTCTGCGGCGTCTGTTATTGTTTGATGTGCAGAAAACAAACGAGAAATATACTTTTCAGTTCGTGCAATATTTCATATTTTATATAATAAATCATTAAAGGTGTACTGTTAATATTTATGAAATAGAAGCCGCGCACAATATCAATAAAAAGGAATAATATTTTGGTTCGTTATCAAATTAGACTGTAAAAAATTTATGAAATAATGTAATGAAATGAAGGAAAAAATTAAAGGATGTATTGAAATATTTAACGAAATTAAAAAAAAGATAAATAGCATGAAGTTCAAATCTAAATTAAATAATTAATAGGACTAATATATATATATATATATATATATATATATATATATATATATATATATATATATATATATATAATCTATAGGTTATAGAGATTATTACTTTATGGGTTCAGAAGTATTTTTAAGTATTGAAAAATACAAGTTGGAAAGAATAGTATTTGCCAGGCATTGTTTCAATCAAACAAAACGAGGTTTATTTTGCTTTATTAAACCCACTTTTACTTGCAAAAATGTATTAGTCGTTAAAATATATGGATATTTTCTTATTGTACATACAAGTAATCAACAGTTTATTTTACATTTTATATTGAATTTAGCACACATGTCAATGTTTGTTTTAAAATGTATGTATTTTACCGTTGCCATCATAGTTACTTATAAAACAATGTACAACTAATATAAATCCTTAGCCATATCCCCTGGAAAGATATGTATCAGCATCGAACTCTTTGTTACCAATATATAAATAAATATTCATGCACAACTTAAAGTCTGTAGGCCAATATCTTTTTCAAGATATCCTGCAAAAGGGCAGTAATACAGAAATTAAATTTTTGATCCTTTACAGATAAGATTTCCTAATCATCTGCCAACACATTTATAATGAATGAGCAGGATCAAATTAATAACTGCCCTTCCATATATGTGAAGTAAAGGATAGTCAAGGGTCATCTAGATGTAACATTAATAGAGCTGTCGAGTAGGACATCATCAGACATAACCAGAAACTACTGAACCTACGCTCCAGGCGGTAAACCTATCTCTGTATACGATGTTTAATTGAATAGCTATTAATAAATATACGCATGTTACTTTATTTTACACGTAACACAGTATTAAATTAAAGCATTTATCAAATATGACATTGTACTCATGTTTCTTTAAATACTTTCAAGCTTGCTAAAAGTTTATGTTATTACGTTATTATTGTGTTTGTTAAAAATATAAGTTTTTTGCAATCCTTAAAAATACAGCGTGAGTTAAAAGTATGGATACCCTCTGTTTAACTTTTAATGTATAAAGATTGATGAATTGAACTTGGGATACATTTATAGGAAATAAAAGTGAACATTTTAGTCACTCTTACAACTTTGCCCGTTTCCCCAAAATCGGCTCCTTTGAGATTGAAAGCTCTAGCTGACATTGTCATCTTTTATTAAGACCTTTTAAATGAAGTGTAACTTGGGAGTGCTGATGGCCGAGCGGTCTAACTCGTTGGACTTTGTGTCTAAGTTAGAGATGGCGCAGGTTAGAATCCTGTCCGTGACTACTACACTTTTTATCAATACCATCGACTTTGAACTGTATCAACGCTCCCCCCTACTCCGATTGATAAGATCCTCGCACATTCCAGTGGCCATGAGGACGGGCAGAATAAGGGAAACACTGAACAGCTTCTCCTTTAAAAAACAAAAACGTATTGAGTCTTTACATTATTGAAGTACGTCAGAAAAAAGCTACGTCTGAATTGTAAAACTTTTGTGTCAGTAATTTTAAGGTAATGTTTGATAACTATGAGTATGATTAAAATATGTTCAAACCATGATCATTTTTTTTTAATTACCAATTTAGTGACTACTGATGTGTGGGAATAAGGCATAATATTTTTGAATATTAAAGCTATAATTCTTTAATAACAATGATTAAGAATCACTTATATACGGGATACGGGAATTAGTCACATCATACAATGTATACACAGGATCATTCTTGTTAACAAATTAGCACCGGCGTAGTAACCAATTTTTTTTATTAGAAATAAGAAGAACATAATTTAATCAACAGTTTTTAAATAATTGCTTTCGTAGCTAGTGTTGCCCCGACAAGAAATATATATTCATACGTAGGACTCTGAAACCTTCTTCAGTGAAAAAAGGGCAAATGTAATCTTTCTTTGACTTCGACCAAATTTAAAAACGAAAATATAATCTAACAGCAGTTATAACATTATTTCGTTCCCCATGGTAGTTGGTGTTAAACAGACACAAGTTTTATGGCATTTTAACCTTTTTATAGTTATAGAACAAAAGAGGAATTGTAAAATAAACATGTAATTCTTTTACGGGAGGAAATCCTATTTCAACACCTATAGTGCCATGATATTTATAAAATTTACTGTTTTTCTATTCAAGCTACATTTTATACGCGTGACAAATTTGAACTTATCGTGATATCAGGAAATTTTGAACTTAGTTATGAGTGAATTAGTGATTGATTGAGTGTTTTGCCTTTTATATATAAAGAAATGTATTTAAGAAACTAATATTTATCAATTGGTAAATATTACCATGTTTTATGTCGACTCAATTATTTTACATATTATTATTTTACCAAGCAATATACAGATGTACAAACAATACTCAGTATTTAATTTCTTAAGATAAAATTGCGATGTTAAATTGTATGTCTGGATCCTAAATATATTAATATAATGCATGTGAAAAAAAATCAATAACATTAGTCTATGGTGTCTGCCCTATTAAACGTACGAGAACCTTATCTCTTTCTATCCTCCTGGAGAATATTTGATATCTAAACCTACCTCTATAAATAGCTGTTAAAATTAATGTATTAACGTGTATGCGTATAATTTACTTAATATTTTAAAAGAGTAAACCATGGAAATTTAATTTTTGTATTATTTATTATGAAAAATATGAAAGAATTAAATATAACGCAATCATTCTTTCGCTCTTTTGATTAGTTACTTTTATTACTCATATAATGAAACTTAGTTAAGTAGCAATATAAGGAAAGTCATTATAGAAACATCTTATTTTAGCAACAATAGGTTAAAAGTTGTACTGGCGGTACAAGCCTTTTCTTAAAGGGGGTCTTGTTTCCCCCCTTAAGAAAATTTTACAGGAAATCTCAAACTAAACAGTAGTTTAGCGTATTTATTTCCTTAAAATTAGACATTTCCCATAAATCTACTACCAAAAATAAGAGTTTGAGGTTTACAATAGTTGATATAGAGGCATATTCAAGGTAATCTACAGGTTATTTTGTATGTAGACCCGAACTATTCATATGATAGATACATCCATTTACTTGATTAAAGGTCGTCATGTTACTCGTGGCTGTCGCATTTATAACATATGTCATAATACTGTACGGGACTAGACAGCTGCTGCTCTATCGGGTTTGGCTGTGGCAAATGATTAGTTGTATGACACTAATGAGTCACCCTAAATTCTGCATACTTGTATGGAATACAATAAGGTCTTCAGTGTCTCATCGAATATATCAGTAATACGCGGAGAAGTTATATTCAAAATAACTAAATAGCTACCTAATTATTTAGGTAGTCTAAATTGTAGGTTAAAAGCTATCATCTTCACAAATGACTACTCTAATAATTTAAGGCATTTGACAAACATCGGTTTTAAATTTGTATGAACATTAATTCAGCAAAAAACTATTTATTACTACAGTAAAATACTACACAGTAATATAATATAAATTACTGGCTCTGAACCCTTTTTAAAATTTCGACTATAATGTATGTCCTTTGATAATCTATGTATCGTATTAAAAGTTGACATATACTCGTACTATCTATGAAACACTATTGATAATGGTCACATTCTTAGTATTTTGGAGCAAAGGAGTTAAAATCCTTCGGAACAATCTTTTCTACCGCTATGATTTTATAGATCCGTAATTAATAAATCAAACATGATATTTTCATGAGCAAATATATATTTTGTGTGATGAGCAGGAAATTATATCCAGTAATGTGTGCAAGTGAATTACGACTTGCATAAAATTAATTATATAGTATGTAAAATATGTCCAAGATTCATTGGTTGCATACAATTTATCACGGAAAAATAACTTTTTATAAGAGATGAGTTCCTAAATACGAATAGTTGTAATTTAATGTTGATAATAATTAATGTCGTAGTTAGATATACTTGGTCTGTCTGAAATTAGAATAATACATTTCAAATGCTTGAATAGCTGAAATGTCGAATTAATGAGAACCAATTGCTAGAAATTTCTACTTTTATCTTAAATTTAGAAGATATCAGGCGTTAAAAGTTCTCATAGACGTAAAGCCCCTAAAGAGTACAAGTTTAAACACAGGAAGATGGGTAAAACCATATCGCTTTAATTTTATTACTGCAGTACTGGTTGCGACAGCAATAATTGACATAAACGAAGCAAATTCATAAACAATTAGGTAGCATACGATGTTGAACTCCACGCTTGATGTGCGGTGAAGTATGAAAGGCCTTTTGAATATAACAATACTTATTTATTTCTATAAAATAAAAGTGATTTAGTAAGGTAAAATGCCCTAAATCCAACTACAGTGAACTGCATATACCAGTTTCAGTTTTAGTTATAAATCATTATAATAGTAGTAAAAAAAACTCTACCGTATAATGTAAAGTTCCTAATGTGTTATATAATTATATTTTCTTCTGAAAACAAGAGACATCAACGATAAAACGTATAATATACACGTAATATATAAGTAAGAACAATTCCTGAAGCGTTTGTATTTTTTATAATTCTTATCACATTGCACGGATATGATACTGTTTTACAATAAAAATCTTTTCTATAGTATTATCAAGAAAGTTTTAATTAAAATATTTTATTTCATAATGAATAATACTTATAAAATATTATATAGACACTTGATAGCGAAGTAAAACGTGTACATACATTATGCAATTAAATAGAATGTGGAACATTAATGCCTTCGTTAGGTACAAATTGAGGTTCAAAAACTGGGAATTTAACTTATGCAGAGAAAAAAATAGTGGATAATTACGCACATCTGTAAACTACTTATAACATATTACCTGTTATATAATAAAAATTATAAGCATGTATTTATAATATTTTATTTTATTTCCAACACTTAAAAATATGTAATAAATCAATGGTTTGCAGATTGTATACTAGACGCGACTTGTTACATTCTAAAATATTTATAATTAATATCTTCATTAACGATTATAAGAAAATTGAAATAAACATTTCCGCAGTTTGGAGCATCTTATTGCAGAAGCTCTACGGAATATGATACTGTACCAGTAATACACATCCAAGGAAACTCCAGCTATCCACGTGTGGTTCTTGCCACGCTATATTTCTACACGCACATAAAAGTTTTTTTTAATGGCGTCACATATTCTACTCCTCGGTGTCTACATGTGCTGGGAATTCGTAACGAAGACTTCTTGACGTAACCTACACCACTGAAACACATAAATTGGTTTAAACTAATAGACCTTAGAAAAATAACTATCACTCTGCCCAAATATTAGTGTGAAATTGCAATAAAAAATCTAGTGGTTCTTTAGTTTATTTGCCTCAATTACATCCGGAGGTCGAATTATTGGTTTGCCTAATATATTTAAAATGTAGATTAAACACACTTTATAGTACTTTGTATCTGAGAACATTTTCTATAAAGTAACTTAATCATACTTATTCGACTACATATAGTGTTTGTTGTTTAGCTTTGTGTAGAAGTTTTGTATACGAATTCTATTGGCTGTTAATGTATCCTTGCCATCGACTATAATATTTTTCTTCTCACAATCTCAAAATTCACTGACTTAAATAATTATCTAATTTTGAATTATTTATATGAAGGTAATTAATTTATCTTTTAACATAACTTTGGCCAAATTTGATATAGGTATATAAAAAGATATACATTTGTTTAAAGTTGTTCTCGTATAACGGCATTTCGAACTCCGCCAAAAGGAAGTATATGAATTTTATATAAACATAGACAAGTAAATACAAATTAGTCTATTATTTTCTTATAGTTTTGGAAAAATTGGAATTTTAGATCGATGTATACGTTATGTTGTCTAATCATAAGGGCACCCATTACTGTGTCAAATAAATAATTGGACTTGTATAAAGTAAATCAAAGAATGATGACATTTTGTTATGAACAACCTGTATAACAAAAACTTATTTTGTTTTGTAAAAAGACACTTATGGCACTTAAAGGACACCAAACTTTTTATTATTTTACAAAATTCAAAATTTTTCTCCTTAACTGCTTTTTTGGAAATAAATAAATAGTTTCATTATTTTTTATAAGTAATTACCCATTAAAATAAACTGTGCATTTGCTTTAACAAAGAAATGACAAAATACAAAATTGTACATTGGTATTTAAGTTATATAAAAATAAGTAAAATTTTGTGGAAACCTCATGTTTATTTTAAAACTCCAACTGGCTTTGATTTGAGAAAATGTATTGTATTTTATGATGGATTTTATTAATAATATTTTTTAAATTTTCGTATATTGTGTGGATATGTTTATTTACGTTTAGTCAATGGTTGCTTAATACCAATAGAACATGATAATGCATTGCAATTTATTTTTCTTAATAGTATTAGATTTTTTAATTTTTACCTAGGGATTTTTGAGTGGCCTGGCTCATTGAAAATAAACAATAAATATATAAATTGTTAGATCAGTATAAAACTGTGTGGGTTATCTGTTCTAATCATATCCCACGTCAGATCATAAATTTGTTAAAACATTTATTTCACTGTACAAAAACTAATGACACAGAACTAATTTCCAGTGCCTATAAAATATATCACAGCACTAGTAATTATAGAAGTTAGAAAGAACTAATTAACAAAGAACCTAATTAAGATCCAATCTTCGGTTTCACCCAATGGCTTTGGTCTTACTCCATTTATTTCAATGATCCCATCGGACTTTTCTTTTAAGCTGATCACGCTTATTATATATTGTTTAAGTAGAGCAACTTTACTTGCATCTGAGATAATGCATCCAAATAATTTAGCGTATTCTTTATATAATTTGCAACATTTATAAAAAGTCTTCATGTTGGATTTTCCTTTATTACTGAATTTTCCGAAGATTAAAAACATTTCTCTGATCATGACTGCCGTAATATATAGATATTCAGACTAAAAGTGGTTAAAGGAAGTTCTTACATATAGATTTTATGAGTGGTTTAGTCTCTGTTAACAAATGAATAGTTAAAAGATGGTTAATACTCTCTAATTCCAGAAAACATATTTGTACAGTATTGACAAAATACCAACGTAAAAACAAAGTTATAAAATATTTAGGGAAAATAGTACTTCTTCAAACTAATAAAGTTTGAAGATGGCGGCCATTTAAACATTAAAAAAATAATGGTAATATATAAATTTTTATTATTTATAGCACAAAACAAAAAGTCGTATAGAATTGTTAGATAATTTAGAATAATGTTTGTTCTCACGTGTTTACAGTATAACGATAGTAGACGTTATTAGTAGTACACAAAATTGCGGGAATTATTGAAAACATAATAACTGAAGTTTTTAAAATAACTAGGCTAAACATAATGCCAGCGTAAAGCAGTACTTACACACAGTTTGATGAGCTTTTGTACTACAAATCATTGTGGGAACAATGTTAACATTATAACTGCAGTGATGAAAAAAAAAATATTGAGACTTACCTCGATATTAAAGCAGTACTAAACATAGGTTTAGAGAGTTTTTTAGTTTATTTTAATATATGAAAAGTAATTAGATTGCGGTATCTCACATTGAGGCAAAATATACAACAGGCCTAATTTTTAGCAAAGTACGAACTAATACATTCTTCAAGTGTTTATATTACCTACTTATAAACAACTTTGGCATTTTCATTTTCAAATCTCTTGAGATATTAAGATGGCGAACATTGAGAGTTTGGAAAAGGAATGGTGAGGTCGATTGTGATGAAATTTTCATTCTACACGTTAATAGTTAATTAGTTTATGACAGGATACTGTTTGCAGTATGTATTTGAGAACAGAATTTTAAGGTTTTAAGCTGGTGAATTTTAGAAATTTTCTTTAACTCTAGTTCTAGACTAGGGCAATTTTCTAAGCATGAATACAAGTTACTGAAATTCATTAACACAAATACGTTCAAGCAAACGCTCTGTTATGACCTAACTAATGACGCAGGAAAACAAGTTTTATTCTGGATAAATTTTATATTTAATTAAAAGTGTAAAGGAGTAAACGTACTACGTGTAAAATATCTAAGAGAACAATTTCATTTAGGAAATAGATTTTCATAAAGTATGAAAAATGGGAATACAAATGTAGTTTTTACTTTGAGTCAATAAGCAAGCGATTGAAAAATGTCATACTTGATTGCTGATTTTTTTATTGACTATTTGTTAGCAAAGTATTGACTGAGAAAAGTACATTTCGTATTTTATATCTGTTTGTATGTCTGCAAGATATTTTGAAAATTAACTCAAATACACATTGAAAATCATATAATAATATATTGAATCAAGTTTGATCTTACTACATATCACTCTAAGGTTTTTCAAAGGGCGTTAGTGAATGTTTTTATACTACTCATGTCGTTAACCTCACGGCAACATATAACCAAAACTTTCCTCAAGACATATGAAGAAAGATTCAAACTGTAAACTTACTTTCCTTTCATCAACAGCAAACTGACTTCATGACTTGTAACATACTATGCATGAGACTTAATTTCTACACAGAAAACGACGAGTTCTATGATGGTGCATGTCCATCAATGTGGTTTGCCTGACAGTCATCGAAGCCTATCGTTGAGTAAGATGACTTTCGCGGGATTAAACTTTTATCAAGTGTTGCGTACTTCTACCATGTCATTAGTGGTTCGTAGCTATTGTTTTTCTCCCCAGATTACCAACTATTGTCTCATTATCTCAGTCAATTTAAACGCCCTAGCCATTTCCGTAATTGCACTTGATAGAAGGTAAATAGCAATACTATAATTGATGGATATGTTGCATAGTAACAACATGTTTATATGAAATATATAGTTAGGCACACGAATGTATGCATTACTGCTCCAAAATGATAATTTATTTTCATTGTAAACAGTAATTAACGTCGGTTATGTGTATTATAATGTGTTTAATATAATACCTAGTTAAATGCATAGTAACGTAAACACTTGTCATTACATATTTGACGGCATTATACTACAAAACTATGGACAAGATTAGTTATGGAATAACCGGAAATTGTTAAACAGCATGGAGAGTAGCACTAAACTACATCCAACCACAAATAAGCCTCATTATCTTCGTTTATAAACCCAAATCACCTCTACCATCTTGTAGAATGGATGCAGCAAAAACTTTAAGGCCTTGATATCGTTCTGCTAGCCATCAATTTGCATACAAAATACTGCTCTTATATCGTATAGGCTTACATACTTTTATATATTTTTTATGCATTATATGTGTAGAATAAAACAAGGCAGTTCAGCCAGATTCAAGGTAGTGACCAATGTACAGTCATGGCTCAAACTAGTCAGTGTCCAGCGAGAGTGTCAATTTATTTATTTATAACAATTCACAAATAAGAAAATATGGCATTTTTTAAATATAATATAATATTTTTATGAACATCTACAAATATCAACCCTTACTTAGAATACAAATTTAGGAAAAGATTTGTAAATCTTTTTTCGATTTAATGATAAATTCCCACACACAAAAAATACACACAGACGGTGAAGGTGCCATAATTTATTTAATATTTCTTACTTATTTTGTCCTGCTAAATTGAATGGTGAAGTAGGATTGAGAAAATAGTAGACTGTATATATATATACAAACTGCTGGTATTTTATATTAGAGAGATTAATACCATAGGCAAATGAAAATAAAATACGTATAATTTTTACCACACTTTATTAATAATTAGCACTTATTATCTAATGATGAATGGAAAGATTTGCTGCGCATAATATTCGTGTGTTAAATTGAATTGATCTAAATATATTTATAGATTATCATGTTATTGTTACAACATTTACATGTGTACGGTTTCCCAGCACCAACCTAGTGTTATTTATATTTGATTTATTCAGACGCTCGAGGATTTCAGATTTCATTATTTGCGTTATGACAGAGTCAGGTTTAAGACGGTGCACTGATAAGAGGATGAAATAAAGGTAAAAGAATACTGTCATTAAATCAACCCTTCCTATTGTTAATCCTTTATCTTTAATACATTTCTAATTCATGTGCGTAATGTTTTTTAATAACAATAAATTTGCGCTGAAAGACATAGTTTATTAAAACTAATACCCGATAATTATGAACAAAGGAGAAGATAATATTATCCATTAGCTATAAAGGTATTCCCAGAGGAATGGAAATCTGAGTTAATTAAATAAGCCTAAGGCACTTTGACAAAGTAATTATAATTTTTTCTCATTACTGAAATTATTAAAAACCTTTAATACTATGCTTAATAATTAATAAAAGCCGTGTATTTAGCATCATTTGCCTTATAAAGAGAGAAAACATATTATCCTCTTATACCACAGAAGTTTGAGAAATAATTCAATGAATGTTGTATAATTATATAAACATGTGTTAATTTTTAGTTATTAATTCTAGTTACGTTGTAGCAAGATACTTAAGAGACGTAGAGAACGTATAACAGTTTTGAAATAGCAATGTTCTATTATCTGATTTATTTAAAGTCTTCATTAGTATTAAAAATATTTTTTAATGCGTTTATACATGGTTTCCATTAAAGTGTAAGTAAAATTTTGTCAGTTTTGAACATTAGGACATAGAATTTTAAATATTAACGATTTGATCTAGTAATATATGCATTAATATTTCTAGTTCAAATCATGGAATGTACCAATTATTAATTACTATTGAAATTATATTTTTATTATAAAAAATTAGCATAGCAATAATAGTTATAATCAATAAATCATTAATATTTAGACTTCATGACATTAGTTTTTATTACAAGGTGTAAAGTAAAAAATGAAAATTTAATTATGTAGTAATCATTGTCACCAAAAGAATTATTAGAAATTTTTAGTTTACAAAGAATCAATGCTACCATAAGGTATGTTACGTCATACATACTGGGTTTTTTAAAAATACCCCGCCCCATAAGCTTTATGGTGATTAGAGATAGACTGATATACTTTGGGGAATGCTTATATTACCCAACGAGAAGTTTTTTATGTTTGACCATTTTTGGACCCCACCCTAAATGACGTGTTTTGGGTCTAAATCAAAACCTTTAAATGTGAAATCCTAGCAAGTGATCACTCATTTTAAATTTATAATAAAAAGAAAAATAATGGCGCAAATTGGAGTTCACTAGTGTTACTCTATACAATTTGATAGCATATTAAACTTTGAATTGTCTTATAAAACCCTACAGCTTAAGTTAAATTTAAAGTTATTGCAAAGCAGATAAAACATTTATTCACTAGGTATTTTGAGAACTTACGACACTAGATCATAAAATAAATTATTACAAGAATCAACAAACATCAACA
Organism: Homalodisca vitripennis; assembly: GCF_021130785.1. Taxonomy (NCBI): domain Eukaryota; kingdom Metazoa; phylum Arthropoda; class Insecta; order Hemiptera; family Cicadellidae; genus Homalodisca; species Homalodisca vitripennis. The sequence goes on from NC_060214.1 coordinate 62,803,783, forward strand.
ACCATAATTAACATGGCATTTATTAGGTTTTGTGTTTTCTGACTGAAGCTCATTATAGAGAAATGTGGATAGAAATAGCTGGTTTTGCCATGTGATCTCTTATCGATTAAAATTAAAATACGACACACATAATACATTGTTACATTTACGATATGAGACATTTAAAAACCTGCGTATAGTAAGAAAGATATAGCTGTCATCAGAGGACAAACAAAAGCTTTTTCAAATACGTCCTTCAAATCTAATCACTATGAAAGTTCTACCGTTTATTAGTGAGGTTACAGTAACAAGCTAACAACTCCTGTACAGTACGTAATGATGTAAGTGCAAGTTTAGAACTAGTTCAAAAGTTATAATGAACGCATTTTGTTTCTGAAATAAAAATGCGCTGAAAAGTTATATCCATGTAGTTCGCAATTTTATTGTGTAACATCTAACAGTTTACATTATAAGGAATACAATTATCCATTAAAATGTTTAATTCAATTGTAGATTTTAAAGATATTGGTCACTTCAAGAAAGTTTCATTGCTGAGAGTCATAAAACCTTGTCACTGAATGTGCTGGTAACCTTTTCTGGCTGTCGATCTTTTGTGGTAATCCCACTATATATTGAGAAGGAATAGACTCACCTTTACACCTCAGATATTGTATGAAGATTCATTTTTATTTAACCCACATGGAGTTCTATAATGGTGTATGTTCACTCCATGGAATTTCAGGATCTAACATTATTAGTGCTATCTGTCTGTAGGATATCGCTGAAATTCATGAGCAGTAAACTTGAAATATTGCTTACTATAATTTAAAAATATATTCATAAACTATACATTATTTTAACAGACTAATCTTCATGCAAAAGTTATGGTAATGAGAGCTGGTTTTGCTGTAGGGAAATATTTTTCGTGACAAACCAGAAATCAAACAATATATTGAGTATAATGTATTGTTTTTGATTTCTAAAAAACAATTTATCCTCCGAAAAAAATTTAATGGTTAACTTACAAGTTTGGTGCTGGATACAGGGTTTATTATGAAAGTAATGCTAGAACAACTGTATAAACAATACGGAAAACATTAATAGTAATATATTCCTGACACATACTGGAGGTGTAAATTAGGTGTCTGACTCCCACATCTCTCTCCATTACAGTAGGATACACTTCACCTGACAACACTGCGGGATACACCTGACAGTCTAATCCTGTTTGAGTCTGTAGCCTGATTGACCAAAGTAACTCTGTATTCAATCCTGTTTTAACTATATTTAGGTTTAAGATGTATATTGATAATTGGAAACGTCTCCAACAAAATTCTTCTTCTTATAAATACAGTACGTTATAACCTCAAAACTAACCGTACGCTGCTCATAATAAAGGGTTAGTTTTTAATTAATTAACTTTCAATTCATTGTAATATGAGTCTCAAATCTGTTATTATGATAAAAATGTTTTGAGAACGATAACTTTTGGAACGTTTTCTAACAAATGCTTTAATTTTGTACATGTTTTAAGGGCACATAACACATTTATTATTTTCTTATATTATACTTTTGTGAAATCTACTAGACGTATACGTAAATTTCACTTATAGTGTTCAAAAACACTCGATCAAGTTGCTACTGTAAGCGAAGTGGATGTTCTTGTGCACTGTTTACAACTATCCTTCCCTATATGAAGCTGATATATATTTAAGATAAGAATACGCCAGACCATAGGTCACTTTGCTAAGATTGAATACATTATTTTATGCCCGTAGCCTGTATCATTTTAGAGCGATCATCCTGAATTATTGGTATTTCTAATACGCAGTGCAATACCATAGAGGATCTGCACTATCTTGTTCGTATACGCATAAACTGATATGATAAAATATAATGAAAGTCTTAATGTTCTGTTATGAAAGCAACTTTATTACACGTGTTTCCATGTCACATGTCATAATGTCACTTAACCCCACTCAAGTTGGTTTATTTGAAGATTTTCCCCTTGTGACTTTAGTAGATCTGATTTATTTACTTTGTTGTAATTTACAACGTTTCTGGAAAACACAAATATCCTTTACTGGTAGTTATCTGGAATATATTCAAATTAGTTTCATGACGAAAACCAGGCAAAACAATGCGTATGAACAAATATTATATTATTTTAATAGAGAACATTATGTGTGTTGAAAATACCTGAAGTGTTGTCTTCAGTTATCTTGTTATCATATGCTACCACAATATTCCAGCCTTAATTTTAACTAAGGGTTAATATAAATTAATCCGGAAAATTTAACGAGAAAGCATATAAAAAATTTGGAAATCTTTTATATAAATTTTCACAGGCTCAACCATTGGGTATTTAATCAGCAGAAAATATATAGTTAATTATATCATTATTGTGATTTTAATAAAAATTTAATGATTAAACATACATTTGTTGTTCTACTACCACCTATCTAGTATCCTTTGTTTTTGAAAAAAAAAACTTTGAAGAATAATTAATATTAACAAGACATAACATTAAAAGTGTCATGTTAAATATCCTAATAAGATTTAATTCATTAGTGTAGATGATGGCTGTATAAATTTATTAATTACAAGTACAATGTTGCAATAATGAAACATCGTTGGTACATGATAAAAAAATACTATAGTATCTAAAATAAGTCTTTTGTATGTAATTAGCCGTCTAGCTCAATGATTGGAAAAAGAAACATTTGGTGTGGGCAAAATATATTAGTAAACCTGGCTTATAACAAATGCCATACAACAACCATGAAATAATTCAAATAATGAATAAATATTTAAATTATGAAGTTAATTTGTTATTTAAAGTTTTTTGATACACTTGAGTAAAAATTAGGTTTAACATACACATGTATTAGAGTTTTAAAGTTAAATTTATATTAAATGGCATACGCACAAATGCGGGTTGTTAATTAAATGAGTCAGAAGATACTATTATAGTAAATTTAAAATTAAAATCTTATTCCAGTGGACATAAAATCGGTGAAATAATTAAAGAACACCTGCACACTTTGATGAAGTAAAACATATACAAAAACATATAGTCAGTAATCGCTTTCTTTAATGTATCAAGAGCCTTTTAATAAAAGCTAAGGTTATTAATTAACTTTGCAATTTTAATCAACTTTTTCTGACTCACCAAAAGATGATGTGTACTGAATGCTTCGCCAAATATAAATCATTAAGCAACATAACTTGAAAAATAATATTATCTCCTGTTTCCAGTATGCAAGTCTTGCTTTGAAATCGTAAGAAAAGCATTGAACTTTTAAACAACGCAATTGTATTAATAATTCCTGCCAGTATCACTATTATTGAAGAGGAAAAGAGATGGCTCCTGTTCCTCTAGTATTGTATGACTGAGATATAGTGTGCCAACTATCCCTCATTATGGGATATCGACAAGAGGCAGCCCACCCTCAACCTTACCTACCCGGAATATCCTGTCACCCGGATGGAAAAAGGAAGGTTCTTTTAAGACTAAATGCAACTAGAATTTATCAGCGTCTTTCAAAATAAGAAAATAATCACGGATTTGAAATTGAGTCTCAATTTTATCAACCATTACAGTCTTGAATGCACATTAGCGAAAGCTACTATTTAGTAGAGCGTTAGAAACATTTCATTTCTGTCTGTCTATCCCCATAAATATGCGAAATACTCGTACATAAAACAAGAATGGCCTATACACATAAAATCTTGTATGAACCTACATTTCTATATGCAACAATAAGTTTGATGAAGGTGGATTTTACCCCACTGTATTTAGCCGAGCATTACCTAATATATTTTAAATTGGCCTTATTTGTAATAATTATGGCTACGAAAACAAGCAAAATGCATACATTTATAAGCACGTTCAGTACAATCATATGAGAATTTAATCATGTCATATTTTACACATGCATATTCACATATTTGTGACAACGCTTGTGTTGTGTGTATTGTTGAACACACCCTAAGTCACAGAAATTTAAGTTTTAAAACACTGGTATGAAACATAACTTAATGAAAAAATTCAATATATCATGTTGCAAAATATCGGACGACTGACTTCATCCTAATAATTTAATGAAAGGCAAGAATTTGTTTAGCTAGTTTACGTATTTAACCATAAAATTTTACTGAGCATAATTTAAGCCTATTACATAGTTGGTTAACAAAATTCACGTAACCTCTGCTGTAAAATCTCTTTTCTGTACGATATTTGCCTTTTTTCGGAATGAAATTTGGATAATTAAATAAACTAAGGCATAGACGTAAAATCTTGAATACAACCTCCGTGAAGTCTGTTACATTACACTTGAAGTGGCGTAATCCTATTTTGTTAGTTAAAGATATAATTTAAAACATGTAAAATTTAAGTATGTTATAATGCTTCTGTAGACATTGTTTAATGTTGCACAATTCGTACCACTGCAAATAAATAAATTACGGTATATTTTTTTTTTGTGAACAGTGTTTTTCTTATAAATTTACGCGTATTCATTACATTCATTTGAAATTTTCTTTTAGACCATTACTTCAATAATCCCTTTATCGTTGTTTACGTGCTGTAATGTAATTTATACAAGTTTATTACATTTCTGTAAGCATTGAAATGCAATTAAAGAGTCAAATTCTATAGACGTTTAGAAGAAAAGAGTTTTAGCAAAGGCTTTTTTTCTGAAAATAACCGAAATGTGGACTTACGTTAACTTTTAATCATAAACTAAAATTTTGAGACTGGATTTAAATTGAGGTTGATATAAAATATTTGGGAAGACTCGCTGAGACAGGAAATTAGAGAAGATAGGACATATTTGCATTAAATGTTCACTGACTCCATCATTATGCTCTGAATCTACATACAATACTTACTTCAACTAAAAATGTTCGTCGTTGCACTCATATTTTATTGGACAACTATTGCTTGCTGTGTATTTTAATTTGAATTTGGAAATGGTTAGTATACTTATTATATTTTACTGAGTTCATGCTGATACTCCATTAATATATTTTTTCTTTTGAATACATATCAACAACGATAACTCACCAGTGAATTGTTTTGTACAGTAAACTATATAATTAACGAGAATTATAACACGAATTGTAATGATCAAGTTTCCTTCAGGTTTAGTTGTTGTTGAAATCCTACCAGTGTTCCTACCATTTATGTGGGATAAAACTCAGTTCAGTCGTATGAAGGCTTAACATAAAACGTAGTAACACATGTACTCTAACCATTAGCAACATATCTAATAAAATATTGTATTCGTTGACTTCAAGTTTTGTATGAAAATTCATTTCTAAATCATCAAGAACGAGTTCAAAGTTGGTGCATGTTCATAGAATTCAGCTGGTCATCATTAAAGCCTGTCACTCATTAGGATAACACATTTACTTTTTTCCTGCCGGGGGATATAAGAATTACTTTCCTGTGTATATTATATATATATATATATATATATATATATATATATATATATATACATATGTGTGTGTGTATATGGGGTTTTTAATTGTATGTTTGTCTATATGTCTAACCACATTATATCTCAAAAATGAAAAGATTTGTAAATTTGAAATTAAGAAACCTGTCAAGCTTCTACAAAGCTACAAAAATTATTTTGTGTATTGCCAACTTTTCTCAAACTCAATATTTGATATTTGAATCAAATACATTACATATGTTAGAAAAGAGGTCTTACGTTGATTTTAAAATTTCAAAATTTTATTCTAAATCTCTTTCTATTCATCTAATCATCTTCTTTGAATCCTCTGACTTATATAAAAAATAAATACAGTTTTTACTATTATAATTTGGAGCATAATTTTATTTTCTGTTTGAAAATGAATAAAGATTCACTTTGCACAATTTTTTTTACATAATGTTAACACATGTCAGTAAAACTGAAATTGCCTCCCTTCTATTCTTTCGGAGTACTTACTATAATTTTCTAAAATTACAAGATTTTTAATTAACCATTTCAATGGGAAAAAGTATAAAATTTTAACAAAAATGTGTTTCCTGTGAATCATTTACGTTATAACAAAAATATCTCTATCATTTTTGTAGTATTAGTTTAATATTTCTTTTTAATGGAATTTAATTGTAATAATGTGTTACAAATTGTTTAAACAAAGGATATAACTGTTAAATATATTGAAACAATAAAAGAAACATTATTATATTACAGAAAAATATACCAAAATATGGCATAATTAGATATATTAAATATAAACATAAAACTGCTCTCTTACACAGCTCAAATACTAACAATTTTCTAAAATTACAAGATTTTTAATTAACCATTTCAATGGGAAAAAGTATAAAATTTTAACAAAAATGTGTTTCCTGTGAATCATTTACGTTATAACAAAAATATCTCTATCATTTTTGTAGTATTAGTTTAATATTTCTTTTTAATGGAATTTAATTGTAATAATGTGTTACAAATTGTTTAAATAAAGGATATAACTGTTAAATATATTGAAACAATAAAAGAAACATTATTATATTACAGAAAAATATACCAAAATATGGCATAATTAGATATATTAAATATAAACATAAAACTGCTCTCTTACACAGCTCAAATACTAAATTATTTTGAATAATTTACTTTAATTAGTAGCCTAGTGTTGTTTTAGATATGCCAAATTAAATGTTTATTTATCTATTAATTTTACGTAGTAATGTAAGTAATATATGGACGTTTTTCTTTATATTTCACATTGTGAATATTACTGTGAATTTGTTTCTTTTACGGGGGTAAATAATACAAGAACACTTTACCTTCATTTATATGAACATTAAGGGCATTTGCACAATCCATACAGATTAGAACATGAAAATGGATAAACTATTAATAGATCCTAAATGTTTAATTAGTGAGTTTATTGGCACAAATCACTAGAGCTTACCACTACCGAACTGGGAATCCTTTCATTAAGTACCGTACAGAAGCCGGTGGCGTGGTAGCTTCTGTAAACCAAGCTAATCAGAGGTCGGATTTTGTTGTATCCACTTGTAATATTTAAAACGTACTGGTTAGTAAAATAAAATTTTATAAAAACAACAATATATACTCAACATCATAGTAACACGTTGTAAGAAATTAAATTTTCTTGTAATTACCTAAATCAAATGGCTGTAAAGAACAGATACTTGTAACGTTTTTGTAGGGAAGAACTACCAACACAGTGTTACCAATTTCCCGTAATGATGAAATACCCTGTCCCACAAAACTGCTGTTACCTCTACCCTCAAGAAAAGACTCTATCCCGGACAATACCAAACTTCAGTAAATGTCTATGCCAATAATTTTATTTCCGACTCCTGTTGATGACATGTGGACTATAAGAGGAAATAGGTTTGAAAAGGTACAGAGTTAAAATTATTCTTAACGGATGGAATAATTTACTTTTCATATAAAATTTCCAATTTCCATTTTCCAATAAAATGACCATGACAGTTGAGGCGTTTTATTAAAGTAAATTATACATTGATATATATTTTTAGTTAGATCGTAAGTGGGTGTTTAAGTTAAATGCGCCTTATTTTGAGACACTAAGGCATTCATTTTGTCAATTCGCAAGATCTGGTGGTAGAAGCTTCACTTATCCATTCCCTACAGTTAAGGGGATTTGGAGTAATGTTCGAAATTGACGACTAACTAGTAATAAAAAATAAAAAGATAGAATATTTTTTTAATAACATTTAATCTTATATTTCCTTCTTTCGTCATGTTCATGAATATTTTGTATAAGGTAATTTATTATTAGTTAGGAAACTCTACAGCCCTAACAAGTTCAAAGATGTTAAACAGTATTTTAAAATATCGCTGGTTGTTTAAAAAATTACTTTTGGGTTCATACAAGTATTGTGTTTTTTGTTTGATAGCTATCTTTCTTAAGAAAGCAAATAGTTTTATACCTTTAGTCAAATACTCGAGCGTCGAAATGTTGCATACCTCTAAATAAATGCTATTATGTTTCAGTATTACTATTGCAATAATAAGTAATTTTAATCCTTTCACTTGTCTTCTTACCCTCATTTTTAGTTAAAAGCAGTAAGTACTTTTACAGGTAACACTGTTAAATTTATAAACTTGATGTGGATCACAGGACTCTTCGCCAGAAAACAAATTGTTGGTCCAATTCCATCAATTTCCATTATTTGAATAATCTTTAACCTGAATTTATACATACTGGTAATACTGGTGAATTTATTCACTTTTATTTCAATATATTAATCAGTATAGTATTTAAATATTTGAAGTAAAACCATGAAACTTATATGCCTTGTAACTCAAATGAAAAACTGTTCTCAGTCGTTTTCAGCATATTTTAACTGCAACACACGGAAGTATATCAGTACAAGGTCACTTAAGGAACTCCAGGAAACGTTCTAAACGGAAGTGCCAGGAGCTTCCGTTAGCTATGAAGCTTTTTAACAACCTGCAAGACGTCGTCACAATGTTCAATAGTACAGGAAGACGAGCAGTAAATCCCTCCGAGAGGGGAGAACAAACTGCAAGACACATTATATTGAAAACTCTTTATGGTTAGGTAGGGAGAGAGAATATGTATTGGTATGGTAAGCAAAGGATTTCCAAGGTCACTTGGAAATATGGTTGAGGATTGAGAACAAAGAAGGGGAATTCACTACTGACGAAAACACATAACGCGGGAGACAATGCCCACATCTTGTTGATGAATTACGAGTCATTTCGAGAGAAGGAAAGCAAGCAGTGCCTGTGCTTGGCTCATATGAGTGACTTCACTCATGATGTTAACTTTGCGAAAGGGACACTAAGCCGAGACCTCTCATTTAATGGCAGAAGGGGGTACAGTCCGATCCATTGACCTGTGGCCAATCAGAAACAAGGTGACATAGGCGATCACAGATCATGGTCAATTATTTCTTCGTAAACAGTCAGTTCATGTATCACGAACTCAACTGAATTAAACGTAAGACTACATCTAATTATATTAATTGTACGATAAAGTTATACTTTATATCATGAAAGAAACAATTAAAAATACTATGTAATGTGTACCTCTCCAAATAAACATTATTGATCTCACAAGCGTCTGGATATGTCCTACTATATAGTTGAAACTTGTATAATAATAAATAATAACGGTTATAGCAAGATAACAGGCTTTGTACGACAAAATGTTTTAGGTAATGGATAAACAGAGTTTTTCCTAATAGTTGTTAGCCAGTAGTACACCGAACCATATGTTTTGTTTAACAAGCTGAGATAAAATACAATTTCTTCCTTGTGATGCCCAGCAACAGGTCAACGGAATAAAATTCCACATCCCCAGACAGATAGAAAGAAAAAATATCCAAACTATTAATGAGTTTAATCAGCCATATCCTATGGTTGGATATTGACAATCAATCCTTAAATACTTCTTTAATGAATCTAGTAAAATATGTTATTTTAACCCTTAATAAACCAAATTATTGTTATGCGACTGCAGATAATCTTTTCCATCGTTTAGTGAAACGAAAATTCATTAACACTACGTTTCGAGATCTGCCATATAATCTCTTCTTCAGGTAAATAACTAACCTAACACATAAAATCAATCTAGGTTAAAATAAACAAATCATACCAGAGAGCTGTGAAACGTCTGAGTCAGGAATCACAATCACCATGTTGTGTGTCAACTACACTAAATCTAAAACATACACTTAATAAAAAACTAAACACAAGACTAATTATTTAAACTGAACTACACAATACAGGTAACAATACGTCTGCATTCTTTTGAGTGTCACAACGCACTGGTATGATTGGTTTGTATATTTTAACCTAGTTTGTAATTATGAATTAGGTTAGTTACTTTCCTGAAAAAGAGATCAGATTGCAGATCTCGAAACGTAGTTTTACTGATTCTTTGTCTCACTGAACGATGGTAAATATCCGGAAAGATCCCTCACAATCCTTCAATCGTCAAAATAAACTTCAAACAAAGAATGCAAATGATCATTAAGGTCTATATAGTCAGCTTATAGATTATAAAGTGTTAAAGGTGTTAACCAAAGCTGAACCAAATCATGTTGAGTCACCGCTTACGGGATTCATGCAAATTTCTATTCTGTAGGTTAGTTATTTATGGAGACATCATGTGATGAAACTAAGAAATATAAACTACATTTCCACAGCCCCTTCAGTGATAGAAATTATTATTGATAAATCAATAACTTCATTCAGTATGTTTTTGTAACTGCGCACTTTATGCGGGGTTCTTCGATTTCAATATGGTTTGAATGTAAATTACATGTTCAAAAGCTACAAAATATATCGTTAAAATAATATTATTATTTAATAGAGTTTTGTTGTACTCATTTACAGTAATATCAGTACTTATCTTTTTGTCTTCATTTCTTAAGTGCAATACCTAATACGCTTTAGTTACTCGGTAATGTAACTGTCACACGCTATGTTTGACCTTACCTTCAATCTTACAATAAACCATTTAAATACCTAAACCTTTGTTATTTTTAAAAATAAAATATCAACAATCATTTCTAAACTTACGGAATTTTTGGAACAATAAATGTATAAGGTACATCAGATAAAATATAAACTTACAATTATTGTGTAGATAAACCCTGTATTTATTTCATTACCGTTCATAATTTTTTATTGCTACTATGTTCATATACTTTGACAGATTATATTTTTTGACAGATTTATCTTGGGTCGCTTTTCATATTCATATTTATATTCCACATATTCATTCTACGTAGAAACATTGAAGTTCACTGTTAGTCTTGTAGCTAAATAGCAGTGGGCTACGTACTATGGTGAGTTAGCCTACAGGATAACAGAGATGTGAAGGGTATTAGTATTTGGTTAATGGTGTGATAAATTGAAAGTAAGTTTTTGTATGTAGAAGTATTTTTAAATTTAGGACAAGGTTTTTAGTCTTAAAAGGATTTTTGTGCTTGCTGTCGTAATAACAGGCTATTAATGATGGGCTTTTTTGAACTTGGCGATACGAGAAATCCAATTTTAAGGTCCCATGAGGAGGGTTAGTGGGCTCGTATAATTCAGTCATGCCACCTTAGAGGAATAATAATAATATTCAGTTCTACGCTATTCCTGTAAAACGGGTAAGAGAAAGTACTCCTTCATGTTAGGGTAACAACAGCTTTAAAACTAAATGACCTTTGTCCACTCCAGCAATCATTCCATTCCATTCCAGAGGTAACCATAGACCTATATTTCCACATTTCTATCCCGATATATCAATATTTGCATTTATTTATGTCCTGATTGGCGATGTGTTCACCCATATGTAAGTAACACGTCACTTTTTGATGTACCGAGTGAAAGTTCACCTACGAGATAAGACCCACAATAAATAAACCCATCTGGGGACAGATTGTAAAACATTTGTTCAGTTTTATGTACCGTAATAATATTATAGATGATGTACTATTATGCCATTACGTTTGATGTTGGTGGAGCTGCGAAAATTTTGGTTTTGTAGTTGTGGGATAAAATATAAAATGAAAGATCGTGAACTATTTATAATTCATATAAATCAGTATTTGTATCATTAGTAACGCAGCGGTTTATAGGGCGTTGATAATATTTTATTACGAATATATTTCTCTTATATCATACTGAAACAATAGCCAATAGTTACGAAAGCTTGGAGATAAAATGTTGCACGGACATAATATGTCTCAGTTAGACAAGTCATTCTACTGGAAAATTAATTCGCATATCACCATCCAGCTGTATGTGGCAACCAGAGCAGCATATTACTAGTTGTAATAGGAAATCTTCCCTATTATTAGTTTAACGAATTAGCGGTATTTATGATTTATAATATATTTTAGTAATTTTCCTGTAAAATATACTGTTTTACACAAATTTTAACATTAGTTTCCCACCATGATGAATATGAATTAACACGTAAACTTTACGCACTGTTTCTACAACTTCTCAGAATCGTGTATGAAAAGGAATATGTTACCATTTCCTGTAGAGTAATTCTACAATGATTATTAAAGACAGTTAAAATGGTGTCATATATAGTTACTAGTCAAATAATGCGGGTTAAACCGTTGTAATAAACTGTTATAATACAATATTATATATAAAAACTAAGTGTAAAGTAAAAAATAAATAAAAAAATAAATAATGACTTTATTTTCAAGCGAATTTCAGTATTTAAAAACTGCTTTTCAAATTAACTCAGGTAAATTACATAATAAGCTGAAACAGCATAAAATAAAGTATACATAAGTGGCTACCTAATAACTTAAGTTAATTTCTTTTAACTTCCTTTTAAAACTACTTAAGTGTAGGGTTTTAACAGCAGGTGGTAGGGCATTGTATTCCTTGGGTCCAAAGTACGAGAATCCCCTCTTGCCCCTCTCCAGGTGAACACTCGGCAGTTGCAGCATGGCGTCCTGCCGAGTATGACGTTCCCTGACCGCCGACCGCAACATCAATCTTTTGTTAAGGTACGCAGGTCTACAAGTGTCAAGAACCTTGTAGACTATGGTGACAGTTTGTCTCCTACAAATCTCCTTAATAGTTAACACACTTGCTCTCCGGCGGTAACTTGTAATATGGTCAAATTTACGAATATTGTAAACAAACCTTACTGCACAGTTTTGGAGCCTATGAAGTATTGTAAGTTGTTCCTGACTCAAGCTGTAACCAAACACGGGAAGTGAATATTCAATTATAGGGAAAATAAGGGCCTGCACAAGTTGCAACTTTGCAGTCTCGGGAAGAATATTCTTCAGCCTGTAAAGCATCCTAAGTTTGCACATAACTCTACGATGTATCAACTCAATCTGGCTATTGAAAGTAAGCTCCGAGTCTATGCTGACTCCAAGAATCTTCAGCCTATCACACCTTAATAAATCAACACTATTGAGCGAAATATTTCCCATATCAGCATTTAGGGTCTGTTTACCAAAATGCATGACCGAGCACTTTTCAGGGTTCAGCCTGAGACCGTGATCTTCTGACCATTTACTAACTGCTAACAAATCATTTCTCAGCTGAATACAAGCCTCGTTTGCCTCTGAGGGATGGTAAGATAGCAAGAGTTGACAATCATCTGCATAGGCATGCAATGAACAGAAATTTAACTGGCTGTCCAAACCTGCAACATACAAAATAAACAGAATTGGCCCCAAACAACTCCCCTGGGGAACTCCTACAGCTTTAGGTAACCATTCTGAAAACCGACCATCAACCTTTGTCACTTGAGACCTGCCTCTCAAATACGATGAAAACCACCTCAGAGACAAATCATCGAACCCGTAAAACTTCAACTTTGCTAGTAATACATCATGATTTACCGAATCAAAGGCTTGTCTGTAGTCCAGGGCAGCTACGACACTGCACATTTTGTTATTTCTGGCCAAAATAAGTACTGTTACCATGATGATTAAATCTAGTTACGAAATACCAGCTTTTTATATATAGATAACATTAGGATAATGTTAGTTAAACTGTTGCAACAAACCATTTTAAACTGTTGCAATACAATATTATAGCTTAAATATGACTGTAGAGTATTGCTTCCATGATGATTACATACAGTTATTACAATATAACGGTGTGTCATATATACAAGCAAGTCGGACAAGATGGGTTATTTTTAAAATATTACGAAACAATCATACATTAATCATATATTACTGATGTATATAATGATAAGTTATGAAAACCTAATACAATTAGCTAGCGTTTACAGTTTGAAACTAATATTAACATTATACATGATTTTTTAAAGTTGCTAAGGAAGTTATGCGCTAAACTACGTAAAAACGAAAACTATTATATTATTTATTTATTTAGTTCTAAGGAATGGATTTTATTTCACCTTTTCCTATAGAATATTTTTATAAGCCATAATATTTCTCGAGATATTTGAGCCTGAGACAACTGGAATGCTTTACTATTATACAAGTTCACAGGGTTAAATTCTAAGAAGTTAATGGTTTTTAACAAATAAAGCAAAGAATAAAGATTCACAGATTAGTTACTTGAGATTTTACTAACATAGATTACTAATTAACGAATACTTTACTCGTATTTATACATAATATTCATTTTACTACATCTTTTTTAGTAATACTTAAAATTTTTAAGTTACATCCGTCATGATAACTATAAAGAAAAAAAAACTATAGTATATTACAGCGTATATACACAACTGGTAATAGTAGCTGTTTATACTATTCATTGTAAACATTACCTTTTAATAAATTTAGTTACTTGTGTTCAAATCAACTCTCCTAGGTACAATAAATAATAGAGGTAAATTAGTTACCTAACGAGGGAAATATTACCTAACGACTTTTACTAATTATTACGCGCAAGGTGTTCCTAAAGTGTAAAAATCTCGTATAATGAAATCCTTCTATTAAAAAAGAAATACAATTAGAGTGTTTCTATAATAAAAGTATATAATATTTTAATAAGATGAATTCCACGTTTTCTTTGAATATTCGTCTGATCGATTTATACAATATGTAATGCAACGGAACCCCTTAATGCATGCTCTAACGAGATGACAACAAAACATTTTTTCTAAAAAAGTCACACTTTCAAATGAATGATTTGTTTGTCTAGACTAATATACAATTAATTGTTTCTACATGTTTTGTACAACATATGATGCATATAGGTAATGGTAATTGGTTTGAAGGTACAGTGTATGTTATAGTGCTTAATATTAATTTTTTTTAAATATGAAAATAATCTTACTAAACGAGTTAACAGTTCGTAGGCGTTTAATTATCAAAGTTAATAACAAGTAGATATTCTAATTTTTTAATATTACTACTACTCCCGTCCCACAATGCTTATAAAACTATCTCCAAGAATTTAAACATCTGTAGAAATGATACGTTAGAAATAAATTATAATAACTTAAATTTAGTAAAATATTTATATAAGTATTCATATACGGATCAGGTATCTTTACGTTTCACTTTATGTGAATAAATCTGCTAAAGTTTTTTTGTAGTTGAAAGAAATATAAATGTCTGAAAAATACTCGTATATAAAAAATTGTCTTTATAAAGTAACATTTTGGCCGACAGTAAATTTGGCTATCCAGTTTTATTTAAATGTTCTATAATCTTCATGTATAGGTTCTACATTGTACTTTTTTGTGATATTGATCAAGGTAGAAAAATCCCACAATTCGTGTCACATAACAGGTGTTGTTGATGTTGTAAGCTAAAACTTTTAATGTATGGTTTTCTAGATGTCCTGGGGACAGACGGAAAGTTAAAAAAAAAAAAATTAACAGCCCCTAGGCAGACAATACTGAGGTATGGATGCAGTTATGCTCTATAAGTTCTTCAGTTCGTCATGCACTCTAATTGAAGTCATTCTTATAATAAATAGTCTGCAGATAAAATCGTTCTGGAGTTATCCTGTAGAAGATTAGGCTACGTAGAGTCTCCACCGTTTATGTTTTATTAACAACAAAATTGTGTGGAAGATTGTCATATTATTTCAATACTTACACAAAGAATATTACATATAATTTTATTTATACCTGACGTTTCGAATTTAATACGATATTAAGCAAATTAACATATCAAATGAAAAATACAATTTAATAAACCTCAGCCGTCAAGGACAAACCTCTAAAGAATCCCTATAAGGCATAACTGGCTATGTTCATTTCGTATTTAATTAGTATTTTTTAATGTAATGAAAGACTTTCATTAGTGTTTATGTCGTCTGGTAAAGCATTACAATCATTTTTTCTAAGGTATGTGTTGTGTTTATTTTATAATCCATCGTGATGTGTTGGGCCCAAAGGGCAGGTTTAAAAGAGTGTTATTGGATATATGAATAAGAATAAAGTTAAGAAAATGTTTACGAGGGAATACTTCTCGGCACCTCTCCCTGCCCCTGAGACCACAAATAAACCTCAATCACACCCATTTTCTGCACCCTAAAAGCCCCGTTTGAAAGATTATGACGATTAAAATAACTAAAATAGGATTCCACATGATACTAATGGAAAAATAACATATCCAATACATTAAGAGTACATTTATTTAAGAATCCTAAAAAGTAATAAAGATATGAAAATCAGTTTTTAAATTTATACATAAATTATCGATGAGAATTTTCCAACTAAAGTCAGGCTGGTGTAAATGCCCAAATAAAACGTTTCAAAATCATTCGTGTTAGAGCAAACTTTTTATCTGGATTGAAACCTTTTATAAATTTCCGAAGTAGTTAGACGTATCATTTATGCCTATTTACTTATTTTTCCATAACCTTCACTATGGTGGTCATTTATAATTATAGAAGCATAAAATTGAACCATTGTAAGTGAATACGTTATCTAATATAATTTTTAGATAGTTTTTACTTTTTAAGTATTTGTCTAGTAACGTTTCAAGATAATGGATTTTCTAAGTATTCAAAAGTGTCACGATTATATTAACACACAAATATCAGGGTTATTGCCTCATCAGTTAACAACGAATCAAACATTCAACTAATCTTCATCTTCAGTTTGACATTTCGAGATAACACCCTCGTGTGAAGTCTAGCTTTATTCTTATTGGGAGAAGTGATATTTGTAAACATGATCGGATTAAAACTGCGCTAGGCGTTTTGCAACAGGAGGATAACAGTGTAACTTAGGCATACTATAATATCAGGCAGAAGAATGCAACACCATGAGGCTGTGCTTAGGATACATGTAATTGTTCATATATATATATATATATATATATATATATATATATATATATATATATATATATATATATATAGAAGAAAAAGACTTCATATAAATCCTTTAATATTTTGACTATATTGTCGTTTTCAAAAAGGTACAAAAATTGTATATAATGTAAGAATTAAAAGTAATTATCGTTAAGAAAATATTATACATGTGCAGGACTTTATGTACACCCTGTATATAGCCCTAGCTAGTCAAAGAGTTATAAGACTATACTAGATTTTTATCTATCTCTAGATTTTCATTATGGTTACTTATCAGAATACAAGTAGAATTAAACCTCAACAAAATAAGTGTGGAATTTCTCCATTCCTCGATTAACAGACTTCACTGCCGGGCAGCCAACTAAACCTAATAATCTGCACAGTTACTTATTACTTAGGATGATCTATTACGTCTTAACAGATAGGTTAGCATGAATAGATACTATTTATCAGGAGTAAAACAACGTTTCAAATACCAATATGCCGAACAATATAGCAGTAAAGAGTACTGCGTGGGGAGTAAGTGTCGAGTCCCCACAGCAACAATAACCACTTGTCTACGTCAACTGCACTCATCCTCTGGTATACCAGCGTCGTGTCTTGTTAAACTGAAAAGTCTCACCTTACTTTTACTCTGTAAACTTGAGTCTTTGGATAAAACTACAGTGTTACTCATAACGATTTTTTAAAATAACGATAGAGTCAATTTCAAAATTAAAATGATCTCACGTGTATATTAGGAAATGAAATATATTCATATTTTTTATTCAAATGAGTAATTAGTGCTCTGATTATTATAATGTTTTAAAAGTAAGAAAACATTTTAACCACTAACACAACTGTGCATTGGCGAAAAGAATATAACGTGAATTTCACAAAATAACCAGAAACCATGTTCCTAGTACGAACAGAAATTACAGGAAATATGGTTCTATTTTGTCTAGAAATTCTAATTGGTTATAACAGGATAATAACAATTTTTTACGTTCCTCATGAATTAATAATAAGTTATATAATTGCATGTTATTAGTAAAAAAGGTAAATACGAAAATAAATATATAAGGTATTTTACATATTTTGTCTGAATATCGCGTAACCTAATCTCTACTGTAATATACTTCCCAAAATATGTCTGCTGTCATAAATACCACGATCAGTCAGGTATCAAACACTTCATGTAATCATAAAAAGTATTTCGTCAGGTTTTGACTGTAACATTTGTTTTTGGTATGGTATTTGAGTAATTTTCTTACAATTAGTAACTGTTACGATTTATAGATTTATTACTAAAAACTAAAATAGGATAACAAAATATAATGAGATTTTTATAATATAGCTTTTACAATTGTACAACTAGATATAGTTATATAATAGGTGCCTATAAGTCATTATAATAGAAATATTTTATCCGTGTTATTTATACTTAAAAATTTTATATATAACATTTCGGTACTAAATTATTTGACAGCCTTCAAGATTGGTAGTTTACAAATATGCTTGCGTATACCTTAAAGACATTTACTAGGTACTATAAAACTTAAAATAAAAACTGCAAGACTAAATATTAGAGACACCATAGGTAATTAGTTTAATACTCTTAATAAGTAACTCAGAACAAAATGCCAGCTTTTATTTTGCGAAGAATTAAATATTTCATCTCTATAAATAATCCTTATTTTAAAACTAATATATATTTTCGTTTATAAGTTCCTGCTATAATTAGTCATTTACGAAGATGAAGGACCTCATCTTCAATAAATTGTATTATTCTACTGCTTGCAAAACATTTTTCAAATCTTTTTTATAATTTTGTTATTCAAGTTCATACAAAAAATTTTTAAATAATCTTTTTTATACTTCCTGAGTAATACCATTACCACTAATACGCAGAATTATAAAGTTGATTAAAAAGAATGGATCCGATAAATAATATGGACGATAGTTCTTGAAACGAATCATAGCCCTTTTTACTAACTCAACATAGTGAGTGCATCCTCCATGTTGTGCTTTTGGAGAATAATATTAAATAAACTGATATTCTCTACTAGTTAAAAAGAGTAAGTTTTCATAATTTCGTGTTTAAATACTAATTTAGAAATTATATGTATATGTTATTATAAAATAAAACGTATTAACATAAAATTATATTATGAAATATTAGTATCAATAAAAAATATAATGATATATAAAATATCTAATATAAAATATCTATATTCAAGAAACGTATAATACATAAGTATTTATTTCCACTAAAGTTCGTTTTCTTCTTAATTTTTATAAAGACTGGAGGATAGACAGTCCCGTATCACTTATATAAAAATGTTTACTGAAAGCAAACTGCTAAAACTAAGTTAAGTGTGTGAACTCTTCTCTTACCACAAGGTTTCTTTATTTTATTGCACGGCGCTGGTCTTTCTGAACTTCAGTTTTATCCATATTCGAAATTTTTGACAGTTATTCTCTGTAACTTTCTTACCTTAGACAATGTTCTGTTTATTTCTGAATACTAACAAAAGAAAAAGTATTCAGTGATCAATAATTTTTTTAGAATTGGTATCAATTAATGAAGCAATTTTTATAAATTTCGTAAACCACAATAGGATATATATACGGTCAAAATTAAAGCTCTTTTCAATCAAAATTGAAAGATAAAAGTTTTGAACTAAAGATGTATTTTAAATTGGAATACAATAACCTAAAATACATTCAAAATCCTCGCCTTGAATAATAGCCTTACAAATGCATCACATATATTTTTGTGCTTAAGCGTGTATCCAGATTTAAAATTGAAAAGCCTTGTTTAATTCTTAAACTTCTATGATGCAATCAGCTGTAGCATAAAACAATAGTAAATGTCCGTTATTTTGTTTAGTGTTAAAATGAAATAAATATTAAGCCAATTTAATTTATCATTTGTTATTCTATTGCGTTAACGAGATGAGAAACCTTACATTTTAAAAAGTCCAAAAGACCATTTTACTTGCCTCCAGATAAACAGAGAATATTCAGAATGTTCAAGGTTTTGTTAAAGGCCACCTCCTGTAAGACTGAGGGATAGTTAGCACACACTATTCTAGTTATATAACCTTCTAAGTAGCCGAAGCAGCTCTGCTGCAACCTTTTCAGTAAAAGTGGATACAGTATTCACTTCGGCTTGCCCTAGGTCCTTGCATCTTTTTGACAATAAAGGAGCTCCGCCCACTCCAAAATTTGTCCTCTGAAGAAGACTAAATTTATCGATCGATCCTTCCACCACAACATCTCTAATACTACTGGTAGTGATGTACCGTTTCTGAAAATATATAGAGATTTTTAGGTATAAATGGATCATCGGTTTTTGCTATGACCAGTACAGTTTCAACTGGAAAATTTAACTATTTTAGAATAAAACTTTATTCAAATATTTTAGAATAATATCATAACATATACGATTTAATTGTACTAAATCAACAACCAACATAATACAATACAAAATTGTATGTTATGTTATCAACATACAAAATTTAATTGTATGTTAAAATGTATCTCTATAACAATTAAGATACATTGAATAAATACATATAACAATTTAGTTACTTAGCGAATTCGTGATATGCTTGTTTAAAAAGTAATATTTCATAGTCAAAAGTACTTCCGTTAACTAAATATTTCAAATAATAAAAAAGTTACATAATATTGGTATTGGTAATCTGGAACACCAATTTTAATAAATAACTAAATAATAGTAATAATTTCTGTTTATTTCTACAAAAAACATTTTTAAATAAAATTACATATTTCGTAAATAAATTTTAAAAATAAAATTATATTGTATTATTTTTATTGAGCTTTCTTATTCATTTTGGTCTGCCCAAATAAGTCATTTGCTCCATAATAGATTTCATTAAATATATATGAAATCTTATTAGAAAGAAGGTTGATATATTTAATAATTATATGAAATTAAATACTAAGTTGGGATTAATATTAATGTATATATATATATATATATATATATATATATATACATATATATATATATATATATATATATATATATATATATATATATATATATATATATGCTTTCATATTTATATTTTGTTCACTAACAAGGTAACAACGTATAAGATATAAAATCTATAGACTGTGTATAATATGTGATGTAACAAAAATTTTAAAATTTGTAAAACGAAACCAAACTCATACATGCATGTCAGATAAACACATCAAACGCTACTCTTGGTGCACTTGAGAAAGTTCCAGTGATGGGTACACAGGCGAAACCACCTTAGCCTCTATATTGGGCCACAGACCATAGCTCTAAGCGTTAAATAGCTCTGAAATATTACGGAAAAAATTCCCGTTGTAGTCGAATAAAATTTACACATAGACAATAACAGACAGCAATATAGGTTGAAATAGTATATAACAATATATTATTTATATTATAATATTATATAATATAAAAATTATACATAATTCTATAACTGGATATAACAAAAACAATCAATATGTAAATATTGACATATCCACTGAATAAAGTTGTTGGTAAGTACTAAATAATAAAATTTGCAAACATTAAGGCCCTTTCAATTTCTGAAGAGGTATATAATCTTGGCATTTATTTACCATACTTTTAGAAGCTATTACAAAATCTCACATAAATTTTAAAATGTCTTAAGATTTCAAGATAACCACAATTAAAAGTTTAAGAAACTAATTATAACTGTATTATAAGACTTGTTTGAGTAGAATGTAATAAATTCTATAATCTAAAACTATTAATGTTAATGTATGTTCACCTGTGACAAATCTTTTACTAAGTCTATACCCTTTGATTTGGGATATGAGAACCTGAGAATGTGCAAAGATATTCACGTGAAAAAGAATATTTTTATTTGGAATCTACATGTGTGCCTACATTAATCACAAAAAGCTGAGATGCCGAACTTCGGCTTTAACATATAACAAGATCAATTTGCGTGATTCTGATTGGTTTTAAAATAAAATACATCGAGTCCATTGGACTACGACGTGTTTTCTTACCCTATACATGAAGCTTAGATTTCCATAACTTTCAGTATCACATAAAGGATCTTTGTAGTACTTGCATACAGGCAGGATATTAAATATAGGTAAAGTTAAGGATAGGGATAAATTCCATAAAGAGGCTTAGCGGGCATTATCTGAGTGTGTCACCTATGAAGGCGGAGATGCTATGAATTTATTTATTCATTCATCTTAAAGTTAAAGCAGGCAGAATAAACTATACTCTATCATGTTTAGGCTTGTAAACTTTTAACTTTAAGTGAGCACTACCAACTCTATCAGTTATCCTCCGTAGTCATTAAGACCTATCGACCTGCTCACTTGTTAGTTAATTATGAGCTGGTCCTAGAAATCCATAGGGCTGCTCAGATGTAATTTATACTTTGGTTTTTACTGTACCCAGTGTAGATTCTACTGGTAAACATAAGCCCCGCATATATGAACATTCCTGAACCACTTAAAAAAAAACAGCATATAAACTTTCTTATGTTGTTTAAAGTACATTAAAAATTATTGTTACATGATGTTTTTAAAACTATTATATTTTGTTTTTATAACATAAGATTCGTGTTAGATATTTAGCAAATTATATTTAACTGATTGCAACAAAACCATTCAAAATTGTTTTTAGTATGTGCTTAATACAATATGTGTATGTAAGTTTCTATATCGTTTCTAGACAGGGTATTTACACGTAAATATTTTTTGGTTAGTTCCCCAGTTATAGAACTATTTAACTGTTCTGAATTACTGATTATTAATATAACACACAATTTATATTTAAATTATGAATGGATATATACAAAATTTACAGTGTAAAAAGTTGTCACATTACAATATAATACCCATGTGCATATAACATTTACAATAATTGAAAGTTATGACAATAATGCATTAACCTGTTAACTATAAAAGAATATTCATTCACCCATTACTGTTATAAAACTAACTTTAAAACGTAATATTTCATTTTAATTTGATATTTTGGATGAAAATGTTGCATTAAGTCTCCTTACATTCGCATTAAACTGGAAGGTAAATGTTTTACTAGGTTAACTGGTGAGAACACATTTTATTACTCGATATAATTTTATTTATAGTAAAGAACATAGATAGCGAGGAACGATATTCGATTTCCTTAATGCATAATGAATTACATTCCAATTAGTATTTTTAGTATATGTATATATATATATATATATATATATATATATATATATATATATATACATACATTCATTAAAATTTGTATAACTGGCAATAGCCTAATTTAATTTCAATAAATATTGAATTGCAAAAAGTACTTGCTCCGCTGGGACTCGAACCCGGATCTCTCACCCGGCAAGTGAGAGATCCGGGTTCGAGTCCCGGCGGAGCAAGTACTTTAAGCGATTCAATATTTATTGAAATTATATATATATATATATATATACACATATACTATATATATATATATATATATATACGCACGCAGGTACCTGTTGCAATATTACCTACAGGAGAAGTTTAAAAACCGGGCATTTTTACTTTATAACTCCTCAAAACCATTCGCATAAAAACGCATTTTTTACCCTTGCAGGCCTTTTTTGTAAGCCCGATAGCGGGCAAACCGTTGGAGCTAGCACGAATCTGACAGACATTCGTTAGTCAAGAATGAAGTGATCTACAAAAAAGATCAAGTGACTTTTTGTCCTATCTCTTGTGGTTAAGCGACAAAACGCTCGAATATTGGACATTCCAGAGATTATTTCGCTTAAAATAATGTTTCGAGCCCGATAGCGGCCGAACGGTTGGTCGTAGCTCAAACCTGATAGAACCGTCCAATTAGAAAATTACGCGATCTACAGAATAGGTCCGTGACTTTTTGCGCTATATCCATTGGTTTGGCCGTAAAACGTGATTATGTGCAATACTTTTGTAATTTTTACGAGGAAATTTTGTTTTGGGGTCAATAGCGGCGAAACCATTGGTCCTATAAGTTTCGTGTACCAATTACTGGAAAATGAAACTGAAGGAGTGATTTATACACTATATGTGTAACATATAACACACATATATAAAGGTAAGTGGTCATAATTGACTCTACGATTGAATATTATATATGCTCAATATATTATATATATATATATATATATATATATAACCTTGTTTCAGATGTGGGAGAGTTGAATAAAATTATCTCCGCATTTCTGTGTATATGTCTGCAATAAAACTCGAGAACCAACTATATACGTGTCATTTGGGGCGAATTTTCATTTTTATATGGGCAATATTGAGTTCGATGATAATGTATTTCCCTCTGTGGGATTTGGCTAAGAGCCATCTATATAATGGTCATTTCGGTAATCATGATTGCATTCAGGAAATTGCAGAATAAATAAACAAACTGCTTACAATCAAAGACATTTACACACTTTACATAATAACACATGTTGCCTAACTATCCGCAAAATATGTCGAGAATTAAATTATCTGTAGAATTAAAAGTTTTAATGAACCTTCATTTATACATAGATAAGACTGACTTCTATAATTATGCATGTCCATAAATGGTACTTTTCTGAATTCCATTGAAGCTAATCACTCAGTTTCTTTTTGAAATAAATTTTAAATCCCCAGGCTGCTGGATTTTATGTATTACCTGTATACCTGTATATACGACCGAAGGAAATCTCGGGAATGAAATAAGCTATTGTAACATTTTTTTTTGTGAACCTTAAATTTTATAACAGAGAGTAAGCGTTAGATTTTATTAACTTTGGCAGACAGGCCTGATCAACCTGGAAAATCCATATCAGCTGGCTATTAAACGGCTGCAGCTCCAGCTGGCCAAACAACAATTGACTCCTACTTCCTGTTGGACTTTGTTACTGACTGTCAGGCTTCACGAGGCTTATCCTCTCTCTCTCATGGCGATAGTTTGAAGATTGTTCAGTTGGAAATTGAGTCTCCACGAGGTTATCTATAATGTCTTTACCTACATTGCTCCCTTCCTGGCCCATTACTGGATTGTTGCCAAGGTGAGGTATTTTAATATTCTTTTAAGTCAAATAATGTGTGCTACCAAGAAATTATAAATACTTTTGAATACAGATACTTGGAATTAATTTTTCTTTTCTCAACCAACCAGAGTAAATATATTAGTGAAATTAAGAAGCAGAAATTACTTGAGCCTTTATTAATTTGTAAGTTGTACTCATAAATATAAATCCTTTCAGATTGTAAATATTATCATACTGTTTTAATGGTTCATATTTTCTTAGATCCAAACATATGTTGTTGCAATGGTTAGAACTTTTATTTTAAATAATGCATTTGAAATAACAACAAAATGTACTTTAGGTAATAAATAGTGTTGTGTGGCCTATAAGTTCAAAATTATCTGTTAGTCTGTTTTATTTTTGCTGTTGTTTGTAAATTCAGGATAATAAATGTTGGTAATTTAGGCTACGTACTTTGTCAAAATGTAAGTAAGAAAAGGCATTTGTAGAATAGGAAACAAATATGAAAAGATGTTTTCAGGTGAATTCTATTTAAAGCTTATTTTAGTTAATAATTTATTTTTGGAATTTAATTAACTATATCTCATTATATTGACTACTGTAGATTGAGTAATTGACTAATAGTTAATTTTTGGGGTTATTTACATTACAAACCGATTATATATCTCTCAAAATACTTCATGATAAGATTATTTCACGGAATATTTAGGTTTCATTGTTATTATTGTTAACATAAAATTTTACGTGCTATTCGGAAGCAACTATTATACATCTTTTAGTGTCAAATATTTTTGTAGATTCTATTGTCTGAATTGTGCTCAGGGATTTGTTCGGGAGCGGTTTGTGTGCCTCCACATAGGTCTGCGTACCACTACCTACTCAGTGCCCGTGCCATACCTGCTACTGTGCCTTCCTCCCTGACCGTGAGCCCTTACGGAGGCGTATAGTTGTGATCTACGTAGTTGAATAGTTACTTATAAATATCTTTCTTTATTGGATAAATATTGATGTTTAATGTGCTTTGTGTAAATATCTGTCTAGTTTATGTAAGTATTGTTTGATTGATATCTATGGGTAAAATACCAGAGTACTAGTGGCCGGCCAAGGTAATGTTGTTTAGTGTAGGCCGGCCAAGGTAATGTTGTTTAGTGTATAATTACTGGTGTTTTAGGGTATATTGTATTGATAAATCTAAGGGTTACCTGTACCCTCAGACTGTTGAGAGCCAAATACAGAAATGGTAATCAAACCTTTTTCCATGATATGAAATGTTAAATTACATAATTTTAATAAATATTTCATTTGATAAATGTTTCTTGTGCAATAAAAAAAAACAGGCTCTTAGAATTTTTCTAAAGTTAATGATTACATTGAATGAGTTTAGCTTTCTTACATGTATTTCCTTTTCTTAAATTTACCTTGTATTTAACTCACTCTTACTTTGGTTGGTTATAAGGTCATTAATTTTACAACATCATTCAGTAACGGGTCTTTTCCTTGTTCTGACTCCGTTCTCCTACCACACTACTACTGGAAACAAGGTGGCGCCCTCGGATAGTACCGTTAACAGTTAACTCTACTACGCCGTTAACTTGTGAAAACCACACCTACCCTTCCCACCCCCTAGACTGAGCAAACTGGGACCGCTACATTTGGCGCTGTCAACGTGGGACCTGGCTTGTGTGGGGACTATATAATATATTTGTGAATTTTGTTTGTTCTGATGGTGATTGATATGGACATTATGGTTGGTTAACTTGTTGTATATTGCAACACTTTTGTCGGTACTCGTAATTATTAGTGCTTTTGTTTACTGACTGTTACACCTCTATTATCTTTTCTTAAATTGTGTGAGTGTTCGTTTTTCACTTTGGAATTTGGTTTCTGCTGTCACCATGAATGCATATTATTTACGTCGTCATGAAAATGAATATGAGTTGAAACTTAGAGGTTTAGCTACTACAGGAAATGCAAATCAATTGAGATCCAGGCTCTCTCAAGCTTTTCTTGATAATGTTGAGATTAAGGAAGACGTTATCAGTAATCTAAATGCTGAAACCGAACTTGGAGAATGTGAGGAAAAATTCAATGAC
This sequence comes from Homalodisca vitripennis, assembly GCF_021130785.1. Classification (NCBI taxonomy): domain Eukaryota; kingdom Metazoa; phylum Arthropoda; class Insecta; order Hemiptera; family Cicadellidae; genus Homalodisca; species Homalodisca vitripennis. Next base: position 62,830,666 of record NC_060214.1, read on the forward strand.
CTGTCAAAGCTAGTTGAAGATTATGAAGGAAATACAAAAGACAATGAATATCGAAGACTTTCTGCCCGCCTTTGGCATCTTTACTTGCGAGTGGAGCGTATACCTGTGGATCTGGACTGGGATAAAGACACAGCGGAGGAAAAAGACGACTTATTACAGAGATTCAAACACATGCTGGATACCTTCCTTTCCCTCTCATCTAAGGTAGCGGAGAAGCTGGACGGTGTTGAAGAGCATGCGGAAAAGCTGGACGGTGCTGAAGAAAAGAAGGCGAGTGAAGATACGTCAGTGAATACTGCGGAAGAAGGTGGCACTTCCCAAGGTGCCAATAGAGAAACTCCACCCTCTCAAGGAAATGTAAATCGGAAGAATATCGCACAAGAAAAGCACCTTCCCCTCTTGGACATGCTGGACAAGGAAAATCTACTATGGTTGGAAATAGGAAACTGAAACCTGATGAGTCATGTATAGAGGCAGAAACTGCAAAGCCTATACCAGTCTTCAAATGGGGTTTACAGTTTAGTAATGGTCCTGGCCAGAGCATTGGTGCATTTTTGCAGCGGGTTGAGGAACTTCGTCATGCTCGCGGAGTTTCTGAAGCTCAACTTTTTAGGTCAGCAGTTGATTTATTTACCGGCAATGCTTTAATTTGGTATCGGTCGACCGTGGGCAGAGTCAATTCCTGGGAGCAATTGTGTATGGAGATGAAACTTGTTTTTCAGACGCCGGATTATGACGATATGTTGCTGCAGGAGATTATGAACAGAACTTAAGGCGATCAAGAGCATATTGATCTTTTCATTGCTTCTATGGAGGGTCTTTATGGTCGTTTGTCAAATCCAATTCCGGAACCCATCAGGCTTCGTCAGATTCTTAAGAATCTAAATCATTATTTGCAGGACAAACTCTGTATGTTTGTGATCTCTTCTATTGATGAACTCCGACAAATGGGACGTAAGGCTGAGCTGGGAAGATTGAGAACTACAAAGAGCAGGCCTCCTCCTAGGCCAGGCACCGTCTTAGAACCTGATCTAGCTTACTCTCGCACTGATAATCGCAAGAATTCCTCAAATCATCAAGTTCATGCACTTAATAAACCTACGAGTTTTGCCCCAAGGAAGTCCAAATGTTGGAATTGTGGTGAGGAAGGCCACATGTACAGTAATTGTCCTAAAGAGAGGCAACTTTTCTGCTATGGCTGTGGGCATGCTGGTTATCGCAAAACAACCTGTCCTAAGTGTATTCAAAAAAACGGGGTACGAAGGGAGCCTCCTCGGGCATCTTAGGAGTACCTCCCTTATCTCATTTACCGTCAACCAATAAGTTGTCCAATTGAGATTTGGCTTCATTGCCTAAAGGTATAAATTTTCTGATTGAAACTTCCGCTAATGATCCTCGAACTTATCTACCAATTCGAATTTTTGGATTTAGTTGCAAAGCATTGTTAGATTCTGGAGCTTCAAATACAGTGATCGGAAGAGACCTGATGTGGATTTTTGATAAGTTCCCGGCAAAAATTCGGCCATTGTCCAACCAATTTGTAGAAACTGCTGACCACCAGAAACATAAGATTATTGGAAGAGCCAACATTCTTATTACTCTCGCTCATAAAACAAAACATTTATCTGTCATTGTTGTACCTTCTCTATCTCAAATAATTATTTTGGGGATAGATTTTTGGAATGCTATGCATATTGTTATGGACGCCTATGAGAAGTCCTGGGAATTTTCTGAGAACCCACCAACACGAGGCCAGATATGTGCAATTGGTCTAAAAGACTCTACCGTATTGACTACGTCACAAAGGGAAGACTTAAATCATCTTTTGGAGAAGTACTTTTGCAATCAAGGAGAGAAATTAGGAAGAACCCATTTAGTGCAGCATAAAATTGACACTGGAGATGCTTCTCCCATAAAGCAACGCTACTATCCCATGTCTCCCGCTAGATTGCAGCTTGTGTATGCCGAACTTGATAAAATAATTGAACTGGGTGTTGTAGAACCTTCAAGAAGTGCTTGGTCCTCCCCAATCATACTTGTGGACAAACCTGATGGTGGCCAAAGGTTTTGCGTCGATTTCCGGAAAGTCAACTCAGTCACTTGCAGAGATGCTTACCCCTTACCTCATGTCACTTCGATTTTGGATCGCTTAAGGGATGCCCAATACTTGTCTGCGTTGGATATCAAAAGCGCTTACTGGCAGATTCCCCTTGAAGCTTCAAGTAAAGAGAAAACTGCCTTTACAATCCAAGGAAGAGGTCTTTTCCACTTTAATGTTCTCCCATTTGGACTCCACAATGCACCAGCCACCTGGCAACGATTGGTTGATAATATATTAGGGATGGACTTGGAACCTTTTGTCTTTATCTACCTTGATGACGTAATAATAGTCACACAGACCTTTGAGAAACATCTTGAAATTCTGGAAGAAGTCTTCAAGCGGCTAGCAGCAGCTAATCTAACCTTAAATCAAGACAAGTGCCGATTTTGCCAACCTGAACTTCGTTATTTGGGCTATATTGTCGATGCTAATGGCCTGAGAGTTGACCCTGAAAAGGTGAAAGCCATTTTGGAAATTCCTACCCCTCGCTCAGTGAAGGAAGTCCGTGCATTCTGCGGTACTGCAAGTTGGTATCGGAGGTTTATCCCAAATTTTTCCTCTCGTCTTTATCCTCTTACTTCAATGCTGAGGAAACATAACAACTTTAAGTGGACCATTGAAGCTCAGAATGCTTTTGAAGATATAAAGGGTAACCTTGTAAAATCTCCAATCCTTTCTTGCCCAGACTTTGGAAAGGAATTTACCATTTCTTGTGACGCTTCGGCTGTTGGTGTTGGAGCGGTACTCTCCCAGATGTCAGAGGAAGGAGAAAATGTGATTGCCTATGCAAGTCGGACATTGAGCAAAACTGAGCAAAAGTTTTCTGCTACAGAGCGGGAGTGTTTGGCCGTCATTTGGTCAATTGAAAAGTTCCGCCCTTATATAGAAGGAGTTCACTTTGTTGTTGTAACTGACCATCACAGTTTGTTATGGCTTCATAATTTAAAAGATCCTCAAGGAAGATTGGCACGGTGGGCATTACGTCTTCAACCTTTTAACTTCACTTTGCTGCATCGCAAAGGTAAAGAACACGTCGTTCCGGATCTTTTATCTAGGAACCCATTAGAATCTGTACCTGCAGAATTTATCGTTGATTCCCTCACTAACTGTTTTCCGATTGGGGACAAGTGGTATCTGAAGATGATCGACTCAGTAAAAGAAAAGCCTGACCTTTACTCTTCATGGAAAGTTGTCGATAATCAGCTCTGGAAGTGTGTCCCTTCATCTACTTCGGTTGGTGATGAGCAAGAAGATTGGAAGCTAGTTGTACCCAATGATCAGCGTGGGAAACTCTTCAAACAATTTCATGACGCTCCTACATCTGGACACTTGGGCACGTATAAAACCTACCACAGACTCTTACAGAAGTACTATTGGCCTAAGATGAGGAAGGACACCGCAACATATGTCTCTCACTGTAGGGTGTGTCAGCAAGCTAAGTCGGCTACCTTAAAGCCAGCAGGACTTATGGGGTCTCAGAGAGTAGTGGACCGACCGTGGCAGAAAATAAGTCTGGATCTGATGGGACCTTTTGTAAGATCATCAAGAGGTTACAAGTACCTGATGGTAGTGGTGGATTACTTCAGCAAGTATACCCTTCTGTTTCCATTAAGAGCAGCCACTGCGAGACTTGTTGCTAAACATGTGGAGGAAGATGTATTCTTGGTATATGGGGTTCCTAACATTGTGATTTGCGACAATGGATCTGAATTCATTGGTCAACCATTTCGAGATTTGCTCAAGGAATATAAAGTGAAGACTATCTACACTCCTAGTCATCATCCTCAAGCAAACCCAACGGAGCGGGTGAACCGAACTATAGGGAACATGTTGAGATCTTATGTTGGGGATAATCACCGCAATTGGGATATTAAGTTACCTCAGATAGGGTGTGCCCTACGAACGGCAGTACATGAGACCACTGGTCATTCCCCAGCCTTTCTTGTATTCGGACATGAGATCAACTTATCGGGTGAGGGATCTGGGAATCTTGGTGAAGAAGATTTGCCTCTGCTTTCCGATGCAGGTGATCACCTCCAGAAACTGACGCGCTTGAATGAAGTTTTTAAGGAGATAAAAGAAAGGATGAAGAAGGCACATGAGATTAATGCTCAACGATACAACCTGCGGAGGAGAGAGCAGCAGTTTAAAGCAGGTCAACTTGTATGGAAGAGGAACTTCACCCAAGCGGATGCAGTCAACTACAAGTCATCAAACTCTTTCCAAAATTTGTTGGGCCTTACCGAATTAAGAAGAAAATATCTCCAGTGACCTATCAGCTCCAATCAGAAGATGGGCAATTCATGGGCACCTGGCATACCTCGGACTTAAAACCTTATCTTCAGTAACGGATGAAAATTTGGGAAATTTTCTCATGAGAGAGGGGGTAGTGTAACATTTTTTTTGTGAACCTTAAATTTTATAACAGAGAGTAAGAGTTAGATTTTATTAACTTTGGCAGACAGGCCTGATCAACCTGGAAAATCCATATCAGCTGGCTATTAAACGGCTGCAGCTCCAGCTGGCCAAACAACAATTGACTTCTACTTCCTGTTGGACTTTGTTACTGACTGTCAGGCTTCACGAGGCTTATCCTCTCTCTCTCATGGCGATAGTTTGAAGATTGTTCAGTTGGAAATTGAGTCTCCACGAGGTTATCTATAATGTCTTTACCTACATTGCTCCCTTCCTGGCCCATTACTGGATTGTTGCCAAGGTGAGGTATTTTAATATTCTTTTAAGTCAAATAATGTGTGCTACCAAGAAATTATAAATACTTTTGAATACAGATACTTGGAATTAATTTTTCTTTTCTCAACCAACCAGAGTAAATATATTAGTGAAATTAAGAAGCAGAAATTACTTGAGCCTTTATTAATTTGTAAGTTGTACTCATAAATATAAATCCTTTCAGATTGTAAATATTATCATACTGTTTTAATGGTTCATATTTTCTTAGATCCAAACATATGTTGTTGCAATGGTTAGAACTTTTATTTTAAATAATGCATTTGAAATAACAACAAAATGTACTTTAGGTAATAAATAGTGTTGTGTGGCCTATAAGTTCAAAATTATCTGTTAGTCTGTTTTATTTTTGCTGTTGTTTGTAAATTCAGGATAATAAATGTTGGTAATTTAGGCTACGTACTTTGTCAAAATGTAAGTAAGAAAAGGCATTTGTAGAATAGGAAACAAATATGAAAAGATGTTTTCAGGTGAATTCTATTTAAAGCTTATTTTAGTTAATAATTTATTTTTGGAATTTTGGAACTCTTACTTTGGTTGGTTATAAGGTCATTAATTTTACAACATCATTCAGTAACGGGTCTTTTCCTTGTTCTGACTCCGTTCTCCTACCACACTACTACTGGAAACAAGGTGGCGCCCTCGGATAGTACCGTTAACAGTTAACTCTACTACGCCGTTAACTTGTGAAAACCACACCTACCCTTCCCACCCCCTAGACTGAGCAAACTGGGACCGCTACACTATAGCTTTTTATTTTACATACAATGTCAGTGAGACAATGTTAAATAATACGGCGAGTACTGCTTATTTTTTTTCATATTAAGTTAATGTAATATTTCATTAACTGCTGATTTTTGTATGTATATATTTGGAATGGCGAATTCTTGATAAAACAATGAGCATTTTCTTTATGATCATTCTTATCAAATGTTTTTTTACCGGGATAAATTAATTCCTTAACAGAGTACTTAGAATATACCTCATAGCTTAGTTCACAAATAAAAGGTTAAAACCAGAGCTTCAGGCGGTTTAAGATCCCACTGTCATATATTGGCATTTGTTGAACACCTGCCGTCTAAAGATGAAATCGGGTCGATAAATAGTCTCCTTAGGCCTACCAAAAAGATAAAACAAATTATATGATATTAAAACCTGACTGATGCACCAACTGATTGTTTTGGAGTTTTACTTGATTGGTGTATTCATGGATCACATTATTTTGAATATCTTTTGAAACACTTTGTAATTTCGGGGTGAACGCTACATACTGTTTCAATATACTTTAATGTGTTAAAGTGGTGGCTGGGTACCTCAACGTGTATGGAGGCTGAGTGAGTACATAAATTTTATCACCTTTATAAATGTCTACTTTTACTTTCGCAATACAATATCACATTTAGTCAACGCAATTAACTAAAATAACTTATATTCTATTCTCACTTTAAAATAATATTTATCTTTGCAGGGCTATCGAGCGTGCCGTGTTGTTTCATCATAACCCTAGTATCTATGGAAGATATTCTATGAATGGACAAAAATAGTTGAATATATTTGAATGATATATTATTATATCACAATTGAGGTTAACAAACGGTTTAATATTTTCATTATCATTACTCTCAAACTCCGAGCATCCTTATACTTTAGAAGTTTTATTGAGTAGTTCCATAGACGAGGTGTTGTCCACAACTAAAGACAGTTCTGCACCTGTGACCTGAATCGATGTCAGAGGCACGGAAGGCAATCAATTGTCAACAACAGTCTGACTCTAAATTTCCTCTTTACAGGGATGTTAGAGACTCGCTCAGTGAATATTCAACTATTAAAAGTATCGATGGGCTGGTATGGTCAGTACAAAATCATTAACACAAAGTTACATATCGTTTAAAATTTCTTATGAAGTAAATATTTAATTAGAAACCTCAGATAAAATTTGAAGAATTATACATCTCTTTAGTGTTGCAAACTGCTTAGTTTTTAGTATTTGTAAATAATTTATTATTAATTCTCAAAATGTTATCTTAAAACAAATAAAAATAAACACGAAGATTCTTAAAGCATTTATTTGGACCTAGAGCACATTCCCAAAATTCTGCGCACACACACACACACACACACACACACACACACACACACACACACACATTCTTCCAACAACTATAACTTTTATATCGATAATCTCTGTGCACTTCAGTGAATCCAGCCCACCGGAACTCTTTGAAGACAGGTATTAAACAAAATTTAGTTTAATACACAAAAATATATTTAATGCAAATTTTGAAAGAGATTTCTTCTATTGACTTTAAATTTTACGTTACATTTAATTTTAACATAGACAAGTATAAGAACCATGTAGGTACATGACCGTCGATAAAGTTTCACTCAGCGTTATTGAAGGCTATTACTCAGTAGACATATAACAGTTTCTTTTTTTCAGTATCGAAGGGGATTTAAAATGTTGGTACAATTGTCCGTCTTTCCATCTTTCCGCAGGACCTATTCACAGTACTTTTTTCAAGAAAATGCATAAAAGGATAAGCGAGCACGCTGGCACAAGCTAGGAGCATAAGGCAACGGATACCTTCTAACTGTGACATGTTTGGCGCTCCTGGATTGTGCAAGCGTATATATTCAATTATTTATTGTGCTCACTCATGGCTTAACGGATTTCGTTCAGAAAAATACTTTTCGGTATTTAGAAATATTTAAAATTCGTAATACCCTATGTAAAACAGGTGAATTCTATCAAAAGGCAACATTTTTGTTACGCCAGGCTTGTGCAAGTGTACCTATAAGTGGTGATCGCTTATGCACTGACGGATCTCCTTGAAAAAGTACGGTTGAATTTGTAATAAAATTTTTAAAATAGTCATGAACAGCTTTTTTTTGTTATTTGACTTTAAAAACACTAAACAGACGCCATTTTGTAAAAATTGAAAAATAATACAATTTTTTTAAACTTAATTACTATCAAGTAAAACTCAAGTGCTTAGTTTAGTTTTTTAGCTTAAATATTGTTATATATAACAGCTTTTTAATAAAAAATACATATATATATATTTTATTGTTTATTATACAACACTCCAATATTATACATTTTTATTTCTTTTAGGCATTTCGTACTCAATGAGCACATCGTTAGACCCACATAACTGAATAAAGGCTACAAAAGGTTACAGAAATAATATAAACAATTTTGTACTATACAAAAACATATGCATTTAAAAATACGAGGAGAAAATATTCTATGACAGGACAGTATGTATATGTATATATACAACAGAAATTTCTTTGTTTGGAGGTTATTTTGACGATGGAAGGATTGTGAAGGAAACAGGATTTTTCCGGACATTTGCCATCGTTCAGTGAAACAAGAAATCAGTAACACTACGTTTCGAGATCTGCAATCTGATCTCTTCTTCAGGTAAAGAACTAACCTAATACGTAATTACAAACTAGGTTTAAATAAACAAATCTTACCAAAGCGTTGTGGCACGCCTAGGTCAGGAATAACAACCACCATGTTGTTTGTCAACTTCACTAACTCTATAACCATGCACTTAATAAAAAACTACACAAAACACTAATCATTATAACTGAACTACGGAATACGGGTCACAATACGTCTTCATTCGTCTACTGACCTCCTACGACTGACCAGAGAGCGCTAGCCAATGGTAATCGTCACAGCAGACCAAAACAAGATGGCGGAAATAAAAAGGAAGGGGGACAGGAATGGGCCCTTTCGTTATTATTGGTTCATGCGAAATGAACTTCTTAAAACCATATTGTGACTCCGCATTGGTTTATTACAAATATCTGGTCCGTTTGATACTTTTGGTTTTCTCTTTAGTTAGAATTGGCAACCAAAGCGGCCTAATCTCAACTGAGGGTTGACTGATTGGTTGGTCTGCCAATTTAATGTATGTTGCCTCAATTAATTTCCTTTTGAAGAAATGTGGTTCCCGATGTATTATGTTGGCTTCATCCCAATTCATATGATGGTCTTCGGATCAACAATGGTGTGCAATTTTGGACTTTTCTGTGAGACCCTTTCTCTTGTTTTCTTTGTGCTCTTTGATCCTTATGATTAATGGTCTTTTTGTCTCGCCTATGTATTCCCTATTGCAACTACACTTTATACTGTAAACACAGTTTTTGGAATTCTGTTTGCCATTTTTTGGTTTTGTTTTTACGAAACTTTGTCTAAGAGTGTTGTGTGTTTTAAACGCGGTTCTAATGTTGTAATTTCTACCTACTCTTCTAATTTTCTGCGACAATCCCGGTACATAAGGGATTGACATAAACGCAAATTTATCACAATTTTGTTTTTCTGACTCAGGAATGATTCTTCTGGTTCGTTTGCACTTATTTATTACTAATTGAGGGTATCCATTGCTTCTGAGATCCGATTCAACTTTCTTAAATTCCTCTTTTAATCCATCTTTATCTGAGCACAAGCTCTTTACTCTATCAAACAGCGAGTAGGCTACTCCTTCTTTCTCAGATTTTTTTTGGTTGGATTGATAATTTAAATATTTTCTTGTGTGTGTTATCTTTCGAAAAACAGTTGTCTTAAGGACATCCCTATCTCTTAATACACACACATACAATAAGGGAAGCTTGTTTTGGACTTCCACTTCCATTGTGAGGCGGATGGAAGGAGAATCAACATAAAGTTGATATTTAATGGGATCAAATAAAATAACTGTAAATTTTGAAAAGGCCCGGGTTTATTGTTTGTTTATGAGTTTTGAATTCTTTAAAAAACAATAATACAAACAAAGAAATCTTTTAATAAGGAATAAAACTAAAACCGCATAACTTGCTAACCTCAAATGAGAATAAATAGTCTTTTCAGTGTAAATATATTTAAAAAAATAGTAACATTTGCTCCATGAAAACATAAACTATATGTCTAGAATTATTAAAAAAGGTCTAAGAGTATTCTTACACATAATGAAACTCTTTGAAATCAATTAAAAGTTACTTCATATTTTAAATAACTTCATAAGACTTTACTAAATTGTTTGAAAACTTGATATTAAAAGCACTTCAAAGAGTTTCATTTCATTACTGTTTTGTAACAATAGATATAATTAAACGTTCATATACAATAACTGAAATTTATGTCTGAAATATTTAATTTAGTGCTCAGTCGGTAAAAGCAAAAAAGCTACTATAAATATATTTATCTTGTTATATAGTAATGTTTAGTTTATTCATGTATTTTTTTTTACGCGAGCCTGATGTCAAAATATTACATTTTTTTTGTCCAACAGCATCGAAACAATATTTTGGCTTCTCTGTAGAAGGATTTTACATTTTTTAGTCAACTGATGTAAAGTGACATTTTTTAAAGATAAAAATAAATTTCAACTATTTCCACATACATACTTAACTAACTAAATATTCTGTACTACGATATTAGTGAATCCCCACTACTCCAATAATAGCCTATCAAAATACATATACGGGTACATTAAGTACTGGTCCTAGTCTTAAAACCCAATTAAAGCCGTGATCTTATAATTGTTGAAAAGGAATAAATAAGATTTTGGTTCGGAATAGTTTTTTTTATTTATTTATGATGTATTTGACTAAATTGTGCCATTAGTTTGCTGTAAGAAAACATTTAATTTTTCAATCAGGTAATACGACTGGACTTTTTCTTAATTAGAATTATACTGAGATTAGAACTTTTACCCGGGAAACACTATAAAATTTAAAATTTTAAGTGTGCGTAGAAATTGTCCCATTCTTCTAGCCAAACTCTTTGCAACTTAAAAGGATTTAAAAATACAAAGTATTGACCAAAATGAATTATATAAAATTATTGTCTACGAAATGTTTCGACGTGGTTTGACCCGGAATAATTTGATTATACTCTTTGGTCATGTTACTCGTTACGAAAGTAGGCTCTGAAGAATTTTACTTCACTCAGGTTAAATCAAGCATTTCTACATTCTATTGCTATCAAAAGTTCCAGATATATTTTTATTTTCTTGAACGTAATTTAATATTTATATTAAAGCTTTTTAAGGTACAAAAATAAATTTACGTTGTAAAATAAATTAAACATACTTCGTGTAGCAAGAAAGAACTGTAAATGACAGCTATGGCTTTTTAAATAAATAGAAATTAAACCTAAATACATTAAAAAAACTTTACCTAAACATTCCAATTCTAATGAAGTATATAGCCCTTTATATGTTTAGTCATGTTCTATGTAAATGATTAACTGTTTAATAATTAGTAGTTGAAATAAGGACTGCAAATAATTTACAGTAAAATGCCATGTTTACTTTAAAACTTAAAACATTCTAACTATTGGAAATTCACATGTGAAAACAGCTGACATTGCCAGTGTAGGTCCTATTTTCTTTTAAGAATCACAATTTGGAACATTTTCAATACCTTTTTTAATAATATGGTTTTGCATAAATGTCTTTAAAATTTGCTTCACAAATCGGAAACATTTCATACAGTAGTTACCATATAGTAATCTGACAAATGATATAAAATAAATATATTGCATTGTTTTACGATTCAAATATACGTATATGCAAATAATTCCTCCTAAATAAAGCGCTATATTACCAACGTATTCGTACGAAAATTACTATCATACTAAAGCAATAGAATTAATTTACACTTAATTTTTTATAATATTATGAACGAGATATTGATCTATAGTAGACCTGATGTAAAACTTTATAATAGGTTTTAATTATTGTGTATTCGAAGATAGTGTTGAGGGCCGTATAGAATAAGAACTTAAGATATGAAGTTTTGATAATCCACGTAAAGTATAAATATTACAGGCTTAGTCAAAAATTTTTGATTTACAGAACCACTGATTAACAGAAATAATATAAAGTCTCAGAAATGTTACGTAATATAGTGCAAAGTTCAACAGATTTGTCCGAAAAGGTAAAAGGTTTTCGAATAGTCTGACATTCAATTAAAGTGAAGATATCTCTTGAAGAACAAGAAAGAGATACAACAGCTATTGCAGAAAGTATCAGAGGAGCATGAAAGCTCAGTTTCTTTTATACCTTTGTATTTCGATTCTTTGGAATTTATTTTAGCACAGTAAATTTTTATATGACTAAAAACAACAAAATGGTTTAGCTGAAGCATACTAATCGGCCATCACTATAATCAAATCACGGATATTCATGATTATCTTACACTAATGAAATCTAGTTTTCTAGGAACCAAGTTACAAGACAAGAATTTTAAACAAACAATATGGATCAACTATTTTTGTATCTTAAAAGTAATAAATTAATGATACATAAAAACTATCTATGCAAAGTATATTAAACAATTTTACAAACAAATAAGTGTAATTTTTTATAAAGTTTTACTATTTTTAAAGAAAAACTTGTCTGACACCTAGTGACATTATTAAATCACACATATATACACACATCACAACATATATAAATCACACATTATATACACGTCATATATATATATATATATATATATATATATATATATATATTGTAATTGCGGGTTTTATTCCAAATACATACAAATTGTTTTTATATTTTAAGACATTTGGAACAGTAATGTTGAACTGAATTATGACGTTAGTTATAGGCTTTTAAAATTGGATTATTATATTAATTCAACATTGTATACTTCATAAAATCGTTGATTTACGAAAATTTTGTTACGAAAATACGAGTCAATATGGTTGTAGAAACAAGTGTAGTCACAAAGCACTAATATTTTTTTTTACGGTCATCCAATTACATACTAGAACTAGATATAATTTAAGGTAATAATAATAATAATAGGCTACCATTTATAACAGTTTGATGTAATCAAGTTTTTTGTTTGCAAGAATGGTTCTTCGTAAATGTTTGGTACTATTAATATATGAGTTATTATAGAGATATTTCCTAGGTCTAATTCTGGTAATTTGCTACATTCTACACATACCTACATGACTGGATTTCTAGGAGCTTCCGTGGAAAAAACACCAGAAAAGTATTGAAATGAGTAATATGCATTTATTTGTACTCGATGACATTTGTTACCTACAACCTTAAAAGATGTTGTATAAGATTTTCCAACGGCAAATTGGTAATGTTTTATCCTGCCAAATAATTGCGGGAGAGGCAGCCTGTTAAAAAAACCTTTAATAAATATTTCAAGATTTATAATTAAGATGATTGTATCAAATATTTATAAGAATTATTGTAATTTGTTTAAAAAAATATGTCAGTTGTGTTAAAAACTCCAATGGATTGACATTCAGGTCTACAGCCCCATCATTACTCAAGAAATCCCGGGGAGAACACGTTCAATACCCTTCCACTGACATATATCAAACATTATGGAACGTGATCATATCTATGTAAAAATGCATTGATGATTCTAATTAAATAGCTCAATTAAATAGGTTATCTCACTGAGGGCAACGCTCGGCAAAATCTCTCGACCGGACATACGTTATCATCGAAAAATTAGTTTGTATATTAATTCAGTTGTATGAAAATATTCAATATATATGTTAGTTACTGAATATATTCATTGGTTATTCAGAGAGAGAGAGAAAGAGAGAGAGGAATGTAGTTAAGGATACAAGATACCTAAAAATTAAAAAGGCCTCTGCCGAACTGTAGCCAACAACTTATGTTGTTGTAATACTTAATTATGTGATAATGATAATTATATTGATAATAAATTTTTAGCCAAATATCCTAAAACGTTCAGCCTAATAAGGAAAATTCCTACATATTGTATATTCTTCACTCCATATCCCTGCAACTAGAGTCAGGTATCTAGTAACTACCGATACCTCAAAGTGAAATCAACGATCTCCATTGATCAATTCAGTTTTTAATTTGTGAGAACAAGTTTACATCCTGAATAGTCAAGATCACAAATTTCCTATTAAGTTTTCACATTAATGAGTTTTAGTATTCACTGTTGCTGAAATTTAATAAAGTAGCTGTGTCAAGATATAACCTAACTTTCTTTGAGAGAATCTTATTGAGATTGAAGTTCTTGTATTCAAAATAAAGTAAAATCATTCATCGTTAAGTTTTTAACAGCCAAGTACATCTACGTTCCAGTACGTTTTTCTTACAGTTTTATTGATTATATTAGCAAAGCATACATGAGCAGTGATATACGCAACAGTGATAATATATTAGTATCTAACGTACATTTTAACCACTGTTTTAATACAAATCATTTCCTTCCCTTACCCCTTAAAATTATAAATTACTAAAGGCCCTCAAGCTCATATAACTATCTTATTTGATTTATTTATCAATTTTAAAAATATATAAATACACTATATACTTTTATGTGTATATACCCTGTACTTACGCTATAAAATAATTACAATCATAGCGAAATATATTTCCTCAAAACTTCAGAGGAATTATTTGGACTTCTAACTTCCTTCAAGTTTGCAAGTGGTGGATTATTTTTTGTCTCCTGATATGGTCAACGTTGTCGTAGAGGAGATTAAAGAGGGCTCATATGAGAAAGTTTATAACCCTTTTAATAATTAAAAATAAAGATATAATTTTTCTTTATTTATGATGTTGGAAGGAGAAATATTTTTTATTTATTTAGTTTTAATTCAATACTTGAAATTAAAATATACAACTTTAGTGTTAAACTTATCTTAGTACACAAATGTATTATAAAATTACCTTACATACAAATTTGTGCTATACTGTAGTAAATGTCTTTTTATATATCCAGTGAAACATTACTATCAAGATTACTAAACAGTCGCAATGGAGTATAGAAAGGACGCACGGGAATGTAACGAGAGAGTTAGCGCAGAGACGAAGGGACTGCTCTTAGACAATGGGACCACAACATAAGTAGGGTTATTTCTTGGACCGAGAGGAAGCTATATACTAAGTGTTATATGTGACGGGGCAGAAGTATGGGCACTCACAAAGAAATCCCAAAAAAAGTTAATAACCTTTGAAAACAAAATACTAAGAAGAATTTTTGGATCAGTTCAAGAAGGAGACATATGGCGGATCAGGAAGAACAGAGAACTCAGAGAAATATACCAAGATCTCGATGTGATTGCACTGATCAGGAGTAAAAGAATGAGATGGATGGGCCATGTTGCCCGTAGGGGAGAAGATAAAATGATAAAGAAGGTGTGGCGAGGGGAACCAGAGGGAGTGAGGCCATTGGGCAGACCTAGGATGTGATGGAGAGATCAGGTAGAGAAGGATTTAAGAACGATTGGCGCTACACTGGAAGTGGCTCAAGATAGAAGAAGTTGAAGAGACATTGTTGGCGAGGTCAAAAACCATCTGGGTTTCGAGTGGCCACAGGAGTAAAAGTAAAAGTAAAAGTAAAGAATGTCTTATTTTACCAGGCGAAGTTAGGGCTAAGAAGCCCTCTCTAACACTTAACCTGGGGACCACTTCCGAACCACCACCAATGGCCGGGCAAGCGGGCCGCTTGCAAGGACAGGATCGCTCAGTGGTCACCTGTCCAAGCAGCAGCCACGCTCGGCGTTGCTTGATCTGGTTATCTTGCGATAACCGCCGTACCCACTAAACTGCGCCATTGGCAAGGAGTAAGAGTAAGTAAAGCTTAGCGAAATTTATTACTCTTGGGACTGTTTGGGACTGTAAAAGTTTAGTTCCTGTCTGTTTGTCTGTCTGCACGATATTTCAAAAATGAAGTGACCCATAGTTTTATAAAAAAAACATGATTTTATGGTGACTAGGTATATAAGTTTTTATGTACACGCTTTCATGAAAACAATGTATAGAACGAAAATATTAATATATTATGTACCAAGATATGCATCAAACTTCATTTATACAAGACTTAGTTTTCTAATGTGCTATTTTCTGTCAACTTTTGTTTTTCTATAATTGTTTATCTGTCTATATTCTGTCAAGACATTTCGAAAATGAGTATGATTTTAAATTGTTCCTAGAACCTCAGTGGAGCGTCATTAAAATGTTAGACAATTTATAAAAATAAATTGTCTAACTATATCGATGATCGCATATATTTAACACGATTCTGAGATAAGGAATCTCCATTCATTGTAGAAGTATACAATTGTTCGTCCCTTGAACAAGACCTCAGCTCAAAATTCTTGCCAAGTCTTCAGACCAATTGTCTGATCAATCCAAAGGTCTCTAATTGGGAACTGCTAGATAATTGATTATTTCACTCGGAATAACTTGCTTAATACAGAATTTCAAACAGGATATAGTACTAACATGCATTAATGAAAGTCGCTAGTAATAAACGATTCACAATGGACCAACAAACAAGCACATCACTGACACTCTGACTTTTTAATGGCATTTGATTGTGGAAACTACATACTACTATTGGAAAAATTTCTAATCATAGATTTTACACAAAAAGGCCTTCAGTCGCTGGGGTCTTATCTGTTTGACAGATGGCGGAGTGTACGGGTGACGCTTCATCCGTCTGGTTGAGTATTGTGTGTGGTGTTCCTTGGGGTTTCTTACTTGGTCCTTCGTCATTTGTGTTTTACTTTACTCGGTACTGGTACAATGCAAGTCCAACATGTAATCCTTCTTTGCATGATAATATCCCTAAAGAGCTGTCCTGGGTTCGTGGCGGCATTGAAGGAGCACTGCCTGGGGCGGATGGTTGGGGCGGGGACGGCATATGTAAATATTCTTATACTCTTCGCTGCGGTTGCACTGGCATAAGTATTATATGTGAGGTGGGTATGTTTGTAATATCGTACTACATACGAGAACATTATTATTATTGTTTTGTATGTGGGGACGTATTTAAGAATATTTTGACATACTGCTCTATCATTATAAAATTTATTAAGTGTATATTCTTCAATACTGTTTAATTTCTTAGTTGTTATTAATAAAATGATTAAATTTGTATATTAAGTTTTCTTATAATATAAAATAAATCAGTTTTATGGCAGTCTCTGTTTTAAGTTTAATGTAGGAAAGGGATACGAAACCCTAATTGTATTTCTTATATAGAAACAGTTTAATCATTAATTCATTCATGCGTTCAGTTTATTCTTTCTATTTCTTAACAGAAATTATGGTTTGTTACAATTGCCCATGAGACAATTAATTTGAAGTATGAGTTTTCACCCTATGGTTAGATTTAGGTAAATGGAAAGAAGTAATACAATCAGAATAGATGAGAGTTCAGTTTAGAAAACTGACTGAGGAAAGACAAAATTACACAAAAGGTGTGCTTGAATCCTCCTTTTGGCAATGTTTGCTCCGCATTATCTCAGATCTCCGCGACCGTTTCCACAATCTTAATCTTCAAGCGTCTTAATCTTGAGAACCCCAGCCTTTATTTAATTTTACCTCGTGCTCGGCTTTGTTCTGGCTCTTTTATCATCATGTTTTATCTTGGTTTACTGAAAACAGTGCATCATAAAACATTCTTTCATTAAGTTTTACTATTTTAGTAAGTTTATATTCTATTGCTATATCTATGTTTCTGTTAGTTGTAGTTTGGTTTGTATTCATACTTGATAACCTTCAACATATTCTGGTACGCCGAATTCTTATATAATTTATGTTGAATTCAATCGGAATTTCGTCCAGCTAACTAATTAATTCAAAATAGTTTATATGCCAATTTATTTTAGCTCTCAACAGCGTTATACTCCATAAAACCAGTATATCTATAAAATAGACCTATTGGTAGAATATAGATTAATCTTTAAAGAAGTTTTATAAACTACAACGTGTTTCTCAATTTACGCATAAATATCTCAAAAATGTATAAAAAATATAAGAATAAAATTAAATATTATTATAGATGGATATTTAAATTATATTTGCGTTCAATTTAGTCTACATTATTTTCAGTGGAATATATACAACTATTTCATCGTTTTGAGCTTTAGGGTATATTTAACTGTTAAACCAGATATCCTGGTGGAAAGTGGTTGTTGTGTTATAATTAATTTGGATAAGACAGAAATGAAGTAAAAAATGTAATAATAGTAATGTATTTGAAAAATAATAAAGGATTTTAACCCAAAATGCTACAGCTGTGTAAGGGCTTGAGTAATAAAGTAATATTACCAAAATATTTCATTTAAAGTTAATGGTCGTAGGCTCCTTAATGCATTGTAATGCATAGGATGATGGCCTATACAGTATATTCTCTCAAAAAACAAAATTGTTTCAATAAGTGAATTCAAAAAATTTGATGGAACATGATGAAAATACATGTTTTTGTTCCGGAAACAAACAAACTTAGGAAGGCATCCATAGATTAAATGGAGCTGGCCTTACTACGGATTAGAAGTTTCTAACTCCTTGGTAATCACTGTGATAAAGTCTTCAAACAATAAGTAGAATTTCTGAATTTTTTTAAAAGTAAATTCGTAATACAGGCCCTATTGTTTTATTAAAAAGTACTGAATAGAAACATGACGGTAAAGTTTGGAAGCCCAGTAGTGAGCTGGTTGTCATGTTACTGTTACATGTCGGGTTATTGTTTCTCTCACATTTTAACGTTGCTACTTAATTTTTTTAGTAACATCAAACATCATAATAAATTCAGCAAGCGTTATGGCATATATTTTTAGAATTAATTGTGTAGTAGTAGTAATGTAAAACCAGCTGTATTTTCAGTTTAAATTTTGTAATATTTCGTTTAAATTATTATTTTTTTTCTTTTCTTTTGTACTTTATTTCGTATAACAGGTACATGTATTTTAATAATATGATACAATTTATTGCATCTAAACTACAATCTTTGATTACAGTAAAGCCTAGTGGTAACACCAATATTAATTGCCCTTTTGTGTATTCTTGTTTCCATAAAAACAAGAACTTGTTTACTTACGTTTGAATTAGTATAAAGCGTAAGGGTAAAAAACTAAATATAAGGTGGTTTCGCAATTTTACTAAAATACATAACTATCTTAGAGTCTACAACAAATGTATATCGTAAATTAAAGTTGAGTATAAAAAACACTTAATTTACTAGATTTAAATCAAAATTTAAATTTTTCCTACTCCATATCCTCCTCATCATCTGCCTCTTGCTCATTTGTGTGGCAGGAGCGACACACTGAAACCGTGTGTTCCCCACATATAGCGTTATGGCATGTCACACACCTCAATGAAGTCTTCCGGTTTTTCTTTTTTGGGCAATATGCACACTTGACTCGTCCTGTAGGTTGTGCTTGAGGGGCAGGACGTATTTGGTCTTCTGGGGTGCCATGCTGCTGAATCCTCATACGGAGATCTGTGTGAATTCCATCCTTTTGAATTCTAGAAGCCATGTAGCCCTTAGAGAGATCAAACGCCAGATCTTTTAAGTATTTTCTGCGTAAAAGTTTGCTGTTATTATTGCTACTGAAAATAATCTGAGAGTTGATTCCAGCAATATCTAGTAATGTAAAAAATATTCTTAGTGGCCATCTGTAGCTGATCCTAGACACTGAGTACTGACCTTTCATTTTGTCAACGGTATCAAATCCACCTTTCAACATGTTATAAAAAGTCAAAATATCTAGCTTGCACTTATCACCTGTCGAATCATCAATTCCAGATGAATCATGCATACTTGAAATTAAAATAACGTTTCTGTACTTCTTTGGGACGTACGACACAAGGGTAGCGTTCTCTCCAAAGGCAAACAAACTTGAACATGGAGGTCTTGCACGTGTCTCAACAACTTCTGGTGGGAGTTCCCGTTTATTCTTTCTCACAGTACCTACTACTGTAAGACGGTGTTGCGTTACTAGTTCATTTACCCTAGGAATGGAAACGAAGTAATTGTCCATTGTTATATTTCGACCACTGTTTTTTATGGGTGATACTAATTTATGAACAACTGCACTTGGTGTGTTAGGGACTTGAAATGGCTCTTGGGGCTGTTTACCCACATACGGCACCATATTTGAGACATAGAACATACGCGCATCTGTGACTGCAAATATCTTAAGGCCATATTTTGAAGGTTTCTTTGGCATGTATTGCCTAAATTTGCATTTCCCACGAAAACTTTCCAAC
This sequence comes from Homalodisca vitripennis, assembly GCF_021130785.1. NCBI lineage: Eukaryota > Metazoa > Arthropoda > Insecta > Hemiptera > Cicadellidae > Homalodisca > Homalodisca vitripennis. The sequence goes on from NC_060214.1 coordinate 62,850,538, forward strand.
ATATCATCAAGAGTTACGTACTCTCCCACTGAGTAACTATCCTTACATTTATGTACAAACATATGGAACAAATCTATGATCGGAGCAAATTTTTCCACTGCTTTTCGTGCCTGCCGAGTCTGAGCATTGTCAAATGTTAGGGCTCTTAGGAGGAAATATAATCTTTTATAGGGCAAATAAGACGAAAGAATTCTGGAGCTGTATTGTCTGTTGCCCAAAGCTCTTCAAGAACACGATGGGATGATTTCATTACTCCAGCCATATATAGAATTCCAATCAAAGCCTTTAGTTCAAGAATATTACGGCTTGTTACGGGCCATGTTGCCCGTAGGGGAGAAGATAAAATGATAAAGAAGGTGTGGCGAGGGGAACCAGAGGGAGTGAGGCCATTGGGCAGACCTAGGATGTGATGGAGAGATCAGGTAGAGAAGGATTTAAGAACGATTGGTGCTACACTGGAAGTGGCTCAAGATAGAAGAAGTTGAAGAGACATTGTTGGCGAGGTCAAAAACCATCTGGGTTTCGAGTGGCCACAGGAGTAAAAGTAAAAGTAAAAGTAAAGAATGTCTTATTTTACCAGGCGAAGTTAGGGCTAAGAAGCCCTCTCTAACACTTAACCTGGGGACCAACGGCTTAAAGGTGACTTCCGAACCACCACCAATGGCCGGGCAAGCGGGCCGCTTGCAAGGACAGGATCGCTCAGTGGTCACCTGTCCAAGCAGCAGCCACGCTCGGCGTTGCTTGATCTGGTTATCTTGCGATAACCGCCGTACCCACTAAACTGCGCCATTGGCAAGGAGTAAGAGTAAGTAAAGCTTAGCGAAATTTATTACTCTTGGGACTGTTTGGGACTGTAAAAGTTTAGTTCCTGTCTGTTTGTCTGTCTGCACGATATTTCAAAAATGAAGTGACCCATAGTTTTATAAAAAAAACATGATTTTATGGTGACTAGGTATATAAGTTTTTATGTACACGCTTTCATGAAAACAATGTATAGAACGAAAATATTAATATATTATGTACCAAGATATGCATCAAACTTCATTTATACAAGACTTAGTTTTCTAATGTGCTATTTTCTGTCAACTTTTGTTTTTCTATAATTGTTTATCTGTCTATATTCTGTCAAGACATTTCGAAAATGAGTATGATTTTAAATTGTTCCTAGAACCTCAGTGGAGCGTCATTAAAATGTTAGACAATTTATAAAAATAAATTGTCTAACTATATCGATGATCGCATATATTTAACACGATTCTGAGATAAGGAATCTCCATTCATTGTAGAAGTATACAATTGTTCGTCCCTTGAACAAGACCTCAGCTCAAAATTCTTGCCAAGTCTTCAGACCAATTGTCTGATCAATCCAAAGGTCTCTAATTGGGAACTGCTAGATAATTGATTATTTCACTCGGAATAACTTGCTTAATACAGAATTTCAAACAGGATATAGTACTAACATGCATTAATGAAAGTCGCTAGTAATAAACGATTCACAATGGACCAACAAACAAGCACATCACTGACACTCTGACTTTTTAATGGCATTTGATTGTGGAAACTACATACTACTATTGGAAAAATTTCTAATCATAGATTTTACACAAAAAGGCCTTCAGTCGCTGGGGTCTTATCTGTTTGACAGATGGCGGAGTGTACGGGTGACGCTTCATCCGTCTGGTTGAGTATTGTGTGTGGTGTTCCTTGGGGTTTCTTACTTGGTCCTTCGTCATTTGTGTTTTACTTTACTCGGTACTGGTACAATGCAAGTCCAACATGTAATCCTTCTTTGCATGATAATATCCCTAAAGAGCTGTCCTGGGTTCGTGGCGGCATTGAAGGAGCACTGCCTGGGGCGGATGGTTGGGGCGGGGACGGCATATGTAAATATTCTTATACTCTTCGCTGCGGTTGCACTGGCATAAGTATTATATGTGAGGTGGGTATGTTTGTAATATCGTACTACATACGAGAACATTATTATTATTGTTTTGTATGTGGGGACGTATTTAAGAATATTTTGACATACTGCTCTATCATTATAAAATTTATTAAGTGTATATTCTTCAATACTGTTTAATTTCTTAGTTGTTATTAATAAAATGATTAAATTTGTATATTAAGTTTTCTTATAATATAAAATAAAACAGTTTTATGGCAGTCTCTGTTTTAAGTTTAATGTAGGAAAGGGATACGAAACCCTAATTGTATTTCTTATATAGAAACAGTTTAATCATTAATTCATTCATGCGTTCAGTTTATTCTTTCTATTTCTTAACAGAAATTATGGGTTGTTACAATTGCCCATGAGACAATTAATTTGAAGTATGAGTTTTCACCCTATGGTTAGATTTAGGTAAATGGAAAGAAGTAATACAATCAGAATAGATGAGAGTTCAGTTTAGAAAACTGACTGAGGAAAGACAAAATTACACAAAAGGTGTGCTTGAATCCTCCTTTTGGCAATGTTTGCTCCGCATTATCTCAGATCTCCGCGACCGTTTCCACAATCTTAATCTTCAAGCGTCTTAATCTTGAGAACCCCAGCCTTTATTTAATTTTACCTCGTGCTCGGCTTTGTTCTGGCTCTTTTATCATCATGTTTTATCTTGGTTTACTGAAAGCAGTGCATCATAAAACATTCTTTCATTAAGTTTTACTATTTTAGTAAGTTTATATTCTATTGCTATATCTATGTTTCTGTTAGTTGTAGTTTGGTTTGTATTCATACTTGATAACCTTCAACATATTCTGGTACGCCGAATTCTTATATAATTTATGTTGAATTCAATCGGAATTTCGTCCAGCTAACTAATTAATTCAAAATAGTTTATATGCCAATTTATTTTAGCTCTCAACAGCGTTATACTCCATAAAACCAGTATATCTATAAAATAGACCTATTGGTAGAATATAGATTAATCTTTAAAGAAGTTTTATAAACTACAACGTGTTTCTCAATTTACGCATAAATATCTCAAAAATGTATAAAAAATATAAGAATAAAATTAAATATTATTATAGATGGATATTTAAATTATATTTGCGTTCAATTTAGTCTACATTATTTTCAGTGGAATATATACAACTATTTCATCGTTTTGAGCTTTAGGGTATATTTAACTGTTAAACCAGATATCCTGGTGGAAAGTGGTTGTTGTGTTATAATTAATTTGGATAAGACAGAAATGAAGTAAAAAATGTAATAATAGTAATGTATTTGAAAAATAATAAAGGATTTTAACCCAAAATGCTACAGCTGTGTAAGGGCTTGAGTAATAAAGTAATATTACCAAAATATTTCATTTAAAGTTAATGGTCGTAGGCTCCTTAATGCATTGTAATGCATAGGATGATGGCCTATACAGTATATTCTCTCAAAAAACAAAATTGTTTCAATAAGTGAATTCAAAAAATTTGGTGGAACATGATGAAAATACATGTTTTTGTTCCGGAAACAAACAAACTTAGGAAGGCATCCATAGATTAAATGGAGCTGGCCTTACTACGGATTAGAAGTTTCTAACTCCTTGGTAATCACTGTGATAAAGTCTTCAAACAATAAGTAGAATTTCTGAATTTTTTTAAAAGTAAATTCGTAATACAGGCCCTATTGTTTTATTAAAAAGTACTGAATAGAAACATGACGGTAAAGTTTGGAAGCCCAGTAGTGAGCTGGTTGTCATGTTACTGTTACATGTCGGGTTATTGTTTCTCTCACATTTTAACGTTGCTACTTAATTTTTTTAGTAACATCAAACATCATAATAAATTCAGCAAGCGTTATGGCATATATTTTTAGAATTAATTGTGTAGTAGTAGTAATGTAAAACCAGCTGTATTTTCAGTTTAAATTTTGTAATATTTCGTTTAAATTATTATTTTTTTTCTTTTCTTTTGTACTTTATTTCGTATAACAGGTACATGTATTTTAATAATATGATACAATTTATTGCATCTAAACTACAATCTTTGATTACAGTAAAGCCTAGTGGTAACACCAATATTAATTGCCCTTTTGTGTATTCTTGTTTCCATAAAAACAAGAACTTGTTTACTTACGTTTGAATTAGTATAAAGCGTAAGGGTAAAAAACTAAATATAAGGTGGTTTCGCAATTTTACTAAAATACATAACTATCTTAGAGTCTACAACAAATGTATATCGTAAATTAAAGTTGAGTATAAAAAACACTTAATTTACTAGATTTAAATCAAAATTTAAATTTTTCCTACTCCATATCCTCCTCATCATCTGCCTCTTGCTCATTTGTGTGGCAGGAGCGACACACTGAAACCGTGTGTTCCCCACATATAGCGTTATGGCATGTCACACACCTCAATGAAGTCTTCCGGTTTTTCTTTTTTGGGCAATATGCACACTTGACTCGTCCTGTAGGTTGTGCTTGAGGGGCAGGACGTATTTGGTCTTCTGGGGTGCCATGCTGCTGAATCCTCATACGGAGATCTGTGTGAATTCCATCCTTTTGAATTCTAGAAGCCATGTAGCCCTTAGAGAGATCAAACGCCAGATCTTTTAAGTATTTTCTGCGTAAAAGTTTGCTGTTATTATTGCTACTGAAAATAATCTGAGAGTTGATTCCAGCAATATCTAGTAATGTAAAAAATATTCTTAGTGGCCATCTGTAGCTGATCCTAGACACTGAGTACTGACCTTTCATTTTGTCAACGGTATCAAATCCACCTTTCAACATGTTATAAAAAGTCAAAATATCTAGCTTGCACTTATCACCTGTCGAATCATCAATTCCAGATGAATCATGCATACTTGAAATTAAAATAACGTTTCTGTACTTCTTTGGGACGTACGACACAAGGGTAGCGTTCTCTCCAAAGGCAAACAAACTTGAACATGGAGGTCTTGCACGTGTCTCAACAACTTCTGGTGGGAGTTCCCGTTTATTCTTTCTCACAGTACCTACTACTGTAAGACGGTGTTGTGTTACTAGTTCATTTACCCTAGGAATGGAAACGAAGTAATTGTCCATTGTTATATTTCGACCACTGTTTTTTATGGGTGATACTAATTTATGAACAACTGCACTTGGTGTGTTAGGGACTTGAAATGGCTCTTGGGGCTGTTTACCCACATACGGCACCATATTTGAGACATAGAACATACGCGCATCTGTGACTGCAAATATCTTAAGGCCATATTTTGAAGGTTTCTTTGGCATGTATTGCCTAAATTTGCATTTCCCACGAAAACTTTCCAACATATCATCAAGAGTTACGTACTCTCCCACTGAGTAACTATCCTTACATTTATGTACAAACATATGGAACAAATCTATGATCGGAGCAAATTTTTCCACTGCTTTTCGTGCCTGCCGAGTCTGAGCATTGTCAAATGTTAGGGCTCTTAGGAGGAAATATAATCTTTTATAGGGCAAATAAGACGAAAGAATTCTGGAGCTGTATTGTCTGTTGCCCAAAGCTCTTCAAGAACACGATGGGATGATTTCATTACTCCAGCCATATATAGAATTCCAATCAAAGCCTTTAGTTCAAGAATATTACGGCTTGTTACGGGCCATGTTGCCCGTAGGGGAGAAGATAAAATGATAAAGAAGGTGTGGCGAGGGGAACCAGAGGGAGTGAGGCCATTGGGCAGACCTAGGATGTGATGGAGAGATCAGGTAGAGAAGGATTTAAGAACGATTGGTGCTACACTGGAAGTGGCTCAAGATAGAAGAAGTTGAAGAGACATTGTTGGCGAGGTCAAAAACCATCTGGGTTTCGAGTGGCCACAGGAGTAAAAGTAAAAGTAAAAGTAAAGAATGTCTTATTTTACCAGGCGAAGTTAGGGCTAAGAAGCCCTCTCTAACACTTAACCTGGGGACCAACGGCTTAAAGGTGACTTCCGAACCACCACCAATGGCCGGGCAAGCGGGCCGCTTGCAAGGACAGGATCGCTCAGTGGTCACCTGTCCAAGCAGCAGCCACGCTCGGCGTTGCTTGATCTGGTTATCTTGCGATAACCGCCGTACCCACTAAACTGCGCCATTGGCAAGGAGTAAGAGTAAGTAAAGCTTAGCGAAATTTATTACTCTTGGGACTGTTTGGGACTGTAAAAGTTTAGTTCCTGTCTGTTTGTCTGTCTGCACGATATTTCAAAAATGAAGTGACCCATAGTTTTATAAAAAAAACATGATTTTATGGTGACTAGGTATATAAGTTTTTATGTACACGCTTTCATGAAAACAATGTATAGAACGAAAATATTAATATATTATGTACCAAGATATGCATCAAACTTCATTTATACAAGACTTAGTTTTCTAATGTGCTATTTTCTGTCAACTTTTGTTTTTCTATAATTGTTTATCTGTCTATATTCTGTCAAGACATTTCGAAAATGAGTATGATTTTAAATTGTTCCTAGAACCTCAGTGGAGCGTCATTAAAATGTTAGACAATTTATAAAAATAAATTGTCTAACTATATCGATGATCGCATATATTTAACACGATTCTGAGATAAGGAATCTCCATTCATTGTAGAAGTATACAATTGTTCGTCCCTTGAACAAGACCTCAGCTCAAAATTCTTGCCAAGTCTTCAGACCAATTGTCTGATCAATCCAAAGGTCTCTAATTGGGAACTGCTAGATAATTGATTATTTCACTCGGAATAACTTGCTTAATACAGAATTTCAAACAGGATATAGTACTAACATGCATTAATGAAAGTCGCTAGTAATAAACGATTCACAATGGACCAACAAACAAGCACATCACTGACACTCTGACTTTTTAATGGCATTTGATTGTGGAAACTACATACTACTTCTTGCCTTTAGTTCAAGAATATTAGTTTTTCTTGCATCTCTCTCTCTTGCATACCCTCTCCTCATGATTCTGATACGATGATTTGTATGTTCCACAATCTCGTCTAATGAATCATCAGGAAAGAATATACCCCACGAGTCAGTTGCAGTTTTAGCATTTCTAGCGTTTCATTTTACACCAGGAAGTGAGGAAGATGTAAAACAATATTTTGTCGCCGTCGACGAACATTTTGATTTGACTGAAACATTTTCCATTTAGTAATATTATCCTTTCTTACATAATGATCTCTGGGAAATGGATGTTCAGCTTGTGGTACAACTGGATGAATACGTTGTCTACCTTGTCCACGGAGAAGGTGAGGTTGTGGTTCTGATTTAGGCAAAGCTTCATTTTCAGGTTGAGCCGGATGTTGAATAAGTTCGTTTTCATCAGCTGACACTTCAGATTCACTGTCATGATCACTTGCCTGTAGGTTCTCAACATCAGAATCCTCAGATCCATTTTCACTATGACTGTCCACAATATACTCTTCTTGGTCGTCATCAGAAGAATCCAATAACCATTGAACAATGTGATCATCATTATTTGTCATATTTAGGGTAAATAAACTGAAATAGTGTTAATATACAAAATATGAGAAATTCGTCACGGGTAAGCAACTCACACTCAAAAAAACACGCACATACACTTGATCGCGGGTAAGCAACTTCCTCTCTAAACTAGTCACACACTTGGTCGGGGGTGAGCGCAGCGCTCATCGACCTGTACTACTTCACACAATGAGGGTCTGGACGCGACTGAAGGTCACCACGTCCTTCCACTCACAACTTCCCCCACTCTTGACATTCCAATAGTCAGCTAGACTGCAAACTGGAATTACTGTTTGAGGTTATCATTATGATTTTCTCAGAAGAAATATAAAGTGAGCGCCGCGCTCACCCCGCGACCAACGGTGGGTTAATAAAAGTTTGGCCTTTCGATCACATTTCACGTGTGATCGAAAAGCCAAGTTTGTCACTAACAGGTATTTGTCACAAATATAACGAAGTAAATAATAAATTCACAAATAGTTACAGTAAATATATACTTATTATTTTGGTTAATATTAGAATCTAACTTAATGATGCATTTGATAATGAAACATGGAAGATAAAAAAATTCTGTCTTATAGTGTTATTAAAATATTATTGTGAGCCACTACACATTTTTAAATATAAATTCAAAGACATTGGACAGAGTAAAAAATTGTGAATGAAACTCAGAACAACTTTGAATGTTTGTAAGTACTATGCATTATTCTTGTAAACAACTTTTCGGGTATGTCTAACTTTATTGCCTCATTGTGATTTATCCATCCTTGCACTAAGTGCACTTCCGAAGTTGTGTCAGGAGCTTACCACTCCAAATAATGGATCGTGAACTAAATCACTTTTGTTGAAATGTTGCCTGGGGTAACTGACAGTATGCTTTTGAAGATAGTTAGGGTACCTGCAATAGTTGATTATCTCAAATATAATTTTGGGAAACAACTATTTATATAATTGTTCTCATATATAACAAATTAGTCTTTTTTTATGTTCAACAAGACATTATTTTAATTCATATACTTTGTCTAACCAAAAATGTACTGTCCGATTTTCAATCAAGATATTTAAAAGAAAAATTAAAATCGAAATTATAGCTCTAAGAAGCATCTCGAAAGTAAAAAAAAAGAAAATGATGGAATTAATTATTTGAGTGATTGGGAAAAGGAAAATCAAATTTACAACAAGAATATCTAAATACAGACAAATTAAAGTAATATTTTATACAAAATAATACGAATCCCAGCCTCTATATCTTAGAAAAAAATACAAGGTATTGCCAAAATACTTTCTATTGGAAAAGTTGATAATGTATCGCGAGAAACTTTTATAAAGCACTTTAAAAAAGTTGAAAAACATCAATATCGTCTTGGTTGTAGAAGTAAGAGATATATTCAAGATTTAGCATTTGGAAATTGTTTGATGATTTCTAAAAAATATCGAAAATAATTGATTCATGAACTATACGAGGTATTTTAGTTGCATAAACTTTTTCCACTTTCAGAGAAAAATATTATTAACGTTGAAGCATCATCATCTATTAAAGGAAATTTTAAAGAATTAATTGTATCTAATTCATATGAAACAAGGTTGATATGTCTTCGTATTTAGAATCACAAAGATATGAGATTAAAAATTTGATTGAAAACGTGTTGAAAGATAAAAGAGTGCGAATTTGAAAGAAAATTATTAAATAAAGATGCAAAAATATAAAAAAAATGTATTTTAAATTGGAGACTGAGATTGTCTTTAATGCTGATGATTTTATGTTTTTTTCAACTCAATATGAAAATTTTATATTGCATTAGCGAAATAATCAACCAAATGCAAGATGTGGATAAAATTTTATAAGAAGCAATCAAACAGTTTTAGGATTTAACAAACATAATTCTCTGAATGCAGGATCATATATTGAGTTGCTACGAGAAATTCAAATTGGAAAAGCTTGTATTAATTTAAAAAAATGATCATGACCAATTTTGTTTTGACCATGAGAACTCATTCTGAAAGAATTAAACAGTATTAAATTAATTTAACTAATAAAATATTTTATTTATTTGATTATCCATTTCCATTAAAAGATGTGAGTGCTTTAGAAAAAAGAAGTTTTGATTGAAAATATAAATATTGTAAAATGTCTATACTTATTATGAAAACTTTCATAATATACCAAAGAAAATATCAGAATCTTATGAGGCTAAACTAAACATTGATTTAGTGTATTTGAAACCAGATTATAAATATTATTATGTTTTGATAACAGATTTAAATAGATTTGTGAGTTCTCAGTTATCTAAACATAAGAAATGAACATTTTTGTGTAGAAGATGTTTATACTTTTTTATCAAAACTGGAGATTTAACAGATCATTACGAAATTTGCAACGTGAAGTTTGTAAACCAATTATGCCATATATAGGTCAATCCACTTATTTTAATAATTAAAAGAAGGATGTTCCTCATCCCTATGTTATTTATATGGATTTTGAAAACATATTAGAGAAAATTCCAACATGTGAGTAGAATTCATAAAAATCTTCTACGACTAATATTCAAAATCATTATAGTTTTACTCTATATTTATTGTAAAATTTAACAAATAAAATGTGCAACCCGATATTTTATAAGGCAAAAATGAAGAAAATGTATCAAATGTTCCCTAAAAACTGTAAGAGCTCAATAAAAGATCAAATTCTTTGTTTGAAGGTTATTTTTGACGATGGAAGGATTGTGAAGGAAACAGGATTTTTCCGGACATTTGCCATCGTTCAGTGAAACAAGAAATCAGTAACACTACGTTTCGAGATCTGCCATCTGATCTCTTCTTCAGGTAAAGAACTAACCTAATACATAATTACAAACTAAGTTAAAATAAACAAATCTTACCAAAGCGTTGTGGCACGCCTTAGTCAGGAATCACAACCTACATGTTGTTTGTCATATTTACTAACTCTATAAACATGCACTTAATACAAAACTATACAAAACACTAATCATTAAAACTGAACTACGGAATACAGGTCACAATACGTCTTCACTCGTCTACTAACCGTACGAACAGCTTATACAATTTGTAATCTGAATGTAAAATTTCCACAGAATATTCGTGTTTTCTGGCATAATATGTCAAATTATGATTCTCACTTGTACCCAACTGAATTGGCTCAACAATACGATATGATTGCAAGCATAGATGAAACATATATAAATTATACAGTAAATTCTGGATATGGGTATGAGTTTGACCACGGTAAAGCAAGGAAACTCATCAAGTCTTCATTTGTAAATACATTTATATTTATGCCATCATCTATTGAAAAGTTATCTAAAAATCTTAAAAAGGAATATTTTAAACATACAATTTATTTTATACAAGATGGCCTAATATTAAATAAAATGCTAGAAAGACAGCTAAACGAGAAGATGAAATCTTAAAAATTATATCAGGTAAACGTATATTTCCTAATATTATCAACATTATTTTAATGTATTGAACAAATTAAAGGAGAACAATCTATAAAATTACTCTGGTTTATACAACAGTTAACATGTTCTGTTGCTTGCTGATATATTTTGAAATATCAGAAACATTGGTACTTTGGGATTATACCGACCACACCCATACATGAATCGTTATTTGACATTTTGCTTCTACTGATTACTAGATTAGCGTAGAACAATATTTCGTCAATATAAAACAGGAATTGTCTTATCGCGAACCCCTCCCCATCCTCAGACAGAGGTCAAAGTCGAGCGGTCTAGTAGATAACGTGAGTCTCGCCGCCCGTTCAGCTGGTGCGTCGCTTTGTTGTACTTCTGTGTTTTACCTCTACATTTCTCCAAACACAAAAAATCAACAAAAACAAACATTACCAAACTAAAACTAAACTCTTTTTTGAAAAACACTCAAAACTTGTTTTTATATTGATCCACTCCGCCACCCAAAATGCGAATGTCTCCGGCCGGTACTTTGTCTCCGGGACGAAAGAAAAACATCCCTCGAGATAGTACCTATCAGTAAAATATCAAATTCTAGAAGGGCTGATCAGAAATATAAATTGAATTGTAATGGAAAGGCAATTGTAATGTACCGTGCAAATCATGTGATGCCGCGCGGCCTGACGTAATCGGGATTCTCGAGAAAGATAAGATAACAGCGACAACAATACCGATCACAATACCTGGAAATGCTTGTAAGTTTGTAATTTTTTAATTAAACAGTAAGTTGTTTTTTCGTTCTATCATGTTTGTTTCTATAAATTTATATTTTTGTGTTCTTCATACTGGTGTGGTCGGTATAATCCCAAAGTACCCAAAACTTTTTTTTTAATAGTTATAAACGTTATCCAGCATATTAATTGACTGCTCGCAGTCTTTCACGTGATGCAGTTTTAAATTAAAAAATGTAGAATCACAATTAATTAGGTATTATAATATGTATTTAATAATTTAAAAATGAATCATAGATGGAATTTCTCAATGATAATAAATTGCATGTTAATACAAACAACATGTTAAAGCAAATAATAAATATTTGAAATAATTTTAGAAGATAAAATGTGAAAATTATTGACTTTAAGTTGATGCAAACAACCTTTATAGTTGGGCATAGCTACAACCTTTGACATATAGTATTATTTAGTGGATAGATCCTAAAACATATTTAAAAAAAAGAATAAAAAGATACAATTTTAGAATTTACAAGGACAAGATTGTTATGGTTATATTCTAAAACATGATCTTGAATATCTAACAAATTTACATGAAAATCCTAAAGATTTACCTCTTGCTCCAGAACATTGTAAAAACAATTTTTGTACAATTCGTAAAAAAACTGAATAATTTGTTCACTCAAGAAATTTGATATATAATTTTTAACATGAAATGGTGTAAAAAATGTGAATAGAGTTATTGCATTCTTTCATGAAAGAATATACTAATTTTAGCACACATATGAGAGCGAAAGCTACAAGCTATTTTAAGAATGTGTATTACAAGTTAATAAACAACTCCCTTTTTGGAGAAAATTTTGGCAAATGTCGAATCGAAATAGATACGTTATGAGACCATAAAATGAAGATTTCTCAAGGAAACTACCCAAGAAAACAAACTTTGAATGCTTCAAGATATTTTGATGAAAATCGGATTGATATTGATATGTACAAACATATACCTAAATTTAACAAACCAATTTATATTGGATTGTCAGTATTTTTTCTATCAAAATCGTTAATGAATGAGTTTTATTATCATAAGTTAAAGAAATATGATCCAGATATGAATCTATTTAACATGAATATAAACAGTTTGTTCATTGAAATGAATAAGAATCCGTATAACATTATTACAGAAAATATAAAAGATTTAAACACAAGTGATTATCCAATCACTAGCCCTCCTTTAGCCTGATAAAGTAAGAATTCCTTACTTATTGCATTTATAAAAATTGTGTCAAGAAGGTGGCCGTTTAAAGATTAAAAAGGGTTGTCCCTACCACCCCTACTAGACATCGAGTTTATAGTGCTTGATTTTAAAAGTAGAGATTTATCAAAGTTCTGAAGTGAAATCTCAATATTTATAGATTACAAAAGACTAAATTTTATTTTGTTATTTACAGCCAAACAATAGCAATAAACAGTTAAATACTGATGTACATAACCTGGGTTATATACTCTAAATGACGTCACGTTCAGCTCGCAGCCACAATAAGTTTATAAATCCAAGCTCAATCAGGACTCAGTCCACGTACCTTATGCACAGTTACTGCCGCTTCACGCCACTATTTTATTAATTTCCCTTATCTACTCCGACAACATACGAACGCGTCTCTTAACTCTCACGAACATTTTATAGTGAAATCCTAATCCAAATCGCAAATGCCACTGCGACAGGTAAGTTGCACTAACCATATATTCTGGCTGTTGTTATTATTGGGCCACCTTTTTGATCTTGTAAATTATAAAGCAATAGAAAAATTTCAACGGATAAACTGTTATTCTTGCCTGTGAAAAATCGATTTGAATGACTTTTAAAACCGCTTGCCATTTATGGGCATGATGGACAATAATTAAGTTTCACTTATGGAACATTCTGTTTTTTATTAACAAGCAAAACCTTATTTTTTAGCTTGTTTAGTTGTTCAAATTTCTTATATTGTTTCAATATATCAAACTTTATAGCCATTAGATTCCTTGTCCAGCTAACACAGTGAAAAATCATCTCTTTATATAATAGTTATAATTATATTTTATTATTCTAAACTGTAAGGACAAAATTAAAATTTGGAAATCGCTGATTGATTATAATAAATCTGTAATTATTTATTGAAAGCTTTCTTATTTTTACAAATAAGAGCGTTCAAAAACTGTAAAGAAATAAATCGATTTTCAGCCGAGTTACTTTTCGTAGAGCTTGACATGACAGGGTGCAAAACGTACTGAAATATACGGATATATATACTTCTTAATGATTAAGTTTTTATTAGGTTGAAACACTTAAAATGAGCCAACAGAGACGCAAATAAATATTTTTTAATGTCAGCTTACCATATACAAAACCTCGAGTTATATATTTACCAAGGTAGGATAAATGTATTTGAGAACAAAATAATCTGTAAATATTTATAACTATTTTTGACACTCTTCCAGTATGACCTTTACCAAAAATAGTGCAGATGAAAGTTGATTTTTTCCATAGGACACATTTCACTGCATTTTTCAATAAAAACCTGATTTTCTGCTTATTTCAGTACGAAGTGGTTCATGTATCCTATACAATATGACATTGTGAGGAAGAACATAGTCAAACTAAATAGTGGTTTTCTGAACAATTTATTTTTTAATTTATGACTTTAAACTCACGTTACCTAAATTTGATCTCTTTTACCAATTCAATATATTTTTTCTACAAAATACCACATTTAGATTAGTCAAGATCTGTGAAAAAGTTCCATGGCTTAGTAACCATTCACTAGAAATTCGTATTATATCATTTATGTTCGCAGTAATAGACATTTTAAAAACGTCTTCTAAGAAAACCTACTACTACACCCAGAATATTTTATTAGAGAGGAGTAAAGATAGTAAAAGTAAAATAATTACTGTATATACATTATTGACTAAAACTTTCTTTAAATCCATCCCAAATAAGGCGGTACAGAAGAAAGAAACAGAGGGATGTACGCGTACTAATGGGATACAAGTAATTTGGGAAATTAACAATCAAACACAAAATACTTAAGCATATAGACCCTAAGTACAAATACAGTACATATGGCCAAAGATGAATTAAGAGGATTAACTTAAAGTTACAGTAAAAAGTATGACATTTAGATGAAATAAAAACAAATTAACTAGATAATAAAATAAATTACATAGAGAGAACTTACTCGTAAAAAATTATAGTATAATTATACTACATACATTGAAGCATGCTGTTTTACAGACAGGCGTTATGAATAAATAATATGATCTTGTCCACTCTGTAACCACATTTGTATCGTACAGAATTAAATTTTTGCAGGTACTTTCATACTTAACATGATAAATTAAAGTGAAACTAGAGAGTACCTCTTTGCTCATCTGTGCGAGCTATAAAGAGAATATTTTAAAATACCTGTACTAAATTTGTAACACGCGATTTCATTCACTAAGAATTATGGACTCGATAACGAATTAAGTTTTACATTCTAGCCAGGAAAACACACTCCAAACTTATCTTCAGAGAGCGATAGTCATGCATCTTTAGGTTAAGATATCATTTTTATTTCTTGGATACGAATTCGTTCATAGAGTAAGATGTAGAAAGATGTGTTTGAGAAAATACCACCTGTTTAATTATAAAATACCACCGTAGTAAAATTTATGAAAATAGTCCAAAGACGTAAATACATACAAATTGTAAAAATCACAATATAGTGTTTCTTCGCCTTAATAAATAAAAAGGTTTTAGATGGATTTAGATGAGCCGGTTGCCGAGCAATCTAGGGAGTATAAGTTTGCGATGTTGAATAGTAAATTCGAATCCTGTCTGTGACACACTGACAGGATACTAACCTCCTTAATCTGTTTGATACATTTTTACACATACCAACACAGGAAAAATTAAATTAAAACGAAACAGCACCAAACTAAAGGCATTAAAAAGGTTATGTCACTCAAAAATGTACGTAGGCCATTTCCTTACTTTTGCATATTAAAGTGTATATTACGTACACTAAATTATAATAAATTTCAATTTTGCTGTAAAAAAGAACATTTCACTAGCAGACATTTTACGGTTCACTAGAGAAAGCGAAGAATCGAGTAAACCCATATTTACGGATCAGTAACCTTTGACAGGAGAGGGAAAAGGGGGGCTGTCCTCCCGAGGCTGAATATCCATCATTTTATCCTAAAATATGGATTTTCGTTACAACCAACGTGTAAATCTCACATTGATTTAGGTAATCTATTTGCAAGCTCCTCACAGAAAAGGGAATACATTTCGATTTTAATGTATTCTCTCTCTACTTTTACCGAATGAACTAATGTAACTTAACCTCTAAAGTTTTTAGAGGAAAATACTGCAAAATTCTGCTTGATGGTGCAGTTGCGGAATAGAACGTTTTATAAAGGGTTTTAATGATGAGATAAATTTTTATTGAGGTAGTGTATTCTATACTAAAAATATTCATTTATATTAGATTATAATGTTATATATCATCGAGTTTTTCTTGTGCTTAAAACGTTCCACATTATTTTGAATCACAATATTGTACCTAAATGTTGTATTAAACAATAATTTCGGTTAATTTTAGGCTATATTAGTTAATTTTATAACTCAAGTTATAAATTATTTTACAGATCACTGTTAGGCAATGTACTTTCCCTTGTAGAAAATACAAAAATATACAAAATATTGTACCATAATAGATGTTTTTCCTCACTTTCTGTTGATTACAATGATGTTTTTGAGTTTTTACATACTCTTTATCTGTAATTGTTATTTTTCCAACAACAAACCATTGTTAATAATTTTTTTTTAATTTTCGACAATCTTTTATCGTCTAACACACATACAAATGTATTACGTAAATACAATTTAACATCTTATAACAGTACAGTAATTGTAAAATAAAATAGTTTAAATTTCTCTAACTACAAATTACATATTTTATTTTCTCTTCCAATAATGAATACTTTTTTTAACTTTAAATAAGAACTTTAAATCTCTCTTTAACTATTCTAAGTCCGTGTCATAAGAACATTGAATTCTGTAATTAAAGTTATTGTAATAGTAAAATCTATTTTGTTTACTGTAAGACGTGTTTTGAGCTCCTTATCTTGAGAATGAATAATATGTATAATGAAAATAATGCAAAATATGTAAAAATGAAATAATAGTAATTATATGTTGGTATTTTAAAAACTTTTTGCTAAAACTTGTTTGATTTTGCCGAAAATAATGTAAAATCTTTGTTAAGAATGGTGCAAAACTTTTACAATACCAATAAAACCCCTTCTCATGTTCAGATCACATATTATTGTAATCACTGTAAAATCTGTTGATATTCAATTTATGTCAGTTTAAAATCAATATTTACAAGGTAAAATAGTTTTTAATTAGTGATAAATATGTTATGATGTAAATTTCTAATCTCAACTTTAGTAGAGTTTGTTTGATTTAGTTAAGGATTTAGAAGAAAATATCGCAACATAAATGATAAAATGTTATAAAAACTATTAAACGTTAGACTATTACTGAAAAGGGTTTATTATTATTTAATTTTATATTCAGTAAGCAACTTCCCGACGTTCTTCACAAAACATCAGGGGAACTTGTAGCAATACATGAACCAAACGTGTGTAATTATAATCAACAATGGTAACACCTGTCAATAATTTAACTCAAAGCATTAAAAAGTGATACAATATTGATGTCACTAAGCCTACAAATTATATCAAGTCCCTTATTTCCTCGGTTACAAAAAGCAACTCACCAACGTTCTTAGCGTAGAAGCATTCCAAACATCAACTATACATGCATTAAACAGTTCACTCCGACGATTTGGGTTTCGATAAGCAAGGCCTGGTTCTAGTCTTGAGTTATCTCTAAGCGAAGGTCTAGACATGCAGAGCCGATCTAAAGTCCCATGTGAGAGGATTACATGCGTCTAAGTAATAATGAGAGAGCTACTCTGACCTGAAATTGGGATTGTAGAGTGTTGTTGATTTGGGCTAACCTAGAGATCTCTTGGATAAAGATTACAAGCCTACATTAAAGTCCCTCCTTCGCAACTATATAGATATCTCATTTTACAGCACTGAATATCTACCGATATAGCCTCATATTGCAATAGAAAAGTTAAAGTTTCGTAACAGTTAGTTTTGTTTAGTAATAAAGCTGTATTTAATCCATCAATTTCATTCCTCCCCATTCATACAACATATTTTCTTTAATGGGTATACTAATTTACGAAACGCCTGCTCGTCTCCTAGAAATCATATAGTAAGAACAAATTAGCAAAATTTTCGTATTCATGATACAACTTGCACAAAGAAAGTTATAGCACCAATTTTTACAATGACTGGGCCGACAATATAAATCTGAAAATATCCTACGTGTTGGGCTATCTGAGTCTTTCTAGAAACCATACAATTAACGACTATAAGAAAGTCCTATAGCTTATATAAGGCACTATATTCTTGAAGTGGCTTTTGTAATGCATTTCGTAGAGAAAATTATAGCAAAGCATTTGGACCGTGACGGTATAGTGACTGGGAGGGCCCACATTCGACAGCAACCGTTGTCAAAACCTACCAATAGTTCACAAGTAATACGTGCTATCTCAAAATTCGGTTTGGAATTTTTAATTTAATCTCTGTAATCATATCATATGCTGC
This sequence comes from Homalodisca vitripennis, assembly GCF_021130785.1. Taxonomy (NCBI): domain Eukaryota; kingdom Metazoa; phylum Arthropoda; class Insecta; order Hemiptera; family Cicadellidae; genus Homalodisca; species Homalodisca vitripennis. The sequence continues at coordinate 62,868,815 of NC_060214.1, forward strand.
GATATAAGTCTGGTTTTACATTGCTTTATAATATTTATTAATAATAAAAAAAATTAATATGAAATAATTATTTTATTAATTTAACATATATAGAAAATACAATAAAAAAATTTAATATACTTTTAAATGTTTCATTATTTGTATTAATAACATTATTATAAACATTAATTAATTAATTGTGAACGAATTAATTATTAATAGTTTTATAATAATGGTTTTTCAATAATTATTATTAGAATTATTACTAATTTTGACGTGACAACGTCTTAAATTAGGTTGCGGCTCGGAGTCACTCATGAAAAAGTGTAACGCCCTGTAACGTTACGATGCCCGTCCAGTGGGTCCGCCGCACGGGATCCGCACGGGATAAAGCAGATAACTGTGGGTCCGCCGCACGGGATAAAGCAGATAACTATGTTTATTCGTGAAAATGTGGAGTGCTTAGATTCGTCATTTACAACAACTACAACAATAAAGGTAAATAATTGTACACTGATATTTCATTATCGTAAACTATGATTGATTGATTAATTGTTAGATTGACACAAAAGTTGAGAAACTGAGTTTATAGGTTATGTCATACTATTGACAAATGTTGATAGTGTTAAGTAAATTATTAGTTTAAATCACTCTGCAATCAATCGTAATTCAGTCGATTGAGAAGAAACAGCGCGTATTGCTAGTCAAACATTTAAAATAACAAATTATAACCTCTAACCTGTCATAACAGTGCGACCAAACAAACGAACTAAACCGACCAATCACCACGCGCGGAGTTTGTGTTTTGCAAGAATTTCAAATTCCAATTTTAGTAAATGTTTTATTCAACTTTACCATTTACAATAACAAATTTTAATTAATTTCAAATTATGTACAATGTTTTAGTAAACAAAATATATTTCTATAGTTAAAATTTGTGCAATTCTTATTTTCATTCAATTGTTCCTATTGTGCAATTTAATAATATTCATATCAATAAATATTCTACCGAGAAAAAGACGTTGTCACGTAAAATCTTCGCCCGTAAAACCGACTTTACAGGCAACCATAATTGTTTTATTAATAATTTATCTTTAGCCTATTAATATAAAGCCCTTTTTCTTTATTATTATATTATTATATCGGACAATTCTCGGTTCAATCTGGACCGCGAAGTAGCCCAGATCCCTTGACCGAGCGGCTGGATAAGGAGCGAGCCGCACGGGCTTAAGCCCAATTTAGGCCTACCCTGACGTAATGTGATAAACAATTCAGGTTAGAATCCTATAGAGTAGAGGAGGTTTTTTAGTTGGTAAACCCGTTTTTAGTGGAGTCTTACACTAAAGGATGGCCACCTTCGTGAATAATTGCATTTTTCCTGCCTGTCCAAAATAAATTAATAATAATAATTTATCTTTATACTTTTTACAACAACTGCAGTATATTGCAATTACATAACAAATTACACTTATGAAACGCGGTAGATAGATTGTGCGTGATGTAAAATACTTTTACAATATATTAAGTTTACATACATGTATAAAGATCTAGAAACTTACTATTCCTTCGGATTTTAGAAATTGAGTTTAAGCAATTTTTTAAAATGTAAGTGTTTCTTTAAGAAGAGATAGTTAGGTCCACCGTACCTATGTAAAATAGGTCGTTATATTGTCTTTCTCTTATAAACCTAATAATCTATAAACTTTACATTTTACAAAATGTTTACTATGCTGTAATTTGTATAATACTTCATATGTATTATTGGAATTGTGGTATATATATATATATATATATATATATATATATATATATAAGTTTTAAAAGAGAACTGATTTTATGAGAGACCAGCGGATAGTAGATTATTTGCGAGTAGCATCTTTTTTAAGAGTTTTAAATAAAACAATTAATTCTTGTAAACACTTTTCCGTCCGCAATATCCGTGCATGTTAATTACACGTTAAATCTCCGTGCATGGTAAATCTCCTTTAAATTACAAAAATGGATTTGTTTGATAAAATTTAGAATTAACCCAAAAATTTCCTTAATTTGCATTTACTCAAATAGTTTGTAATATGCATGTGTACTTTTTACTACATTTCAGCTCAGAAGCAGTTAGACGTTTCGTTAGACAGTCGAAAGTGTCTTTCAAATTAGGTCAATTTTTTATGTAAATATTAAAATTTTATGCATTTATTTATTACCTATTTGAATGAATTATTTATATTTAAATCAAATATTGTATATATTAATTATATTTACATATCAATTTCATAAGAATTTAATGTGGCTAAAGATAAATTATTAATAAAATTAGTAATAGCACATATATAATTTTACCAAAAAAGTTAAAAACGCTATCAAACGTACATTATACGACGAACGTTGTCTAAAGCGCATATTATTGGACTCGATAAACATACTCGTTTGATTTTCAACTTTAACTTCTAATTCCAGCAACAACGCCATATGCTATTGCATACGCATATCCTACATTAAATGATTTATAATTCCATCAGACATATTTATCTTTAATGTTTATACCACCATTAGAAAACCACAATGAGTAAAAATTTTAGGGAGAATTTTCGCGATACACTTGTACTGTTATTATAGTACATATATTGAATTTTTATGGAGCTAATACTTTATAAATTAGAACAACTTTTCGGAAATACTTGATTTATTCCGAAATTTAAGTTCACCAAAATGTTAACAAAGTTTACAAACTTGTGATTCGATTTTCTTCAAAATGTCACTCAATCGAACAAATCTAATTAAGAGTCTGATAAAAAGGAATTAAAATTTAAATTAAACTAAAAATGTATACTTCTCCAAAAATGGTTTAAATTATCAAAACAAAATAAAAAGTTCTCTTCTCAAAATACTCAAAAATAATATAACACAAAACTTGATATTTACTTTATCACTAAAATTTAATTCAAAATACTTCAAAAAATTTAATTAAATTTTCAGACTCTGAAATATGGGAAACTTTAGAAATTTTAATTACAGTATTATAAAATTAAAAGATATTAACTATACTATACGCTGGTACGGGACTTACTACTTTGAAGATTACGGAGGCAGATCAGAAACTAATACGCACTAAAGAAATTTAATACTTGAAATTGAATTTACACGCGATAAAATAATTACTCTAAATCCCAACTATAGGGTTAGAGAAAGAACTTCAGCTTCTTAACTGGACCGGTACACCTTCTCGTGGAAACTCCAAGACTCGACTGACTCCCTCCCTCTCTCCAGCGAGCCGGGTCGGAACGTATCACCGTAGCTCGATCAGCTGATTGACCGGTCTAACTGAACAAACAATGTCCACGCACCGCGTCTAGTTAACAAGAGCCTACTTCCTACCGCGATTCAGCATAAATAATTAGAACTATGGTACACAGTGATACCTGTTTTCAATGTAGTTTGCATATGTAATGAGGAAAAATCTACTGTGGAACTTCCTTATTGACTGTTTCTTGTGGCATCTTTGGTGCTTTGGATGTGTATCAAAAAGATCTCATCCTTATTTTCAGTCTTTTAATTCTTTGATGGTTGATATTTTTATACTTCATGATACCTCCTAGGTGTATAATCGGCCTATTGGTGTTCAACATAGTCACTTCCATAAAAAGAGGTAAGAAAAGTTAAATCTGAAATACTAATATATTAAGGGTCACAAATTAAGTACAAATTTTTAGTATACAAATAATAAACTGAAATAAGTGCGACAGTTATATTTATACATATTTTAAAATTATTATACAAACTGAGTCCATAACATAAAACTAAGTGTAAGCACCTGTATAACGTTTAAATCTCTTTTGTATACTTGATCTAATGTTGCTCCTCAGCACTGTATTGACAATTACAAATAATCTGGTGATTATTCCTTACTAGCTGAGACAATTTAATGTACCTCTCAAGTACATTCTACAGATATTACCTGCATCAGGTGATCTACTTTTGAATACAGAACACTTTAATGGATGTGGTTGCATCAAGTACGGCTGTGTGCATTTGTGGCTACAATGCGATTTAACTTTGATAATCTAACATGTACCCCTGGTATGCTTATCAAGAGAAACTTTCATGAATGAAATGATTTATGGACTTAAAATGTTGCATACAACCTCAGTGAAGCCTGCTAATCAACACATGGTGTTGCTTACTTTTACCTAGTAACTTGCGAATATTTGGTTTAACATCAATAAGTAGGTGAAAATTTATTTATAGTATAGTATCTGAAGGGTTATGGGAATTATTTTAACATTGACAGTACCACAATGATTTAATATTGTTATTACGAATATAGGGTTTTTATAGGGTATTTCCAACTGCTATGATATAAATGTTATACAGGGTGTATACCGTACATATTATATATGGTCGTAACTACCTTAGTTTACTGTATGACTGTCGCTTTGTGTGTTTAGGAGGAAAAATATGTAAAGGAATTAAAAAAATTCAATCTTTTAAAATGGTTAAAATAATTGATACTTGCAAAGCTTTGAAAAAAATTTCTTAAAAACTATATTATTAGGATTAAAAATGGTGGCAAAACAATATTTATAGGTTGTAATAACTGAATATGGGAGATTTTATGGACATTTTATAATAATACTTTTATGGGTTACTTCCGAATTGACATCTTGATAGTAATTATCTTCGCTATGGTAAATTATAACAACTATTAAGTGTAAAATAAAAATAAAATCGTTAGGTCACTGATGATTTTTTTATACTCTTCATAGAATTATTTTTAATACAGTATATTATATTGTTTTGCGTAAATTGTTATTCTGCTGTTTTATTTGTTTAGGTACTTTAACAATGCACGTTAAAAATACAAACACGCAAAACCGGATTTATGAAATATAAAACTAAATGAAGAATACTCCTTAGTTTGCATTTCACTGTAACCGCTACGGTAAATTGATTAACAACTGCGCTGTTCCATTACAGTATTCTCTACCATGCAGCCATAATCTCACGCTTAATTAAAACCCACTTTGATCCTCTTTTTTGTTCGATAACCAGTTACCACTGAAACGACTTTTATTTACATGCATTAAATTTGTATACATGCAAATTGCCGAATTTAATGTCAACAAACATTCAATCATAAACAGTAATTGAGCTATTTGGACTCGAAGCCGGATCTCTCACTTTCCAGGTGAGTGTGCTACCACTACACCACAGGGCCTTTACTTTGTAAGGATTAATTATTTTGTATTTGGCCATTACGGGTCTGTGGTGTAGTAGTAGTGAGAGATCTGTGTTCCAGGTGAAGCTCAGCAATTATTTTCGTGATATAATAGTTAAAATATACATGTACACTTTGCTTGGTTCTTTTTTTAGCTAAAGACACGTTGTTTTCTAGGCTTTAAGATTGGTGTGAGATTGTAATTCTAATTTTCGTCATTATATTAGAAAAATGTTTACAATTGTATTGCATGCGTCGGTAATATAACTTATTTTAAAAAAAATTTTCCAATATTTATTGAAGTTTAAAACATCATTTTGTTGACCAATTTTACCTTAATTAGAAAATTTGTGTACAATCCTCAATACCAAAATTTCATTAATTTCAGCATCAGGGTCAACAAAATAGTTTTATTGTTCCCAGCGATTTGTCTTGAACTCGTCAAGGGAATAAAACGCGTTCGACACTAAAAGATATCTTAATCGAGCTTTAAAAAGTTTCTTTGTTACCAATTCTTTAATGCACTCGAGGAGTCTGTTGATCACCTTAATAATAACCTTAGATGGAAGTTGTTCATAAGCCATTGTTCTGTGAGACTGAATCCTCAAGTTGTACCTTCCCCTCGTATTATATCCGTGGACGTCACTACCCTGTGTGTCAAATCGCATTTGTATCTCTAATACAGGGCCACCTCCAGGATATAGAGGCAGGGCAAGGCCAATAATCCCTAACTCCTGAAGGCATCCCTACACGACTGGCTAAATTTTAAATTCTGACTGCCTTCTCTTTTAGCCGAAAGGCTCTTTCAAATTTGTATTTTGCGCAGCCACCCCACAATCTTATTCTATAAGAAAAGTGTGGTTATACCTTTGGAAACTCTGGAACATAGCACGTCGATGTGATCACACGAAATCAGCCCACAATCGATGTGCATTCCTAGGAATGTATTAGAATCAACTTCCCTTATAAGAGAATCGTTCACCACTTTTAAATTTTTATTTTCTTACTGTAGTTAGTTTAAATTAATAAAGTTTGTTTATTGTAAGGTTTTTTAATAAAGAATTGAATGCACGAGTTAATGTCCACGTAGGTTTCTATTTCCAAGTAATTTGTTGACTTAGATATTAGACAGCGTGTCGTGTCATATGCATTTTGAACAAGATTTCCACTTGGAATATTATTGTTCAAACTGTTGGCGTAAATAAAAAATAGAACGGGGCGAGAACGGATCCCTGAGGGGAATTTCATCGGAACATCATTTAAGGAATTTTTTATCAACAACATTATTTGAAATGTCTGGTAGTGCCAAGTATTAGACATCCGATTTCAACTCGGAATGTCGGATGTACAAGTAGGTAATTTTTATAAATGTGAAACAATCTATAGTTAAACCATATTTAAAAACCTTTCTTTGCAGTAGGACATTAAGTATAAATCTCCTGCTGCTATACCACTCATATTGTTCTGTATTAAGACCATTTCAAATTGTATCTAACACTCTATATTTTTTTATTTTCTTCAAACTACCAGGCACAAATAAATTGATAATTTATGTTATATTTTTATCTATCTCTTATAGTAGTTACCGAAAAATTTTAATCGTTGTTAAGGAAAGAATTCCTTTTCCTAAAATCGCCAATTTCTTTTCAGGAAAGTATTATGGCTTGCCTTTCACTTTTAAGTATTTATGTTTTTTATTCATGTCACACATCTGCTTCATGTTTCCAGGTGTTAATTATAAGCACAGGAATTGAAATTGCTATCCTAAAAATATTTACCTTTAAAGTCATATAACTATAGAATAGAATTGAATTAATTTATTCACCAATCATGCATTCGGCTCCACTAAGTTAGAACTTGTTAGCGGGGTTCACTAATAACAGTTTTTGTGATATACTAGTGGAAAAATTAATAAAATTATAATTTAACATAAGTGCTAGAAAAGTACAATAATCTATTGAGTCTACTAGTGGCACAAGTAGGCAAATCTATGACGCAATCAAAAAGTGGCTACTTACTTATACATATGTACTGTTGCCTCTAATAAAATTAATCTAAAGACCATCGGCACACCACCTGCAAATTGTAGCAATATTATATTGCAGTTCTAAATAAATTATAGCTTACCTTTACCATACTTAAAATGATTTTATTTAAGAATTACGTGAGGTTATACCGTATGTAGTATTCATGGAAGGGGATGAATCTCCTAACTTATTCCCCCACCGGTCTCTCCGGCTACAAAAACTGTATTGCACCAGCTGTAAATCGCAAGACTACAGCGTACGGTGGTTAAACTTACAGACTGTTCCTTCGTAGGTGAGAATACCTTGCAAAAATATTTACAGCATCTTAAAATACTTAAATTTATAATACATAGAAAATGTATTAATACAATAATTGTTAATCTTTAATAATAATTTTTTGTTTGCACAAGCTAAGATACTAATTTTACACAATTATGATTGCCCATTATATTTAAAATTCATATTGTTAGAGAGCTTGTGTAATATATCACAAACAATTTTTTTAATATGTATATTGACAACAAATTTGGCTATTGCCGGGAATACAAATCTAATTAAAGTGAATAAAAGTCATTCGACAGGTGTTTTTTCCGATCATATGTTAGTTTGGTTCTTTAAACGAATATGTGACAAATGCGGCCATATACAAAATAATTGAGTCTTCAACAGTAAGAACTCAGTGGTGTAATGATAGCACATTCACCCAGCAAGTGAGAGATCCGGGTTCGACTCCCGGCAGAGCAAGTACTTTTTGTGATTCAATCTTTATTGAAATGAAATAAGGCTATTGCCATTTATACAATTTAATGTAAATAAAAGTCGTTTGACAGGTATTTGGTCTACCGATCATATGTTAGTTTGCTTATTTAAACGCATATGTGACAGATACGGCCAAATACAAAACAATTGAATCGGAAAAAGTGAGCGCTCTGTGGTGTAATGGTAGCACATTCACCCGGCAAGTGAGATATACGGGTTCGAGTCACGGCGGAGCAAGTACTTTTTGTGATTCAATGTTTATTGAAATTTAATTCGGCTATTTCCATGTACACAAATCTATTTAATGTGTATACATGTATATATATATATATATATATATATATATATATATATATATATATATATATATATATATATATATATATTTAATTGTTTATTATATAATTCCGTAAAATTACAGGTAACAAAAATGTCTTATAATAACATTAAATTTCTCTTCGCCACGTATACTTCTGTATAGGAACCTTAGTAGGTGACAATTCCTTGCAAAAAAAATTAATTAAATTAAAAGTTAAAATACATAAAAAGGGATTAATGCAATAAGTATTAAGGTTTCGTAATCATGTTATTGTTTCCACAAGCTAACATACAAACTTTACACTATTATGAATGCCCACTATATTTAAAATGCATATTGTTAGATAGTTTATTTAATGAATGTATCTAACTCGTATCTCTTAAGATTTCAAAACATAATTTCATTTTGGATCAATCAAAATGGCTATAGTTATTATAAACGGCCCTGTACGTTTTTTTATTTCGTGTATTTACACGATTTTACACTTTACTTTCTATGTTTAATACAAGCCTAATCTAAAAATAATAATTTTAAAAATTTATTTATCCGACCAGGAATTATTTATATATTTTTCTTTACAAAAAATTTGTGAATATATCAAATTTAAATATTTTTCTAAACACTCTTTATTTTCTACTTATTGCTATTGAAACCATCTCTAATGGATAAATTTTCTCTCTTTGATGGTCTATAGGAAACTGGGGACTCACATACACTAATAAGAGTAATGAAATAATTTTATAGTGATAATGAATAAAAATTAATTTGTTAAAAATTCGTTAATTAGTTTAATAACGACTAAAAGTAACTTTAATTCCTTCGAAGGATGAATTTCAGTATCAACAGTAAAGTAAATTCAGTCTGGTTTGATTTTAGATTATATTTGAGCTTTGTAACAGTCATAAGGAATATACACTCCTATTGGCAGTTTCCAGACGTTACAGTTGTAAAAACCTACAAATTGTTTTATACTACACACAACTTAAATAAACTTATTTCTACAATCTAATATGTTATAACAATACATGTTTAAGTTTCTTCGTCTATTTCATTGCCTGAAGAATAACAACAAGAACAATTTATATATAACTTAAGAACTGTAATTGTTTAAAGTTTGGAACTCTTTTAGTAATCACGTTAAAATAAGCAAACACAGCTACTCATTCGCTATCTCCATATAGTTTGCATATGAAAGTATAACAGGACTTCGGACATTTGCCATTATTAGATAATACTAAAGGTATAATACGTATTGTTATCTCCCCCTCCTAACGAAGAGGATATATTTCAGTCCTCGAAACTTTGTGTCATACATTTTGTAACATAATAACGATGGCAAATGTCCAAAACCTTGATGAATTTTCTTAACTTCCAATGCTAATAGGAAACTTTAAAAAAATAGTTTGTATATATTTTTCTTATTATTATATCACATTTAGCACTAAATGTAGAACACGATAAATAGTTTGAAATATGGTATATTTTTGTATTCACGTTTTTCTATATTTTAATCGCAAAGTTTATGTAAGTATAACTAAAACAAAAAAGAAAGTATAATTTATAAACTGGTTTTATTTTAATTGAAATACAGTTAATTTCAAAGCATACTTCTTTATTACGCGATTAGTAAAACTTTTTACACATTTTAAAACTGTATAAATAGTTCAGGACTGCTTAGTTGTTGTACGTACATGGTATTGGCTTAACACCGAATGTATGTTCAATTAAGCCAAAATTTAGCTGTAATTCCTGCAGATTAATTACCCAATACTTTATCCCGCCTTTCTCTGGTAACTTAAGCAATTTATTGTGATTTAGAGACTCTATGTAATAGATAAGCCCGTTAAAGTTTATTAGAGAGTTGTTAAACTTCTATCCACCCATGAATATTTACGATAACAAGTAAATACTAAAATCATAGGTAATGTATGTGAAAAGAATGAATTTTGGTTATGAGAACCGTTAGATAATATTTTAGAGGCTCGATTAAGAAGGACCACTTCACACTAGGCAGTGAAGACGCCGAACACACTGATTTTAACAAGAGTTCACTATGTTACACATAATGTGTTTATAAACAGTGCATATTCAAATAAAGTGCAGAAAATAAACAGTTACCTTTGTTTTCATGAGAGGTACCTAACCGTAGTCTGCTGTTATTGAGGGCCAGGTTGTGATCAGTAAGTGTGGAAATAGGCTGCCGTCTTGTAGGCAGGCGTGAAGACGGAAGATGTCCTTCACGGATTCACTCACGCACAATACGACCGCAAACGAATAGTTTATAACACTGTGGCCAGTCCTGTAGAGCACGGTAGACGCGGGTGTCCGGGAGCAGAGACGTTCTGGTAGAGATTGCCAATCCAGAGCACTGACTTTAATGTTAATTTAAATGTACCACAAATAGAGATAAACTAATATTTTAAGTGAGAGAGTAACACATGGGGGAGAGAGTAAGTATGGAAAGCAGTGGCTAGAGAGTACATAAGTGCCCCAGGCGGGACCGAGAGTATAACGAGCAAGCGTGCCGTCGCTTGCAAGGTGGGCAATTGATAAGTCAACCGTTGTGATTGGTTGGTCAGTGTACAGTAAACAGCTGATTCGGGAAACAATGGTTCATTGGTCTGTCACTGTACGTGAATATTTTAATCCAGTAAGGAATGGTATTGTAGGCACTAGGCCGCAGAAAGATATATAGAATTAATGCAGTATATACAGTTTAGTAAAATAAAGGTAAATATAGAGTATAAATTGCCCAAAAAATATATATATAATTATTGTTCAATAAAAGTAGCCTTTTCATATTAGGCAATAAAAAACAAGTTATTTAACGCAATAAATACTTAACAGTATGTATAAAACAAAACGTTATCAATTTAATCACAACAAAATTTAGGCCACGAATTATTATATTTATATTAGGAAAGCCTATCCTATATATTTAGTTTTAATAATAGAATAGTATGACTTATTTATTCATTAATACATATATATATATATATATATATATACATTTTGGGCAAGCAGAATAAAAATATTAGGTGCTATTAAGAAATTTTTATGGAGAATGTCCCCTTCCTCAGTAATATTATAAGGTAGATGTACGCCACACCACGTGTGTAAAAGTCTTCGCTGCATGTAGAGTGAAATATATAGCTTATTTCATTCTTGGAATATCCGGTTAACGGTAACATAACCATACAGTACACCGATTTTCAAATCCTCTCCGCATATATCAAATAAAATGCATGATACTGATTCAGCACAGGATAAGCTGACAACCAAATTTCGTGGTTAAACGTGTACTGTTACAGAACACATTCTTGTTTATTTATAGATTAAATTAGACTGTATGTAAAAAAGGTTTATGCACGTTTTCTTTCCCGAGATATATTCGAGAGTTAGGCAATGTGCGTTACAGTGTCAAACAAACACAATTTTAAATTATTATTATTTTACAGAATTAAATACTTCTTATCACCCTTATTAACGATGGTAAATACTGTCAAGAAACAAAGTAAGAGTACTCCACACTACGTGTAGTCTAACTGACAACAGGTAGCTAAGGTTACACGCAAAATGTAAAGCCTATAATTAATTTTGTTAGGTTACATGTAATAATATGTTGCTTTTTACTATACCATATTATTGTCCTCCGATTTATTCACTCTGGTTTACAAATTTCCATCACGGTTACTAATAAAACCAAAAATAATTCGGTGATCTATGGCATAATCCAATAGAGTAACGTGTGCTATTATTGAACTCAATGTTGCAAGGATTGATATGAAGCTTTGTGGCTTAGTCTATAGTCTATAGGTCACTTATAACTTGAGATAACGTATTGATAAATAGACAGGCATATGGAAATAACATTTTCCATGTAGATGTAGTTATAGCCTTCAATGACGCTCAGCCAAACTGACCTACCTGATTTTGGCTACACATAATACCGAATAATAAACGAAAATTTAACAGTGCAATAAACATACAAAGTAGAGAATTGAACTTGTAACATAAATCATTTTATTACAAGTTCAGATTAAATTTCAAACCAGTATATCAACGAACTACATAAAATGGAAACTATTTATACTTTTGTTTATATGATATTTAGAATTATTGAGCAGGTATAACCTATGTTACCACCACTCTTCACACACATAAATTAAAAAGCTAATGATTAGACAAAGAAAAAACCTGTATCGCTCATAAACATTTTAGGGTATTTACAAACATGTTGGTACTATTTTATTTTGTATCCTATATGTGTAGTTTACTATAAGCAGTTAGAATGTGATGTTGTATGCAGGATATATCTATCTACACGTAGTAATATACTACATATGTTTGAATCTCATGAGAGTGTTTTGAGTTTTTTTACAAATTTATTGCACGTTCTTACAGCCCCTCGAGTGATAAATAGGCTTTGCTAAAAAGATATGATAACCATAGATGTTTACATCTGAACAGAAGTTTTATATTTTATTTTTTTAAATTTTCATCTCACCGCCCCAACAAGAACTCTTTAAATGAATTACACCAATTTAAAACTAGGTGATTAAGTTGGGGTCCTTGCAAAAAAACATTTGTTTACCTTTTTTGGTCCTCTTTAAATATTTTCTTCAAAATCACATCTATTAAAAAATTCTATATTTGTTACTAATTATTCAAAAACAGTGATCGGAAGGCATTGCAAATACTATGGTAGTAGAGGCAGCTTCCTTGTTGCCTACCACGATAAAATTGTTCATACATACTATTTTTAATCCTTATTATAGATGTTATATTATGGTGGCTATCGTGCATTTGCTATATGTTTTTCTCTATATCAAGTGTATCAGGAAAACTATAGCATTACAAAATAATATTAAAATGTAGGGGCAAACATATGAATTCATATATAAAGCTTTAATGTTTAATGCATGCGAACAAAATAATTCTTATATAAAATTTTACGGATAATGATAATCCAGGTGTATTTAACATTACTGAGCATCATCTTGTGGTCAAGGAGAGTGAATTCCATACACATTTTGGACAATTACATTTGGCAACAGCTTACTTTCGCAAACATCACACAAATGGTGGAGCTGCCATCTACTTGATTACAAAAACTTTGTTATAAAGCGCTTGATTTGCAAAATTACTATTATGAACTCGACATTGTAGAATATGAATCGTTGGAGTTTAAATAACAAATTTTGATTGGCCAGTAGTGTTGGTTGCTGTGTATATGTCACCAAATGGAAGCCAAGAAAATTGTATTTCGATGTGGCTCTGACAAACAAATGGAAGCTAAATATATAGTAAATAATAGTGAGTGATGTAAATGTACATCTGGATATTGATGATCAGAAGTACTACTCTTTCAAACATCTACTTCAGACAAATGGCTTTTTCATTACCCATCGGACACCAACACGAAGCATCCAGTGCTTGGATATTATTGCGAAGACACTGAGTTCATGGGAATATTCGGTAGAAGTTGTTAATCTTTTGTAGCAGACCGTGATTCGGTGGTAATTAGTCTTCAGATCATCGTGACTGATTTACAGAATATTCTATGCTGTAATGACTATATTTCCAGTAATAGAATAATTAGGGAAGATTATTTATCTTACTCTAAATGGCATAACTTACAGGACAGAACAGTTAAAATAGGTAATGGTATTCTAGGAACAATTAACCACCCTCCCCCCAACCTAAAGAGCTACACTGAATGGAACTGATGATTTTCCAGTTTGGATGCTTACCACACCCATTGATGTTAAAACTATTACTAACTTCAAAGACTCTAGTTTCCACAAGGTGGCACACCCTTATGTCTAGGCTGGCAAGAACCTTTGACACAGGAAAAAACCCCCACCAACTCCGCAGGCATCTTCCGCAGTAGACTAAACGTATCGAATTACCCTTGCACCACAGGATCTCAACATTTGTGGTTAACGATGTTCTGGTATCCATAAGGTTACCCAGGGTTAAGTAACTCATCGGTTTTTGTTGTGGCCAGTATATTTTCAACTGGAAGGTGTGAAGCAGCCAGAAGTTAACCCTCCTGGAGTAAGTATATTTTACTGTTTATGTATTAAAAATCCAATGGTTAAAGTTTTTTCATATTCCGTTTTTCTAATTATTAACAGATAATAATTATCCCTTGATAAACATAAAACAAATTTAATTTAGATTGATTTTAAAAAGTTATACACTTTTTTATAATTCATAATATTTACAATAAAAGATTAAAGTCCCTTGCATACCATCGGATTGGTATTATTTGGCATCACTCTTCACAAAGACCACAAAAGTAGACTCAAAACAGTGTATGCTTTATTTTGTGTAATCTTCTAAAACAGGAAATGAAATGATCTGGAAAATATACATTACCACTGATCTAAAATCTAAAGTGATGTTAAACATTTACTTATAGCTAAGGATTTTGAGCTTTTACGGTTCCTGATAGCTTGTCTAAAGTAGTAGGAAAGTGTATGTTACTTTCAGTTTTAATAAGATGTTATCTTAACCTAAAAGTACGTGAAGATGGATTCTTCGGATCCAAAATGTACATTGTACGAATGAAATCTACATAATTATTTAAGGGTTTACTATTGTTTACTTGTGTAAATCCAGGCTACATTAAAACATTAACAAATAACTATATCTTTATAAGGAAGAATGAAATAACATTACAAAAAGATCTGGCGTTTCCAAGGTGTTTTTTCTTTGTGTTAATGGGTCAAATAAACCCAACAAGTAAAGTATAAAGGCTAATCTATATACATAAAAGAAAGTCGTGTTAGTTACCCTATTTGTAACTCGAGAACAGTTGGACCGATTTTAATGATTTTTGTGTGTTTGAAACTGTCTTCGTCGGGAATAGGATAATAAATTAATATTAAAATATCATAAAAGTTCACAGGATTCCGCCGCACTGGTCTTTAAAAGTTACGGAAATACCCGTTAGAAATGCATTGCAACGAACATATGCTATTAAGTGAAAGAGCCTGTTCAAATTTAATCAGCTGTTCTTTGTAAACATATAGTCACTAGTCAATATCCTATAGTCAAGTATTTATTGCGGAGACAAAAAGTACATTTGTATAGCAAATGTCAAGTATCTAATGATTTTGACACACATGCTACATTGAACTCTCATTCATACATACATTTTGGCACTCACTCCGCTACATTCATCGCCAATTTCTTACCCACCTCAATTCGAGAGTAAGTCTTCTGATTGTGCGGTCTCCCAGTTATACGCCTTAAACTCATTCTCGCTATAAAAAGCGTTGGACACTAAACAGCGTTTCATACGTGTTGTAAATGCTTTATGCGTAGGCTAAATTTTAATTTCATTTGGCAAGCTGTTAATTAGATGAACTCCTGCCTGTGAGGGCAAACGTTCATGAACTACCGTCCTGTGTCTCTTGGTTCGGTAGTTTTCTCTGCCTCTTGTCTCGTACCAGTGAACTTCCCTTCCGTTGGTCAAGGTGCATTTAAGCATACAATATGACGTTGTTTTTATGTAGACACAATGTAGAGACTAGGCAGAGTCAGCAGTTGCAATCTTTTAAAAACTGGCCTGCACGACTCTTAATTTTAATTTTGCAATGATGCGTATCGCCCGTTTTTGAAGCTTGAACGCTCTTAAAAATTGGTTACTTGCACATGCACCCCACAGCACTAGTCCATAGGTAAGATGTGGATAGATCAAGCCATAATAAGCCGTCATCATAACCTGAATAGGGCAGTATTTAACTAGAGACCTCAACACATAAATATCTGAGGCTAATTTTGAGCAATCGTAATCGATATGAAAATTCCATGTCGAACCTTGATCAAGATAAATTCCAAGGAATTTCGAGGAACAGACATCTTCTAATATGGCCTCATTCTACACGATGGCCGGGCCATATTCGCAGTCAGTCGAGTGCAAAAACAAATTTAGAACATTGGATTTTGAAGAATTTGTTTTTAGATTGAGGCTGTAAAAATTTAGGACACAACTGTTTACTGCAACAAAGGTGTTTAGTTCTAAAACTCATTTCGTTGTTTCATTAAAACAAAGAGTCGTATCATCCGCATACTGCACGATTCTTCCGTGTGGTAGTAATGACTCTATGTCATTGATATAGAACAAGAACAGAATAGGGCTGAGAATTAATCCTTGAGGGACTCCACAAATAATTTTCATTGAATTACAAACATGGATTGAAATTTGGACCACGTGAGAACTGTGGCTTAAAAATGAATTAAGCCACAAGAAAGGCACGCCTCCGATGCCATGGAACACCAATTTGTCAAGCAGCGTAAGATGGTCAACACAATCGAATGCTTTAGATAGATCGGGAAATATACTTAATATGTGATTTCGACTCTCTAGCCCCTCTTCAATCGTTTCAAAAAGACTCAAAAGTGCGTCTATCGTTGATTTGCCGTCTCCGAATCCAAATTTTTCATTTGAGAGTTGATTATATTTGTTAAGAATCTGAAGCTTTCGTAATACAAAAAGTTTTTCGAATATTTTGCTTATTATAGGCAAAATCGAGACAGGCCGATAACTATTGATGAGTGTGGAGTCGTCTTTTTTGAAACCGGGATTACTTTTGGGATTTTTAGGAGCGAGGGGAAAACTCCTATGCGAAATGACAGATTAACTAACACAGCCAAATGTCTCACAATATGCTTAGAGCATTGCTTGATGAGCCACAAGGACATTAAATTAGTATCATTTGACCTTTTCGATGGAAGCTGCTGAATTATTCTGTCCACCTCTTCCTCAACGACAGGTGCCAGGACCATTGAGATTACTGGGCTTTGTCTTTGAATGGGTTTTACTTGATGAGATGATGGACGAGGGCCCTGCTCATGGGCTAAATTTGCAAAAAAACTTGTTAAATTCATTTGCCACCTCAATCTCATCATCCACAATTAGAAAATTGGCCAATTTAAAATTTTGAATTTTGCATAGCTCAATGTTTTCATTGTTAAAACCGTTTTCGGTTACAACAAGTAGATCTGTCTTTCGATCTTCACACATGAGCTGGATTTCTTCCAATTTATTCGTTGCGAATTGGGCCTTTTGGTGGAGCAGGCTTATTAAAAATTATTTTAGAAATTTTGCATTTGTTTCGCAAATTTGGTTTGAGTGTGTCAACTTTGCTCGTCGCCTTGAAATGGGGTCCCTAGAAACGCATGAGGAACTTCCATCATCAGGGAGTTGGTCAGTCGTTGTCGTGATGGTGTTTGGAGGTTGGAAGCTTCCGATGGAGGAATTGTCAGGTCAGCTGGTCTTGGGCTCAGCGTGTAAAGTTCTGGCGGCAGCGAAGGTGGCGCTTGAGTAGATTTTTTCCTCCATCGGATCGAAGGCAAGTCAACAGCAGATGCGCGAGGACTTTCTTTTCACGAAATGTAAGATGCATCCCATGTGTTCTAAAATGCTGTCTTAAATGCGAATGCGAATCAATAAATAATGCGACCAAAGAAATATATGTTTATATAATTTAATTACCATTTTAAATTTCTTTACATTTATAGTTTGAAAGCATAGAGTAAGTTTAAGAGAAACAGTAAATTTTGTTTCAACTGTTTTTGCAATCACTGTTGAGCATAGACTTTACTATCCTGATAATACAATTCCAATTTTAATTTTTTTTAAATCAAAGCAATTATTATCTCTGCATCTCCAAGTCAGATACGTACATTATTTTCTATCATCATTTCGACATGCTTTCAATCCAACTCATCTAACCTGCGGCACAAATACAAGGATAATATGGCAGAAGATATTTTACATTGAATTCGAGTCAGTTCAAGAAATCCGATCTTGAAATGAATGAGGAGATACATAATCGGGCCTTGCTCTTGATCTTAGACATGTATTATCTCATGTGTGGCAGTTTATTAGTCAGGTTAGGAATGCCAGCGCCAAATCGTGAAATGAAGGACGCATTTAATCTAGAATTGAAACGGTAACATGAATATGATCACCAGGAATTAGATTTAGTAGTTCAAACGAATGTACCCCTGATGAATCCCCAACAAAAGGAAGTTTATGATACATTAATGAAGGCAATTGATGATGGAAACGGTGGGTTATATTTCCTGGATGCCCCTGGTGGAACTGATAAGACATCATCATGTCAGTAGTTTTAGCCACTGTTCGTGCAAGATTCAACATTGCGGTTGCAGTTGCTTCTTCTGGAATAACAGCCACATTGCTGAAAGGATGTCATACGGCACCTTATGCATTAAAATTGCCGTTAAATCTTCAATCTATTCAAGAACCAACATGCAACATATAAAGCGCTCCGCTATGGCCAAAGTTTTATCATAATCGAAGATCATCATCTGGGACGAATGCACAATGGCGCATAAAAGTGCATTGGAAGCACTTAACCGAACATTACAAGATCTACGTAATTACTCGAGATGTTTTGGAGGCGCAATGATTTTACTGTCTGGCGATTTCCGCCAAACAATTCCCAGATCGATTGCTGCCGACGAAATAAACGCTAGCCTCAAAGCATCGAATCTGTGGCACTATGTTAAGAAACTTAAGTTGACAACAAACATGAGAGTGGAATTGCTGAACTATACATTTGCTGAAGATTTCTCTGAGCAATTGCTGACTATCGGTAATGGTCGAGTATCTGTCGACGAATCGAGCGGATTGATTTCATTTCCTCCGAAAACTGTGCAACGGAACAAGTTTGGTGGTAAGTAAATTGATGATAAATTTTATTTACGCCACAATACTCAAAGGAAGATTCAAAGGTGAGGAAGTTCTCATTCCGAGGATCCCGGTTATCCCAACCGACATGCCATTCGAATTTAAACGGCTTCAATTTCCGATCAGTCTTGCATTCGCCATGACTGTAAATAAATTACAAGGCCAATCGTTGAAATTTTGTTGTCTTAATCTCGAACATCCATGTTTTTCCCATGGCCTATTATATGTGGCATGTTTACGGGTCGGACATTCTGCGTTATTTGTTTTCACGCCTAATAAAAAAAACTAGGTGCTGCAATAAATGGCAAATAAAGAATCATTGAATAATTATATTTTTTATTTACAATTATCCTAATTTAAAAAGTAAAAAATGAGATTTTGTGATATTGCCTTTAAGGCGGAACATAGTTCGCCGGGTCAGCTAGTTATATATAAATATGAATATGACCAAGCGGTCTCATTTCATTACATTCAAGTGTGTAAATGAGTAGCTGTAAATATTTAATTAGAAGTGGTTAAAAGCGTTGCTTTAGTTTGTTAATAGTGTAAATACTTGTTACACGAAAGTTTAAAGAAAATAATGCTAAATGATAACAAGATTTTTTATATCTGCCTGAGTTGTATGTAATTAAAGGAACGCTTTGGTTTGAGCTCTTTCTTGTGAGAAACTAATCAGATTTTATTTTAAATAAGTATAAAATTAAAGAAGATAAGTATTTATAAAAGTCATGAAGAAATTAAGTCTGTAAAGAGAGTTTTACCTGCAGTTAGTTCACTAATTTAAATAGACAATATTAGCACATAAGATTGATCATACACAAAACATCAAACTAATCAATGAGTATAGTAGAAGTATGCACGTCTGTTGATATATTTCTGATTGTTGGTTTGAAATTTATATGTTTATATTTTTTATTCGGATATTTTTTGTCTTAGGATGATCCTATCCCTTAGTAAAACACATCCATTTATTGGACTTTTACTTTCAAAGTTTAGTTTATGGTGGGATAAACTTGCATAATATAGGGTGAAAAGTCATTTAGTTTAGTTTTACCATTGTTTCTCGCCTTTTACTATGAAATCTTGTATTATATGAAAATAGTAGAGACATATTACGTTTAAACGAGAAAATAATTAGTATGTAATATTTAAAGTAATTGTTACAGTTAAGATTTTAACTGTGACTTACGTTTAAACGTATTTAATGAAATTTAGGTTTAAAATAATAAAACATAATGTATTGTTCTCGTCTAAAATACTTTCTCAGCTAGACTGAATAGTGTAGAACTATTATTAGACTTTACACATAAAATGTACACTGATTTGTTTCATTTATAAAATATGACATCAAAGCACATGGATAGCATTTAAAGATATATTATTGCATCAGTAATAACTCGCTGCTCTGCTGCCAAGAAATCTATCGGGATCCGATTACCCGATTGAGATATTGGATGATAGAAGCTCGGATTTTGATAAGTTTTCTCCATTTATAACAAACTATAATACAGAAATAAGAAATCGCTTTCTTGTATTGTCAATTTTCACTAGTTTTATATACCAATAAGACTAGGATCAACTGATAATCCTTGCCAAAGTTTAAGACCAGAATACACAATCAGGTATCAGGTCTGATCTCCTTGGGGCCACAGTATACCTGTAGGTCCTTCCTGGCCTAGCCATCGATCTCCAAATGTTTCGTTCAAAGCGACCGAGACCAATGCAATGAAGAGTGGGGGAGCACCATCTGGTTTGAAATGAAGTTGATGAACGTTTTCGAGTTCATCTAGCTGAGGAGAGCAATATTTTTTAACATAAAAAGATATACAACTCCATTGGTAGTTTTTTCAACAAACAAGAAATGCCCAATTACATGACTTTTCATCGATTTAATCATTTTTAATCCTTGGGCGTTAGGGAATCTTTTATTGCAATTGTCAGTCTGTTAATAAAATTAACACCTGCCTCTTGTTAACTACCGTTTCTGAAACCTCACGAAACAACGAACTGTGAACAATATTTTATTATTTATTAGCGGATGGCCACGATTTTTTACGCACTTTTATGTTGGATTAAATGCACGTGAGTGGCATGTAATTTTTAAATGATTAAAATAGAATCCTGAATATAATTGATGGCTACTGGTGGATAAATACATTTCTTGTACTTCAGAATAGCAGGTACCAATCGCAAGAGTACCAATGATATAAGAAGCTTGTTTTCCAACGTAGCATAATATTTTAATGAATATCTCCAACTGTTATAATTATAAATTAGCTAATTTACGACAGAGTGAGAGAATACCACATCCGTTGTAGTAACTTTAATGTAATTGCTTAAGATTTAATATGGTGGAAGCCTTCTTTTAGCCCATATTGGTGATTGATGTTATGGAAACGGTTCAGTTTTAGTAGTTTTATATTAGTACATAAGTGTGCCAAATTTGTACCAATTGTCTCAGACATCGCAATGTTGGAGAAGTAATAATGAATCATTGAGGGCTTTGTTTTTTATTTATAAAGATTATTTTACTAAACAATTATGACAAATTTAAATTATTTATAACATACTATTAGGTAATAATTCATATAAGAGTTATTAATCACACTGAGAAAAAAGAGGGTAAAATTTACAACGAAGTTCCTATAGATAAAATATTAGTGAAACACAGAAATAGACAAACCGCTAAATAGATTTACGCAATAAAGAAAGTGATGGTGACAATTGATTATTTCAGAATGTTACTGATTGAATTTTAGTTCCCTTGTAATTTCCTAAAGTATAATTTTAGTCTCGTGGTTAGAGGCAAAGACAACTCTAATGCTCCGACATTATACAAGACCGCAGAGTACAATTCTGAGTAATTTATAACTCTATTACGTGAGTTAGTTGATATCTTTACTCACAGTAACGTAGATAATGGTCTTTTATAAAAGAGGAAAATAATTTACATTTGAAACACATTAGTTTATAAAGATTTTAATTCAATTAATTTGTAGTTTACTGAATTTTTTTTTCATTAAATAAATATTTATACCCATCTGTGTCGTTATACAGAACTACTATAAATACCCCTACTATTAGAACTTCCCTTTAAAATCACCATTTAATAATATTAGTGATTTGTATTAACCTAAAACACTTATGTATTGAAAGAGTATATGTAAATAAATTTAACGATAACATCAAAAGTTTTAATATTTCACAACTTATTATTGGCAAGTATTTACTGAAAAAGGCTAATATCGTAGCGTAATTACAATTCTGATCTTAGATTTTTTTCCCAGAAAACACTTTGAATATATTAATCCCACCTGTTTGAACAATAATCAAATGAGAAGATTTTGAACATAAGTAACCGTCCAAAAAGTTATGTTTTCAATAAATATTGTCCAGTGTCCTATTTAATAGTTAATCTATATTGGAATATAGCATTCTATTTTATTAAAAAAGATATGTTATCTAAATTAGTATAAAAAATTATGTTTTATTGGAAGAAACGAATCTCTCTTAAACATATTTCTACCATTGCCCCATAATAACACAAATTTAAAATATTCAAATATGTAGCAATCATAATATAGTGTATACCTATACGTGTGTATACGGTCAGGTAACTTAATTTGGTGTGGTATTTATAGTGCATATATGTGGCTATATGGGTGTCAAGCTTTGTGAAAGTTTTGTGTGGGTGTGAGTAAAATTAATATAAGTATTTTTAATATACTTTTTATATTACTTATAAGGAGGCAAGAATTACTAAAGTCATAATCATTTAGGCTTACCTTGTATTTTTGTAGTTTCACTTTTTGACGGTGGCGTTTCATCCCATAATAATCGATAAAGCTAAGTAACCATTTTAGCAAAATATTTAAAGTTGAAGTAAATAGAATTTTTTAATTACATCTCCACGTTTCCCGTAAAAACATTCTCTAAGGTTCAATGCAACACTTATAGATGCATAAGGTGCACTTTTATCAAACCCATTCTTATCTATGCAGAAGTAAATTTTTAAATAGTTCTCGATATATCCTGCTGATATTAGTTAATTTGTTTACAACCTTTGCTGAGCTAAAATTTTCTCGTCAAGCGTGATATTGGCTATTTGGTTCCAGTAAATATACCTTTTTAAATGAGGAAAAAAAAAAACTATATAGCTCTATTTATTTTTGACATAACCTCCTCAAAACACACCCACGTCTTGTGTGCGGAAACACAGACAGCCAGATAAATATGATGAAATCCTTCCAAATAGTACCTAGTGCGCTCAGAATTTAATTAGAGTAATTATTGACAACCTGAAACCGATTTTATTTGAGTATATATATATATATATATATATATATATATATATATATATATATATATATATATATATATATATACACTTTCATTTCAATAAACATTGAGTGACAAAAAGTACTTGCTCCGCCGGGACTCGAACCCGGATCTCTCACTTGCCGGGCGAATGTGCTACCACAGAGCCCTCACTTTTTACGATTCAATTATATTTTATTTGGTCGTATCTGTCACATATGCGTTTAAATAACCAAAGTAACATATGATAGTAAGACCAAACACCTGTCAAATGACTTTTATTTACATTAAATTTGTATAAGTGACAATAGCCTAATTTAATTTCAATAAACATTGAATCTCAAAACGTTCTTGCTTTGCCGGGACTCGAACCCGTAAATAACAATATATATCATGTATAAAATGTTATTGCATATATTAAGGTTGATTTATGTTCAAAGAAGGATTAAAAAAAAATATGTAATGAGGAAAATTGTTGCCTTTTGGGAATGTTATTCCTTAGAATTTCTCCAGGAACCTGGATATAAAATAGTTACAAAGGAGAAACCATATCGTACGAAACATAGATCAATTGTAACAATTAAAGGTCATGTGAAATTGTTTGTCACCTTAGTTACAAGTTTTAGTTGTATTTATATTTAGCAATAAGCAGTAAACACAATTACTAGTATAGTAAGTTGTTGAACAATATCATGTGCAGTGATAAAAACATAGTGAATTCAAAAGATGAAGAATATATTTTGTTCAACAGGTCCCAGGTTAAACAATGACAAGAATATAAAACCGGTTTGCAAAGTCATAAGCTTGATGGTAAAGCAGTAGTATTAGCGATGGATATTTGATCCTCGCGTTAAAATTCCATTTGTAAATAATTAATTTAGCAATTTACGAGTAGACGTGACTCCTTACAAAAGTGTGCATACATAAATATATATACATGTATAGATATACATATATATATATATATATATGTACCTGGATATATATAGGTACAGTAGATATAAATATGGGGTTTCTAGACCACTTTTGGGTGCAACAGAAATTCAATATAAATTCTTGTTCCATGTACCATAAACGAATCTGTGAATCACGAATGAAAAGTAACCGAATCTATAGATGTTTGCTTCTAATTTCTTCAGCTGTTTTAATGAAAGTCTTCGAAATCTTGATGAAAAGTCTTTATTCTACAAAGTGTATTGCAACACAGTCTTTATCTTTTATTGTCTTCTTTCCAGTTATAATCAAGTGTACTTTATCATTTTTATTAAATTCTTTAATATTTTTTTCATCCAAAACAGTCAAAAATCTGTTCGGTAAGTGTAATGTACAATCTTCCAATCCTGCAATTATTATAAAACCCGAATTTATCTTTAATTTTCTCCAATTTCAAAACTCTATATTTCTTATTTTCTTCTAATTGCAACCATTTCTTATATTCTTTGAACTTTAAATAACCAACCTCGTTTAATTCCGTTAGTAGCTCCATTTATAAAGGAAAAAATGTCTTAACTAAGAATTTGAAAATCATACTCGGATCCATATTGTCTATGTTTGATACGTGTGTTTTTTTGCTAATTTCCAGGACAGTGGATATTACATATATACATATTACGTGCGGAAATAGATAACTAAATTACTTTTTACGTAGTTAAATTTCACTTATAACAATTATATTTAAACTGTATTTTTAATTAAGGAGACTATTCAGTCTACAATAATATTTATTTTAGCGAAACAAAATGAAATAAACCGATACATAGAGTATCGAAAGACTCGACAGAACGTAATGAGAAGACTGTCATTCTTTATTGATCTTCAAAAACATCTCCTTGGACCAAGTGGAAAAGTGGAACTTATTTGCAAAGTTCCGAAACTCTAAAACATCACTATCTACAGTTATCGCACGTTAATACAAACAGACGGACTGTAAACGCTATGTCACACAAAAGTCCTTCGAATCATCCTTATGATCCCAAAAGGAAAAGAAAAATTGTTTTATATGTGTTTGTATATTGTACGTCATGGAAATAAGAACTCAGATAATGACAAATAAATCCTTATTAAGTATTCCTCTACTATCTATATATGGGTGACAGGGTATTCCTTTTATTAGATATAATTTGATTTTAGAAGTTTTTAATTTATGAAAGGCAAACTAACTACTATAAAATGTTATTGAGAGGCAATGAAACTTCCCAAACATGGGTAGATGAATAACGTCCTACGAAATGGGATTTGACTTATGTTACCTCATTTTTACTGACTTTGTCTTTTTTCCTGTAGCAGTAACAAGTACCAGTCTCAACATGTCATTATAGGCATATTTACTTCCTTATGTCAGGTTTTCTTTGTGAATAGCAACTTGGGCAAGCAAAATACTTGGGTAAATTATTTTTATATATACGGGAAAAGATTCTGTAAATTCTCCTACATAACTTATAATTATGTGATAGATTGAAAATGTATATACATTATACAATGTTTAGATAACCATGGTAAATATAGGTGGTAAATATCAATGGTGGCAGTTTTCGCACATTTAATAAAAAAATATGAAAATTCCACATATTTAAAAACACTGGTTTAAATTAGTTTAAAATTAATTTATATAAACTCAAAACGTAACTACTTCTTGTATTATTTAATATGAGAGAAGAAAGACAGAGCAACAATAATCCAGGATCTTGTCGTTACGAAAAGGTTGGTCAGTGAAAACTTATCTGCCATTTTGATATTTTACACAGAAACTAATATTACTGACAGTTGTATATAATATAAAATACATCATTTATCGTTTTTCATATTGAACCTCATATTGAGGAGCTAAAAATGTCTAGATTATTGACCATTATAATGGACATAACCAAAATTGCTGGTCATCATAGGTCAGACTAGCAAAATGTAATTTTCAATAATTTGAATTTTATTATTTTACATTAAAGATATGACTCTTTATCATGTCATAGCAACAATCACTTGCACTAAGACATAATTTCTATGAAGGTAAAAAAATAAAAACTACCAAACTTTGTCGCTTGCTTCCTGAGAGAAAGGGAAATTAGAATAGGTATAGTTGGTAGTAAGATACGCCTCCGATCGAGAAACCCAATAGGGATTTAAGTTACTTTTGATATTATTTTACAGACAAGAAGATATAAGGTAAGAAATGTATCCAATATTACATAGTGAAATACGAGTCTCAGAATTAATGAATAGTAAGTTCTTTCCTATTGTAAGTACTGTACTAAGAGTCACAATTATTACTGACTTCAGAGCTTTAGTATTCATATAATCTGCAATTTAGTTTGTCTTATGTTAAATGATATATTACAAATAAATATCAAAAGCTTATATATCAAAGAGGCAAGTCCCTAGGGTGAATGTTATGTTTGCACTCTGTAAAAATATATATTCGTATGAATAATACATCTTTAATTTCACTTACGTTAGCCTTCCTAATTGTTAAAAGGAAGACAGTTAACACAAATATAAGAGCTAATAGTATACATTTTATTGCATTATATACCTAAAAAAGCTCGTGCAACACATCGTTTCAAATTTTGTGTGTGAAATTGCTCAATATAGATATCAATTAACAATAGCATTAATTACTGTGAGAAAAGTGTATCTGTTACATATTATTGCAATGCCTCATTCACAGTAATTGTTCTAAAGAGATTAATTCATTTCAAATACAACTAATGTAACGGTGAATTGCCATAGATAAAGCATTAGCCTAGTTCTGCTTTTGTTGTTCACCAACAATAGAAACGATTATTATTAATAATAATATACTAATATTAATATATAATTTTAAATTGATGATGTGAATCATGCGTAACGTATAAGTAAAAATAAAAATAATAAAAATCAAAATCAAAATTTATGTATTTAAATAAAACTGGATTTAATCTCCACAGTCTCGGAGTAAAATTAAACATCTAAGGCTTTTTTAGCTTGATGTTCCAACTTGCAGGAAAAATGACTCACCTACTTTTTTAGATTAGAATATGTTAAACATTTATGAACCTAAACTAAAACTATTTACGTCATGAATTTGTAATGAGGAATGCTGGTCCTGCAAAATTATTTTCTTTAAAAATAAGAAACGTTGACATGTGAAGTAAATTCAAATATAAGCACTTTTATTCATTAAGTAATGAGTTGTGCAAACTGCTCTTAATCCAGCTAAATTCGAACGTTTACTACTTCATTAGCGTGACACCAAGTCAAAGTCAAATAGTTTATTGCAAAAACATGTTAACATGTATAACAAACGTCTATAGATGTAAATTAAAATAATTTTGCCTTTTATCCCACAATATCCATTTTTAAATACAGTTTTTACATTCCTTCAATCTCATTCATACGCCAATTCTATCCACTTCCAACGTCGGGCTCAGTATTTTAAATGATCGGTCTCCCAGTTGTGTGCCATAAATTCGCCGACATAAAATGCCTTTGACGCTAAAAAGCAATTGAGTTGCGAATTTTTAACGCGATGGGCGTTGGGGCACTTGTGACGGAATGTGGTAATCTTTTGATTAAATGAACACCAGCCTGTGAGGGCAAGTGCTCATAAGCAACCGTTCTGTGTCTTTCAGTTCGGTAGCTGTCTCTGCCTCTATCTCATACTCATGTATGTCTCGGCCCCTTATCAGGGCACATCTTGACTTACAGAACTAAAATGGTTTGCAAAATTTTGAGACTCAGCAGAGTCAACAGTTGCAATTGTTTGAAAGCTTGTTTTTCTCTGAAATTTATTTTTACGACTATTCGAATAGCTTTTTTTGAAATTTGAACGCTCTTAAAATTGATTGTTTGCACATGTCCCCCACAAAATCAATGCGTACGAAAGGATTGGATAAATCAGACAATAATACGCCGTCATCAGTACTTGATTAGGACATAAAGCATTTGGCGAGGGACCTCAAAACATAATTGCCTGAAGACAATTTTGCACAAACCAAGTCGATGAGTGAATTCCCTGTCAACTCTCGATATAGGTGTATACCAAGGAACTTCGTGGCATAGACTTCTTCTAGCATGGAATCTACTAGCATGATGCCATTTTCTGATTCTACAGAGCGCAATGCAAAATTCAAAAAGTTTGATTTAGAAGAATTTGTTGTCAGATTGAGGCTTTGAAAGTACTGGACACAGTTGTTGAGGTCAACAAATGCCTGATGTTCCACAGCCGTCTTTGAATTTCCACTGGAGCATACAGTTGTGTCATCAGCATACTGCACGAGTTTTCCATGCACAAGTGATGATCCTGTGTCATTGACATAGACTAATAAAATTATTGGACTAAGAATGGAGCCTAGAGGGACAACATTTCTCATTTCAATTGGGTTGGAAACTTCGTTTTCAATTTGAACAGCTTGTGATCGATGACTTATAAATGAACTAAGCCACGATAGGGGCACGCCTCTAATGTAATGGGATTCCAAATTGTCAAGCAGTTCGGTGTGTTCTACGCAATCAAATGCTTTATTAAGGTCGACGAGCACACCAGTTGTGGAATTTCGACGTTCTTTTCCCTCCATAACCATGTCGACCAGACTCCCGACTGCTTTTATTGTCGACCTGCCCTTTCTAAACCAAATTGATCCTTTGAAATCTAGTCGTGTTTATTTAAAAACTGAAGCATTATTATAAAAACAGTTTTTCAAATATTTTGTTCAGAACAGGCAAAATTGAGACGGGCAAATAATTTTTAATTAACAATGGATCTTAAAATATTTACTTTCAGTGCTTCTGTTTATTTCGGATAAAACATTGAGTCTCTCTCGAAACCAGAATTCCTTTAGTGATCCAATTGTTGTGTGCCTTTTTGTGCAAAATCTAACTTAGTTGGGCAGCAAATGGCGAGGTAAAAATTTAGACAGTCATTAAAAATTTTAAAATGCTGCTCTACATTATTTAAATACTCCATAAAAGTTCAAATTACTTTGGAAGTAATTTGTTGAGGAGAGCGATATTTTCTGGCCTCGTGTTTCTTATTGTTTTGAAATTTTGGGCTCCCTTTTAAGCTTTTCTCCAATTATTACGGCAATTATTATGGCTTCTTGGCCATAGTGGTCTGATATTGCCGTATTAACCACAGACACTGCGACATTTGGAAGATTCGTGACAATGTTGTCAATTGCCGATGCTGTAGTAGGCGTCAATATTGTAGGTGCTTTCACTAGCAGCTTAAGATGAAATGATCTTAATAGATCGGCAAGTCTAACAGTGGAAGGATGAACGCTGTCCAGAGCGTGAAAGTTGAAATCTCCCATAAAAATGAAATCTTGATTGTGATTGGTCAAATTAATCTGTTAATAAAAGTTGTAATTTTGCGAAAAATTAGTCTTCATTGCCACTGGGAAACCTGTATATTCCAACCACTGCTAATTTTATAATGCAGTGCTAATGAGTTTCTTTGAATTTTGATTCCGGCTGCTTCGAAATCTTTTTCGATTGTTTCTTTGATTTCAAAAATTTAGGCTTTAAAAACATGTTAAAAAAATATTGCCATACCACCTCCTTTCGATTGATGTCGAAAGTACGCGTTTTCCATGTTGAAATTTGGAATTTTACAAAGATCTATGATTTGCCTGTTAAACCGTTCTCAGTTATGACAAGCAAATCAGATTTTATATCTTCGCACAAGAGATGAATTTCATCCAGTTTGTTAGTAGGAAATTGGGCATTTTGATGAAGCAGCCAATATTGGTTCTAATTAGAAAATGTTGAAATTGTTTGTTTCTGATATTTTGAGTATGTCAATTTAGTCCTTCGTTGGAGAGTGGGGTCCCTAAAAAACAGTTTTATTGCTGGTCGGTGAATGGTCGGGCTTTCGTTTCATACTTTTACCACCGCTCTTGACAGCCTTAGCGAAACTGTCGTGCGGGAGTGTCCTTGGCAGCGCCGGAGACAGCGGCGATGTTGGCTGCGAGGTCCTGGACACAGGCGGCGAGGAGGGACGCTTACAAGCAGAGAGAGCAGGAGCAGTCTGGTTCAGAGGCGGGGGACGTGCAGCAGTCGACTGAGCGCAGGGACAGAGGGCTCCCACCACAAGAATAAATGAAATTTAGTTTCCCATATAGAAATTCCACAATACAATCAATTTGAACCATTGAGAGAAAAAGACTGGCCCAATTTTAACAAGTAGTCTTCGCCAATTACAAACATATATAAATTTACAAATTCCTTAATCAGCAACCAGTCTAATGATTAATTCACTGAATTAGTTAGTTTAATCTAAACCTAAATCTAAACTAGAATTATCTAAAATAAACTAATTAGAGTCTAGCATTATGCTTATTACAAGTTGTATGAGCCCGCTGTAGCATCTGTGGGCAGAGAATATTCATTTAAAACATGCTTGAAAACCACTACTCTAGCACGTTGGTGAAACACCTTTACATCCTTCTGACGCATAAAGCCGCAAAGCGACTGCTCTATGGTTTTACAAAAAGTACTTCATATTGATTGAGTTCTTTATTTGAAGCGGAAGATGGTATGAAAAATTTAGGGCCTAGGTATTGAATGGAAATGACGGAAAATAGATCCTGTTTGACTTTTGGTAGTTTAAAACGATTTAATTTTACGAAGCTTCTCGTATTGTAAATATGGTCATTTGTGTATAATACTTTTCTTTCTCAATTCCGCTCCTAAAAAAAAACTGGTCATCAGGACCTTAAATATAAAAGAAGATTGTTGAACGGGTTAGGAATTACATTCAAGCTCTTGAAATAAAGGGAACGAGACTTTCGCTCGTTTAGATTTTTTAAGAATTATCTCGAAGAAAAAAGTTTTGAATTGTTCTTATCGTATCCTATTGAAGTTTTATAAGTAGCCCCCCCAGCCAAGGTAGCAGTCATATCAGTAAGTTTTTTTGAATTGATATCAATGCAAAATAAAAGGGTTCTTTAAAAGATTATGAATTCACAGAAAATATTTCTAAAAAAAAAAATATTCTTATTTGTGTATCTTAAATTTGGAGTGCAAGTACTAAAAATGTGGTCGGGTTCACAAAGGTAAGTTTTTTCCATCAAGCGAAAGACCAAAATATTTATTTCGATTTCAATTTTTTTAAATAGGTTTGACAGCTAACCATAATTGAAAATTGCAGTTTAGTGAATGGAAAATTAAAGGAGAATGGTAGAGTCAAAACCCAAAAAAAAAACCAAAATTTATAAAATTTGTTTTTTACTGACATTCCACTTTGCATTTTATTTATTTTAAACGACCATTTTTCTTAGTAGTAGGAGATCAGAGTTAATTGAATTAGTAAGGAAAGCCAGAATCTTATTCAGTGTAGAATAGAGCTATATTGTATCAGCAAAAGCCTTTAATATTTTACCTTTAAAACTAATTATCTAATAAACTCATTTGTATAAAAATTTTAAGAAAAGAAAGTGGCAGAGAGGTCGTTGACCCTTGCGGGAACACCTGCTTGAACTATGAGTGGGACATTAAAGTTATTATTTATCTTTTACCTGCTGTTCATCTTCCGGATAAATAAAACTGTGGAACCAATTCTAGAAGCTTAATTTCCTCTGATACCAGCAGTTTCTAAATTGTGTTTTAAAAAAATCTCATGATCTTACCATATCAAAAGCTTTTCTGAAATCGTGACAAATTAAGCCCGTTGTTTTTTTGTATTGGAATTTAAGCCATTAAAAATTAGTTCAGCTTACATTTATTAAAAGCAACTTTCTTTCGATCTTGCTGCCCCTTAATAAAACCAAAATTGTTTGTACACAAAAGAATTGTTGAATATATTAAGAAATTTTTGGATAACCTTATCAACATAAATTTTCCTCAGTTAATTTAGAAAAAACCAGAAAGAAGACTAAATAGGTTCTTAGATCGTCTAGTTTATAAGAAATTTGGTTTTTTTTAAATAGGTACTCTAATTGAACTTAGTTTTAAACTTTCTGGAAAAATACCACTAAAAAACTGTTCACCTTGCGACCGCGCGTCAATGACAGATGGGCGGACGAATCCGGTGCTCGCGCGTTCACAGTAACGTGAGTGATCCGGGCGCGGGGGGAGGCACGCTTGTGCTCCATTGGACCCTCTAATGATATTCTGCCATTATAACCATATAAATCAGCATTAATTATGACAATGTTGGGTAAACAGAAACGTCCTGTACAATTGCCTCAGATATAAAAATTAAAGTGTATTTTACAGGTTTTAGGATAAACAAAGTGTGTTTTAAAAAAAAAAAAAGTTATTATTACAATCAACTATAGGGAAGCTTGCCCTCTAGACTACGTCCTTTACTTCTAGACAAAGTCAACACAGACACTTTGGTAAATGATCAACACAGAACCAATTTTATAAGCACTTTGGAACATGATTTCCAGGTTGTCCTTGTTCCTTTGCTCTGCCACAGCAAGGTAGCACCTTCCAGTTTGGAAGCAGCTTCTGGTGGGCTGAGGATGCGGTTCGGACTCCGGACCGGTTCTCGCCTTCATCAAGGGTTGCAGCAACCGATTTGCCTCTAGTTTTGATCTGCATTGGTAATCATTTCTAGGTCATCGCGGTGTTCCATTTGGGGTTTCATCAACTCAAAAGACAGCTTTTATCAAAAAATTCCAAGCCTAATTTATGAAAGTCACAAGATTTTGATTTGCCTTGTATATTGTCATAAGCGTTGCACAACCTCCCACAAATTAGCAGGTGAAAAAAGAGTCAGAGGCCACCTTTTTGGAGTTTTCCTTTGCTGCATCATACTGACGACACAATTTTTATCAAAAGAATGTCCGTCGCCCATACTTATAGTGTCCCGTTGTATTATGTTTATTATCATGGGGCTTCCTTTACATCCTCCTGTTTCAGGTTCGAACCTGCTTGCGTCGGTCATAGCCATGGTGGAAATCATCAAAACCCGCTTTAATTCTTTTTGGGTACATAAGATACTAGAGAGTGCAGTCCTTTTTGAAATCCAAAGATGCCTACTCTTTACTTCTCTTGTTTGAATCAGTGGAAATAAGTTTGAGGTGGTACCTCACGATTTGTATTTTAACGGAGAGGTGGCAATAAGAGTTAGCTTTTCTCTTCGCGGAGTCGTTTGGTCTAGAGGCACGGATTGCGAAGCCAGCTTATCCACACTTGATGAATTTTCCGTTCGATCCCGCATATAGGCTCAACTAGTCCGCAGTAACTAAACAATCTCTGAGTGTTGTTCCTCCTATGGAAATGGTCCCAGCTGGCTGAGTGCCCTACAATAAAATTGTCAAGATTGGTTGGCAAAAAAAGTTTGTCGTAGCAACAAGAGCAAAAATCTATAATGCCATACTTAGCAGGCATTGCATAGCAAGTAAACCCTAAAATTGGCAGTTTCCTTTGTTAACCTACCCAAGCTGTTCAATGCAATTGGTCAAATAATCTGTGGTTTGTAATGTAGCTCTTACAATTTGATAACACTGAAACTTATCACAAAAATTTCCCTGGACGGCCTGCTAGCTTATCTACAGATTTGACTCATACTCTCACTACTATGAATATTAGTCAATACGTAATGCATCGTAGAAGAAATTCTAAAACCTATTCAAACTCCATGGTCAGTTTAAATTGCTTCAACACCAGTAACGCTGTAGTGTTGTTCCCACATGTCTGCAGTGACATTTCTTTTTTTCTTCCTGCTTTCAGTGCACCTGCTAGGTACAATATTCTCTATAGGGCTTTTATTTCACGTGCATCAGTATGCTCCACGCATCTCTATCTTCTTTGAAAATTATGCCCTTACCTACTTACATATGTAAAATGAGTTTGTGTATTCAAACATATCGTGGTGACCATAATTGTCATTAATGAAGACATTCAAAGCCATAGCAAGGGGTATTGGCATTTCTGGCATATTCCCTTGTGGTCCTGCACGGTGAAAATACAGGAATGATATTTTTGTGTCTAGGTGTTTCGGGTCGCTACGAGGAAACTTGAGATCAAGGTACCATCTTGTATCCTTGTCTTTTCCTAATTAACCACTCAGGGTTGACAAGAAGAAGCAACCGTCTTCACAGTCAAGTTTCATGGTCACTGCTTTCGTTATGAAGAGTCAAATTCTGTCTCTTCACCTCCATCTGATTTCTTCGGATCCGAACATAATCTTGAGCCCTCAACGTGATCGACCATCTTGTTCGTCCTACAGTCCTCAAACTCCCAAAAACACTTTCATTGGTCCCTCCCTTCAGTTTCAGCCGAAACCAACGACGCAACTGTTCATCGGGTCAAGGGGATCCAACACTGATTCACGATGGTCCCATTGTACATTTTATCGAACAATCAATTTAATTTCATCATGAAAATATTAATAAAAGAAGCAGTAAAACTACATAAAATAAAAAAACATATACAAACCGATTAAGCCTAAGAAAAAACAGTAATCAATAGTACTCGCGCTGACAGACGACTACAAACACAACTGGTCCGACAGAGGGTGAGTGGGGTTGACAGGTAAATGACCGCTCAAGGTCGATCGGCGCTACCAACTGTCACCCCGACACCAAAAAAAAAAAAAAAATACCTGGAGGTCACAAACTGTGGCTCCGCGCGACCACTGGAAAGTAGTTTTTAATTATAAAACCAAAACTGTTCTTTTATTTAATATTGTTTTTAAACAGACAAACAGTTAATTTTTGTCCAAAGCCAGTGGAAATTTTTTTTAGTTTTTTAGACTATGAACAAAACAGCATGTTACTAATTCATCCACGGTGGTAGGAGTTATAAAGAAGGAATTACGTATAACACGGGTAGGGAATGTTTCATTAGAGGGTGCTGAACCTTGTTTGGACTGACTGTACTGAGATAGATGCATATTGATTACACTGGGCAATAGAGAGCGGGGTTCCGTTATCAAGCATGTCGCGTTATCAAGCTCAAATCCCCGGGTCGATACGCAATGTATCTTTGTTTTGCCTCCAGTTTTAAGAAGCCAATTGATTATTTTTCCATTGTTGTGAAATGGTCCTCCTTTACTACAGTTTTCCTAACATATTTGAATAATAATGTATTTTTTTAACAAATCAATTTCACTTTCAGATTTTAAATTTTGTGGAGAAATTTCTTAAAATAGGTTTAATAAATTTCCGTATCATACGTCCCTTCTTTTCGAGGGATTTTAGAAAAGTTTTTTTCGTGTTTCCAATTTTTTAAAGTAGTTTTGATGTAATCCACGGAACTCAGCAAATTGGCTTTTCTCCAGTTTACCAGTCCTAAAGAAATCTAATCCTGTTACTATCAATTATAATATTATCTAAGAAATTTTTATAAAACCTATCATAACATTAAATTTGACATCGATTTCTCAAAGTACACTTCACTCCAATCAAATGTTTCTCTAATTCACAATCTTAATAACCTTTAATTATAGCCTATTTTATACTTAAATCAGTAACAACACTAATGATCCAATAAGCCTCTGTTGTCCTGCTTACTAAATTATTAAAGTCCCAAACACACAGTGGTCGTAATACCTAACCTCAAATACATCACTATAGAATGTCTTTATTAGATATCTATATTCTAACAAAGATATGATCAATACTGGTTCGTGAATTATCAGTAATGTCTAGTAGGTTTATTTAAAAAGGAAACAAAAACCATTACATAAATTATACAAAATATCCTTGTAAAGAATTACGTTACTGTGAGTTTTCCTCTCAGTAAGGTTTAATATTTATATCACCAATATAAATAACGTTTATTTTCTTAATTCATGTGACAAGTTGAGTAAGTTCTCAATCAACAAAAAGGAGTTCCTCATGTACATTTTGTACATATATATATAGGCAGACTAATTTAAAAAACATATTATTTAATTTTGACCTCAATAGAAGGGCATCGGTCGGCAGAAAGTCATATTAAATTTGATAACCAAGATTTTCTTTGCAGTCTAATTGACTCATCAACAAACACACTATTGATCGGGCCAGCAATCTCTTGCCGGGCAATCGCAGATGCATGCCGTGGTTTGTAAACCAGCATCTTCCAATCGAATTGAATTCCAGTAGCTCCACTCCCTGATTTCGAACGCAAAGCTCTTCTATGAAGAAGTTGACGAGGACAATTTGCTGGTTTACGGTATGGTTCCAGAGGAGATCGTGGCTACGGAGATCGTATGACACCACTTTCTTTAGCCATATATTTCCTAAAATTTGCGTTTTCTTGTCATAGTGTACGTACTTCTTGGGAAATTAGGGCAACAATCCTTTAGCAAAGCTTTATATATTGAATTGTTTCACAAAAGCTCTGCATAGAATAAAGGAAAAATATTAGAATTCACTTTAGAGACAGTTGCTTATTTTTCTTAGAGTATTAACCCATTAAAAGTTAAGTTTTTTTTTTAGTTAAAATTATTATTTATTTATTTGTCCTTGCATCAATAAATAACTGCAACCACGTGCAGCAACCATATCGATGTCAAACAGAATTTTGATTTTTTTCATTGTGATATTTCATCCTCGACTGTTTTTGGGCATGTATTGTGTTATATTGCATATAAATATTATTATAAATACTACTGCCATCTACCAGCTGTAATGGTATATATTAAAAAATTGGAAAAATATATTTACACTCTTGAAAATATCTTATAATTGAGTATAATAATTATTATGTGTTTGGCACATTTTTAAATTGTAACAAGTGAATATTATTCTATTCTCAAAATACTAATATGTAAAGCAGAAAACCAATCATACTATTTAGGTTTTCGGCAATCTTATCCAATTATGTAGTTATAAAATAAAAAATGTATCCGTTTACACGTTAAACTCATGTTTAAACCATTCTTAAATAAGCTGTGAACAAAACGTGTTAAATAACATCATATCCACCATTCATATCTATATAACCACTAGCTTAAGGCTATCAGGGCAACGAGGCGTTTCAATTTTCTCAATTATCAAGAGAAAGTCGATGATTTGTATTTATAAACCTAGATAATGGAGCTTATTCTGTGGGTAAATTTTAATTTAAATTACGTGGCATGCTCATAAACATCATTTAGATGCTCCATACTTTATCTTTTCAGGAGTATTTGAACGTATAACAGTTAATATTTTTATAACTCTGTTTATACTAATATTTATTTAACCATATTTGCAGGTATAAAAAAATGTTTATCGCCACATATTTAACGTAAATATATCTTTATATTACATAAATATGTAAAAATGAGTGTAAACACTTTTACCATAAATTTAATCGTGTGTTACAGATTTTTTTTAATATTTATCTTTTGTTTCATACAATGAATATTTCACATGTGATATTGTGTACTGACCATTAAATGTAACTAAAACACGAGTATCAATATGAAAGTAAGTAATGTAATGAAAGCAATGATTTATTCCATATTACACATAAGTATAAATAAAGCACAATATTAAGTTTGGAATTTCACTGGCCACTCTTACAAGTACTGTGGCCAGGAATAAACCAGAAACAATTACAGTTTAGTGTCAGAGTCCAGATGTTATCACTTGCTTACAACCGAGGTGACGTCTGTCAGACACAGCTGACCTTTGAAATATTGTTATATCAAGAATCTAACTTATGCTATAGACTATTTACAAAAGGAGACTGATAATCTTTATATTTTTCTTTTCCGTTAAAATTTTAGAACAAGAAGAACAAACTGCACATAATTACTATTGACATTTCTAGAATGTATATTAATTCTATACATATTACACCTTTCTACTTCTGTAGTTATTTTAATTTCGTAAGAAGCTTACATCTGAGATATCAAGTAACCAATTTTTTATTTTGCTGGCAAATAATTTTATACTCTTTACTTCTTTAACGCTATAAGGTAATTGATTAAAAAACTTCGGTCCATTGTATACAAAAGAATGCTTAAAGGAATTTATTAACTTTGGGAACCCTAAAAATTCTACGCTGAATACTCCTTGTTCCATATACAAGATTTGTTGTTCCCATATTACCGCTTCTTGTATAGAAAAGTCTAAGAACCTTATAAACGTACAATTGCTGAATAGGAAGTATTTTTAAATCTAAAAAAAAGGGAAAGAAAGGAGCTTTCTCGTACTTGTTTTTTTAATATTATTCTCAAAAAATGATTTTGAATAACTCTAAGCCTTTCTATCAGATACTTGTAGGTCCCACCCCAGCACACAATTCCATACTGTAGTCTAGCGTCGACCAACGCAAAATATAAACTTCTTAACAGAGATTCAGAGCATATATTCCTCAAAAAATAGAACTTCCTTATTGACGATTTTAATCTGACTTGTAATGACGACACGTGTACATCCCAGTTTAATTTCTCATCCAAGGCTATTCCTAGATACTTAAAAGAAGTAACTCTTTTTATTACTTCGCAATCGCAGACATCAACAATACA
The DNA here is from genome assembly GCF_021130785.1 of Homalodisca vitripennis. Lineage (NCBI taxonomy): Eukaryota > Metazoa > Arthropoda > Insecta > Hemiptera > Cicadellidae > Homalodisca > Homalodisca vitripennis. The sequence continues at coordinate 62,907,527 of NC_060214.1, forward strand.
CTCTGCTGCTTGATATTTCACATCTAAATTAAAGTCAAAACCTTGGAAATCAAAATTAACATAGTTTGTTTTCTTTACATTTATAAACATTTTATTTGCTAAGCACCAGTTTCTCAGTTTTCTAATATCCTCTTTAAGCAGTCTGTACAGGGTCTCAATATTGTTACTTGAATAAAAGAAAGCGACATCATCTGCGAATGCACTAGGTATCCCATTTAAATTCAATTCAAGTAGGTCATTAATGAATATCAGAAATAGGGCAGCGGAAAGGACGGAGCCTTGTGGAACGCCCACAGTAATTGGTAGGGGTGTACTGACACTTTGGCCAACACGTACTCGTTGTTGTCTTCCTGTGAGAAAGCTTCGAAACCAGTCAAGTGTAACTCCCCTTACCCCAGCTGCCTCCATTTTTTTAATCAATATATTGTGACTTACTAAATCAAAAGCCTTTTTAAAATCAATGAAAAGTCCAGTACATTTTTTTCCTGCATTTATACTATTATAGATCATGTCAGTTACTCTTAATAATGCATCTTCTGTTGATTTTCCAGACCGAAAACCATACTGATTTTCGCTAAAGAAATTAATTTCATTTAAGTACTTAATGAGTCTGACCTTCATTAATTTTTCGAAGATTTTAGAGAAAATATTTAATAAGCTGATTGGGCGGAGATTGTCTAATTTATTAGATCTGTCTTTTTTATGAATTGGAACTACTTCACAGGCTTTTAATTTACCAGGAAAGACACCAGAACTAAAACTGAGATTGACAATGTGTGCTAAAATTGGGGATATTTGTTTGGAAATTAATTTGATGAATGACGTGTCCATCTTATCAGGTCCAACTGATTTCTTATTTTTTAAACCTCTAATAACATCCAATACTTCATTTTCTGTAACTGGTACAATGAAAAAGGATGAAACTCTATTATGTAAGTTCAGAGAACCTATTTGCACTGAACCGGTATCCTGGGTTGATTGTACATTAGCAAAGTGTTTGTTTATGACCTCTACAACAACATTTGGGTCTGTTATCACCTCTCCATTGTCTAACTCGACACGGTTAACTTTACTGCTCCTGGTATTTCCTCCTGTCAAATTATTGATTATTTTCCAATGACCTGCAGAGTCTCCCTTGCATTCTTGTAATTTCTTAGAATAATAAGAGTTTTTTACTTCATTTATTTCGTTAGTTAAATTTTGACTAAAACGTTGAAAGTATTGAGAAAAATGTATGTCATATGGTCTTTTTTTGACAGCTTATACAAGTATTTCTTTTTATCCAATTTAGCCAACAAATTTGAATTTATCCAAGGACTCTTACTCTTAGCTTTACTTAGTTTATTATTTGTATCAATTTCCTTTTTACAATTATTCATAATATTACATAGAATATCATTAAAGTTATTAAAACACACTTCTACATCACTCATTAAAAATAAATCGCTTAAATCCGTATCATTTAATTTTTCATACACTAGATCAGTATTAATTATAAATCTTTTTTCGTTAACTTCAAGTTTTACGATTTGTTCAAAATAATTTCTTTTACACATTATTTTTAATCCTCGTAGACAGTGATCTGTTAAACTTAAGTCAAAAACAGCTGGCTGGAAAATACTTAAATCTTGGTGTCTAATGAAAATATGGTCTAAACTAGATTTTGATTTTACTGTTATTCTGGTTGGACAATCTATCATTTGAGAAAAACCATAGCCACTTAACATTGTTACATAATTTCGCACATTTTTTGAACCATCAAGGAGAACCATATGTTTATATATATACACTTTCTTGATTGTTATAGTTCTAATTACTAAGGTGACAGAATAGTCCGTCTTTTATAATCCATAAAGATAGGTATAGAAGTTGCTTTGGAAAATACTCCCATAAAGGAAAATCAGCTTTCATTATCATAAGTTTTGCAGGAATATTATTAAAATAAGATATTTTAATGAATACCTTATAAGAGGCACAAATAAAGGTAAAGATCCGTGAGGTAAAGAGACATAAGATACATTTCAGGAACATCTGTTAGGTGTAGTACTGCTGGAACTAAGCGTGTTCATGTTGATGTTTGTAAGTATAATTTATAGGGGTTTATTAAAGATTCATACCTTTCAATAACGATCTAACAATTTTAATGTGAAATAACAGCTACGTCCTCTTGTCCTCTTGCTACGTATCTGTATGGTTAGAGTCTATAGTATAATTGTTATTTTACTTTGTATTCTTATATTGAGCTTATCTATGAAATAAGAGAACGAATTTAGTACAAATTATAATTTGTAATGCTTTATTGCACTATATTCCACGTGGCGTAATAGTATTTATTGATATAAGCAATATTTCAAGTTCAATACTCAATGAGTTTCCCCAATATCCTAGTGCCGGATTGATTTGTAATTTTTATTTCTTGCAAATTCCATGGAGGGAACATACAAAATTATTGTATATATTGCTTTTGAATGCATTTTTATTTTCAGAAACAAAATGCACTATTAATAAAATTTTAGCTACTTCTAAACTTACACTCACATCATTACGTATCGTACAGGAGTTGGTACCTTTTAGCTATAACCCGTTGGTTAGCTGTATAACTTTGATGATGATTTGATTTGAAGGATGTATTTGCATTATGTTTTGTTTGTCCTTTGATGACTACTCTAACTTTATATTGTCAAATAGTGGGAATATTTTACATCACACATATAAAGTCAAAGAGGACATTGAGAATTGATAAATTGTTTTAATCTCTTCCTAAACTCCTTTTACCCCGAAAGACATAAAATTGGCGACTTAAAGCATGGTGCTGGATACAGTGTTTATTATGAAAGTAGTACTAGAACAACTGAATAAACAATACCGAAAACATTACTCGTAAACTATTCCTGACATATACTGGAGGTGTAAAGTAGAGAGCCATGTCTGACTCCCACATATCTGTCTATTGCAGCAGGATACACTTCACCTGACAACACTGCGGGATACCTGACACCTGACAATCTAATCCTGTTTCAGTCCGTAGCCTGATTGATCAAAGCAACGCTAAAATTAATTCCTGTTTAATAAATGTTAGGTTTAAGATATATTAATAATTGAATATATTAGATCAAACGCAACCAGTTAAAACTTTTCTTCTTAGAATTACAGTGCGTAATATTCTCTAAAATAATCGTCGCAGCTTAAAATTGTGGTTAGTTTCTTTACTATTTAACCTTAACTTCATGAAACTATGAGTTAAAACCCCGTTATTAAGCCATAAACGTTTGAGAATGATAATTTTTAGATCGTATTATATCTAATATTTTTATTTGGTACGTGTTTATAATGGTATATAACACATTTATTAGTTTATTTTATTTATTTGTTGTAAGATTTACTAGATATATACGTAAATTATACATATGATATACAAATAAATTCAATCAAAACAATGTAAGCGAGTTGGGTGTTCTTGCGTACTGTTTATAATTATCTTTCCCTATATGAAGCTGAAATATGTTTAATATAAGATACGCCAGACCATACTTCGCTTTGCTAAGGCTGCATACATAAGTCGTTAGCTTGTTTCATTCCAGAGGTGTCACCCTGAAATATGGATATTTATAACACGCAGTGAAATACCACAGAGGGTCAGCACTACCACAGAACTTTGTCTTGTCTGTATACACATAACCGATACTACTGACTTCTGAGGAACCAGATAAAATGTAACGAAAGTGTTAATGTTGTATTATCAAAGAAACATAATTTCATGTGTTTCCATTTCAAATGTTATAATGTCACTAATCTCCACTCAAATTGGTTTTTAAATGTTATTCCCATTACGACTATAATAGATATAATTTCAATACATTTTAGTAATAAACTACGATTGTGGAAATAAAAAATATCCTTTACTAATAGTTTTTTCTCACATATTCAAGTTCAATTTCATGAAGAAAGCCGGGCTAAAAAATTTATATATATATATATATATATATATATATATATATATAATTTCATTAGATAGTATTATGTGTGTTAAAAACACTTGAAGTTTTGACTTGTGTTATCTTGTTAACATATATACCGCAATATTTTCGCATTGATTTGAATTAAGTTTTCCTATAAATTAATCCGGAAGGCTTAACGAGACAGTAAATTAAAAAATATCTTTAATTTAAACTTCCACGTACACCACCACGATTGGGTGTTGAATCACAAGAAAATATATAGTTAATTATGTCATTTTTATGATTATAATAAAATTTCAATAATTTAAGATAAATTGTTGTAATAATATTACCTGTCTAGTATTTTTTTGTCCATTGAAAAAATTTAAATTATTATAATAATTATTGATATACCGTCGTAAATTTAAAAGTTTCCTGTTAACGATGCCAATAATATTTAATAAATTGTCGTGGGTTTATGTAACTTGCAAGGCACATTCTTTAAAAAGATTTCTGTGAATGGTAACTGCCTAATTTCCTTATCTACGAAGAATGTATTAATGATCTAACATTTAACTTTGTTTAAATGTAATAACATGTTGTAAATTACATATGAAAGAAAATTAGCACGAAGAAAATTTACTATACTGCCTAAAATAGGTCCTCTATCTAAGCTGCCATCTAGTTCACTTGCCGGAAAAAGTAACATTTGGTGTAGGCAACATATTTTTGAGTAAACTGGGTTTATACAAAATGCCATTTAACAAATATCAAATAATTCAAATAATGAATATTTATATTCTCAACTACTTATTTACACTTTTCTTTTAATATATATATCATATATATATATATATATATATATATATATATATATATATATATATATATATATATATATATATAAGTGAAAATTAAGTTTAAAATAAATATTTATTACTATTGATGTTATGCGTGAATGTTATGATTACAAAGCATACGCAGAAATACGCGTTGTTAATTAAATAATGAGTCAAAAGAGACTATTACTGTAAATTTAAATTAAAATGGTATTCAAGTGGACATAAAATATGTGAAATACTTAGAGAACAGGTGCACACTTTGATGAAGGAAATTACTGATTACTGACTTTCTTTAAAGTATGAAAAGCCTTTTAGTAAAAGCTAAGGGTACTAATTAACTTTACTTGAAAAATAATCTTACCTCCTGTCTCCTATACGTAAGGTCTGTTTGGAAATTGTAAGAAATGAATTGAACTTGTAATCAACGCAATTGTATTATTATTATTTCCTTTCGGTATCACGTATTATTGAATAGGAAAACAGCTTCCTTATTTTTCCTCTAATATTGTTTGATTGAGATATAGTGTGCCAGCCATCCCTCGTCATGGGATTTCGACCAGAGGCAGCCTCCACCCACAACCTCACCGAACCAAAATATCCTGTCACTCCGGATGGAAAAGTTTAGGTCCATTTAGGACAAAATTCAACTAGAGTTTATCAGCGTCTTTCACCAGCGAACAAAATAATTAGGCATTTAAAACCAAGTTTCAACTTTATAAACCAGTAGACTTTTGAATGCACATTAGCGAAAGCTATCCGTAAAACAATTCAATTCATTTTAGAAACATGTAATTTCTGTCTGTCTATGCGCATGATATACGATAAGCTCCTACATAAAAAACGACTTGCCTATACTTTTATATGAAACTACATTTCTATATGCCACAATAAGTTTGATGAACATAGAATTTACCCCACGCTATTTAGAAGAAAATTACCTAATATATTTTTTAATTGGCCTTATTTACAATAATTGTAAGTTTTACATTATAAATAACTCATATTTTTACTAAGATTTATTGAGTCATTCATTCTCTTTTTCTTTTAAATATACTTTTAGATTCTCTTCCACAATTTTCTTCACAAATTTTAACACATGCCAGTAAAATTGCAATTGCCTCCCTTCCATTCTTTCCCAGTGGTTATTATAATTTTCTAAAACTACTAGATATTTAATTTTCCATTTCAATGAGAAACAAAGTATATCTTTTCAAGAAAAACGTGTTTATGTGTATAAGTTTTGTGCTATTAGTTTATGATTCCTTGTAAAGGAATGTAATTTTAATTATGTGTTAAAAATTCTTTAAGCAAAATATGTAACTGGTATATTCCAGCAATTTCTCAAAAGATATTTATATTAGAGAAAAGTACGCCAAAATATTACATATAATGATACATGAAATATGTACGTAAACCGGCTCTTTTAGACAGCTACAAATACTAATTTTTTTGATAATTATTGTAAATTATTGTAAACTTCTGGCCAGGAGGAAGGTGAAAAGGGACTTCTCAACCCGCCATCTACAAGGCTACAATACCGACCAGCAGATCTACATCAACCCGAGTTTAACACCTGTCAGGCGAGTGCTTCTGGCTAAGGCCCGTAGGCTGAGATTTGATTTCAATTATAAGTTTGTGTGGGTTGACAGGGTATGAAAAATTAAAGTAAAGAGGTCTGACGATAAGAGTAGTAGGGTAATTGTTCTGAAAGATGAGGACGATCTAAATGCACTTGTTCAGAGAGAGTCACCTACTAAAAGTAGGTAAAATGTTTGGTGGGAATGAGAAGATTAACATCATACTTTTTTTACTCTAGATTTTGAACACTAGGGTTTGCTTATTTAATTTGTTTAATAATTGATAATATACTCGTAATTTAACTGAAGAATTATACTTTCATAAATTTATTTTCCAAATTTGGAACATCACATGTTAAGTATCAAGTAGTTTATTATACTCTAAAAACAGTATGACCCTATTCGTAATGTTTTTATTATACTAAAGAATTAGTGCTGCCTGTTGTGAGCGTATTTTTATTGTCTAAGTTATAAATACAAAATAGATGTGTTGTGGCAAGGTAAAAATTTTTTTTATAATTTTTATTTTGATTTTAACCATAAATAAGAATGAATCCTAAGGATGAAATAATAATTTATTATCAGAATGTAAGAGGTTTGCGCACCAAAACGCATACACTATTTGAGTCTGTGTTAAGCGAGCAGTATGATATTATTGCCTAAACAGAAACGTGGCTGACAGAAGCATTTGTGATAGGGAACTTTAAGAAAGCTGATTTTTACAGTATATTTAATAAATTTAAAGAATGTAATTGAATGAAGTGTATAGTATAAATAACGTAGATAGGGCTGTGGATGTGTTCTATAACACAATATTACCGTTTTTGATCAATGTATACCTAAAAAAACCATTAATATTTAAAAGTAAATATCCGTGTTGGTTTACAAAGGATATCATTAATTCTATAAAGATAAAGACTAAATGTGCTAAGAAACGGAAATTCTCTAAATTCCATGAAAGTTTGTTTAAGGATCTCATGAGAGGTATTAAATTAAAAATAAATTTGGATTATCGAGAATATATACGAAACATTGAGTATTGCATTAATGTAGACTATTAGTTTTTCTGGAGTTCTATAGGGTCCAGATGCTCTTCTTCTAATTTAGATTTGGGCTCTTTCGAAACGAAATTTAAAGACAAAGTAGATCACATTTCCGATTCGTTTGCAGACTTTTTTCTTCAGTTTTCTCGGTTAACTGCGGAAGTAAACTTAAGAATATTAGTACTGAAAACTTATATAGGGAAAACATCCAAGGGGTTTTGTACAGTTCTAGATATGTTAGCAGCGATCAAAAAATTTAAATTCAAGAAATCTTCTGGACCTGACTGTATTCCTACATATATAGTATAGGGTTGTGCTGAGGTACTATGTGATCCTTTGTGCTATTTGTTCAATCTGTCTTTAAAAACCTGTATTTTCCCGGAGAAATGGAAGGAAGCTAAGGTGGTTCCCATTTCTAATCAGGAAACATTGAAAACATTGAAAATTACCGTCCGATTTCATTGTTAAATACATTCGCTAAGATATTTGAATCACTTCTCTGTAACTATATATTTTATAACGTAAACTCTGATATTTATCCCCAGCGGCATGGCTTACTTCCTTGTAAATAACAGTATCTAATCTAATGGAATTTTCTTTTGACGTAGCATGGGAATTGGATACTGGTGGCAGGGTTGATGTAGTGTATACAGATTTTTCTAAGGCGTTTGATAAAGTAGATCACGATATTTTGTTAAGTAAATGATCTTGTTTTAACTTATCCCCGTCATTTATTAGTTTTATTGAGACTTATTCAAAGCTTCGCAGTCAGTTTGTTATGGTCTTTAACATTTAGTCTAAAAAGTACATAAGCACTTCAGGTGTTCCGCAGGGATCTAAATTAGGCCCATTACTGTTCTTCATATATATTAATGATCTTCCTATTTATTTAACACGGTCTACTACATTGCCGATGATTTGAAACTATATAGAAAAATTCGAGACAATCACGACGTTGCTGAACTGCAATCAACGCTAAATTTACGTAGCCTTTGGTGCTTAGACAACAACCTATTTTTAAATGTAAAGAAGTGTGTTGCGATGATATATACTACGAAGAAATACTCAACTCTACCAGAATACTCTATTAATGGCACCAACCTACTATTAGTGACTCATTTTAAAGATCTTGGCGTAATTTTTGACTCGGCTTTTACGTTTGACAATCAACTTAATTGCATCACAAATGGATGCCACAGGATGTTGGGTTTTGTAATTAGAAACACAATGTTTCTTTCATTCAATTAATTCTATCATTAAACTATATAATGTATTCATAAGAAGTATGCTGGAGTATTGTGCAATAATATGGACCCCTTATTTGTTACATAGCATTGCTTCTCTGGAGATAATTCAAAAAAGGTTTCTAAGGTATTAATATTTTAAAAGATTTAATGTTTCTTGTGAAGAAACCTGTCAACAACTGTCTTAAGAAGTATTTTTTTCTTTTGAAACTTTGCTAACAAGACGAAACCGATCTATTATTTTATACATTTTTAAAATTTTACATAACTTAGTTGATAGTTCTTTTTTAGTTGGTAAGGTTTTTCTTGGGATTATGTCCCAAGAAATAATCTGAGACCCTCCTTGGTTATTTTACACCACGTTTTAATACAGTGCAGTTTTACAACTTTTAATTTTTTAAAGGTATTAGGTTGTTAAACATGTATAAGAATGAATTAATTATATTTAATAATAATTTTAATTCATTTGTAAATAAGCTAAATGTTATTTTTTTAAACTTAATGTAGTAACAGAGTTTTGTTAACGTTTTAAATTAATATTATGTATTGTATTATATTTTTAATTTTTTTCTCGTGCTGTAATAGAAACAGTTAACTTTTTCTCAGCCTAATAATGATTTTGTAATTGAATTTCTTCGAATCCGTACTTATACGAGTATATTATATTGTAAGTTATTATTATTAACTTGTATTGTCATTATAGATGTTTGGGGATAATATTCCTGTAGCTATTGTACAAAAAAATAAATAAATAAATAATTCAAATTAATTAGTAAAGTGATGTTTTAGAAATTTTGAATTTAAATTTTTTTATCTGTTCATTTAAAGTAGTAATGTAAGTAATGTATGGACGTAGTAAGTTATATTTCACACTGTGAATATTACCTGTGAATTTTGTTGTTGTTTATTTTACGAGGGTAAATGATCCAGGAACAAATTTACCTTCAATTATATGTACATTGGGGGTATTTGTCATGCATTATAGTGCACAATCCATACAGGTTTGAACATATTAATTAGATAAACTATTAATACATCCTACATGTTTAATTAGTGAGTCTATTGGTACTAATCACTAGAGCTTACTACTCCTGGATTGGGAATCCCTTTATTAAGTACCGTACAGAAGCCAGTGGCATGGTAGCCTAAGTAAACCAAGCTAATCAGAGGTCGGATTTGGTTGTGTCCACTGACACCTACAATATTTAAGGCGTACTAGTTAGTAAACTATAGTTTTATTAAAACAACAATGCATACTCAATATCACAGTATTACGTTGTAAGAAATTCTATTTTCTAGTAAATACCTAAATCACATGGTTGTATAAAACAGATGCTTAAAAATGTTTTTGTAGAAAAGACCTAGTAACAAAATGTTACACATTTCTCGTAATGGTTTAATAACCTTTTTCACAAAATCACTGCTACCTTCCATCCTTCTGAACGGACTCCATCCAGGACATTACCAAACTTCAGTAAATGTCATTGAAAATAATTCTATTTCCGACTCCTGTTGATGACATGTGGACCATAAGAGGAAATAGTATTGACGGAACACAGTTTAAGGTATTCCTAACGGATAAAATAAGTTAAGATTTTAATTTCCATTTTAAAATAACATGACCATAATAGTCTTCAGGTGTTTCATTTAAGTAAATTACACACTGATATATCTTTTTAGTTAGATTAAAACCAGTTTATTAAGTTAAATGCGCTTTATTTTAAATCCATAAGGCATTAATTTAGTCAATTCGCAAGATCAGCTGGTAGTAGCTTCACTTATCCATTCCCATCAGTTAAGAGGCTTTAAAGTAATATTCAAAATTAATGAAAACCAGTAATAAAAAGTTTAAAACGAAGAATATTTTAGTAATACAAGTAAATCTTATATTTCCTTATTCCATGTTCTTGAACATTGTGTTTTAGTTAGAGCACACTGCAGCCCTAATAATTTCAAAATATTGAACAGTATTTTAAAATGCTACTGGTTATTGATAAAATTCCTTTTAGAGTTCTTAAAATTATTGTGTTTTTTTGTTTGATAGCTATTTTTAAATTTTAGCAATTAAGAAAGAAAATTGTTTTATACCGCTAGTTTTACCTTCGTGCAAATACTCCAGCGTCTAAAATATTGCATACCTGTAAATAAATGCTTTTATTTTTCAATATTACTACGGTATTTTATAGAAAAGTGATTTTAATATTTTTACTTGTCTTAATACCCAAATTGGGTTCAGTCATTCTACAGGTTACACTGTTTAACTTATAATGTTTATGTGGGTCACAAGACTCTTCGCCAAAAACAACTAGTTTTTGGTCTACTTCCATTAAATGCCATTAACCCTAGAGTAGACGGGCTGGGTCTGTGAGACCCAGGCGGTTTTGTTTTGTTCAGAGCTTCAAGGTCAAAGTGACTCACGGTGGCGAGACTCTGTGTAGCTTTCCAAAACACTCCACATAGTGCTCTGCCGTAATTGTTTTTGTTTCCTACGTCTCAGTCTTTGCGTAGTAAGTGACTGATTACGTTTTGGGTCTGGTAGGCCCAGCCCGTCCGTTGGCGTCACGTTTTTACAGATATTTAGAATTATTCTTATTTTATTTCATCGCCTATTTTATATCGGAAAAGTGTTTATATACGATAGTTTTTATTGTAATGAAGTTTTAGACCATTTAAATAAATATGGCTCATAGACATATTGACAGAGGCAGTGAAATTGACAGACTATTGTTACGAGACAGTGAGAGTGAATCTGATGACGCTGATCCAAACTTTGAAATATACAGTGACCATGATACAGAAAGTGAGTTCGATGTGGATGAAGTTTGTGAAGCAGGACAACATGAAGAGGAAAGTGACAGGAATGGCGGTCACTCTTACAACCTTACATGTCACTTCGGGCACAACAAGGCAACTTACCTAGGTAAATTCGAGCCTTAGCTGCAAAATTTTCGGGAACTCCTATTCCTGCAAAAGAAAACCCTGAACCAGGAAAACGAGGCAGGTGCTCTTTGTGCAAAGACAGCAAAACCAAGTATTTTTGTAAGCAGAGTAAAGCGTGGCTGTGCTTGTCTCATGCGGAACTGCTGTGCCGGGATTGCGCTGAGTAGATCTAAGATAAGGACACAACCGACACCTACAGCTTGTATCTATGATTGTGAAAGTAATTTAGTATTATTTCCCCCTTCTTAAGTTAGTTATAGTGATAAAATGATAGGTTTTATTGTGTAAATATCTATTTGTAGAGTAAGAATAGTACTTGTCTTCATTTTGCTGTTCTGTATACGGAAATGTTCCATTTGCAAAAGTAGATATTTTACGCCTATATAATAAGAAATCGGTTTTATTTCAGAAAGATTTTACATTTTTATTTTATTATTTAGGTCTTTTATATTTCAAAAATATGTATAGTTTAATTTTTATTTACACATCGTGGTAAGGATAACGTGTTTTTGAACACATTTAATATTTTAAGTAAATTTGTAAGATCTAATTAGCTATTTTTTATAAAAGCTCTTCATTTAATTACGACATTAAAACTAGCCAATACTAATACAGTCATATCTTTATTTTAATGTAAAAATAAATTTTTATTAATAAACTGGTTAAAACATATTTTTTTCATTGTTTTTATTTGGGCCTGTCAGATCCAGCCCGTCCTGATACGTAACTTTTTTTTGCCCGTCTACTCTAGGGTTAATCGAATAAAGTTCAAAGTATAAGGTTCTATGTTTAAAGACATACGTGCGATTCTGGTGAATTTATTTACTGATGCAATATAGTTACAATATTGTTGTAGGATTTAACTATATGAAGTAAAACTATAAAACTTTCATAGCTTGAAATTAAAATTAAAATATCTCAGTCGTGTTTAGCATATTAAAATTGCAATAAAAGGAAGTATGTAAAAGGTCACGTAAAAAACTCCAGAAAACGTTCTAAGCGGAAGTGCTAGGAGCTTCCGTTAGCTATGTAGGTGTTCAACAACCTGCAAGACGTCATGACAATTTTCAATATTACAGGAAGACCTTATCAGAAACTTGCATTATTTAACTTGAATAATTTTAAATTACTTGCCAAATTAATGCTATTGAAGAGGGTTTGTTGCATTTTATCCGTGTTATTTTTATTCTTGAATGGTAATATTGTAAATCAAGCAATTATATATCAATCAATCAATCAATCAATCAAATCTCTTTATAGTCGTAAGGCAGTTACATGCATTGACAACGTCAAAATTATCTACCAACAGGTTTTGTCAATCACAAACTGGTAGCAGTCAAACTTGGCATAAGTCCTAGTTTGGGTTACAAACTAATTGAAAATTCAAACATTTTAGCTATAATTATAAAATAGCCTAACAAAAAATTTAACATTTTTTTAGGTTTACGTTAAAAACAATATATGTAACAGACAACATATTAAAATTAAATAACAATAAAAAATAACAAGTTTCATTAAAAAATTTAGAGAAATTAACAAGTTTTATAAAAGTTTTATATAGATAACAAGATAACAAATAAAATTTTTAAATAAACAAATAGGCCTAGTTAAAAATATTTGACATTAAAATTTATTGTATAGGTTAATAAAAATACCCTACTGTACAAAATTAAAAATATATACTTTGACATGTAAAGAATTCGCTCAAAGAATAAAATGGGTTCTTCAACAACCACACTACTAACTTATTTTTAAAGATTTGAGTATTGTACATTTTAATGAGGTGACTTAACTTATTATAAACTTTCTTTGACAAAACAGTATGACTTTTCAAGGTTTTACTTAGCCTGCAGTGTACAAAGGATAAATTATTTTTATTTCTCGTGTTATGAGCATGAACATCCTCGTTAAACAACCAGTCAAAAGATTTGTTAATAGCATATACAACAAGATCGAAAATATAAAGATTTACAATAGTAGTAATTTTAAGTTCTTTAAAAATAGGTTTACAGTGGTCAAGCCGTTCAGCATTAGCAATGATTCTTATAGCTTTCTTTTGAAGAATTAAAATTTCACTTAACCGACCTGAATTTCCCCAGAATAACAGACCATACTTAATAACAGACTGGAAAATAAGCAAAGTAAACCACTCTAAGATAGTCTAAGGTAACAAGTGACTTTAAACGCCTTAAAAGATAGATCACTCGAGATAACTTGGGTACAATGTGGTCTATATGACTACCCCAGGTAAGCTGATTATCTATGACAACACCCAAAAATTTTACATCATTTACAGTTATTAGATTACTGTCAGTTGGATCAAAAGGCCTTAAGGTACATCTTTATATCTGGTGACTTTAACCGATTAAAATATTAGAAGCAATCTCTATAATTAGATGTACTTCTTAATTATATTAAAATGTCTGAGTAAATGTTTCTAACTAAGCAGTTTTTATCACCTATCAAGGTATATGTACTTTTAAAAATATCGCGGTATTTTTTTGTGGTGCCAAATGAATTAGAACAATCAAGTTACATTTGTGAAACGTGCTCAAAAAACAGGGGTTACTTTAAGAAAACATTTGGCTAAGTAGAAGTTAAATATCAGGATGTTAGGAATTAACTCATTAACCTTAAAGATACGTAAGATAGTAATACAGCTTAAATACTAAGTTTTTATTAAGTATTCTTTTCCATAAATTGGAAAGCTGATTTTCTATTCATAAAATTCAATCGAAAATGCAAATATACTACAAATCCTGCTTCACAGAGAAAAAATAAAATGTACTGCACATTTTTGCCGTTATTTTTTTTTTTGGTAATACCTAACATATATATGCAATGATTAGAATTGCAGTTAATTTGAATACGGTACGTAGAAATAATATGCTAATGAAAAACTCATGTTAATTATGCATACATTTCTGGTACACTGTACATCATAATCAAGCTGCGTTAATTACAAGTACCTGACCTCTCGTGGCTGCAAGGACTGATTTATGAAACTTGAAAATTGCTCTCAACCACTAATCCCTTACTCTCCACCCCTTACAGATTACTAAATAGCTTCCATTGCTGTTGTATCATGAGCCTGGTTTCAACTTGCGTTTTTTAGGTGAAACTATAACCTGAAAATGTTTTTCTCCTCTTAATGATAAGCTGGGAATAATTTGGCTTTCATCAGCTAATTTAATTTGATGATAAGCTTTTGATATGTCTATGATGCTGAAATAGCGGTAACCACTCAAATACGTTTATAAAGAATGGAGATCCCCAATTTGAAAATTTACAGCCTCAATCTTATTATTTAACTCCTTATAATTTATCACCAACCTTTCTTTTCCCGGTTCCTTTCCACCCAAAAAGGCCGGACTGGAGTACTCACTTAGACTAGGCTCGATAAAATCATTGCAGCTCACCGATAATCTCCTTCACCCTCATAATCTTCAGAGGGTTAAGTGGATAGGCCGCAGTTTGAATATAGCATCATCCTGTAGTTGAAATTTGTAATCAAAATCAAGAGTTTCTCCCCAGACGTTCAGAAAAAACATCAGGAAACTCTTCAATGATCTCTAAAACTTGCTGTGTAGCTTCAGTACACCGTATCTTATAATTATGATTTATATTTAACACATTAGAGCTAGTTTTTTAAACTACATGTACTGACTGGTTCAAGTTAAATCAAATCTACACACATTGTTTTTTAAATCAATCAGCAATCCAGTCGATTTAATGAAGCCCCTAAAATTCCACGTTGTGATAAGTTATTAATAACTACTAGATTAACCTTCCAAGATAATTTGTCAATTGTAATTGTAAGATTTACTTCCCCTAGTATATTTAATTTTTGGTTTCCAGCACTAACACATTGTATCTTAGATTCTAAAAATTTTTTAACTAAGCTCGCTTCCCTTAAATAATTATAAAGTTTCGCACTGGTTAAACTTAGTGTACTTCCAGTGCCTAACAAACATTTCACATTAACTTTGTTTTCTATATTTACTAGTACACTAGGCAAGGTACTTTGGCTTTCCTGATTGTGTTTCTGCCACATGTGGTTGGTATGTCCGGATTTTTGTTGGGGACTATATTTAAAATCATTTTGAGTGTCCAGTTTATGGTAAGGGTTAGAATCTAAGATACTTTTTTCTTATCCCTTCCCCATTACAAGTTTTTTGGAGTATTGGAGAAACGGGGTGGCCTTTCAACAGGCAATTTAGGTTGATTACTAACCTCGTTACCATGCCAAGTCCTACACACTCTAGCGTACTGTCCTATATTCTTACATTTAAAACAACTTGACTATTATTGCCTAATTGAACATAATTAATCATAGGTAATTAACCATCCGAAACTTATCCGCGTACTCAATATTTTGACACCTTATGCATATTTCATCCAACTCTTTGAATGAAGTAGGGTTTCCCATGAATACCATTTTATTGCGGGTGTCTGAATTTAAACCCGTTTTAATAATATCCACGACTTCCTCCTCTGACAGCGATGTGGCTAGTAGACTAACCCATTCCTTGATATCAAGTATAAAACCACTCAGGCTTTCATTGAAATTTTGGGGGCGATAGATTTTCTCAAATTTTAGTTTTTAGCGATAACAAAGTGGTACAAAAGTTGTTACCAAAATATAATGTAGAACACTGACGGGTTTTTCATACCCTTTTGCTTCCAAAATTTTTGGCAACAAGGGAACTTGACAATAAGAAACGCACATTTCCACGATTTCTGAATCGGAACGTTTTGTTTTTAAATTTCTGAACAATTAAAAAAAATATAATAGTTTATTCACCTTTAGTCCGTCAGTGACCTTGAACATCCTAAGATAGCTTTCGAGTGGGTTAGGCATCTTATTATAAGCAATGGACCGATTTTCAGGTACGAAAACATCATTATTCACATTACAGGTAATTTGTCCTTTATTACTATTTACAGGTGCTACACATTCATTTTCCGATTCCAGGTTCAATTCTGATAGTCGGCGTTATATTTAACTACATAATTGTTCGTCCAATTCTAACGATTTTATTGACTCTTCCTGAGGTGTTAAACCATCAGATGTTTTATCAGTTTCTTTGATCAAGTTTTCAGATAACTTGATTAAACCCTTTTAATTGTTAATTTGCCTTAGCCAATGAGCGATTTTAACCTGGCACCACAAAATTTCCAAATTAATAGTGCCTTTAATTGCCTTCTTCACTCGAAGAACCAATACTTCATACATAGCAGCACATTGCTTATATTCCTTATTGCCACTTAATTTACTAGATAAATTTAGCTTATTACCAACAATGTTGAGACCTACTACCTGCCTCAATAATTTTCTAAGTTTATCTACAGTGTTATTAGTACTAGTTTATACACCACGGAACCACAGTTCATAAATTAATTCGTCCTTGCTTAAAAAGTCCACTTTGAGAGCCACTTTTGGTGAAATAAATTTAACTTAACTATCATAACTTAATTGTACGCAACATACGTTCTAGCCAAAGTTTTCTCTATAACAGTTTTGTATAAGTTTATTAAACATTCACTGGGTGCTTAACAAGCAGAGTGGCGCAGTCTATATAACGACTTGGATTGTAGATACTCATATTCCAGAATATTAAGATTTAAATTATCAATGAGACATCCAAGACGATATAAAATATTAGTTGATAAGTAAGCTCCGAGTGAATATTCAGTACAATTTATTCCTAAATTGTTAACTATTAAATATTATCTGGTTTGTCTAAAATAAAAATCACAGTTCTATTTCAAAACAATGGATTTATTTTAAACTGTCAAATTAATTATTATTTAACGAGTTCAAGGATTTTAATATAACTGAGTTGTATGCAAGAACAATAATATTATATATTTTTTAAAATCTATAAAATATTTTCAAAAAAAACCAACCACCCATACATTACAAGAACACAGGTTAACTCGGGTATTACAGTATAACACCAAGAATCAATAAATCTATAAATTGTACAGGCACTTATTATATAGCTAGTAATGTTTTCTCAAAATTACCCCTCCAAATGAAAACTCCCAATTAATTTCCAATTATTAATCAACAATAAAACAGTACAAATTAAATATTAATAAATTACTAAATTTCCAAAATTCGATCAAAGTTATTAACAAAGTTCAATTTAAATTCACTTTTCTTGCAAGTTTGAACCAAATGTAACTTGCATGATTTTATTGTGCTCTATTATTCATCAATAATGAGTTATACAAATTGCTATGTAGTTTCTATATATTTAATTTTCCCTCTCAAAAAGACAACAAAATTAATTTAATATCAGATCTGGAACTATTTAAATATAACGTACAATAAATTTGGTGCTTACCTGAAAATCCCTCGCGGAAAAAGCTTTAGAAACACGGGGACTGTCATCAACTAAAATCACGATAATAACCAAAAGAAGGGCGAAAATTATGAGGTAGCGGTTTTTTATAGTTCCCCTTCCCCCAACTCTGATGGACATCCGCGGTGTTCTCTTATTGGCCCAGCCGCATCCAACTCGAGAACCAATAGACCTGTCAGATCTGACGTAACTGCAGTACACAAGACATGTTCTGACCAATTCAAGGCAGTGAATCGCCTTCGTAATAATTTAAAGTTACCAGAACTAACTTTTCAAAGAATTTCATATTAGTTTTTTATCCTGTAATTTCTCACAAGCTAATTAGAATTAAATCTCAATATTTCTTTCCCTAAAATTTAATTTAATTTAAGTTTAATAAAAAAAACCAATGTAGCTTTAAAAACGCTACAAGTTACAGCTCGAAATATGCCTGTACTTTCCTTTTCATATAGGCCACACCGAGTTTGATAATTTTCTCCCTTAATTTCAACCCATTTCATTTAACTAATCATTAGTAAAAATTTTAATTAGAATGAGAAAGTAGAAAATTTATTTAATTTGTACATGAATGACCATAGCTATATGAGTTTATAACACTTTTGTGAATTCTTTTGTAAGAATTTCATTGTGTTGTATAGGGTTTTGACAATCCATTGATTGTTTCTTTGTATATAAAAAATAGAGCTCAATAATTGTGCATGTTGTTTTATAGACTTTGGCTAAGCATTACCAAAACATGTGACCTAGGATTATATCTCTTGAATTGGTTACTTGAATTCAAAAACATGAGAGGTGGTTTCGAAAATGACCCAATTACACCTGTAAATGTTATTTTCAAATCTTTCCAAAAATTATAGTTACATTTTGTAATAAAAATATACTGCACATTAAGCAACGACTGTGTGTGATTATATAAATTAGTACAACATAATACAAGCTGAAATACAACATAATCGCGTGATGTCTTTATGTTGAGATCAAATAAATAGCACGCGTTTTAAGGACAAATCGTTTATAAAATAGACGAGTAAAATAATATATATATATATATATATATATATATATATATATATATATATATATATATATATATACCTAACAAGTATGCAAAATAGTAGCAATAAAAATGTACGTATGATAATTAAATAAATACAGGGTTTATCATTACACTAATTTTGTACATTTATATTATTAAAACTAATGCTCCTTTTACAATTATGGTTATTGTGTATTTTGAATTATGTTTTAAGGTCTTTACAAATAACTATAGTATTAAGCTTTAATTGGTTTATTGTAAGTTGGAGGGTAAGGTCAAAAATAGCGTGTGACTGTTACATTACCAAGTAAGTAAACCGTATAAGGTATTGCACTTAGGAAATGAAGAGAAGAAGTTAAGTAATGATTTTGCTGTTAATGAGGACAACGAAACAGTAGTAAATAAAATTATTATGTAAAAAAATATGTTGTTGCTTTCGAAACACGTATAATATATTCAAATCAGATGGAAATCGAGGAAGAGTACGTGGAAAGTGCGTAGTTACAAAAAGATAGTAAATAAAGTTAGTGGCTCAACGATTATAAAGCCTATCACCAAAGAGGCTAGGAGAATTTAATATTGATCTATTCCTCACACAATATCTCGAGAGATAACCTACCTAAAGACAATACATTTGCTTGAAGTTCATAGGCTGTTACGCAACAGGATTTCGTTCAGCTTTAGTGAACACCTTTAATACTTGATAATCTACAAGCTGACTATCTAGAAGTTAATGATCATCTGCAGTTACATTACAATGATTTGGTTTTCAAAGAGTTACAATTATATAATTGACTATATTCATTAACGAAGTACTTAAAGATTGATTGTAAATTTCCAACTATAGGATAAGGCTGAGCACCTTTAAAGTCTATTATTCATTATTAGGTTTTAAATATTTCCTTTCTATCTGTCTGGGAAGTAATATTTTTTTATTTACTTCTACCTGCTGCATGGCATAACACGAACAAATTGTGCATTTAATCTCAGCTTGTTAAGCAACACATGGTTCGGCGTACTACTAGCTAACAACTATTAGAAAAAAACTCTTCATTTTCAATACTTACAACTTTTTACTGTACAAAACATGTTGTCTTGTTATACCCGTTATTATTTATTATTGGACAAGTTTCAATAATACAAGTAGATATATCGAGACGCTTGTGAGATAAGTAGTATTTATTTCGAGAAATACACATTGCATAATATTTTTATCTATGTTCATCTTAATGTTATAAAGTATAACTTTACTCAAAAATTAGTTTCATTTAAATATATAGTCTTTCGTCTAATTCAATTGACCTTATGATACATGACATGTCTGTTTACGGAGAAATAATATATGAGTGGTCGCTGGGTACGCAACTATCCATATCAAGAATCTAAATGAAACAGCTCTTCTGATATGGACGGTCGCTGTACGCACTGAACCCTATTTGTAATATCTATATTACACACTCTACATATAATGGAAAACCAATATTCAATGTAAATAAAAAACTTATTATTTAGCAAGTTAGAAAGTTATAAATCTCTGTGAAAGTTCTAAAGGTTGTTAGAGTTTGAGGTGAAGTTTGACACTGCAGGGTTAATTTTTGAATCGATATTTAAAAAAATTACAAAATGCAAGAAACTGTCAGCTCTAACAAAATAGGGCTTATCTTTGGGCTCTTATTCTATAAAACCCTACTAGCATGAGAATTGCTCCCTCTTGATCATTGCTCACATTACTTATAAAGGTCGCGTCTTTGAAAACCTTTTGATGACTCTCAATAGAATTTGTTCCATTGAACTTAACAATTGACGTAGTACATTTCTTCCATGACATGGCGCCGAGCACCTTCTTTTCACAATAATTAACACAGATCCCAAGTCTGCTGATAATAAAATTATATTTAGATATAGAGCCCGCTATCACCAATCTTACCCATTTAGTAAATAATATCTCCCCGGGAGAAAGCACACAAGTCTTCTTAGAATTAAGTGAAATATATGGGTTATTTCCTCAGCTACTTTTCAGAAGTAAATAAATAGAACGTTAGAATATTTTACTTGACAAATATAAGTAAGTTATATTTGAAAGTCCAATATAATTTTTAGTAGAGTAGATATTTTAAATTTGTTTATTTTGGTTATTTAAGAAATCTTAGGTGCAGTCGTTTAGTTCTCAAATAGTTTGGAGTATGAAAAAAATAATAAAAAGAAAAATCATAATTTCCAATAATTATTGTAGCTACAACATTGAATTTGTTGCAACAACCTATGCAATTCATAAAATATAACTACTTCTTAAGCAGTCAGGTACTAGATTTTCCAACCTGGTCCATGATTAGGTTGTAATGATAACGACTCATCACTAAAATCACGTCTGTGTATGTGGATGTTTATAGACATTGTCCCATAAGATGTGAGTCATTTCTAGTGGAATAGGTGAAAAGGGAAGATGTGTAAAAATTTAGACATTATTATTGAATTTAACACCAAACTGAACCAGAATGTATTATGTAGAAGCTATTACTGAAGAAGCCAGATACTTAAACAATAAAAGTAGAATAAAAAGGTAAATCACAACGAGAGGGGAGAACTCACTTCAAGACAGATTATATTGAAAATACTTTATAGGTTTCATCTTAAACTTTTTCACATTATTATGGTAAACTAAGGATTGCCAAAGTCACTTGGAAATATGAATGAGGATGGAGAACAAAGAAGGGAAATTTACTACTGACGAAAACACATAATGCGGGAGACAATGCCCACATCTTGTTGATGAATTACGAGTCATTTAGAGAGAGAGAAAGCAAGAGGTGCCTTGTGCTCGTGTCATATGAGTGACTTCCCTCATGATGTTAACTTTGCGGAAGGGACATTACGCCGAGACCACTCTTATTTAATTAAGGCAGAAGAGGGTGCAGTTAAATCCATTGACCTCTGGCCAATCAGAAACAAGTCGACATAGGCGATCACAGATCATGCACACTTATCTCTTTGTTAACAGACAGTTCATATATCATGAGCTCAATTGAATTAAACGTAAGACAGATGTAGATACAACTAAATTAATCTTATTTTAAAGTAAAGTAATATTTTATATTATGATGGAGAACGCAGGTAAAAATATTATGCAATGTGTATTTTTGTCCAAATAAATATTATTGATCTCACAAGTGTCTGAATATACAATTGAAAGCTGTATAATTGAAACTTTCCAATAATAAATAATAACGGGTATAACAAGACAACGGCCTACAATAAAACGTTGTAAGTAGTGAACATTTTTACAAATAGATGTTAGCCAGTAGTAGACAGAACCATGTGTTGCTTAACAAGCTGAGATTAAATACAAAGTTTGATTCTTGTAATGGCCTGTAGCATACAGGCGGAAAACATATTAATCCCCCAGACAGATAGAAAGGAAAAATGTCCAACCTACCAATTAGTAATAGGCTCTAAAGATGCTCAGCTATATTCTATGGGTGGAAATTTACAATCAACCCTTAAATACTTCGTAATGAATGTAGCAAAGTATATAATTGTATCCTTTAGTAAACCAAATTATTGTGATATGACTAAAGATGATTAATAAGTTCCAGATAGTCAGGTTGTAGATTATCAAGTGTAAAGATTTTCGCCAAAACTAAACGAAATCTTGTTACGTCACAGCCTACGGACTCTATGCAAATTTATAGTGTTTAGGTTTGTTATTTTTTGAGATATAGTATAAAGAAACAGTCTGATATAAATTAAATTCTCCTAGCCTCTTTGGTGATAGGCTTTATTATCGCTAAGCCATTATTAGTGTTAGCATTATTTTGAAACTATGCACTTTCATTGCACTCTTCCTCGAATATATCTGCTTTGAATACAGATATCATGTTCGAAAGCTAAAAAATATATCCTTAGAATCATACTATGGTTTACAACTGTTTTGTTGTACTTACTTACAGCAAAAACAGTACTTAACTTCTTGTCTTCATTTCTGTTACACGGTATGTTTTTTAACCTTACCTTCCAACTTACAACAAACTATTTAATCACTTAAACCTTATGTCATTTGTAAAGACTTTATTAGATCATAAACTATTTTAAATTAACTAAATTATCGGAAAAATTTATGTAAAAATACATCAGTTTAAAAAATCTAAACGTACTAATATTATGTAGATAATCCCTGTATTTATATAATTTTCATACATAATGTTTATTGCTACTATGTTACATACATTGTTAGACACTAGACAAAAACCTGAGTGGGAAATATTTTACCAAAAATCGCTGTCAATATTCTAAAAGTCGTCCTGTGAACGGGTAGGAGAAAGTACATCCTCATGTTTAGGCTAATAAAAGCCATTAACACTAATTGAGCTTTACCTACTCCTAGAGCTGTTCCTTGCAGTAACCATAGACCTAAAGTTTCACACTTTTATCAAAATATCTCAATATTTGCAGTTATTTATCTCCTGTACAGCCATGTAAATAACACGTTCCTTTTTGATTTACCGAATTAGGACATTACACCCAGAAGAAATAAACACATCTGAGGATAGGTTATAAAATATTTGTTTAGTAAATTTGGTTATCCAGTGTTAATAAATTTCTATAATATTCATGTTTAGGTTCTAGATATTAATTTTTCCTAAAAGTTTATTATTAAAGTAGCAAAATTTCACACCTTGTGTCAAGTAACAGGTTTCGTTTAAGTTGCATGCAAAATTTTGAATATATTATTTTGAATATGGATTATTTCATTCTTTACATGTCCTGAGGATAGATAAAAATTCAAGCACAAAACTTATACATCCCTGTAGGCATATAGAAAAGAACATACTGAGGTATGGACTTCAGTTATTGAGTATCAGACCCACAGTTAGCCATGCACCTTAATCTAACTTATTCTTATAATAAACAGTCTGCAGATGAAATCATTCTTGAGTTATCCTGCAAAATATTAGGCTCAATAAAGGCTTCACCCTTTAATTGATTATTAAAAGCACCAAAATTGTGCGGAAGATTGCTGTATTAATTCAATATTTTCACAGAGGATATTACATATAACATTATTTATACCTGATGTTTCAAATTTAATAAAATCTTAAACAAATTAACATATTTAATTAAAAATACAATGTAATAAACCTGAAATGTCAGAGACAAGCCTCTCAAGAATTCCTGTTATGTGTAACAGGCCATGTTCATTTGACATATTATTTTCTTATGTAATGAAATATTAACATTAGTATTTATATCGTCTGTTAGAGCATTAAAATATTAAGTTCCAATGAGTATATTGTATGTATTTTGTATTTTTATGTACAGTATATAATTTATAATGATGTACAGTATTAAGCAGGTTCTGCGTCGTGTGAAATAAGTATGTATGTACACAAGAAAATATAGCTGGTTTTTTTAAAGTAAAAAAACACATATATTGAACATATATATGGATAAGGATGGAAAGGTGAGAAAGTGTTCACAAGGGAATACTTCACGGCAACTCTCCCGGCCCATGAGATCACAAATAAACTACAAAACCATTTTCTGCACCCTAAAACCCCGTTTGAAATATTAGTACGATGAATTTAACCAACATAGGATACCATACTTTATCAATGGAAAAGTAACCATATATCAAGTGTACATTAATTTAAGAATCCAGATAAATATTTAAGACATAAAATGCAGCTTTTTAATTTCTACATAGCTGATCGATATGAATTATCAAATTAAAACCAAGCTCTGTGTACATGTCCAATTAAAACGTGTCAAGATAATTCGTATTTGAGCAAACTATTTATCTGGATTTTCACAAATTGAAACTTTTTATAAAATGATTAAGAAGTTCCAAGCATAGTTTTGTCAACATAATTATTTGTCCTTAGCTTTTCAGGTTTCAATATAGTGTCAATTTATAATTATAGAAGCATACATTTGAACTATTATGTGTGAATATGTTTACAAACATAATTTTGTGTTATTTGTAACTAAATTTACGTTGTAATGAATAAAATGATGTGGTTGTAAATATATTTTTCTCGTACTGTTTCCAGATTATGGACTTTCGAATTATTTGAAAGTGTTACGATTATATTAACATTAGGATTATTACCTCTTCAGTTTAGAACGAAGGAAGCATTAAACTGATCTTCATCTTCACTTTGACGTTTTGAGGTAATAGCCTCATGTGAAGTCTAACTTTCTTCTTATTGGGAGAAGGGATGTTTATTAATACGATTAGTTTAAATCTGCACTGGGAGCTTTGCAGTCCAGATCGTATGACTGGACTCAGTTTATTTACAAAGTCGTCTATTTCTTGATTTTCATTATGATTACTTATCACATTAAACTTAACACAAAATAATTGTGAAATTGTTCCACCCCCTAAAATGATAGACCAATGATGGTCAGCCAATTATACGTAATAATCTGCACGCTTACCGTTCACTTAGGATGATCTATTAAGTCTTAAAAGATAACTTAGTAATAATAGATACTATTTATCAGGAGTAAAGTAGCGTTTCAAATACCAATGTACCAAACAAATTGGCTGTAAACAACTACACACAGCCTCCGCTATACCAGTGTCGTGTCTTTGTTGATAAACTGAAAAGTCTTACCTTTCTTTTACTCTGTAAACTTGCGTCTTCCGATAATAATATAGTGACAATCTAAGTGTATTTTAAAAATAACTATAGGGTCAATTTCAAAATTAAGACGATCACACGCGTATATTAAAGAAATAATAATATTTATAACTGACTTTCAAAAGTATATTTAGTGCTCTCATTATAATATTTTATGTGTGGAAAAGCATTTTCACCACTAATACATCAAATATGTATTTTTATAACATTTTTGTACTTGTATAATGAAATAATGAACTGGCAAATAGAACATAATCTGAATTTTACCAAATAAAAAGAAGTCTTATTTATAGTGCATACAGAAAATGTTTTTATGTTGTGTCTATCAATTATAATTGGTTAAAAACAGAATAATACAAATTTGTGCACGTTTACACGTTAATAATATGTAAAACAATTACATGATATTAGTAATAAAACTTAAATAAGATTATAAATTAATAAGGTATTTTAAATATTATTTTCTGGATAAAGCGTAAGCTAAAATTTACTATAACATACTTCCTAAAATGTTTCTGATATCATAAAAACTAAAATCTCTCAGGTATCAAACATTTTGTGTAATCATAGCAAGTATTTCGGCAGGTTTTGATTGTAATACTAATGTGTTCTGAAGGTGTTTGTGTAATGTTCTTAAAATAACTGAATTTGAGTAATTAAAATGTATCAGTTACTTAAGATATACCTTTTACAAATGTACTATTATATATACGCGTAGTTAGACAATAGGTGCCAAGAATTTATTATAATTTTATCCATGTTATATATACTTAATATATTTCATATATATATATATATATATATATATATATATATATATATATATATATATATATATATATATATATATAAATTGCAGTTCAAAATCTTTGACCGTTTTCAAGAGTTGTACTTTTCAATGTTAATTCGTATACCTATAAGAAATTTACTTAATCCGGACACTAAAAACCTGAAAACAATAAAATGCAAGGCTAAATATTAGAGACTCCATTGGCAATCAGCCTAATATTCTAAATGA
The DNA here is from genome assembly GCF_021130785.1 of Homalodisca vitripennis. Classification (NCBI taxonomy): domain Eukaryota; kingdom Metazoa; phylum Arthropoda; class Insecta; order Hemiptera; family Cicadellidae; genus Homalodisca; species Homalodisca vitripennis. The sequence goes on from NC_060214.1 coordinate 62,934,177, forward strand.
TTACCTAAGACAGAAGTATCAGATTTGAACTCGGGAAGAATTTCAATTTCATATCTATGAATAATACTTATTTTGCAACTAATGTATACTTTCATTTATAAGTTTCTTATTTAATTAGTTACATAAGCAGAGCATCGACCTCATATTCAATAAATTGTATTATTCTGGTGCAGTCAACACATTTTTGAAATATTTAACGTCAGATACATATAAAATAAATAATTAAATGAAGTAATATCATTGCTTCTAATACACACAATTTTAAAGTGGAATAAAATACAATGGATCTGAGAAATAATGAGGGCAATATTTGTTAAAACGAATCATAACCTCTTGCTGACTCATAATACTGATGGCGAGAGAAAAGAAGAGACCTGGCCCGTGCCGGCGCACAGCTGTGTACTAGTGTGTTGCCGCGCGGTAATTTCAGGCGCTTCGCCCCACAGCCGCAGGGTTGTATTGTTTATCCTAGCAATGGAACAGTGAAACAATAATGGAATTACGAAACAAGGCGCGGCAAACATACTAGTAGTAGCGCCTGCAAATTTCAGATAGGCCAGAATCCAGGTCTCTTCTTTTCTCTCGCCATCAATAGTGGGTGAATCTACAATTTTGTGCTGCTTTTGGAGAGTAATATAAAAAATTGAAATTCACTATTAGTTTATAAACAGTAAGATTTTATTGTTTTGTTTTTAAACATTAATTTAGAAATTATGTATAAATTTTTACCAAATATTAGTTTGATAAATATAGTAATATTTAATTGAGATTACGTATATTCCATAAAAAATCATCTATAAGTATTTACTTCCACTGAACTTTGTTTTCTTCGTAATATGTAGAAAGACAGGAGGATAGTAGTTCCGCATCACATGATCTAACAATGTTTACTGAAAGCAAACTGCTGGAACAACGTCAAATGTGTGAACTCTTCTCTTACCACAAGGTTTCTTTGTTTTATAGCACTTTGTGACCTCCAGTTTTATATATATTCGACACATTTGACAGTTGTTCTTGGTAACTTTCTTAACTTATATAATGTTCTTTCTACGTGTAAATACTAACAAAAGCAAAAAAGTATTCAGTAATCAAAAGTTTTTTTTAAAGAAGTTGTATCAATAAATACATTAATTAATATAAATTTCGCAATCACGAAAATATTCATAAAGTCAAAATTTTTAGTTTTTCAATGTTTCTAAAGAATAAATTAAATAACATTGCAGTTTATGTGTCTAAAATATGAAATTTATTGCTCAGATGGTAAAAGCATATATAACTGTATTTATGTTGCATATAATAAAGTATATGAATGGAGGATGTAAATTAAGTGCTGATACGCCTGGAAATTTGCCAAATGGATTGAGGTATCAATGTACAACCTCACCCAGACTTATAAATCACTTTTTTAAATTTTTTTGGATAAAAATGCACTTATTTTTATTTGCAGTTAGAATGGGATAACTTACAATCCCTAGTTCCAAGTTTGCATACCTATTTTATGACATGTTACTATATATTCAAATTCTATTTAATACAAGCCCAATAAGAAAACACCTTTACGCCGTTTCTAGCAAAGGTAAAGTAAAAGATAATAATCTGTAGGGACAATGCCCAAGTCTTGCGTATATTAACACAATGCATGCGTGATATCTTTCCGTACTATTATATACTTTGAAGGGCCCAGCTTATTTATTTACGTAGCATCTAATGTTTCTGGCATACATAGTTTTGGTAACAGGTATTTTTTTCTATATGGAAATACAATGGAAGGGATTATTTTCCCATAACTTTTACTAGGACCGTCATAGAGATGTTTTGTTCATACCACTGTATTTTCACTATAATGTGAAACGTTGCAAAAAAAGGATTGCAATTTTTAAATGTAAATTTACATCCTTCTGCTCTCCTTTAAATATTTGTAAATTTTATTTACCTGAAATCCTAAAATTATTTTATAAGTGTAGTGGAGGTTGTAAATTTATATCTCAATCTGTTTGGAATATATCCAGGTGTATCTGGACTTACTTTACACCCTTAGATATAAGGGATTATTTGCCCATAACTCTTGCAAGGATTATCGTAGGAATGTGTTTGTTCATATAATTATGTTTCTTTTAAATTTGTCTTTTCAATGAAATGTCACAAGATAGGGGTTACAAATTGAAATTTAAACTAACACCACTTTTCTCCCATTAAAAACGAGGGGATATACAGGGTGGTTATAAATTATTGTACACATTTTAAGATTGAATAAATAAATAACCAATCAACTTGAAAACATGGGAATTGTTTTATTAAATTGTAAATTTAAAACAGTTTTATATACTGACTGAAAATTAATAATAGTACACATTACAATAATTATAAAAAGTAGTTATAAAAAGAAAGTAAAAATGTCACTTAAACTGTGGGTGTTAAGGTATGATTCTTCTTAATGACTTGTGTTGTCACATAGTCAGCTGGTCAACAATGGATCTTTCCACACCAGCTGTTAATTACAGTTGACTAAACAAACACTAAACTAACCTCAGTATCAAAATAGCTAGTGTGCAAGAAAAAGCAAGGTGTGTTCTTTGGTTTCATGAAAGCAGATCTGTAATAACTGTTCAAAGAAGGTTTCGTTTAGAGTATGGCCGAAATCCTCCGAGTAACAGTTCTATAAAACGCTGGTATAGGCAGTTTGAACAGACGGGAAGTGTCCAACATATAAAAGGTGCTGGTAGACCTCCAGTTTCTGAAGCTATTGTTGATCAAGTAAGAGAATTGTTTACGAGGAGCCTTGGTAAGTCTACTCGGCGTGCAAGTTTGGAATTAGGATTACCTCGATCAACAGTCTTAAAAGTTTTGCACAAACACCTTAAGCTCCATCCATACAAAATTCAGTTATTACATAAACTAAAACCTAATGATAAACCTCGACGCTACGATTTTTCTGTTAGATTACTTGACCTCGAAGAACAAACAATAAACATTGGAGAAAGCAATTTCTTGTAAAAAGTAATTTTTTCTGATGAAGCAACCTTTCATGTTTCTAGTAAGGTGAATAGACACAATTTTAGGATTTGGGGTACTGAAAATCCTCATAATGTTCGAGAACAAGAAAGAGACAGCCCTAAAATAAACGTTTGGTGTGCATTGGCTATAGATGAAGTGATAGGACCCTTTTTCTTCGCAGAACCGACAGTCACTAAAGAGATATACCTCGACATGCTTGAACTTTTTGCAATACCGCAAATTGAGCATAGACAACCAAATGTTTACTGGCAGCAAGATGGTGCCCCTCCACACTGGGGTAGGATAGTACGTGGCTACCTAAATGACACGTTTGCTGGTCGTTGGATTGGACGGGATGGTCCAATTCCTTGGCCTCCACGTTCCCCAGACATTACACCCTTAGACTGTTTTTTGTGGGGCTATGTCAAGGACAGAGTCCTTCGCCAAAAAAGTTCAAGATATTGAGGAACTCAAGAATTAAGTTCGAGAGGTTATTGGAAGAATAACTCCAGCAATGCTCAGAAACACATGGTGTGAGGTTTAATTTAGACTGCAAACTTTGCGTGCAAACCTTGCGAGCACGTGGAATTAGTTTAGTTTACTTGTAAAAGTATGAGTAACAGTAATCTCTTTGCACTTCATTGGTAATAAAACTGTTTTAAATTTACTATTTAATAAAACAATTTCCATGTTTTTAAGTTGATTGGTTATTTATTTATTCATTCTTAAAATGTGTACAATAATTTATAACCACCCTGTATTTATCCTTCAAAAAGTTCAATAAGGTATTTTAATACGTATGGTGAAGATTTCAAATCAACTTCTCAATCTGTTTGGAATCTATCTACGAGTATCAGGATTTAATTAAAAACGTGCAGAACAATAGTTTATTCATTAACTGTTAGTCTAAGCGGTCAAGGGATTACAACATTCTTTTAGTCAAATAACATTGAAACAATGCTTGCACAGTAACTTACTTTTATGTATTTTGGTATCGCTGTAGAAGTCCTTGACATCTTTAGTCGTCTGTTGTAAATTGAAAATTTTGATATCGATGTCAAGCATTTTACATACATTCTTAACTAACTAAATATTCTGTGCTACGATATTAGTACATCCCCGCTACTAAAAAAATATCAATACACATAGGTTTAGGTTTAGTAGAGATTCTCCTCTATAAAATACACCTGCAGGTGTGATTTTATAATCATTGGAAAGGAATAATTGATATGGCTAATATTATTATGACTACCTAATTGATTGCATGCGGTAATGCTCTATAAATTGCTACTTTTGCTAACAGCTAGATCCATATTAAAAGAGATTTTTTTAATTATAAGTATTAAGTATTATTGCGTTAAATAACTTGTTTTTTATTGCCTAATATGAAAAGGCTACTTTTATTGAACAATAATTATGTATATATTTTTTGGGCAATTTATACTCTATATTTGCTTTTATTTTACTAAACTGTATATACTCCATTAATTCTATATCTCTTTCTGCGGCCTAGTGCCTACAATACCATTCCTTACTGGATTAAAATATTCACGTACAGTGACAGACCAATGAACCATTGTTTCACGAATCAGCTGTTTACTGTACACTCACCAACCAATCACAACGGTTGACTTATCAAGGCTCCGTGTTATTGCTCACCTTCCAAGCGACGGCACGCTTGACCAGTACACTAAAAATCCCGCCTGGGGCACGTACACTCTCAGCCACTGCTGACCATACTTAATCAACACGTGACTTTATGCCCCATGTGTTACTCTCTCATTTAAATATTAGTTTTTATCTCTATTTGTTGCACATTTACATTTACATTAAAGTCAGTTCTCTGGATTGGCAATCTCTATCAGAACGTTTCTGTTCCCGGACACCCGCGTCTACCGTGCTCTACAGGACTGGCCACAGTGTTATGAACTATTCGTTTGCGGTCGTATTGTGCGTGAGTGAATCCGTGAAGGACATCTTCCGTCTTCACGCCTGCCTACAAGACAGCAGCCTATTTCCACACTTCCTGATCACAACCTGGCCCTCAAAAACAGCCGACTACGGTTAACCCTCATGAAAACAAAGGTAACTGTTTATTTTCTGCACTTTATTTGAATATGCACTGTTCATAAACTCATTATGTGTAACCTGGTGAACTCTTGTTAAAATCAGTGTGTTCGGCGTCTTTACTGCCTAGTGTGAAGTGGTCCTTCTTAATCGAGCCTGTAAAATCATATTTTACGGTTCTCATAACCAAATTTCATTCTTTTCAATAAGTATATTGGATTTAGAGTTAAAAGCTATTTTAAGTTAAATTAATATTTTCTTGATTATAGTTATATCGGTATTATAGCTTATAACTGGGTAAATTACGGAATTATTACTTTCTAAGTGTGTGGAGAAGTCTTTAAATTCCTCTAGCCAAAAACATTTGCAAACTAAAAATTATTTGAGATGTAAAATATTGATCGACATGGCTCAAACTAAAGTATTGTCAAAAATGATTCGACGTGGTTCTACACAGATCAATTTGATATTATTCTTGTTAAGAAATTGTGCTCTTTAGAAACTTTACTTCCCTCAGGTTCAATCAACTACTTACTACATTATACTGTCGTAAATGTTAGCTTGATTACAGAATTCAATGCATGCTTTTATATACTTAAAAGAAAGTGTTTTTCAAGAACACTATATTAATACTTATATTTAAGCTGTGTTGAAGTACAAAAATAAAAGTCAGCTGTAAAGTAAATAAAACATGTTTAGTGTAGCCTTAGCCAAGAACGCCACGGGCATCAGCATAATGAAGGATTTAGATCAATCTAAAATCTGCTATGAAAAAAGTATATAAAAATAGAGTTGGGTAAAAACAAAAAAATAGCGAGAAGTTCTCTGTAAATATTTAACGGCTTAATATTTATTACTTTTATAACGAAGACCGAACAATGAAATTATTAATAAGTATGTATGACTTACAGTAAAATTCCCTGTGTACGTAAAGAGTAAATTAATTCTAATTATTAAAATTTTCACACTGGCAAACAGCAAGCAAGGCCGGTGTTCTTGCTATTCTCGTATTTTACTACACAAATTTTCAATATCTTATAATTTTAATAATATTTTATTTCAAAACAAAGTATTTTAAATTTGTATACAAATGCAGAAATCTCAAACAGTAGTTTGCATATAGTGACCTACAACATTATATAAATTAAATCAATTAGGTTGTTTTATTATAGAAAGTATAAATAACTCCTCTCAAATAAAACATTATATTATAAATATATTCGTATGAATACTGCTATCATATTAAAGTTTATAAAATTCAATTGCAAGTAATTGTTTACAATATGATGGACTAGATACCGATCTAGAGTATTCCTGATATTACAATATATATATATATATATATATATATATAGTCGGGAAGTAAATAATAATGCATACTGCTGATATAATGTTTTTTAATAAATTGGCGATTATTCAAATAAAATTATATAATCACAATAGAGTGAAGGGGATAATCTAGCACGTATCTACCTTTTCCTAAAGCTCTGGTTATGATTATAATTATAATGCATTTTAAGTACTTTTAAGAGGCCTATAGAATGTGAACTCAACATATGAAGCTTTTTTAATCCACCTAACGTATACATACTTCAGGCTGAGGCTAAAATTTTTCTGGTTGTGCAACAAATTTACCGCTGATAAACAGAAATGCCAGAAAATCTCAGAAATGTTACGTAATGTAGTGCAAAGTTCAAATCAGTTGTGTAGAAAGGTTAAAGGTTTTTGGATAGCCTGACATTTAATTAAAGTGAAGATATCTTGTTGAAAATCAACAAAGAGATACGACAACAGAAAATACCAATGGAGCATAAAATCTCACTTTATTTTTTACCTTTGTATCTCGATTATTTGCAATTTATTTAACAAACTACCTTATTAAATAATTTTGTTTAACTCAAGTATACAAAGCGACCGTCACGAGAATCAAATTACATATAATCATGAGTAATGAATCCTCGATATTCATGATTACCTTAAATCACTGAAACCTACATAGCAACCAAGTTACGTGACAGGAATTTTATATTAGTGGGTTAACTTTCCTGACACCTAGTGAGTATTTACTCAAAATAAATACAAATGATTTAAATTTTATAATAGATTTAGCAACATAAATGTCGAACTATATTACGTTACAGGCTTTTAAGATTTTCTTATGGTAAAAATTCCACATTGTTTAATGCATATGCATAAGATCGTTGAACATTTAGTTCAGACATTTTTTAAAATAAAACTACGGGTAAGTATGGTTATATAAACTAGTATAGTCATAAAGCGCTAATATTTTATTGATTAGAGAGAGGAATAAATTTGAGGATCCAAACATATCAAAATTTAAAAAAAATGCCTCAGCTGAGCTAAAACCAACAAATTGTTTAAATATGCACTATATGTTAACCATAATAGCATTGATAATAAATTGTTAGCCAAATCTTCTAAATCTTTCTGCACAATGAGGGAGATTCCTTCACATCACATTCTTCATTCCATATGAGTGTAACTAGAGCCAGAAAGTACAATTTATAGAAAGTTATTGTCTCAAAGTCAAATCAACGATCTTCATTGATCAACTCAGATTTTAATTTTTGAGAACAAGTTTATATCCTCCAATATTCAAGAACACAAATTTGATCTTAAGTTTCCACTTTAATGAGTTTTAATATTCACTGTTACTGAAATTTAATAAAGAAACTGTTTCAAGATGTAAATTCACTTTGTTTGAAAGAAACTTATTGAAGTTCTTGTATTCAAAATTAAGCAAAATCATTCATCGTTAAGTTTGTAACACCCAAGTACACTTAAGTTTTAGTAAATTTTTCTTCCGGTTTTATTTGAATAAATTAATAAACTACACATGAACAGTGATACACGCTACTGTGATAATATAGTAGTAACTAACATAAATTTTAACAGATCTTTCAATGTAAATCTTTTTCGTTCCATTAACCCGTTAAAATAATAATTTACCGAAACCCCACAAACTTATACAATAACCTTCCAATTGATTTATTTCTCAAGTTCTTTAAAATATAAATACACTATATACATATACTATATATACACTACTATATATACAGTAGATAGTAAAATTTTACTTTAAGAACTTCATAAATAAATCAATTGGAAAGTTAGTTATATGAGCTCGAGGGCTTTTAGTAATATACATACATAATGTATATGTTGGGTGTATATATATATATAGCCCATACCATGAACTTGCGGTACCAATAGTTAAGATCATGGGGACATGTATTTCGACACAAAATTAGAGGGCTTACTTGGTCTTTAGTATTAAACTTATCTGGGTTTTCTAAGATCAGGAGGTGTTTAGGAGTGGTATTGGTTTAAGGAAAGTCTTCTCGCCAGGAATCCATCAGGAATAACCTATTCCGAAAAAGGATGGGACCACGGGAGACAAACCCATGACCAGGTAACATTTATGTTTCCTCTTCATGAGTTTTGTACACATCTATATCTGTCTCTTACATAGCATAATATAATTAATAATTTAATTATATTCTACCATATCCACTAGGGCAAAATTGCTCCTAATGTACTAGTACTACTATTCCTAATTAGATTGCTGATTTTCTTGAAGCATTGTATTATTACATGGTAATATCCAGGGCATTTAAGTATAAAGTGATCCAATGTTTCTCTTTGTCCCAAGGTGCATTTTAAACATAAAGGTGTGATATACTGTTTTATCATATGGAAGTTTGAGTTAACATTTGCATGTCCCAAACGAATTCCAGTTATAAATTGATAAACCAAGGTCGATTGTTGAACTCTTGCTATATGTCCTTGTACCATTTCCTTTGTGCGAATCTTGTATTTCTTGCTTGAACCTCTGAGTGTAGAATTTCTTTTAGTAACCTTTGAAATCTTCTATACCTTCATCTCCCTTGACTCCATCTGTTATTGCTTCCATCGCAAGCATATCTGCCGTTTCATTTCCATAAATGTCCATATGACCTGGAACCCATTGACATGTTACATATCTGTTTCTATCTAAAATCACTTTTATTATTGTCAATACTAGGCCATGTGCTTTATTTCCTTTGTTGGCTCGTTCAATTGCAATAATCGCCACTTGGGAGTCAGAGCAAATAACATATTTTTCAAACTGTAGGGTATTTATATATAGTACTATAAATTGCATATAGCTCAGCTGTATAGTTGGACGTATGTTTTTTCAAAGAGTATTTTTGCCTAACATTCAAATGTGGTATATAGAAGGCTGCCCCTTTGCCTCTGTTATCTCTTGACCCGTCAGTGTAGAAAAATATGTGATTCTTGTTAGTTATGTCAAGAAAACTAGTAAATGATTGTTTCAGTAACAAATTGTGGTATGTGCTTTTTAAATTTCCTGACAATTCTATGTATTAACACAATTGGCAGTTCCTGGAGTCATGAATAAAGGTATATTAAATTCCAAGTAAATGCTTGTAGGTGTCTTTCCTTGTAGAAAATTGTGGTCAATTTCTTCCACGATGTTAAGAGCCTCGATAAATACTGGATTTTTCTTTTTCTGCCAGTATGGCATAATGTTGCAATTAAAATTTGTTTACATGGTTTTCTCATAGGCTGGATGTTTAATGTCCGTTAAGAAACTGTGGACTAGTCGTTATGTTATAATATTACGTGGGAGTGCGAGAGTTAATGTCGTAGTTTCAATTTTAAGTGCTAATATTGGTGAAGTTTTGTGAGCCCCAGTACTAATTCTCAGAGCTTGATTTTGTATAGTATCCAATTGTTTCAACACATTCTGTGGAAAGTTTCCAATTAAATGACAGCAGTAATCCAATTTTGCCCGTATCAATCCTCTATAGACTTGTAATACTATTTTTGGGTGTACACATATTCCCCAACAAGATATGATTTTCAATATTTTAAGATCTCTTTGACATTGTAATATTAGATTATTTACATGAGGTTTGAAGGATAGCTTATTATCTATTAACAATACCCAACAGTGTAGATTCTGAACTATCGGGATATCTTGTCCATTCAGCCTATATTGTCTGTTATTCTCATATATGGTCTTTTCCCTAGAAAATATAATTATTTTAGTCTTAGCCGCATTTAATTCCAGACCTAATTTTTTAAACTCTTGTTTTGTCATATTGAGGGCATTTTGCATTATGTTATGTACATTATCATATTTCTTGTCTGCAGTGTACAAAATTACATCCTATGCGTATTGTAATGTATATACTTTATTTGTTAAACTTTTATTTATATCACTTAAACATATTAAAAACAATGTTAGACTTAGAACACTTCCTTGAGATAATCCCCTATTAGAATTTCTTGAAATTGAATATTATGAATATTCAATTGTTAAAGACCTTTCAGATAACCACCTATGACAGTGCAGAATAAACTTAGCCGGAATGCCGATAATATACAATTTATTGTGTAAAGTAGGTAGGTGCACACTGTCATACGCACTGGCTATGTCAACGGATGCTATTACTATGATTTCATTTTAAGATAGCCCATTATATATTTATGATACTAAGCTTGTTAGGCAATCTGTACACTCGATTCCGTCGAAATCCATATTGTGTAGCTTGTATCAAAGTAAATTTGTCAGTAACTAATCCAATCTATTTTTTACCATGGTGTTCATTAACTTGATTAAGCATGGTATCAATAAAATTGGCCCAGAAGATGTTTAGTTTTGTTGATTTTTTTCTGGTTTTAGTATGCCTATCACTCTAAAGTGTTTCCAGATAGGCAAGATATTTACCTTTCCATTCCAAATATCATTATATATTTGTAATAACATTTCATTACCATTTTCTGGCAACTGTCTTATCATATGATAACTGAGGTTGTCCATTCCAGGGGTAGTGTCCTTCTTTTTACTAAGTATAGCTATTTGTAGTTCATTTATTGAAAAAATCCTTTTTAATCATATGTTTTGGTATCCATTATTATTGATAGATTAAATTCAGAGCTATGGGGAATATAATCTGGGACTATATTTAAAAAAAATCTTTCTCCAAGTTCTTCATATATTGTAACTCATTGCACTTAACTGAATTTTGATTACATTTTATTTTGGTTATGATTTTCCAGGGATTTCGACTAGATTTAGTGGACGCCATATTTTGACATACTTCTTCCCACCATTTTTTTGCTAGCCATATCCCTAGCATTCAGCTGTGCAATTTGAAATTTTTTATAATTTACAGGTGTCATGTCTAGTCTGAAATTGTTTAGTGCCAATCTTTGTGCAATAGCACGGGAACATTCTTGCGTCCACCATGTTTTAGGTTTAAACCCTAATTTATTATTATGCCTAACTGGCTTGATATTTGGTATATTTTCATCTACTGCTTGATTAATAATTTTATACAATTTGTCTATATAATCTTGCTTTGGAGTAATTATAGAGTTAGTTTTTAATTTTTGTATACTGTTCTCAACAGAGTCTGAAGAGCCTGACCAGTTAGCTTTCTGACTGTTCCTTTTGTTCTGTAATCTGGTTTGTTGATTACGTAGATTTGAGGTTGTACTAGGTATATTACTTAAATTTATTTTAAAATTGCATGTAAATGGGGTAATGATCAATTCCCATGGGATCACTCCTTACGATCCATGTCAATAGCTGAGAGTATATAGTATAAACAAGGTTTAATGAATGTTAAGTCTAAGTTTTATTGCCTAATATATGAATTTGGTTCAGTAGTATGGTTGTGATCATCAACCAGAATGAAATTGGAGTTGATATATTCCTTAAATATTGCATTAACTTTAATATCCACCTTATTACAATTCCAAAAAGGGGTGGTGACCATTAAGGTCCCCCCCAATTACTGTCTGGCCATCATCATTCAAGAATAATTCATTGTACCAAAAGGATTGCTCTATATTTCTGTTAGTGCAACATACATTATATACATTTATAGGATGGTTAGTATTCTCAACTATTATAGCTAACAACTGTAACACATCGTTGTTATACTCTCTTATAACATTATATCTTATACTTTTGTGTATAATAAAAGCAACTCCACCATTAAAATCACCTCTATCTACCCTGTCTAACCTATAATTAACATCGGTTAACTTATCATCTGTCTTTAACCAAGTTTCTTGTATTAGTGCTATATCGATCCTATTTCGAGGTAATACATTTAACACCTCTTGCCACTAAAGTACACATTCATTACAACCAATTTAAAGAAAAAAGATTAACATTTACATAGCAAGATATGAAGAGAAATGTTTTGTATGTACGGCTTAAATGTTGCATAAAACATCGTTTTATACAAGAATGAGTTATGTAATGTGCCATTTTCTGCAAACTTTTGTTTTTGTTTGATTATTTGTCAGTCTATATTCCTGCAAGATATATCGAGAATGAGAATGATTTAAAAGTTTTCAAAAAACCTCATTGTATCATCATAAAAATGTAAAAAAATTAATAAAAATATCTTTTCTAACTATACCTATTATTAAATATGTATTCAACATGGTCCTGAGATAGGGAATTGCCATTGGTATAAGAAGTCTAAAATTGTTCAAAAATCTGCCAACATCTTTAGACCAATATTGTTGTATTGTCTGCTCTATCCATAGATCCATAATTGTACACAGAAAGATATATGTATATATTATATATATATATATATATATATATATATATATATATATATATATATATATATAATTTCAATAAACATTGAATCGCAAAAAGTACTTGCTCCGCCGGGACTCGAACCCGGATCTCTCACTTTCCGGGTGAATGTGCTACCATTACACCACAGAGCCCTCACATTTTACGATTCATTATTTTGTATTTGACTGTTTCTTTCACATATGTGTTTAAATAAAAAACTAACATATTGAAATTAAATAAGGCTATTGCCATTTATACAAATATAATGTAAATAAAGTCATTTGACAGGTATTTGGTCTTCCGATCATATGTTAGTTTGGTTATTTAAACACATATGTGAAAGAAACAGTCAAATACAAAATAATTGAATCGTAAAATGTGAGGGCTCTGTGGTGTAATGGTAGCACATTCACCCGGAAAGTGAGAGATCCGGGTTCGAGTCCCGGCGGAGCAAGTACTTTTTGTGATTCAATGTTTATTGAAATTAAATAAGGCTATTGCCATTTATACAAATTTAATGTAAATAAAGTCATTTGACAGGTATTTGGTCTTCCGATCATATGTTAGTTTGGTTATTTAAACACATATGTGAAAGAAACAGTCAAATACAAAATAATTGAATCGTAAAATGTGAGGGCTCTGTGGTGTAATGGTAGCACATTCACCCGGAAAGTGAGAGATCCGGGTTCGAGTCCCGGCGGAGCAAGTACTTTTTGCGATTCAATGTTTATTGAAATTAAATAAGGCTATTGCCACTTATACAAATTTAATATATATATATATATATATATATATATATATGTTATATGTTATTTTCCTCGCAATAAAATTCTTAACAAGTTAAGGAAAAATTTCGAACATAATATAGTATTAAGTGCTTTAATCAAAGTCAATCATAACACATGATTCAAAATCGATCAACAAATAATCACACAAATGACACTCTTTGACTTTCAAATGGCATTTTATTGTGGAAACACATACTAGAATTGGCAAATTGTGAATCTTAGATTTTTTAGAAAATATCCTGCAGTTGCTGGGTTCTTATCTGTCTGAAAGAAGGCATTGTGCACTGTTAAGTAACTTACCATCCGACGGGTTGAGAATTTAGTGTAGTGTTCCTTACTTGGCCTCCGTTATCTGTGTTGTACGTTAATGACATAAGCTTGGTCCTGGTACAGTGCAAATCCTTCGTGTAGTTCTTATTTGCAGGATAATATCCCTAGTGAGTCATACTAGGTTCGTGGCGTCACTGAAGTAACACTGATGGACAGGGTCGGCATAGATCTCTTCCCTGCAGTTATATTATACTGGCATAATTGTAATATAATATTTTATACGAGGACATTATTATTATTGTTTTGTATGTGAAAACGGTTTTAAGCATACTTTTACACACTTCCCTATCTTTATAAAATTTTATAGGTTTTTGTTTATTTCCCAAAACTGTTGCATTTGCACTTGTAATATCAAAAATGACTTCGTTAGAATATTTAGTGTTCTGATTATTTAAACGAAGACTGTTTTATGTTAGTCTCTGCTTGAGGTTATATCTATTAAAGGGACATAATATTTAAAATTTACCTTTAATAAAGAAAAAGGTAATTCATTTCATTAATGTCATTAATTCCATTCATTTAAATTTATTCTTTGTTTATTTTACAGAAATTATGGGCTCTTGTAATTGCCCACGAAAAAATCAGTTTGAAGTATAATTTTGCACCTCACGATTATATTTGAGTGAATGGGAGGAAGTAACACTATCAGAATAGATGGGAGTTCAGTTGAGAAAAATAACGGAAGAGAGACAACATTACATAGAATATGTGCTTGAATCCTCCGTATATTTTGCCAATGTTTGCCCAGCAGTGTCTCAGATCTCCGCGACCGTTTGCTCAATCTTAATCTTCAAGCGTCTTAATCTTGAGTACCCCAGGAGTTATTTAATTTTCCATCTTGTTCGGCTTTTTTCTAGCTCCTTCATTATCATGTTTATCTTGGTTTACTCAAAGCAGTGCATTATAAAACTTTCTTTAATTTATAGCGGTCAATTTTACTCTTTTGTTAGGTATGTATTCTACTGCAATATTTATGTTTCTGTTAATAGTAATTGTGGGTTTTACTTATAATTAATATCCTTAAAAGAATGCTGTAGTCTAAATTCTAGTATAAGTTGTGGTGAATTCTATCAGAAATTCATACAGCTAACTGATTAATTAAAAATATATAATATGCCAATTTTAAATTCTGACGTTATTATATTCCATAAGGTCAGTATAAACCAATCAAATAGACCCACTTTTTATGATTAGATGAAGTTTAAAAGAAATAAATGAAATACGAACTAAATTGTAACTATTCAGTTCTTTAACGTTGTTTTAATTTTATAAGCCACAATGTGTACCTTAATTTACGCAGGAATATGTCAACAATTTTTAAAGGATATAAGGAAAAAAAACTGTAATAAAATTAAACTGTATTAAAGAAGGATATTGCAATAATAGTATATGGCGTTTAATTTAGTTTACATTATTGTTTGTGGAATCATTATTGAATAATTTTGAACTTTAGGTTTAATAAAAAAATACCTGTAAAACCAAATTATTTCGTGGGAAGTGGATTGGTGTGTTATGATTGACTTAGATATGGCAGAAATTAAGTAAAAGCTCGAAATTCATGATTTACTAGTAATTTTAATAGAAGAATCGCGAAAGCTTTTAACTCCAAATAAATGCTTCAAAGCTGTGTATGGGCTTGCGTAATACTGCGATAAGTTCAAAATATTTCAGTAAATTGCAGTTTTAATGTTCAAAGGCTATTGAAATAATGGTAATGCCTAGGATTAGGATCCATAAAGTAAATTATTTCGAAAGTCAGATTGGTTTACTAAGAGGATCCTAAAAATGGTGTTGACCATGATAAAAATAAATGATTTTGTGTTCCAAAGACATATAAACATTAGGATTGCTATCATAGATTGGCTGAAGATGAATTAGAATTTAGAAGTTTCTAATTCCTTGGTACTCACTATGATAAAGATTGTAGAGGATAAGTGCAATTGATGACTTGTAATTCTAAAAGAAAAGTTAGTAATACAGGCTGTATTGTTTTAGTTTAGGTACTGAATAGGAAGGTAAAAATTTGAAAGCTCAGTGGCTAGCCACTTGTCTTAAACATGATACGGTTTCTCAAATTTTTAAGTAATATGAAACATCATAGTTAATTCAGCAGGAGTTATGGCTTATATTCAACAAAATTTACAGGGGTAGTGAATTACAAAAGATATATCAGAACGGAGGTACAAATATTTATTTGTAAATGACTCTTTGTTGCAATTTAATTAAGCTACTCCCATATTTCCAAATTTAATGAATATTGGTAATATGTGGTAATGCGTTATTTTACATAAATTTGGACTTTCTATGACGTGTTATTTTTATAAATAACAGGTGTTTGTCACAAAAATAACAAAGTAAGTATTAAATTCAAAAATAGTTTTTAAATAAATATACTCTTTTTATTTTTATTAATATTAAAATCTAACTAAATAATACATTTTCTCATAATACTGTCGTATGTAAGACCAATAAATTCCGTTCTTAAGTGTAATAAAAATAGTATTAAGTGTTACTACATTGTGTTTAAGTATAAATTCAAAGACATTGGGTAGAGTTTAAGTTTATGAATGACCCTCAGAACAACTTTGTATGTTTGTAAGTACTATGCATTACTCTTGTAAACAACTTTTCGGGTATGTCTAACTTTATTGTCACAGGCTGATTTATCCATGCTTGCACTAAGTGCACTTCCGAAGTTCTGTCAGGAGTTTACCACTCCAAATAATGGATCGTGAAGTAAATCACTTTTGTTGAAATGTTGCGTGGGGTAACTAACAAGTATGCTTCTGAAGCCAGTTACTGTTAGGTTACCTTTAATAGTAAAATGTTAATTTAATTTAAGAACCGTTTTTTCCGTTATAACAAAGCAGTTATTTTGGTTTTTAAATTTATTTTTTACTTTAAACATACTATGTGGCTACATGTACAAATCTATTGCAGCGATTAATTTTACTTTCTGTACTTTTGCCTGTATATACAAATGTAGTATTGAAATAGTATGTAAAAAATTTAACTGAATTGCAATTTTTTTTACCTTAATCGTTATTTCATAACTGGACATTTTCACCGGAAATCCCCTCATAAGACTGGATAGGTAGCCGCATCTGGTCATTTCCGCCCATATCTTATCAATAACTAACTGGATAGCTTCAGATATTTCCATAGGGGAAGCTACACGGATGCAGATAAATTGCCATATTTAGAAAAAAAAAACTCTATAACTGTTGTATACGTTTTTTGGAAATTTATTCTAAGAGCGTTTCCTATGCAAATATTTTTGATATTACATACAAATATTACATACTGCTATTCTGACTACTATAACATATGGTTCTATTTAACAAAGTTAACACAAAAGAAATCTTTTATCCGTACATGTTTCTCTATTAGAGTTTTATAACTAATATACAGTTTTTAATAACATAAATACGGTTTTGATGATGATACATTTATATTAGTATATTTTTTATCGCATCCGGATCAAAATCTCGGTCAGTTTATCAATATTGTGGGTTGAATCGTACACAAAATAGCTGGTACTCGGAAGGTAGATGTTAGTCATGATGTAGACTTTGTATACATTGCATTATTTATGAAAGCTACAAGTTTTTAACACAAAAGAACATTTTATTTCTTCCAAAATATAATATAATATCAAAAGTGCTTACGCTGGTTAAGACATCATTACGTAATGTAAAGAGAATATATATATATATATGTTATATATATATGTATATATATATATATATATATATATGTATATAATATGTATATAATATATATATATATATATATATATATATATGTATATAATATATATATATATATATATATAATGAAAAAACATAAAAACGCAGTTAAAATAACATTTGAAGTTAATTATGAACATCTAAAATATAATAAAATTATAAAATATGATATAGAAAATTTTGTTTTACAATTAATAATTTTTTAGCAGATTTCTCCTTTACTAATGGTATAACAATTGAACTGTATATAAAATAGAAAAAAAGTTATCATAAACAGTTAGAATAAAATTTAAAACTAATTGTAAAGACTTAAAGTTATAAAAGTACTATATAGAAAAGTATGGTCAATAATCAGGTTCCCTATCTTTTTTAAGAAAAATAAAATCTTCCGTTTTGTACACCTCTATGAATTCTAACTGATCTTGTCTCAAATTCATGTATGTCACGGCCAAGGTACATTAAACATACAAAGTAAACCATAGTCAAAAAAGTACAGGCATGCCTCTTTTAATAATTGCCAAATTTTTTTTTATACTTACTACTCTTATTATTGTTTAGTTTAAGCTACTAACACACAACTTTACTCGCCAATAATAATTCAAAACACAAGAGAGATATCTTTGTCCCATAATTATACAAAGCAAACAGTCATTATCAAAAAATATTCCAATACATAATGAAAATAAACTTTAAAGTTATATTATAAATAAAACCAACAGTAATATGTTTGAAATTAGATGATATCTAGCAAACTGTCAGAGGTGAATTACCTAAAAACCAATACAAGATGGAAGCTGTCAAAATTTGTATTTGTTTCATTGATTGTACTCGTATAGTTTATTAATACAATTATTTAACTCTGAAATGTTTTAATATACTTAAATTTAAATAACAAGTTTCGTTTTAAAGAATACCGTTTAAATTACATGCCAAGGGTACAAAAAAAACCCGTCAACTCAACTTACAATTGAATCCACTGATTGGCTTTTAATATAATTTAGCATAATTTAAGTACGTTATAGTGTGAAGTCCAATTAAAGAAAAATGTATGATATAGAATGGTGTATAATTCATAATAGCGATAGTCTGTACTTTCTGCTGGCTTCTTAAATTTAAAGTTTATTTTACTATGGTTTCCATGGTAAGAGGTTTAATATTTATAATTTATTTAATATGTAACCTATTCAAGTTATTTTATATTCAAGTTATAGGGGAACAATAACTTTCAGTTTAATCTTAAGTATATTAATATTTTTACGAGAATGTGGGTGACAATTTTAAAATAAACGTGCCAACCTCGATATTTCTGACAGGAAAAAATTATAAGTGAATAGCATTGTTGGAGAGAGAGCGCTCAGTGGGTGTGGTCGGTTTCTTTTATCCGGCCGTTATCAGCCCTCCATAAATGAGTGGTTGGTGTGATATGTGACTCTTATCTGCTTATAATAAGTTCTTAAAGGTTAATATTATGCAGGTGCCAATATTTCTACAAAGTGGTCTAACGATGCAGCAAGTCAGTGAATGTTAAGGATTAATATAAACTTGTAAGGTGACATAATTAGTGATAATTCATGTTATTATTACACATGGAATTGTGTCAAAAATATTTACTGTGGTCAATGTTAAATACACTCTTGTGTCAATATTAAGGTTACATAGGTAACAGGTGATTGTGACAGTATATTAATGACTTTTTAAACAAGTAGTTTATTTAAATTCAGCATACTTTTCTAGTTGTATATATTATGTTTAGACTTTTTTATATGATAAATAAACATATAGTGAATCATATTCACTAAATGTCTTATGTCAGTAAACCCATAACAATATATAATTTTGTTCATGGATTTAAAATGAAAGGAGATAACGTACCCATACAAATACCTTGGAACGTACGTTGTGTAGTAAAATACTGCAACTTCATCAGCGCACCTCAATACCAGCATGAATTTTCATCGTAGTTCCTAATTTTACTTACGTTATATAATATTTTTTCTATAACTATTATTTAGATTTCCTTGTATATTAATGGTCCGGTAATTATTTCACATGGTATAACTTCATATACCTTGTTTATTATTATATATCGTAGATCATTGTCCTTTATTAAGAAACTAGTTTTCTAACGTTTGTCTATTACACTGTCCCTAGCAAAATCTATAAGTCGTAAACTAGAAACCCAAAATAAAATGCGAAAACAAATTTTTTCTCGCGTCTTTTAAAAACTTGTGTAAAATTCATATTACTTCAGGAAGAATACGTATTTTAGAAGTATGAGTCTTAATGTTTACAGTTTGAAGTAGTTGATTTCGGAAGAAATTTGCCATTGAACATTGAGACAAATCATATTTGACAATATTTAGAATAAAAGACAGGACCCAGATAATCTCGCGCAGATTGACGACACAAAGAGAGCATTACCTATATTTAGTAGGTTAGTACAATATCCTTTACTCTAAATTTACTTTTGTTTAAAATTGTTTACGTTTTTGATGTCATAATTCCTGACATTTACTGCACTATTACAAGGTATATGAGCTATCCGAGTGAATTTTAACGGATACGTCTTTTGTTATATGTTTTTAAAAAAGTAATATATATTTTTTATTATATTCAAGGTTTTTGTCCACATATCTAAGTTACTTATATAAATGTAAGAGTGATATAATTGTTAACGGCAAAGAGGCATTTGGATTGCATTTACGAACGTTTACTATCGCTAACCATTGTCTATTGAGCTAAAGTCTATACAAAGCTAACCTGCCCGGTTATTGCTGGCAGTTCGGTCACCTTTAACCGATGATCCCAATTTATATGTTTAAAAGGGCTTCCTAGTTCTCACTTCGCCTAATAAATAAGAATTCCTTACCCTTTTCATTCATAAGAATTGTGTTAAGATGGTGGCCGTTTAAAGGTTGAAAAGGTTAGTTCTCACCTCCCCTACTAGACCTCCAATTTATAAATATTGATGTTAACAGTAGAGATTTACCAAAGGTCTGCAGTGAAAGCTTAATATTTATATAGTATAAAAGACTAAAGTTTGTTTTTTTATTTATAACTATAGCATGGGACAGTTGGAATCTGGTGTATTACAGTACATCACGTGACTTTATATACTCTAAATGACGTCACGTTCAACTCGCAGCTACAATAAGGTTATAACTCCAAGCTCAATCAGGACTCAGGCCACGTACCTTATCCTCAGTTATTGTCGCTTCACGCCACTATTTTATTACTTTCCCTTATCTACTCCTACAATATATACGCGTATCTCAACTCTCACGAATATTTTATAGTAAATTCCAAAGTAATTGTGCCACTGCGAGTGGTAAATTGCACTAAATACAATTATTCTTGTCTTCTTCTTTCTAAATTCAAAACTTTTAAACTGACATTAACTAAATTTTATCTCTTTCACAAATTCAATATATTTCTCCTACAAAATAGCACGACTAATTCACTTAGATTCATCAAGGCATATGAAAAAGTTTCAAGGCGTAGCATTCATTCACTTGAAATTCGTATCGTATGATTCATATTCACAGCAAGAGACATTTACAAAACGTGGTCTACGATAATGTATTACTACATCCTATACTAAAAACTATTCATGAATGACTAAAACTTTCTTTTTATTCATCCCAAATGAAGCAGTAAGGACAAAAGAAATAGAAGAATATGTAATACGTGCTGGTTTGATAGAATTAATTGGTGAGTAATTGGGAAATTGATGGGTAAAGCTCGAAATATTTAAGAAAATAGACACCAAATACAAAATACTGTTCAGATGGTCAAAGATAAATGAAGAGAATTAACTGAAAGTTAAAGTGAAAAAACTACTAGATTTAGAGGAAATAAAAACAACCTGCCAAAATACTAACATAAAATTAAATAGAGAGAACTTCCTCGTAGAACGTTATAAAATAAGTAGAGTACAGAGCTAGAAGCATGCTGTTTAACAGACACACGATATGAGAATAATATTATTTTGTACCCTGTAACTACCTTTATACTGTACAGAATTAAATTTATGAAGGTAATTCCATACTTACCCTGAAATATTAAAGAGAAACTAAAGACTATCCATTGAGCAACAAAGAATATTTAAAAATTAAAACTTTGCAGCATATGATCTCATACACTAAGAATTTAAGATTCGATCCCTAAGAAAGATTTTAGTGCTGGTCAGGAAAACATACTCCAAACATATCTGAAGAGAGTGATACTCATGCATGTGCAGGGTTAGATGTAATATTTATTTCTTGGATATGAGTTCATTCACAGAGTAAAATGTAGATAGTTATGTTTGAAAACTGTTTAATTATACAATACCACCGTAGTAAAATTAATGGTAATAGTGCAAAACATATACACACAAACAAATTGTAAAATCACTATATCGTATTTCTTTGCCTGAAATAAAAAGGTTTTACATGGATTTAGATGGGCAGATTGCGAAGCGGTCTAGGGAGCATGAATTAGCGATATAGAGTGGTAAAATTCGAATCCATTCTGTGAACGTTACACACTTCTTATCAGTACTTTGAGCCTTGTACTCTACCACTCTCCTTATCTGTGTGATTGATCTTCACGCAAGCCAATGCGGTAAGAATAAAGCTAAAAAAACAGTAATGAAACAATACCAAAATAAACACGTTAAAACGCAATGTCACTCAAAAACTTTACGTCAGCTATTCCTTACTTTTGCATATTAAAGTATATAATATGTAAAAATAATAAATTATAATAAATCTCAATTCGACTTAAAAAAATGACATTTCGTGAACAGATACATTCACCGGGGAAGGCGGGGAATTGAGTAAACCCGTTTTTACGTATCAGTAAACTTTGACAAGAGGGGGGAAAGGATAGGACTGTCCTCACCAAGCTCAATATCTACCACTTTTACACTCAAATGTGAACTCTGGCTACAACCAACATGTGAATCTCGTATTGATTTGAGTAATCTATTTGCAAGCTTCTCACAGAAAAGAGAATACATTTATTTCTTAATATATTCCCTCTCTGCCCTTGCCTGATGAATTATTGTTGCTTTACCTTTAAGGTTTTAAGAGGAATATGCGGCAAAATTCTGTTTGATGGTGCAAGTTGTGTGATAGAACGTTTTATAAGGGATTTACTGATGAGATAAATTTTTTTCTGATTGTATATTATATACTTAAAATATTCCAATATAACGTAATATAATGTTATACATTATTGCCTTATTCTTTTAATTAAAATTGTCCAAAGTATATTGAGTCAAATCATTGTATACCTATTTTATCTAATATTTCTAAAGTTCAGTTCATTTGTAGGTTATGTTTGTTCAATTTATAATTCAAGTTATGAATATTTTGCAGATTGTTTACAAGGTTCTCCTTTTAGGTAATGTATTGTTCCCTTGTAGGAAGTAAAAATTAAATAAAAATATTTTATTCCCATGGAATTGTTTCCTCACTGTTTTTTGATTATCCCAAGAGATTTTTTAAAATTTTTAATTATTTTTCATCACTTATTATACAATTTCCAACAATAACCCAATTAAAGTACGGGTTCTATTCCTCTGTTTTTCGTAATAAACACATAAAAATCTATTAGGAAAAAGGTACTTTAACATCTTGTAACAGTGCGGTAATTTGTGAAATGAAATTTAGTTTTATCGCCTCTAATTGCAAATTTTATATTTTCTTCCAATAATTAAAAATTTTTAATTCTTTAACTATAAACTTTCTATCACTGCTTAACGTGTAAGATAAATTCATGTAAGGAGAAAATTGACTTCTGTCTGTAATAATTATTGTTATAATAAAATTTATTATTTAATTGTAATACCTGTTTTTGAGCTTGTTATTATTTAATCGTTCTTTAAAGGTTTTATTGCATATCTGTTTGAAACGAAATGTTTTTTTAAGCTTGTTAAAACGTAACGGGTCTATTTCGTTTTGTTATGGAAATTAGCTTCTGTTCATGATGGAATATGCATTAAAATTCATTTAATACAACGTAATTATAAATAACCAATTAAGAAATATAAGATGTCAAATGTGATATCTGTAGAGAAATAATCAAAATTACAGAATGGTTAATGAGACTCCCTTACAACCTGAATAAACCATATTTTGTGAATGAATTTTAGAGAAAATTTTAAAACAAAATGATGCACAATCTGTAAAGTTGAAAGATAGTGAACAAGCATTTGTATTTTCCAAAATTATTTTTATCACCTTTTTTGCCAAAACTTAAATTATTACGCTGAATGGAATGAAACATATATTTAGAATGGTGTAAATCGATTTGGAAACCAATAATGAATAACCTTACATTTAGATTACCTATCATTCTAATAATTAATGAATCTCTTCTATTCAATTTATGATATTTTATAATCAATAAATAATTTATACAGAATTTTTAAAAAAGTTTTCTAATTGATGTTAAATCTGTTATAAATGTACTTAAATTTCTAATTTTAAATATTTGTTAGTTAAGTAGGGTTTTTTGGATTTTGTTAAAGATTTTGACAAAGAATATTGCAATATATTCATTCAATTTCTAAGGCAAATGTTTACAAAATAATTTCATAGTTAAAAATTATAAAACTATACAAAGTTGTAATCCTATTAACTTTTATATTCACTAAGCAACTTCATTAAAATTCGGGGAATATTGTGCACTACGTAAAGCAAACTTGTATACCTATAATAAACAAAGATAGTACCTGTAAACAATGATCTAATTCAAGGCATTAAAAAGTGATAAAATTTTTGATGGAACTAAGTGCCTACAAGGTATATAAAAATCCAAAAAAATTATAAATAAGTTCCGAATTAGTTGTTTAATACAGTTAAAAACTTATTTTCACTAAGGCATGGCCTCATTTATAGATCTTCGCTAAGATTTCAATGACTAAAGTGGAAGCAATGGCCCTTCTTTCTACGGTTCCAAAAGCAACTTACCAATTTTTTGCGTGGTAGCATTGCAAACATCAGCTATTCGACCTTTCAGCAGTTGTTGCTGAAGCTTTGGGTTTATATAAGCTATGCCTGTTTCCAGTGATGTCTAATTTCTAAGCGTATGTCTAGATACGCAAAGCCGTTCTAAAGTCCCATGGAAGGAAGTTCCAAAGAGAGCTAGGTGGACATGAAATTGTAAGTGTATATTTTGTTGATTTAGGCTAAGTGATATATGTTGGACATCACGCTTACAAGCCTACAATAAAGTCCCTCCATCGCAGCTATATATAGATCTAAAGGCTCATCGTTCGTACAGCACTGCATATCTACTGATACAGCCGTAAATAGGTTAGAGAATTTCGAAATATTTTAATAGACAGTAGTAGGTCAGGTGTTTAATTTCGGAGACTAAAAGTTCATTTGTATAGCAAACGTCAAGTATCTAATAATTTTTGACACACATGCTACATAGAACTCTTATTTATACATACATTTTTTTATACTCACTCTGCTCCATCCATCGCCTATTTCTTTCCAGAGTAAGTATTCTGATTGTGCGGTCTCCCCAGTTACGCTATTAAAGTCGTTCACGCTATAACACGCGTTCGATACTAAGAAGCGTTTTCGAACGAGTTTTTAAATACTTTATGCGTAGGCCAATTTTTAATTTCATTGGGCAAGCTTGTTGATGAGATTAACTCCTGCCTGTGAAGGCAAAACGTTCATGAACTAACCATCCTGTGTCTCCTGGTTCGGTAGTTTTCTCTGCAAACTTGTCTTACGAGTGTACGAGTGAACATCCCGTCCCGTTGGTCAAGGTGCATTTATCAGAAATGTACTTTACTTTGTGTTTAAGGTTTTAAAATACCCTAAATCCCAGCGGGAGACAGTATATAAAAGAAAAATGTTACATTAATTAAGACTGCATCCTTAGGAAATTGGATACAAACACATTATAACTGAATGTTAATATACAAAATTTTTTGCCGTTTTTATTATGATGACCCTAAATCAGTCTCGAACTCATAAGATTTAATGTAGAGTTACTGGTGGTGGAAATTAAAACTTGCACCCTTTTAGAAATATTCAGAGTTTATATTGAAATCAATTTCAAAATTGTTCAATTATTAACCTTGTATTCCACGAAAACTCACTGTTTTTGAACAATAGGGTTAAAATTACTATCTTCCTTAGTCATGGCACTTTCGATTTAATATTGGCTCACTGTCCGTCTAAATACGTGGAGTATATATAAAAAAATTATAATAATCTTGTAATAATTCTGAATGAATATAAATCTAAATAGGCCTTCTTCTCAAAACTATAAAATAGAATAATAATAAACTTACTCTCATATTAAATTCTCAAACAAAACTAAACAGTTCTTCAACAGGGAATTTTTCACAAGTTCCTACAGGATATGCGTGCAGCACTTGCAGCTCTTAAGTTTTTACTACAATCCTTAGGAAATTTCAATTAAATTTTTACGTTGACTTTTAATTAAATTACTCCTTTACAATATATTACTAGTATATTATAGTCCTACTAATCATACAGAAATTTGATCGTTAAATTTCAATATTTTCAATTCCAAGTTTTTAAATTAATTCACTTCTTAATTTTGCTAACATTTCACAATTTAAGAAAAATTTAATAATTCAGTCAATGTATACTTAGCTCTTTGGTCGTTGAAAGGTCTTGGATGTTCTGGTATTTAGAATATAATTATATACCGACGGATAGCCTTACGCCGACACTAGTTTTAAACTCGCACTAAAATAGACTACTCTCTCGCTTCTCAACTACGGACATGTGTAGCAGAATCGTGGTTTCTCGGCCTGCACCGGACTTACGCTCCTGTTCATGCAGGTCTTGTTTAAATCTCTCCCAACGCAGGTTGGCCGCATAAACACAGATAGAGTCCACTGTAAAACTATATGGTTTTAGCTCATTCCACTGCCATCAATGGTCAGGGTCTTAGACAGATTCCAAGCGCGTTTGTGTGCCTGCCGCTAGGGTTTACAATATAAATTTACCTTTTTTATTTCCCTATCCATATTACCAATTCTAAAATACAATTTTTAATTTTTATTTTAAAGGTATACCATGTAATTGGAATACACACCCCCCCTTTAAAAAAAAAAATAAAAAACAAGCCGCTTTGGTATCTGCTCCAAGTTTAATACTTAAACTTAAAAAGATTCTATCTCACATCCTATGTAGAAATTGTATTTCACCTAGCATTTTAACATGCCATCATAACAAATCTTCAAAACCTTTTTTTTTTTATTTATAATATTTGTTTTAATTTATTTTTGATTAATAGTGTGTAAGACAGTTGGCAGCTATACTACGTTATCAAGTTATTTTAACCAAGCGGTTAATTATTATAAAATTCTTTTTAAAAGGAGGTCCCATCACATTCATTCAGTATGTTTTTGAAATAACTTTAAACAATTAAGTTCCCCAATAGAATTAACTTGACCTACGAACTATGGCCTAAAATATTAACGAGCCCAATCTGCCACCTACCTTTTTACAATTTCTAAGTGACTACCATAAAGATAGTCCCCATCCAGATAATCCTTCACAATGTGTCGAACGAGGGCTAGTCGGTGATTGTTGTTGCTGGGATGTTTTATTGCAGGTCCGGTTGTTATTAGTTGGGTCGTTCCTTGGAACCTTTGCCCTGTGCACGGCTGTGTGTCACTTGGCTCACCCATTCACTGGGGCCCCCCCCCCCCCCCCCCCCCCCCCCCCCCCCCCCCCCCCCCCCCCCCGTGGTGTTGTGTGCCCCCCCGTTGACGCAGCTTCATATAGAATTTAAAACATATCCCCAGACAGGGGGTGGGTGACAGTTCTTATTTTATTCATTTTTACCTATCACCGTTGTTTAATCATAGAAAATAACAGTCTTTTTTCTTCTGTTCCCCTCTTCCTTGGCATTAAATTTTATCAACAACTAAACACGTTTAAATTTAATTATTCCAACATTCGTGTTAGTTATTAATTTACATACAAACATAAATAACAAACATGTTAATAACATTAATTACGGCACCATAAGTTTCGGCACTCTTGTGCATGATATCAGGAAAAATAAATACTGAATTGTTTTTAATACACATCTCCTCCCTCTCCCAAACCATGTACGTTATCGGCAACTGTTCCTTTAACCTTCACCTGTTGCCCTTTTATCTAAAATCAATAAACTTTTTATTTCCTCATTGAGGTTTCTGTCAAGTTTAAAATACATGTTTTACAAGATTACCAAAATTCAAGTTAATATTTACAATTTAAACACAGAGGCTGTAGGAATTTCCTCAATTGTTCTAATATATTTTAATTCTTAATCTTCCTGTTGTCACTTGAAATTTCATCAAATCATAACATACATACATATGAGCGTACAATCTAATATAGATTTTTCTTCATTCTTACAACTAATTTAATTCGTCATTAATGTTTTAATCAGTTTCCTTTTTTTTATTTTTTTTTTGTGTGTTAATTCCAAATTATTTACCCTTCGGTAATTATATTTGTTTTGGTTTAGTATTTAAATATGCATTTCTTCTTTCCCCAGTGGGTTTTCACATCCTGCAAGTGTATATCTATCGGAAAAACTAATTTCAATTCTTTTTAAATTTTTGAAACTACATTATGAGTTGGAGCTAATAATTGAAATTATTCTGACATGGTCCCTTCATATTTCACATCTAGTCTTATATCGCTGATTTGTAAATTCTAACAATAGACCTACAGTCGCATTACATTTTTAATTTTCCTGGTGATTTCGGTTGTATCGGTTTCTTCTCGAATTCCAGCTCATTTTGTCTTTTTAACAATATTTGGAATAGCTTCAACCATCCTTTGCATTGCTTATCTTCTTGCTCCATGTTTATTCATCACAATATATCTTTACATTTGCAATTTTTAGTGATCAAACCCCTATCATTTGCTTTTGAGAAACTGAACATTAATTCAAATGCAGACGACTTTATGCTTTCATTGTGACAAGTATTTAGGGCCATTTGCACATGGTACAAATCCTTGTCCCAATTCTTTTTACGTTATGATAATAAGCTGTCAGAATTTGATTTAAATTTCGAATTTGCCTTTCACTTTTATTTCCTTGAGGAGTATAAGGTTATAATGGTCCTTTGTTTTATGCCCAAATTAAACAAATAATTTTTGAATTCCTCGCTGACAAAGTATGTTCCATTATTCGTCACGAATTCTTCAGGCAAAGAAAAATGTTTGAAAATATTATTTTCTAATGCATTAATTACATTACCTGAGGTGCATTTCCTGAGTGGCATTATCCAATTATATTTGGTGAAGTCATCTACTGCTATCAGGATGTATTGCATTCGATTGGAAGATGCAGGTATGTGGCCCATAAATATCCATAAAATAACTTCTGCATTGGACGACTGCTCAGATTGCTGTTCAAAGGTCCTTGGTCCCTCCAGTTGCTACTTTTTTCTTTCAAACATACTTCACAAACATTTTACATTATTTTTCACATAATCATTTAGTTTAGGGTGATAAAACCTTTCATTTATTTTCTGTTGTGTTTTTAAAATGCCGAAGTGACAGCCAGACAATTGAGTTGTACTAATACTCGTATACAACCTTGAATACGTGCTCAGGTAAATAGATCCTTTTAGAATTGTTTTTATTGTTCACATAAAATAACACCCCTTTTTCCACACTGTAAACATCACTATTGGTATAGTTCAATACACCCTCCATAATTTTAGTTACATTTACATCCTGCTTCTGATGCGTTTTTAAGTCCATAAAGCTAAAAGGCATCGTACTTATACTATTTATAGACACTGTTTCCTCTCTTATTACTAAGTCCTTATTATTTACAGTTTCATTGTTCCATTTTAAAAGAGTTATCGTTCACCTTGTCCTTATTCACTAATTTTTCTAGTTCATGTAACACATTGTTGTCAACTTCACTATCTTGAAATAATCTAGATAAATAGTCCGCTACTGGGTTCTGATTACCTTTAACATGCGTAATTTTAAACGGTAGAGACAATATAACCTCCACCCAGCGCCCTAATTTTCCTAATTTACGAAAGTGGGACAATACCCAAGCCAATGCTGAGTTGTCGGTCACTAAGTTGAATGGTCTCATTTCTAGGAAATTACGGAACTTATTTATTTGAATAGACTACTGCCAAAGCTTCCTTTTGATAGGTAGTAAGTTTCACCTCATTTTTATTAAATTTCCTCGAATAATAGGCCACCGGTTTTAAATGTCCATTGTCCGCTTCCTGTAATAAACAGGAACCGAGGGCCTTATCACTCCGCGTCGCATTGGACTGTGAACTCCTTGTTGAAGTCAGGGATGGCTAATACGGGGGGACGGGTAACCGCTCGTTTCAGTTTATCGAACGATTCCTGACATTTTTGGTCCCACATAAATTTGGTCGACTTCTTCCTCATTTCATTGAGTGGATGAGCTATTTCCGCATAATTTGGAATAAATTTAGAGAAATAACTAGTCATCCCTATGAAACTCGCAATACTTTTCTTGTCCCGGGGTCTCGGAGATTCTAATAACGCCCGTGTACGGTCAGTGTCCATTCTTATTGTGTCTTTGGAAACCAAATGTCCCAGAAATTTTAATTTCATTATAACAAAAATTTTACTTTCTCCGGATTCACAGTAAGATTATTTTTCTTTAAACACTCTAACACTTTGTTTCATAATGCATATAATGTTCCTCCAATGTTTTCGAATACACAATAATATCGTCCAAAAAGGCGATAGTGCAAGGTAAATCTCAATTCTCCTAAGATTTTATTCATATATGACGACAATACCCCACTTCCAATTAATAATCCAAAAGGAATTCGTTTTAAAGCTGTAACTTCCGAAAGGTACCGAGAACGTAGTTAACTCCTGGCTTTCCTTCGCTAAACTTATTTGATAAAAACTTTTTGGTTAAGTCTATTACTGAGTAATAATTGTTTCCCTTCAAATGTTAATATAGTTCGTGCATGTCGCCTATAGGATAACTCACTCCTTCCAACTTCTTGTTTAACTCCTTGTAATTAACTACTAATCTTTCCGATTTTTCCATCTTCCTTACCTACTAAAAAGGCTGGACTCGAGTACTGACTCACACTTGGTTGAATAATGTCCTGTTCCAATAATTCGTCAATATTTTTTTTATATTTTTAATTGTTTAGGTGGATTCAATGGATAGTGTCTCAGTTTTACGGGTTCATGATCTTTAACTTTTAATTTATACTCACAATCTAGAGGTTTTACCAATTTTGTCGGTAAATACCGTTGGAAATTCCTTTATAATTTTTATTATTTCATTGCTGGCCTCTTCGCATCCTATTTTATAAGTGTGATTGGTGTTCATTACACGCTACTGTAATATTTTGCACAAAATTTTATACACTTCTCTACATTAAAGTCAAATCGACAACAAATTATTTTTCAAGTCTATTAACAAACCAGAATGTTTTATAAAGTTCGCTCCTAAAATTGCCTTTTGGGCTAAGTCTTCACTTTAAGAAATTCCACTTTCCAGGTGAACCCATCTATTTTAATTTTTATATTTACACTGTCGATTACGGACATTTTTTTATTTTCACCACTCATACATTGTCAGGTTAGATAACTGGTAACACTTTACAATCTTATTCTTAATAATAGTTTATACAGTCTATCACTTATTATATTTATACTACTACCAGTATCTAATAATACATTTAATGATATATTCTTGCCAAAATCTATTTCTAAGCTGGGCAATGAACTGACATTTTCAGAATTTTTCTTTTGCCAAGTATGATTTAATTTAGCAGATAATTCCATGTGAATTTTTGTTGGACACAATTTTAGGTAACCGGGAAAGTTCGCCCTTCCTTAACTCATTGTTCGAACTTTCCCTACTAACTAGTTTTTTGACTCCTGTACATTACGACCTACATTTTCGGGGTTAATAGGCTGGAGGTGTGGTTTACAATAGGTCTCCGCTGGTTTACAACAGGTTTCCTGTTTAGCTCCCGGCACTGATAAGCATAATGACCTGGTCTAATACATTTATAACAAGTTATTGTTTCTTGCCTCGCCCTGATGCTGTTAACCGGTACATTATACTTCCTATTCACATTCAAATTATTCCCTGTTTTCCTCACGTTGTCAGCATAACCTACATTATTCGCCCTTATACACATCTCATCCAGTTCGGAATATGTGCTCGGATTTCCCATAAACACTAGTTTATTTCTGGTTTCAGGATTAATTCCCACCTTAATTAATTCCACAACATCCCTTTCATTTATATTACAACAAGAGTACTTCTACTGATTCCTTAATGTCTATAATGTAGTTGGATAAGCTTTCATTATATCTTTGGGGACGGTGCACCTTTTCAAATTTCAAAAGTTCACGCTGATGATATGGCACGAAATAATTCAATAATATTTCAAGCATTAATTTGACCGTGACATTGTCCTGTTTTATTTCCAATAGTTTCGACAAAAGAGCTCCCTGGACTATGTGAAATCGCAATCTCCATAATATCCTCTTCCGTACATCTAGTTTCCTTTTTAAGTTTCAAGATTATTTTTAAAGAATTCTTAATAATTCTTGAACATTTAATCCATCGCAGATTTTTAACTCCTTCAAATAACGCTCAATGGGGTTCGGTAGTTTATTATAATTTTAAATGTGGCCGTCCCGAAACAAACACATCATCTCTCATATTTAGACCAAACTTATCTTTCACTTCCGGTTTACCAGCCTCTTCCAGCTCACCTTCTATTTCCAGATTGGAATCAAATAACTTGAGCACCAGGCTATCAGATGGTTCCTTGTCAATTTTTAGGTTTTTTATTTTTAACAACAATTCACCTTATATACTATTCGGTTTTCAAACATGTTTAGCTATATCCTTCTCTTCGATTTTAAGCAATTTACTTAAGTTAGTCAGACGGCGCTGCCAATGATTTATTCTTGTTTCACACCTAACTATGTCCAATGTTAGTCCCTGTTCAATGGATTCCTCCAGTCTAGTTCCTAATAGTTGGGTTTCTAACTTAATTTTATCCCATTCCTCCTTGAAAGCGACCTTTCCACTCAGGTTCAAATAATTATTATTTACATCAAGACTTATTAACTGCAGTAACTTTTTCCTTAAATCTATCACCTTAAGACTAGGAGACACTTCCACACCTCTTAACCTAATTTCATAGTCCAATTCCACCTTGGTTAACAAGTCCACCTTAAGTGCCATTTAAAAAGTTTAATATTAAACACTTTATAATTTTCCAGTATCCAAGCCACTTATTAATTTACAACCACTAAGTTCAATTTTATTAAGGTGATACCAGAATAAAGCAGAGTGGCGCACTTATTTGTATACTGAATGTTAATATACAAAGTTTTTTGTTTTTATTATGATGACCCTAAATAGTCTCGAAACTCATAAGATTTAAGTAGATACTGGTGGAAATTAAAACTGCACCCTTTTAGAAATATTCAGGTTTATTAAATCCAATTCAAATGTCAATTATTAACCTTGTATTTCACCAAAACAATGTTTTGAACAATAGGTTAAAATTACTACTTCCTTAGTCAAGGCACTTTCGATTTAATATTGGCTCACTGTCCTCTAAATACGTGAGTATAAAAAAAAAAAAATAATAATCTTGAATAAATCTGAATGAAATAAATTAAATAGGCTTCTTCTCAAAACTAATAAAAATAATAATAATAAAACTTCCTTCAAATTAAATTCTCAAACAAACTAAAACAGTTCTCAACAGGAATTTTTCACAAGTTCCTACAGGATATGGTGCAGCACATGCAGCTCTTAATTTTTACTACAATCCTTAGAATTTCAATTAAATTTTACGTTGACTTTAATAAATTACTCCTTTACAATTCATATATATATTATAGTCCTCACTCAACAGAATTTGATCGTTAATTTCAAATTTTCAATTCCAATTTTAAATTAATTCACTTCTTAATTTTGCAAATTTCAAATTTAGAAAAATTTAATAATTCAGTCAATGTACTTAGCTCTTTGGTCGTGAAGGTCTTGGAGTTCGGTATTAATATAATTTATACCGACGGATCCTACGCCCGACACTAGTTTTAAAACTCGCACTAAAAATGACTACTCTCTCGCTTCTCAACTCGGAAATGGTAGCAGAACGTGGTTTCTCGGCCTGCACCGACTACGCTCCTGTTCCTGCAGGTCTGTTTAAATCTCTCCCAAACGCAGGTTGGCCGCCTAATAAGATAGAGTCCACTGTAAACTATTGTTTAGCATTCACTGCCATCAAGTCAGGTCTAGACCAAGATTCCAAGCGCGTTGTGCCTGCCGCTGGATTACAATATAAATTTACTTTTTTATTCCCTATCCATTTACAATTCTAAAATAAATTTTTATTTATTAAATTTTTTATTTTTTATTTAAAGTATTACCATGTAATTGGTTATACACATGTTACCTTTGCAAAATGGAAGTTGCATAGTTAACATTATCCTCGCTCTTATAGAATATTGCCTCAGAAACCAGTCCAGCTATAAGTAGTGATCACATAACTAACAAAAGACTTCAAATATAAAGGGTTGCTTATCATATATGTCTTTGTAACATACACATTATCTAATATACATAAATGTTATGGTTAGTTATATATATAGAAACGTATACCCCAAAAAATTTAATAAAATCTAATTCTTTTTATTTAAATTATTTTCCAAAAATGTGTTTAAATGGCCATTCCTAATTTCATATTTTCGTACAGTGAATAGTTTGTAATACACCGTCATGTAAGGCAACAAATTTTGATTTTCTTAACATATGTTTTTAGTATATATTTTCTTTCCAGATTCGAAATAATTAATTCTACACTTTAGTTTTCATTCATAAACAAGAGCTAATATTCCGGACACTTTTTACTTAGGTAAATTACGTGTTCCAATATTATTCACTGTTAAAAATTTATACATTTTATAAAACAGACACCACACATACAAATATGTGTTTGTGTGTGTGTGTGTTTAGGTTTGTGTGTGTGTGTGTGTGTGTGTGTGTATTTAATTTTCGTTATCTTTCTTAAGGATAAAAAACAAACAAATTTTAACATTGATTGTTTTGTAAAGTTTCCGTGGAGATTGGGATAATCCGAAAAATTAAAATATTATGACGATACTAAGATGATATATTTTGTTATCTCTACATTTGAAACAATTCTAGCTTTCTGGAAAAAAATTTGAATAATACCTTCTAGATGAAAGTTAAAGTGCCAAATAACGACACCACACACACACACTCACATACATATATAAATAATCTAAAAAATAATCCACTTAATACATCATGTGATATAATTTTCATTTTTCAGTTCCGTGAATCAATGCGAAGTTTTATAAAGTAAGCGCTTGCGGTATTAATACGCCATTTTCAGATTACAGAATCTAACGCGGCTTAAACTAGTTTATTCTCCCGTGCTCTAAAATGTTATACTATAATACTTCTCGTGCCTTAGTCTACTAAAAAATCAGATATCCTTTAAAGTTTTTAGGACCAATCCGTTTTACTACTTGGATATTATTTCTCGCTCATGTTTAAATGTTCCTACTTTTAAAGGGCTCTCTTTATTTTTGTTTAGACTGATCTCCTTTTATAAATTAATCAGAGTCTGCAAAATATTTATACATCTGGTATAGTTTACAAGTCATTTGTTAATGTAATTACAAAAAATCAGACATGCTTTATTATAAATTTTAACTATTGCTTCTACCCCGAAAAGGTTGTGCCCGACCTAAGCTCCTCTCGAGTCTAAAAGGCTAGCTAAATATAATTAATTTTGCTATGGTAGAAGACGTTAATCAAAATTCAAACTGTTATTTTTCTGAAATAATGTAAATAGTAAAAGTTACTTTTTAATTCACCAGGAAGATTCCTCACAGTTAAATACTTTAGAACTGAGGACTTTTAGTTGTGAATTTCGTTGTGTATTACAAAGCTCTGTCATGAAGCAGTATCGCGAAGCTCTCTCACGAACCAGGGTCACGAAGCAGTCTCACGAAGCTGTTACACGTAGCAGTCTTACCATGATCTCTGACGAACCAAGCTCACGAAGCTCTCTCAAAGCTAGCTCATGAAGCTCTTTTACGAAGCAGTCTCTCGAAGCAGATTTTGACTCAATTTTTAATACATTGACTACATTTGTAATAGATTTTGGCTAAATCTGTAATATTTTCGAACTACATTTGTAATAGATTTGGCAAAATTTTTTATAAGACTTAACATTTATTCGAAGCAGTTAGATTAAATAGTTCTTAGATTTGACAAATATTTGTAAATATATTTTACATTTATTCGAAGCAGATTTGACATTTTTAATAGATTTTACTACTTTGGTAATAAATTGGACTACTTTTGTAACATATTTTCCATTGATTCAAAGTATATCTTTCATGGATTTTTTCTAGGATTTTCAAGAAAACACAGCTTTGGACAAGAGATTTTCTATTTATTATATATGGTGCAATGGACTGCATTGTACATTCATTTACTAGTGTCTCCATAAGTGGGCTAAACCGCAAATTTATCTCTCCTTACAGCAGTGTACTCGTTTTGGTACCATAGTATTTCCAATAGTTAACTACACTGACAAGTACCAAAAGTATAGAAACCAATGATTGGTTGGTATACAAAAACTATTGAATTTACAGTTTGCTTGTGTTTTAAACATAATCTTTAACCCCACTTCTATAAAGTGACAAAATGTAGTCAGAAAAAGTCTAAAGGTTGATTTCAGAATAACAGTGAACTTAACAGGTAGGTATTTTTTGTATACACATTTCCCATCGTACTCGTATGTATTATATATATATGACCTGATTAGAAAAACTTTAAAAAAATACGAATACTATATTAGGTTTTACAAATGAAGTATTTATATCTTTTGTACCTTAAATAACTAGACACATATTTGCTAAGAAAATTTAAATGTTTTTGAATACATTTACTTGAAAATTTTCATACCACGTTTATTTAACTTAACAAAACAATAAGGAAATAATGGTGTTACTGATTGACTTCCATAAACAAAAAACATTATAGAGTTATGATTGTTGTTATTCTCCTGACATAAAAATCTGATGTTGTATAAAATTTATCAAACTATTTTATATATATATATATATATATATATATATATATATATATATATATATATATATATTATATATATATATATATATATTATTAAATTTAAATAAAAACATTGAAATCGCAAAATTGTACTTATTCCGCCGGGGACTCGAACCCGGATCTCTCACTTGCGAGGGAATGTGCTACCATTACACCACAGAGCCCTCACTTTTTACGATTCAATTATATGTAGCCGTTTCTTTCACATATGTGTTTAAATAACCAAACTAGCATATGATCGGAAGACCAAAGACCTGTTTAAATGGCTTCTATTTACATTCATTAAATATATATATATATATAAAATATATATATATATATATATATATATATATATATATATATATATATATATATATATATATATATATATGTAAACACTAAATCACAATTTTGAACTTGTTATCTTAATTCATTTTATAAACACAATTTACTTTCTAAAACACGAGAATACCAACAGTCAATTACTCAAGACATCGTATGACATTTCGTATCCATTTTATCCTGATAAATCTAATGGTGACATTTTCTGGAATAAAGTATAGCCGCGCTGTATTTCATTAGTTAAAATACTGCATAACAAACAAAACTGGTTTATGTATTATATTTATTTATAAATTTTAATCACTAACTATATGTTGAGCTTGATTAATAGATTTTCCCAGCTGTTGTTATTTTATTTTACTAGCATACAGGGATTTAAAACATGGTATAACTCAAGAAACCCTTATGCCACTGAGTCTATAAATTTAAAATACAGTGCAAAAATTCCATTCAAAATAAAACTTACACCCACCAGACGTTTTCTGCAATCAGTGTTTAAATACTGTTCAGGCATATGCCTTCATTAACTACAAGTTAGTAAAAAATAAATAGTATAATTTTTATAAAAATACCTGGGTTTTAATAAATGATAAAAGCCAAATAGTAAAACATTTCAAATGTTCATCTTATATTTTTAGATTTTGTATGTATATTGTTAATAAGACTTTTAACTTATTAAAGTCGGATTCCAGTCAATAGTAGAAACAATTTATGAATATCATTTACACCACCTAATAGACTATAAAGAACCCAGAATGAACAAATTTTACTGAGCAATGTTCCGTAGCTAACGGTCTAAATCTAGCGTGTTACAACCATGTAGCAATTTAGAATAGACTGTTTCCATATAATATAAAGGAGCTAATGAATTAGTATATGTTCACTTATTAAATAGTTTTTTTTATTACTAGTGAGCACAAGCACGCAAATATGATTTATGAAATATTCAAATAACAAGAAATCCTAAGATTGAATTAAACTGTAACTGCTACGATAAATTGATCATTAACTGGCACTGTTTCAATACAATGTTCTGTTCCGACCAGACATAACATTTTGTTTACTAAAAATCCCTTTGATCTTCTCTCTTTAGGTTAAAAAAAATTAGGTAGCCTTTACTAGATAGTTACATTTTTAAAACTTGTATATTGTGGTAGCTTTTTATAATTGTGCAAGTGACTATTTTATATTGATATTATGTATTTAAAAAGTTATTTCAAATTTTTTATCATTACCTTTATATATCAGCACAAAAGTCGCATAAGCCGCTCTAAATGGCCAGTAGCTTGTGGAAAAGTATTTGTCTCCGATTAGTAACCTCTATTTTCTAAAGATTATGTTGTTTTACAAAAAAAATTATTGCTAAAACATATAATTACGCAAATTAAAATTATTGATATTTTAAGTTTAAATTATTTTTTATATATTCTAAAGCTAACCTTTTGCAATTAAAAGTAGAAATAAAAATATTCAACAAAAAATCTTTCTTCTTATTAAAAACTAATAACAGAACTCAAAATTAAAAATATAATTACTAAATATATACTTAGTCCAGAACTGTAAAGTATGCGGGTCGACACTGTACACT
Source organism: Homalodisca vitripennis (assembly GCF_021130785.1). Lineage (NCBI taxonomy): Eukaryota > Metazoa > Arthropoda > Insecta > Hemiptera > Cicadellidae > Homalodisca > Homalodisca vitripennis. Next base: position 62,972,826 of record NC_060214.1, read on the forward strand.
ATATGGGTCGGGGTGAATAATAAGAGGATACATTTAGAGTACTATTTGCTCTGGGACCGCTCGTAAAGGAACGGACGGGACACGGAGGTTACATGACGGTGTCTGGTGGTGGACTCAGGGTGGACTGCTGGCTGGCCAGCTTGGACCGTTGGTTGTAGGTTAGTGGCGTGATGTGACGTCACAGGAGAGCAGCCTATGAGCATTATTTATTCATATCAGACCACATCGTATGTTACATCGCCTGACAATACATACTGCCAACATAACTGGTGCAGACATTAAATATCACTATGGGTACATTACCAACTTAGTACTTATCACACTAAATACACTACAATCCTCCCCCTTAAATACATAAGTCCCCTAAAATTTTAAAATTTTATTAATTAAAATTTTTTTTACAATCCTCCAATTTTGAATCAACTACAACGAATAGGAAAATTGACATTTATACTCTTTTATTTTTGTAAGTATAGATTATACAGAACAAAATACAAACTCAATATAATCATTTAAACACAAATCAAAAACACTTCAATCAAAACCAATAAATCAGAATATAGCAATTAATAAACACATTGAATAAACACAATTAACAGATCGATAATAATAATACCTAAACAATATTAATTATATACAAGTCACAATCGGGTTGTATTTACAAGTCCATTTTGACTACAGGTTTACGATCCCTTAGTGGGTATCCTCTAACATGTGTCATTTGTTTGGGTGAAACACTGGAACTGTTATTGTTTACATTTGTACGTGGGCTGGGGCCTGCCCCTGAGCGTTTCTGTTATTGTTATGGTATTGCGGAGAGGGGGGCAAGGTCGTTGCTAAAAGTACTGGCGACCTTGCGCTCGCTCTGTACTTCGCGACTGTATATCGATCGTTTCCTGCGTGTGCTCTGTTGCCACGCTTGCGTCTGGGACTCTGGGCATTGTTGTCAACTCAGACATTTCCGGACTATACTGTAAACCTATTAACTGGTCGATATGTCGTTTCCACCTCATGCCCGTATTTAGTTCAACTAAATACGTGACTGGTCCTAATCGTGAAACTACCACACCTCGTATCCACTTATTTTCTACCTCTGTAATCGCTGGCTATGATTGGGTTGTCCAATAGCTAATTGTCTAGTTTTACTACCCCTATAATACAACTGTTGTTTTTTTTTTATTATCTGACATTATGGATTTAACATTTGTGCGAATTAAATCTAACCTAGATTTTTTTATGTCTACATAGCTTAAAGGTATGTCATTCTCAGATAAACACTGCAAATAGGTACCTATGACATTAATATTAAGGTCATCATCTAAGAATTCAACCTCATCATTTACAGGTAATCTAGATAAACCATCGGCATCGCCATGATTTTGGGACTTAACATACACAATCTCATATTGGAAACCACTTAAAAACAAAGCGTATCGTTATAATCTACTGGCTGCAAAAGCCGGTAACCCTTTCTTTGTCCCAAAAATAGCCACTAAAGGCTTATGATCAGTATTTAACAAAAAACTGTGTACTATATAAATATGGACAAAATTTCTTGGCACCAAACCACAATGCTTAATGCTTCCTTATCTATTTGTGAATAGTTTTTCTCAGCGCTATTTAACACTCTACTTGCGAATGATATAGGTCTTTCTGTACCGTCCTGTTGAATCTGACTCAAAACTGACGCAATGCCATATGGACTAGCATCACTGGCTACCACTAGTGGTAATGCAGGATCATAATGCGCTAAAACTTCAGCAGAGATTAACTTTTGCTTAAATCTCTTGTAATGCCTTCTTACATGATAAATTACATACAAAAATCGGTATCCTTTCTTAACAAACTGATACATTGGAGTTAAAAATAGTAGATATCCTAGGAAATGAAACGTGAATAATAATTAACAAGACCAAGGAAGGCTTTTAAGCTGTGTCACATTTTTAGGTTCAGTTGCCTTGACAATAGCTTCCACCTTACTAGGCGCGGTATGCAACCCTTGTTTACTGATAACAAAACCTAAATATTCTAAACTGTCACAGAAAAAATTTTACATTTGTTTTTGCTCACTGTGAACCCATTGTCTTCAAGTCTTTAACACACTAGTCTAAGTCTATGCATGTGTTCCTCATTGTTTTTACCTGTTACTCGAATGTCATCTAAAAATACAGTTACAACCGGGATACCTTGTAACGTTTGTTCTATTATTCTCTGGAAGATTCCCGGTGCTGAACTGATACCAATACCTAAGCGATTGTAAGCGTACAATCCTTTGTGTGTGCTAATTTTACAATTTTGACTATCTACATTTAGTTTAAGCTGCTGATAAGATGAAGATAAATCTATTTTAGAGAATTTTTCTCACATTTTGGAGGCTGGCAAATATTTCTTCAATTTTCGGTAACGGGTGACGGTCTACCTCTCAAGAAAGGATTTCAGTTATTTTATAATCCCCACAAATTCTTATTTTCCCATTAGCCTTAATAATTGGTACTCGCACAATGGGAGTCCCCTATTCACTGGTATCTACTGGTGAAATAACGTTCTCCTTGTTCTAGTCTAGTCAGCTCGGCTTCTACTTTTTCTTTAAGTGTAAAAAGGTAACGTCCTAGGTTTAAAGTATTTTGGTACTACATTTTTCTTTCAACTTTAATTTAACTGGTGCACCCTTGTAACATCCCAACTTATCCGTAAATACATTTGGAAACTCATTGTACAGTAATTCTACTTGTTTTTTGACAACAGACGGATTGACAGATGTTTGTATGTTTACCTCTACAGGTGTGTGTGGCTTCCACTGACAGGCGCGCATGCGTCTGCCGCACTGCCGCCTGTAGTTGGCACAACCCCCACCATGCTGACTGTAAATTGTTTACATTACTGGGCACTCTAACTGTCAAATCTAATGCTTGCAATCCAACCACGCCCTAACAAGGGATTAGCCCCATTAGCTACGATGTATAAAAACTATTGTTTCTCTTTACCTTTATGTTGTACATTGACCATAACTTTACCTAAAGGCCTGATCTTTTCATGTGTATATGAACTTATTACTAAGCTAGTTGGATACATGTTTACGTTTCCTAACTTAGTCTTACAATCTTTTTCTGACAAAACTGAAACACAAGCTTCCACTATCGATTTCAAATACAATTTCCTTACTTTCCACTAATAACTGTGCCGTTATTGGCTCAATTTTTATTAATCTTAGTTTCTATTTTTTTTATCCGTAAATAGATTGGAAATGTCATACACATCGTCATTGTTCTTTATGTTTCCAGTGATTATCTGAACCTGACTCTGCTGATTCTTTACTTTCCTCTACATAGTGCTGCCTACCTTTATAAACATATTGCTTTTTATTGCTGTAAAACTGTTTCCTTTAGCTGAAGGCTCCTTACACCTATTTGTAAAAACATTTGGTTATTTGTCATTAGGTTTGTTAACATAATTTTTCGATCTACAAACTCTTTCAAGGTGTCCTTTCTTTTTTACAATGATTACACGTGTACTCACGAAACCGACATTGCGATGCTGTGTGTGATCCTCTCAACCCCTCCCCCAACTCCTTTCATACTCCATTCCCAACCTCTACCCCTCAATCCTACACCTCATCTATTCACTCTCACATATACCAAAAACCTTACACCTCCCCCCTATCCACATCCCCTTATCCAACTACCTCCATACTAATAACACATTTTCTCCAACACCTCCCCAACAAATCCTAATCATAATCCTTCAACAAAAACCACTATCTTAAAACACCCCTATCCTACAAACATACACATAATTACACCTCCCCCCCCTCTTCACACAACATACTCTACCTACTACCATTCCCCTCAACACCACATCCAACCCCCCAAATCTCACCCCATAAACCCTCCACCCACACCACTCAACCCTAAACCATCACCCAATCAAACCCTCACACACCCCAATCCCACAAACCTATCAACCCTATTAAATTTCTTCGAATCAACTCAAACTATACCCCCCAAACAATATCCTCCAATACCACATTAAATACATTTAACCAAAATACAAACATACCTACACTTACCCAACCCCCCCACCCATACCCCCAACTATCCACCTTACAAATCCAACACTCACACTACCCCACCCAAACACCCTCACCCCACATCACAAACCTCCATCCCTCAACAACCTCCCAACCCCACACCCCACTCCCCTAACTAATCCATCAATACAACATTAACCCATCTACCCACCATAAACACAATACCCCCCCCCCTTAACCCCACCACTAACCCCCGTCCACCAATTACAATACCCCCAACCTCCATATCTCATCAAACCCCCCTCCACTAAAACACACTAACTTCATACCCAACCACCACCCTTTCCCTAATTAAATTTAAACTATATAGAGAGTCGTGTAGGGAATCTTTTGTGAATGTGTGGATGATCTCGTGTAAATGGACTTATAAAAAACTGTTGACGATTGCGATACGATGTAAACCAATTGTTAAAAGAATGCAATAGCCTGATTATTATGTTTATTATTATTGTTGTATTTTTCCAGCTACTTTATCCTCGTCGCACTATAAGCGACGTTCACCATTTCCATCACTCCGTAGCCACTGTAAAGTTAGGCGTAGGTCAACTCTGTTACATATATGGGTCTGGGTGAATTTAATAAGACGATTACATTTAGCAGTACTATTGATCTAGGTTCCGCTATCCGTAAAGAACCTCGGACGGGTACACTGGATGGTTAACGATGATGGTGTCTTGGTGGATGGACTCAGGGGTGGGACTGACTGGGCGGATTAACTATCATATAACCCAACATAACACACCAGCTTTTCAACTTGTCCACTCCACCAAATACTATTAACTGATTAAACACACAATTAACAACCAACCTCTATATCCCCCCCATAAACCCCTTTCACCATTCCATCAAACATAACAACAAACCCCCCTACACATAACCCCAACTCATACTTTACCACCATAAAACCACATCCCGTCAAACAATACACATCAAATCCCAGCACTACCCCCTCCCCACTGACCATTCATGTCTCCAGTATATACCTTTTTCAACCACACCCTTCTACCCCCTACTCTCTTCCCATCCCTCCCCTACCTCCCCTAGAATCTCGGCTCAGCACGCCTACCTTCCGACAAGGTACCGGGGCTCTGCTCACCTCACATCTCAGTCCGGACAAGGTTACGCGAGGCCACAGCAACGCCCGTCCGACAAGGTAGCGAGGCTCAGCACGCCCGTCCGACAAGGCTAGCGAGGCTCAGCACAGCCCAGATGTTGAGTGTTGTTTGGTTGTCTCCCCGACAAGGTAGCGAGGCCCAGTTAGCGCCCGTTTCCGACAAGGTAGCGTAGGCCCAGCACGCCCGTCCCTTACAAGCTAGCGAAAGGCTCAGCACTGACCCCGTTCCGGTCAAAGGGTTTAGCGAGGTAGGCCCTGCACGTCCCCGTCCGACACATGGGTAGCGATGGACCAGCACGGAACGCCCGATCCGACAAGGTTAGCGGAGGCCCAGCACGCCCGTCCGATCCAGGTATCGCGAGCTCAGTCACGTCCCGTCCTGACATGGGGTACGCGGTGGCCCCCGCACGCACTGGTTCCGAAGTGTATGCTAGCGAGGCTCAGCACGCCCGTCCGACAAGTAGCTAGGCCCCATCAATCGCTTGTCCGACAAGGTAGCGAGGCCCGCAGCACGTCCCTTCCTGCCCAGGTCTCAGTCTTTCCATCTCGGCCCCTTCTACAATCTATCTAAATCAAATCAATACATTTTCTTTATTCTTTATTGTTCATTGTACAGGAGGACATGCATGGGGTACATTAGGCTGGAGCACCGCTCACCAGTTCCCGGGGAATGGAGTTGAATGCTTGTCTTTGTAGTGAGTTTTTTAAGTTGTTTGTTTTAAGTGCGGTGCTCAGTCTACGCAACGACGGGGTTTCGAGATGGCCATTATGAATGTAGGTTAGATGTGGTTGTTGCTGAGCCTTTGTGGTCCTAGTGATGTTTGTTTATGTGTTTGCGATGGTGTTGCAGGTTTGATTAGAGCCTCGCTGTTTCTTGGTGATTAGCACGAGGTTAAAATGATGGGAAGGACTTTGAAGTTCTTAATGTTAAATGTGGCAATCCTAGGGGACAAACTCCGAGGCTCATCACGATGACCATACCACACATCAGCTCGAACAATCCCTTTTCTGCAGTTTGAAAAAACCTACCGATTCAAGCCCACTAACCAGGCGTAAGTACCCCCATGAACCTCACTATATGTTAAAAAGGGCACAACAAGTAGTAAACCAAATGTCCCCTATCTAAACCTGTATCACTATCCCGTAAAACATTGAAATGTATCTTCACAGAGTATATGCAGGCACCAAGTCTTTGACATCCATACTTTTTATTATCATTTACCACTCCCCAACATTAAACCAAGATTATACCCCATTACTATACCTAATCCTCATTCACTAAACTTAAACAATACCACTTCTATAACACTACCCTCCACACACCAAACTATATTTTAACTACACTATTCCACTAATATAATAAACCTGACGCCTGACGACCCAAACAGTGAGCCATTTAGGAAGTACTCTGCATTCAGGCCCTTGCGAGAATAGAGAGGTGAGTGACAGAGGAAATTGCTATATTAAAGATATGTACAAGAACATCCATAAAAGAAGAAAATGGACCCTTCATTATCCTCCCCAATATCAGGGAAAGGTATGTTTGTTCCAGTTAACCTGTTGGCAAAAGACTAGAAAATCTGATCATACGTTTTATGAGGAGAACCTTCTCGCTTTTACCATCTTCGGGACTGCTACCAGTCCGAACTAAGAGGTGTCTGAGACGGTGCACAACACACTGGGCTTCGATTGGTATACACCATTGTGGCTACTTGATGTATGTTCGGCTTGAAACCTGATCGACCTCAATGAATAGTCCAGACGTTCTATCAAACAACTTACCACTATGTGCGTCTATGAATTTTTTACTTATTAGGAGGATATCTGTACAAAAAAAATAAGTAAGACATTTTGGTATTCAAAGTTGTGTTATAGCATTGTAAATGGTACTTATTGAATCTGACATTTTGATTAATGACATATCATAATCTTTTCTTGCTTCGTGTTTTAAGTTTGACCCTTTAAGTGATGTGTTTCTGTTTTGTCAAAATGTGTATACCCATACTATATTTCACACCAGTTACCGGATTAACATTGAAACACTAAAACTAGGACCACATCATAAACACTATTATACTTTCTTAAAGAACTCAAGTGCAGGTCAATGTTTAAGAACACGCCACGTCCGACCAGGAACGAGGCTCAGCACGCCCGTAGACCTATTGGTAGCGTGTGCACTGCACATCTCGTACCGACAATGCTTGCAAGTGGCTCATCAGATCGGGGGGGGGTTCCCGTCCGACTATGGTTGTGCGAGGCTCTGCACGCAACGTCCGACTTAGGGTAAACGAGTGGATACAGCTACGGCTCGGCCGTACTGGGGGTACGTGAGCGCTGCCACACCCATCTCACGTACGGTCAATGGGGTTGAGTGGCGCTGCCTAGCACCCAGGCAGTCATGGGTGCGTGGGGGCACAACTTGCTTCGCCCGGCGGAATTGGCTTCTACTACCATTTCGGGTGCGTGGAGATGATGGATCAAGGCCGTATTGGGTAAGTGGGCGATGAAGTTCGCTATAGCGGAAAGTATGGGTTACGTGGAGAGATCGACACGTACAGTCTTTGGAGTGGAGTGGAGATGCATATAATAATGAGTGTGTAGGGGGGGGTGATAGTAATGGTGGGGGGGCGGGGGAGTATTTATATAGCGTGCGATTATAGGAGGGGGGAGAGTATAAACGGGGGGGAGGTGGGGGGGGGCGAGTGAAACCAATAGGGGTAGATGAGGGGCGACTGTTTCGGGGATAATAGTAGGGTAGTAAGTAGCGAATAATGTACAGTTGTGTGTTTAGTGAAATGGGGTTATTTAGGGTGGGGGTTGTGGGGGGGTGGGCAGGTGGATGGCGGGGTGCAGGGTAGGAAGTGTAGATCCATCCAGGCTCAATTGTCAGGCCGATAAGACGATATGTACAACCATTTATATAGTATATTTTATTTTGTTTAATTACATGGCTTTTGAGCAAAAAACTACAAAAATTTAACATACTGTATTTAAGAATTACCCAAAAACTTTTATGAACTTGAAATATTTATTTAAAGTTTTTATTGAATGCTTATCTTTGAAGAGACTTCTTGTATTATTAGACCATTCTATTCGTACCATTCAATCGCCACCATCATTTGTATTCTTGCTGCTGTGTACTAAACAACGAAATGCGATAGTCTTATAATAGTTTCACCCGCTAAAAATTAATTTTTTAAAGACGCGATGATATAATTGTTTGTTGTAAGACTCAATGTATTTGCTTACCTCTTTTACCAGATATTCTTTAGTCCAATGCACTCTGAGCGCTCACCTGAATTGGTTAGCTGCCTAACATTAAAAAAAAATTAAACCATAACAGAAACACAAACAATTACATAATATTATTTCCATGGTAATCAAAATTTAAAATTAATTTAAAATTCAAAATTGGACCATAAAGAAGCTATGAAGAATAGGTGCTACTTACATGAAATCACAATCCCAGCTGACGAACTTATTTAGAATTGCCTTTCAGAAGAAATGTTGCATATTTAGGTATGCAGCAAACAGACAGATGGAACATAAATTATTCGGCTTACTTTCCAGAATCAGTAAATCCATTCAACAAGTGGCACCCAAGTTCAGTGAAGATCTCCGTAAGAAAATAAATCTGCCACGTTACTTACTACTGAACCCATCGTAACTGGATAACAGTAGTAAGGACATTCGTAGTAGCAAAATCCTTAATCAATCTTACCGCTGAGCATCCATGGTAACTGGATAACAGTGGTAAGGAAATTCGCAGTAGCAAATCTTTAATCAATCTTACCGCTGAGCATATGGTAACTGGATAACAGTAGTAAGGAAATTCGCAATTAGCAAATCCTTAATCAATCTTACCGCTGAGCATATGGTAACTGGATAACAGTGGTAAGGAAATTCGCAGTAGCAAATCCTTAATCAATCTTACCGCTGAACAGATCATAACTGGATAACAGTAATAAGGAAATTCGCAGTAGCAAATCTTTTATCATGCTTACTGCTGAACAGATCGTAACTGGATAACAGCGGTAACAAAATTCGCCGTATCAGAACAAATATTCAATCCTGCGCGCTGATGTTAACAAAATATCCTGACACCCGACCTGAAAAATCCATGTTTCTTATTATTATTTTACATATTATAATCAACTTGGTCCTTTACAATGGTCATCAAGGAGATGTGTTAGTTGTGTAAGTAACACATGACTGAGGGTCTACGGAGGGCTAACGTTCCATTTAACTGTGCCATTAGTATTGTAATAACTAATTTACTTGTTATTACAATAATTTACTTGTTATTACAATTTATTTGTTATTATAATTTATTACTAAAAAATCACTAACACTACGTTTTGAAATCCTTTATCTGATCTTTTCCTCGGGAGAATAAGTAATTAGACATATAACTACAATCATAAACATACACGTTAAAACAAACAAATCATACGATAGCGTTGACACACAGAGGTTAGAAATCATAACAACCATGTTTATTTATTTATTTTTCACTTCCAACTGTAAATCCAATAACAATGATAAAAGAAGATCTATCAGTATAAAACATAATTGTATTGTGTAAAATTAGAATAAAGAAAAAAAAGGCATAACTATAGTAAAAATTTATACATAACATTAATAAGAATATGAAAATTAATAATAAGGAAATTTTTGAGTATATTACCTCAAAATTGATCTCACAATTCGACAAAACATATTATACAGGCTACAAATCTTCGAACCCGAAAACCCTCTGACAGGTGTCGTTCCTGGTTCTCTATATCACTTTGACACCTCCAGCACCAATACGTGATATATATAGAGGTTTTACATTGGTTTTAGGTATTTACTCTAACAGTATCAGAGAGCGTGAGTTAATAGCTTCAGTGTAGTAAATACTTTTAAAAATAAATCAAAGATAGGAATATAATAATGCAACAATTGGACATATAATTTACATTTATTTCGCTACATTGTAATGTTTTATAAATTAAAATCGTGTTGAAGTTGTTTGATGAAAAACAGTTTACTTAGTATTTATACATTTGATTTACATTAGCATATAATTTTCATGTATTTTTAAAAGTTGATGCTCATATCAAAATTTCCGTATGCTATTGTCACTCACTTTTATACTTTGTATCTTACTGTTAAATTAAAAAGGATCATGGTTACCCTGTTGTACTAGAATTTTTTGACTCAGGATTTCTTACAGATATTACATCTCGGACTGATGGGATTAGAAGCAAAATATAAGCTATTATTTAGAAGTAGTTTGTTTGAAATTTTTTATCCACTGAATATTCAATTCAATCCCAGCCGTAGAAAACTTGGGCAAGTGGGAAAATATTTTACGTAGTGTTTGATTAGAAACCCACTAACAGCACTCCAAAGACGTATTTCATATTACAAAATTTACATTTTCAGGATCAAACATGATAAATACTGCTTGTCAATGAAAATGCAAGTTATAGTGTAAAAATAAAAAATTATGTAAAAATAGTAAAATAATGTGTTTAAAGGGATCGTTAGGTTAAACGTATATGATGGTTTTCGATGTTGCCAGTTACGAAGTTCTTCATGATTTTTGTACTCACTTATGAAGAACTCAACTGCATATCTTACATTGTAAAATAAATTTTTACAAGGAATACAGAAGGGATTATATAAATATGCATGAAGTACTTTGAGATTACCAGCCAGGTACACCCAAGACCACGACCCAGTCAGTAACAAGATTCGGATGGGCAAATCAGGGCATAATTAATATTAATGTGACGCCACGATAAAACCTACTGTCGGTTCACACGAGTTATTTTTTTAACTTCGGAATTTGCATTGTTTATTACCATATTATAAAGCGATTGTGAAAGTCAATAAGTTTATAAAAAAATATGCATGGATGCTGTAATAATAAGATTTAAGATTGAATGTGTAAGAAATAGAATAAAAAATTCATGTTATTACTATGCAATCCTTAACTTTATATTTAAATCTCATTGTTAACAATACAATTGCATAACTATAAAAATAAGTTCTCTCTGAATAATTGGTCTATTTTTTTATTATAGGAAACATAAAAACATGTTCTCGTTTTCAATAAATTACGATGATACCTTGTGACTACTAATATCTCGGAGATTCCTGATTGATACCACACAGTTTAATTTTTAAATTATTTATTATATTATCACAAATCTTTTTTATAGCTGTTACTCGCGGCTTCACATGCAGTTTTGAATTTTTTTTTCTTATACAAGTAAAAGCACTTGTGATGTAATATGACGGAGTCCTATGACCTTTTACATATTATTTCAGTGTTTGTAGTATCAGTTTAACTTGAAATTTAAATTATGTTGTTTTGCATTTTTAGGAAGGTTTCTGTTTCGAATTAATTATATTTCTATCACCACGTGCTAATCAGCACTGTAGCTTCAATAGAAAATATGATTAGGTAGGTTTTAGGAAATCTGCTTTGATCAAAAGTGTTTAGTTCTAGCCATTGTCATATGATTCTTCAGGTATTTCCAAAGCCTTAGTTAAGTTTTCCTTTTTCCAAATGAAGAAATATTCACATATTTGTAGGACTGAGAAGCCTAATGCGCTTTAATGGAGAAACCTACGTACCTTTCATCTAATATATACGGGAGAAATCCTTGTTAAGTTAATGCAATTTTCTAAAATAATCGACATTTCACATCGGTAACACATCGCTTTCTCTGTAAACAGTACAATTTCAAGGAAAATCTCATGAGGACCTTACTTTCAACACAAATACAGTAGCTCACGGATATACTAGTACTGTCAATACATGAGTATTACATTTAGAACCATTAGCAAGGACTTTAGTACAAACATAAGGTAGTATAATTAAAATTAAAATTATGATTAAAAATAAAAATGTTTCAGGCGAAAAAGATCGACTGATTGAAACGCATACATCAATATCTGTTCAGCAATTCTTCCGTTACTGACAAACTTAGAATTAGTTTATTAGTAAATTATATAACAAAAATTTAAGTTGCTACTTTTTTAATCATATATTAAGCATTTCTTGAAATTGTCACAAAATACTTTGTAAACTAATACTATCATGTGTACTATTTGATAATAATTTCATAAGCAGGACAAAAATATTTATTAGATCGTTTTACCTTCTGCTGTTGTGTACATTTTATTATTTAGGAGAATAACAATTTTATCTACACCTTGTAAGTGTTTAACTACATCTTCAGTGGGTTAACTCTCAGAAATTAATACGAAAAAGTTATAATTTGTGGTTAATCTGTAAGAATAAGCCAAAGAAAGAAAAGGAATATTAAGTTGAGATAAAAAATTTTTGTATGAACACTTTCTTATTCTTTTCCAGCTGATTTACTACAGGATTCATTAGTGTAATCACTTCTACGAACCTTGACGACATTATCAAAGGTACGTTATCAATAAACCTTACAAATGCTACTATTTGTGTTAAACGAATCTGTAAAGGGAGTCAATACTGCGTCAGAAGGTTTGTAGCTTACAGAAATTCAATTACATTACTCGACCAGAAAGGGCATAAAACGAGACACACACATTGTGCAACCAAACCCAACAATAAAGCAACGTTTTTGATCTTGTTTAGTCGCCTTCTGGCAAAGAGTAATGTATGGCACTATTATCACACAAAAGTATTTCTGTATTATATGAGAGTAAATATCTTTGTGTTTGTTGAACATATTTATTAAACTTGACATAACGTATAAATCCTATATTTGTAATACTCTGTATATTGTAATTTTTTAATAATAATGTATAGACAGATTATAATATATTTATTTATTGCACTATTTTTTCTTGCTGAAATGTTTAAAATGTATTGCCTATCTGTTGTAATTAATAGTTCATAGTTTATCTATAATTATTTACCTTAAAGTTTTAGAATAAATATATTTGTTTTCACTGAAAGTTTTAATCCCATTATATATGTGGTAATGCAGCTGATCGTCTTCAAATATTGACAGACTTCTGTTACTGAAGAATTCCGTAAATATTCTTTAGACCCTTGAATGCACTGGACTGTACAGACCCATATAAACTTGTTTAAACAATAATCTGTATTATATAAAAAACTAAATATCTAAGGAAGTTTTTTATGTATATTATATATCTGAAAGCGCATTACAGATTTTACATTTATATTTTCGAATATAAATCTAAAGTTAGTTATTATCTTTCTTTTACAAAAATAGTGGTAGATTGTTCATTACACAAAGATTTTTTACATGATTATATCAATTAATCTGCACCTCCTTCAGTTACAGATCATACGGTTTCTGTACCCGAGTAGGATGTGTCCTTTATTACTCTAAACCTAATGTATAATTTTTTACAGTAAAACTGTAGTCTCATACTAAGTACACGTTTGTTATGTTGAAATATGTTATGAACGACTTGCATGAATACCACGTACAAACCTTTTGAAACTGGAGCTGCATTCTATATTATATTATTGGTCTCATCTAAATAATTAAACTAGTAATTAATTATTAAGATTCTATATAAAGCTGATTAAGATGCATAAGAGATTAAGAAAGTAATCTGAATGATATAATTAGATACATAAACATGTTTGCATAGAAAACAGGTACATTATCTCCAACGTATTAGGTTCCTGAGAAAATCCGATAAGAAACTGGATTTCGTAATATTTAATGAGTAGTGTTTCCTAAATATTTTTACATAGGTTTTATTAATTATTTGATTAATATAAAAAACTGATCTGTTTTCCTTAGAAAAAGTGGAAGAATAACAGCTCAAATAGAGTAAAATTCCCATAAAACAATTTTTATAGGATTGGAATCCATCCTCTTCGTCAGTTGGGGTAGGTATTAGTATATACAAAATAAATAGCAGAAAGAAGGGTTAAAATAGTAGAGTAGCATATGCTAGTTTGATGTGTGATTGCTAGTGATTGTGATCCTCGTTATTGTCATTTTTGCTTGGGAATCGCATCATGGACTGGACTTCAAGCACATTTAGGGCATGTTTTGAACCCTGTTCGTTCCATTCTTGACTTCTTTCTGGTCTTTACTTTTTTATGTATAAATACCTCCCCTACTTGACTAACTCAGTCCTTGTAACTTTATGTTATACCTTTTATAACCTATAACGATGGCAAATGTACGACATCCTGTTACATATTCAAATCTTCTATCGTCAATAGCAGACTTTAAACAAAAACATTTTCATGGTTGAACCAGATTCTAATATTTTACTCTTTAGTAAATTTACATGATATCTGCTTTAATAAGTACGAAGGTATAAATCGATTGTTCGTTATTTCCAGACAAGCTTTGTCTGGAAACTCTTAATGAAGTTCAAATGAGGCATTACGGTTTTGGACCAAAATATTATTATAATAATATGATATTTATGCGAACGATTATTATAATTTATTGCTTAACCATCTGGCTTGTTGTTTATGCTCCAACTAACCTATTTTTATCAACGTTTTATGTGTTTAAGAAACAGTAAACAATAGATTTCTAGCGGTCACGACCAAAATGTATTCACACAAAAGAAAGTTGTCTTTTAATAGACTTTACCGTCCTCCCATTGGAACCAGCTTTTCCTAGTTTGAAACCCTATTGGTAGTTCGAAATTAACACTAAAACGATTATGTCCAATTAGTGGGTCAACATAAATCCATTGAATAATAATAATTACGTAAACGAATTGCTCAGTTAATTTATACTGAAGATGTTCGTGACCAACAAACGAGAAAAATACAGGCGGCTGGCAATATACATAATTATTTTCACCCTTTTTACTGTCACAGTTTCTGTCGTCAATACAGTTATCTCTGACTACTATGGTTGATAAGTCGGAAATAAGAATCGAAAGGAAACCAGAATTAGAGAATTAAGACCAAGTAACATAACTATAATGCTCAATACACTGTTGTCTCTTCAAGGCTAATTGGTTTTTCTCTTCATCATTTAAATCAGTAGAACGATACCTTACACGTTTTTAGACACTCTATACCATTATTTATTGTGTTCTTTTCTTCCGAAACAATATAATTATGTCAGAAGTGGGAACAATAAATTTAGTTATTTAATTTAATATGTTTCGATCTCTACATAGAAAATTATAAAAAATTTAATAAACAATAACATGTAAGTAATAATACATTTTGGATTGATTTTTGGAGCCTGCAGTAGAGATTGCTATTAAATTAACAGATTATTTACGTATGTTGCATGTTAGCGTAGGAGAGTTTTGGAGGCAGTGGACGTAGAACAATCTAAATGGCACACTAGTTATACCAGTCGATGAAAGTTATAAGAATCCTTTAGCAGATTTGATTTGGATTTAACGTAAGTTTGGTTCTTAAAAACGTTCAAAGCATATCGGGAGACTATTAAGTATGTTATTTTTTTATTTCCACCAAGTAGTTTTCTTCATTCTTAAAAACTCATAACGGCGATTCCTCACTCCTAAAGATGATCCTTACTCCATACGTAATAATATTTTGTAACATAGGCTCTCTATATTTTGTTAGCTATGAGAAAGTTTGTAAAGAAGTACAACCAGTTGTTGATAAACAATTTTTCTTCAGAGATGACAATTTGTGGACAGAAAAGGCGTATTGATTCTTAGTGGCAAGGCTGTAGAAGGGCTTGAACATCTAGAGTCCACATTCATTCTGTTTCTCGATGTATAAAATCAATGTTTTCTCTATTTACAATACAGAGCTACTTTACAAAATGGAATCCCATTTACAACAAAGCGTGCCTTCAGAGTGGCTTAAAAATTGTCTTATACAAGATTCGGAAATTTAAAAAATACATGGTCTGAACCAATCCAGCTTAGCTGTTGAGTCTCACAGATTGAAATCATAGGTCCAGTTCTCTTCCTTGAATATGTTAATAAAATATGGCCACTGCTTCAGCATGAAATAAATCAGCAGAGTGCTGGTAACACAAATCTCTTTTAGCCTATGATAAAAACAAAATTCTGAAACGGTAATTTCATTTCCCAACCATACCCACTACAATACGCAAAACAGAAAGAACAGGTTAACCTTAGAATACATACTTTTACCTTGTGATTTTAGACATTTATTATTTCAGATTCTGAGCTAAATAGTGCCCTATTCAGGTACTGACGACGGCATGTTGTCATTAGATTTAACCTTACTCCCTACGGTTGATGTTATAGAAAACTTGACAATACCCAATTCACGAGATAATTTAAAGTTATTAAAAAATAAAATAACGTAATAGCACAGTTGTAACGCAGTGTCTTTGGAAGCCTTCATAAATTTTGATCAATTTTGCTAGTCTCAATATTGTGGAAATAACGTAATTTTTCAGAATATGTTTAATGATACGTGGCCTAACTATGCATACATATAAGAATAGAGAGAGAGGTAACTACCAAATTTATAATGTAAATGGATGGACGTATTTATGATTAAAATTATATGTTTGAATATGATTCCTAGACATGTGTATGTCAAAATTATATCCCTACACATGCGATGACTTTTTTTCGTACGCGATGTAAGATGTTCTACAGACTGAGTTCATTAAGTATAAACTTTAATCTGGTCTTATTTAAAGAAATCTGGACCTGTTTGGAATCGAATTGTTAAGCAGGTTTGATAAAAACACTAAAAAAATTCTGACTATTTCTTAAACAATGTGAGACCCAGCTCAGAGTTTCAATGTTAGCGTATATACATTTAAAAACCTATGCAGGCAACGAACAGTTTTGCAGAATAGTAACAGTGAAGTTTAATGTCAAATATAATTTTAATTATTTACCAAAATTAATTTGTCTTAACTACTGAACAAACAAGGTCCCAGGCTGGTATAACCAGAAGATGTGTAACAGTTATTATAGAGCACCAGCGGCGTCGTTATCACAGATTATAGCCCGAAGGTGTAATATTAAGGTTGTCACTGTCCACGAGATAAAGTGTGAGTGGAGGTCGTTGAATGAGGTTACTAAACCATTTTATGGTATTATTTCATTCCATATATAGTACGCTTCTGTTTTATAATGTTATCAGTTACTTTATAACACTTTATAGAATTTTTTATTTACATTCCATTTAATGTCTACACTCTGCCTGTTTATACATCAACATTAGTTTACAAACAAAATTGGTACAATTAGCAGCTGTGATTCTCTAATAACACCATGTTACATTCAAATAACGATTAAAATGAAACATGTTTGAATATTTGAATGATTATCATGAACTCTGAAAAATATTTTCTTCTTTTACATGTTACATTTATGTGTTAAAAATACCATGTCATTACATTTAATAAAGTACTTACAACTGATCATAAGTACAAGATTTAAAAACATACGTGTAATAAAATAGTCCTTTCCGCTTACTCGCAAAATGTGCACACATTTTGCGTTCACTCAAATATAATTATCCTATCCCATATACCTTCCATGTACCTAATATCTTGTAAACCATTCGATAAACAAAACATGAAACATTATTCCCATAATATTATGCCCAAATCTTATAATAAATCCATAACAAATTACATTTTTGTTCTAAATTCGTAAATAATGAAGTCACTAACGTTTAAAGTTTGCATAACCGATACGGTTTAAAAAATTAGTCACCAAGCTAGGAAACGAATTTAGTCGAGATATTTTAACAATAATTAGTTTTAAATAGTTTGAACTTGTCTTAAATTCCCTATAACCAGTTGAGTTTAAAATTAGGAAACCATGAAAAGGTTTAACTGTACATAAAAAATTTTCATAAATATAATAATAAAAATAAAAATGAAAACAGTAGTTTATCAACTTAGACATTATTTACAGTAGTATTTAATTTAAAATGAATACAGTTGTAAACATATAAAAATAATTTCCTTATTTTGAAGAAGTGCATTTCTTAAATAATTTTTACATCAAGCATGTGAGAGCTTTTGCAAATACAGTGTTCAACATAGCAAGTTTAATAACATTTACTACAAAAAACTAAAATAATAACAGTTTCCTATTATAGTAAAAAACATATTCGTCTATTTCCTCTATCAAAATGTATAAAGCCCATTTTTCCTAACTGGTTTAAGGAATGTATACTTAATCTACATAGACCAGTGTATTGCAAATATATATTCTAAATCAAACAAGTAACTATAAAATACGTAGCCTTAGGCAGATATTTATTACGTCTAAAAATTTATCATATTCTTTTATACTTACAAGATAAACTATATGTTAACATTTAACGAACTATCTATCAATTAAATATATAATCCAAATAATACATCCCGTAGATATAACTGAAAATATTGATATTTCCATGTACGCACTGAAAAACAAAATTATCATTTCAAAATTAGGTAATGAGTTATTTTTTTTTCAAACTGAACTCCACCAAACCGGCAATAGTTTACTTATAACTAGTAAAGTTGTTGATGTACATAAAACAATTAGATAAAGAATCTTATTGATGTTGCCACAGTCATAAATTTTAGTTGTATTCTTATTTACAGAAATATTAGTTATTACCATCAATACCATGATAATATCCTTTTACTTTTAAATGAAATCTTACAGATAAATTTTAAAGATAGGTTAATACAGCATCCACAATAATCCCTTATAACGGCAAATCAGACCAAGCTGATCAATGGTAATAAGTTCTCACACATCCTGGCAGAGGGAGCTTTAACATTATTTAATATACATTATTAAATTACTTTATTCGACCAAGATAATGTTATGTACTAAGTTTAACGTCTCTAGAACTTTTTTATTTTATTTCCATAAAAGTCCTACCTGATAAATATGTCTTTTTTATGTGAACCAAGGAAACCACTCAAAAGTTGCTTTGTAGGCTAATAAATATTGTTGCACGGTTCCAAGTTTGCATCAAAATCATACCTGTAACAGTGGTACAACATCTTACTCTTCACTTGGGAGTCACAACTAAATATTAATTTAACTTTATCCAACCCCTTGTGCTAGCTTTCCCATTAGACAACGTGTAGTTCAACTTGTGTTAATGATTGATACAAATCTATATCACAAAACCTTCTTTAGACCGAAGAGTAGTCTTTGTATGCAAACAATGCCTTTTCTATTGAGCTCCTGAACAAAAGACCCTGAACACAAAGTTGTGCAAGGTTGATAAAGACTAACAGTTACCCGCGGCACCGTAAGCTTCTTCCTAACGAATAACAGGGATTTAGTATGAATATTATTGTTGTAAATATCAATCCAAACGCCTTAGTAGATGATATTCACTGAGAACTATGCTAATCTTATTATCTTTTTTAGATTTTAGTTTAAAGAGCAGTGTTTTAGAGGGTGAAACAGTTATTATTATTACCGTAAAATAACTAGAATTTCTCTCTAATATTTTGTGATAAATGATTTAAGTAACAATTACAACATTTAGGTGAGTGAAAGAATCATAAAGTCAAAGTTCTTCGCTTTTTAACACTTGTGATGTAGTGAATACTGGGGATCTATGTCATATCTGTAAAGATATATTGTATAATGATCTTTAATATAGTAGCAAAAGTTAGTTAGTAACGTAATCTTTTGTGTATTTCAATGGCCATGCATTACATTCTTAATATTTTCTGAAAGTAGCTTTTAAAGGTATTTTGATAATAAAACTTGCTATTTTATTTACTGGAAAAATTATTTGTTCATTATTAAATACATGTAAGGTTAGAATAAGAGATTTTGTTCCATTTAAGCCTAATATATACATTCATTACTATGAACCTAATTAAATATAAAGTAGTATCAAAATTAATTAAACGCATGATTGTGTTATAACATTTTAATGTTTACAACAGCTGATTAAAAAAAAAACACATTAATTTTCTGATTACTTAAAAAATGCAGTTTCCAAGGCCAGTGGGGCGTAGCTCGGTGGATTTTCCAATTATGAATAGGCCAATATGTTAACTGGGAACCCTTATAATCGCAGTTTAAAATTTTAATACCACCGGTCCAGCAGTTTTTACGTGAATCGGTAACAGATAACCACGACCACTCACATACACCAATACATGTTTATAAAAAAGTATAGATTAGTGCATCAACTAAAAGTTAATTTCATAAAACTTACTTAAACACTTATTTTCCATTACATCCACAATGGATGTTTTAGTTAAAAATGTTCTAACAACGTGCAATATAGGGTAATGGTTAAATTTTGAGGAAAGAAACTCGCCGAACTAATTGTGCCTTTACAACACAAGAAATCATCCTGTGTGATAAAAAAATTATAAAATGTTCAGAAAGTTGTTCAATTTGGTTTTGGAAATATTCTACACCATTACTAGTTGTGACATCTGATTACACTCTTCCAAACACTTCACTTTTTTCAATCTGATCTATAGTAAAACTGTAATGAAGTGTATATTTTTCGATTGTGTATTGGGTAAAATAAATTAGGCAAAAAATATGTTCCCAAACAAGCCCATTCTATTCTCAAATTTTAGGTAATAAACATATTCACACGAATATATATTCGCAAAATACAATTTAATTATCCATCCAATAAGGACACAAAATAATAGCTTTCTATATTTAGGTTTATTTTTAGGTATAGCTTTATCTAATATAGGAAGCTTTGGGTTACGTAATTAAAGGGAAAGATTATATAACAAGGAATTATGCTTTTATTCCATAATTTATATCATCTGCTAATATTAGGGCTGTCTACCGATCATTCAATGCAGTTTTTGCAGTTATCGCTTACACTCAGACTACTTGGTATTACGTCTCACTGCTAAGTTTGACATAAAAACTTTGGTAGATTAAAATTGTTCTTGTCAAAGTTATAAATATGCATATTATATTTGGTAATCAAAAGTAAACAAAGGTTAATAAAAGAAGTGTATAAAATATTGGCCTCATATGAAATATATACAATAGATGCTTACCTTCCCTGCATCTCCGTTATTTTGAAACAGATACTGCACTAAAATAAAGTAAGAAATTATTTTTTTAACTCCATGTTAACTAAATCGCTTTTATTTATGGTAATATAAAACAATATATACATTTTTTCATGTGTCTCGGACTTAATATCAACAAAAGGGACTTTATATAATCACAGTTGTTAATCTGTAATAACAATTAAGTAGAAAATTGTCCATACACCTGCTACCAATTCAAAAGGAAGAGTTTTAAATTAATATATCTGATCAAAATAAATTCTACATATATAATATTGGTAATATCCTTATGCTTGAAATTGTAAATAATGTATAACTAACAATGAATCCCAAATAATGAACACCAAGTCTACGTATTTTTTTCAAATAATGTCCATCTTGAAGTATTTTAATGGAAGATTTATTATTAGACAAACTAGTTAAATAAGGACTCTATTAAAAAAGTAGTCTCATATGAAACATATACAAGCGATTCTTATCTTCAATGATTCTCATATATTTTTAGACATATACAGCACTAAACTGAAATAAAAATTTTTTTTTTTTTTAGAATCGGATAGCTCACCCATCCATCACTTGAGCTTAGTTTGAACCGTTTGTAGTAATATTAACACGTATATAAATTTTCCCTCGTCAGAGGGTCCCGGGCATTGAATACAAGTTGTTGTCTGTGAAAACATTTCAGTGTGAAATTTATCCATACATCTGCTACCAATTCAATATGAAGAGTTTTCAATATATAATATAAGCTAAAGCATATATGAAACAATTAAGGTTGTTTAATTATAAACATCGAGTAGACGTTGTTTCACATAATGTATATCCTCAAATACTTGATTAGAACATTTATTAATTGACAAATAATTTTTAAAATTTTAGATATCTTTGTATCTAATATTATTATCGTAAACAGTACAAAATTTGGTGCTGGAAAATTGCCAGGGTATACTATGAACAACCACGTGTACAAATTTAGTTAATAAAGACGAACACTAAGCAATAACATTAAGAGGACTTTAGAATCGCGGGATAGGCCACCCATACATCACTTGAGCTTAGTTTGAACCGTTTGTTTCCTGTAAACTTTGTTAAATGGAAGGGAAGTCTTCAACTGAGTCTTTATTCAGAGAAAAGTTTGTTGAAACGTTTATACACTTAAAGCAATAGAGTTTCTTGATATCTATTTCCTCTATTTGTATGAAGCCAAAACATATACCCATTATCTTGGAACATATCTGTATTATATAATATATAATTTATATAAAGCAGAATATATGAAACATAATTAAGGTTGAAAAAAATCTTAATATTTACTTTTATAATCCGTTTCCAATCCAAAACAAGAAAATATATAACTTCAAATCTGGCTGTAGAGAGACATCCTTTGCCACGTAAAACAATGTTAGACTTCAATTAGTTTTACAGCCTTATTGTGTCACACTACTATGTGATTTATACAGTTTTAAATGTATGATAATAACAATACGTTTTCAAACGCTCTTTATCGTAAATTGTGTACATTTTACGTATGTAAACAATAACAAGGAACAAAGTATAAAATACTGTGTTAAAAGACGCCAAAATTATTAAACAACATACAGTGCTATTATGCATATAATTTATAACCAAGTAAAAGTACATGCTAGTAAATATAGAATTAATTCAAATTAATTTATCCAAAATAAACTAATAATCATTAAATGCAAATAATAAGTTCTACAAAAGTCGGAGTAATTATGTTTTTCCTTAAAGATTTATAACTGAACATAAAAAGTTACACTGGGTAGTAAATAAAACAAAATGAGTTGAATAACATTTGTGAAAAATAGTTAAATGCGAACCACATCATCCGGCCACTAATATTACCGGTATTTATTATTAAAATTAAAATTATGGAATATTTTATCAGGCATATACATACAGTTACAACACACAGACATGTATGTATAATATAAAATATAAAAGTAATTATTTAACTAAAAAGTCTGTTAACGCTCTTCCAGGTAGCCGCAGTAAGGTAGATCACAGGCAATTCCTTCGAAACGTCTAACATAGTTCATAAATTGTACCAAGTTTGAGGAAAACCAAGTATCTATTATGTCGAGTTGGATAGCCTAGGCTTACTAGTTATTTGTGTTTCGAGGTAATCCACAAATTGGTTTAAATACACACCAATACACACACCATAACTATATTTTTACCAATGTATTACATTGAAATTGATATTTAGCGGTACCTAGATCACATCGACAGCTGATTATAGTCCAAAGATTAGACAGCTGCCTCCGGAAGTGTTCACTGTTTACTGTTAATACATGATGCATATTTCATGAGACTCTTAAATATCCACTAGGCTTTTTCACACTCCCTCAGAATGTGAAAGTCAATGTAGACTAGTAGAGTGATCTATTAATTACATAATACTTTTCTAGCTGAGGATTCTACTTGGACCAATGGATGTGTTTTAATACAAAACTCCACATGTGAACTCACTTCAAATCCTGTTAGTTATCCTTGTGATTTATGTTTAATGTCCTTTTCTAAATTATTAGTCCCAAACTTTATTATAATATTTTTTACTAACATGCGATATAAAATGCATAGTGGGATCATACGTGTTAACATTAGACGTTATGTTATGAGTAATCAATTTCTATTTTGCAAAAGGCGTTGTTGCATTAAAAATAACATACGGAATTTTAGGAGAAAAGTTATAGAAAATATCAAAACATTCAGGTACGCGATAGTATAATTCAACAACAAATAATTGTTCATGCACCCACGTTATTTTCTGGCAGGTGGTTTATATCGTATAGTTTTCTCTATACACGTTTTTATAATTTTTATATAAAGCTCTAGTAGAGTTAGTATTGGTTCTTTCGTTGCTTTAAAATTGCTTAGTTCTTATTGTTTGCTTAAACCAAGCCACGAAATTTTTCTTACGTTGATTTATGGGACGATTAGGTATATATTAATACGTGATATTTTTATTGTTTTACACTAGTACAGAAGTTTCAACCATTTATTACATAACATGTTCATGCAAACAATGAATTATGTGATATATGTATAATGTATATGTATACAAACATTAATATCTGTGACATTTAGTACTGTGGTCTATAAATGCTAGTTAAACGACCGGAAAGTACTTTATCAAGCTGTATGATACTATTAATCCTTAAAGGGAATTTATAATATACCACTACTGTACAGATTATATCAAAGTGAAACGTAGTAGAGTCTCCTACACTAGCTGGAATGATACGTGAAGAGAAAGCTAAGCTCACGATCTTCAACTCAGAACACTGTAACACAGTGACATAAAATCTACTGTTAGTACCTGAAGACTAAACCACGTAACAGCGAAATAGGTTTACTAGGCGCATTATTTACTTCTTTCCTTAAAGCTAGGTTTTACTTATATAAATGCTTTTACGGCGTCCAGAAAAAGTTTTTGGGAAAGTGGTGTTCAAATATCTCTGAAAATGCGTCTCGGAATGCGATATATTCTATCTAACTTTCCCGAACCACTACAGGACACCTATATTTTTGACGCTTTGCACTCGCAATTGCTGGTTCTGCATAACAAACTATAAAGATGGTATGGAGGATTAAGACTTTCCAGTTTTAAATATCTATTTTGGAGGTCTTTTGGATGAGTTTGAGTTTGGTTGTACATAAGTGTTTTGTTTAAAATTGTTAAACTATTATTTTATACAAACATTACCTATCAAAAACACATTTACAGAAGTATATATTTCATGGTTTTATGTTAAGTTTAATTGTAAGTGCGATGGTCTCTTTCCAAAAATGTTATCATGGCAAGTAAATAAAAAAAAAAAATTACGCACTTAAGGCTAAGCTAAATGCACAGATGACATGGTTAATATGTTATACCACCCTCAAAGTTTAATTTTACTAAATTTCAGTAAACATTTTTGTAAAATAGAAATATGGAATTAAATTTGTAGCACCATAAGTGAATTTAAACGGCCCAAACTAGACACAAGTCTAAAGTTCTAAGGTATTGGAAATATCTTAACCAAAAATTATATGGTAAGAGCTATAAATAAATGCTTTTATAGAGAGGTAAGTTTCTGAGAACCGTGTATTTGATTTTTCTTAACGAGGGTATCAAGGCAGATTACCCACATAAAGTAGGTATGGTGGGAAGAATTCATCAAATATAAATGTTGAGTTCAGCTACAGTTTACCTTCCTCTTAGTGCAGCGTCTGAACGTTGTCAGATTTCAGACGGTGCACTAAGTGGAAGTTGGACGGGAGATTTACATTTACAAGGCAGACTGAGGTATGACAGAACATCTAAATTGAAACATAAAATTTCATATCATACTGTAGATTGTTGGCCAAATAATAACAATAATACCATCGAAGGTCCAATTAAACAACCGGATTTAAAAGATTTCAATAACTATATACGTTGTAAAAGAATAAACTTGTGAATTTTCGTATGTACAGACGTTAGTATTAGCAATATTTACAGTACAATCAAGCATGTTTTCTCGATCTGAAGATTATTAGCCAAAATATTGAAATATTAGATTATAGCCAACCTACAGTTATGTAAGGTCCAATATAATATATGACTTAAGTTTAAAAGCTATACCTAAATTTCCTTTTAAATCCCTAACAGAGAAAAAAGTTACAGAAAGAATATTTTATATGTATATAAATCTAAAACAAAAACTATTTGAAATGTGACTAAGACCTTAACTTACACTTCCAATCAGAATTCGTTTATTACAAGCTTAATTCCTAAGTAAGTGAATTTAATACACAAACAGAAACTTTAAAATTATATATAAAATGATTCATATCTTAATATGAGTTAACCAACCGGGAAGGGAAAAGAGTTTAAAAGAAACGTTTATGTATAGTATAAAAATCAGATATCAATCGAACAAATATTTTTATTTTTAGTTTGTTCTATTTTGGCAGATAACTTGTTTCACTAAATAATTAGACTATAATTTTTCCAAGCCTGTAATATGGTAAACGCTATAGCTTATTATGTTTTTACAATGTAACTCGAACAAAATATGAGAGATTTAACGATAAGTTCATCATTCCATAAATCCTACATATCAAAGTGTATGATATCCCAAACAAAATCTTAGTTCCTAACTGCATGGTTATATATGAACAAAAATTTATAATGAATACACGAGAGAATAGCAGCTGTAGGGTAAGCTTACACTTGATATGCATTACATTTCACATGCATGCGACTCGTCGGTGGCTTTTCAAAATAAAGATTTGTTTAACTAACTCAACTAATGAATATACAAAAAGATTTCTTAATAGGAAAAGTTACGTAATTTTTCGAGAGTACCATTTTCAAGTTTATGAAGGATGAGGATGTTATCCTGTACCTCTATTGTCTGAGCTTCATCGAAGCTTACCACTCGGGGCTGGAATATAATTTATGCCTGACTGTATATTTGCCCAGTTGTCCGCATGATATCTTGAAAACGAACTGACCTAAAATTGAAATGCTGGATAAAGCTTTATTTATATATGAGGGCCACTAAATTTGTTGGTGTAGACACATATCACTCAGTGGGATTTGGCTGAGGGATAGAAAATAATTTCACAATGGTCTTATGAGTAACCGATGGCAACGAGAAAATAAAGAATAACAACGATCAGAGTAAATTAATTTGTAAACAAGCTGAAAAAAATCATGAGACTTTCATAAGTGATATTTTAACACAAATCATGTAGACTATTCACACGTTGAATAAATGCAAACGGTACATTGGAAGTCAATGTTTAAAATTTATAACAATATCAGATTTTAGCGCACCATTGCGTTTTAATATCTTTTCTACATTCCCGAATCATGTATTATTTAAACACCATCCGTATTCCGTGGCTTCATAATATATTTTCACTACCGAATTACGTATAATATTAATAAAAAGATTATGAGTCATATACCATTTTACAAACGTAAGTAGACGTACATCAGTTAGATATTACTTTAGTGTTAATGAATAAGAATATAGCATTTTAAGTTTTGATGCGCACTAGGATGCGCCAATGTATAACAATGGGGCTGTATCGCATCGTCATATATTACTTACATTAGGTGATTTTACATCAAGTGCTGTTTCCGACTCAGGAATATACAACTATTTACTGTGACTTTTATAAGGATTTCAATTTTACGGCATTGGACATTTAAGTGAGTAAGGCACATGAACTACGTTATAACATCACTCTGACTAACCAACAAGCATAATCTGGAGTTATTCACATGAGCCTATTTACTCGTCCTAACCTCGTGCGAGCCACGTACCAGTCAGTACCTGCAGTCATCACTGATATCAGCCGTTGCTCAGTGACAGCGGTGCGGTATGATAATACATAGGACAGAGGATCGAATCCCGCTCTCATCGCTATATTTTTGTTGTTTAGAAATAATTAATTTAATTTTTTTAAACAAATTTATGTGATTTTAAAATATGTTATTATACTTTTAAATTATTTACTATTTATTATCAATTTTAACTATTTATTTATTCTATTGACTATCATAACTTGTGGATTTTAATCTAAGGCAATGTTTTAATTTTATTATTTAATTATAAAAATGGTTCTGTTGGTCGAACAGTCCAAGAGTGGAAAACCCCTCATCCACAACTACATATATATATAGAGAGCAATTGTTTAAAAAATGGGGAAAGAGACTGGCGATCTCTGGGAGGAAAATGTGGAGCGACGGTGAGGACCAATTCCGAAGCTACACAACTAGTGTCGTCTAACGGCAAGCATCACGGGCCCCACTCATTCACCATGAGGACCTTATCCTTGTCGCCTCCACCCAACCGGTCTAATGTGTCTTCCGCGGCACCAGTTAGCGCCTCGACGCGACGCCTGTTTCCTCGTTGGTGCAGTCTGCCGTGACGTCCGTGCCGTCCAGCGGCGCTGAGCCTTCCGCGCCTGCCGCCTGCGTTTCGTTCCCTGTTGGCTCGTTGGAGCAGGATGCCGTGACCCCGGTTGCTCTCCTGGCACTGCGCGGTGTTTGTCGGCAATGGAGGTGGCAAACCTAGTTGCTGAAAATAAACAACTTAAACATCGTTTACTGCAGATTGAAGAACAATACAAGCACGTCCTTGACCACTCTATTGAGTCGGAAACTCGTCTCATGCAGTATCCCAACCAGGTGTTCGTAGCGGCCACATCGTTGGTGGAGTCGCCCGTGCGCGCTTCCGTGGCTGACTGCGCCGTGCAGTGCGACCTACCACCTCGCGCTTCCGTGGCAGACTGCGGTATGCAGTGTAAGCTGCTTACTGACTGCGGAGATCGGCGTTGTGCGGATGCTGGGGACCTCATGGCTAGCCTCAAGACTACAATTGAGGTTCTGGAGGCAGAGCTGAATAGCTTGAGGGGGGAGGCGAGTAGCAGATGTACGCGTGAGCAGCCTTCTGAGTGGTAGTGATAGAGGTTGGTAGTGAGCGACAAAAGAAGACATCTTCCGACTAAAACTGATAATAAATATAAAGTTCTTTCAAGCCTACGGCATGCATCACCTCCAACGAAATCCCCTGCAATGCACAGAACCCCCAAAGAAGATCGGAAGAATAAGAAGAAGAAAAATATGAACAACCATAAAAGCAATCTGCCTCTTTCTTCAATCTTTATTGAAGGGGACAGCCACGTCCGTGGTTTGGTTGGCCATGTTCGGCGGAAGGTGGCCCGGAGGACGAAGGTGGATGGCTTCTGTAACCCTGGAGCCAAGCTGCTGGATGCGACGTCCGATGTGCCTCCATCTGGTAGCTGCTGTGTTATCGTCGCCGGGACCAATGATGTCGCCTCCAGTCAGCAATGCAATGTCTACCACCATCTTGAACAGCGCATTGTGACTAGGCTACTGACCTCCAGCGTTGTTGTTTCCACCCTGCATCACAGGCACGACTTGCCACCGTGTCATCAAATTAATCAGGAGGTCGCACTATTAAACGCATATATTGAGGAAATATGCGCAAGATATCGTGGGGCGGTGGTGTTGGACAAATCAGCAAAAGTGCGTCCACGACTCATGGGATGTACTTGAAGCAGAGCAGCAAGCATATTTTGGCGGACCTGCTAATTGATTGTCTGCGGAGGTTGAATCGCTCTAATCCTCGAACTTCGTCCCGGATTCCTGTCACCGCTGCCGAACCACTACCGACACGGTCACAGAGATCTTCAACTACCCCACTGCCAACTACCTTGGAACTGCCAGTCGCTGCTCAACCCCACGTGATTCCCTATGACTCATTCGCAGACGCAGTAAAAAGCGGATCATTGGTAAAAATACCTGATTCACTACCCTTTATTAATGCCATGAATCAGCAAAAAAACTGTCCGCGTTTCAATTTTGAGAATCTGACATAAAAATATCAGAATCGGAGAACGGGTGTTTGATATTTATTGAGGAGAGAATGTTTACTAAACAAGGATATTGTGCCTTGCTCTCCACCTCCCTAGGTAACTGTAATCTGTTACCTTGTGTAGCAGAGTTGCTGGAATCTGCAACTTCTCAGCTACTTATCAGAAAATCAAGTTTAAATTTATATACATTTGAGGTTTAAGTTCAGTCTCATTAAATTTTGAAAAAGGGCACTCCAGAAAGAAGGAGTATGTAAAAGCGAGTCGAACGCTCGTACCGCCCAGTGAATTGTGATTATCATCAATGACATGACATCACTTCCTTTCACTATAATGTTGTCTTGTAGTGGTCTTCGGACCTATCTACGACTGAAGAGACTAAACAAAGTCGAAACAACAGAAGCACACCTCCATCCTGAAAGACGGAATGGTTGTAATTTATTGACGCAGGCTCAATCAATTTAGAACATGCAAGCCACGCCGGAACGGATTCGGACACACACGAAACGTAACGTGCGCCGACATCAATGCTCGGAGAGGTTGATGTTTTGGTTTTGAATTCTAAATGTAATTAAAACAATTGGCAAAGGGTTTATCCCTTTCAACCTTATAAAATGATAACCTGTAATGGCGTCAATAATTCCCCATCACTATTACGCGCAACCGGGTTTTAAAGACGTGGGGCACGCTGATTTTAATCGCAGCTATCAACCAGTAAAAGCCATCTTGGCTATGGGAACCCACACGATCGCCGGATAAGCAGATGCTGACACGAATTGTGAAATAGAGCCTAAACGTGCAACTGTCTGATGGGTACAACTTGATTTTAAACTTAATTTAAACTTGATTTTCTGATAAGTAGCTGAGAAGTTGCAGATTCCAGCAACTCTGCTACACAAGGTAACAGATTACAGTTACCTAGGGAGGTGGAGAGCAAGGCACAATATCCTTGTTTAGAATCGGAGAATTACGCAACCAAAAAGTCTCAATAAAATCCTAATCAAATTCACAAAATTCAAAAATTCAATTCAAGCATTTTCTGTTGTGCACCAGAACGCACAGTCTGCCACAAATAAAGTCGACGAGCTGATTCTCATGACAGGAGAGCTGCATCCTGACATATTTGTTGTTTCTGAGCATGGATTCACGGCTGATACTGTTGCTTTGTTCAGAATCAATTATTACGAATTGGCTAGCGTTTATAACCGAACTAACTACAAAGGGGGTGGCGTGGCAATCTTTGCCAAATATCGACTAAATTACCAGCCATTAAAAGTGGATTATAGTAGTGATCTAAACTTTGAAATGACTGGGGTAAAACTTGATCAAAAATCCATTGGGAAAATCACAGCAATTGGCTTATATAGATCTTCAAACGGGTGCAGCACATTTTTTTTTTAATTTGAAACACTTCTAAATTTTTTTCATTCAAAATTATTGAAGTTCATCATCATTGGTGACTTTAACATCGACGTTCTGGACTACGCTAACCCCTGGCCTAGTGGCTTCGCGATATCTTATCTTCTTTCGGTTGAACATGGTCCGTGAACTCACCAACACGAGTCTCTGCCGCGTCGAGTACGGTCATCGACAACGTCATCACAAACATCCCAGACGTTTCGGTCTCTGTCTGAACGCGGCCATCTCGGATCACTTCGCCCAGGAAGCCATAATTACCCACTCCAAACCAAAATTTGAACCTCTCTCCGTGAAAATAAAACGAGATTTAATGTCTGCAAACGTTGATCTTATCACCAGTTGTCTCAGGAAGGAGTCGTGGTCATTCCTGGATTCTTTCGATCAAGTGGAGGAAGCCTTTAATGCATTTTTAAAGCGAGTAATTTTTCATTTAAATGTCACTTGCCCATTCAAAAATTTCAAAGAGCGTTTTCAAAGGAGAAGAGATACCTGAATTACTCAGGATATTCTCAAATTAAGAGAGAGGCTCAAGTTTTATTGTTCGACATATGTAAGAACCGAAAACGAACAATTCAAAACTTTTATTCGAAATGTCAAACAAAATTATCGAGAAGAAATAAGGATGGCCAAGGCACGAGATGTCGATACCAAACTGAGACAATCAGACAATTTTTCAAAAAGCGCTTGGAACATTATAAAAAAACAGCACAAAACAACAAAGTTTTTCTACATTTTCAACTCCGACACTTAAAACAACAAATAAAATAATTGATGATCCGTTTGAAGTGGCAAGTGAATTTAACAAATTCTTTTCAACTGTGGCTGAACCAGAAGACTCATTTTCCGATAGCTCTCGCGATGATCCATTGACGAGACCGATCTCGTCTATGGTTCTTTTTCCTGTGAGTGAGGGGGAGGTGGCCCGTATCATGCGGGATTTGAGACCGAAAAAATCCAGTGACACCAATCGCATGTCTGTGTGGTTCCGCAGGGGTTGCTTCAAATACCTCTTGACTCCAATCACCCGACTGATCAATCTTTCATTTGCACAAGGCGTATTCCCGTCGGCATTGAATATTGCCAAAGTTATCCCAATTTTCATAAAGGACGATGCTTGCATTCCAAGTAACTATTGACCAATTTCTATACTCGCGGTTTTCAGCAAAATCTATGAAAAAGCTTTTCTTGAACAATTTGTACAATTTCTTGATCGTTACGAGGTTCTAGGTCCCAAAATATTTGGGTTCAGGAAAAAACGTCGACAATCGATACTCTAACGGGTCTCATTTACAATGTTATCGAGGGCCTAGAGAGGCGAGAGCACGTACTAAGCATATTTCTCGACCTCTCTAAAGCTTTTGACTGCGTGCATCATGCACCACGATTGGATCTTGTCTTATTTGAAAGATAGAGAGCAATGCGTGCAGATTGCGAGTGTCTTGTCAGGCAAAGTCATAATGCCTTACGGTGTCCCACAGGGATCAATATTAGGGCCTGTCCTTTTTCTAATTTCCATCAAAAGCTTGAATTCTGCAATCCAGAATGGAACATATATTCAATATGCTGACGAAACGACTCTCTGTATGAGAACAAAATCAAAAAACGAACTTGAAATGGAGTCATTAATTGAATTGAATTCATGCATCGAATATTTCTCCAGGATCAATCTGAAAACAAACAGTTCAAAATCAAATGTCAAACATTTTTGCCTTCGGCAACAGCAAGAGCAAGAGCTTCGATCCGTGGTGATGGAGGACGATTTCCATCTGGAAGAAGCAGACTAAATTAAGTTCCTTGGAATGTACCTTGATCGGGGGCTGACATGGGACGATCACATTGAAAACGTTTGCTCTCATGTTGCTTCGGGAATTTATGTCCTGCGCAATCTTGCAAAAGTTTGTTCGGTGGATGTATTAAAATAGCCTATTTCGGTCTGATACATCCAAATTTGACATATGGCTTGAGATTGTGGGGAAGCTGTTCCAAATACAGATTTGAAAGAGTTTTCAGATATCACAAGAAAGCCGTAAGAATTCTTTCAAATTTAAACCCCAGATAGTCGTGCTCTCGAGGTGGCCTTGTACTGCCGACTTAAATGCGAGTTGGTACGGGGCAGGAATGTCCACCAATTTAGGACTAGAGGCAGGAATAACTTTTGAGTCGAACAGCACAGAAAGGCAGCTTTCGAACACTTACAATCTCAAGTTGGAGTCGGACTAATCAATAGGTTCTCTGAAGGCATCAAAAAACTCAATCAAGCAAATAAAATTCAAAACTCGACTAAAACATTTTATTATTTCAAAGGCATTTTACTCAACTTATGAGTTCATGATGGGCCGCTGGGATGAAAATTTTTGAAATTAACAACCACGAAATCCCCGGTTCTGATACATACAAGAATAGTATTGCAATTTATGTGTTTACCTTGACCAACATCATTTATCTGATGTAGTTATATACTTTATATAGTTAGTTTGACGCATGCCATGCAATATTTTAATTGTTTCACGCAATAAAGAATATTATTATTATTATTTGACTTCTATATCATGTTTTGAACATATAGGAAGCGTTTGAGGTTTTAATTAATTACATGTACAACGTCACATCAGCAGGCTCAGTCTGCCTTATATATTTTTGTCTATCTCCTGTCCAACTTTTACTAAGTACAGCGTCTAAAATCTCACGATGTCACAGCGTCGTTATGTACCCAAAATTCTACGATATTTTATAAATTCTTTATTTGGCAATTTGGATGTTATGGTCATTATTGCATTAGAATTCTATGAATATAGACCAGACAGTATGTTAGATCTTTATAAACCTCATGTCGTCGGTAAAATCAACATCAGGTATTATATACTTTTACAGTTCCAATTATAGCGTAATAAATATTCAATCAAAAATTCGAATTTTGAAGTGTCTGAACTGACCAAGATAATTGAGTTAGTTATAACAATTGAAAAAAATTTAAAAAAAACTTCTAAACGTTTTCTTTTTAAAACGGTGTAATTTGAGAGAGATACGCGAAGTTATATCATTAACAAAGGTTTTACAACGTGAGTCTTTAGTTTTAACTAGAAAACTAAAAATTTTCTGCCTCATCGATTGTTGGCTTTTATATCAGATTTATAGTAGTGGCATCAGAGACCAATCGTTATGAAGTTTGAAGCCTTTTCAGTTGTTAAAGAAATGTTGTTTACTTAATCAAGATATTGCTGGAACTGGAAACATTTCATCAACAAGTTAATCCAATAAGTTGATATAACAGGTTATATTTTAATTATGGCTAGTAAAATAATAGTAAAATCCGGTTTGAGATTTTAATGCAAAATATTCTGTACTAGTAATATATCTAACCGAGTTTAAATGAATTTTATCTTAAGTCTTGTTTACATTATCTGTGTTATATGGAAAGTTTATGTATGTGTTATTTTTTTAAGAAGAAACATATTAGGTTGACATACAAAGGATAGAATTCCGTAATATAAGTATATAGATCTGGTATTGACTTATGTATGTTTAAGAAACTAAATTATAAATTGAGCTTACAAATGTTGTAGGTTGAGAATTGTGTTTCATTATTCACTCACCAATCTCCGCGTCGAATCCATTTTTGTGTTTATCTTGTAATAATTATAATATTTAAGATTTTGAAGGTACTATGTCTGGTACTAAACTTACATTTATGTACAATTTGTATTTTAATTGCTTTCATTTTATTTGTAGGTCATACTTTTCCCACTTGTATGTGTTAGAATTCTTTAAATTGTATTTTAAATCATAAGTTTTTGTAAAGTGTTTTTATTGATTTGTGCTGATTGCAATATCCAATGATGCAGGTTAAAACAACCAGTGTTACTATAATAAATGCAAGGATAAGCAAGTAAATTACAACTATATTGTATAAAAATATATTGACATTTATTGAATTAATTTGAGCAACGTTAATATTACACGAAGAGTTTAGACTAAATTAAAAAAAGAGTAAGAATATCTTATACATTTAATTGCCAAAATATTTTTCGAAATTTTACCGTGTATTTCTAGTATAAGTATAGCGAACGATTAAACAGGATTGCTATATTTATGAATTGATATTATACTATTTCATAGTTTATAATTAGTTACGGCGTTTATATTTATTTTATACCTGAGTTGTAGTTAAATATCAATAGTTACTCGAATAAATACTTTTTATTTATTTTTGTACAATAGCTACAGGAATATTATCCCAAAACAGCTATATTGACAACAAAGGTTAATACTAATAATTTACAATATAATATACAACTACGTATACGAAGAAACTCAATTACAAAATCATTATTAGGCTGAGTAAAAATTAACTGTTTCTATTACAGCACGAGAAAAAAGAACAATATAATACAATAAATAATAATAATTTAAAACAAAAATCGGTTACTAACTTAAGTTAAAAAAAATATTAAGTTTATTTACAAATGAATTAAAATTATTATTACATATATCCAATTTATTTTTATACATGTTTAACAACCTTGTGCAAACAACCTTTAAAAAATTAAAAGTTATACAACTGCACTGTATTACAACGTGGTGTAAAAAAACCAAGGAGGGTCTCAGATTATTTCTTGGGACATGCAGCAAAAACCTTATCAGCTAAAAAAGAGCTATTAACTAAGTTATGTAAAATTTTATAAATGTATAAAATAATAGATCTGTTTCTTCTTGTTAACAAAGTTTCAATAGAATAAATACATCTTAAGACAGTTGTTGACATGTTTCGCTCACAAGAAACAT
The DNA here is from genome assembly GCF_021130785.1 of Homalodisca vitripennis. Taxonomy (NCBI): domain Eukaryota; kingdom Metazoa; phylum Arthropoda; class Insecta; order Hemiptera; family Cicadellidae; genus Homalodisca; species Homalodisca vitripennis. Next base: position 63,008,581 of record NC_060214.1, read on the forward strand.
TACATCTTTTAAAATATAAATACCTTAGAAACTTGTTTTGAATTAGCTCCAGAGAAGCAATGCTATGTAACGAATAAGGGGTCCAAATTATTGCACAATACTCCAGAGTTTGTTCTTCTTACGAATGCATTATATAGTTTAATGATAGGATTAATTAAATGAAAAAACATTGTGTTTCTAATTACAAAACCCAACATCCTATGTCATCCAATTATAATAAAATTAAGGTGATTGTCTAACGTAAAAGCCGAGTCAAAAATTACGCCAAGAGCTTTAACATGAGTCACTAATAGTAGCTTAGTGCCATTAATAGAGTATTCTGGTAGAGTTAAATATTTTTTCCTAGTATATGTCATCGCAAAACACGTCTTTACATTTAAAAATAGGTTGTTGTCTAAGCACCAAAGGCTAAGTAAATTTAGCGTTGATTGCAGTTCAGCAACGTCGTGATTGTCTCGAATTTGTCTATATATTTTCAAATCATCGGCAAACAAAAGGCATTTAAACCGTGTTAAATAATTAGGAAGATCAATAATACATATCAATAATTGTAATGCGCCTAAGTTAGATCCCTGGGGAACACCTGAAGTGCTAATCTACTTTTTAGACATAATGTAAGAGACCATAAAAAACTGACTGCGAAGCTTTAAATAAGTCTCAATAAAACTAATAAATGATTATGATAACATAAAAAAAGATAATTTACTGAACGAAACATCGTGATCTACTTTATCAAACGCCTTAGAAAAATCTGTATACACTACATTAACCCTGCTACGCCAAAAGAAAATTCCATTTAGAGACTGTTGATTTACAAGGTAGAAAGCCATGCTGCTGGTGAGAAATAACAGATTTTATGTTATAAAAAATATAGTTATAGAGAAATGATTCAAATATCTTAGGGAATGTATTTAACAATGAAATCGGACGGTAATTTTCAATGTTTCTTGATTTAAAAATGGGAAACTTAGCTTCCTTCCATTTCTCCGGGAAAATACAGGGTTTTAAAGACAGATTGAACAAATAGCACAAAGGATCAAATGGTACCTCAGCACAACCCTTTACTATATATGTAGGAATACAGTCAGGTAATTGGTTTTAATCACAATCCAATACAACAGTAGAATGTGGCAGTCGCACAATGGGATTGTATGTTAAGCCTTTTATCCACAAAATGGAAAGACCGACCCAAGTATAATCAATTGTCGCAAATTTAAATGGCAAGTACAATAAAGTGGCTCACAATGGCACATTGTTGAGATTAATGGGAATATATGAAGGGAATTCAGTGGCATATGAGTTTTGGTAAATAGATATTTTGTATCAATTTCAATTTAACAGAATATTAATTATCAAGAGGCTGGTTCAATACTGTCGTTTACATTCAAAGAGTTTATGTAATGTGCAACTAGAACAGGAAACTATAGACTTCGTTGTGACACTTTCGTTATACTTAAAAAAACTAAGGTAAAAGGAGAGTTGTAATAAGACAGGATGTAATAAGACATTATACCGCTCCAGCAGTGAACGTAGTAAGTATTAGTAGTGACACTATTAGTAGTGTTTTGTGTAAAGGGGTTAGTAATTTAAACCTTTACCACTGTTTATGCAAGCTTGCCATTATCCTTGTCATTCCTTTATTGTATAAAAAAAGCTATTTGTCCATTTATTATGTGCCCTATTCTTTAGATGTCAAGTCATAAATTTTATGTCTCGTCTTGACCGTAAATGTTACCATCTAACTGAAAATAATTGCATTGAGTGCATAGTTCTAACAGTTCCATAATTACTGGCACAGGAAGTTTAGTTTTATCCTTTAATGTTTGGTCTTCTTTGAGACGTGGTTCAATAATTCCGCAAATTATCCATACATGAATACTAATGAAATATTGCCTATAATAATAGTTTAGCCTGATGAAACCTTGAAAATAATCTATATCAACAATTTTATTTTAATATAAAAAACATATAATTTGTTGAATGAATTATAACTATAAGCAGATAATTTAGAATAGGAATGCTTAAGGTTATTTATTAACACAAATAATTCGTACATCATAATTATCACCTAGTTGGGAAATATACTCATGAAATTAACATTTAAATCAAAACTTTAAAATAGTTTATTCTATCGCTCTAACACTTGCCTCAAGCCAGTACTCATTGTTATTCTCCAAAATAATTTTCTCATAACGATCTTAAATCATTAATTTGTAATTTTCTGCTTTTTGTGAGAGGAATAAACTAAAGGTTAATCATGTCTTACATATTATACTTTCTCTCTGGTCAGACTCCTAAAAATAAGTATGTATTGGGTGATTATTTTTGGAAACCTCGAGGGTGTATATCATTGTATTATAATATACTTCATTATAATAACATTATTGGTATTGCAATTTGAGTTTTCATAAATCATGAGAAAAGTTTGTGGGAGGGTGAAATTTAATATTCGACAATTTTAGCTATAAGTGTTTCCTTGATATCAGTCGTATTCTGTGTTTAAATTTTATTCACTGATGTGTATTTATTAAATAGGTTTCGTGTAGTAATACAACTAGTATTTTTGAGATATTTTTTTAAAAATAAAAAAGGTATAGTATATGTTGTTGATTTTTAAATTATACATTAGGGTGGAACGAAAAAATTAAGTTTTTTATTTCAATATATAAAAGTGATAAAAAGCTGCCTTTTGCTATTATGTAATACAATTTAAAGTTTAAACATAATTGGCGTAGGGTAAGAGGTGCCACAAAGTGTTAGAAATTGTGATTTTTTTAGTAAACTTTTTCGAATTTACATTGTATCTGTAAACAATATTGTTTTATTTTTCCGTTTATGCTTAAAAAGGCAGTTATAGGTGACTAAGATAAAGTAGAATCGGATAAAATTATTGGAATTGGTGTACTTCAACCTGAAAATTTTGATATAGAAGATGAGTTTTTAGCAGAATCAACTGACGATGGAAATCATTCCACCTCTTCTCGGGCTCTAAAAAAAATACGGTACAACTTTCCGACAGTAGCTTATATCTGTGATAGAACTGGGGTTTCAGACAGGGTTTTAGCAGCTATAGCAAGTGCGGTTCTTAAATATGTGGGAATGGGTTCTGAGGAGAACAAAAGGAACGTTATTGACAGGATGAAAATTCAAAGAGCTAGAGCCAGTAGTCGAAAAAGGCAGTGGCAACCAGAGTCATCAATAAAGTTGGAGAGAAAAAAAGGGATGTTTTCTGATGGCAGAAAGAATAAGACAATTGTTAATGAGAAAAGGGGAACAAATTTCCAGAAAAACCGTCGTTGATGAACACGTTTCGTAAGTTGAAGAACCTGCTTCTTTATTTCTGGCGCGCGTTGCTCCTGCCTCCGGTACAGTTGAAGGTATAAAATAAAGTATTATTGAGTATTATTATAGTAACTTTGATTTGAACTTCAACAGTATAACTGCAATTGGATTTGACTGCACTGCTACAAACACTGGAGCTGATAAAGGTGTTGTTGCTCTATTAGAAAAGAACATTCCTAAGTCTTTGCAGTGGCTAATACGTTTGTCTCATTGCAACGAGTTGCCATTGCGTCACCTGTTTGTGCATTAGATGGAAAAACTAAATGGACGTAATGAGTTTGGATGAGTATTGGACAAACTGCTTGAAAAATGTCATGAGTTTCCATTAGTTACGTACTCACCAATAGAGGACAACCTTCAGGACCTAGAAGTGAAACAGGATCTAAATGCCAATTAAATTTATATACTTGAAATTTTTAAATCAATCTCAAGTGGAATCTGCCTCCCTGATCTGGCCATGAAGAAACCTGGAAAGTTACTACATTCACGATGGCTAGTCGCATTCTCCGTTATATTTTGGAACAGAGAACCTTTCAGAAAACCTGAAAACTTACGTAGTTAAAGTGTACACTTCCATCTGGTGTCACAATAATCTGAAGCCCTGTTGTGTAAATGGAACCACACTTATGGGGACTGATTTCGTTTTCACGTTACCTTTCCGACGAGCACCTCAAAATAATCGGCCCAGTTATTCAAAAAACGGCTACTACGCTCACCTTAAAAACAGAAAAGACATTAGGCATCTGACGACTTTTTAAGGCAAAGTCAGAACAGAAGAATGAGGTACGGGAGTTTGTGATACCTAAACTAAACTTCAAAGCTGAATATTACATCAACATTGTCAACTGGGCTGACGTAAAAATCCCTAATGACAAAGCACGTGACTGATGAGGGCTTCGCCAAATACATAATTGAATCGAGAAAAGATGGCCTGATGCATTCTATTGATTTTTCACGTTTTAACTGTCATACACAAACAGTGGCAAGAATAATCAAGCATGTTTGAGAATCATCACTCTGTGTTTGCGGTTTCGAAGAAATACATAGATTTATCAAAGTCAGAATTGCTTCATACAAGATGATGCCAAATTTTTAAACAAAGAGACACTTTACCAAAATGTATAATAGATAACATTGAATATGGATTTAGCTTCGATACAATGTTTCACTTGTCTATTATTTGTATTTTATGAATATAAGTGTGTTTAATGAATAGAATGTGACTTTATTGCACAGTTTAATACCTTTTCCACTCGTACATTTGGATCAATATTATCACTGTACTATAAAAACAAAAGGAGAAATTCTTTAATAAATGTCAGGCATAGATAAATCACCACAATATTATATATACCAATATATTACTACAGCAAAGTAAAAAACATTCATTCAAAAAAATCATAATTATATCAAGTTTTAATACCCTATAAGTCGGCCTATAAAATGATTATGACAGCAAATTAAATTTTTTTTTCATGATTTTAGGCATAGTTTTAATTAAATTGAAATAATAAATATATGATACAATCCCAAAAAAATAATCAATAAAATTCTATAAAATGTGAAAATTTATGGACAAAAAACTATTTTCAATGCTTTTGGGGCACCTCAAGATATCTTTCTAGAAAAAAGAAACTTTGTAGAATTACTTCTCACATAAAAAGACAAATTTATTTCACTATTAGAATGTGTAAATCAGAAAACTATTTTTGCCCTATACCAACATTCCATCCTATTGTACATATGATATCCAAAGAAATTCGATCAAGTTACTAATGTAAGCGAGTTGGATGTTCTAGCGTAATGTTTCTATCCTTCCCTATATGAAGCTGAAATATGTTTAATATAAGAATACGCCAGACCATACGTCGCTTTTCTAAAGTTGCATACATAAGTCGTTAGTTTGTTTTATTTCAGTGGGGTCACTCTGAATTATGGATATTTATAACACGCAGTGAAATAACACAGAGGGTCATTTCATGTATTTCCATGTCACACGTTATAATGTCACTTAACTCCATTCAAGTTGGTTTTTTAAATGATATTCCCGTTGCGACTATAATAGATGTAATTTAAATACATGTTGGTAATAAACTACGCTTTTGGAAATCAAAAATACTTTACTATTAGTTTTTCTCACATATTAAAGCTCAATTTCATGACGAAAGCCGGGCTAAAAAATTATATATATATATATATATATAATATAGTATAATTATATAATTTTATATATATAATTGTATATATTTTATATAGATATACAATTGTACAATATATATATACAATTATATATATATATATATATATATATATATATATATATATATAATTTCATTAGATAGTACTATGTGTGTTAAAAATAATTGAAGTGTTGACTAGTGTTATCTTGTTAACATATATACCGCAATATTTTCCCTTTGATTTGAATTAAGTTTCCCTACAAATTAATCCGGAAGGCTTAACAGTCGATGAAAAAAATATCTTTAATTTAAACTTCCACGTACACCACAATTGGGTGTTGAATCGCCAGAAATTATATAGTTAATTGTGTTATTTTTATAATTATAATAATTATTTAAATAATTTAAAATTAATTTGTTGTAATAATATTATCTGTCTAGTTTTCTTTTTCCTTGAAAATATTTAGATGAATAATTAATTATAAAACGTCATACATTTAAAAGTTTCATGTTAATTATGCCAATAATATTTAATAAATTGTTGTTTATTTATGTAACTTGCAAGTCAAATTCTTTAAATAAATATCTGTGACGGGTAAGTGCCTAATTTCCTTATTTACGTAGAATATTTTAATGATGTAACACTTAAAACTGTTTAAATGTTATATCATGTTATAAAATAGATATGAAAGAAAAATGGCACAAAGAAAATTTGCTATACTGCCTAAAATAGGTCCTCCCTTTAAGTTGCCATCTAGTTCACTTGGCTAAAAAAGAAAAATTTGGTGTGGGCAACATATTTTTGAGTAAACTAGGTTTATTCCAAAAGGCATTTAACAAATATAATTCAAATAATGACTATATAAATTCTCTAACTACTTATTTATAGTTTTTTTAATATACTTGAGTGGAAATTAGGTGTAACATAAATATTTATTAGTTTTGATGTTATGCCTGAATATAAGATTACAAGGCACACGCAGTAATACGCGTTGTTAATTAAATAATGAGTCAGAAGAGACTATTATTGTAAATGTAAATTAAATGGTATTCCAGTGGACATAAAATCTGTGAAATAATTCAAGAAAAGGTCCGCACACTTTGATGAAGTGAAAAATATAATGATTACTGACTTTCTTTAAAGTATCAAGAGCCTTTTAATAAAAGTTAAGTTTACTTATTAACTTTACTACTTTAATAAAATTTTGATGACTTGCCAAAAAATGACGTGTACTGAATGCTTCGCCAGATATAAATCATTAAGCAATATAACTTGAAAAATAATGTTACCTCCTGTTTCCTATACTCAAGTCTTGCTTGGATTGTAAGAAAGGCATCGAACTTTAAACAATGCAATTGTATTATTAATTCCTGACGGTATGATAAGTTATTGAATGAGAAAAGAGATGACTCCTCTTCCTATAATATTTTATGATTGAGATATAGTGTGCCAGCTATCCCTTATTATTGGATATCGACAAGAGGCAGCCCAGCCCCACTCTCAACCTTACCGAAACGGAATATCCTGTCTCTCCGGATGGAAAAGGGAAGGTTCTCTTAATACTAAATGCAACTACAGTTTATCTGCGTCTTTAAAAAGTGATCCAAATAATTAGGCATTTGAAACCGAAATTCAATTTTATCAACAATTAGAGTTTTGAATGCACATTAGCGAAAGCGATTAGTCAAACATTTCATTTCCTGTCTGTCTACTCACATGATATACGATATGCTCGTACATGAAATGGGCCTATACACTAAAGTTTTGTATGAAACTACATTTGTATATGCAACAATAAGTTTGATGAACCTAAGTTTTACCCCACGCTATTTAGCTGAGCATTACGTAATTTATTTTTAAATTGGCCTTATTTGTAATCCTATGGCTTATATGAAAAATAATTCATTTTTTCACTAATATATATTCGGTCATTAGTTCTCTTTTTCTGTTTAAATATACTTTAAGATTCTCCGTGCATAATACTCCTCACATATTTTTAACACATGTCAGTAAAACTGCAGTTGCCTCTTTTCTATTCTTTTCCAGTGGTTACTATAATTGTCTAATGTTACTAGTTTTTTAACTAGCCATTTCAACGAGAAAAAAAGTATATGATTTCAAGAAGAATTTGTTTATTTTTTTGGTAATATTAGTTTATTATTACTTTTAATGGAATGTAATTTTAATAATGTGTTTAAAATATGTAACTAGTAAATATATTCCAGCAATAAAAGAAACATCTTTATATTACATAACTGTATGCCAAAATATTACATAAATTGATACATGAAATATTAGCGTAAAACGGCTGTCTTATATAGCCGAAATAATAATTGTTATTTTAATTATTAGATAAGTGTTGTTTCAGAAATTTTATATTTAAGTTTTTATTTATCCATACATTTAAAGTAATATATTGACGTGTTAAGTTATATTTCACATTGTGGATATTACCTGTGAATTTGTTTCTTTTACGAGGGTAAATGATCCAAGAACAATTTACCTTCAATTATATGAACATTGGAGGTATTTGTCCATGCATTATAGTGCCCAATCCATACAGGTCTGAACATATTAAAATGGATAAACTATTAATACACCCTACATGTTTTATTAGTGAGTCTATTTGCACTAATCACTAGAGATTTACTAGATTACTAGATTACTCCCGGACTGGGAATCCCTTCATTAAGTACCGTACAGAAGCCGGTGGCGTGGTAATCTATGTAAACCAAGCTAATAATAGGTCGGATTTGGTTTTTTTTCCACTTACACCTAAAATATTAAAGGCGTACTGGTTAGGAAACTTTAATTTTATTAAAACAACAATATATACTCAAAATTACAGTATTACATTGTAAGAAATTCTATTTTCTAGTGAATACCTAAATCAAATGGTTGTATAAAACAAATGCTTAAAATTTTTTTTGCAGGGAAGAACTACCAACAGAATGTTACACATTTCTCGTAATGGTGTCATACCTTTTTTCATAAAATCACTGTTACCTCCATCCTTCTGAACGGACTCCATCCAGGACATTACCAAACTTCAGTAAATGCCATTACCAATAATTCTATTTGCATAATTCTATTTCCGACTCCTGTCGATGACATGTGGAATATAAGAGGAAATAGTATTGAAGGAAAACAGTTAAAAGAATTCCTAACGGAAAAAATATGTAAAGTTTTCAATTTCCATTTTCAAATAACATGACCATAATAGTCGTCAGGTGTTTTATTTAAGTAAATTAAACAGTGTAGACTCTTGGAGCAATTTGAAAATTCTTTAAATATTACTAAATGTTAATAAAACACTACTTTTTGCAAATTGTTTATTTTTTGGACGAGGCCTTTCGAAACCAAAGGTTTCATCTTCAGGCAACTCCAATCATATTTAAATTATACAGTGATATATCTTTTCAGTTAGATTAAAACTGGGTGTTTAAGTTAAATGCGCTTTATTTTGAGGCCATAAGGTATTCATTTAGTAAATTCGCAAGATCAGGTGGTAGAAAATTCACTTATTCGTTACCTCCAGTGAAGAGGCTTTCGAGTAATATTCTAAAATTAAAGAAAACCAGTAATAAAAAGTTAAAAAAAAATAGAATATTTTAGTAATACGAGTAAATCTTATATTTCCTTATTTCGTCATGAACTTCAATATTTGTATGCGTTAATTTATTATTGGTTAGAACCCACTGAACCCACTAAAATGTTAAAAATTTTGAGCAGTATTTTAAAATGTCACTGGTTGTTGATCAAATTTCTTTTAGTTTCATAAAAACATTGTGTCTTTTGTTTGATAGCTATCTTTCTTAAGAAAAAAAAATAATTTTACCGCTAATTTTGCCTTAATACAAATACTCCAGCGCCTAAAATATTGCATACCTATAAATAAATGCCTTAAAATTTCAATATTACTATTGTATGAAAATAGGTTATTTTAATATTTTCACTTTTCTTATCACCCTAATTGCATTAAGTTATTGTACAGGTTACACTGTTTAACTTATAATGTTTATGTAGGTCATAGGACTCTACGCCAAAAACAACTTGTTTTTTGTCTACTTCCATTAAATTCCATTAATAGAATAAAGTTCAAAGTATAAGGTTCTAAGTTTAAAGACATACGTGCGATTCTGGTCAATCTCTTTAATGATGCAATATAGAATATTGGTGTAGGATTTAACTATATGAAGAAAAACTATAAAACTTTCATGGCTTGAAACTAATATGAAAAATATCTCAGTCGTGTTTAGCATATTGAAACTGCAATACAAGGAAGTTTCTTAGTAAAAGGTCACGTATGAAATTCCAGGAAACGTTCTAAGCGGAAGTGCTAGGAGCTTCCTTTAGCTATGAAGCGTTTTAACAACCTGCAAGACGTCGTGACAATTTTCAATATTACAGGAAGATATTATCGGAAATTGGCATAACTTAACTTGAATAGTTTTAAATTACTTGCGAAAGTAATGCTATTGAAGAGGGTTTGTTGCATTTCATCCGTGTTATTATTATTCTTAAATGGTCAAATCGTAAATCAAGCAATTATATATCTGTATATCGGATGATTCCAACAGATTAAAATATTAGTAGCGATCTCTATAATTAGCTGTACTACTAATTATATTAAAATGCCTGAGTAAATGTTTCTAACTAAGCAATTTTTATCACCTATCAGAGTGTAAGTAATTTTAAAATGTCGCGGAATATTGGTGTTGCTGTAGTGAATTAGAACAACCAAGTTAAATTTGTGTCACCTGCTAAATAAACCAGGGTTTTACTTTGAGAAAACGTTTGGCTAAGTAGAGGTTGAAGTATTAGGCATGTTAAAAATTAACTAAAACATTTTAAATATACGTAAAATATTAAATATTTATTATCAGAGCTTAGGCACTAGGTTTTTATTCCGTCATTTTTTTCCCTAAATTGAGAGGATGATTTCTTATATGTTAAATTCAATGAAAAATGGAAGTGTACTATAAATCCTGGTTCGTAGAGATAAATAAACTGTACTGCACATTTCTGATCGTACATTTACACGATGTTTTTATTTTAGCAATACCTAACATCGGTTAGCAATGTTTAGTATTATAGTTAATTTTAATACAGTACGTATAAATAGTATGCTAATGTAAATTATATGTATATGTAATAAACCTTTATTATATGTATTGTAATATGCACGCGTTAATTATGGATATATTACATCTGCACCTGTGTAAATCATAATCAAGCTACGTTAATTACAAGTACTTGTGTCTTTACAGTACTTTACATAAAATTGTGTCTTTATAGCTTAGATACGTGCTACGTATTTTGTAAATAATCTTTAACTGATACCAGCAAAACTAAGCTAATTTGAATTGAATCTGTGTTTTGTAACTTTTTTTTGTTAATTCACAATATAGAGTATTATTATACTGTTCTAATTTCGGATAATTTATATTTACAGACTATTAATATAATATATATATATATATATATATATATATATATATATATATATATATATATATATATAAATTATGAATCGACAGACTCAAAACTGTACAAAATACAAAATGACTATGTACAAAATTCTTATATTACAAGATATTACTTATGCACATATAACGATTTTATGTATTTAAGGTGATGAGGTGTCTATTGTTTTGAAAGTAATAAATACATTAACTAATTAACTTTAAAGGAATATTCATACAATCACTGCTGTTGAAACTAACCTTCAAAGGTCATAGATCATTGTTATTAGATTAAAACGAAGTATGGAATCTCTTTAACTCTGACTGAACCGGCAGGTAAATATTTTATGAGTGTTAATTTCACTGATGATAACATATTTTATTACTGGATATAGTTTTCTTTATAGTAAGAAACATAGATATTACGTTGATATACTTTAAATATTTCCATAAATACATATTTAAATAGGATTAGAAAAATAAATACAGGAAATTAATATATCATCTCTCATAAAGAAAGCCTCTGAATTGTTATATTAATGAAGAATCAACCCTCTATTCCTTACAATCATGCAAGTGCCCTTATTCTTATATCAGTTTCAATTTATTCAAACCATCTAATTGAAGTAACCATTGTGGAGCCTTATCTATGTAAAACTAAAAATAATTTCCATAAGTTTAGAGTACCAAGTACTGAAAAATAAACTGAAAGGGGTATCTTATACACTACATTTTTAAAATACGACACACATGTATACAGGTAAGTTTTCCTACTTTTTTCTTACTGAATACGATTTGAATAGTTACAAACTTGTGTCATGTTCGTAGGGGGGGGGGGCGAAAAAAACTATTTCCGCATGTCTGCCTGTATGTGCCCGATACATCTCGAAAACGAACTTACCTATATACTCGTAATTTGGCGTGAAGTTTCATTTTATATGTGCAAAATTGAGTTCGAGTATAGAGTATTCCCTTCCATAGGATTTAGCTAAGCGTTAGCCAACATGTATTGATAATTTCGGTAATCATGAGAGCATTGAGAAAAATGAAGAATAAATTATCGAACTGAGTTCAATCAGACATTTAAACAGTTTACATAATAACACATGCAGCCTAACTATCTGCAAAATATTTGAGTACTAAACTATCTGTAGAATTACAATTTTTAATGAACCTTCATTTGTGCGTAGAAAAGACTAACTTCTATAATGATGCATATCAGTAAATGGGACTTTTCTGAAAGTTATTGAACCTAACCACTCAGAACCCTGAACAAAGCTTCTCTTTGAAATACATTTTACACTCCCATGTTGCTGGATATTATGTATTATCTGTATAAATTTATGTCTAAACGAAGGACTTATCGAGAATGAAATAAGCTATAGCCTTTTATTTTGCATACAACATCATTGAAGCAATGCTATATAACACGTAAAGTACTCCTTACTTATGTTTATGTTGAATCAGTGTATTATTTCATTCACTTCTGATGTTTCGTATGTATTATAGTAATAGTGAATTCCCAATAAAACATAATGATTATTGTATGTATGCTTATTGAAAGTTTTTTTACCAGAATAAATTAATTCCTTAACAGATTACTTAGATTAAAACTCATAGCTTAGGTCATAAATCAGGTTGAACCCAGAATAAGAGACGGTTTGAGATCCCACTTACATAGATCGGCAGCTTTCGAACACCTGCCGTCGAAAGATGGGATCAGGTTAAAAAATAATAGTCTCCTTAGGCACTAAAAAAATAAACAAATTAAATAATATTAAAAACGTGACAGAGGCACCAACTGATTATTTCAGCGTTTTACTTGATCGATGAATTCATGGATCGCACTAAAAAGTCCTGGTATTTAAAACATTTTGTAATTTCGGGGTGAACCCTAAATAACGTTTTAATGCATTTTTGAAGTGTTGATGAATTGCCTACATCCGCATGTATAGAGAGGCCTATGAGTACCTAAATTATAACACATTTAATAATGTCGATTTTAACTTTAGCTATACAACTTTATATTTAGTCAACGCAATAAATAGACTAAAATATGTTATATTCTCACTTTAAAACAATATTTACACTTGCAGGACTATCAAGCGTGCCGTGTTGTTTCCTCAAATCCGAATCAATATAGAACATGATATGAATAATAAGATAGGTATGGACAAATATGTTTTTAAATGCTTGAGTAGTTTTAAAGTATGATTATATCAAATTTGGGTTTAGCAAAAAAAAATTTATTTACTATAATTATTACTTGCAAACTCTGACTAACTTTATAATTCAGATTTTTTATTGAGTACTTCCATAGACGAGGTTTTGTCCACAATTAAAGACAGTTCTGCACCGGTGACCAGAATCGATGTTAGAGACGCAAAACGCCATCAATTGTCAACACAAGTTCAACTATAAATTTACTCTTTACAGAGATGTAAGAGGCTGGATAAGCTTAAGTGATATATAGAATTAAACCATTTAAAATCAGATAAAGGCATTCGCATAGCTGTATACAAGAATAAATGGTTAAAGAAGCCCCGGTAAATAGCCCCGTAAAATATTCTCGCACATTCTATAAAACTTAAAGGACGGATAAAGTGAGGTTTCCTGATCCTAAACAAAGACACTGTGGTGATTATCATAAAACTCTTAAGTTATTGATTATATATAATTATACTTTATATTTCAAATAAATTGTCGCCTACCTCTATCGATTTTTACCGAATATAGTGTTCCAACTGTATTTAAGATTTTTGGACATATTAGCCAATAACAGTTGACGTTGTCCTTAGAAATCTATCCTATATTTATATGTTTGATATTGAATTGTTACGATAGCACTGCAGTAGTTATTATAGATAATATTGTGTTCGCCACTGAAGTACTCAGCGTATATATATATATATATATATATATATATATATATATATATATATATATATATATATATATATAATAATAACTGTATGACCTAGGATAGAAACACATGGCATTTTAAATATTATTTAAAATTTCTGATAAAACAAAAAGTTACAAACATATTTAATTAGAAAATGCAAATCAAAATTGTTGCTATATACAATATTTTAGTGTTGCATACTGCGTAGTCTATAGTATACATTTGTAAATGATGTATTTTTTAAATCATAAAATATAAATTAAAAATAAAAAGATTTTTAAAGCATGAGTTTTACTCAAGAGCCAAATCCCAAAGTTATAGATATAAATATTTATATTTTTCTTAAAACAACGTCATTTTTGCAGTTGGCGTATTTATTAATAGTTATTTTATAAGGAGAAATAATAGAAAGAAAGATTATTTTATTAGTAATAGGAGGAAAAGTACATAACTTGATGAACTCATAAGAGATTTTTTATAGTTTTTTTTATTGTAAATATATTAAAAGATCGTTAAGTTTTACTCCATTTAAAGAAATATAAACTATATCAATTTATATAATTATAAAAGACTACTAAAAATAGTCTAAAAATAATTATACTCTATGAGGTCAATTAAAAGTTACTTAATATTTTACATCACTTCCTAAGACTTCACTTTGTTGCTCTCAAAACTTTATATTGAAAATCTTTCAAAGAGTTTCACTAAGTTTAATACTACATTTTAACACTAAATATAATTAAAAGTTAATAAACAATAATTTAAATTAGATTGCAATATATGTCTAAAATAAACAATTTAATGCTCAGTTGGTAAAAGCAAATATAACTATATTTGTTTTAATATAATAATGTTAATAATGTATATGTATATAATAATAGTTTATTCATTAATTGTTAGGTTTACGCGTGGCTGGTGACAAAGTATTACAACATTCTTTCCCTCCAACAGAATCGAAACAGTGCTTACACAGCAACTTAATTTCATGTATTTTAGCTTCGCTTTAGAGGCTTTTTACATCTGATGCAAAATAAAAACTATGCTATCAATGTCAACTATCTTTATATACAATCTTAACTACAATCTGTACTACGGTATTATTGCATGCCCGCTTCTCTATTAATATCAATAAACATATGGGTAAATTAAGTACTTATACCAGACTTTAAAACACAATTAAAGTTGTGATTTTATAATTGCGTAAATGGAATGAATAAGATGTTTAATACGAGTAGCCAATGGACTGTAATCTGCCACCTTTGCAAACGGATGGATCAATGATAAGGAATATGTTCTTAGTTATAATTATATTTATACTATAGGTAAAACATATAATAAATTAAAGGACTATTTTCTTGATTATGATTATATCATAATATAGATAAATTATGAAATTACTATTTTCTAAGTATGTAGAGAAATTGTTACATTCTTCTAGCAAAAAACATAGCAAATGAACAAGATTTAAAAATAAAAAATATTGCTAAAATAGCTCAATTACAACTATTGTCAAAAAAATGTTTCGATGCAGGTTGATCCAGAATAATTTGATAATATTCCTTAGTTATGTTACTTGTTACGAAAATGTTCCTTTTGAACAACTTTATTTAACTTGTGTTCAATCAACCATTTGGTACATTCTAGTGTTGAAGAAATAGCTTCATTTCAGAATTTAGGACATGTTTTTATTTTCTTGAACACAACTTTAATATTTATATCAAAGATTTGTAAACGTACAAAAAGAATCGTCAGTTGTTAAATAAAAAAGAACATATTTTGTTTAGCCTTAGACAAGTATGAAACTTGTATTAGAATACTGAAGGAGTTAGCTTAAGCTAAACATCTAATATGAAAAAGAAATATAATTCACGGTTCAAACAAAAGAGCAAGAAATAACTGTAAATAAAGGTGTATTTAAAGTTTGCCTTGGATCCAGCCAAGGGTATAAATATATAAAAACTTAATTTAAAGACATAACAAATTACTTTCATAAATAAGCCAATTTTATTCTAAGTAAGCATATCGCCTTTAATATGTATTATGTAATTGCTATGTACATTTTTAACTGGTGATTAATAATTATTATAATAAATAAAGGCTTAAAACAAAAAAAGTATTAATAAATATGCATGCTTTAAAGTAAAATTATCTGTTTAATTAAAGGCTAAAAAATTCTAATTATTAAACATTTCACACTAGACAAATATCAGGCATGGTAAGTGTTCGTATTATTTGCGTTTAAGAAATCAGTGTTACAATTCGGAACATTTTTAATATCTTAAAATTATTTTAATAAAATAGTATTTTCATTCAAGTGTTTTAAAATTTGTTTACAAAATTGAAACGTTTCAATCAGTAGTTTGCTTACAGTGATCTGACACATGATATAAAATAAATTTATACAAATAACTCCTTTTAAATTAACATTATACTAGAAATATATTTGTACAAGTAGTGCTATCCTAGTAAAGTTGATAGAACTCAGTTGCAGGTAATTTTACAATACTATGAACGAGATACAGATCAACAGTATTCCTGATATTACAATACACACATATGTATTGTTTTTTATATAAGTCGGGATACGTGTAATAATGGTAATTGGTGATGTAAATTCTTTTCACAAATATGAGAATAGCAAAAAGGAAATTGACTAATATTGTTTTAGTTAAATAATTTAATCACCTTAGAATGTAGAGGATATTCAAGCACGTATATAGCTTTTCATAAAACTCTGGAAATGATTTTAATTATTGTGCGTTTGAAAGTAGTTTTAAGAGGCCTATAGGATGAGAACTTAATATATGAAACTTTGATAATCCACGGTAACGTATAAATAATTCAGTCTGAGTCTAAAATTGTTCTGGTTGTGCAAAAGATTTACCGCTGATAAACAGAAATGCTATAAAAACCCAGACATTTTACGTAATATAGTGCAAAGTTATGTCAGTTGTCTAGAAAGGTAAAATGTTTTTGGAAATTCAATTAAAATGAAGATGTTTTGTTGAAAAACAACAAAGAGATACGACAGCAAGTAAGCATCAATGGAGCATGAAAGCTCAGTTTATTTTTTACGTTTCTATCTCGATTCTTTGCAATTTATTTAAAAAAAATACCTCGTTAAATAATTAATTAAAAACAACAAAATTATTTAACTCAAGTATACTAAGCGACCATCACGACAATCAAATTACATATACTCATGAGTAATGAATTCTCTATAATTATTATTTTACATCACTGAAACCTACATAGCAACCAAGTTACGTGACAGGAATTTCAAACAAACAGCATGATTCGAATGTTTTGTATCTTACATAGTAATAATTTAATGATATATAAAAACTATCTAGCGAAGGGTATTTTTGTAAAAAATTTACAACAAAATAAGTGTAATATTTAATAAGGTTTTACTATTTTAATGGGTTAACTTGCCTGACACCTAGTGACACAATCAAATTGCATTTACTCAAAATACATACAAATGATTTACATTTTTTAATAGATTTGCAACATAAATGTCGAACTGAATTACGTTACCACTTTTAAGGTTTTCTTATAATATAAATTCCGCATTGTTTACTGCATAAGATCGTTGAAAATATAAGTTCAGAAATCTTTTATATAAAAGTACTTGTAAATATGGTTGTAAAAAACTAGTTTAGTCATAAAGCACTAATATTTTATTGATTTACGGTCATTACATTACATACCAGAACTGGATAAAATGTGAGGTGATAATAATAATAGGCCACCAATTATAACAGGTTGAAAGTTTGTTATTTGCAGAATGGTTCTTAATCAATGTTTGGCTGTACAATCCAATATAATAGGTAAAACATAAAAGTTATTAAACAGATATTACCTACGTATAACCCAAGTAGTTTGCTAAATTCTGTACATAGCTACCAGACCGGACTTTCAGGGGTTGCCTTGGAAAAAACACCAGAAAGTATTGAAAGTTGTAATATGCAATACTTAGTACTTAATGCCTACTGAGATAAATGCCTATAGGTTATAAATAAACCTCAGAAGTGAGGGACTTTCCAATGAAAAACTCGTACAAGTTTCATTCTGTCAAAATGACGCTAGAGATTCAGCCTGTTAAAAGTGCTTTTAATTAATGAGTGTAAAGAAGATTTTTAATTCTTATTTTACTACAAAGAAAAACACGTTAGTTGTCAAAAAACTTCGCTTAATTTTCATGCAAATTTTCAAGTCTATAGCTCCAGCATAACTCAAGGCATCCTAGGGAGAGTTGTGCCTCGCACCATTCAGTTACTAACTGATATCAAACTTCATTTAATATAAAGATATTAGATATCAATCTTATATATTTAGATATAAAGTGATGATTCTACTTAAATAGCACAACTCGTTCTCTGTTATCCTACTGAGAGACAGGCATTGCTTACGCTCGGCAAAAATCCGTCGACGGGGACAATCGTTATTATCGAATAATGCGGCCCGTTATATTAATTGAAGTTGTATGTAAATATTTTAAATATATTTTAGTTACTAAATACATCCATTGGTTATTCATAGGGATTAGGAATATAATAGAGATCCAAAATACATCAAAACTAAAAAGGCCTGTGGCTGAAATAAAAACCAACAAATTGTATTGTTGCACACATGTAACTATATGGTAAGGATTCTTTGTTTGAAGGTTATTTTTGACGATGGAAGGATTGTGAAGGAAACATGATTTTTCCGGACATTTGCCATCGTTCAGTGAAAGAATAAATCAGTAACACTACGTTTCGAGATCTGCAATCTGATCTCTTCTTCAGGTAAAGAACTAACCTAATACATAATATTACAAACTAGGTTAAAATAAACAAATCTTACCAAAGCGTTGTGGCAACGCTTAAGTCAGGAATCACAACCTACATGATGTTTGTCAACTTCACTAACTCTATAAACATGCACTTAATAAAAAAACATAAAAAACTATACAAAAACACTAATCATTAAAACTGAACTATGGAATACAGGTCACAATACCTCTTTCATTCGTCTACTAACCCACCTACGACTGACCAAAGGGGCTAGCCAATGGTAATCGTGACGGCAGACTAAAACAAGATGGCGGAAATAAAAAGGAAGGAGGACAGGAATGGGCCCTTTCGTTATTATTGGTTCAATGCGAGATAAAACTTCTTAAAACCATATTGTGACTCCGCATTGGTTTATTACAAATTTCTGATCCGTTTGATATTTTTGGTTTTCTCTTTAGTTCATTTTTTTAGAATTGGTAACCAAAGCGGCCTAATCTCGACTGATGGTTGACTGATTGGTTCGTCTGCCAATTTAATGTATGTTGCCTCAATTAATTTCATTTTGAAGAAATGTGGTTCCCGATGTATTATGTTGGCTTCATCTCAGTTCATATGATGGTCTTCGGACCAACAAGGGTGTGCAATTTTTTACTTTTCTGTGAGACCCTTTCTCGTGTTTTCTTTGTGCTCTTTTATCCTTACGTTTAGTGGTCTTTTTGTCTCGCCTATGTAATTCCCTATTGCAACTACATTTTATACTGTAAACACAGTTTTTGGAATCCTGTGCCATTTTTTGGTTTTGTTTTTACGAGACTTTGTCTAAGAGTGTTGTGTGTTTTAAAAGCGGTTCTAATGTTGTACTTTTCTACCTACTCTTCTAATTTTCTCCCTATAATCCCGGCACATAAGGGATTGACATAAACGCAAATCTATCACAATTCTGTTTTTCTGACTCACGAATGATTCTTCTGTATTCCATAGTTCAGTTTTAATGATTAGTGTTTTGTATAGTTTTTTATTAAGTGCACGTTTATAGAATTAGTGAAGTTGACAAACAACATGTAGGTTGTGATTCCTGACTTAGGCGTGCCACAACGCTTTGGTAAGATTTGTTTATTTTGACCTAGTTTGTAATATTATGTATTAGGTTAGTTCTTTACCTGAAGAAGAGATCAGATTGCAGATCTCGAAACGTAGTGTTACTGATTTATTGTTTCACTGAACGATGGCAAATGTCCGGAAAAATCCTGTTCCTTCATGGTAAGGATAATAGTATTGATAATAAATTAGTAGCCAAATTTCCTAAATCGTTCAGCCTACAGAGGGAAATTCCTTCACACATCATATTCTTCACGCCATATGCCCGTAACTAGAGCCAGAAAGTAAAATTTCTAGCAAAGGCTGATGCCTCAAACTGGAATCCACAATCTTCAATGATCAATTCAGTTTTTAATTTTTGAGAACAAGTTTATATCCATGAATACTGAAGAACACAAATTTGCTCTTAATTTTCCATATTAATATTTTTTTATATTCACTGTTACTGAAATTTAATAAAGAGACTGTGTCAAGATATAACCTAACTTTCTTCGAAAGAAACTTATTGAAATTGAAGTTCTTGTATTTAAAATTAAACAAAAGCATTCATCTTTAAGTTTATAACAGCCAAGTTTATCTACGTTCCAGTAAACTTTTCTTTCAGTTTTGTTTGATTAAATTAATAAATTAAACATGATCCAGTGATATGCGCAACTGTGATAACATATTAGCAACTAACCTAAATTTTAACAAATGTTTTAATGCAAATCATTTTCACTCCATTAACCTGTTATAATAATAAATTACTAAAAGCCCTCAAGCTTATATAACTAACCTTCCAACTGATTTATTTATTAGTTCTTAAAAATCAAAATACACTATATACATGCATATACTATACATAAACTACTATATATACATGTATATAGTTTATTTACATAAGCCGATTGGAAGGTTAGTTATGTGACCTTGAGGGCTTTTCGTAACATACATACATAATGTATATGTTGGGCGTATATATATATATATATATATATATATATATATATATATATATATATATACGCCCAACATATACATATATATATATACATGTGTGTGTATATATATATATATATATACTTCAAATTGTATAAATGGCAATTGCCTTGTTTCATTCCAATAAACATTGAATCACAAAAAGTACTTACCCCGCCGGGAGTCGAACCCGGATCTCTCACTTGCCGGATGAATGTGCTACCATTACACCACAGAGCGTTTACTTTTTCCGAAAATTTTTTTTTGTATTTGGCCGGACATGACAAATATTGAGTTTACTCACATTTTTTTTATGTAGAATTACCTTACACACAATCAGTGTGATCCTGTGGTAAATGCATTTTTACATCCAGTAAAACATTAAGGACAAGATTAATAAACAGATAGAATGGAGTATCAAAGAACCCAAATGAAATTAACGAGAGAGCGTAGCGCAGAGACGAACAAACGGATGAAGGAACTGCTCCTTGACATTTTGAGGGTTACTACTTAGACCGAGAGAAAGTTATACTCGTATAGTAAGCTTCAGACTTAATTAAAAAATGGACAGGCAGATAGAAATATGAACTGCCCTTTGCAATTTTGCACCAAACTAAAAAACATTCCTTTTCTTACTACGAGGAATATATGTTCTAGTCTCAAGGTGAGAAATATTCAAGTTCTTAAGACCTTAATATTTAGAGAGGACAAATGGACAAACAAGGACACGATTAAAATTCAGCCTTGGCTGGTATTTAATGATCCATTATTCAATATTTGTTAATATCAACGTGTACGAGTACATTTAAAGACTGGTATATTCCGAAGCCCTGGCCTGAACCAGTTCAGATATTGTTTTCAACGAACTTCTAAAAACAATAAACTTGTTAAATATAACAATACTCATTTTGTTCCACTTAACTGATTTACGTTTACTAGACAGTTTTTGTGATTCTTCCAATTCAAAGTTGACAGAGAAGAGGATGTGACTAGTACAACTGAAATGTAAAATAAGTTTGAAATTACCGTAGCGCGAACTAGCTCAGTAGACATGGTAGAGAACAAATATCCATTATTTGCAGCAGGAAAAATTTTTAAATAATTTGAATAATCCATTAAAATTCCGCACAGGTCAAACCCAACGACGGGGTCGTAAAATAACCAGTGCAAAGTATGAATAAATTATAAAACCTTGTAATGGCAATAGAACATATTTTGGAAAGTTCAAAATCATTTGTTTGCATTATTCCGCCGAAGGTGATTAGGCCTGGATTTTTTTTAATGCCCAAAATAAAGATAGTATGCCTCAGAATAGCTGCATACGTATTTCAGTGTTAGTAATACATCATTTTGTATTTTATTTAAGCTTCGTAATATAATTTCTATACCAAATTGAATGTTATATTTCGTCACACTTTCTCATTATTGGTTTATTTTTATTTAGTAAAACTTAGTGAAGTATATTTCTCTTGGAACAGTAAAAGTTTAATTTCTGTGTGTGTGTGTGTTGTGTGTGTGTGTGTGTGTGTGTGTGTGTGTGTGTGTGTGTGTGTGTGTGTGTGTGTGTGTGTGTGTGTGTGTCTGTTTGCATGTAATTTCGAAAACGACTGACCCACAGTCTAGAAGTTGTACATGATCCATCATTTGATATGAGAGACATGAAATCTATTATAGCATGTATCACCTATTGGTATTTGGGTGATATTTAGCGACTATCTTTCTATTTTTTTATGGGTACGTATGATAGCACCTGGAAAATATAAGAACTAATATACTTGAGTATAAACCCAGTACACGTATAAGAGATTCAAACATGTGACATACAGTACTAACACAACAGGCATATGGTCCCAAAAATATCATTTTATAGTCAATTGGTAAGTAATATTATTTAAACACCTTAATGACAATAAATTTAAAGAACAAAATTAATAATATATTATGTAGCTAAATATGAAGAGCAAAGTTTTGTAAATATATATATATATATATATATATATATATATATATATATATATATATATATATATATATATATATTTCTTGATGGATTGAAAAGGAGTGTGGTTCGTGAATCGTGATGGATTATCAAGATAATTATTTTTCATTTAAATATTGTCAAATCAAGAAAAAATGTTTACATTATCAAGCCAAAATGGATAGTTGTCAAATTATTTACCTACTTAGTTCCATAGCCTACCTCACCCTCTACTACTCTGGCGGATCCTGGCTACACCCTGATGACTCCTTCGCCTGGTCCAGATTCATATTCCTAACGGCAATGCTCATGCTTATGGAGAAGTACGAGATGGTGCCCCCGCCCCTGTCTTGCCTACCTTTATATATGTTGTATAAGGTGGTAGCCGCTGTCATTATCGCCAACATTGCCCTTATCACTCTCTGGTGGCAAACTGAAGACTTCCTCAAGTGGTTCGTAAGCACTGCCATTAAATTAATACGGTTCATACCTGTGGTCGGGCCAAAGGTAGAGGAGGCTGATGAAACGTTCTGGGCATCTGTACTTCAAATTTTCATTTCTTCCCACTTCTTGCTCTGTGTTTTCATCTCTACAGGAATAATATTTGGCAAACAAAGAAGGTCCAGAAACACATATGATGACTTGATCTCGTCGAAAATATTTTTCATGTTGTTCTGCAGCTTCATTTACTGACACCCAAGATTCTGGAGAAAACTACACTTCATTATCACATATATAAGATCTGACGTTACGTCCATGCACAGTAACTCCAGTGCTAGCAGCTGCCCTCCTCCGCGTTACTTACCTCCCCGTCGTAGATGGACCCTCCCGGAGCTGAAGCCGGACTCGCTGTTCATGAGTCGCAATCATGTCAAACCTCATTTTCGTCATATTTAAAAAAATATTTATAAAAATTGACATAAATAAATAAACAGGAATTCTTGAACATGTGATTAACACCAAAGATAAATAAATAATATCATGAACAGAGAAAGAATTTAGAAAAATAATTTAGAAAAAATAATACATAATAAAAACCATTTATCATTTCATCTTTTATTCAGACCAAAGGGTACATTTGATTTTAATATTAACTGATGTGCCTGTTCTAAATTTTCTAAGTCAGTTTTGTTTCCATCTTAGGGTACTTTCCAAATACCTTACAGTGAATAAAATTGTTCAAAATTTTGTTGGTGGCCTAATGCGTGATGTGAAACCAATTTTTCATCCTGTTTTTTAGACGAACAACGATGATTATTCATTCTTATGTGCAATTGATTTGTTGTCAATCCAACATAATCCATTGCACAATTTTTACATGTTAATTGATAAATTACATTTTTACTTTTGTAATTAATTTCTCCTCTAATAGGGTAAGTTTTCTTTGTATTACTACTGGTAAAAAAATTGGACGATTTTATAATTTTGCAAGTATTACATCGTTTGTCTTTACGGGGTTGACACTTAAAATTTTTCTTCTTTTCTGAATTTTGAATGTCAGTAGGTGGCAATTTGGGCCGTACCAGAAGACTTTTCAGGTAAGTATTTCTACGAAACACTAGCCTGGGTGGTTTTGAAAATAAGTTTTTAGTAATTGGTGTTGATTCAAGAATTTTGTGTGCCGTTCTTAGAATATTGTTTGTTTTATATAAACCAGGAAAATATTTTGTTATAAATTTTACGTCATCATTCTTTTAGGTTTTATGAACATTAGAGTGTTTAATTTGATTATTTATAAATTTTGAAGGATATTTTCTTTTGACAAATGCATTTCCAAGTTTTTCTAGATAATTTTGAAAATCTGCACTATCAGTACATAATTTTTTGGCCCTAACTGACAAACCCTTTGGTACTGATTTTTTGACATGTACAGGATGGCAGCTGTTGAAATGTAGATAATCCATTGTGTTACTGTCTTTAATATGAATTTTTGTTTTGAGAAATCCAGATTTAATAAAAAAATTTTACATCCAAGAATGTTATGATTTCTTTAGAAATTTTCCAGGTAAATTTCAAAATCGAGAATTTGTTCAGATTTTTCAAAAATGCTTTTAAATTTTCAAAGCTATTATTCCAAATCATAAAAATATCGTCAATGAATCTCAACCATACAAGAGGTTTGTAGGATTGAGAATACAAAAAATCTTCTTCTAATTTTGCCATAAATAGATTAGCATACGCAGGTGCCACCCTGGTGCCCATAGCTGTTCCATTAATTTGGAGGTAATTTTTATCTTGAAAGAACACCGATCACTTCATCGAAAGATTGAATGAAATGAAGCAACCTATTCCCAGCGATACAATTATGGTTACCATTGATGACCAGTCTGTAATTTGTCAATTAACATGTAAAAATTGTGCAGTGGATTATGTTGGATTGACAACAAATCCATTGCACATAAGAATGAATAATTCGTCTAAAAACAGGATGAAAAATTGGTTTCACAACACGCACTAGGCCACCAACAAAATTTTGAACAATGTTATTCACTGAAAGGTATATGCAAAGTACCCGAAAATGGAAAAAAATTGACTTAGAAAATTTAGAACAGGCACATCAGTTAATATTAAAATCAAAAGTACTCTTTGGTCTGAATAAAAGATGAAATGATAACTTGTTTTTATCATATATTATTTTTTCAAAATTATTTTTCTAAATTCTTTCTCTGTTCATGATATTATTTATTTCTCTTTGGTGTTGATCACATGTTCAAAAATTCCTGTTTATTTATTTATGTCAATTTTTATTTATTTACTTTTGCAAATTTTGTTGCTGTTTTGTTATTTTGTATTATACCTTATTATACCTTTTTGAAAACGGCAAAGCCGAAATATTAAAGGAATTTTTTATCAAGAAGTCTAATAATCGATATAATAGAGCAATTCTGCTTTTATACACCCGAAGTGAATATATATATATATATATATATATATATATATATATACGAGAATGATTTTACATTTTTCATAAAACCTCGTTGTAGCGTTATAAAAATATAACACAATTAATAAAAATATCTTTTCCAACTATACCAATAGTTACATATATATTATACACGATTTTGAGATAGGGAATTGCCATTCACTTAAGAAGTCTAAAATTGTTCATCCCTTGAACAAAAAATTTCCAAGTCTTCAGACCAATTGTTTGTTTTGTCAGCTTGGCCTAGATAAAAAGTCTAATAAGGGAAATTGTTGTTCCCTAACATACACTGATAGATTATTGATTATTTTACTTCTAATAAAATCCTTAACAGTTTAAAGACAGTATTTGGAACATAATATAATACTTAAGTTCCTTATTGAAAGTCAAAGGTAAAAAAAGATTCACAATTGACAGACAAATAATCACATAACTGACACTCTTTGACTTTCTAAAGGCATTTTATTGTGGACACAGTAGTATTAGCATAATTGTGAATCTTATAATTTCTAGAAAGTATCCTGCAGTCACTGGGTTCTTTTAAAAGGCGTTGTGTACTGTTAAGTTACGTACCATCCGACTGGTTGAGAATTGCGTATGGTGTTCCTTTGGGTACCGTACTTGGTCCTCCGTTATTCGTGTTGTACATTAATTACTTAAACTCGGTACTGGTACAATGCATGTCCCACAAGTAATCCTTCTTTGCAGGATAATATCCTTGAAGAGTCATCCTAAGTTTGTGGCGTCACTGAAGTAACACTACCTGGGACTGATGATTGGGACGGTGACGGTATAGATGTCTTCCCTGCAGTAGTATTATACGGGCATAAGTATTATACGGGAGATGGGTATAAGTGTAATAAGATATTTTATATGATGACTTCATTATTATTGTTTTGTATGTTAAAACACATTTAAGTATACTTTTACAATCTTTTATATCAATATATAATGTTGTAGGTGTATATTTTGCAATCCTGTTGTATTTATAGTTGTAATTTAAAAAGTTATTACATTCCAATATTTAGTGTTCTCATTATTTAAAGTAATAAGTACTGTTTTATGTTAGTCTCTGATTGAGGTTAAATCTAAGAAAGGGACATGAGAATCTAATTTTACCTCTAATAAAGAAACATTTCATTCACTTCATTCTTTTCATTCACTTAATTAATTTTATTCATTTCATTACTTAGTACGGACGTCATATGACGTTTAGCCTTCTGTATTGTTGTATTATCTAAAATGAATTGCTATTACTGATTGCCTTTAATTACTCGTAGATTAGTCTGTAAAGTGGTTCCATCTATCGGCAACATACTTAACTTCCATGTTTGTGCTATCATTCACTTCTAATCAGACTTTATCACCAGAATGCGGTAGCCACCTGCTAGAAGCTACTAACTGAATGTTGCGATGCACGAGCATCGCTTTGCTGTCAGAATATGCCGCGACACTATACTAGTTATTCGTTGTATACTGCATGCTGTAGCCATATTTATCTTGTGACAGTGACTTATATTTGATGAGCAACCATCTAGTTTTTTTCTGTTGTCCAAGTAGCAGTCAATATTGATTGAGACTGTCGTAGTTAGGAAATAAGACATTTTATTTTGAAAATGTTTACTAAATTTTAGAACATGCAGTCCTTTTTTATTAAGCTTTAGAATATACATAGAAATAGTTGAAGACAAATTAAGGGTTTTTTTACTCCTTTTGGTAATTTTTTTAATTTTACCCATTAATCGTTTTACCCTATCGAAAGAAGACGTCATATGACGTACATACTCCTTAAAGGTTCAAAATATTTATTTTCTATATTAATTTCATTCATTTTATCCACTTCATTAATTTTGTTCATTTCTTTCATTTTATTCTTTGCATTTCTTAACAGAAATTATGGGTTCTTGTATTTGCCCAAGAGCAAATCAATTTGAAGTACAATTTTACACCCTATGTGGTTGGGTGAATGGGAAGAAGAAATGCTATCAGAATACATGGGAATTCAATTAAGAAGAATAACTGAAGAGAGACAACATTACACAAAATATGTGCGTGAATCCTGCGTATCTTTTGGCAATGTTTGCCCCGCAGTGTCACAGGTCTCCATGACCCTTTCCACAATCTTAATCTTAAGCGTCTTAATCTTGGAAACCCCAGCCTTTATTTATTTTACATCTTGCTCGGCTTTGTTATAGCTCTTTTATCATCATGTTTTATCTTAGCGTACTCAAAGCAGTACACCATAAAACTTTCTTTAATTAATTACGGTAAATTTTATTGTTTTAGTAAGTTTATAATCAATTGCAATAATTAGGTTTCTGTTCATGGTAATTTTGGTAGTATTTTTTAATAATATCCTTAAAAATAATCATGTGGTCTGAATTCTTTTTTATATAGAATTCTCTTTAATAGAAGTCTTTTTTTAATTTTATCTAAATTACGTACATGTAACTGATCAATTAAAAATAAATCATTCACCAATTTATTGGAACTTTTAATATTATTAGAACCCATAAGGTAGGTATACATATGAAATAGGCCAATTTTTAGTATATAGATGATCATCAAAAGAAATAAATGACATAGTAATAGCAACATTGCAAATAGTTTTTTTACGTTGTTTTAATTTTATAACATACAACGTGTTTCTCAATTTACGCAGAAATATTTCAAAAATCTATGAAAGATATTAGGATATTAAATTCGGATGTTTCAATATTGGCATATGGGCGTTTATTTAGTCTACATTATAGTCAGTGGAATGTATAACGTTATTTATTCATTTTGAACTTTATAGAGTATGAATACCTATAAAACCAGATAATATCGTGGGAATTGGCTTGGTGTTTTATGATTAACTTGGATATGGCAGAAATTACTAAAAATTTAGACATGCATGATTTCATGATAATTTAATTGAAGAATTACAAAGGCTTTTATACCCAAATGCTTCAGCTGTGTAGGGACTTGAATTATACAGCGATAGGTTCAAAAGATTTAATGTAGTGTTAATTTTCGTAGGCCTCTGTAAAACGTTGTAATCCATAGGATGAGGGCTCATACAGTAGATTATCTCAAATTTCAGATTTTTTCAGTAAGATAATCCCAAAATTCTGGTGGAATATGATAAAAATAAATATATTTTTCCAGAAACAAATAAACTTTAGGGTGGCTTGCATAGATTGGCTGAAGCTACCTGTATTAACCCTAGAGCTGGTATGAAACGAATTTTCGTCGCCAAAGGCCCGTCCGTAGACATGTACAGTTATTGAAATTGTAGGCAATTAAGGTCATATAAATGATTTTTATTTTATATATTCTGGAAGAGCAATAACTATAGTACCTGATTACTGTTCTTCTTTCGATTATTGTCTTCTTTGTTTACCGTAAAACATCGTTTTTTTGGACAGCTGACGTGAACTTAGTACGGGTCAACCACATTGTTGTGAAACTGTAAACAAGTGCCGGGTTTTGTGTTTGAGGTTACGAATCCAATATTATTTGGTGTTGTTATTATTGTTTTTTTAGCTTTCTTAGGTTATAGTTTTAGTTGTTCAGTATGGGTGAAAACTTTAGAGACAGATCAAATGATCTTAGAGAGCTCGCAGGGCGGGATCTAGTGTCGCTGAGTGAAAAATGAAACTTTGTATATATTTTACATATGTAAATAAGGTAAGATTAAAATTTATTATTTTATTTTATTTTTGTTTTAACTGTCATACTTATATAAGTATAAATACAGCCAAGAGATTATGTTTACCCACGAACAATAATATTTATTTAGAAATGTACGCATTTTTGAAAATAAGTAAATATGGGTGCTTTTTAATACAAAGCCCTGTAACACATACGTTTTGAGGTAAAAGTTACAATAATTATATATTTTTGGAATCAGGACAAAATTTCGAATAAGTTATCCATTTACAGTTTTGATGTAAAGCTTATTGCTAAGCAGTTACACAACGGAATATTTAAAAAAAACATTTCCAAAAAACATTTTTCTTACATTTTGTAAAATAAATAAAAATATGTTTCCATGGAAACAATAAGATATTATTATTAAAATGTTCTCCATATAGATGTGAATACATTAAAATATAATAGTTTATATTTGGACTAACAGTTATGAAATGTGATACATTATAAGAAACGTCTGCGAGGCTGTAAAAATAGAGCCGCCAGTACAGAGTGACACCATTGCCAGCTCTAGGGTTAAGGATTAGAAGTTTCTAACTCCTTGTTAATCGTTATGATAAATACTTCAAGAGGATAAATGGAATTGCCAAATTGTTGTAAAAGGAATTTCGTTATACAGATTCTATTGTTTTATTTTAGGTACCGAATATAAAAATGAACGTGAATTTGAATACCCAGTATCAAACCATAGGTCATTACTAGGATACTGTTTCTCTCATATTTTAAAGTTTCCACTGAAATATTTTTAATTCCTTTTAAACATGACAATAAAGTCAGTAAGATCTATGGTTTATATTCTTAACATTATGAAGAGGTAGTAAATTTTTTTGATATAGCACAACGATATATCAGCCCAGCTCTCTTACGACTCTCTGCATTAGATCAAAAACCAAACCAGATCTTGAAATCAAAGCCTTTGAAGAACTCAACTCATGCATTGATCATTTTTTCAATATCAATTTGAAAACAAATTTTTCTAAAACAAGCGTGATTAATTTCTGTTTTCGGCAACATGAAAACGAAATCCGACCAATTGTGATGGTGGATGAAACCATAATAGAAGAAGAAGAATCCACCAAGTTTCTTGGGATGCACCTTGATCGAGGGCTGACATGGGACGTTCACATTGAGAGTGTCTGTTCAAAGGTTGCTTCTGGCATTTATGTCTTACGCAATTTGGCAAAATTCTGTTCATTGGATATTCTGAAGACAGCTTACTTTGGCCTAATACATCCACATTTAGCTTATGGTCTAAGACTGTGGGGTGGCTGTTCTAGATACAAATTTAATAGAGTGATTAGAATGCAAAAGAAAGCTGTCAGAATCATTTACAAATTAAATCAGAGAGAGTCGTGTAAATTAGCCTTCGGGGAGCTTGGATTACTCACTTTGCCTAGCCTCTACTTTCTCGACGTCGTGCTATACTGCCGATTCAAGTGCGTCTCACTTCGGGTAGCGACGTACACCAATACGGAACTAGAGGCCGGGACAACTTTCGTATGGCACAGCACAGAACTACTGTTTTTGAACGCTTGCCATCTCAGGTTGGTGTGAGGCTAATCAATAGGCTCCCTGAAGAGATCACACGCGTCAATAACCACAAACAATTTAAATCTCGATTAAAACACTTCTTAGTGTCCAAAGCATTTTACTCAGTTGACGAGTTTGCGATGGGTCGCTCGGATAGTCTTCACTAACATAAAAAAAAATTACAACTCCCCTTCTGATATCCAAGAAAATTTGGCCACTATCGAGAAAACGGCGGCAGGTGGCACATACCCAAAAAGTAATTTTTATTTTAAATTTACTCGAATATTTTTTTACTCAGAATTAAAATTAATTGTGTTAGTTATTAGATTAGGACTTTTATTTCTATATGACGCTTGCAATACAATTATTGTTAATTGTTTCCTGCAATGAAGAATATTATTATTATTATTATTATTATTAGCGTTACAAATATTTATTTCTAAATGATTCTCTGTTGCAGCCAAATTAAGCTAATTTCATTATAAAACATTCAATGAATATTGAGATTTATCTTTCAGAAAAGGCGATCACATTTTAATTTAATCACTAACAGGTATTTGTAATAAAATAAGAAAAAAATAAATAATAAATCAAATTTTTTTATTAAATACAGTTGTTTGTTTTTATTATTGTTATAATCAAACTTAATGGTACATTTTATAATAAAACTATTATATGTAAAAACCACCAAATCCTGTCCTTTGGGGTAATGATATTAAAAGTTACTACATAGTGTTTAGGTATAAATTCAAAGACATTGGGCAGAATATAATTTTGTAAAGTAAACTGAGAACAAATTTGAATGTTTGTAAGTACTATGCATTATTCTTGTAAGCAACTTTTCGGGTATGTCTAACTTTAGTGCCAAAGGGTGATTTATCCATCCTCGCACTTACTGCACTTCCAAAGTTCTATCAGGAGTTTACCACTCCAAATAATGGATCGTAAAATAAGTCACTGTTTTTGAAAGATGCCTTGGGTAACTAACAAGTATGCTTTTGAAGACAGTTACAGTTAGGCTACCTTCAATAGTTGAATGTTTCTAATAAAATCTTAAGAAATTAATGTAATTAAAATAATTTGTTTTACCTTAATCGTTATCTTATAACTGGACATTTTCAACGGATATCCCCTCAGACGACTGGATAAGGCAGCCGCATCTGGTCATGCCCGGTTATATTTTATCAAACCCTATCTGGTTAACGTGAAACATTTTCATAGGGGATGTCACATAATTGCAGATAACATGTAATACTTATAAATTAAAAAATTCAAGATAAATGTGGTAAAGTTTGTTTGAAATTTATGTAAATTCTCAAGAGCGTATTATATGCTAGTATTTCATATTATAGGATTACATACTAATATTCCCATTACGTTCTATAACATATGAATCTCTTTAACCAAAGTAACACACATGAGCTCTTTTATCCATATATATTTCTCTATTATATTTCAATAACTAATATCAACATAAATACAGTTTTGGTAATGATATATTTTCATTAGTAAATATTAGTCACATACCATGTCTGCATGAAAATCTCGATCGGTTTAGCAATACAGTGGGTTGGCTCGTACATAAAATAGTTGGCACTCCGAAGCCAAATATAATGTCTTTTGTAAACTTGTGACTTCCATCAAGTTTATAAGGCATAAAAAGTATACATCATAAACAACTGTTATCTAGCTTCGAATATATGTATATTAGAAAAAATATGATAAACAGTTAAAATAAAATTTAAAATTAATTATAAATTCATAAAAATAACAATTATATCATAATATATACAAAAGGATGTTTTACAATAAATCATTTTTGAACATATATCTCCTTTACTAATGGTATGAATATGTCACTGAAACTTACAGAAGTCTATTGATAAATTTACCAGTTCCAGAATCTCTCCGAATAATTCAATTAAACTTTTACTGCCAGTAATAATTTTGTACTGTTAGAATTATGCACTCAGTGCAATTATTTCCAGCTAGTTCGTAAAGTATACAGACGAAATGAGGAGATTATAGTGGGTACTCCACTGTATCCTATATTTGGAATTTGAGCAAAAAGTCTTGGCTTTAGCGAATGAGTGTTTTAATCACATTGATAGTATTTCTTCTTCCAAACGTCTCACAGTGGAAGTGGAAGTCCAAAACAAGCTTCCTTTTTTAATGTGTGTGCATTATGAGATAGGTATGTCCTGATAGTGGAAATTGTGACTATATTTGAACTAAAATAAAACTCTAAAACATATTAAAATACTTTTTTGAGGAGCTGGTGAGGTTTGAATGTCATATAGTTTTACGCTGCTCTAAAACGAGATATATAAATCCCTTGTTAAAGAACCCTGTTTGCTAATCTCAACCCCATTTTCGCTGGCGTACCTTCAAACTCTTCCAAATGGTCACGCTGCGTTGGTAAACCTGAGATTCCTAGTATTATATTCCCTTAACTTTCTTTATTTTTGTCTTATATGTCTACTTAACATCTTCTGTACTTAACATCTCGTATGTAAACATAAAACTCTAAACTCCCTAAATTCTGCAAGTTGATGATTACTACTTCACGATTAGGTTAATAATTAGGTCAGGTAAAACTCTACTGACATACTTTGATAATCTCTCTCCACTTTTATTCACATTCTCCACCATTCCCTAAAAAGATCAATGTTTAGTGTCTAGTGACTCTATGTGACAGCGAAAACGCATATAAGTCACCTTAGGTAACTTGAAAGTTCATTTTACATAAGAAATATTAAAACAACAACTTCAATTTTATTCACACTCATTGATATAATTTAATATATAGCAATTTCAAATGTACTTTATACAAAATCTTTATATGTAACGTTAATTGACACATTTATTGTATTTTCTTATTATTTCAGGCTAAAGTGCCATATGACTTACAGTCTTTTTCAACATACATTTAACGTAAGTTAATTACTTTTAACATATTCAAATTAGTTTATGAAAACGTTATTTATGTCCCAACACCGTAAAAAGGTATACAGTTTCCCACTGTAAAAAACAATGAACAGTTAGCTAAGCCTTAAAAATTTACAAGGTTCAATACACATTATTCTATTAGACATTTTTGAGTTGCCTATAATTTGGAATATGGTAAGTTAGATAGTTCTCAAGACTTACAAATTCGTAAATTTTTTTCATACAAATGACTAACGTTTTATATTTTCTATAGAATATATGTGAGTCTGAAATATGCTTTACAATACTTTGAACATGTTATAATATCGTCCATTAATAGACACAGCAAATCGACTCTTAACAATTTAATCGTATACAATAGTAATTAATAAAAAAATCATTAACCGTTTAGTTTTAGAGTTACAGCTTAAAATTTAACGTTTCAATAAATTGATGAGCCCTTAGTTTAAGTTTTAAACTATGGTATAAAATACAGACATGCCTGTGTTAATAGTTGCCAAATTTAAAAAGTATACTAATATTATATTATAGTTTTTGCAAATAACACACCACTTTACTCACCAATAATACTAGAAATACAAGTGGGAAAAAATTCTTTCCTTAATAATACAAAACACACAATATGTACCAAACAATATTCCAATAACTAATGGACATAAAATTTAAAGGCTTATTACAAATCAATAGTATATTAATATAAATAACAATATCCATAAGTATCAATAGTAAAATTTGTAAAAATGAAATGATAACCAACGCTGACAGAAACTGTCAGAGGTGAATTACCTGACGACAATACAAGATGGTAGCTGACAAAATTTGTATTTGTTTCATTGATAGTAGTCGTATCTTTTATCAATGCAATTGTTTAACTTTGAGTTCTTTTAATATTCTTTAAATTTGAACTTAAAAACAAATTCCGATTTTGAAAATATTGGAAAATTTCTTGCTAAAATTAGTTTTTACCTGTCAACCACGAATGCGAATCCAATAATTCAGAATAGTTTTGTTGCCCTATGGTATAATTCAGCATAGTTTTCAAGTACATTAAGTGGTGCATTGCAACTAAAATTTATGTTGTAAAATAATGTATAATTCATAATAGCATTAGTTTTGTACGTTATCCCAGCCTCTGTAATTAAAATAATATTATATCTATAGTTTCCATTAAAAGAGGTTTAATATTTATAATTTATTTATTATATAAGCTTAGTCCAGTTATTCTATATGTAAGTTGAAAATACAGCAAAAATAATTAGTTTAATCTTAAGTTAATTGATATTTTTATTATAATGTGGATGAATATTTGTAAATATACGTGCAATCTCGAGATTTCTGAAAGTAAAAACGGTAAATTTCTGAAAGTGATAATAGGTAAATAACACCGTTGGAGAGAGAGCGCTCAGTCGGTTTGGTCAGTTTCTGTGATCCGGCCTTCACCACCACTCCATAATGAGTGGTTGATATGATCTGTGAATCTTCTCTACTTATAAGAGGTTTTGAAATTTTAACACTCTGCAGGGGCTAATAAATTTATATAGAGGTGTAGCGATGCGGCGGTCCAGTGAAATTTTAGAGTTGAACTTTTGACGTAACAGAATTAATGATAAAACTTGTTAGGTTTTCACATGGAATTGTGTCAAAAACATTTACCGTTTCATTGTTAAACAAGGTCCTGTGTAATTATACACTTTATGTAGGTAATAGTGGACAGTATCAATTAGTGAGTTTTTAAACAAGTAGTTTATTTAAATTCAATCCACTTTTCTGATTGTATATATTGTATTTAGACTTATTTATATGATAACTAAATATATAATATATTAATTATCTATCGAGTGTTTTATTAGCAAACCCGTAACAAAAAAGAGTTCTGTGCGTGGGTTTTCAATTTAAAGAAGATAACGTACACAAAAAAAATAATTACCTTGAAACGTACGTTGTGTAGTAAAACACCGCCCTTCATCAGCGCACGTAGATGCTTGCTGGAACATTTTACTCGTAGTTCATATTTTTGCTTACGTTACATATTATTTTCACTAAATATATTATTTAGATGTTTATACTGATTTATCGAACTCTTACGTAAGTTCTGTTTCTGTAATTACTCATAGTTACTTTAATCTAAGCAAGTAATATGCACTTAAAAAACTACAACCATCTAAAACTGGCACCTATTAATTATTTTTGAGTTTATCCATTAACTGCAAGTACTAGTGGCCTAAAGTTTTTGTATATACTCTTTGTATGTTATGTAAAACATGTAAAATATATAACACATGTGGAATATATTTAAAGGACGTAAAAATTTTTGAAAACTAAAAAAATTACGATATATATATATTTAATAACTTGCTTTTCAAAAACATATTGCTAATGAATAAATGTTGTTTATACCGCATGACTTAACTTGTTTAAAATCATTTACATTCTTCATTATTATATATCATACATAGTTCACTGCCCTTGAAAAAAGAAACCACTTTAACGTCTGTCTGCTACGCTGTTCCTAGCGAAATCCTTAAGTCGTAGATTAGAAAACCCAAATAAAATGCGAAATAAAGTTATTTTGTCTCGCGACTTTTAAAAACATTAAAATTCATGTTTTTTGAGCAAGAATAAATGTTTTGAAATTTATAGTTAGAAGTAGGAATCTTAATACTTACAGTTTTAAGTAGATTATTTTAGAAGAAATTTGCCATTACACATTGAGAATTGCAATATTTGACGATATTTAGCAAGGATGATAGGACTCTCGTGCTGATAGGCGACACAAAAAGGTAGCATGAAATATATTTATCAGGTTGATGCAACATCCTTTACTCTAAATTTATTTGTGTTCATTTATTTTTACTTTATTGATGTCATATATCTCAAGAATTATTAAAGCTAAAAATTCCCAATACTTACTGCAATATTATACGGTATATGAGCTATCCGAGTTAATTTTAACGAATACTTTTTTTCTATGTTTATAAAAAAGTAATATGTATTTTTTATCATATTCATGGATTTTTTTCCACATTTCTAAGTTACTTACATGAATATAAGAGATATATCATGTACTTTCATTTGCTAAGAGGCATTTAGTTTGCCTTTAAAAACGTTTACAAACGCTCACCATTGTCGATTAAGCAGCCCGCCTGCCCGGTCATTAGTGGCAGTTCGGTAACGTCTAAGCCGATGGTCCAAAGCTATGTGTTTAAAAGAGCTTCCTAGCCCTCACTCCGCCTGATAAAGTAATAATTCCTTTTTCTTTTAATTCATAAGAATTGTGTCAAGATGGTCCTTTTAAAGTTTTAAAAGGGTTGTTTTTACCTCTCCTACTAGATATTGCGTTTATAAATCTTGAGTTTAACTGTGGAAATTTATCCAAGTTCTGCACTGAAAGCTCAATATTTATAAAGTATATAATACTAAATTTTGTTTTGTTATTTATAGTCAAACCATAGAAAATGACAGTTTAATACGGATGTATATCACGTGAATTTATATACTTTTAATGATGTCACGTTCAACTCGCAGCCACAATAAGGTTATAACTCTAAGCTCAATCAGGACTCAGACCACGTACCTTATCCACAGTTATTTCCGCTTCACACCACTATTTTATTACTCTCCCTTATCTACTCCGACAATATATACGTGTCTGTGAACTCTCACGAATATTTTGTAATGAAATCCAAAGTTATTGTGCCACTGCAAATGACAAATTGCACTAAATAAAAATATTCTAGCTTTAAAGTTATAAGTCGGTATAAACTGTTTAATATATATTTAAAAGGTTTTAAAACGCCTTTGCCAAATATAGCCAGAATGGTCAATTTTGTTGTACATATGGAACACCCTGTATTTTATTTACAAGCAATACATTTTAAGAGCTTTTTAATAATTCAATTTTTTTATATTGTTTCCAAGATACTAGAGTTTATAGTCTTCAAATTCATTATGTATTATAATAGTTAAAATCATCTGTATATGTAATCGTTATTATTTAATTATTCTAAACTAAAAGCCTATCATTTAAAATTTGGAAATAGTGCATTGGTTTTAAAAAAATTTTTAATTATTTATTCAAAGCTTTTTTACTTTTTAAAATTATTCAAAGCTTTTTTACTTTTACAAATTAAACCTTTTAGAAACTGTAAAGAAATATAATTGTCAGCCGCGTTACTTTTGGTGGAACTTGAAAGGAGAGGGTTCCAAACGTATTAAAATATATCCATATGTACTTCTCAATGGTTACATTTTTCGTAGGTAGAAACACCTAAAATAAACCAACAGAAACATAAATAAATATTCAATCAATATCAGCTTTCCATATACAGAACCTTGAAGCATATAATTTATCAAGTAAGGATATTTGTATCTAAGAACAAAATTATCTTTTAAAATTTAGAATACTGTTTATTACTCTTCTATTTTGACCTTCACCAAAAATAGTGGAGATAAGAGTTTATTTCTTTCTAAGGACATACTTCTCTAAGCTATAGTTTTCAATAAAAACCTGATTTTCTGCTTATTAAGTCTAATAGGTTCACGGACCCTATTCTCGTATATATGGCGTTGTGAGGAAGATAATAATCCGCGAAAATAGTTATTTTCTTAATCACTTATATTTGATATTAAGATTTACCACTCCTTCATGGGTAAACATTCATGTCCTTATTCAATAAAAGCACCTCATATATCATATGACTTTTAAAATAACGTTATTTAAATGTTGTCTCTTTTACCAATTTATTAAATCTCTGATACAAATTCGCAGGACTAATTCACTTCTAGAATATATTCTTTAACTTATACACATTTTATACTATTTAATGTGATTACTGTGATACTTGCAGCTATCCTGATTGCTTATTGTAAGACGTGCTTTGAGATTTTAAAAATATAACCGCTCTAATGAAATTTTTATTACCAATATTAAGTTAAAACATAAAAATAAAATCATTAGCTTCCTGTTTCCTTTTTTAAAGCCAATGTAAAATGTTTTAAATACAGTATATATTGTTTTTGGGTAAATCTTTATACTATTGTATTATTAGCTTAAGTATTTTAGCCACGCACTTCAAAAAAATAAAATTAGTTGGTTTTAAAATTGCTATATTTTTTAGTACTATGTTAATGAACTTCGATTACTAATTGTTATTATATGATGTAATATTGTTGTAATTATATCACAAATATAACTGCATGATTTAATTATTATAACCAAACAATTTAATTATTTGTAAAAATTGCCATAAATCGTACAATAATAATTGTAAAAGTAAACTTCCTGTGCAATTGGATAAGAGTATAACTTGTTTATTTGACGAACATATAAAATTACATTTCGAAGCTTTATCTTTGAAAAATGTACCAAAATAAAAAATAACGTTTTGCACATAAAATGTTAGGCTTCTCCTAATATATGCTACTCAGTTTGATTAGTTTATACGAACATATTTATATTTTAACTCTTTTTAAGTTCTTTATTGAGCGAGATATATTGTTTATGCAATTTATTATTAAACTATATTTAAACATTTATTAAACATTATGTTCCTTACAAAATAAATAATTATTTTTTTAATCCCACTGAAAAATCTATTCTGTATTACTACCCGAAAACATTAAAAACATTTTAGTTTAGAACAGGTAATCAATTAATGAACGGAAACAGCATAGAAACTCAACTGGGATAAAGTGGTAAAGTTTCAATTGAAACTGAACGACTTGTCGAAATCAATCTAACTTCCAGTTTAAAAACTTGGCCAATCAATTTTTTTGAGATATCTTATTCCATGCAATTATACACATTTACGGTCATTATCTAAATTTATAAGATTATTTTTTTATTCTCACAGGACTAATTATAATATCTGTTATAGTTAATGGTTTAATTTCCGATTATAATGTTTTTGGTATACACCTTCACTGCGGCGGGTACAAAATCATACTAACAAATTGTCTTAGAGTTGGTTCATGACTTGTGTATCAGTGAAGATTTTACCCTACAACATACAAAAGACCAAATGATATATAATAATTTTTGTAACATAGAATATGAAGTTTATCATAGTTCAACTCATTAACAGCAGCCGACGCACATAATATACTATCCTTACTATCCTAGATTTAGTACATATCTCGTGACTCAGTGAAGGTGTTAACAACACAAAATATAACTAGAGTTTTATCACGTTATAACAATATATAACATAGTAATATATATGTCATTTGTACATTATATTATGTAGGTTGAGATATATCATAGTTTAAAACATTGACTGCTGCAGCACACACAAATCATATCCTCACTATCCTAGAGCCAGTTCACAACTCGTGACGCAATGAAGTTGTTAAATTTGAGGGTGTAAGATTTTTGAACTTAACAAAGTGTTTTATGATATATACATCTTTTAGTGATTCTTTAAGATTTAATTAAATTCAGTTTTTGTTATTAATTTGTGCTTTTTATTAATTGTTTTTAGAGATAATGGGCATGTTGTTGACACACGTATGTTGAGAATGTCTACAATTCGTGTCATTAACACCGGTTTGATTTATTTATTTTTACCTAGACTGGTAAATGTCTCAGATTCTTAAACCACATGAAAAAGGATTGCAGATCTTAAACAAAGTGTTATCATTTCCTTGTATTACTAACCAATGAATCATGTCTAGAAATCCGATGAAAATTTACTAAAGTAACATACATGAGTTCTTACATATTCTTTTTTAATTTATACTTTATTATTTTCCTTAATTGTGACAAAAATAAATATTATTTACTTTATTGTTACTTTACGAGTTTAAAGTACCATCCATTTTTACAGTTTGCGTTATCAGGAACCCGAATATAAGTTATAACATTTAACACAACATTTCAACTAGGTTTTAGTCAATTGCCAGGTTTCAAAACACACATATGACTAGTATGTTCCCATTAGAACTTCCTCGTCAGTTGTAACAATTTATATAAATAACCCCCGCAGCATTATATAAATTATCAGGCAAAATAAAAATTAATAGTAAACCCCATTTTCCATAATTTTATAAGTAAGTAGGAGCATGCCACGCCATGTCACGTAACAGGCATCTCTGAGGTTGTTTACAAAATTTAAATTCTAGAGATATTCTTCGGACACATAAACGGACAGGAATCAGAAGGAAATTTACTTTTTAAGAAGCCTGTAACTCAGGGAGGTTTATCGAAAATTAAAAAAGCTATAAATTTTAGATTTTTAAAAATGTGACATAGTGCCACATGTATCGTAACTACAACTAAAATAAAAAAATTTTTTATTCATCATCCGAAACTCGAGTCAGTAACGACTTATAAAAATTAAGTCTTAATTTGTTTTCAAATTAAGTTCTCCCAAGTTAAGTCCTACAAATTTACGCATAAAGGTCTAATGAAAAATTACAGTTTCATTATTTAAATTTCCTTTTTTCCCTTTTTATATCACTGTCACCAATAACTGTACGCACTCCAACAGAATAAGATTTTTAGTTGTATCTCGCAGGGTTGTCAGGTGCAGTGTCTTGCGCAGTAATGGAGAGATATAAGGTTTTACAGTCGACACGCTTCTTTACTTTTAACCTTTACTGTGTGTCAGTAATATGGATTTAGAGTTGTCAACTGAATTTCTAGGAACTGACTTTGAAAACACTGTGCAGCCCACACCTTTCGTTTAAATTTCCGACTACTAGTTTGAGGGAGACGTGAGAACATAGCACGTAAAGGAATAAAAATTATTGATCAATTGATGCTATAAGACTCAATAATTTTAAATATATATATATATATATATATATATATATATATATATATATATATATATATATATATATACTTGCTCCGCCGGATATATATATATATATACCATTTTCAACCCGTGATTTGAAAACAGTTTTTAATTTGCGTTTTGCTGAATAATATACAATCCAATATAAATTTTGCACAATGTTCTCAACAAACAAACAATGTTCTCTTTGTTTTCCTGAAGTATTTTGTACCTTATTTATTGTAAAATAATTTAACGATATTTTGCATTGGGATTTTAATCAGACAAACAGAAAATTTAGTGGGGCTTGGAAAAAACGTATATACGGACATTGAGGTTTAGATTCCCGCCCACAGAATTTTTTCAGGGAATCGGCTCTGGTGAATTTTCTGTTTTTGAGAAATTTGTTTCATTGTTTCAGAATAAATTATGGATTGTATGGACACAAACATATTACACGATAGACTAATCAATTCTTAAAACCTCTGACAATCATATTAAAATGTAAAATTTTTAAAATTATGGAGTAAAGAAATTACTACTATCATTACTTTTTATTGGACTTATGATTTCAAACTGCAGAGCCTACTATTTAGCAGATGGTGAGAATTTACGCTAGTGTTTAATTTAAGCTATTTTAAACCTAAAATAGAAAATACATCACCACATGTCATAAATAAATAACTATCCGAAAGAACATAGAGATAGAATTATTCCACATATGAAATATTATTTAGACAGACTGCTCTTATTGCTTTGGAACTGAAAATAAAAATAGTTTGGACCAGGAGCAATCAATGTAGCGAGTTTAAAATCTCAATGACCTTTATATTAGAAGTTGCTGCCATAGCACAGACAGATAGAAAGTTAGATGGACTGCCCTAATATTGTTAATCTTAGAACTAATAGGGCCGTCCATCAATAGTTATCTCAAGGGCGCACGGAAAAGGACTCCCTTTTAATCAGGAACTGTCGAGTCCTTAATAGGTACACAATCCAAATACTGTTGATTTACAACAGAATTAAATCATCATCTACGCTGAAAGCTGACAGTTTTCTAGTAAAAGACAGATAGATTGAGAATTTTACAACTATAATGGATATCTGATATCAGACAAGCTTGGTCACGCTAACAGTCTCACTTCAGTTTGCCCTTTGTTCCCGGGCAATAGCCTATTTCGGGTCAGTGTAACAAAGGCTTTGTGTTACTGATCCCATTAAACTAGAATTATCACAGACTTGATTTAGCGCGTTTTTATAATCCATTGCTATAAGTTTGCTCCTATTACCTATTAGGAATCTATAATACAAAATGTTTACATTCTCAGAAAGTACTAAATATAAAACTATATTACTGTACTAAATTGATTAATTTTTATATACAAAAATAATTGTTATGTAAATATATACTATGTCTATGTCATTACCACAGTTTCTATTTTTCAGTTAATTTTAAAATGGACTAAAAATACGTAATGGTTTACATTATAAGTATTTATGGTTGTTCTCGATGATAATGATTCCTAAAATGGCATAGCTAATAGTGTAAACATACTAAGTCTAAGAAGTAAAACAAGACGTCTAAGTTCAATATATTTTTTAACATAATGCTTAAAAAAAACTGTTTTCCAATACAAGCTAAAAGCTTTAAAATTTCGGTTTAAAACTATAAAAAAAGTCATAACTAACTCAGAATAATAAAAAAAATTATTCAATAAATATTAAGGGATCTTTTCGAAACCAAAGGAAAAATATTTATTGGCGAAACAGTACAAACTCATTATTCCAAAACTAAACCTCACTTTCAGAGATTGCAACAGGCTTTAATTACCAAAATTACCTCCTACTTCTCTAGTAATAAATTAATTATATCAGGCCAGATTGGGGGAATATTACATACTTTGTAGTAATTCTAATGTAAGTGCTTAAGATTTAATATTCTAAAGGCTTTATTTTAAACCCTATCGGTGATTAATTTTAATGGAAATGCTTAAGTTTTAGTATGTACTTATTAGGACATAAGTGTGCCA
This sequence comes from Homalodisca vitripennis, assembly GCF_021130785.1. NCBI lineage: Eukaryota > Metazoa > Arthropoda > Insecta > Hemiptera > Cicadellidae > Homalodisca > Homalodisca vitripennis. The sequence continues at coordinate 63,052,191 of NC_060214.1, forward strand.
AATTTCATGTGTTTGGAATATCGCACAGTTGGAAAAGTAATAATGAGTCAATAAGGGATTTAAATTTTATTTATGAAGATTATTTTATCAAACAATTATTACAAATTTATATTATATATAAAACATAATTGACTCAAAATTCCTGTAAGTGTTATTAGTCACATTTTGAATAAGATGGGGGGATTTACAACGAATTTCCTACTAGTAAAATATTAATGAAACTGAGAAAAGTCAGTTAAACTACTAAATAAGTTTACGTAATAAAGAACGCGATGGTGGCATATAATTATATCGGATTTGTACTGATTAAATCATAGTAATATTTAGTTACCTCGTTTTTTCTAAGCTATAATTTACATGTCGAGGTTTGAGGCCGAGACAACTCTAATAGTCCGCTATTATACAAGACCGCAGGGTACAATTCTGAGTAATTTACAACTCTATTAAGTCAGTAAGTTGATATCTTTACTCACAGTACCAGAGATAATGGTCTATTGCTGAGGGAGATAAATAATGTAATCAGAAACTTAAAGTTATTAAAGATTTTAACTGCATTAATTTTTAGTTTAATGAAATTGTAGTGCAATTTAATAGAACTAATATTTTCACCTGCCTGTGTCGTTGTACACACCTAATATAAATGCCCCTACTATTAAAGCTTATCCTTTTAAATTACTATTTAATAACAGTACCGTAGTGAGTTGTATTAACCTAAATATGCTTATGCACTGAAAAAGTAGAAGTAAATTAATTTGCTAATAGTTTAAAAAGTTTTAATATTTAACAAATTATTACTGGCTGGTTTTCGTGAAACATGCTCATATCGTAGCATTTTCATTAAAATGCAATTCTTAGATTTTTTCCAAAAACCACTTTGAATGAATTAGTCACATCTGTTTGGCTACCTAATTTACCATCCACAAATGTTATTCTAGTGTTCTATTTAATTAGTTATTCTATATTGGACTATAGTACTGTATTTTATGAAAAAAGATATGTTATCTGAATTGGTATCGACAAATGATGTTTTATGGGAAAGAAACGAATCTCTCTTAAAACATATTTATACTCTTGCCTTATAATAACCCAAGTTTCAAATATTAAAGTATGTAACTATAATATTATATTGTATACCTATCCATGTGTTTACGGTTATTTGGTGAGGTGTATAGAGTGCATATGTGTGGCTGTATGGGTGTCACGCTTTGTGAAAACTACAGAAACTGTACCTTTTCGTACTAAGACGAAATATATCGTTTTGTATTTCTGATAAATAATTCGTCTAACAGTAAAATAAACCATCCATTCTCATGCGAGACATTAGAGAGACTCAGAACTTAATGGGTTGGGAGGAGCGACTCACGCCGCGAAGTCGATCCAATTATGTATATGGAGATAAGTACTATTGTTTGGACTAATCATATATAATACGAGCGTTCATAAATTATAACCAATCAACTATCCATATATAACCAGTTCAGATGTAGCTCATTTAGTATTATAAATAAAACCATATAGGTAACCTTACATTTATGTTAGATTAAAATATTATAAAATATTTATATTATGAGAGAAGTTTTAATATTGTACAAGGATGAAAAAACTACTCAATTTATACTCATTTAGGTTTACGTCGTATTTTTCTAGGTTTACATTTAGGCAATGGCAATAACATTATTGCCTTATATAACAATGTATAAAGCTAAGTAACCATTTTAGCAAATTCGCTATAGTCGATCTAAATAGAATTTTGTTATTTAATCCCACAAGAAACTCCTCTGAAGTCTAGTGCATATGCTATAAATATATAATGTACACTTATATAAGGTACACGAACTCATTCTTATCTATGTATAAATACATTTTTTTAAAGTTATCGAGATATCCTTTAAATAGTAGTGTAATACTCTAAACCTTTGCTCAGCCACATTGAGCGCGTTATTGTCTATTTCATTCCAATAAAAATTCCTTTTGAAATTAAAAAAACCCCAATTCTATATGTTGATTTATCCTTGACATCACCTGCTCAAAATAGACACTGCTTGTACGTGCGGAAACACGGACATACGGACAGACAAAGATTATCAAGTACTTCCAAATAGTAACTTGTTGGTTGGAATTTAGTTTTAGCAATTATTGAAAGTCTTAAACGGATTTCATCTGAGAGTGGATATAATTATTGGTAGAAATTGAACCAGGCGTACTCCGGTACTTGATCTATTACTACGTTGTGGATATCCAGGTTCCTAAATAAAAATACTGACATTTTACCAATGAAAGGTAATACGACGTATAAAATACATTCCAATTCTGGTTCGAATAGATCCATACTACATTCTGAAGTTGTCTCATGTACAGGGATAGGTGATATTAACAATAATAACAACTTAGAGAAGTGTTTATTTTCTTTTAGTAAGTAAGTGTGAAAGGTAGGTGCGAAATTATATGATTAAAAATTGTCTTAAAATATGGTGTTTGTGTTACTGTTAAACTAACACTCTCTGTCTCATCGTTTGTTAGTTATGTGCTACGAATGTGCAGAAAAATTAAAAATCCACAACGCATAATGGACTAAAATAAAAGTTCATGCACACATAAAGGCCAGAGTGGTATATACATTTATTTAAAGAATAAAATTAATATTATGTAAAGTAATTTTACCTTTATACATAAGACAAGTTTTTATTTTTATTAGCTAGTACCGTAAGTCCTTAAACTTGGTAGTGAAACCTGTTTTGATGTAATATTATAAAGTGTTATGAAACTTTTAAAACATAAGTAAGCATATAGCAAATATACATTATTTTTATAATAATGGGTATAATATTCCGAGTATAAACTAACGCATATTATATTTTGAATGTGTAGGAGCGTTTTTTTTTTCGAATTATCTACATTTCTTTCGCAATAGTGGAGTCTCTGATGTTCCCACAATCTTGATAATACAAAAACATAATTCTCGAAAGCTTACTTTGGTAAAAAGCCTTTTATACGGGCCCTTATTATATATTTCTAGACTAAGATATTTCTAGTGCGGATGAAACAACTTGACTAGCTGAGGATTTTGAAAGCCGAAAAATGAATTCTAGAAATCGAAAAGAAGTGCCGGCAGAAGAGGTCTTTGGCAAAGGAGAAGCTGGATGACTTATATGCAGAACAGGAAGATCCAGACAACCCTTCTTATAGATCTAGGATGCATTAGGGTATGTCAAACTATAAAACTAATATATATTTTCTGTTTTGTAGAAAAGGAGATTAATTTGAGCATTAGAAATGTTCCTAAGCAGTATAGTTTATTATTTAGAAAATAAATAAGCTACTAATAAAAACAAAAAAATTACAAAATATATAAAAAATCATTATTGGAAGAGATTTAACAATATCTAAATATCCTATGCTTAAAATGTACTATGAAGCAAGACCTTTAAAATAAAAAAAGTGTAAGGTGATAGCTCAACTAAAGTTTGAGAAAAAGTATTTCAAAAATGGCCAAATTAACATGGGCGATATAGGATGTGCCCTACCCCCCCCCCCTTAACACCTGCATTTGTTTTATGAATATGCTGAAATACGTTTAGTAAAACTCCTCTTTATTTGGTTCTGTATCCAAATATAATTGAGACTACTTTTAATTTGTGGGTGACAGAGCAGTGCTGATGTGTTTTCATTCTTTAATACATTAAATATATAGTGCGTATAGAATTCGAAGACTGTGTTGAAAATTTTACCAAAATGAGTTTTTGAATTAGGTATCCAAGCTAAATTGTGTAATATATTATTATTTTAGATCTCAACACACACACACAAACAAACAAACTAAATATTTTAAGCAATCACACACAATATAATTCTGCAGAAACTATTATTTATTACAGTCACGAGAGTAAAATTATATTTGTTGATATGAAACGTTCATGCTATGTAAAATCCCATTACAAACTTCTAACTATACATTTAAATACTATCTCATTAAACGCTTCAGTCTTGTTATATATGTAAATATCACAAATCACAATTTCTGTCATCAAATATGAGCGTTATCACAGATATAAATTGGACTTTTCATAGGTTCTCAGTATAGTGAATCTCAAAAAAATATTTTAACAGTTTAGCTGGATTAATCAATTTAATTAAGTAACCTATGCTGTTCACAATGAATTTACTGTTTATAGTTCTTATATAACTTAATGGTTGGGAAAAGGTTAACGCGAGCAAGTGAAAAAAGGGTTGCCAACCTTATTGCTGGCGCACTTCCAACGTTCAGGTACTTTCTCGTTATAATAGACCCGTCACTGCCAATACTGTGTGAACAGAGGTGAGGTTAAGGTACCAGAAATATAATAGTTCCGGCAAAATGTATAAGAACCTCACAATTTACTTTACAATATAATTTTCCAAGTTTTTACATTATTGCTTTAAGCAGAGATATAGTTTTCAAGTAAAAGTGCGTAATCATGAAGTAGTATATAAATAAATAACTAAAAAAAGGAGTAGTCTTCTGTCAGAATTTCATTCATGGTAAAAATATAGTTACCACATAAGTGGTAACTTAATAAGTGGTATAACTAAATTCTAGTAAACAATAAAGATTTGCTTTTGTTGAGTACAGATTATTTTTGCAATGAATTTTAAACTACTTGCAAGTAAAATAAGTGACCAATGTATGTAAGCATCTAAATGGCATCAACAAAATTTTAAATATTAATTATTTTGTATTTATACATTTATTATCATAATAGCAAATAATTAAAAAAATGTAATATTTCACTTTTATAATGTAGACAGTAAAGGACTGTACCTAGGCTATTACAAATGTATGTTTCACATTACTTGTTATATTCCTTTACGACTTTCACCCATTTCTAAATACCATTAAATAATATGAAAATAGCTCTTTAAACTTAACGAACTAAAATGTAGTTCATTGTATACTGCAAACATGTTAATTAAAGTGATATTTAAAAAAACTCACGACTGCTTACCTTCAACTAGATCTCTGATGTCATTAAATAGTCACCTCCATCGTAGCTCTTCTTAATGTGTATTAATAAAAAGTGAAAATAATATGAACAAAACAAACAGTCCTTCCTGAAACCACTGTTTTATGAAGGGGTCATATTGCGATACTCGCACCGCATAATTAGCATAATAGAAACTTTGTATAGTTGAAATGTTTTTAGAAAATCCTTCCTGTTGCAATGAAATATGTAAAACTCCTACTACTTATTTAACTGTAATAAAGGAATGTTATTATTGCCTTTAGTTAATTAATTAAAATTTCTACCTCAGTTTTAAGTATAATCCTTAAAAACAAGCACGGATATTTTCCAAATTACATTTACTATTCTATGTTCTAAAAAGGTCATACCATATGCTATGGTCCAAGGTCGTTTATCATTGACTAATTGTCGTAGTAGATTTATTTAGAACAGCTTTCTCGTTTCCATTAAAAACATTCAGTACGATAGGGTAGCAAACGTATATTCCGAATGGTATCATTACTCAAAACTAAATTTAAAATAACGCACGGAGATAAATAACATGTTTTGCCAATTAAAATGAATCAATAGTTAATATAGTAATCACTGTATAGTATTTTCTTTTGAACTGGTGTTTAAAATTCTCAGGGATAATACAAAAAAAAAAAATTGTCTGTCCAACCTCTTTTACTGATTCACCAAATTCGAGTAAATTAATAACCAAAAATGTATTATCATGGTTAGCATGGTCGAATCATGGGAAGCGCCATGCATCAAACAATAAACAACCTGACTGGCAAGCATTGCGAAAATCGTGTAATTCTCAACACTTTCGTATAGTTATAATACACCGAAGCCTACCCAGAGATATGCAACCCCCAGTTTAAGAACACTGCGAGTACATATAAAGCGCTATATATTTAAATACATAAAACTAGGAAAGCCAATATAATCTAATCTACCACCTTTTAAAACAATAGAAAATAAGTTGGCAACTTTGACGCTGCCCTCTATTAGTTTTTCTTTAACCCTTAAGACGTTCTTTAAGTGACCAAGCCAACCCTCTTTTTGAGTAATGGCTCTAATTAGAAAAGAGTATTGTGAGCCTATGCTTCAAGACATCATATTCCAGCATTGGAAAATCAAGCACTATATCCGGTTTCTGTTCATGTGATCCTTTACGATTAAAAGTTTAAATTCAAATCTCGTTAATCCCTCGTAATCTAATTTTAAAATTGCCAATTGCATACGTTCATTGTACGTGGGATAAATGTTTAACTGTCTTTAATTCTATACAAATATCTCAATGGTTTTTTTACATTTAGAGTTCTATTTATAATTCGTTTGTGTTTTTTAAGTAGACCTAAATTAACCTACAGTGTTACATATCCATCTATTTATAAGTAAATAGATTTTTGTAGCCACTTACTAGTTACCGTTCGAATACAAAGCTAATATTTCCATACTATTACGCCATTCTTTAGTGTATTTATATTATTTTGGTATCAAATGGATTTATGATACGGTTTAGTATCTACACAAATGAAATTAACGTCCATACTGGTATTTTGAAAGCAAAACCTATCTGTTTATTAATCGGTTTAGGGTGATTATGTCACGTTATGGTCCATTATCTTCTACTGACTCTATGTGCATGGTTAAACTCCACTGAGTAATTTTTCGTAGGAGTTTTTATTGCCACCAGGCTACTGCAGTTGAAGTTTTCTAGAAGACTGATTATTCAATGATTAGATATTATCTGAGATTGTCAATGGTTTAAATACTATGTGTTTCTGGATTTGTAAACACTTTTAGTTATTATGAGGTACTTGTTATGGGTGTTTTGTTCTAAAAATACTTCGTGCATTCAAGGACACAAGTTATTCTTTTTAAATCTTTTACACTTATAGAAATTCAATTTATAGGTATTCCTAGTACAAATTTATATGCTGTATCTAAATAGCTTGAGCTATAATTCAGACAAATATTTGTTAACATATATTTAGAATATGAAAATTGTTTAATGAGTAGTTTCATTGGGATCTGTGTTAAATTATTTTTAGTACTGCTAGGAACCTTTGTAAGATTAAAACTCATAGGTAACAGTGAAAATAATCATACTTGATTTTAAATTTGACTTTTGTTTGTCAATACTCCAGTTTTCCTCTTCACCCATTAAAAGAAAAAGACAAACAAAGGGAAGAAGAATGTTATTTTTTACTTGAAACCAATTCGTATCTCACTTTTAGTTCCAGCAGAACTTACATATTCATCTGAGGAGAGAAAAGATTGTTTATTCATCCATCCTAAACAATGATCATAAATAATGATTGTCTACGTCAATTGTAGGATATTTGCTGCTAGTACCTTTCTCTTCCAAATGTTTTTGTTAAATTTATATATCTCGCCCTGTTCCTGTAACGTATATAACTATACTAAACTGCTAGTAAATAAAATAATATCTTAAAATTAAAGCTTATACCCTCCAGGACTCAACCTATTTGACGTAAGTACTAGGAATTATAAAGTTAAATTGGTTGCAAATTAATATTATATGAGAACCTTTAGACCATAAGTACCTTTTCGTGATTATCAGCTTTCCATCCTGGTGCAACACAATTAAATTATTCTTTAATAAACATTAAATTGATGCTTCGGAATTTAAACGGTTAAAAATGTTCTACTTCATATAACCTAAATGTGAGTGTTTTTAATTTATAGTAAAGATAAAGGGTTATGTGGGAAGTAATTCTTCATCAACATTAACTTACTTTGCACAAAAAAGAGGGTGTATAAAAGTAATGATGAATGTTCTCAGATACTTCATTATTACAAGCAGAGCTTGTTACTGAGAGATGACGAGGTTAACAGAAGTACCTGTTTGTAGCTATAAGCTCATCTAAGTATCTTTTCTGGTGGAGCTAAATGAAAGAAATTGTAAAATGTATCTCTGTAAGGTACATAATGCATAGATTAAAATATAAAATTACTTATGGTTTCCGCGTATGAATTCAAGTAACGAGTAACAATATGCCTTGAAAACTTAATAGACTTCTACAGTAATATTTTTACTTTTAATTGGTTTACTGTAATTATTAATTATGTATGCAAGCTATGATAATAAATTTTTAAGAACGTTTTTTAATAGCTACGTTCCTCTAAAGAAATATAAGGCATTAAGAAACGTGTATTACTTCACCTAATTTTTTTTATAGACCGTCAGGGAAGTTATATAGTGAAAATCAATTCCCATCGGATAAATTGATTGCAACTTCTCTATGAAGTACGGATCAACAGACAGGAACATTTATTGCACGCAATTTAGTCAGCATTGCATCAATCGTCACAACCTGTTACTTGGAAATCATTTATTGACTTGCAGAATAACAAAATTTTTATCATATTCCTGTTTTACAGAAACTGACATTCTTACTTATTTTCTGGCCGCTGATACAGTAAAAATATAAAATGTTATCACACATGCAAATTTACAGTTATTTATGACATTTTTTGTTTTAAAATACCTTTTTATATATGATATTGCTATAAACACTCAACTTAATATGTATGTACGTTGTAACTAAAATTTTTGTTACATTGATTGCAATAAATTATAACATGCACTGGAAAGGTAAAGCCTTCATTATGAACACTCCCTATTTTTTTATGCGTCTGAGTTAGACACCCACTCATTTATAAATACGAGGAATCCGCTAGTGTAAATATTATCCTGTTTTTGCCACCTAACCAATTTTTTTTAAATATAATAAGAAGACAAATTATAGACTAGAAAATAAATTTAAAAAATAATGGAAAGACTTGATTACAGCACACTCCTACTTTGTGGAATCCTCCCTAATGCAACAGATTCTTTTAACTGAAACTTCTACGAAACCTAACTTAATGAACCTTTTGTAAATGTATCAGTGGCAAAGTAATTAATCTATATACCTAACATTCTGTGTGAAAACACATTTAGTCATAGATAAGAATGATTTCTGAGATTTTCGAACATGGAATGTAAGTTTTATTGATGCCCATCATTTACTGGGCCACAATTTTTAAAAATTTTTAGATTATGGCAAAAATCATAGAAACAATTTTACCTTTTTTTCTATGGATGTTTTACTTCCTGCAAATTTATTTTCTGCATAATTGTCTCTTTGTTTATCAGTAGGCAGTTCATATCAAGAGTAAACTGAGCCGTAGATTTTTTAATCTGCGTGCAAGCTCGTCGAATACTGTTAATTGAGACATACTATTATGTACTCCTAATTTTTATGAAGAGAACGGACATTATAAAACTTATGCTAAATCAGTATTAAATATAGCCGAACAAATTTAAGATTTGCTTCAACACTTAGTCACTAAATTTCTCCTTATATTCAATTTCTTATTTTAATTTCCCTTGAATTCTTTATATCGCATGGGAAAGTTAAGAAATGAATAATTAATACGCAAAATATGAAACAAGAAAAGTCCCATTGTTAAGACAATATGTAAAAGAATATGAAATAATACCCATCTCATAACACAACTACATTAAAACCATCAATTGTTTTAAACTAATATGACAATAATAAATTATAAAAATTTAAGACTTCAAGTATAAATAATTGTTACGAACACATAATTTAATAATTAATAATATATAAAACTAAAATATTACTGGCAGTAACATAAACGTTACAAATTATTTTACAACTACGTTTATTGAAGAACATTTGCGAATTCCAGAAAATATTGTCAGATCTTTTTCCAAATTTAGAAAAGTATAAAAAGGAAAGTTATAAGAACTGCCTAATGAATTAAAACAAAATTTAGAATATGAGTCTACATTAGAAAATAGTTGAGTTAAATGTTTGGCCCATTGTGAATCGTCGCCATCTTAAGATTTTTATTAGTTTAACCAATGTTTAACAAATCCATCCAAGCTATGTGAAATTACTGACTTTATAACAAGCTAATCTCCTTCCTATAAAAAATTAAGGCAGGTATCGAATTCAAAAGCTTTCATTTTATTGTATAAAGCCATGAACAATTAAATTTTTTCGGATTTTATTGACTTAAAATGCCGGATACATGCCGCATAAGAATATTCTGGAAATGGTAGGTTTTTGTTTTGGAAGTCATGATAGGAAGAAATTAAATAAAATCTACCGGAACTACTAAAAATAAATCTATCTAATCTTTTATAAAATATATCTGACTGCATACGTGTTTCGGTTTTAATATACTAATGTAAAAGGATGAAAACAAAATATATAGCTAGGCGTTACCAACATCAAAGTATTATCTAGTTACATAACACACGACACAAATAAATAAAACCATTGTGCCTACCCGGTCACGTAACAAATATGCATAGATAAGAATTAAAACATTATACACAGATTTATAACTATATCTTCCCATGTTATTTGAATGGAAAATATTTTATTACATGACAAAGTATTTGTCAAAAAATTTTAAAATTTGCAACCATTTCTTGTACTAGAATAAAATAAGCCCCCTCCTATATCTCCACGACCTCCCATTCGCTCAAAACTTCATAATCACATTTCGGTTTACTGAATTACTTATAGCTAAATACGTAATGGAATCATGTGCAACCTGTTAAAAACAATTCAAACAGACAATGTTTAATAATTCCCTTGAAGCAAGGATAATCTAATCGGCATTAATATTTACCTGTTTAAAGATTTCAACGTTATAAACCTAGAGGTATTTTAGACCTTTTCAATAAAGGCTGTGTTTAGGTTAACCGTTGCCCGTCATAGTTTAAACGTAGGAGCCTACAATAGTACTCCCATGTAACATTATTTGATTGTATACCTCTTTAACGTATGATTTCCTATCTTACAATCGCTTATTTGTTCTATGTTGCTTTTGTATTAGGTTCTAATTAAGGACCATAATTTTTAGTCGTTTGTTCAGTTCATTATTATGTTTGTTTGAAAAACAAATTCAATATAACTGGAAAATTTAATTACGTACTATGTTAAAATAATGAGACGATCCACATTTCTTTGTAGATTGTTGTATAAGAAGACAGCAAAAACATGATCTCTCTCACCATTTATTTAAGGATGGAAAGAATCTGTCACGATCAGAAAGGATGGGATTTCAGGTGAGACAAATTGCAGTTTGTCAAAAAGATTATATGGCGATATCTAAAGATCGCTTCCGATATTGTTTCTCGTGGTAAGATTTTTAATGTTATAAAAACAAACTTTTTTTATATAATGGATGTTAGTTTTCTATCCATAATATTTACCGCTTTGATACAAGTTAGATTCGTTTTAATTCAAAAATGTACTTAAAAAACTGTTTTCCGATATACAGGTAGTGTAACAAACCTTTGTACTAACAGAGGGTCGATAATGAACTTGTGGGCTTATACTGGTTGGTGTTATAATACTCCAGTATATTTTATTATATCTTCTGGGTTATCTTTCACTTGCAAGGGGTTTGCGCTACTAATACACTTTTTAAAATTCCATTATTTTGTATTTAGCCGTTTCCCTCACATATGTGTTTAATATGCAAAATAACATGTGATCAGGAGAAAATTACCAGTCTAATGACTTTATATTCAGTAGTTTTATCTATTTTATTATTTTGATATGTTATGTGAGATCACATTCTTATTTTAGTCTGTGATGAAAATGACCCAAATCTGAGATAGAAACCTGAGGTTATGTGTTTTACATCTGATAGTAAACTTTGCGTTTCTCAGAAGTAATTTTCTTTGTGTTTAAGATTTTAAAAGAAATTTCAGAGAGAAGTATATAAAAGAAAAATGTTACATTAATTAAGACAGTGAATTAGGAAATTGGATACAAACGCAACATGTTACCTTTGCAAAAAGGAAGTTGCAAAGGTAACATGATCTTCACTCTTATAGAATATTGTCTCAGAAAACAGTCAAGTTGTAAGTTGTGATCACATGACTAACAAAGACTTCAAATATAAAGCGTTGCTTACCATATATGTCTTGTAACGTACACATTATCTAATATACATGAATATTACGGTTAGTTCTAAATATAGAAACGTATTCCTTAAAGGTTAACCTAATAAAACGTGGAATATTTAATGTAAATGAATATTATTTTATCACTGTTAAAAATTATAAGTTTTAAAAATATATAAGGATTTGACCTTTTAATCTTTCTTACGTATTTATAAAACAAACAATTCAACCTTGATTATTTGTGAAGTTTCCGTCGAGATTATTACGTCCGAAAATGGAAGTATTAAATATGAAGTTAATAAGAACATATGTACTAAGATTAAAAATTTGTTATTTTAAAATTTTTACCTATTCATGAAGCGGGAAGAAAGATATTCACATGACTATTAAAATTAAAGTTCAGAAACTGAGAGAGTAAGGATAAGCAAAATAACGATGGAATACTTTATCCGAAAATAATCAACTTAATACACAATGTGATATATTTTTCAGTTAGTATGATATAAAAGTTTTAAAAAGTAAGCCCTTGTAGAATTACACCACCATATTCTATTTACAAAAACCAACGCAGGTTAGCTACTTTATTTCCAGAGCACTAAATTTTAATGGTGAATACTTTCCTCTGTGAGTCTACTAACATTCAGATATTCTTTAAGTTTTTGATATCAATAGTTTTTACTTGTGCAATAGTATTTTTCGTTGATTTTTAAATATTATACATTATGTTGCTTAAAGGGATCTCATTTCATAAATTACATGAATGAGTTGGAAATATACCTATATATCTTTAAAGTTTACAAGTAATTGGTTATTGTAATTACAAAAAGCAAGAGATGGTTCCTTATAAGTGAACTAATTCTTTAAACTCCTTTGGCTCTAAACGGCTAGCTAAATATAACTAATTGTGCTGTGGTAGAATACATAATTCAAAGTCAAATTGTATTTTTCTGGAAATAATGTAGATAACTCTTGCTTTTTCAAAGTTACCTTCTATCTCACCAGGAAGTTTTGCACGTGTTAAATACTTTGTGACTGAGCTTTTATTTGTGTATTTCAACATATTGTAAAATAAAATATAGTTTTACATCAGTGCATTCGATTGGTGCCATAGAATTGCAAATTTGCTGTTTACACTAAACGGAAAAATAGCAGGAGTTTAGAGACTCTAGGGTGGTAGAAACCCATTAACAAAAGCCCTTTTGTTAATAGGTTAGTAATAAAATACAATTCTGGATATGCAAAATAACTTCTAGACTATCAGTTTATGTTTATTTCGTATATTGTCCTCTACTGACACTCAGGAATACGGCTGTTTACAAAATGTAACAAATTATTTTGAAATTATATGAAATAAAAATATGTCCTATAATTTTTACTTTGTTTAATAGCTCTGAATGACCTCTGAACTAGCCATAATCTTACCTTTCATTGATTTCGCTAGTACAGGTGCTCGAATTGTAGTCCGTCATTTGCTAAACACAGTTCGTGGCTGATTGAATTTATAGCATTCCGGATTCGCTGCATCATATCTTCTGGTGTTGTCGTTCGTAAAACATAAACTAAGTCTATCAGCCTACCCCATAAGTAAAAGTCCATACAGTTCAAATCAGGGGATCTTGGTGGGTAATTAACGGGAACACCTCTTCCAACCCATCTTCCAGGATATTGTTCATCAAGCGTTTGTCACACGTTGTGCGAGTAGTGAGCCGGAGCTCCGTTGTGCAAAAACCACATATTGCCAACATCTTCGTCAGGTACATCTTAATAAGTTTATTAATAAGTTAGGCAAGTGATTAATTAAAAAATTGTTATAAGTCTCTCCATCTAGGTGTCCTTCAAAGAAAAAAGGACCTACAATTCTCCTGCCAACAATACCACACCAAGTATTCACAGTCCAGTACCTCTGGTTGTCAACCTCTCGTATCCAGTGGGGGTTCTCATGAGCCCAGTACCTCATGTTGTGACGGTTAACTTCGCCGTTGCTCCTAAATTTAGGTTCGTCACACGATAGTAAACTGCGAAAACATTTTTCATTTTGTAGAAACTTTTCTCTTGCCCACAGACAAAAATTCATGCTTTGAATGCCATCATCACCATGAATTTCTTGGTGCAGGGACATCTTGTAGGGATGCATTTTATTGTCTTTCAGTATCCTCACCACTGAAATTTGGCTCATACCTGAATCAATAGCTATTCTTCTAGAAGAATCATTTGGGTTTAGTTGCACCGCCGCCAACTGCTGCCCTATCACTTCTTACAGGCCTTGCAAGTGTTTTTCCCCTCATTGCTGTCAGGCTGTACCTGTCCTGTTTCACGAACTCGAATAGCAAGTCTTTGAAAGGCCATTCGTGACTGAGGTTCTCTATTTGGAAACCGTTCGGCATACACCCTCGCAGAAGCCACATAGTTTTGAAAACATTCGCATAACACCATTAGCATATCGAATGTCTCTGCATTTGTGTACGGCATTTCGAAAATCCACAAGCTTTCCTTAACAGCAAGCACCAATGAACTGACTAAGGGTAGCCTTATCACATTTGTCAGATAAAGATGTCTAACCAGCATACCGCAAGTGATAAGCCTGTTGAGGGTGGTGCAAAGTACTTTTCTAGTTCAAGACTGCATTGAGATTGTGCATGTACATGAATAATTTTTATCTTTAAAATAAAAACATGGAAACTACTACAAAAATATTGGGCCACATTGGAAAATTAAAACATGTTGAATTTTGGTCTGATTTCATAACAAATTTTGTTTATATCATCACAAAAACCTGTTTGTTCAAATAAAAATAATATGTTCCATTTTGTAAGCAGACATACGTAATTCAGTTTTTTGGCTGCCATTTTGAAACAGTAAGAGATAAGAAAAAAGTTAAATACAACAAATGTTTTAAATAAAGACCTTTTATTTGATATAAAATTTATTATATCGCTGTTTATGAATTTTGAGTGTTAGGATTTTTGGTATTCTTAAATTTTGAATATTTTTAAAATTTAGAAAATTCAGTGATATTAGAAAATGAAATATGCCCGTACCACATATTTAATTGAAAAATAGGTCAATAGCAAGTTAGGAAAAAAATCTGGAGCTGTTCCGTATTGTAGGTAGGGTGACACGGTACTTTATTTTAAAGTCCTATTTCAAAACGTTTTGGTACACCCTGTACATACGGTTAAAGATAATTAACTTATTAAAATTTTCGGTGTAATTAGACCTTTAAATTGATGTATCACACGACCCATGTTTACATTTGAAAATTCCCCAAAAAGGACCCCTACCCCCTAAATTGGGCCCTTTAGGGGCATTTTTCAAAATTGAAAATAATTTTAACGGATTCGGAGAGGCCAAATTATGGAGAAAAGAGATAGAAAAAGTGAGGAAGTCAGTTATTAATACAGCTGTAAATACTGCACGGGTGGTCTGACTCACCCTGTATATATTACAATTTTGAACTCGTTATCTTAGTTCATTTTATAAACAAGATTTACCTGCAAAAACACGAGAACACAAACAATAAATTACTGAAGACATTATATGACATTTCGTATCCACTTTATCCTGATAAATCAAATGGTGACTTTTTCTGGAATAAAGTATATCCATGCTGTATGTCATTTTTTTAATACTGGATAACAAACGAAACTTGTTTACGTATTATTTTTAGTTATACATTTTATTCACTAACTATATGTGAACTTGATCAATAGATTTCCCTAGCTATTGTTATTTATTTAGCTAGGATACAGGAATTTCAAACATAGTACAACTGAAGAAACCCTTATGCCACTGAGTCAGAAATTTAAAATACTATAAAAAAATTCCATTAAAAATACATAAAATAAAACTGACACCCACCAGAAATTTTCTGCAACCAGAGTTTAAATACTTTTTAGGCATATGCTTTCTTTAACTACAAGTTAGTAAAAATAAATAGTATACTTTTTATTAAAATACCTGGGTTTTAATAAATGCTAAAAGCCAAATAATAAAACATTTCAAATGTGCGTCTTATATTTTCATATTTTGTATGTATATTGTAATAAGACTTTAAACTTATTAAAGTCGATTCTAGTCAATAGTAGAAATAATTTATGAAGATCTCATTTACACCACCTAATGGACTGTAAGGAACCCAGAATGAATAATTTTACTGAGTGATGTTCCGTAGCTAACTGTCTAAATCTAGCGTTTTACAACTACGTAGCAATTTAGAATAGACTGTTACCTTATAATATAAAGAAGCTACTGAATTAATATATGTTTATGTATTAAATATTTTTTTATTCCCACTAAGCACAAGCACGCAAAGAGTGATTTATGAAATATTAAGATAACAAGGGGTAATCCTAAGATTGAATTAAACTGTAACTGCTACGGTACATTGATCATTTACTGGCGCTGTTTCACTACAATGTTCTCTACCCCCAGATATAACATTCTGTTTATTAAAAATCCCTTTGATCTTCTCTCTTTGGGTTAAATCAAATAGGCTTTTCTAGATAGTTAGATATTGAAATTTTTAATTTGTGGTAGCTTTTATCATAGTGCAAATGACTATTTTATATTTATATTATATATTTCAAACGTTATCTCTAATTTTTAATCATTACCTTTATATAGCATAACAAAAATGTATAAGCCGCTCTAAATGGCCAGTAGCTTGTGCAAAAGTATTTGTCTCCGATTAGAAAACTTTATTTTTTGAAATAATCTGTTGTTAAAAAAAAATATTATTTCTAAAACATATAAATACGCAGATTAAAATCTCTGCTATTTTTGTTTTCAATTATTTTTAATATATTCTAAAGCTAAACTTTTATAATTAAAAGAAGAAATAAAAATATTCAACAAAAATCTTTATTCTTATAAAAAAAACTAATAACAGCTCTTAAAATGAAAAATATACTTACTAAATGTACTCAGTCTAGAACGAGAAGCAAATGAACTTAAAAAACTCCCGCACTAGACCTGGATGGCCGAACTGATTACCGGGGGCTCAACACTCCCATCCGACAAGGTAGCGAGGCCCAGCACGCCCGTCCAACAAGGTAGCGAGGCTCAGCACGCCCGTCCGACATAGTAGCGAGGCTCAGCACGCCCGTCAGACAAGGTTGCGAGGCTCAGCACGCCCGTCCGACAAGGTAGCGAGGCTCAGCACGCCCGTCCGACAAGGTTGCGAGACTCTGCACACACGTTCGACAAGGTAGCGAGTCTCAGCACGCCCACCCGACAAGATAGCGAGGTTCAGCACGCCCGTCCGACAAGGTAGCGAGGTTCAGCACGCCCGTCCGACAAGGTAGCGAGGCTCAGCACGCCCGTCCGCCAAGGTAGCGAGGCTCAGCACACCAGTCTGAAGATACGTGAGTTTATCACGCCCATGAGGGGTGTCGGGGGCACAACACACTCGTCCAGCGATCGGCTCTACACCCTTTTTGCTTATTTGGTGGATCAAATCTCCAATGCGACGAGTATATTGTTTGTTCAATAACATAGTTTTTGAGAAAAACTACAACTATTTCACCTACTGTATTAAGAATTACCCATCAACTTTTATGAATTAGTAATATTTTTTTCAAAGTTTTTATGGAATGCTTATCTTTGTACAGAGAATTCTTGTAAGAAAGACTTCTGGAATTATTAGACCATTCTATTTGTACCATTCATTCGCCAACATTATTTCTATTTTTGCTATACGACGAAATGCGATAGATTTTTTAGAGATATTTACTCACTAATACAATGCATTTTTTAACGACGCGATGATTTAATTGTAGGTCGTAGGGCTCAATGTATTTGCTTTACCTCCTTTACCAGACATTCTTTATCCCAATGCATTCTGAGCTTTCTCTCACCTGAATTAGTTAGCTGCCTAAAATTTAAAAAAATTATATAATAAAAGAAATACAAACAATTGCATAATATTGTTTCCATGGTAGTTAGAATTTAAAATTCATTTTAATTCAAAATTAGACCATAAACAAGCTATGAATATTAGGTGCTACTTAAATAAAATCACAATACAAATCTGACCAAACTAACTTGAATTGCCTTCCATAAGGAATGTAGCCTGTTTAGGTATCCAGTAAACAGACAGATGGAGCACAAATCATTAATTTTACTTTCCAGAATCAGTGAATTCATTCAACATGTGACACCCAACTTCAGTGAAAATCTCCATAATAAAATCAATCTGCTGTGATACTAACTGCTAAACCCATTGTAACTGGATAACAGCAGGAAGGGAATTCGAAGTAGCAGAACAAATCTTTAATCATGCTTACCGCTAAACAGCTCATAAGTGAATAACAGCGGTAACCTAATTCACAGTATCAGAACAAATCTTCAGTCCTACTACTGCTAAATCCAACGTAACTGTACAAATCTTCAGTCCTACTTCTGCTAAATCCAACGATGACATCAGTACACAAATTCTCGATAGTCACTCCGTAGAAAAATCAGTCTCCAGTCCTGCGCGCTGATGTGACCATATATCGTGACCTCCGACCTGAAAAATCCATGGTTCTTACTATTTTGTACATATTATAATCACCTGGGTTATTTTCAATAACGATTCGTCTTAATCCTGCAAGTAACACATGACAGAGGGGTGGCGGAGGGCTAACGTTCATTTATCTATTTATCAATACTATCGTAATAACTTACTATAATACTTTAATAATTTACTTGTTATAATTTATTACTATGTTATTACATATTTTTATATACTTATTATTGGTATTTATACATTTTTTACAATAGCTATGCTTTTTTGCTATGATTTTTATTTATACTGTTCTAACAGTAAACATAAATCATTCAGTTACTATTACAATTTAACGCAATATAATTATGTTTATATTGATATATGTTCTTTTACCATTATTGTTGGATTTACAATTCGAAATGAAAAAATAAATAAACAAACATGGTTGTTATGATTCTTAACCTCTGTGTGTCACAACGCTCTCGTATGAGTTGTTTGATTTAACTTATATGTTTATGATTGTAGTTATATCTTTAGGTCATTATTCTCTTGAGGAAAAGATCAGATAAAGGTTCTCAAAACGTAGTGTTATTGATTTTTTATATCATTGAACCACATAAAGTGTCCACAAAATCCTTCCACCGCCAAAAACTTAATTTGAATAGCTTTCTTATTTGCAGAATACTTTTTGCAAGTTCCAATCCATTTCAGCCAGAACTAAGTACCTCCATATGCCTCCAAAAATCTTTTATTTTTGCGACATATCGAGGTATCATGACTGTTTTTTTTTTTCAATTCATTGCCGCCAAAATATACTCACTATAAAACCACGCCTCATTTGCTTGACGCCAGGAAAATGCACATCGTCTCCTTAATTAGATACAAACTGTGGAGTAGTGACCCAATAGGCCCACGGGTTAAAGTGTCTTCTAATAATGTAAAAAATGGTTCTTCTGTTTTAGCTCGACCATCGAATGCTAACGCAGCTATCGTGTTCAATACAGCTACAATGACACTACTTGTTCTGATTCCTACCGTGTTTACTGTTGGTTAGAGTAAAAAATGTTTACTGAGGTTGAAGCATAAAAAATAGTTGGTCGTCTTGTTGGGCTCTATAAAATAACAATGCCGAGATATGTTAAAAAATCACGATTCTCTAACGCAATGGGTACATATTTTAATGTGTAGTACTATTACAAGTGTTTTCTTGCTAATATTAGGTATAGTACAGTAATATGCATGCTTATTTATAACCACTCACTTAAAGTGAAATAGAGACGATACACTTGGTTATGGAATGTTAATAGTACATTATTTCATAATATTATTGACTATGATATTAAATGTGTGAAGTAACATAACTAGTTAGTGTTTATAAAGTATGTAATGTCTTGCAACACAATTAATATTATGCAGGTTATGCTCTTTTAAATATAACAATCTTATTTCTTTGAAATTTATTTAGTTAGTGACAATGCTATTAACTTAAATTTAATTTTTTACTAATACTAAATTAACACTAACATGTTAAATGTAATACGAAAGAACTTTTCACATATATTATTTTAAAATGAAGCATCTCACCATTCGACAGAACATGTTATACAGCACCACAAATCTTCGATGCCGAACACCCTCTGACAGGTGTCGTTCCTGGTTCTCTATATCACTTTGACACCTCCAAAACCAATACGTGATATATGAGGTTTTACATTGGTTTTAGGTATTTACTGTAACACTATCAAAAAGCATGAGCACAAGTTTCAGTGTAAATACTTTTAAAAATAAATCAATGATAGGAATATAATGGTCCAACATTTTCACATATCATTTACATTTATGTCGCTACAATATATTGTTTTACAAATTAAAATCGATTATTTTTTTTTAATAAAAAATCTTTTTGCTTTGTATTTAAACGTTTGTTTTATATAAGCACATAAACTTCATGTATTTTCAAAGCTGATGCTCCAATCAAAATTTCCGTATACTATTGTCACTCACTTTTATACATTGTATCTTATTTTTCAAATTAAAAAGGACCATGGTCACTCTGTTGTACAAGACTTTTTTGACTCAGGGTTTCTTACAGATCTTACATCTCGGACTGATGGGATTAGAAGTAAAAGAATAGATATTATTTAGAATTGTGTTTTTGAACTTTATATCCCCTGGATAGAAAGTTCAATCCCAGCTGTAGAAAACTTGGGCAAGCGGGAAAATATTGTACGTAGTGTTTGATTAGAAACCCACTAACATCACTCCAACAACGTATTTCAAATTACAAACCTTAGATTTTCAGAATTAAACAAGATAAATAACGCTTGTCAATTAAAAAACAAGTTATAGTGTAAAAACCGTAAACAGTATGTTTAAATAGATCTTTAGGTAACTGTATACGATGGTTTTCGATGTTGACAGTTACGAAGTTCTTCATGGTTTTCGTACTCTCTTATCGAGAACGTAACTGCATATATTACATTGTAAAATACCTTTTTACAAGGAATACGAAAGGGATTAAATAAATATGCATGAAGTACTTTGAGATTACCAGTCAGGTACACCCAAGACCACGACCCAGCGGTCAGTAACAAGATTCAGATTGGCATATTCGGGCATAATTAATATTATTGGGACGCCACGATAAAACCTACTGTTGTTTCGCAAGACTTTTTTAGAACCTTTGAAATTACATGCTTATTAACATATGATAAATAGATCGTGGAAGTCAATAAGTTCAAATAATAAATATGCATAGAAGCTGTAATAATACATTTCAAGATTAAATGTGTTAGACTTAGCATAAAAAAATCCTAATATTATTTTGCAAGCCCTTAAAATTATATTTAAATCTTATAGCAATCAATTAAATTGCATAACTATATAAAAAAACCATTACCCTTGAAGAATTGCTATTAATTCTTCAGGGGTAAGGAAGAATTACCCCTGAAGAACACTAAATAAAACACTTTTTTATGTTTCCTGTTTTTATTATAGGAAACATAACAAATTTCCTTGATTTCAATGACTAAGGATGATACCTCATGACTATTCCTGATGTATTCCAGACATTTCTCTATTTACACTCTTTATTATTTTATTACAAATCTTTGCTATTCCTGTACTAGTAGTTACCCGCGGTTTCAAATGCAGTTTCAAAAATGTATTTCTTATACAAGTAAAAGCACTTGTGATGTAATATGATGGAGTCCTATGACGTTGTACATATTATTTCAGTGTTCGTAGTATCAGTTTAACTTGACAGTTAAATAATGTTTTGCACGTTTAGGAGGGATTCTGTTTCGAAATAATTCTGTTTTCAACGTCAAGGGTAAATCATCGTTGAGGCTTCGATCAAAAATACGATTACGTAAGACTCGAAAATCTAGTTCGGCCAAAAAGCGTTTACTTCTAGCCCTCACCATGTAATTTTTAAGTTATTTCCAAAACCTTAATTAAGTTTGCTATTTTTCCAAAAGAAGAATAATTATTCACACACTTGTAGGACTGAGAAGCCTACTACGCATAAAGGGAGAAACCTACGTACTTCCCTTCTACTACTGGTGGACAGGAGAAATCGTTATTTAATAAATGTAACTTTCCAAAATAATAGACGTTTCATAGGGTTGCCGACGTTGGTAACACATCCGTTTTGCTGTACCCAGTACAAGTTTAAGAAAGCGTTCCTGAGGTTCTTATTTTCAACAGCAATACCAGTAGCTCACAGATATAGTAGTTGCTGTCAATACACGAGTATTAAATTTAGAACCGTTGGAAGGACTTAAGTACAAAAATAAGGTACTATAAGCATGAAATTTACCAAATATAAATGTTTAATGTTTAGAAAGATCGACTGATTCAAAGGCATAGATCGATATCTGTTCAGCAGTCCTTTAGTTACTGAAAATAAATTGGTTTATTATTAAATTATACAACATTTTAAGCTGCTAGCTTTTGAATCAGATATTAAGCATTTCTTGAAATTGTCATAAACTATTTAGTAAACTATTATAGTGTGTACAATTTGATAGTAATTTGATAAGTGGTACAAAAAATTATTATAACGTTTTACCTACTGGTGTTTTGTAGATAATTTCTTTAATATAAGAGAATAAAAATTTTATTCATGACTCATAAGCATTTAATTACATTTTCAGAGGGAAAACTCTCAGAAATGAACACTAACAAAGTATAATTTGGTTTTTAATTGCGAGAATAAGCCAAAGAAAGAAAATAAATATTAATTGAGGTAAACAAATTTGTGTATAAACACTTTCTTATTTTTTGTATCAGCTGATTTACCCCAGAATTCATTAGTGTAAACACTTCTACGAACGTTTAAGACAGTATGAAAGGTACGTTATCAATAAACCTTACAAATGCTACTATTTGTGTTAAACGAATCTGTAAAGGGCGTCCATACTGCGTCAGCAGGTTTGTAGCTTACAGAAATTCAATTACATTACTCGACCAGAAAGGGCATAAAATGAGACACAAACGTTGTTTAACCAAACCCAGCAATAAAACAACATTTATTATGTTGTTTAGTCCCCTTCTGGTAAATAGTATCGTATGCCATTATTGTCACAAGGAATTATTTCTGTATTTATTGAGAGTGAGTATCTTTGTGTTTGTGGAACATGTTTATTAAGCTTCACAAAACATATACTTCCTATATTTGTAATACTCTGTCTATTTCAATTTGTCAATAAAAATTTATAGACAGAGTATAATATATTTATTTATTGCGCGACTCTTTCTTCCTGAAATTGTTTAAATATGTTGCTTTCTTATTATCTCCATTGTAATTAACAGTGTAATGCAGCTGATCATCTTCAAATATTGACAGACTTCTGTTGCATGCAAAAGTCCGAGAATAGTCTTCAGACCCTTGAATGCTCTGGACTGTACAGACCCATATAAAGTTTTTGAACAATAATTTGTACCATATAAAACACGCCATAACTAAGGAAGTTTTGTATATGTTAAATCTCTGCGAGTAATATCTAAGTATTTTACATTAATATTTTCTACATTTAAATCAAAAGTTAGTTATTGTCTTTTTGTGTAAAAAAAGATACATTCATTGTTTATTACAAACATGGACATTCTTTTCCGTCAATGTAACGGAAATCTTAGTAGTAACAAACAATAAAATGCACATAATAAAATACTAAATATTATGATAAAAAAATTTAATTAAATAGAAATAGCATTGAATGACACATACATAGAATACACGCTCAGGTTTATTAGCTCAGAAGATACTTGTGTAAAATTTGATCTCATGGACGTGTAAGCAAGGTTCGGTTACATAAAATTCCGCGATATTTTGTAAAAAGCAAGAAAGATTTATAACATGATTATGTCAAGTAATCTGTACTTCCTTCAGTTACAAATCATACGGTCCATGCCTTCGAGTAGGATGTGTTCTTTATTACGCTAAACCTAATGTATAATTATTTACAGTACAATTGTACACTCATACGACGTACACGGTTGTTATGTTGAAATATGCTATGAACTACTTGCATGAATACCATGTACAAACTTATTTTTGAATTAGAGCTTCACTCTATATTATATCATTAATCTCATCCAAAATTATTTAAACAAAATAAAAACACAATAAATACCGATGTTTTTTAGTTTTATTTATTGTGTTATAAATTTATGACATAATTTTCTAATTAAAAAAAGTCAGTGAAAACACATTGGTTAGTAGAGTGAAACGCCGCCTACCGCATCAGAATACGACGATCCAGTCAGAAATGGCAGCGCATAATGTACTTCACAATGTGTACCTAAAACAACCCGCCATTTCTGATTGGATAAACCTTTTGAGATGCGGTTTGCGGAATTCAACTCTACTAAGTGAGCTCTTTCAATTGAGGTATCACTCGACCCATGCTTCAATTTAAGATTTCCATGTTTTCCTCTGTGGGCCGTCCCCCCATGGTTGGCATGTCATGGTAATAGCAAGGGAAAATTGTTTACATAGCCATACGACACTGTGTAAAGTTTATAGATGTTATCTCCTATGGTTTTTAAAATATTAAGCCGTACCCATACTTTTCAAACACCCTGTATAATCAGATACACAAACATGTTTGCATCAAAAACAGGTAGATTATCTCCGTGGTATTGGGATGCTGACAAAATCCGACGAAAAACAAGATTTCATAATATTTTATGAGAAGTGTTGTCAATAATCTTTACAAGTTTTATTATTCAGTTGATTAATAAATAAAACTAAACCGTGTTCCTTAGAAAAAGTGGAAGAATTTAGACTAACATCTTGAATAGTCTAAAATTCCCATAAAACAACATTTTGAGGATTGGAATCTATCCTCTTCTTCAGTTGGGGGAGGTATTAATACATACAAAAATAAAGACCAGAAAGAAGTTAAGGCGGGAGAGAGAAGGGTTAAAACAGTATAGTATCCTATGCTAGTTTGATGTGTGATTGCTAGTGATTGTGATCCTCGTTCTTGTCATTTTTGCTCGGAACTGGCACCCTGTGCAGTGAAAACACCTGGAATGGACTACAGGCAGCTTTTGGGTATGTTTTGAAAACTTTTATTTCCCTTCTTTACTTCTTTTTGGTATTCATTTTCGTATGTATTATTACCTCCCCCACTTGACGAAGTGGATATATTCCAGTCCTTCCAACTTTATGTTATATATTTTATAACCTATAACGATTGTAATTTCCAAAATCCTGTTATTCTTTCAAACCTTCCATTGTCAATAAAAGTCTATTAACAAAATATTTTCATGGTTGGACCAGATTCTAATATTTTATTCTTTAGTAAATTTACAGGATATTAGCCTTATTAAGTACAAAAGTATAAATCGATTTTTTTTTAGTACAAGATTAGTCTGGAAACTCTAAATGAAGATCAAATGAGACATTAATGTTGTATAAAACAAACTATTATTATAAGAATATGATATGTATACAAACGATCATTTTCATTTATTGCTTAACCTTCTCGATTAAAATTTTGTTTATAATGAAACTAACCTATTTTTATCAATATTTATGTGTTTAAGAAACGGTACAAAATGGATTTCTAGCAGTCATGACAAAAATATATTCACACAAAAGAAAGTTGACTATTAATAGACTCTATAGTTCTCTCAGTGGAACCAGATTTTCCTAGTTTGAAACCCTATTGAGAGATCTAAAATAACACTAAAATGTTTATGTCCCAGTAGTGGGTCGACATCAATGCAATGAAAAATAATAATTACTTAAAAAAACTTGTCTAGTTAATTTATACTTAAGATGTTCGTGACCAACAAATGAACAAAATACAAGGCGGCTGATATACATCATTATTTTTAATATTTTGACTATCACAGTTTCTGTCGTCAATACAGTTATCCCTGACTATAAAACTCAAAACACTGCAAGAACTGGAAATCACAACGTTTGTTGAAGTGAATTCATGTATTCAATTCTTTTCTGAAATGAACTTGAAAACAAATCAAACCAAATCAAATTTTGTACATTTCTGCATTCGGCAGAATACACGTTCGGATGGGCCAGCTGTATTTGTAGATAATGTCCTTTTAGAGGAAACATACTCTACAAAGTTTCTGGGAATGTTCCTTGACAGAGGGCTGACCTGGGACGACCACATCGACCACATATGTGCTAGAGTTTCCGCAGGTATATATGCCTTGCGCAACCTAGCAAAGTTATGTTCCCCCAAAGTTTTAAAAATGGCCTACTATGGCCTTATCCATCCACACTTTGCGTATGGAGTAAGACTTTGGGGTGGCTGTGTCAAAAATAGATTGGAACGAGTATTCAGACTTCAAAAAAAGGCTGTCAGAATCATACAAAAGTTGAGTTTCAGAGAGTCGTGTAGGGAATCTTTTAGGGAGCTTGGATTTATGACTTTGCCCTGCCTCTACATTTTTGAGGTGATTACGTACTGCAGATCAAGGTGTACTCTGATTCGTGGCAGGGACGTTCACCAATATGAAACAAGAGGCAGGGACAACTATCGAACTCAGCATCACAGACTGGCGTTGTCGCAACGTCTACCTCAAGAAGTTGGTGTCAAACTGATCAATAGGCTCCCTGAAAGTATAAAGAATTCCAACAATCAAAATCAATTTAAAACTCGTCTAAGACGCCTACTGGTGTCTAGAGCGTTTTACTCTGTCGATGAATTCATGATGAGACGCTGGGATTTATGAGAGCATAGGATCTGAGGTCAGTGAGAATGTGTTTGAGAGAATGTATGAAGATGTAAGTTTGACTGTGTGTGTGAATGTATAAGGGGTTGCTTATAACTATAATTATAAGGGGTTTCTTGACGATTGCGATGCAATGTTGAATTGTAAAGAAAATGCAATAAAAGATGATTTGATTTGATTTGATTTGATTTGACTATTATGGCTCACAAGTCGTCAGTAAAGAGAATAAGAATCGAAAGGAAACTATAATTAGAGAATTAAGACCAAGTAATATAACAATAATGCTCAATACACTCTTGTCTGTTCAAGGACAATTAATTTTACCCTTCATCATTTAAATCTGTAGAAAAATACTGTATACATTTTGTAACACCCTAAACCACTATTTTAACGTGCGCTTCCCTATCGGAACAATCAAAGTATGTCAAAAGTGGGAACAAAAACTGTAGTTATTTAATTTTAAAATTTTTCATACTCTACATAAAAAATTATAAATAGAAATAATAAACAATGACATGGAAATAAAAATAGATTTTGTATTGATTTCTGGAGCATGCACTTGAGGTTACTATTGAGTTAACAGATTATTTGTGTCTGTTGCTTGTAAGCGTAGGGAGATTTTTGGAGGCAGTGTCCGTAGAATAATTTCAATGGCACAGATACCGGTCGATGATATTTATAAGAATCATTCAGCAGCTTTCATTTGAATTTAATGTAAGTTTGGTTCTTAAAAATGCTTAAAGCGTATTAAGAGACTATTAACTAAGATATTATTTTTATTTTTTCACTTAGTAGTTTTTCCTTACTCTTAAAAACTCAAAAGTAAGTTTTCAAAAAAATTATCTTTACTCCTTACGTAATAATATTTTCTCAAACAGGCCTACTATATTTTGTTACCTATGAGCAAATTTATTAAAAAGTACAAAAAGCTTTTGATAAACAATTTTATTTCAGAAATTACAACTCGTCGACAGAAAAGGCGTATTGATTCTTGGTGGCAAGGCTGTAGAGGGGCTAGAACATCTAGAGTCCACAATAATTGTGTTTCTCGATATAGAAAATCCATTTTTTGGCTAGTTAGAATAGAGAGCTACTTTAAAAAATGGAATGTCATGGCATACAAGGCGTGCCTCCAGAGTGGCTTAGAAAATTTCTTACAAAAGTTTCGGAAATTTCAAAAACGAATTCTGAACCAATCCAGCTTAGCTGCACAGTTCTGCAGGTTGAAATCATAGGTCCAGTTCTCTTCTTTGAATATGTTAATAAAGTATGGTCAGTAATTCAGCATGAAAGAATTGTGTAGTGTGCTGGTTAAACAAATCTGTTTTGGACTATCAAATCAAATCCAATTCTGAAAAGGTAATTTCCCAACCATACCCAGTACAACAAGCAAAACAGAAAGGGCAGGTTTACCTTAGTATAAATACCTCTAAATCTAACGATTTAAAGTCTTTTTGCGGACCAATAGAAATAATTTATGTTCTGACTAAAAAGGTCGTGACTGGGAATATGACGTTATTTAAGATTCATTTGGAAACACCATATTTGTCCTGTTTATTCCATACTGACCTTAGACATTTAGTTTTTTTTTTTTTTTTAGATTAAGAGTCCCCTATACAGGTTCTGACGACGGCATGTTGTCATTTGATTGAACCCCACTCCCTACGGATCATTTTATGGAAAGCTTGATAAATACTAAATTCATGAGATAATGTAAAGTTATTAAAAAAGTTAATTACATAATCACACAGTTACAACACAGAGTCCTTGGAAGTCTTCATGAATTTGAAAATTAATTTGCTGGATTCTATATTCAGGAAATAACCTAGTTTAGTCAGTATAAATTTGACATGACACGTGGCATAACTATGCATACATACAAGACTAGAGGGAGAGATAACTACGTAACTGGAAGAATCAAATCATTAGTTCATGAGTAGACAGATGCTTATTTCATCAATCGAGTGCCTAATTCAATAAAAAGTTTCCAAACGCTGAAGACTTTAAAAGTTTGTTACAAAATATTTCTCATAACCTTGTAAAATGTTTATAGCATATGAGTGGGGGTTCGCCTAATAAGACCAAAAAAGTTTCTAAATGTATATAGGATGGTAATGAATGGACA
The DNA here is from genome assembly GCF_021130785.1 of Homalodisca vitripennis. Classification (NCBI taxonomy): domain Eukaryota; kingdom Metazoa; phylum Arthropoda; class Insecta; order Hemiptera; family Cicadellidae; genus Homalodisca; species Homalodisca vitripennis. The sequence goes on from NC_060214.1 coordinate 63,080,972, forward strand.
TATTGATGATAAAATTACATGATTCCTAGACATATGTATGTCAACATTGTATCCCTATTCATTTTGACTTCTTTGTATGCGATGTACGATGTTCTTCTGACTGAGTTCATTAAATAGAATTGTTAATCTGGTCTTATTTAATGAACTCTGGACCTTTTTTTAATCGAATTTTTAAACCTGTTGGATGAAAATACGGAAAAGAATTTTGATTATTTCTAAAAAAATGTTAGACCAAACATACATATACATATATGTATGTGTGTTGTTTTTTATATTATATATAAATATATATATATATATCTGATTATAAGTACAAGATTAAAAAAAAATATGTGTGTAATAAAATGGTTTTTTCTATATACTCGCAACAAGCATACATTTTTGAGTTTAATCAAATAAAATTGACTTATTCTCATATACTTTACATGTAACTAATATCTTGTAAACCATTTAATATACAAAACATGAAACATTATACACATAATGTTATGGAAAAAGTTTATAAGCATTTAAGCACAAAATGGCATTTTTGTTCTAAATTTATAAATCAATAATATTTTTGAATTTAGAATAACCGATAATCTCCTTAGCCCAGTGCATTGCAAAAGTATATTTTAAAACAAAAAAGTAACTATAAAATACCTAGCCTTAGGGAGACCGTACAACGTCTTATACTCCCCTTGGGAGTTTGCAAATAAATACTAATGTAACTTTATCCAATCCCTTGTGCAAGCTTCACCATCCGACAACGTGTAGTCGAACTTGTGTTAATGATTGATAAAAATCTATATTACAAAACCCTCCTTAGGCCAAAGACCAATCTTTTTTTCTGCGGACAATGCCTTGTCTATTGAGCTTCTGAACAAAGGACTCTGAACACAAAGTAGGGTAAAGTTGATAAATACCAGCAGCTACCCGCGGCTTCGCAAGCATTTTCCTAATGGAAACAAGGATTTCATATAGATATTACTTTTAATGTCACTCCAAACTCTTTATTAGGTGGTATTCAATGAAAAATAAGGAAATCTTCTTATCCGTTTTAGATTTTAGTTTAAAGAGCAGTGTCTTAGAGAGTGCAACATTTCTTATAAGTACTGCAAAATAACTCCAATTCCTCTGTAACATATTTTATGATAAACGATTGCAGAATCAATTACAATATTAAACGTCACTAAACGAATCATAAATTCGATGTCTTCAGCTTTTTATCTCACTCTGATATAATGAGTAATTTCAGTGTCTTAGACTATTTGCTATTACGTATCACAGCTAACTTGACATTATAAGCTCTCTAAATTAAAATGGTTCTTGTCAAAGTCATAACTATGCCTACTCTATTTATATTTGCTTAACAAAAGTAAATGAGGGCTAGTATAACGACTCTATCAAAAAAGTAGACTCATATGAAACATATACAATAGATTCTTATCTTCAATGCTTCTCAGATATTTTTAAACAGATACAGCACTAAACTAAAATACAAAAATATTTTGTTAATTCCATGTTAGCTCAATCACTTAGCAGTTGTGTTTGTAGTAATATTAAAACGTATATAAATTTTCTCTCGTCAAGGGTCCCGGACATGGAATACAAGTTGTTGTCTGTGAAAAAATTTCAGTTGAAAATTATCCATACACCTTCTACCAATTCAATATGAAGAGTTTTTAAATTAATATAAGCTAAGCATTATAAGTATTGGTTAATTATAAACATCGAGTAGACGTTGTTTCACATTATGTAGATCCTCAAGTACTTGATTAGAACATTTATTAATTGACAAATTATTTTAAAAAATTTACACTTTTGTATCCAATATTATTATCGTAAACAGTATAAAATTTGGTGCAGGAAAATTGCCATGGTAACTATAAACAACCACGTGCACAAATTTAGTTAAGAAAGACGAACATTAAGCAATAACATTAAGAGGACTTTAGAATCACGGGATAGGCCACCCATCCATCACTTGAGCTTAGTTTGAACCGTTTGTTTCCTGTAAACTTTGTTAAATGGAAGGGAAAGGCTTTCACTGAGTCTTTATTCGGAGAAAAGGTCGTTGGAATGTTTTTTACACCTAAAGCAATAGAGTTTCTTGATATCTATTTACTCTATTTGTATGAGGTCAAAACATATACCCATTATCTTGGAACAAATCTCTATTATATAGTAACTTTATAATTTATATAAATCAGAATATACTAAACATAATTAAAGTTGAACAAAAAATCTAAAGATATACTTTTATAATCCATTTCCATTCTAACACAAGAATGTATATTACTTCGTAGCCGACTGTGGAGAGACATCCTTTGCCGTGTAAAATAATGTTAGACTTTTATTAGTTTTACGGCCTTAGCATCTTATGCAATTATGGGTTTGAATACAGTTTTTAAATGCATGATAATAACAATGCGTATCCTAACGCTATATAATTTCTATCGTAAAGTGTGTACATTTTACGTATGTTAACAAGTAAATAAAACAAAGTATACGATTCTTTGTTTAAAACCTAATAAACATATTAGAAAAGATAAAGGTACTGTTTAGAATAATAATAATTGTTAATAATAAATTATTATTCATATAGTTCTACTAGCACGCTAAATTGGCTTCCTTAGAAATGAATTTCTTTTTGAAATTGTCAACGTAAATTTATCAGAGTTACTAAGAAGTATAATAAGAAATGCGTTTGAATAACACACTTATTACTGTTTTCTAGATTTCAGAAATCTATGGACTTTTTCAATTTTTAAAAACTTACATTATTAAAAATGCTACTTAAAACGAAAATGGAAATAGCTCACAACCCGACAAAATAGAAAGTCAGTTTTAAATAGTAGAAGTAACCCACTCAGAACAGTCCTAATTTTCTCAATCTAAGGGTATGAGGAGGGGTGTGTGGTTTACACACAATAACAAAACCATACCTATCTGTAAACGGGATTATCAGAGGGCGCCATCTTGTTTTCAGCAGCAGTTTCAGGTTTGAGGACTGGAACAGAATAAGGAAAAACCTAATACTGAAAAAGGTTGTAAATAAATTAAAAATTTTACTAACTAAATTACAAGTGGGTTTATAAAATACAGAATTAAATCATAAAACGTATCTAAAAAACTTAAACTCATTTAATGCAAATAATAAGTTTTATAAAAATTTCAGTACCGTTTTGATATACTTAAAAAAGGTTTTACTGAATATAACAGATTACACTAGCTAGTAATTAAAACCAAAAGAGCTGAATAACATTTGAAAAAAATACTAAACTATTAAATAACTTTGTCACTAACGTTTCTGCTATTTGCCCACAAAAATATACTAACCAATATTTTACTAGACATAGACATTCAGACTTGTGTATAAAATAGGAAATACAAAAGTAAATATTCAACTACTCAGTGCGTTAAAGCTCATCGAGATAGCCGCACTGAAGTCGAGCACAGACGATTTCGTTCTATATCTAAAATAGCTCATAAATTCAAGTTTGAGGAAAACGCAGTTTTCCTGATATCGAGATAGACAGCTTAAGCCTACTAGTTTTTGGTATTCAAGGTCAGTTTTCCTGATATCGAGATAGACAGCTTAAGCCTACTAGTTTTTGGTATTCAAGGTCAGGTTTCCTGATATCGAGATAGACAGCTTAAGCCTACTAGTTTTTGGTATTCAAGGTAATTTACGAGTTATTTTGAATGACATTAATATATATACTTATATTGTAATTACATAAATAAGTATATGTTAATACCAGATTTTTAATTGTTATATACTTGTGCGGAGGTTACAACCATTTCTAGATAAAGCCATAACACGTGCATGCAAACAATGTATTATGTACGATATGTCTAATGTATATGCATACAAACAGTCCTATCTGTGACATTTAGTAGTTTGGTCTGTAAATGCTACTTAAACGACCAGAAACTGCCTTATAAAACTGTATGTTATTATTAACCATTAAAGGAATCTTATTTATGCCACTAATGTACGGATTATATCAAAGTGAAATGTAGTAGAGTTTTGTATCCTACACTAGCTGTGATGGTACTTGAAGAAAAAGCGAAGCTCACGATCTTCAACTGAGTACACTGTAACACAGTGACATAAAATCTACTGCCTGTGCCTGAAGACGAAACAATGCAACAGTGAGACTGCTTGACTAGGCGTATTATTTACTCCTTTTCTCAAAGGTATATTTTACTTATATAAACCCTTTTACAGCATCCAGAAATTTTTTTTAAGAAAATGGTGTTCAAATATCTCTCTAAAACCTCTCGAACACTCAAAATAACTGTCCCGAAACACTACAGGACTCCCCTATTAATAATGTCTTGCAAACATTTGCTGGTTCTGCATAGCTATAAAGATGACATGGAGAATTAGGAGAAGGACAAACTTAAGGAATTTCCACTTTTAAATATTTTTTGGGTGTTTTATGGAAGAGTATGTGTAACGTGGTTAAGTATTTTTTATGTCATAATATTATTTTATAAAGACAACTGGCAACAAAGCATTTACACAAATATGTCTTTTTTGTAACCCATGGTTGTATGGTATGTTTAGTTTTAAGTGCGATTGCCTCTGTCCAAAAATGTTATGGTACGTAAATAAATAACATTTGCATATTTATACAGGGCTTTGCAACATTCAATGATAACATATTGAGTATGTGATAACTTTTACATACTTATATAGGGCTGATCAACATTCAATGATAACATATTCAGTATGTGATAACTTTTACATACTTATATAGGGCTGAACAACATTCAATGATAACATATTGAGGAGTTGATAACTTTTGCATACTCATATAGGGCTGATCAACATTCAATGATAACATATTGAGTATGTGATAACTTTTACATACTTATATAGGGCTGAACAACATTCATTGATAACATATTGAGGAGTTGATAACTTTTACATACTTATATAGGGCTTTGCAACATTCAATGATAACATATTCAGTATGTGATAAATTTTACACACTTATATAGGGCTGAACAACATTAAATGATAACATATTGGGGAGTTGATAACTTTTGCATACTCATATAGGGCTGATCAACATTGAATGATAACATATTCAGTATGTGATAACTTTTACATACTCATATAGGGCTGATCAACATTCAATGATAACATATTGAGTATGTGATAACTTTTACATACTTATATAGGGCTGAACAACATTCAATGATAACATATTGAGGAGTTGATAACTTTTGCATACTCATATAGGCTGACCAACATTCAATGATAACATATTGAGTATGTGATAACTTTTAGATACTTATATAGGGCTTAAAAACATTCAATGATAACATATTGAGGAGTTGATAACTTTTGCATACTCATATAGGGCTGATCAACATTCAATGATAACATATTGAGTATGTGATAACTTTTAGATACTTATATAGGGCTGATCAACATCCAATGATAACATATTGATGATGTGATAACGTTCTAAAAGCTTATTTAATCAAATTTCAATATACATCTTTGTAAATTAGAAGTAGGGAATTGAATTTTTATTATCAAAACTCAATTAAAATTGTGTATTTAATTTTTCTAAACGAGTGTATCAAGGCAGTTAACCACATAATGTAGTTACAGTGGGAAGAATTGATTCAATGTCAATGTTGAGTTCAAGCTTGTATATAAATAAAGGATCATCCAGCATTTTAAGATGTTAGTTCGTTTTCGAGATATCATGCGAGCAACTATGCAAATATACAGTTAGTCAAAAACCATTGTTCTAGCCTTAAGTGTGTTAAGCTTCGCTGAAGCTCGAACAATAGAGGTACAGGATAATATGTTTCTTCATAAACTTTGAAATGTTACTCTCAAAAAATTACGTAACTTTTTCTATTAAGAGATCCTTTTGTATATTCATTAGTTAAGTTGGTTAAACATATCCTTTCTTTGATAAGCTACCAGTGAATCGCATGCATGTAAAATGTAATGCATATCAAGTGTAAGTAAGCTTACCCTTAAGCTGATATTTTCTCGTATATTGCTTATCAATTATTTTTTGTATATATATATAAAACTATATGTTGGGAATTAAGATTTTGTGTTGGATTTGACACCTAGGATTAATGGAAAGATATATACATTGTGTTTACATTTATGTTTAATTTATTTTTGTTTACATGTTATAGTTCTGTATTCATTTTTATTTAAAACTTCCTGAAGACGGGGGTATTAAATGTATGTTATTTATATGTAATGTAAATTATATGTATATATTACTAACACAATAATTATCAGGACATAAAAATTTAAACATAAAACTTTATGTCATATCATAGATTATTAGGAACACCAAATAATACCATTGAGGTTTCTATTATACCGTGATTTTAATAGCTTTATAAGCAGTAAACAATATACATATGATTGTTTCTATATACAGACATTGGTATTATCAATATTTTGAATAACAGCAAGTCTGCCATCTTTTCGGTCTAAAGAATATAAGCCAGAATATGGAAATACTGGACAATGTCCAACCTTCAGTCATGTAAGGTCCTAAATAATAGCTGGCAATGTGCCAAAGCTGTACATACAATTCCTTTTAAATCTAAAGCACAGAAAAAAAGTTTAAAAAGTGTATTTAATATGTATATAAATCTAAAACTAAAACTTTTTGGCATGTCATTGAAACCTATAATTACAATCCCAATTAGAAATTAAACAGGTGGAATTTGACTAACGTGCATTATGATTCTAATGAAAATAACTCGAGGGTATGATATAGCCCAGGGGTTCTCAACCGGTGGGTCGCGACCCCCAGGGGGGTCGCGGGACGGGTCTGGGCGGGTCGCGAGATAGGTGATAAATGAAAAAAAACTAAAAAAACTCAGGCTATATATACCATATGAGCGGCGAATATCAAATGAAGCGACCATGTACTTATTTAGAAACTGAGTTGAGTCCGCTTGTTAAATACAATAAGTATATTTAATCAATTTACAATTAATCAATACTATTTTAAAATACAACTATAATTAACAAAAAGGAACAAATGGAGCTCTAAATGACTCAACATCACTGCTAAAAATAATGGTGCCTGCAGCGCCGCTTGTATCGTAACGTAGGCCTTATTGTTGTGAGACAAAATTTGTTTATTCTAAAAAAGGCACACTACACAAAATACATTGCAGAACATGCATGTTTTTAAAAGTCCAGCAGAATGACTTAATGAGAAACTTAAGCTTGCTTTGAATTAACTAACTGTAGAATGTCTGGGTTGATTTTTGTCAAACACAAAATAATATAATTTTCCAGTGCCAAACGATTTCTTCATTTGGTTTTTAAATTCACCATTGTGGAAAATCCTTTTTCACAATTTTAAGAAGTAGAAAAAAGTATCAAAATCTTCAATGCTACTTTGGTCAATTCTGGATGTTCCTTCTTTATACTTAGCCAAAACTTGTCGGGACAAACATCGTCAAAAGTTAGTTTCAATGACTGATCACTAGATATATCTATCAGTTCATCGTGGAGGCCAGCATTCAATTCAGCTTTTTGAACAGCTATTTCGGAAAATGGTTTTGTTCTTCACACAGATCCACTTGTATCTTTAACAGGAATATAATCATTCAACTGCTTTGTCAAGGCTTCAAGGTGTGATGATATGAGTAATGATAGAGATGATGTGTTAATGGATGTGTCACCAATACTTGAGACATACTCCTTGAATTCTTGTGTAAGTTGGAAATTTTCAAAGTCTTCATCTTTTATTCTTGTATTCCAAAGAGTAAGTTTTCTTACAAATGCATTTACTCGGTCATGAGCATACAAAATAGTTGTTTCTTGTCCTTGTAGGGATGAGTTCAAAATGTTGAGATGAGAAAATATATCAGCTAAGTAAGCAAGCTTTATTAACCTTTTTTCATCGCTGGAAAAATGGGAAAGTTCATGTTTACTGTCCATTAAAAAATGCAACATTTCTGATATCAATGAAAACAGCCTACTCAACACGTTACCCCCGGACAGCCATCTCACTTCGCTGTGGAATAGCAAATGTTTGTGCAGGGCTCCTACCTCTTCACACAAGTTTTCAAGTAATTTACTCTGCAATGGTCGACTCTTGACGTAGTTAACAACTTTGATAGCCTCAGCCAAAACTTGACGCAAGTCATCCGGCATTCCTTTAGCTGCCAAAGCTTGTCTATGTAAAACACAATGCACCCAGTTTGCATTTGGCATTAATGTTTTCAACCTGGCAATTAATCCGCTGTTTTTACCCGAAAGGGCTCTTGCACCAACACTACAAATTGAAACACATTTGCTCCAATCAATTTCAAATGGTTCAGTTGCCTCAATGAACACTTTAAAAAGACTTTCACCTGTGGCACAGCAATGTCAGTTGATTCGTCGCATTGAATCGAAAAAACGTGCTTTCTTTTATTTGCATCTTTAGCTGGTTCTGAACATCTTTCACCATGTCTGATATTCGTCGTGACGCAGTGTCATTTGATAGTGGGATTTTTTTTAGCTTGTCAGCTTCTTGATGATTAATCATATTTGAAACCATATCGATTGCGGCAGAAAGAATTAATTCCTCAGCAATGGTATGTGGCTTCCCCACTTTAGCTATCTTTAGCGCTACCTCGTACGAAACTTTGAGGGCATTTTTGCTAACATCAGTATGACTTTTAATATTTACCTGTTGACTGCGAAGGGACAGCAGTTTCCTCTGGAAAAACTCGACTGGTTGGGTTTTCATCGCAGAATGCTTAGTTTCAAGATGACGCTTCATTTTTGAAGGTTTCATGCTTTCAACTGATAAAATCTTCACTACAAATAACACACTGAGGTTTGTTTTCAAGTTCAGTTAAACCAACCTGTAGATATGCATTATCATACTTTCGGCATTTTGGTTTTGAGACTTCGGAACTACTTTTGCTACATGAAGCTTCTCTTTTTAAAAACTTATCCATTATTAATACTAAAACTTGAGTGTTCAATTTTAAGATCAAAGTACGCACTATTTCTCAAGACGTCAGGCAGTCGACTGGCACACTGGCACATTGGCTTGTCGGAGGACGAATTGCGCCGTGCGATGGCTGCGCGCGCAGCTCCATGTCAGGCTGTCTCCGCGGCTTTAAATACACCACGCGTCAGTTCTGTAAATACACTGCGCACAGTCTTTGCCTGCTTTGATATTGAAGAATTGAAAATGATTAAAATTTTTTTCGTTACATTTATTACCAGATCGTTTATTAATTATTAAGAAATTAGTGCTCACAAACGTTTTTATATAGTTTTGAATAGTGTTTTTTTATGTTTTTTAAACTAATTATTGCTGATTTTTTGCATACAAAGACTTACTTTACGATGTTACAAGAAGGGGGTCACCAAAATTCTCAACCTAAAAAGGGGGTCGCAGCATTGAAAAGGTTGAGAACCACTGCTATAGCCTATATAATATATGAATATAATATGTCTGTATGCGATTTGCTTGTTAAGGCTTTTAATCCTAAGTAAATGCATTTACTATACAAATAGATACTTTAGAGCTACATATAAAATGGTTTATACCTGAATATTGGTTAACCAACAGGAATGGGCTATGAGTTTAAAAAAAAACCTCTACGTATAGAATGAATAACATTAATCAATTAACCAAATATTTTAGCTGTATATAGTATTTAAATGTTGTTCTATTTAGGCAGATAACATGTTTGACTACATAATTAAAATATAATATTTACAAGGCTATAATACAAAGCTACAGCATCTTAAGTTCTTATAATGTAACTCAAAGACAATATCAAAGGAGAGATTTAACGATAGGTTAATCTTTCCATTAATCCTAGGTGTCAAATCCAACACAAAATCTTAATTCCCAACATATAGTTTTATATATATATATACAAAAAATAATTGATAAGGAATATACGAGAAAATATCAGCTTAAGGGTAAGCTTACTTACACTTGATATGCATTACATTTTACATGCATGCGATTCACTGGTAGCTTATCAAAGAAAGGATATGTTTAACCAACTTAACTAATGAATATACAAAAGGATCTCTTAATAGAAAAAGTTACGTAATTTTTTGAGAGTAACATTTCAAAGTTTATGAAGAAACATATTATCCTGTACCTCTATTGTTCGAGCTTCAGCGAAGCTTAACACACTTAAGGCTAGAACAATGGTTTTTGCCTAACTGTATATTTGCATAGTTGCTCGCATGATATCTCGAAAACGAACTAACATCTTAAAATGCTGGATGATCCTTTATTTATATACAAGCTTGAACTCAACATTGACATTGAATCAATTCTTCCCACTGTAACTACATTATGTGGTTAACTGCCTTGATACACTCGTTTAGAAAAATTAAATACACAATTTTAATTGAGTTTTGGTAATACAAACTCAATTCCCTACTTCTAATTTACAAAAATGTATATTGAAATTTGATTAAATAAGCTTTTAGAACGTTATCACATCATCAATATGTTATCATTGGATGTTGATCAGCCCTATATAAGTATCTAAAAGTTATCACATACTCAATATGTTATCATTGAATGTTGATCAGCCCTATATGAGTATGCAAAAGTTATCAACTCCTTAATATGTTATCATTGAATGTTTTTAAGCCCTATATAAGTATCTAAAAGTTAACACATACTCAATATGTTATCATTGAATGTTGATCAGCCTATATGAGTATGCAAAAGTTATCAACTCCTCAATATGTTATCATTGAATGTTGTTCAGCCCTATATAAGTATGTAAAAGTTATCACATACTCAATATGTTATCATTGAATGTTGATCAGCCCTATATGAGTATGTAAAAGTTATCACATACTGAATATGTTATCATTCAATGTTGATCAGCCCTATATGAGTATGCAAAAGTTATCAACTCCCCAATATGTTATCATTTAATGTTGTTCAGCCCTATATAAGTGTGTAAAAGTTATCACATACTGAATATGTTATCATTGAATGTTGCAAAGCCCTATATAAGTATGTAAAAGTTATCAACTCCTCAATATGTTATCAATGAATGTTGTTCAGCCCTATATAAGTATGTAAAAGTTATCACATACTCAATATGTTATCATTGAATGTTGATCAGCCCTATATGAGTATGCAAAAGTTATCAACTCCTCAATATGTTATCATTGAATGTTGTTCAGCCCTATATAAGTATGTAAAAGTTATCACATACTGAATATGTTATCATTGAATGTTGATCAGCCCTATATAAGTATGTAAAAGTTATCACATACTCAATATGTTATCATTGAATGTTGCAAAGCCCTGTATAAACATGCAAATGTTATTTATTTACGTACCATAACATTTTTGGACAGAGGCAATCGCACTTAAAACTAAACATACCATACAACCATGGGTTACAAAAAAGACATATTTGTGTAAATGCTTTGTTGCCAGTTGTCTTTATAAAATAATATTATGACATAACAAATACTTAACCACGTTACACATACTCTTCCATAAAACACCCAAAAAATATTTAAAAGTGGAAATTCCTTAAGTTTGTCCTTCTCCTAATTCTCCATCTCATCTTTATAGCTATGCAGAACCAGCAAATGTTTGCAAGACATTATTAATAGGGGAGTCCTGTAGTGTTTCGGGACAGTTATTTTGAGTGTTCGAGAGGTTTTAGAGAGATATTTGAACACCATTTTCTTAAAAAAAATTTCTGGATGCTGTAAAAGGGTTTATATAAGTAAAATATACCTTTGAGAAAAGGAGTAAATAATACGCCTAGTCAAGCAGTCTCACTGTTGCATTGTTTCGTCTTCAGGCACAGGCAGTAGATTTTATGTCACTGTGTTACAGTGTACTCAGTTGAAGATCGTGAGCTTCGCTTTTTCTTCAAGTACCATCACAGCTAGTGGAGGATACAAAACTCTACTACATTTCACTTTGATATAATCCGTACATTAGTGGCATAAATAAGATTCCTTTAATGGTTAATAATAACATACAGTTTTATAAGGCAGTTTCTGGTCGTTTAAGTAGCATTTACAGACCAAACTACTAAATGTCACAGACAGGACTGTTTGTATGCATATACATTAGACATATCGTACATAATACATTGTTTGCATGCACGTGTTATGGCTTTATCTAGAAATGGTTGTAACCTCCGCACAAGTATATAACAATTAAAAATCTGGTATTAACATATACTTATTTATGTAATTACAATATAAGTATATATATTAATGTCATTCAAAATAACTCGTAAATTACCTTGAATACCAAAAACTAGTAGGCTTAAGCTGTCTATCTCGATATCAGGAAAACTGACCTTGAATACCAAAAACTAGTAGGCTTAAGCTGTCTATCTCGATATCAGGAAAACTGACCTTGAATACCAAAAACTAGTAGGCTTAAGCTGTCTATCTCGATATCAGGAAAACTGCGTTTTCCTCAAACTTGAATTTATGAGCTATTTTAGATATAGAACGAAATCGTCTGTGCTCGACTTCAGTGCGGCTATCTCGATGAGCTTTAACGCACTGAGTAGTTGAATATTTACTTTTGTATTTCCTATTTTATACACAAGTCTGAATGTCTATGTCTAGTAAAATATTGGTTAGTATATTTTTGTGGGCAAATAGCAGAAACGTTAGTGACAAAGTTATTTAATAGTTTAGTATTTTTTTCAAATGTTATTCAGCTCTTTTGGTTTTAATTACTAGCTAGTGTAATCTGTTATATTCAGTAAAACCTTTTTTAAGTATATCAAAACGGTACTGAAATTTTTATAAAACTTATTATTTGCATTAAATGAGTTTAAGTTTTTTAGATACGTTTATGATTTAATTCTGTATTTTATAAACCCACTTGTAATTTAGTTAGTAAAATTTTTAATTTATTTACAACCTTTTTCAGTATTAGGTTTTTCCTTATTCTGTTCCAGTCCTCAAACCTGAAACTGCTGCTGAAAACAAGATGGCGCCCTCTGATAATCCCGTTTACAGATAGGTATGGTTTTGTTATTGTGTGTAAACCACACACCCCTCCTCATACCCTTAGATTGAGAAAATTAGGACTGTTCTGAGTGGGTTACTTCTACTATTTAAAACTGACTTTCTATTTTGTCGGGTTGTGAGCTATTTCCATTTTCGTTTTAAGTAGCATTTTTAATAATGTAAGTTTTTAAAAATTAAAAAGTCCATAGATTTCTGAAATCTAGAAAACAGTAATAAGTGTGTTATTCAAACGCATTTCTTATTATACTTCTTAGTAACTCTGATAAATTTACGTTGACAATTTCAAAAAGAAATTCATTTCTAAGGAAGCCAATTTAGCGTGCTAGTAGAACTATATGAATAATAATTTATTATTAACAATTATTATTATTCTAAACAGTACCTTTATCTTTTCTAATATGTTTATTAGGTTTTAAACAAAGAATCGTATACTTTGTTTTATTTACTTGTTAACATACGTAAAATGTACACACTTTACGATAGAAATTATATAGCGTTAGGATACGCATTGTTATTATCATGCATTTAAAAACTGTATTCAAACCCATAATTGCATAAGATGCTAAGGCCGTAAAACTAATAAAAGTCTAACATTATTTTACACGGCAAAGGATGTCTCTCCACAGTCGGCTACGAAGTAATATACATTCTTGTGTTAGAATGGAAATGGATTATAAAAGTATATCTTTAGATTTTTTGTTCAACTTTAATTATGTTTAGTATATTCTGATTTATATAAATTATAAAGTTACTATATAATAGAGATTTGTTCCAAGATAATGGGTATATGTTTTGACCTCATACAAATAGAGTAAATAGATATCAAGAAACTCTATTGCTTTAGGTGTAAAAAACATTCCAACGACCTTTTCTCCGAATAAAGACTCAGTGAAAGCCTTTCCCTTCCATTTAACAAAGTTTACAGGAAACAAACGGTTCAAACTAAGCTCAAGTGATGGATGGGTGGCCTATCCCGTGATTCTAAAGTCCTCTTAATGTTATTGCTTAATGTTCGTCTTTCTTAACTAAATTTGTGCACGTGGTTGTTTATAGTTACCATGGCAATTTTCCTGCACCAAATTTTATACTGTTTACGATAATAATATTGGATACAAATGTGTAAATTTTTTAAAATAATTTGTCAATTAATAAATGTTCTAATCAAGTACTTGAGGATCTACATAATGTGAAACAACGTCTACTCGATGTTTATAATTAACCAATACTTATAATGCTTAGCTTATATTAATTTAAAAACTCTTCATATTGAATTGGTAGAAGGTGTATGGATAATTTTCAAATGAAATTTTTTCACAGACAACAACTTGTATTCCATGTCCGGGACCCTTGACGAGAGAAAATTTATATACGTTTTAATATTACTACAAACACAACTGCTAAGTGATTGAGCTAACATGGAATTAACAAAATATTTTTGTATTTTAGTTTAGTGCTGTATCTGTTTAAAAATATCTGAGAAGCATTGAAGATAAGAATCTATTGTATATGTTTCATATGAGTCTACTTTTTTGATAGAGTCGTTATACTAGCCCTCATTTACTTTTGTTAAGCAAATATAAATAGAGTAGGCATAGTTATGACTTTGACAAGAACCATTTTAATTTAGAGAGCTTATAATGTCAAGTTAGCTGTGATACGTAATAGCAAATAGTCTAAGACGTTTATCATAAAATATGTTACAGAGGAATTGGAGTTATTTTGCAGTACTTATAAGAAATGTTGCACTCTCTAAGACACTGCTCTTTAAACTAAAATCTAAAATGGATAAGAAGATTTCCTTATTTTTCATTGAATACCACCTACTAAAGAGTTTGGAGTGACATTAAAAGTAATATCTATATGAAATCCTTGTTTCCATTAGGAAAATGCTTGCGAAGCCGCGGGTAGCTGCTGGTATTTATCAACTTTACCCTACTTTGTGTTCAGAGTCCTTTGTTCAGAAGCTCAATAGACAAGGCATTGTCCGCAGAAAAAAAGATTGGTCTTTGGCCTAAGGAGGGTTTTGTAATATAGATTTTTATCAATCATTAACACAAGTTCGATTACACGTTGTCGGATGGTGAAGCTTGCACAAGGGATTGGATAAAGTTACATTAGTATTTATTTGCAAACTCCCAAGGGGAGTATAAGACGTTGTACGGTCTCCCTAAGGCTAGGTATTTTATAGTTACTTTTTTGTTTAAAATATACTTTTGCAATGCACTGGGCTAAGGAGATTATCGGTTATTCTAAATTCAAAAATATTATTGATTTATAAATTTAGAACAAAAATGCCATTTTGTGCTTAAATGCTTATAAACTTTTTCCATAACATTATGTGTATAATGTTTCATGTTTTGTATATTAAATGGTTTACAAGATATTAGTTACATGTAAAGTATATGAGAATAAGTCAATTTTATTTGATTAAAATCAAAAATGTATGCTTGTTGCGAGTATATAGAAAAAACCATTTTATTACACACATATTTTTTTTAATCTTGTACTTATTATCAGATATATATATATATATATATATATATATATATATATATATTTATATATAATATAAAAAACAACACACATACATATATGTATATGTATGTTTGGTCTAACATTTTTTAAGAAATAATCAAAATTCTTTTCCGTATTTTCATCCAACAGGTTTAAAAATTCGATTAAAAAAAGGCAATATATATATATTGCCTCAGAACAGTTTGAAATAGAAAACTACAATTATTTAATGTACAATATTTTATTGTAATTAACAACTTTTTCAAGTACTCTTGTAAAACATACACAGAATAAAGTAAACCAAAGAAGCATAAAGCAAAGAACCAAGATGTTAAGTATTTTAACCAGTTATTTCCATCCATTTTATTAGTGATTTTTGTTGTGTGTTTCATTAACTTTATTAAAAATTGAAGGTAGTATTCATGTGTATTCAAACTCTGAATTAGCAGACATGCATTTTAATGTATGGTTTGGGACGCTGCAATAGTACATCAGCAAGACGTCTGTCTAGCAAGAGAACTTTCCTAACCGCAGGTGTCCAAGCGCAAGATTTTTGCCACTATTCATCAACGCCTATCTGAAACAGGTTCTTTGAAGTCTTCGGAGCATAGTAATGCATGCATCGCTCGATCATGTAGGTCTGTTGAATTAGAAGAGTTGGTTCTTAATGAAATTTCTGATTATCCTGAAAAGGGTACTAGAGAATTGTCACTACGGTTCAATGTCAGCCAAGCTAGTATTCGGAGAATACTACACGAGTGCCAGTTACACCCATACCACTTCCAGTATGTCCAAGCAACTCCATGTTCCAGCAACTCTTTTACCACAAGACTATGCTCCCCGTGTTGCTTTTTGTCGATGGCTTCTGGGAATATATGCTAATCCAAACATTTTAAGTACAATTTTGTTTACCAATGAGGCTCACTTTACAAGAACAGCTATCATTAACTTCCATATCAACCACATTTGGGCAGACAGAAATCCTCATGCTATCAAACCTAATCGCCCACAATATCCGTTTTCAGTAAATGTTTGGACTGGAATCTTAGCAGATCATTTTGTCGTATTTGTGGTTAATGGTATTTTGTCCCAGACTTAATGGCGTGGTGTACTTCAACTTTTTAAGAGACGAGCTACCTAACCTGCGGGTTGATTTATCTCTGCATTTGCGCCAAAACATGTGGTTTATGCATGACGGGGCACCTGCTCACTACTCTCTGGCTGGTGGTGGACATCTAAATGAGAGTTTCACAAATCAATCGATAGGCCGAGGTGGACCATTTTCATGGCCAGCAAGATAAAGTTAACTGGGTGATCATGGCCAGATCACTAGCCTTAAATCCTTTAGGCATTTTTACCTTTTGGGGACATTTAAAAACATTAGTTTACTTTCCCAATAGATACCATGGGAAGAACTCCGATTAAACATTTATAATGGACTAGAAACCGTTAAGCGGACACCTAGAGTTGTTGAGCGAGTCCGAAACTTGATGAGAAGACGCTTGAACGCGTGCATTTTTAACAATGGAGGTAATTTTGAGCATTATCTTTAATCTTCCGGTGAGACTTAAAGCGATTGTAGATATGTTTATTGTATTTAAAAATAAAGTTTTGAACCAAATATGTTTATTTTTCACCACCTGTTACCAGTCACTCATTCCTTATTATAAAACAGCAAAAGTTTTACACATTTACTTAACTTTATTTACTATGGTTGTTTTCAGAATTAAATTCTTTCCAATCTGTATTAGAAAAAACCATTTGTTTAATAGTCATTTAACAATGTTATTCGACATCAAACATTTAAGACGGTATTTTTTTTATTAGATTTTTGGAAAATTTCCTACTTTTTCTCAAAAACTGTTCACACTACAACCTCTAGAGTAGTTTTATTTGATTTTGCACGTGATTTTTCTTATATATCCATCTTATTTAAGTTAAAAAGTAAGAACAAAACCTTTCACAATGACTTAATATCACCAGGTGAACTGAAAACTGCAAAATCTTTCGCCAGACATTACTCAGTAATGGAGCGTTTTCGGACCTACCTTGATATTATTTTTTTTCTTATTTTTAGCTCTCCAATCACGCATAAAAAATGTTACCACATTTCTGACTCACCCTGTATCTCTCTCTCTCTCTCTCTCTCTCTCTCTCTCTCTCTCTCTCTCTCTCTCTCTCTCTCTCTCTCTCTCTCTCTCTCTCTCTCTCTGTGTGTGTGTGTGTGTGTGAGAGAGAGAGAGAGAGAGAGAGAGAGACCCTATGTATAGATCTTAACAAAGCTCGTGTCATCGGTAAAACCGACACCAGGTACCAAATACTATTACAATATTCCAATAAACTATAACTTACTACAAACTTACTAAATACTTAAAAGTGTCTGAACCGACCATGATAATTGAGTTATATGTAACAATGGAAACAAAATTAAAAAAGCTTCATAAACATTTTCTTTTTAAAGCGGTGTAATTTTGAGAGAAAGGCGTGGAGTTATATAATTAAGAAAGCTTTTACAACATGGCAGTATTCAGTTTTAACTGGAAAACTAATAATTCTCTGCGCCATCGCTTGAAAGCTATTGTCTCAGGTTTATAGTAATGACATCTGAGACCAATCGTTATGAAGTTTGAAGCCTTTGCGGTTGTTAATGAAATTTTATTTACTTAAACTAGTTATTGCTGGAACAGGCAACAATTCATCAACAAGTTAACTTAATAAGTTTATACAACAGTTTATTTTGTATATGGCCAGTATTAATAATATCAATATCCAGTTTCCGTGTTTAATGCTAAAGATTCAGTTCGAGTAACATATCTATCCGAGTTTATCTGAAATTTTTTCCAGAATTTATCTATTGATGTATTTTTATGTTTGAATTATATTTGTTTTTCTGTTTCAATAATTTATTTGTATTTTTTTATTTACATAATCTTTTTCGTACGGAAAGCGTATGTACCTATTCTCTTTATGTAGTAAAATACTATGTAGGCATATAAGAGTTAAATTATGTATTATAGGTATAAAGAGTTACATTGATTTTTTATGTTTAAAAAGGAAGATAATAAATAGTTACTTATAAAATGGTTTAGGTCTAGATATGTTTTAAATTAAGCAGTATTTTTGTGTTTAGGTTGTAGATAGTTTTCATTTTTCTATAAGACTTTCAATGTGTCAGCTGTAGTTCTAAATTTACCCTTATGTATCATTTGTATTTTAATTGCTTTCTTTTTATGTGTAGCTCATAATATCCCACGTGTATGTGTTAAATTTTGTTTACAGTATTAAAATTGCAATTACTAGTATTACTAATTGCAACTATCGTTATAATCGACCAATAATATTAAAATTATTTCAACAGTTATTTAATTAAAATCAAATGTATCTTCAAACTTAGAATACATTTTCTGTGTAAAGAAATTTTATTTTATTTTTAAGTGACTCTAATTAAAAATATATATAAAAAAATTGTATTAATTGATTTTACTGCTTGAATCTTTTTATTAGTAATTGTATGGTAACCCAACTTTCTTGAAATAATTCATTGTTTGGTGTTTATTATTGGTTTATGACATATGAGATTGTAATTGTATATAAAATAAATTTCCTAAATGATATAATGCATACATGTTAATTAATATTTTACAAAATCCATACAGTGATATCGATAGATAGTTATGCTATTCGGTATATTAAGTATCGATAAATACACAAAGTGATATAAAACTTGGTCTGCCTATTGTACTCTACACCAAATTATTAATAAAAGTAGGTGAATTATAGTTAAAATATCTTTACAATAAGAATGAATACATTTAAGTAATTAAACAACAAATAATAATAACTAACATGTTTTTATATATTCACTTGAAACGTCCAAAAATTCTGCAAATATTGATATTTATCTGTTTCAAATTTCTTAATGTATTAATATTTTGTAAAAACTTCCTAATACTTATGTTTTAAGTTGAAATTTTATAAAATATATAAATTTATACGGATGTATATTTATTCCAGTAGAATATAAATTTTGATTGTGAGAGACTCAGTTAGTCTTGATCCATTTTACTAGACGACGGTTTTATGGAACTATTTTTATAGTATATTTTATGAAGCAGCTTTCCACATGGGATTGGGACAACTTTAATGTTCTACTGTTCAGAGCGTCTACAGAGAACAATTCTGAGTAGCAAACAACTGTATAACATTACCGAGGTGACACCTCTGAGAGCTATCTGTTGAGTCAAACAAAACACGTAATAGTTTTTAAAAAACAATTTCAAAATATTTTAGAATATATTTTGTCATTCACTTGACATCTATCTACCATTATTGAATGGAGCTTCATTCAATTACTTTCGGACATTTAATGCAATAAAACACTTTATGTGGAAAACATGTCGAAACGTTAACCACTCAAATATCAATACCACTCAAAGTTATTAGACTCACTCAAATTTATCAATTATTATTAGTAAGAATTACTGAGGTATATATTTACAGCCATACAATAGATATTATTGCATTATTAAAACTACTGAGTTGAAAATAAATTACGTCAAAATTTATGCTTAACTTATGTTATTTTAAAACAGTTAAACCCATTAAGTAATATACACAGTGTGAGTTCAAAGTATGGATACACCTTGTTTAGATTTTAATAGATAAAGGTGGAGGGATGGAACTCAAAACCATTAAAGTTATGTATCACTCAATAGTTCTTTAATTAAAAACATTTTTTTAGCCGCCCCCCTCCCACCACCAAACAACATTTTTGGGGAAATGGGATAGGTTGTAACGGTAACTAAAATGTTCACTTATATTTAGGAAATAGGTATCCTGAGTTCAAACTCTCCATCTTAAGCAATCCAAAAATATATATACTGAATCTACACTTTAAACTTAAACTGTATATTTAGGAATAAGCACACATGTCTGTACTACACAAATATAAAATTGATGAACAAGCTAGTCTTTGAAATGTTTTCCTGGTACTACAAAGTCTACTGTTCGATTTACAGACCTTCTTCTAAATGCTATTCTCTCCAACGTGTATGCAAGAAAAATGTTATCGCATCCTTTTCCGTTTATCTAGGTGTATAGCCTGTCCATTTTTAGGGCTGAAAATGTTTCTGTATCAATAATCATGTTGAAACGTCAATTACAATGTTTTAATTTCTTACATAACAGTACAATGAACACAACCGTTCTCATTATCATTCTTAGAATATTTTGGTGACAAGTAATTTTGGATTTCTTGAAAGTGTTCGGGTGGCATCAGGTTCGGCAATTTTTTTAAAACAATTTGGTAACTACCGTGTTATTCCAAATGGTTGCATTTAACTTCATCATTCTAATCATCAAGCACGTTGGCGACTCTGGTTAACATATAGGTAAATATGTTGGCCCACCCTTTACTGATTATTTATTTATTTACACAACTCTGAAAAATAGGATAAAATATGTCAAATCTTACCACTATATCTGTAATAAGTAATCTATATAATAATTCCATCGCCTACATTTTTAATAGTTTTAAATTTTAATTCTATCTTTACTACTCACAGTATTCCCTACTTGTTTACTCCTCGTTTTATCATTGCTATAATAGTTACTTATAAAGCCAATGCAAAAGGTCTACATCACTAGATTATAAAAGAAGCCAAAATTATGGAAGACTGGATTATTATTTTATTGAATAAGTTGAATAAAAATTCTTGTACTAAATCAATATTTAGTTCATAAAATTGAGCATGTATATCTGATTGTTGTACTTCGTAACTATCTTATCGATCTTTTGTTCAATTAAATGTAGTAAGAAGACAGATCACAATTTGATAAAATTGTGTATAACGGATAAGAATGTTTAATTTTTTTGTTGATCATTAAATACTCATAAAAATTAGGAATACTAATTATTTAATTCTAATCTTAATATTTGGATCTCAAAAAACAACTTTTTATTTTAACAATTATAAAGATTGGTTCATATTTTGAGAATCGCCTTAACAACCAGATGCTTTAAATAAATATTTACAAGAATTATAAAAGTAGTATATTACCTGCGGTTCACAATAGTATATTAGAGGCTTTACGTCTTCAATCTCCTGTTATTTCTCTTTTTAATTATTTATGAAAGTGCTTTAGTTCAACTACTAAATTTTGACTAATTACCAAACTGCTGAAATATTAATATTTTTATCGCATACCTTAAATATATTCAATGTTTAATTTGTTCAATCCCAAACCGCATCGCACTGTAGGCTACTATCTACGGCGTCGTGGTGGAGTTCCTTTGCACTTGACCTTCACTCCATCCCTCATGAACTCTACTAGATAACTCTTGCGCCATCGGAAACAACATATTCTCATTGAAGGTTGTTAATACTCATCAAACTTATTTGTGTTTAAGAAGATATGTTTCGAGGTTGAATGTTTGTATGTATTCTGTAGGAACTAAAGGTTCCAAGGTTAAATGAGTTAAATAAACGTCCTGCACCTGAAGTAAACAAACACTTGATTATTCTTTAAGTGCAAAATCATCATACGGAAGTTATTGAGAGCTAAATTTTAGAGAAATTATTCTTCCTTAGAAAATATTGAAATATACGGAGTAATTAGTATTTATAAATATATTCTGGAACAAACACCGGTAAGAATTTTCTTCAGAAATTTAATCTAGAACCAATGTTTCTACAGTAGTTATTGCAAAAAATTGTGAAGGGTTAAAAGATTTATATAAACGTAAGTGACTTGATTTTACATTAAAAGTTTCTTAGGATTGTTACAAAAGTTCTAAACTCAGCCACCATCATTGCCTTTCACAAATTTTATTGATCGCATATCTATAACATTTGGGGCTCTATGTAAGTAAATGAATGAATACTCTACTCCTTAATTAATAAATTACTACTGCTTTACTCATTAATATATTATTTTTTTGTATTTATGTCATTAATAATTTCCAAAACTACTGTACAAGCAACAGAAATGATTAATGATTTAAATTTCTTTTTCACCACCATCACTCTACGTTACTATTGCAGCCGCTGAACTATTGTTTGTACATATGTGTGTGTGTGTGTGTGTGTGTATATATATATATATATATATATATATATATATATATATATATATATATATATATTACTCCAAAGGCTTTTAATATATTTAGACAAACGTTCTGAGGATGCATTTTACAAGCCTTAAAGTCGAAATCGAAAGTATTTGGAAATTGGGATGAATAACGTATGGTTCACTAGTTTTTTTTTTTTATTTAAATTAAATATTACAGTTTAATATTGATGACTTAATATCTTATAATTATTTTGGAAGGAGATCTTAAGTAGTCCTGGGTTGGTCACCCAATACGCATGGATAACCTAGATGGATACAATAAGTCACAAATCATTACTTTATTAAAAATAACCATCTTTAAGTGTTTTTTATTTAATTATTAGAACAATGTGTTGATCTTTTCTTTGTTTACAGTTATATAAAACTGATACAAATTCACAATATGTTGTTAGTTGTCTGAGCGTTAGCTAGGCTTCTCACTTAAGAAATCGAACAATTATAATTATATCTGTATAACTGTCAACCTGCATTGAACGACATCTTGAAAACAAATTAACATGTAGACTCGTTATTTTGACGAAGCTTCATTTATATTAAGGGGATCACTAATTTAGACGATAGTAAAAGTAATTCCATGGTATTAGGCTGTGTGTTAGTAAATAATTTTAAATTGGTCCTACGGGAAACTAAGATGGCAGCACCACACACGAAAACATTACTTTTAGAATTTTTAAACAAACATTATACAAATATGTGAGAATTATTTCCATTGAAGATACCATTTTCAGCGCACTCTTACGTGTAGTACACTCTTAGGTTTAACGGAACATTTGTTATTTTAATACTGCTATAAAACATAACTTAATGACTAAAAATATGAATGTATAATGTGACGCAATATTTCATTCATAAACTTTAATGTTACAATAAATCGTATTTTATAGACTATGGTGCAGTATATATGCATGTAAAACCACGTACTTTGGCTTATGGCCATTGGATCATATCAACTAGCAGGCTGAAACAATGTCTTGTTGTCTTTCTGGGGGTTTTAGAAAATTATCTTCTGTATAATTGTCTGTCTGTCTATTTGTCCGCAGTAAATCTGAATGATGCAATAAGCAATTGATTTGAAAAGTGACCTCAGCACAGCCTGTTGCACATATTCTCATACCATAAGAAATAATAAGCGAATCTTAGAAGTAATATTAATTTTTCCTATGGAGGTAAAACAACTATGAAAGCACTGAGATTCTCCACGGTATATAAATCACTTTTAACCACAAGTTGAATGCCTATATTATTGACCATTCTATCAGTTTTTGTTACATATGGGAAACAATGTTTTAATCCATTATAATACATTTACTATGATTTTCGCTCATACTATGATTTTGCATGAACATTTAACCGGAATTGGTTATTTCCATTTATATTTCCATTCTACGCATAATGTTTTTGTAAACGCGAGAATGAATTATACATATATACATGTACATTCTTTCGGATGGGATCCTACTCAGTGAGCTTGAGCAAGCGCTTTTCTTATTGCGTACAAGTAATAGGTACTTGATATTATTAAACTATCCAAGGGTTTGAAATGTATAACAGATGAAGTAAGAGGATAAATGATGAAGTGTTTTATAGATAATAGATGGTACGAATATTCAACATGTTATCGAATATTTGCCATTGATATGTGTTAAAAAAATGAAACATTAAAAATTTAACAAAGAATTAATCTTATTCATGTGGTATAAACAATGAAGTCATCGTGTTAACTGTGTGAAAATATTTTAAAATTAATTTTAAATATGTGTTGATAAACTCATCAAAGTGGTGGATAAAAACTTATAACGAAATAAAAGTTTCCTTACATCTGCCAGTTATATCCGTATTCGGTGCGTTGAGCACTATACTTACTAGATTTAGTAATGACAAAACTTTTGCTTTCAAACCTATTTTGTAATGCAAAATAGATAAAAAAAAACAGTAGGATACAAAAGAATGTATACAGACATGAAGTGAGTTACGAATTATATACATGTGAATAATATCACTCATCATTCGCATGTTTAATTCACTGAAACCGGAGAAGCAAATTGCGTAGACATATGCTTCATTTCATGCCTGTATATTATTATGTGTGAGGCAACATATCATGAATCTGCTACATTATAATAATATATTTTATCTTCTAAAATCTTTTACCTACCTTTCACAGTATTCCTACAAGGAAAAGCTCCATGACGAAGATAAAAGGTTACAAAAAAACCATTGTCTAGCAGTCACAAGCCTATTATTTTTCAATAAAGGATTAATAACAAAAGCACGATGTTGAACTGTCCACTGCTCCATGAGTACTGAAATGACATCAGCTGTGTTTTTATTTGTTGCAACAATAAAGACTCTAAACATAACAACAGCGGGGAAACAGCTGTTTAGATAGTGTACGTTTTATTGTATGACTGTCGTACAAGAACTCTTTGACTTCTAAAAGTTCTAGATATCACTACTTTGAATACGTGATATATGAGAATATTTGTAAAGTAGTACCATTTGTATTCTTTGGTTTCAAATATGTAATAGCATAACTATAATATATATTTAAATCAAAACTTCTCGGAAAGTTGCATTTTGTAGCAAACTGACTATAAATCTCTCATCTCGATTTCCACTGGTCAAACGGGCGAATATGACGCTTTTAATGGAAAGTTATAATTTATTTAGTTTGGTACATTCAGTTGTTTGTTCGAAATATTTTGTTCTGTTGTTAGTATCCAGGGAGATAATCATTAAATGAATCTTGGGTACTTTAAACATTTACGAAATTGCAAAAAACATTTCTTGTCTTATACTTTTTCTGCACCTGACTTTACTACTATACTTGCATGCCTGACCCAATGGCTTTTTATCACTATATAACATGCATATCAGCATATTTACACTTCTTCCTATACATAGAACAATTAACTTAGAAAAAGTTAAATTTTAAATATTTTGAGTATTGACCTTAAAAATTAACAAATATTAAGATTTTAACATCCCATATACGTGCAAGGTAGTAGTACGCCAGCATGTGCTCTCTTAATGGATTTTGCTAGAGGTACATGACAAATTTTAAGTCTATAGCTCATTTAATTATGTAAGTTAAGCTAAATTGGCTAAAACATCACATTCATGTAACATGCAAAAGTATCATGATTAGACTCATTTGGTTTAAAAATCTATTTATTCTGGGATTTTATCGTTAACAACACAATTACATATAAGATCAGTGTAAAATCCTGAACCTAAATGCAGTGACTGAAATGCGTAACTATTGAACTTTATGATTTTTGTATATACATGGTTGTTACACAATAATTGTACAACAATTGTACATAATAGGTCCAGTTTTCGAGATATCGTGCGGAAATAGAGATATAAATAAATTAAATTGGACATGGCATGTTTTAACGAATAGAAGCTTAGATGTAAGGTTATTACAAAAAGTTCAGTGCCTTTTTATGCGCATGCACTGAGTAGTCAAATACTACAATAATCTAAAAATATTTATTACAAATATATTTATTGGTTAGTTAGGTGAATATTAGATACTATAAAACTGCCTTAATTTTCTGCCAAATTATTCAAAATCTGTTAAAATTTTACACTAGTTAAAAGATATTTACGCTCTGTTTATCCCATTATATTCGAAACTAAGCTTAATTTCAAGCATCAGTGAGGAGTTATATGATTTAAAGTATATAAACAGGTCAAAATGAAAGTTAAAGTTTAAATGAGTAAAACTGGATATATAAATAGATTCTGGTTCTTATAAGAGTTACTCAGTGATCTTAAATGTAACTGATAATAGCATAAACTATTAAAGAAACTTTTAATAAGCTTATATAATTTTAGACAACGACCGAACACTTGCTGTTCTTAGGGAGTTCCGATAGTCTACTATAATATGATGTTAATTTATAAAGCCTGTTTATTGTAACCCACTTCCATAAATTTAATTTTTTTTTGTTTCTGGGAGGTAATCCAGGTCGATGGTAGTTGATCGTTTCTAACAATCAAAGTATTCAGGTTGCATGATTCCGCCTTATATATCACTATACCAATTTCTATATTCTCTTCAAAAAGATTCCTAGAGATATGAGAAATTAAGCTACCTTAAAGTTTTATTGGAGGCTGTCTACTACTAAAATCCATTTCTAATATCAAACACCCATAAAATATTGTACTACGACACAAAAAAACATTTTTTTCATCACAATTATTTAAATAATATACAAAAGAGGTAATCGTACAAACAAATACAAACTGTAAAATTTTGAAATGAACACGCATATTATTGCATTTAAAGTCCATCAATAAAAAGCTAATATTCGACATGAGGGATTGTTTAATTTTGTCATTTAATCACAAGCCAATACAACTGTAGAATGTAGCAGTTGCACAATAGGATTGCTTGTTAACCCCGTTATCCACAAAATGGAACGACCGACCCAAGTACCATCAAGTGTTACAAATGTAAATGGCAAGTACAATAAAGTGGCCCACAATGGCACATTGTTCAGATTAAAGGGAATATATGAATGGCATTCAGTGGCATATGAGTGTTGATGAATAGATCTTTCGTATCCATTTCAATTTAACAGAATATTAATTATCTGGTTCAATATTGTCCTTTATATTCGTGGAATTTATGTAATGAGCAAATAGAACTTTCATTATACTTCAAAAATTGTAATAAGACAGGGCAAGCATTACACCGCTAACGCAGTGAACCTAATAAGTATTAGTAGGGACACTATTAGCTGTGTTATATGTAAATTAATTAGCAAATCGATCCTAAACCACCTTTTGTGTATGAAACCTTTTCATTTCCTTGCAATTCATTAACTGCACCGATAACAGAAACGCTTCGTTTCGTTTATTAGCATCTTCCCTATTCTTCAGGTGTCACGTCATAAACATTAGGACTCTCCGGGACATTTTACAGATGCCTTTTGTTAATATTAAGGAAATAACATGGTAATGTTGTTGTATTTTTATATTCTATGTGCAAACTTAAATCAAAATATACCTGTGTGCAAATTTTTTTTTTTCCTTGGCTTATAGTTTCCTTGGTTTGAGTGATATTTTTTTATCCAAGATAGCGAGGCTAAATGAAGCTGATTTCAACTCTGATATACCCTGTATATCTGTGTGGACTATATATATATATATATATATATATATATATATATATATATATATATACATATACAGGGTGTACATAAAGTCCTGCACTGGTATAATATTTTCTAAACGATAACAGATAAATGAACAAGATTTGGTACATCAATACTTACACCTAAAAAAATCTACTTTTTGAAGGAACTATCAGTTTTCTGTAATATCATGGGGACGTCCCGCAAGGAGTCGGAAGGAAATCTTAAATAGGAGCATAGGTCAATATGCACATCATTTTTAAAGGGCTTATCTAGCAGAGTTTAATGCCGCAAACCGCACTCAAAAAGATTGATCCAGTACAAAAATGGCGGCTGTTTCAAAAGTTTTACTTGGTTACATTTCATTAGTAGCCATAACCCGGTAAAGCAAAACTGCTACCAAACGAATACTGCAGATAAATACTACATTATGATTGTCAGTTGTGCAGAAGTGAATTATGACGTAGGGTTATCCTCAAAGGGTTACAAATTTGGTCCTAATATATTGGTAACAGTGTTTAAATAGGCTCTTACGTCAATGCCGTAGTGTGGGGGTGCTCCGTCCTGTTGAAAACCAGATATTCTGGTAATGTTCTCCAAACATGTTTCGAAGTGCTGGTGTAATTTCATTTTCTAGCAAACGTTAATATGATATTGCACTTAAATTTCCTTCAATAAAGAAAGGACCTACCAACTGGGTACCTATCACACCAAGCCAGACATTCACCTTTAGTGAATACTGCGTATGTGCTTCCCGCATCCAGTGAGGATTTTCGCTACTCTAGTACGTAACGGCAATTGTGCCTGTTTACCACTTCCATTCAGCATAAATGAACAATCGTCTGAAAAACACAATATTGTTTGTGCATCAATTTCGTTGCAATCTATTTTGGCCATCATAGTTTCACAAAAATTCTATACGTCGATCGAAATCAACTTCGTTGAGTTCGTGCACCAAATGAACTTTATAAAGGCTTAAAATTAGACCCTTTCAGAATCTTTTTAACAGACGTAACAGAGATGTCATGAGTTTGTGTTGCTGAGCGTAGGGACTCTTGCGTATTCTCAATAAATGAGTGCAATACATCTAAAGAGTTGCCTTCAGTTTTTCGCAGTAGCGGGCCTTCCTGTCCTATGACGATCGGAAACACTTCCTGTTTCCATAAAGCGTTGAACAGTTCTCCCTACAGTTGTTCTAGAAATTGGCTGCCTCTCGTGAAAGTAGTCATGAAATAAATGGCATGCTTCCTCGTGTGATCGTCCGTTGTTTCCCCAACCAACCATCATAAGAAGTGTTATACGTTCACGTTCGTCAAGCAACATAGTGTAGTTGAAGAACTACAAGCAATACGACAAAACTCTTTTGTACTAAAGTGCACTGATAGAAAGGTTGGACAGCACTACTAAAACAAGAAAACTAGAATAGCCTACTATGAATAGACTGGCTAATTGGAAAGTCCAAACTGCGACCCAAATATAAGAGCTTTTTAATTGTTACTGTTATCAGGTTTTCCCCGTTATCAATATATTAGGACCATATTTGTACCCTTGAGGATAACCTACGTGTCATAATTCACTTCTGTACAACTGACAATCATAATGTAGTATTTATCTGCAGTATTCGTTTGGTTGCAGTTTTGCTTTTACCGGGGTTATGGCTACTAATGAAATGTAACCAAGTAAAAACCTTTGAACAGCCGCCATTTTGTACTGGATCAATCTTTTTGAGTGCGGGTTTGCGGCATTAAACTCTGCTAGATAAGCCCTTTAAAATGATGTGCATATTGACCTATGCTCCTATTTAAGATTTCCTTCCGACTCCTTGCGGGGACGTCCCCATGATATTACAGAAAACTGATAGTTCCTTCAAAAAGTAGATTTTTAGGCGTAGTATTGATGTACCAAATCTTGTTCATTTATCTGTTATCGTTTAGAAAATATTATACCAGTGCCAGGACTTTATGTACACCCGTATATAAAGTCCTGATACGCATGGATATATTTTTAAATATTTTTCAAATATATTTTTATATTGAAGTACAATCTTCAACATCCCTATTAAAATGCTTTATTGGATTTTTAATGGTTAAAAATATTTCACCTTGTTTTCCAAAATGGTTAGAGGATAATTACTTTAAATTTTCGAATTTTTAAACTCCTATCTTGTGACATGTTATTTGAAAGGTGAATTCAAAAGAAATACTATGACATGAACACAATATTTCTACGACGATCATAGAAATATGTATGAGAAAACAACCTCTTACATCTAATGGTGGAATTTAAGTCCTGATACACCTGGATATATTATAAATGGAATGAGATATCGATGTACGAACTTCATCATCCTTTTCAAATTACTATTTTGGATCCTTTTAAAAGAATAGGATAATTTTAAATTTTAAAATTGCAAATCCTATTTTTTGACAATAATATTTTAAAGGTTTACTCAACTGAAAAAAACTGAATGAATAAAACATTTCTACAACGATCGTAGCAAAATGTATGGGCAAATAATCGCTTACATTGTAATGCCACGTAGAAAAAGACACCACATACGAAAACTATATACTTGATATGCGCAAGATATTGGCATTGTCCCAACCAATCATAGTTTTGTGTTATTTGCTCAATAATCTTGCTAGAATCGCCGTAGAGGTGTTTTCATAGTGTCATTGTATTTTTATTGAATGGATCTCATAAAGTAGCGCTAGCAAGTTTCAAAATTTAAAGTTAACCCCTTTTACCCCAGGAGGGTGAAAGTTTTTGTTCTTATCAAGACTTAATAACTTTACACCCTGTACATGTTTGAATAAACAAAAATGTACATCATTTTCGATTTCTTCAGTTACTTCTATCACTAAACCTGCATTAAAATAATGTACTCAGATTTATTTCAATTAACTAACTTTGAATTATACAAAATAAATCTCTTATCAACAATGTGACAGAGAAAAACTTAAAATCATGAAACATAGAAAAGAAAAATATTACTGTAATACCTCTTCTGATGAAATATAAAACAAAATAAGAATCATGATATACTAAACTCAAAGTATTTATAATATATGTTTCTATAGTGACCGATACTAAGGTGATAGAATCCTAAGAAAAGAGGAGGTTTTTAGTAGGTATTCTACGTAAGTAGGAGTCCCACACTACAGGCTGGCCACCTGTGTGCACAAAAGCATTTTCCTGCCTCTCCCTCAAAAAAAGAAAATAATAAAATTTCACCTTTTATTTTGTTTAACACAAGAAAATTAAACTCAAAATTCTTTGTGGCACTAATTGTTACACTGCATATGATTGCATCAAAATTGATTAAAGAATATTACATAATAGTATAGTGTGATTCCATCATTTAAAATTTTTAAGTAATTATATAATGTCAAAACATTAGATATATGAATATAGTAAAACATAATAACCTCCAAAAGATAAAAGATCAACTTGATAAACTGACTAAATACATAAATGAATTTTATTACTATGAATCTAAAGAAACTTTTGTTTCAGGTCGAGGATTCTACTGGTACTGATAATATGACATGGTTGGCTGTTCCAAGTACGTCTTCACAGTCAAGTCTTGTTACATCAGACAACTTTGCGGATGAAGAGATTTGTTCAACTCGTCAAGGGAGCTCTACAGATAATGAAGGACAAACTAATAAAAGACGTGTTGTGAACAAGGTCTCTCCAAAGAAGAGTAGACGAAGACAAAAGGGTCTCAGTAGGCAAGAGAGGAGTAAGAAAGCCAAGAATGAAGGTAAAAGTTATTTTACTTATAGAGTTTAGCAAAAAAAATTCTCGTTATAGTCATGACGTATAACTTGGTACTCCTACCTTTTACCTGTACAGAGCTGTAAAAAATATATTTTATTATATCTACTTCTACATAATAGAGGACTGATTAAAGTCTGGCAATGCTTAACGTAAACTGTCGAGTTACAGATGAATAATTGTTAAATCCTGCAATTCTCGTTATTTAAAGATGAAAAACCAATAAATTAGTAACGTAAGTAATGAATTCTTTAGTGCCAGTATAACTAAAACAATAAAACATCTTCAAATATTTGTGAAATTTGTATTACATTTAATATGATTTTAAGTGCAACTCCATACACCGTATAAAGTGAATCTTTCTTATTGCATTGAATATAGCAGACGAAGTTAAACAAAATATGCAATTTACATGTCATAAATGTTTAAAAAAATACTCACGAAATTATAATTTTGAACAATAAGGCTAAAAATATATTTTAGCGCTCAGACACTTGAAGATAAATTATATCTCTTTTATCCTAAAATAGATATTTAGACACATGTTTTAATTCATTGCATGTTTTTAAACTGTCTATTATTCAAGTTTTTAAAATAAGTCAATCATAATAATCGTATATGAACATTACAAAAGATAGTGGAAGATCTTTAAATATCCAAAAGAATATAAAGTGTAATGAGTAGAATAAGTATTTGCAAAACAGATTTTATGAAAGTATTTCTATACAGATAATGGGTCCCCATCCAGATATGATCTAAAAATTACGTAGTTCGTTGAGCTTTAGGACAATTAATCCCCCTTAGTGCTAGAAGAATCTAAATTGTGTCTGTCTATATGTTTGTCTTTCCACTAAATAACTCGAAAACGAAGTAACCTAATGATATGTCGCATGAAGAATTACTTATATATGACGAACACTGATTTTACATGATATGGGTATCGATGTTGGCAAAAAATACAATTATTTTTGCATGAAAGTTTTATCCAAATCAACAAGACCTGTGATGAGTTTTGCACGATTCTCTGTATTCCTTTCCGCAGGATATTCTGAGAATTAAAAAAATCTATAGATTACAGATTTACCAAGAAACTTCAGCGACGCTTGTTATGACACGTTGTATTGCGTACTTCTACTTTGTATACTTAAAGTTATATTTTATAATCTATCCCGTGTCGTATGTCATATTTTGGTTGTTTCTTAAATAACAAAGCCGAATATCAAAGTATTCCTTTGTGATATTTAAAATCGCTGCAGATATAAGTGAACTTTATCAAAGAAAATATCTTTGGTCTTCGTATAGGCTGTACAAAACATGGAAAATGTAGAACAAAATCATTGGATTTTAGAAAATTAGATATATTATTTTAGTGCCCGACCTTCAGTAGTTTTGTTATGTTTTATATAGTAAGAATATTATGTCTCCCGATATTTAAAGTCTACGTTTCAGTAGTCAAAAACACAAACAAAACGTCGCAACCCGCTTTTGAGAAAGTAGAGCATTAGTGTGAAAACCAGTCTGCATTTCCTATAGTACTGTGGCCTTTGTCTGAAAAAATTAGACCATGAAATCAATGATGAAGGGTTATTTCCCAAAGTTTATTGTGTATGACAATACCTGCAGTCCTCTTTGGCATCCTGACTTGGTTTGCAGGAATTTTGCAACTCTTTTATAAAAACAAATGAAAAAATGTCTTTGAGAACTTTAGACTTGAAAAAACCTATAATTCAGTTAACAATGACGTCAAAATTCCGTTCACTTAATAACCAATTTTATAATTACTTGAATACCATTATGTAAATTCGAATTAAAATAATCGTTCATTGACAACCAAACTTCCCATCTACGTAATTATGGATGTTTTAAAATGTGCTTTCAATGCAAACATATAAAATAAAATTTACCTAAGACGTGTGGGAGAGAAAATTAAATCCCGTCACTTTTTGCCTAATATCGTAGTGGGAGATTCTGAGCAAAAACCCATTGCTTCAACTCAGTTCAAATCAAGGTTCTATTGTAGCTCGTAATACACTGATTGTATTCTCCATGGAAAGACTGAGGTAAGTGAATTTTTTCTGTATAAGCAGTATTATCACTCAATTCTAACTAAGTATGTGTCGAAAGCAAGTATTGATCTCTCCTTTTAGAGTGTAAGAAGTAGGGACGTTCTTCAAACAAAATACAGACACAGGTGAATATCTCACTATTTGTACACTT
Organism: Homalodisca vitripennis; assembly: GCF_021130785.1. Taxonomy (NCBI): domain Eukaryota; kingdom Metazoa; phylum Arthropoda; class Insecta; order Hemiptera; family Cicadellidae; genus Homalodisca; species Homalodisca vitripennis. Next base: position 63,114,770 of record NC_060214.1, read on the forward strand.
CATTTAAGAAATCTTTGTTAAAGTCTCTTAGTCTTTATTGCATTAAGCAAAGTTACTGTGCTCTGAAAAGACATGGGTAAAAAGAGGAAATAGGAAACTTTAAATTGGATTTTATTTAAATGGACCCACTCAATAGGTCATAGATAACTAAAAAGAAAACAATTATGGAAGAACTGTGTAAACGAAAATATTCAGGTTTATTTCAATGCTTTACGTAGCAGGACAATCCAATATTTTTTTATATGAAGGTAATACAATGTTAGTTAAATAAAAAGAATTTTATACAAAATCTGATAAAAGATTAATAATGGTACCCATATGAGTGTCACCTGTTATATCGTATGTCTCTCTTCATGGATTTTATGTATATTTATAATATTATACGGATTAGAATTTATTTAACCTTTAGATTTTTAAAAAAATTAGATTATCCGTAGCTCTGACATCGTAAAATTCTTTCTTTACAGGAATTACTTAATTAGTACTCAGGAATTCTTCGCGTGCCGCTCGAGAAAGATGATCAAGTCAATAAATATAATGTAATTCATATAAATAAATTTATTACTTTTTACATTGCATTTTAATTGGTCTAGAATTTTAAAATATACATACATAAATACTAATGAAATATTGCCAATAATAATAGTTAACAATGATTCATTGACATAACATTGACTTTGAAAATTAAGAATACTTACAATTTTAATTTAATATCAAAACTTAGATTTTCTTAAATTAAATATAACTAATTGCTTTAGGAAACCATCTAAATAAATAAACTAAACAGATAATTAAGCATAGAAATGCGGAAGGTTATTTATTGACACAGATAAATTTGTACATCATAATTATCATATAGTTGCGAAATATACTCGTGAATTCAACATTTAAAGCAGAACTTTAAAATGGTTAATTCTCTCGCTTTAATACTTAATTCAAGCCAGAACTCACTGATTTTCTACAAAATAATTTTCCCATATAGATCTTAAGTCATTAATTTGTGATTTTCTGATTTTTCCAAAGGATTAAACTAAAGGTTAATCATGACCTACATACTTTCTCTCTGTTCAGATTCTTAAAAATGAGTTTGTATTGGGTGATTATTTTTTGAATTCTTGAAGCTTTCTATTAAAATAGAATTGTATTTTAATATATTTCATTATAATAACATCATTTATAATAGAATTGGAGTTTTGGTAAATAACGAGAAAAGTGTGGCAATGGGAGGGTGGAAGTTAATGTCAGACGCTTTTAGCTATAAGTGTTTCCTTGATCTCCAGTCATATTCTGTGTTTAAATTGTATTCACTCAGGTTTATTTATTTATGTAGGTTTCGTGTGGATATAATACTAGTATGTATTGAGAGTTTTAAAATAAAAACTAAACAAGGGATAATAAACCTCTCTTTAAATTACAATTATATTGTATACATTGTTTTAGGCAGAAATTGATTTTAGCATTATTGATAACCATTCACCTTTGATAATTTTGCTTGCCATTAAATCTGTAAAAATTGTTTAAGTCAATGTGTAAAATTGAGGTATAACCATGAACATAATATGATTCAGATTGTATTAAAAAGTGTAAAATGTATGCCTTAAAATTTAAAAGCCTCAGACACATTTCAAATTCCAAGTTTAAATATTATAATAATATTAACTTGTGATTTAGATCAAAGCTTTTGATGGAAAATATCTTAAGAGTTTAAGAGTAACTTTAGGAAGAGGATTTTAAATATTATTTCTCAGAAAACTCGTGGACAACATGTTTGGATTTTCTACAGTTTAAGCTAAGAAATTCATTTATCATTCAATCAGTCAAATATGCATTTAGATCATTTACCCATGTTGAATTATTATGGGTATGCGCTATTGGTACATAAAATATATTTTAATAAAATCTCTACGATAACCTGAAGTGTGCAAAAGATATTGTAAAGTATTTGCATATTAAGAACATTGTCAGTATGAGCTTTTATAACTTCCATATCCAGGTCCTTTATGAGAAAATGTTATACTATAAAAGTATTTTTTATTGCATAGTAAATATCTTTATAGCAATAAATGATAATATTTTTGCACAAAAACACTACCCCATAATCCTATTATAATGGGTAATTGTTACTCACGTTACTGGACACGGTAGGTTAATTAAGTCCAATAAACAAATCAAAGCAACAGCTGCTTAATGCAGATCCTGCTAATTTGTTATTTGAGCTGATAGGAGTAACTTACCAGTCTTCATTCCTCGGCGTTTGATTGATATCATCATAGGAACAAATTAAGCCGGCCTCTACGTGGTTCCTTTCAGGTGACCTTATTCACAGTTGTAATACACTTACTTTATACATTTGCGGTTGAATAAAATTGACCCAGTCAAATTAAAAATATTTTTTACGTAATATATTAATAATTTAAATCGGCACCATTGTAACATATGTGTTATTGATATTGATACTTTATAGCGAATTGAATATCAATTGGTAGTTTCACTGCCAGACATTAAAATATAATTTACTTACTGCGCGACTCAATAAATGAATAGTATTACTGTAAATGATAGGATTATAATTCGTTGTAGAATTTTTCTTTTAGTATTTATTATTGATACACTCGCGCTTCATACGAGAACCGAGGGCCTCAGTTTTTTTTTGTTTTCCACCATCAACCTAATACTATATTCCTTACTAAGAACATCCTACAGGTCCGTAACCCATTAAATTTAGTCATTTTCCGCCGTCTGTATGTTTTTGTAAGTCCTTGCCTATGCGATAATTCTTGATAGTATGTACATAAAGATTAAAAATTGGTGTGTATATATAAATATATATTTTTTATATGTGGTAATATTTCTGAGGAGTAAGGTCCTTGAGTCTTCAAACTTGCTACATACGTTCTTCTTGGTCCGAAGACTCCAAATGGTTTTGAAGTTGGGAAAGGATTAAAGGACAGTCTGCCCGTCTGTCTTTCTGTTTATGTAACAGTCTGTGTGATAATTCATTATAGACTGGTTCTACAGACTTGAATCTTGGTTTCACCCTTTCCAAGGCAGAAGGCTGCTGACTTTTCATCAATGGGCAGACACATCCGTTCATCTGTCAGTCTGTGTTATAATGCTATTCTTACGTTATGTTGGGTCCTAAGGTAAATTTTTGTATATGTGTATCATCTTTTAACTTGTAAAACTATTTTATTATACATGTTGCAAATATATTTATGTATCATTATGATTCATGTAATTAATTAAAGTATTAAACATTCTAATACTATATAAATTGAGCATTGGCCATTACAATAACTCATAATATTGTGTGCCACTTAAATACGTGAATTCTTCTGTAAAAAAATCTAATATCCGGATCCATATTGGCTATGATTGATGTGTGTCTGTGTTTTTTTACTAAGTTCCAGGATATTTGATATTATAAATGTACAATATCACGTATGTATATAGATAACTAAATTATTTTTAATATTGTTAAAGTTCACTTATAACTATTGTATCTCAACTGTATTAAAATAAGGAGACTATTCTATCTACAATCATATTTATTTTAGAGTAACAGAATTAAATAAACCGATATGTAGAGTACCGAATGACTCGACAGAACGTAACGAAAGATATATTCACAGACGGACAGACAGACTGTCATTCTTCATTGATACTGATGGACATCTATTTGGACCAGGAGAAACCTATTTGCAAAGTTCTAACACTAAAAAACTTCAATATCTATAGTTATCGCATATAGACAGAAAAGCAAAAAACGACATGGTCACAAAAGTAATTCGAATCCTTATGATCCTAAAAGGAAAAAATTACTTTATTTTATACGTGTTTGTATACTATAAATCTTGGAAATGAGAACTAAGATAAATGATGACAAATAAACCTAGTTATTAAGTATTCCTCGATTATCTATATATGGGAAAACGTTTTCCCTATTTTGGTTATAATTTTATTTTCCAAGTTCTTAATTTATGAAAAGAAACTTTGTACTAAAAAATGTTATTGAGAGCAATCAAACTTCCCAAACACGGGTAAATTAATACCGTCCTACTAAATGGGCTGTGACTTATGTTACCCTTTGTACTGATCTTGTCTTTCTCCATGTAGCAGTAACAAGTACCAGACTCACCATGTCATTATAGGTATTTTAACTTCCTTATGCGAGGTTTTGTTTGTGAATAACAACATGGACAGGGAAAATACCTGCGTAGATTATTGTTATATATACGGGAAAAAGATTGTGTGTCATACAATTTTCAGATAACCATGGTAGGTATAGGTGGTAAGTATCAATGGTGGCAGTTTTCGCCCTTTTAATATAATACTTATTGTATTATTTAATACGAGAGAAGAAAGGCAGAGCAACAATAAACCCAGGTCGTGTCGTTACGAAAAGGTTGGTTAGTGAAAAAGTTTCTGTCAAAATTATTTTAATAATGTACACAAAAATAAGTATTACTGACAGTTGTATAGTGTATACTATACATCATTTACCAGTTCTGCATATCAAAACTAATATTTAGGAGCTATATAGGTCCTTTGTTTGAAAGTTATTTTTGACGATGGAAGGATTGTGAAGGAAACAGGATTTTTCCTATATAGGTAATTTTATCTCAGTCATATCACCGTGGAAGAAGAGTGGGCTATTTATCTTCCATACTTTCCCAGTATATTGTAGCGGATATTGACCAGTACTGCCTCATAGGCTAGCAACATACTTATACAGTAAAGGAGCTTCATCCTCTCCAACAATCATCCACCAATCACGTATCAAATCCGACCTATCAATCAATCTTTTTAAATCAATCTATTTAGCAAATATTCGTTTTAGCAATGGATAGTGTAAAGGGATAGCGGGATTTTGGAATATGGTATTGTTATAAGTTACAAAGATTGAATAATATGGTTTGAACATTAGAACTCGTCTTCTACGGCTACATTAGGAGTCAAAAATTCTTAAGGCACAACGTTATGATTACTTAATACGTGGGGGTACACTGACAAATTTCATGAAGTTTTCGACATAGTTGCGTCACGCTGTCTATTAGATACTCGTATGCGAGTCAGTCCCCAGTTGTAGGTCACGCAATAATGGATGTCTAACATTCTCTGACCAACATCCGGCAGCATTTTAGATGATGAAATATGTTCACGGACACTATTCAATCCAGAATATGTTTTATACAAAATACGGGTACTTTCCATATTTGGTCGAGTTCTTATAACATTTTAAAGTATTGTAATTTCGCAATAAACCCAATTTAGTTTCAAAATTAAAACTGGTAAAGTCACACATGGCTTCAAACAGCTGTACAGAAAACGAGCCACTATTTATCAAATAAAATATAATAACTTTTATTATTCTCTCCCAGCACATTTTTCCTAACACCTAGATTTCACTCAGGTGCGATTAACCACCTGTAACTGGAGTTGGATTTTAAAATTTTTTATTACCCCTGTATATTTTAAGAACCAACCATTCAATATTTTAACATTACTCAACACTGGGTAACAGTGAATCCAATATTTACTGGACATGCATCGTTTGGTTATAATGTAATTTTAGCTAAACATAAAAGCCAATTTGTCAGTCTTCTCTATAGTATCACTGAGCTTTTACACGAGACCCGAGATGTCAGCAACAGACCCCAAATGTAATCAATAATATCTGTTTGATACATCTGCATCATTAGTAGACTATCATACAAAGATTACATACTAGATTAAATCACTAGATCATGTATTAAAAAGTATCACTTTAATTTGTTTAAGAGACGTTATTATTTTTTTTGGCATAGGTGAAAAAAATAAATACAGATGCAATTTCTGCCTTTAATAAGTATATTATTCACTTTGGTCTCCTCCTGGAGATAGGCATAATAGTTTAAAATTTCATCGTACTTAAGCGCCAGGTTTAGATTTTCAAAGTCTATATGTTGGGTATCAATGGCCAATCGGAGGATCGGCGAGGTAAAGAAAATGTGCGAAATCGCGCTTCAAACAACCTTTACTGATCAATAAACCTCACTACTCGAAATAAATCAAAATGCCATCAACAATTCTAATTTTAAATAGCAAAATATCAGAATATTATTTTTAGGACTATAACAACATTTTTTTTGAAATAAAGTTTTTAATTAATATTAACAACATGCATGCCTGCTCTGTATGTGCACTGATTTAGCAATATGACAATTTGTAAAAATTGTAAAATGATTTACAAGTATTGAAAATATTTACTTAACATTTATTTACTATTAAAAGTTCTTTTTGCACGCATATATTACTTCAAAATGGTTATGCACGTGGCGTTTTAAGAATATTCCACAAAGGATGCTTTATACAGCCACACTTAGCTGAAGAACAAGAGAGTACGTATTTTATTCAACAATGACACGCTGACGTACAAGCTGGAGTGTACAGACGTGTCTAGATTGTGAATTTCCAGGGTGTGCTGATAAGGAAAACGTTTGTCATCTGATTTATAATGTTTTGGTATGCATATCGATCTTGTCTATCTGACTGATGGGTGATGTTTTCTTTAAAGATAACCTTCCCACTTTTGATTGATGCAGTAATTATAACATCAGTGTAAACCAATATAAATTTTGTATCCCACCGTTGACCTTTTAAGTTATATTTAATTTAATTTAACACAATTGCTCTTAAATTTTAAATTTCAATATTTATAGCTGCTAATCCATATACAAAATATTATGATTTATTATCTAAAATATGCTGAGACAGTTTAACTAGTATGAGACAAATTGCTGACTAGTAAATTGGTGAGTAAGTGAACGCCACCACAGAGCTCTCAATGGCACTAAACTTATATTTCGTATGAAAAGGTTGTTTTTAGTATGGATTATTGTATTTACAGGTTAATAAAGTACGAAAATATCACATACGATCAATTAGGTACTCCCCTGAATAGTATAAGCACTGACCTTATATTTGTGGGGTAATACACACACAAAAAACATTTAACTATCAACCCCTTTTATCTTAAGGTCATTCTTTACTTCCAAACGAGACCAACGCATAACGGTAATAAACATATTTGAACTATTCTTATACAAAAGAATAGAGTCTTAGTAGCCTCACTGTTTTGGAAAGGTTTGTGGTGTTTAACCTACAGACTAGAAAAAACAATAATGGAGGTTATGATAGATTACCTCTTGTTTAAAACTAGAAAAGATAGTTCTTTACTTAAGTTACACAATAATTTTAATTTGAGAGTATTAATCATTTTTTTATTTCTTTCTCATTCTGGTAAATGCAAATTTTAAAAAAGTGTTTTGCCTGTATCCGTACGTTGCAGAAAAAAACCTTCAGTACTTTCAAATTACTATAACGGATCTGTCAATATTTTAACTTTAACTAATATACAAAGTTTTCCCTTTATGGAAATCAGATTATTCACAAATATATATGAGTATAGTTTTTTCTTTCTTTATATGGTCTTATTAGAGTGCTGTGAATTCTATATATTAGTTTTTATTTCAAGTATTTCTGGATTCTTACCATAATACCGAGTGATATCTTTAATTATTAAATTAAAATTAACTTTTAGTATCTGAAAACTCCACATTTTAATGTTATTTTAATATTTAAAATAACAAGTAAACAAATGTTTGTATATCTAAACTTTCAGAGTAGGTGCTATGCAATTTAAAAATGGTATCCTCATACGTATATTTAATTCTATAGGAAATAGCGTGTAAAACCGCCGATATATACTAGTAATACATAAAACTGGCTACACGATTTGAAGGAGTTACTTTGCTAAATTGGTTACTCCACTAACAATTCGAATATTTTACCCTAATGTTGATCGTCTTCATAAAAAGCTCTTCATGTTGCACTATTTTATGTCACTAAACTAATTAGTGTTTTATAATGTTTCAATGTTTTTAGTTGTTAAGTCCTATTATTACTTCGTACTACACATGTTGGTTAAAATCAAATGTCGAGTTTTTAAGGTTGTAGCAAACAATATGTTATTAACCTATTTTAGTTCATTTAAGTCATATTGTTTATTAATTAATCATTACTTTCATTCATAAGGTCATTAGAAAAGACAATACCGTATTTAATTTGATCTAGAGTTTATTTTGACTTGAATAAAACAAGTCTTATTTAACGATTTAAGCTATTTTATTAATTAGTTGTTGTGAAAGGAACTGGTTGTCATAATAAATTGTTAAATGTATATGCAAACACAAGCAACAATCATTGGTGCATCACAATTTATAATTACTAATCATATATACTGAAAATATTTTAAAATATTACGCTCGATTACGCAAGAATTAATTTTGTTCTATGACGATACAAATCTTAACAACGGTTTTGAGAACAAGTGACTTATTTTTACTTTCAATGTGAAACGCACCACCTAGGTTTACGTAATCTAGACTGGAAACAAAAGAATAATAAAATCAACTTCATATCTTTGCTAGTGAATGAAAAGCCTCTTAAAACGTGTCAAATATCACCCTCTCTCTCTCTCTCTCTCTCTCTCTCTCTATATATATATATATATATATATATATATATATATATATATATATATATGTATATATATAATAAAATATCAGATTTGCACAGTTAGTATATCTGGCCTCACCCTGTACATGAGCTACGACTACTCCTTATACTTATTATTTAATTAATAATATTGCTATTTTTGTGTTTTATCACCTACAGTAGAATACGCAGTGCACAAGTTTCATTCATAATAAGGTTTAGTGGTATTTCCTAAATATTAAAAGAAAAATATGATACTTAAATTGTTAGATACAACTTCAATATTTTGCCTAGGTACAAGCGAATTTTATCAGCTAGTTGGTCGTAAATAATTATTTCAGTTTGACAATCTAGCTTTCTTACATAAAATATTCCAAGTAAGACACAATTAATAGACCTTAAATGTTATATGAATCTTTATATCTACATTGTCGAGATTTTAATTGCATACGTGTACATCCGCTTATGATATTTTACCAGGAGTTAGCGAAGCTTAGACTCTGGAGGATACCTTGAAAACGATATAAGCTAGATACATAAAATTGCACCTGAATAGTCAATTCTATATATCAAGTTTGAGACAACGATGGTATATATCCTTCCGTGTGATTTGGCTCAGTTTTCATCCATTATTAATGGTAGTATATTTATTACTAAATGTGCTATCAGCTAGGAAGTTTGGATTAAACATAATTTCATTCATTTGAAACTATAAGTAATATAAGGATATATGCAACTTCAAGCGATTTATATAGTTACTGAAGATAATATAGCTAGAACGAAATAAGCCATAGGCTTGAAGTTTAAGCTAAATTTAATTTCTATGCAGAAAAGACTGACGTCCCATAGCGTAGATCTTTAATTTGACCATTGTGCCTTCAAGAATACACATTTCCCTTCAAACAAAGTGAGAATTTCCAGAAATGTAACAATCTTTTGGAATGATCGCATTTAATGTTAACTAATATTTAACTGTAGTCAGATCAAAGTTTTCAATACAAAGGGATGAACAATACACTACCAGGATGTCATTAACATATCTCCCATGAAATTAAATGTTTTCGAATCCTCTTAAACTACTCGTCTTACATAACATTTGCTACCGATTCATACTATTATATTGTTCTTTTACATAAATACTAGTATAAATTGTTATATTTATCACTTTTCCAAATTATACATAGTTATAAAGCATTATTGTTCATAAGTTTTAGTGTTTATTACTTGAATTCCAACTGTTTTGTTATACTATCATTAATATATTTTGTAGAATGAATAAATTATTTGAAATTCTAATCGTCGGTTATTTTATTTCTCTGTATTAAAACATTTACGAAGTTACTTATGAGAAGGAAATATTTACTTCATTTTTATTGAATACATACAAAAATACGGACAAGGAAAATGTAAATTTAATTTGTTAATGTAATTGGGACTAATCCGGCTCAATGGATGTAATCTGCTTCTAGCAATAATTGCTCCTTTACTATAGCTTTGTGGAGAAATCCACCTTATAAGATGCTTGCCAAGGCGCTTAACTCTCCACTGTACACTTTGAGATCCTCTAACTAATTGCTTTTTGAATTATTGCTTAATTATACTATACGACGTAAAATACTTATCATATTAAATTACAAATAATACAAAAAGGTAGGAATATTAGATGAGATCGTTCAGTTTCTCAAGTTACTTTAATCTTCAGTTATCCCGAAGAAAAATCAGAGCGTTGGACAGAAAATGTTTTTACAAGCACATGTAAAAAGATAAACTGTACCTTTCTACTGAGTGAAAGGCTTTAACTGCGATTAGACCACCATATAACTAATATTTTGTATATGTAGAAATGAAATTTCATACAATATTAATATGGTAAAAAGTCATATTCATTGTCAAGTACCATATAAAAACACATTTGATTAAACATTTATTAATTGAAGATAGTACAGTAGAGTATATTTTTAAGCTAAAACTACATTTTAATTAGGTGAGCGTTAGCACAGCTAGTCTCATAATTGACTGGAACTCTTATATATGGAACACTTTTTCTTCTTTCTGTCTATCAACACAATATCTCAAGAAAGAATTGACCTATACAATTCTTAAACTCTTCTCGGTGTATGTCATTCCAAGTGATTTGGCTAAGCAGCTCATAATATTTTACAATACTCCCATGAGTAAATATGATAGGAATGATAAATATAAAAGATTAAGAATCTGTCAACAAACGAAGTTCAAAAAAGTAAATGGCATATAACTCAGCGAGCTAAAATATCTGTAATACATCAAGAGAAAACTAATCTTACACTATATATATATATATATATATATATATATATATATATATATATATATATATATTTTAACAGACAGGAATATTTTCGATGATGGTGTATGTCCATCCGTAGAATTTATCGGAGCATCATTGAAGCCTATCACTAAGTAGACTGCGCAATCATTTTTAGTTTGCCTGCAATGTTTTAAATTATTTTGTATGTTTGTGTCTAAATCTCCAGGTCAGCTTAATAATTAAATCACTTATAGATGTCATAAATGTGCATGCACTTCATAAAATCTTTTTACTTTTCATGTGCCTTGGTGTACCTACTAATAGAAAATAATTAGTTTGTTTCGAATTTATAATTGTATTCATAAAATTTATTCTTGTCTCCTACAGCGTATTCTTAAGAATTTTGTGAATGATTACGCTAAATGACGATAAATGATTGAGTAGCGATAACCACAGTTAGTTTTTAGTGGAAGCATAAATGTGAATCGTTTTAAAGCATGCCAATTATTAAAACACATACTATGTCAACAGTAACAATCTAATAAACATTAGCTAAATCTACCAAGACCCAAATATAAATTTTTGCACACTGCTCTTAAAGGATAAGTAATTATTGCATAACAAATAAAAAAATATTCAATTCAATCTTGCATTGTTATAATTTGTGAAAATAACATTTATTATTTTACTTCTTAGCACTAACAACTGTAGCAGGTGCTGTGTTCATGAGTCTCAATAAATCAACTCAGCAATGTGTTTTCCCCGGGGACAACAAGGCAAGCTGTCATAAGTCTGCTTGGAACTAGGCTAACGTCGTATTTTGTATATCCAGCGCTGGGAGTTTACTGTTTAATAAACCGTAACATCTACATTTCATCTCTTGTACCTGCATGAGGTGAATGGTTCAAAAGGGCAATATATTTTACAGTCTTCAAATAATTTACTCATTGGGTCAAAATAAAGAAACTTTATTGTTGGAATCGAGAGTGCCTTAATGAAGTCGAGTTTTTATCAGTCCGTCTTTCGCTTGTCCATTCATTTGAGAAATACCGTAGCTAACCCTAGTCTTATAAACAATGAATCACAAATGCTCAAAATAGCCCCCATTTACATCTTGGCAAAAATAAAGTCTTGATACAAATGAATGACTTACGTTTTTCAACATTTCTGGTGTGATAAGTCGGCAAGCCTTTTCAACCCGCATCCTTAATTCATCAGGATTGTGAGGTTTGCATTTACTTAGAGCTTAAATAAGGTTAAGGTAAGATTTCAACATTAAGTTTAATTATTTTAAGTCTTATTTAGCACTATTTAGTATTAAGAATAAGTCTGAACAGATGAGTTAAGAAAAATAGTGTTTTAAGCGTAACTTCTCAATAACATTTTGACAAGCCGTTGTTTCGTACTGGATTCAGATAGTGACCTCTAGTCTGTGGCATTGTTCTTCTATTATAAAGTCCTTTAAAATGAAGTGTCATTTGATGGGGGTTTGCATTTAAAAATGTTGACTTGACCCCCCCAACCCCCCATTTTAAGTTGAGGAGCTAAGTTCTCTTGTAGCACAAAAAACCTCGTTTGTCATTATATAACTACCCCCCAAAGGATATTAGTTTGTTTAATTCCGTTCAGAAGTTAGAAAGGGGGGGTGGGACTTTTGGGACACCCGGTATATATATATATATATATATATATATATATATATAAATTTCACGGTTCAACGAGGGTTAAAAACAATTCAAAGTCCTTGATTGATGATTTTTGTTAGGTATAACATAAATTTACAGTGTGATTTTATGGCTTGTATAATTGATTCCCAGATCACAGACCATTTCATCAATGCTCTTGTTATAAAAAGAATACGAATTCCGGTGAAACCTGCAAACATTTGAAAAACCATTCACTCGATTTTCAACTTTAAACAAGACTATTTTTGAAACGCACTGGAGATTATTTTACACTTCCTGTTCAATACTAACGATCTTTGCTTACTTTTAAAATATACTACAATCATGTATAAAGTTATCATATAGACAAAATAAATATAATAGAAATAGGAAAAGAAAATTACAACCATGTATGACTGACCAATTCAGTATTTAATTAAGTAGAAAAAATGCGTAGGACAAAAGATATCTCAAAGAATTATCTAACAATATCCTGTTACATCTATATAAACAAAGCACAAATATTCAAAGTTGTTAAACAAGTGTAGAAAGAAAGAATTTTACAAGTTTAATTAATTAAGCTGCTTGTCTTAATAGGACTTAAGTTTAAGTCTAAACAGTTTCTTGTTTTAGACCAATTTAGAGGAACTCCAAAGTCTAAGTGTATATATTTCATAGTTAACGCACTTGCAAAACGATATGGTCCTATTATATTTTAAAAACGGAATTAGTAGTATATATTGCAACATGTACCAAGTTTAGTGTTTATGATTAGGACGGTCAGAGGGTAAGAAAAACATGCGCCTAATCTTAAATTCAGGTTTTGCACTACTCGTTCTAATTAACTATATTTCCAATGAAAAAATGGAATGTTATACTCTGCCTAGTGTAAAGTAAAAAAAAACAAAGAAACTTTAGTATTTATAATATTAATAGGGTATTATAGATTTTTATACATTAATGTCTCATTTCTTGGAAATAGACATCAAGCCGTAAAAATTCGTTAAAGATATGATTTTGTTGATTTAAGTGATTTTCCCTCTATAACATTAAACATGGAATGTTATGTTTCACCTAATATACAGTGGATTAAACAAGTGAGTGAAACCATTTATTCGATTAACATTGCATCTAAATAGTACTAAATCAAGATTATAGATTTTGTATGTTTTTAAATCTCAGAAATTACTGTTTCAGATTTCAGAACAGTGGACTAGTAATTAAATCAGAAATTAAAATTATTTATAATGATTACGCATTGAAAGGTTGGAACATTACATTGAGCATTTTGTATATTGAATTACTAGCCATACAAATATAAAACCATATTAAATTTCATAGGTAATCAAAACCACACATTCCTTACCAATAGTACTTTTTAAAGAAAGCAGTACAAGACCTTTGACAAAATCATTGTAATATAATTGTATGAAACTTTGAATAATATAATGGATATAAAATTAAAATAATAATAGTGTTTTAAAGCTATTAATATTCCTGATATTTATTAAACTAATGAGCAACGCCATTTACACATATAACTATATTTTACTCTAATTTTTCTCACTGTTACCAAATGTTTTACTGCTTTTTTTCTCTATTATATCGGAGATAGCATGGAGATAAGTATATTAAGCAATTTAAAATTTTAACTTCTCTTTAGAAAAGGTAAAGGTATAAGAACGTGTAAGTGCTTATGAAATACGGATGTAACATAACCAGTTTATTCTGAAAGATTTTTAAGGTTTTAATGTAAAGAGCAGAAACTGTTATAAGTGTAAAATTGGATCCAAAGCAAAAATTAAAACAAAAATAAAAATAAATAGAACCAATAATATTTAGTTAGTTTGTAACGCTCATATTATTAGTTTTTTTTTAATTTAATGCATTTCCATGTTTAAGGTAAATAATGTTAAAAAAACAATTTCACGATGAAGGTATCGTAATATAAAAACGATGGGATTTTCCATTTTAGGATTCCGTGAATTTTTTTTTACAAAGAAAACTTGTGTCAGGAATCTTATCTAGAAATCAAAGTGTATATAGTAAAACTACACCGAGAAAAAAAGCAAACAAAATTATTTCTTCTCTGAATTAAGCATCAGAAAACGGAAGAAAATTATTAATTAGTTTAATGATTCACTAAATTTTTATAAATCTAATTATATTTATATAAAAACATAAAAACGTCTGAGGAGCCTACTTCGGTCATTAAGTGACGATTTACTGCCTTCGTGTGATTACTTTACGTCTGGTCTAAGATATTTCTGGATTTTTAGTGCCATAGTTGTGTTTGCATTGTTACCCTGATCACGAAAACATACATATTATGAGAAGCCTACTTGTGTATAAAAAATATATCTACGTTAGAATCAACTGTGCACCTGACGAGTACCACTCCTTATCTACACACTTGATTGTACTTTATATCAAAATAATGAAAAATATTCAATTTGGGCTACTGTATTACCTACCTGGATCTCTTCTGAAGGACGTGGACTCAAAATTCCAAAAACTAGTCTACAACAGCGTCATGTTTCAAACGATGCACTAACCGGTAGATTAAATGTATATGAACTCAATATTCGAAGTAAGGTTGGTTATTAACAGTCTCTAAATCAGCAGGATAAGGGTTATGAAATTATTAGTAAACAAAAATACATGATTAAAGAGCAACCACTTTCCCACCGTAGAAAAGGAAGTATAGTAATATAAACGAAACAAACATCCACCGGATGTAAACCGAGTATATCCTTCCGTTCACCCGTCGTTGCTAAACAACAGGAAATGATAAGACACCACATTCAATAAATTGAGACAAGACATACTGATACCTAAAATATTAGTACTCACCAATCATCAGTGGAGATTCGCAATATACGTGGTCCAGGAGATTTTGCGGGAGAACGTCCCAATACATGACCCTCCTGTGAAGATTGGGGATACTGTAGGCGTTATAGCGTCTTGTATCAGTGCCAAGTATAAATTCATTAGGTAATATCAGAGTTTGATCAATCATCCTAATATGTTTCAATTTATTTTTCTGGGTAACTGCACCTAAAACAAATAATCCAATTCGATAGTTAGGATATAATATTAATATCTTTTTATTTGAAATTGTGTTTAAAATTTTTATTTAATTTTTTTTAATGTTCTGATTTTGAAATAGTGTTTCATTAATTTTAAATATGTAATAATTTTGTAAATGTTTACAGATTTTAAGAGAAAGATCTTCCTTTTGGTACTTTTGAATGGAAAATACCTAAAACTAATTAATTTGGAATATTATGTTTACATATTAAAATTAGCAATGAATTAAATGAAATCTAACTTCTAATTAGAAAACTATATCAAATTTTGTTTAAGTTTATTATTAAATATTAAATTTAGCATTGAATTGAATGAATTCTAACTTCTAATTAGAAAACTATATACAATTTTTTTTAAGTGTATTATAAAACTTTTTATCATTAACATGTATTTTTATAATGTTTAAAACGATCAAATTGTAAATTAAATTTGAAATAAATAAAATATGTGTTAATCTATGTCAGCGTGTTCTATTGCCGATCGCACCTACTATTAAATCCACTCACAATAGCCAAACTTAAAGATTTCACAGTAATGTAATTTGTGCAAACCTTACGTTAGTGTTACGCCTTATGGTGGTAATCTTACAGCTCTCTTACAGCAGTATAAGCTATTATGTCTTTGTTATCTGCATTACCTAACTGATAAAGCATACTTAATATCTGGCATAATTTACCATTAAAATCATAATTTTAGTAAATTTCAAACTTAATTTCCTGGATAACCTCTGTGCTTAACAGGGATGAAAGAACGTTTGAAATAAAAGGGTATGTTATATTTATGAAAACTGCAGTTTTCAAGACTATAAATGTAAAGAAATGGATTTTTAAATGTTACTGAAACTAATTAAAGATAATATTGTAATGCCATAGTATATTCTTTCTTTGAGCAGCTGATTTCATTTTGACAGATTATTTGATTTAATAATAGATGTTTTCTGTAAGACATTTATTTTATTACTGGAATAGTCACAGCTTAAGAAGCAATTGGAGTAGAACCCTGAAGTTGGAGTCAAAAATTTTCCTTAGTGCGCCTGAAGGGGACAAGATTAACCGGTTTACCAAATTCCAGGGCTCTATAATTCACGGTTTTTACTGTACAGATAAAATCGGATGTGGCAAAATATTTTATCTATTTACACTAAAAATCGCATTTTAAATCTTTATTAACGTTCATTTGGTACAACTAGCGCTAGCAAAGTGTAATCTGAATGAAAAGTTGAACGATGGGGTTGCTCACTGCATTGAGAGGTCGACAGCCGTGCACTACACTAGAGTGGCACTACATTACGAAATCGTTCACCGGATTTAAATATTGATTGCACACTACCTTCTGCAGAAAATCACGTATTCCAGTTCCCGGCATTCAATAAATTTAACACCTTAATTTATAAGCTTAACATTCCTTTCGGCTCTTCCCGGTGAAAAGTAGATATCACATGAGGGGGTCAATTATATTATACTGAAGATGTATTATTAGTTGTAAAAATGTTTACAACACTGATAGGTTATTATAACTTAAATTTGGCTTTCTAATATAATCGTACCACTTTAAAACCTTTATAAAATCAATATTTTTATTAATGATAGGCAAGGACATTTTCAAACTGTTAAACTTCTCGAGCAAAATGTGGACTTGATTTTGTAGAAAGGAATATGAAATTGTGTTTATAAGAATATTCAATTGTTACGGTTTAACTGACATACTTCTGCAAGTTTAAACGTTCAAAATATTAAAATCTTAACAAGTTATCAAAAGTAATAGTTGTAACTCTAGTTTTATATTACCGTACTTCAAAATGTTATAAAAAGTATACATTTTTATTTATATTGTAAAATAGTCAATATAAAAACTGTGCCCCAGTGGAAATGGTTACCATCTTCAGTATTAATTAAGACTGACATCAAACTATTCCCAACTAGATTCCTTAACAGATTTGCATGAGAGTTTTCATAATGTATATGTGAAAGCCATAGAGTGCTAACTTATTAAATATAGTATCATCCACTTCCAGTAATTTAAAAACATTTTTAATTCAGTACCTCTCAGGGGATTGCACTGACAGAGTCATCAGTGTCTGAAAATTTCTATAATCAGGACGCTCCAATATGCAAGGACCATTCAACTGACAAAAAATCTTAAAGCAAGTAATGTAATATGTATATCCAAAAAATAAATTATTCACATTAAGAAAAATTTATATTATTAAAATAATAATACAATATACATGAGCAGTGAATTTAAACTTTTAACAAAAGAACAAATAAATTAAAGAGTGGTTATTGTTGATGCCGAACACTCAAGAGGAGTAAAAATTTTATATATATATATATATATATATATATATATATATATATATATATATATATTTGTTTTTATGCAAGGTAAAGAATATTTACAAAGCTATTCGACAAGAATAAAATTGTATACAGCATAACTTTGTACTAACATAAGTTTAGCTTAGAAATTTTAAGAGTAAAAATTTACTTTCTGCAGTTCAACAGGTAAATAGCTGTTTTATGGCAAGAAATATATATATAATTTTATATAATTCTTATATAATATATATAAGAAATATATATAATTTTTACTATATATATATATATATATTGCCTGTAAAGTTTCTACTTAACAATAAATAATACTTAGTTTATAAAACTATTAGTTTTTATGAACACCTTTATTTAGTTTATAAGCGTCACATAATATTTTATTCTTTAGCAAGAGGTTTTAATTGTTACGATGATTTTATTGTGTATTGTAATCTATACATAGTGTTAGATAAATATTTTTCAAGTGAGATAATACTAAAGGGAAGCACAAAGGATGCTCACAAAGGACTCAGCGGTATCAGGGATTCATCAGGCTGAGAGCTTGTGGTTGTGGTGAGCCTGTATAGGAGAGGTCACTCACGTCAAGAGGTTGATATTAAAGAATCAGTACAATCTTTACTACGTCACTTCTACTTAAATATAAAAGTTAGATTTATAGTTAATGAAATAATTAAAAATAAAAGCAACAAGAACAACTTGTTTTTCAACATTAAATTTTATTACAATTTTCTATTTCTTGCCATAAAACAGCTATTTACCTGTTGAATTGCAGAAAGTAAATTTTTACTCTTAAAATTTCTAAGCTAAACCTATGTTAGTACAAAGTTATGCTGTATACAATTTTATTCTTGTCGAATAGCTTTGTAAATATTCTTTACCTTGCATAAAAACAAATCCTACAAGATAATAAAGAAGATTGTGATTATTTATATAAACGTACAAGTAATTAATACCATTAGAAGAAACCTCTAAAACGATGATGAACCATTTTAAAGAAATACAGTAGTAGAGCCTTGCTCTGAACCCCTTTGTTATAAGATATAATAACATCTTCTTTTATATGATTAGTAACATAAATGTAATAAAAAGTGAAAAATATTGCAAAACTCCTGAGAGATCTATGTTCATTCTTTCTGTAATTGTAATTGTTAGCCATGGCTGTTTACAAAGGACAATACGCCTAAGGTCATTTTTCATCGTTTTATACATGTAAAGTCTAGTAAAATAAATTTTAAGAATTTAATTCGTCCTCTTTTTTTAAAGAGTTAATAATTATAAAAACCAAACTTAAGCCCAAGAGAACGTCCTCTATTGTGAATGACATGTAGTTGTGTAATGCGCTGACTATGTATGTTCTACATATTTACAACACCAATTAACATTTATGTAGTTCTAACTGTTCTCTGTCAGATGGTTCTCCTTTAATATGACCATAATATTTCCTGTAATACATTACAAATTGTGTACTCTCGGAAACTTAAATTGACAATTTTATTATCTACAATCAAATAAATGGGATGTATTTGTTGGTCTAAATAGTTTCATGTTCACACTTAATATAATTTATATAAATATTCCTTAAGTATAAAGTTATAAAAATGCTCTTTTGGACTAGTTGTCTGCGTTCATATCCAAACGCAATTCCAAACCGGTATATATGTATATACAGAAAATTCAGTCTTATCTTTGTACAGGACTATAAGTTAATTATATTTTAAACATTTTCTTACTAAAGTAGACATAACAAAATATTTGTAAAATAGAGACTTTACATAAGAACAATACACGTACGTTATTCAGAGTTGTGTTAAAATCTGCCCTTAATAAAACTTAACATGTATATTTTTACTATTTTCCATCGTTGTGATAAAGGACTACAAAAGGTAGAACAGACTTTACATTAATATTCACTGGCTTTGTGCCAGTGAGCGATATTGGGTTGTAAAATGTGTGTGTGTGTGTGTGTGTGTGTGTGTGTGTGTGTGTGTCACGGTGCGGGCTAAGTCAATACCCTGACACCTGCTACTGATAGCTGATACCTGTCTGATAACATATAACCGCCATCTACTCCTGGTCCCGGGTGCTGTAAATGTTGCCAACTCTTACTGCTTACAATATAGCGTCACCTTCTTGATTCTTGTACCTTGTAATATGCATTATTATTTACTTATATTATTCGCACATTTTTGTTCTGGTATTAACCTGTGCAGAATACACGTATTAGCTTATGTGTCAACTAGTGTACATAATTAATTAATACCAATACTATTGTTTCTTTAAATGAACACATTTTAGAACTTAAACGACAAAGAGTAAACGCACAAAAACTATTTTACAGTGTACTCAAAAACAAGTATAAAGTAAAACGCATATTTCACAGATATTGTATTTAATAACAAACCATTAATCGTTCATTATCGTTATTGAAACAAAATAAATATTTTTCAAATTATGAAACAATTTTAATTGTGCGAAAAACCAATTAACCTTTGATTACTTTTAAAGAATTAATAACAAAAATTACGAATGATAAACATAATTTATTTAAAGAATTTCAGAGCCATAAAAATTCATTCAATTTAGTGCACATTACTAGAAAAAATTCAAAAAAATCGGGTACACTCTTAGAGAGACATTTATGTTTTTATTTGCAAGAACACTTACAGCTATATATAAATACATATATATTTATATATAAATATACATATATATAAAAATAAATATTTCATTAATAAAGAATAATGTTTAAGCACCGTTCATATAATATTTTGAGCGTACCAGAACCAAAGCTCAATAGCATTTAGTTTTAACAACTCCTATTGAATATAAAATATAACTTTTAATGATATGCAATATGTTTAGATACTTAACAATTTCATTTAATACATTATTTCCATGATCAACACCAGACGTTTTGGCTGTTTATTTATCCAGGTTGGTAAGGAAATGTAAAAATACTTGGTGTTATTAAAAGTGCTCCACCTATTTTAAGTCATCTCTTCCTCCAGACCTGAACGATATGAAATAGCCTAAGTAGGAATGTTAACATCCTTTTGCTAAATATACAAGTACCGCAATTACGTATAGATTACATGTGAAAGACATTGTATTTTAATAATGCACATATTTCAGTTTACTCTTAACTTTAAGTCGTATTTAATCATCTCAGTTGTGAAAAATTTACACACATACTAATTAGCCTATTACTTTCTCTAATATTCACAATAGGTTATACGTGATTTTCATAAAGAGCATTATTCAAAAATTTGATGTGAACAGGGAAAGAGAAAACATTACACGGATTTTTTATTACATTAGGGAACGAAATAATAATGTTCTTACATTTTGCTGTCTCCTTGCTCCAAGACTGATTCAATGAGGCCGGCAACAGGAGTAAACATAAAACCTATTTTTACTTGCGAAATATCCAATATCATCCTATTACCATTCTAAGTTGCTTAGAAAAATAGCCTTATTATTGCAATAATAATCGATGAAATCTCAGTGATCAATCTCGAATTGCGAAAAATTTCTATTGAATCGTTACCGACAAATCGTCACTGATTTTTATCTGGCAATATCCGATACCCAAAATAAATTTCTACTTTATAAAAGTATTTATCAAGATATTAAATTCAGTATCCATGCTACAAATTAAAGTTTATCAAGACTGTCTTCATTAATGATGCATTATATGGAGGTGGACTAATAAATATTGAGGTTCATCTGAAAAACAATATTTTATATTGTATGACCAGAATTATTCTAATCGACAAATAAGTAACATTATACATCCGTACTGGACTTTCCATAAAAATCTGATTCAGGTGTTATTTATTGTTATACTAGTTCGTTATTATTTTGTTCAAGAAAGTCTGAAAGAAATGTCAAATAAATATTTTACTTTACTTAACTGTTACCGTAGAAATGTCATGACCAAGAATGCAAGAGTTGTGAATGGTGAGACATTGAACAGGAGAGCAGAGTGCACGCAGAACCATTGTGACGGGTGTTGTGGGATTTTTGAGGGAAAATGGTGGAGTTGGTGGGAGTGCGGGTACAGCGCGGTGGAGTTGGTGTGCGCATGACAGACGGAACACAGCCACCTGAACATCAGTCGCCCGCCAGACGCGAGTGCTTGTGGATTGACGTAGCGATGCTGTGGTAGGTAGACAACATTAAACGTATACATCCGTCTCAATATTTTTAAGTGGAGCTAAATCATCTAACATTGGAATCAATTAGCAGACATCACTACATTTCAAAATGTAATACATAAGCTAGTAAGTATAGTGTCAAAAATAAAAATAATTTTAAAACGATTACGTTAAAATCTATTTTATCCTAGCAATTATATCAAGAGCAACACTGATAATTTGTGGTGATTCTAATTTCAATAATCAATATTTTTTCACTATTAATCTAAGTGAAATAAATCAAACATTGAACAAATATTACTCAACATTGTACAAAGATTCGTTTATTTTCGACAAACATTTACACAACGTAAATGAAAGTGTTATTCCAGATATTGTAAAAAATACTAAATACAAAGTAATGTACGGAAATAAACAATTATTTAATTTAATTAGTTTTAAGATTTTGAACTTACAACTTATTACACTAATATTTAAGTAACTGTAACGCATAGTTTTCTGTTTCGTACGCTTTGAGCAACAAATTCCTTAACACTCCCAACATTTTCTGAAATCTGTGAGCAGAGTCTTTAAGGTAGGCCTACTATAAAATATGTGGCTTTTTGACTTAAAATTATTTATTTTACATTTCTAATAACATATAATGTAGTAATGTGTAGTTTATAATGCATAAAAAACATTACACTTTTCTCAGAAAATTTTCTTTAGGAAATTACATCTTGCCTTGCAGGTGAAATGCATTAGTTTTCGTCGTTAAAACTATATAAATTGAATAGCTTACTTTGAATGTCAGTTTAGTTAATTGTAGTATTTTTAATTCCGTCAATGCACTATAATATTTAATAATACCTAACCAAATGCCTTATAATACTAACCAAAATATTCAAATAATTATTAGAAATATTTCAAAATTTGAGATAAAAAGCGTTTATTATAACAACGTGATAAATGTACAACACCTAAAACAATAGACGTAAAATTTATATTTAGAGAAAAGATGGAATAATTTATACATTTTAATGTTATGTGATTATAGCTCTTAATACACGGACATGTAGAAGTATATACGGTTTTAGATACTCCGTAGATGTATAAATAATTGTACTGATATGATAAAAACAACAGATGATAATAAAATGGAAAATATTATCATACATTTAACCAGTAGCTATATAAGACGAATCTATCAAACGTAAATGGATTATTTGAAAAGCCATATATCAATACTATCATTATAATACAAAGATAACATAATTTTTAATAGTTTAATATTGTCAATTATTAAGATAAAGAGATATTATTCTTATTAAATATACTTATTAGATATCAGTTGTACACAACACATAATTCCCCCACCTGCATGTTTGCGTTCATAACATTTAATTAAAATAGGAGTGTAGGCAGACTTGCATGTATTATTTTCAAGACTAGAAAAATGTTAGATCTATTACATATCATAACTAATATATAGAACAGCATAGTACGAAATTGCCAAGCTATAACTTAAACCTTCACCTATATTTCAATGAAATTAACAGAAATTTATAAATTAGGTATCAGTAATATCGTCCTTACCAAATAATATTAACTAAACATATTCGATAAAAAACGGTACTTTGGGATTATACCGACCACACCCAGACATCAATCGTTATTTGAAATTTTGCTTCTATTGATTACTATATTAGCGTAGAACAATATTTCTTCAATATAAAACAGGAATTGTCTTATCGCAAACCCCTCCCCATCCTCAGACAGAGGTGAAAGTCGAGCGGTCTAGTAGATAACGTGATTGCAGAGTCTCGCCGCCCGTTCAGCTGGTGCGTCGCTTTGTAGTACTTCCGTGTTTTACCCCTACATGTCTCCAAACACAAAAATTCAACAAAAACAAACATTACCAAACAAAAACTAAAAAACTCAATAAACTCTTTATTTAAAAAAAACAAACAAAACTTGTTTTTATTCTTGATCACACTCCGCCACCCAAAATGCAAGTGCCTCCAGCCATCAGCGTGGGCTTCGGCAGCACCTTCGACGAAAGATGTCAACGAAAGAAAAACATCCCTCGAGATAGTACCTACCAGTAAAATATCAAATTCTAGAGGGGCTGATCAGAAATATAAATTGAATTGGAATGGAAAGGCAATTATGTACCGTGAAAAAAACTTAAATAATCATGTGATGCCGCGCGGCCTGCCGTAATCGGGATTCTCGAGAAAGATAAGATAACATCGACAACAATACCGATCATAATACCTGGAAATGCTTGTTGATTGATGGAATGTTAATTCTGTTACTCAAACACATCGTTTTATAACGTTCTAAGTTCATTGAAAAAGGTGTAAGCGTTGGGGGCATATAACGGAATCTGACCCCATTAACAATTGATAATCGTTGTAAGTTTGTAATTTTGTAATTAAAGAGTTGTTTTTTCGTTCTATCATGTTTGTTTCTATACATTTATATTTTTGTGTTCTTCATACTGGTATGGTCGGTATAATCCCAAAGTACCAAAAAGACTTAATCATTAATGTAATAAAAAGCGTACTCAACTGTTTATTTTTCACATTGATAACTTTTTGGAGTTTTATTTACGTTTCTTAATTATAAAAATAAATATATTCACCGTAACATCTTAGTCTTAAAATAGTAATAAATAGTACTTTAAATTAAAACCTATATAAATATTTAAATCTTTTGAAGCTTAACCAGAAACTAACAATATTTAATACAATCTTTAGTTCAGGGAACATTTTAGTTTCAATTCTTATCAAATATTGAATGTGCGATTGACACGATGAGCAAATTGGGACCTCCTTGCTTTACCAAACCTAATAACATATATAAGTTAACTAAGAATATAAATAAGTATAACTTGGATAAGAACCTTCATATCAGTAACGAAAATTGCCTAATATTCATACCCTATGCAATCTGTATTAATTATATTAGACCTAATAAATCTGGAGCATATTTTTAAATTTCAACTCTGATTATTAAACCTTCAAATCTTTTTATAATTGTTTAATTTTAATAACTGTTATAAGTAGTAAACATTAATATAAAACGTGTATGCTAATTCGTTTCATTCACCGGGTATTTATAAATTAGGTGCCTTTATTGAGTATATTCAGGTAACAGTAATCAACAATAATACCTTAATAAAGATAAAACACTAAAGTAAAGTTTATAAATTATCATTACGGCGAAAGGAATATGACAATAAGGTTTAGTAATGAAATAATTAAACAATGTTGTTTTATATTCTGAAAAATGTTTTTGCCTGTGCATACCATATTTTAGAGTCATACCTGTACATCACAATATACATTTTATATGTATCTGGCTCTAAACATATCAGTCATATCAAGTTGTATACAAAAGAAAGTTCCGTATAAACCAGGTAATAAGTTAATTTTTAATTGCTTGTTGACAAGACATACGTTGTGATACTTTCTTAAATGTAAAACATAGTAATTATAAAAAATGTGTTGTTCAAACTGCAATGTTCAGATTTATAGGTGATGGAAGAGTGCCTAGTATTTATGTGCAGATAAGCAGATACATTATGTATTCTGTTACACCACTTAGCTACATATTATTGTAAATCACTGTGGTCATTACTGGGTTAATTACCACACCACAGCACGGAAACATCTGTTTAGCATAAATCGATGTCCTACGGTCCAACTCGCTCCACTCAATCACTCGTGTAAAATTAACTAAATAATTATTATCTGTAGTTGATTTGATTTTTCTTTTTTTGGGAGGGAGATTATATCTAGATATATTTACAGGGTGTTAAAAATAGAATATTAGTAATTTTGAAATATGGCAAAATAATTGGAAATTTTAACATATGTCCTCAAACTGTATGGTCTGTTTGTTTCGTATATGTTTTTATGTATAGCTGTATTTCTACTAAGAAAAATAATAAACCAGAAATGTTTTATTCAACAGCGCTTAAATTTTGCATCTATTACTAGAATGTAACTATTTGCTGACAAAAATATATTCTTAACAGTTTCTAAAATGCAATCTTTTTAGAAACTCTACAGCTCAGTATCATAAAAATAATATTGTCTTTACATAAATACAGCTTTGGAAATTCAACACCTGTAATATCTTTTTTCTTATCAATTAATGTTAACTGGGAATAAATACGTCTTCAGTGCTCGCATGCAATCCATTGCAGTCAATTATAGGTGTTTAGTCTGGGATAATCCTATTTGTTCATAATATTATTTTCGCAGGAGTTCTATATCATCCTTATTTGTGTGTTTTAAAACTCTATTAACTAGAAATTTTACCGGGAAAACGATAATAGATTAAAAATATATTACTATAAATGCTACTACATTCTTCGTTCTATATGCCATTTTGTTTGTTCACTGTGTTTAATATGTGGATTGCAAAATAATTTTAATCAACAATATCAATTTCCATCTTCAGTAAATTATAATGACTATAAATCCTCCTCTATTTAAATATTTAATATATTGTCAACATTATAAATTAAATTTGTCTATTAAAAATAATGCCGTACAACATGAACGACAAAAAGAAATAAATAGACACATATTATAAGGGAGGTGTAAGAAAATATGTGCTACTAAAATGGAATACGACAAAGTTCTAAGTGTTATGAAAACTGCACCATGCGCCTTAAGAGAAATACAAAGATTTTAATGATAGACTGGATTCATTGTCACGCACTTTTTTCAAACTGCTCGTATCATATTATCGGCACCAGAAACGCAGAAAAAGTATCTTGAGAATTCTATCTGTTCCCCAATTGACAGTGATGGCAACATCTCTTTTTATTTTGTCTATGGTATTTTTAAATACTTTTATAAAGCATTTAGTATTATATTTATGGGAATTAGATTATTATTTCTGGTATAACCTAGGGATCTTGTCAACCACGTATCTTATCTTCTATTCAGTGATATAATCTTGAATAATGTCATATATAGCAAGCAAATACAGAGTATAGTATGAATAAAAATACATAATTTACGTAATAGAGACTGTCAAAACCAATGTTTCCAGGAGGATGATTTCGTTCCACATTCGAACATTAATAGTTACACGAGTAAAAACGAAATTAGTAAGGGCATCTTTCTTGAAAACAATTTTATAAACTCTTAATACCGTTCCAAGTTTAAAGTTTATCTAAATACACGTTTGGACTATTATACGGTTCATATACGCTTCTCTAAAGTAGAAAATAGAAGCGAAATCATTACCACAATTTATAGAAAACATTACATTATTATCCGCCATAATTATAATTTTGGATTCTCCCGATCACTTCTTGCCCATCAATATAGCGTGTGCTCTAAATTTTATGCAGCCTAAAGGGATCTGGGAAAATATAAGAGATACAGCAAGGACAAAATAGAAGAAGTTGTGCATGATAAAAAGACAACCAAATTAGTGTGGTTAAGTTAATTATTAGCTGCGTCATTCACTCGATACGCTCAAATACCAGTTTTTTGTATACATTTTCAAATCGTCACAGCTAGGTTATTTACTTGAAATAAAAATATAAAATCCTTTAAAGTTTTGTGAACAAATGTGGTAGGGGAAGTTTTTAGTTAGACAAAATAAGCTGTGTTAAAATTTACTCAGGTTGTTTTATTATTTTATCGTACTTTTTATAATTTTCTGTATGACATTATAAATTTATTATGATGTGATTTGAAACATACATGCAATTTGGCTAGTCAATTACAAAAATATCAGTAATGCTCAATTTGTAGACTGTCCTTGTCTTATAATTCCTAAGTTTTACTAAACAGCTGATTGCAACAATGTGTGCAGTGAAATATCAGTCAGATGTAACAAATATCCTATTAATAGAATAAACATTAACTTCTTACAACCATACAAAAACGGGTTTTAAAAATGTATTTAATGAAACCATGAGGAAAGTATAACATATGGTGTATTTTTGAAACAAGTACAACATCCACTTTCTTTTCATCAGGTATAACATGGGCTGTTGCATTAAAAAAATATTCAAAATCTACAGCTCCTGCTCGCTTGTCTTGAAAAGTTGCTTCATTATAATTCATAAAAACATAAGAAATTTCATGCAGGATTTCAAGTGAAAAACTTTTCAATGTAGCTATTAATAAGAGAGAAGTAACAGTTTGAGATTTTTTCCCAACGACGCAACAAAAAATCTACTTGACTTTATTAATTATTTGGTCTTATTATTAAGCACAACTTTTTCCATCTAATCTATGCTTTATCTTTTACGTAATGTATGTCTAAATCCAATTAACTTTAAATTCGTAGTAACCATTGTTATAGGTAATTTAAATTGTTTTTTGCAGTGTAGATTTTACAAGACATATTTACGATCCATATAATGTGTATTGGAAATGAAAAAGAAAGATGTATAATTATTTTTCATATGAAAGTAACTTTTTGTAACCATACAATTGTTGACGCAAAAATAAAACTTAACCACTCTCCTTGAAGACATGTTAATTTTGTTGTTATTAATTGGATTACGTGCTGTGTATTTTCCACCACAACTATATCATGTAGTTTAATCATACCCTTAATGAGTATTTAATAATCGAATATATTTGACGTTAGTATTTGTGAACTGTATTCTTCAAGTTTTAACAAAAAGTGTTTTATGACAAGCATATTATTTATAAGATAATGTTAATTTAGTTGATACAAAACATTAATATGTTGAACATATGAATTAGCACCTCAAAACATCATAATATTTTTTTATCCTAGATTTTATATATGTGTTTAACCAGTTAAACCTCTCAGGAATGTATAAAAAACCGAAAATTAAACTTACTAATGTTTTAAATATTTCCATTAACCTCATTGGATGTAGCCTACTTTCGTACTTATCAGCCAGGCCAGTGTAGTAGTGAATCATAATTCCCACCTAACATTACTATTATTTCACAGTACTGATTAAAATTCTACGAGAAGAACCCGTAAACTACAACTATTATTAAAATGTATTAATATATTTAATATAGAACTCGAGTCAGATGTATTTAGTGCTTGTATCCAATTTCATTGAGAATGCGATTTTTAAAATATAAATTAACATATACTCATAGCAGAGGCCCAAAGAATGTCCATGTAAAATTTCGGTTCAATCAGTTGATTAGTCTGCGCGTGAAAACACATAATAAAGTTACTTTTGCAAATTATATTATTAGGATTTAACATATGTGTTATATGCTATAATAAGGATATAATACCAATTTTGTCATATATTTCTCTGTTACGGGCAAAAAAGTATATGGTATCTGTTCCACCATTTTTTAGTTATTAAAAACTGTTAATATAGGAGGAAACCGTAATTAAATTTATAGAATTATACTATCAAAACCGATTATAGCTTCTAGTTACAAAGTAGTTTGTTGTATCATATATATAGATGCCAAAAACAGTACATTAAAATAATAACACTTATGTTGTAGTAATCCTATAAATTTCACGAATTGTTTAAAAATATATTTTTAAACTGGTTTATACTGCCACAATATTTAATTGTGTTACTTTAAAAATATTCTCGTTTTCGTATCCTAAAAACTTTATTTTCATGAGTATGTGTGTTTATTATTTTATGAAATGTCTTTGAAATATAAAATCTAGTGCGTGAAGAAAATTTTTATGTTACGCATAAAGTTTAATTATGATATAAAAAAATCGGCAGGATACTATCTTTAAAAATTTGCTTCTAAAGAAGACTCCGAAAGCTTTAAAATGCTGGAAATGTGTAGAGACAGACATCGTGGAGGTGAAAGTCACAATAAACAATACGGTACGTATAGCTCAACCCTCAAGCTCATGTGGGATGGAAGTGAGGTGTGATTATGTGGTGGGGGGGGGCGATGCAGAAAGAGGGGTTATTCACTTCTTTAGAGATTTTATCCCTACTTCAACTTTGTGAGGTTCTCTTGAGATTGAATTGGCGTAGAAGTCAACCACCTCCCCTTTCCTCCCTTAAGTAATTAGTAAAATTTCACAATAGATTGAAATGGTAAATAAAAATGGTAATCACGTTGAAGATTTTGTATACAAATCCTGAAAATATTATACATATATTGCTTTTTTATACATACTGCACATGTAAATAGTTTACCTTTGTCATTTTTAAATATTATTTTGTATAAAATTTTGTATAAATTACAATCTCTACATACATAATTTGGGCAGAGAGTATTGAATGACTTTTAGATTTCTTAAATACATTAAACTCCTTCAATAACAATGTAAAACTTACTTGAAAAATATCAACAGTCATTGACGTTTCTAGAAATTAACGTTAACACCAAGGAAAGTTACTTCAAAGAACAAAATCAATACAAAACGTACTAACACTTTTCAATATCATCACTACAACAGTTGTCACCCTTTAATGTATAATATTAATACCTACAAATACGGTTACACGAGCAAAATAGTTAAGCAGCGATAGTGAAAATCTAAACAATTACTGTAGTAACATATATGATACGTTCCTTAAATGCGGATATCCTGAAATAATACGGATGATAAATGATGCGGATAAATGAAAAGATACAGCTCAATAAAAGTTACCTGATTAATAATTAAGTCAAATGGGAAGATTATAATGATACACAAAATATTATCCGGCCCTGTACAAAGTTAACATTTTTAAATTAGCATACACCATTCTCCATGGACATACTCATTTCTGCTGAGTATTAAACGTATTGTTTTTAAAAGACCTCATATCTTAAAGAACATTAAATAAAAAAAAATAATCAGTTGAATCTGGTGTGGAAACTAAATTCAACGGAGCACATCCATGTAATAAATCAAGATGCATAGTATACCGGGTGTATCAAAAAGAATGACCTGATTTTGTACCGGTAATAATTCCGAAACATAAGGCGTGCGGGCAAAGAAAGCTGTGTATTTGGAATGGGCGTGGCCTAAAGTTTCATAAAATCGCCGCTAGATGTCGGTCAGTGCGTCTTCTTCGTTTCCAGTCAGTCTGAAGTAAAATGGCGTCCGCTCAACAAAAGGCGTTTTGTGTGTTGCAGTTTGCCAAGGATGAGTCAGTTGTTTCGGTCCAGCGTGCTTTTCGTCGTGGTTTCGGCATTGATCCGCCTTCACCTAAAAACATTCGTCGATGGTATCGCCAATTTGAAGAGAAAGGGTGCTTGTGCAAAGGTAAAAGTTCCTCGCACTTCTGACGAAATGGTGGAAACAGTTCGGCAAACGTATGAGCGCAGTCCAACGAACGTCTACTCGCCGTGCAAGCAGACAACTGGGTATGCCTCACATGACTGTCTGGCGAGTGTTAAGACGTCGTTTGCTGTACAAACCATACAGACTAAAATTAGTACACGCTCACGGTTGGTGATAAAAGGAAACGTATTGAATTTAGTAATGCTCTACTTGAGGATATGGAAGTGGATACATTTTTATCACGATTAATTTTCAGTGATGAAGCAACATTTCATACTAGTGGTAAAGTAAACCGACATAACGTGCGCATATGGGGACTCGAACAACCTCACGACGTTATTCAGCATGAACGAGACTCGCCGAAAGTGAACGTTTTTTGTGCAGTCTCTCGTAAAAAAAGTGTACGGTCCCTTCTTTTTTGAGGGAGACATTGTGAATGGAATGAGCTATCTTCAAATGCTGCAGAATTGGCTTTTCCCACAACTTAAGGCAGACTCTGGTGACTTCATTTTCCAACAGGATGGAGCACCGCCTCACTGGCACAACAATGTTCGGCAGCTTATCATCAACACTCTGCCCCAACGCTGGATAGGGCGCACGGGACCTCGAGATAATGCTCTTCATTCTTGGCCTCCAAGATCACCAGATTTGACCCCATGCGACTTTTTTTGTTGTGGGGATATGTGAAGGAAAAAGTGTTTGTTCCCCCTCTAACTCATGACATCGAAGAACTAACGAACAGAATAACTGTCGCAATAAGGTCTGTGAACGCAGTTACGTTGTGTAAGGTTTATGAGGAATTTAGCTATCGTCTGGATGTTGTTCGTGCTGCTGCTGGTGGACATATAGAACATTTGTAATAACATACCTAAAACTTTGAAGATTTTGGGAGTATTTTGCAATAAATATTATTTTTGTAGTACATTTTTAGCAATAGATATTGAGTTTTAAAATCAGGTCATTCATTTTGATACACGCTGTACCATGAAATATAAGGGTCATCATATTTCAAATGCAATACAAAAAGTTTAAAAAAATCTATTTGCAATTTCAGACGTAATAGAAAAACGCAGAATATAAAATCTAGTTTTAAACTGACTGAAAGGCTATTATGGCTCTAAAGTAAATAAGATTAAGTCCCAAGAATAAGATTCACAGGTGGCCGTTATCATTTCCAACATAGTGATGAAACATAACCGTTAGTCACTCACTGTAAAATACACAAAGAATCTGTTGAAACTGTTATAAAGTAAAACAAATCGAGCAGTTAATAATAATTTAAACACATCAAAACTAATAAATTTTAAACACGCATGTAAAATAATAACAAAATCGAAATTTTCTTATGAATTTAATTTTGATATATATAGTTTCTAAAATATATATTTAAAAAATTGATTGTGCAGGTTTTATTCTTTACTGTATCTAAACACATTGGGCATTCTTGTTTCCCTAATACGCGTATACCAAGGCAACCATTTAACCATTCCCATTCCTTCTGTGTACGAAGAGCGCACTTACAGGAATATCATACCTTAAAGAATAAAAAGAAGAATGATGCTCATTACGTCGAATCCTGTTGTTAACTCAACACCAATCATCAAGTCTCTTGTAGTACATAAAGTATGATGTCACTTTTTAAATTGAAACGAACTACTTTTATAGGTAATTTAATTTTATGGCAAGAAAACACCGAAACTAATATCTATGCAAAAGGCGTATGAAACTAAACCGCTAATGTGTACTATGTTATTAAATATACCAATATATCATTTACAATATTGTATAAGGTAGACCACACATTTATTACATAGTATTTGTTAATGAGGACTCGTAAACATACGATATTCTGATTATACGAGTTTTTCTGCTGAATAAACGAGCAAAACTGAACTAAACCCCTTCTCCCAAATGTTGGCCAAGAGTAGTAAAAATCGCACAATACACGAGAGAGTAAAACTTTACCATAAGTGGTGTCAGAGAGAGCAAACATTTACATTCTTGTGATAAAACAAATGTTGCCTGACGTAAACATATGTGTGTAACTTTATAGCTAACATCTGTAGAGACTTGTATTCTTTCTCCGCAGTTGTTAAACAAAAGTTTCAATAACACCACTCCGTTAGGGAATTAACTTGTAATGTTATACTTTCTATGTTTTACACAAATTGCATAACTAAATTGATTTAACATTTTTTTAATGAAGAACAATATTAGTGGAAACATTGTATTTTACTAAATTATTACCTAAAAAAATTAATTATTACCTGGGCTAATAAAATTATATAACTTCATATCGTTCTTATTAAATATTCGTTTGTTTGATAAGTACTTTAAATTCATTGATATATAATTCATTGGTAATTTCATTGATCTCTATTACTGTAGACTAAATATTATTTACTACAAAGTGTTGTATTATTTTAGAACCTGACCCTATTGAGTGTTTCACGCATATCCAATATCAGAAATGTTTATTGAGATAAGAAACTTACAACTTGGAGTTTAAGAAGAGTGTTCACCGCTTAAGTATTTGAACTTTTCCAAACATTTTAATTATAAAATCCTCACAATTGGATGGATTTTAAATTTATAATATATTTTCAAACAAATCTTTATGAAACCGAAGTCGTCTGTGGATTTATAAATGACAAGTACATCGTGATATATGATATAGATCTCTGGATCCCAGCTAAAAGAAGTTCTATACTTTAAACAAATAACTGCTAAGAACTTTAAAATTAAATCGACAACAAGAATCGACAAAGAAATGAACCAAAATGATGACAAACAAGAATTATACACATTGTTGACTATAAAAAATTAACTCTTGTGGCTGTGAAAGCTATTATTGGTCAAACTGGCAGATATTGCAAATAAAAGGTTTAAAGAATAAATGTTCTGCTGGACATTTATAAGAAACTGAACATAACTACACAAATGTTGAAAAGAACATGGAAGTATAAGATATCGAAAGGAAAGGTGACAAATTTAACACAAAAGGAGATTTACATATCTATCTAATTACTATGAAGATCCTCATACAATTTTAAATAGCAAGCTGAAAAATAAGGTAAACCTAGTTTAAAAAAAGTAAAATATTAATTACATAATACTAATCTCAACTTCAACTGTGTAATACAAATTTAACATTTTTTAAGCGGTCCACATGTGTAAATTTAACTGTTTATAATTTATGTAGTGGTTAAAGTACGCCAATGTTAGTTTAATTCCGAAACACGTGTATGGAAACACAATAATTAAAACGTGTTTTAGTCGTAATTGTACTAATAATAAAGATAACCCTTTAATGTGGAGTTACTAATATTAAAGGTTGATAAAACGCATTTTTGTAGTGATTTGACAGATTTAGACTTCTCAACAATATGATGGCAACAAAGGAGGTGTATATTAAATGCACTAATAGTCAAATATTTCCATGTGCCTATATTATTATCAGTTCATATTCAAAAGTATTGATACTTTGAGTTTCCTTTGGAGATTTAACCAAAGAATCTTTTTACGCCCCAAGTTGAATGTGTCATCTCAATGCAAATAAAAACATATAAACACACACATACACACTCATATAATGCATATACATGTATATACATATTTAGAATTGAACTGGCATACATATTTTCAGTCAAGTTGGAAAACTGCATTATTATTTACAAATACTGTTATTGTGCTGTAAAAAAATTAAGTCATCAAATCATGTAGTTTTGTTAGATATATGACCCACATTTCTACTCAGTTTTCTTAAAATCTTTTTTTACCTTATTTTAAGTGTCGTTTCTCTTTGAATACGGCCTTTAACTACAAATAAAAATCTTAAATCGTCCATTAAGTAGCAAAATTTACCAAATCCAACTCTTAGAGAAATGTTATCCCTGCCACATTTATTCCATTATTTCCCACGTCATTAATATCGCATCTTGTATAAACGAGTACTTTTTTGGCAGCTCCAATGGCATGTTGCCATCGCTAAGCGGAACAGCTGATACACGAGTAATAAAACGATCCAATATTTCAGCGGTAGATTATTTATGTTTTTGTTATAAAACCGTTCTGGATCCATTACGCCCCTTCGTCTTTAAGCGAACATTTCTCTCCTTGCTAGATATATATTTTTATTTTATCTAAGTGTTAAATATCGCTAGAAAGATTTTAAGTGCTTTACGGAAAATTGTGTATTGATATCTTTAAAATTTACATTTTAAAGTTATTTACCAGGGTTTTCCTTTAAATAAAACATAAAAAATTATCCAATACTTTTTTACGTCGTGTATCAATATAGTGGAATCCCACTCCAATAATGATGTTTAGTACAATATACACTTTAATTGTAGAATACAAAGAGTTTATCAAGTATTTTTGAAAAACAATAAAATTGTTTTACACTAGATAATTAGTAAAATTATATATAACAAAATATTTTTTGTGCCTTTAGAAGCTTTTATTTTCGAGAATTATGAAAGGTACCTCATTTGATGTAACATAATTTTGAAACTTTCTTTGCCATTATCTTAGCTTTAAAAAACCAATCAATCGAGAGGCTCAAGAAATTATATTTTGTATACAACTCAGTATTTTGCAATTCTATACTCTATTATGAACTAGAATAAAACTAGTATATAACTTAAATACATTATTTCTATACACGCAAAATTAAATTTGGTTGCAGTATATACAACATGGTATTTTGATGGATCATTTTAGAATTGGTATTAGAGCTATCCATGATGGAAATGAGAAACTTGAAGTTTATATAAATTTGTAAACAAATCTACAATCATGTGACATGTGGTCTAAGAAATGAACCATAATCGTTATCAGTCCGCAGATGCGAAAGATCGGTTAGATAAGCCTCTCTTAGTCTGCCGTTTCGCCCGCGCCTGCCAGCTCAGTCATGTCGGCAAATTCCTGCTTTCATTATAGTTCATATTAATTGGTGTTGATTTCAAACTAATTTCGGTTTATTATTTTTCTTTTTATTTACATGTAAATCTCTTATCTTATCTGTAAATTTAAATGTAAAATATTGGCGATGCGGGTACACTATATCGTTACTGATATTTGAGATTGGTTTTTATTTTAAACTTACTCACAAGTGTACGACTATAGTTTGTGGTAAACTTCACTTAAATATCTCTAACGTTAAAAAAGTAGGCAAGTCATCGTTATGCAGTGTGGAATTTCATGCTACTTGTTGCCGGATCCGAACTGTCGCCAAACTGAAGAAGATGTCTGTGAAAGCGCTAATCACGTGGCGCTGTGACGAGTGTGACGTTGACGGTGCTTTCTCTACAAACAGTGACGATCCTGTAATTATGGACTTAATACAAATCATATAAAAGAGATGTCAGATTCCAGAAAGTCCAACAGCGACAGTTTTATATCTTTGGAATAGACTATGATGTCTGTTATCGAGTCATTAGAAGAAGTCAAGAATAAATTCTCCATTTTTGAGAAAGATATTCCTACGATAAACGAGGACTGTGGTTCGTTGAAAACAGAAAAAAACTGCATTAAATATCCATATGTAACAATAAAGAAACTAGGGGTGTGCCGGTAACAAGGGGGGATTTGTGCTGTTGCCGAGTCGATTGCGAAGGAGATTGGAACAGTGTTCAACAGGGGAGGAATATCCATCGCTCACAGGCTTCTAGAGACAAAATATTTCATTCCAACATCGTGGTCAAGTTTATAACTCAATCTATTTCAATCAAATGGCTGACTGCCACGACAAAAACGCATCGAGACCTTAAACTTGGTACCTGTACATCCAGGAACGCCGGTCTTCGTGAGCGCGCATCTCACCACGCACAAGGCCATCTATGGGCACGCCAAGGCGTGTGTCAAATTAGGAAAGCTGGCATATGCTTGTTGCTGATCATGGTGAGGAAGACTGCTGATTCTTCTGCCCAGAGGTTCTCATCGTTGTAAGACATGGATAGAGCGGGAGCATCACCTTTACTGGTTTAATGTAGGGATTAGATAATTGTATTGTTCTAGTAATTTCAATAATTATTTACGTCTCTCAATAATTAAATATAAATAGTTTCTTTGATTAATTTAACAAACTCCAAATTGATTTCACTTCCATTAAAAGCTCTAAACAAGTAACAATTAGGGTTGAAGTAAACATGTTTTAGATGTAAATGAATCATTTGCCTTTGAATAAAACTAAACTATTTTGTTCTATTGTTCCCATAGGGTTAGTATATTATTAGATGGAAGAGAAGGGTTAAAAACAATATGTAATCACCACAAATAATGAACAAACCAATGTATCTGTTTTGGGAAGCTCTTGACAATCCAAACAAATTTAAACTTGCATTGTTTGTATTTCTATTCGCACTTATACTTTGAATTAACTAACGTTATTGTGATGGAACTAGTAGTATTTCAATCTTAATTTATAACGTTATAAGTGTTATTATAATTGTAAATGCAGTAGTGTATGAGGATGATGGGAAATAAGCTTTTGAGCGAGACATTCATGGTTCATATCGCTGTACTATAAGACCTTTAAACACATATAACGGACACATAGACGAACTCGTAATATTTTTAAACTGTTTCGTTAAAACGTTTGACATTGTTCTAACAGAAACCTGGTTGGATGAAAGTTGTAGTATCGCTTTTCGTATGACCAGGTATGATGGTATTATGAACAAACAAAAGAGGAACTATAATGATGGCGTAAATTAGTTGGTCAATAAATGGCTCCGAATGAAGCATGAGGAAGGAAGAATGCATGAGGACTTAAGTATCAGAGTAAATGTGTCGGTTGGCAGTGAGAACACCAGCCTGCTCGCGGTGTATCACAGCCCACCTTCAGATAACGATCTCGAATTATTCATTAAGTTCCTCGAGTTATATGAAAACAATAGACCCAGGGATCGAATACTTTGGCTAGTTGATGACGTCAGTTTTTGCATGTTGCAGAAAACTCAAAGTTTGTTATTACAACGTTATCATAACATATTGTATGGTGCCGTTCCTTTTTTTACAAATATTCCAACTATAGTTCATCTACATTTATCGACCATATTTTTTTCGGTATAAAGAACACATAATGCATTGAATCAGGATTAGTTAAATCAAGTATGACATATTATCTAGTCGTTATTAAGTTTCGGACAGAAGTACCTATTATACATATTATAAATAACAGCAATATTTACAAATTTGATAAAGATTTATTCTCTAGATGAATTTCTGAGCAGGACTGGAGCGTAGTCGGGCGGCGTAATGTGATAAGTAATGTGAACCCAAGTTTTAATCTCCTCGTTGAAATACTGCACTCCATAATGGAAAAATTAAAAAGTCTCAATTGGATCTCAACTGCTTTATTAAAACCGATTCAATTTAGAGATATATCACTTAAGTGTTGTAAATAGGATTTAATGCAGTGCTACCTAAGAACTATAAAAATACTGAAGTATTTAAAATAAATTATTTTAAAAAGCGAAGTGACAATAACATAAGGAAAATATTTGTAAGCGGAAAACAATAGTAAATGTCTGTGGAAAATATAGGAGAACTTACAGGGACTGTGTTTAAAAGTGATAATTTTCCGATTAAAAAATCTGTACCTAACAAGTATATTATCTTATCCTGAACACAGATATTATCAATGTGGCGAATACTGTTAATGAGTATTACTTAGGTTTAGGTCCTGGTCCTCTTGTGTGCAGTGGGCGACGACATGCACAGAGTGCACAGAGTGAACACTGTTTTTTTTCAGCTGGAATCCGTCACTGAAAAGCATACTGTAAAAGTAATACAAGACATGCGGGGCGTGAGAGAGAGAGGGGGGGGGGGAGAGAGAGAGAGATAAGTATTCTTGCAAATAAAAACATAATTGTCTCTCTATGAGTGTACCCGATTCTTTGAATTATTTCTAGTAATGTGCACTAAATTTAATAAATTTTTATGGCTCTGATATTCTTTAAATAAGTTATGCTTATCATTCGTAATTTTTTTTATTAATTCTTTAAATGTCATCAAAGGTAATTGGTTTTTCGCACAATTACAGTTGTTTTATAATTTGAAAAATATTTATTTTCTTTCAATAACGATAATTGTGGCGTTTGCCACTTTATTTTTGTTGGCCGTTGGACGGGCCGGCAGCAGTTTCCCTACAGCTGGTCGAGTCGTCTGTTTTTCCAGATGGTTAACCTCTTCTTCTAGATGTTTCTGTGGAATTCTGCCTGTTTTGATTGGTTTTAGTGTTCAGGTTTCTAGATATCTGGAATTAGGTTTCTTGCTCTCTTCTCTTCAGGCTTCCGTAGGGCGAGGACGTCTTCGAGTTTTAGTGGTCGGAGTTTTATAATCAAAGCTGGCTGCCCGCTCCCTCGACGAACCGGCACGGTGTTTTGGTGTTAATATCGTGGGACCTACCTTCTAATCAACGTTTCACGACCTCATTTATTTAATTAGAGCCCAGTCGTTCCAAATTCAGTGTACAAATTGTAGCATAATGAACGCATTCATGGTTTGTTATTAAATACAATATCTGTGAAATATGCATTTTACTTTATACATGTTTTTGAGTACACTGTTAAATATTTTTTGTGCTTTTACTCTTTGTCGTTTAAGTTCTAAAATGTGTTCTGTTAATGAAACAATAGTATTGGTGTTAATTATGCACACTAGTTGACACATAAGCTAATAAGTGTATTCTAAACAGGTTAATACAAGAACAAACATGTGCGAATAATATAAGTAAATAATAATACATATTACAAGTTACAGGAATCATGAAGGTGACACTATATTGTAAGTAGTAAGAGTTGGCATCATTTACAGCAACCAGGACCAGGAGTAGATGGCGGTTATATATAGCTTGTGCAATATATATGGTAACTTGCAATATCAATCCTTCATTATAACCTACCTTTATTATAACCCCTTTTATGGAAGGAAAACCCCTTTTCCAATTTAGAATACATCTAACATCAAACGCAAATTGCGAAAGGAGAGAGAGAGAACTACATCCTAATCTTAGAGAGGTCCAATGCTTTAAGATTTTTTACCATTACACAGCTATACAAATATTTTTTTTATAATTTTTATATTCTTACTTATTATCCAATTTTTTTATTTACATGCGGAATCTAAAATTTTACTCAGGAAATCGTTATAACGAGTTTTGACGTTACATTTTTATACCCTAATATTTGTAGAGTTTACTTTAAAATTAAAGTTCAAGTTATAAATAATTTATTATTAATACATCTAATAACCTTTGGAATATGTTACAGATAGACCGGTACAGATGGGGGCAAGAAAATGAACGTGACAATGAACTCTAGTAACAGTGAGGCGCCTTACTGCGGCTCAGGGTTGGAGCACTTCCACGCCGGTTACCGTCAGGCCCACGGCTACGTCAGTCTGCTGGTCTGTGTCTTCGGTTCCGTGGCCAACGTACTCAACATCGCTGTTCTCACTAGGCGAGAGATGAGTTCTCCCACCAATGCCATCCTGACCGGACTAGCTGTGGCCGACCTCCTCGTCATGTTAGAGTATATCCCCTTCGCCTGCCACATGTATCTCCCTCAGCGACCCAAGAGGGAGCGGTTCTCTTACGGCTGGGCGTTATTTGTGCTGTTGCACGCGCAGGTCTCCCAGGTCTGCCACACGATATCGATATGGCTGACAGTGACTCTGGCTGTGTGGCGGTACATCGCAGTGGCATACCCGCAACATAACAGAGAGTGGTGTGGTATGCAGAGAACCATCGCGGTAATAGTCTTCGGCTACATCTTCTGTCCTCTGCTGTGCATACCGCTCTACCTAGCCTTCGAGATCGAACCTAAGATAGCATTACTAGGCGAGGATGGAAACGACGCCCAGCCTAACTCAACTACAGCGTACAACACGACCTTGTACGTAGTAGACCTCAGCGAGATGGGGAAAGCCAATAACAACCTTTTGATGGACATCAACTTCTGGGTATACAGCGTAGTTATCAAGATCATACCTTGTATCGCGTTGACAGTGCTGAGTCTCAGACTCATCTGTGCGTTGTTAGACACCAAGAGGCGACGTGAGAAGTTGACCAGTGGCAGCAGGAAGACGACTCGTCTCATGGAGAAGGAACGTCAGACGGATCGCACAACCAGGATGTTGCTGGCTGTCCTGCTTCTCTTCCTGCTCACCGAGTTCCCTCAGGGTATCTTAGGGAATGTTGAGTGTAATGCTAGGCCAGAGATTCTTTCAGGGACTGTTACAACAAATTAGGGAGAGGTCATGGACATCTTGGCTCTTATAAACTCGGCCATCAACTTTATCCTTTACTGTGCGATGAGTAGACAGTTCAGGACTACGTTCAGTGTGCTCTTCAGGCCGAGGTGGCTACCTGTGCCTCAAGTGGACAACAACGGTCACAATAACTACACTACTACTCAGGTGACCCAGGTTTAGCGACGAGCTAGCAAGAAGGTTCCCTGCACATCTCTCTAGTCCTTCCTTCTTGCCTCTCCTACCTCGACCCTGCGTGCAAAGTGGCCTTGTACTTTCTTTTAAGTGACTTAATGGACGATTGTACATATTTTCCATGATAATTACAAACGAATAGTGGACTTTTTGTAATCTAAAAGCGTACACTATAATAGGAATCAATCTATAGGATCATAATCATAAAATAAGAATTGCTCTTATTCATTAGATATGTTTCCAATGCCGATTAAAAATTAGATATTGTGTGGTCTGTTTGTTATTCATTGTAGTTTTGATAATTTATTAATAAGGTTCATCTATAAGTTAAGATATAATATTTATTTACAAATGGTTTCTTCTATCATGATCATGCAATGTCAGTCGTTAGTTTTCTCTGGGTCATGTAAAATAAAAATGGAAATATAATCTGAAAGTATTTGTTATGATAGACGTTTAGTAAAGTGGTTCAGTATAATATATTTTATCCAGTAA
This sequence comes from Homalodisca vitripennis, assembly GCF_021130785.1. Lineage (NCBI taxonomy): Eukaryota > Metazoa > Arthropoda > Insecta > Hemiptera > Cicadellidae > Homalodisca > Homalodisca vitripennis. The sequence goes on from NC_060214.1 coordinate 63,156,996, forward strand.
TATTAAGAACCAAAGAAGTTGTCCAAGACGTTTTAAGGCTGTAAAAGTGATAAAATATATTTACATAAAATTCTTAATGCTGCACAATTTAATATATTATTTTTAAAAACTTACAAGTACCTAATTTTTTACTAACTCTTATTAATGAGTTTGCCACTTTATTTGATATATCAGATAGGTAAAGGCTTAATAATGTTATATTTGCAGTTATTATCTTATATTTTAATAATATTACACATGAATAATAACTTATTACTTTTAATGAGGGTTTATTCCAATAGATAAGTAATAAATTCTACTATTACCATGCCTTTTAAGCGTTTCATACACAAATTAATTAAAATAAATGTTAAGATACATTACTTTAAATTGTTAAATAAATGTTTTATTTCTTGAAGTAAATAACTGTTCGATAATTTTTAAGCTATAATAAGTGTAATCATAACTATTTTCATAAATGTGTGTTCTTTTGAATAATGCCATGCTAACTGTAAAAATAGTGAATGTCTACGCGATGTAAGATAATGGAAAACCGCAGTAACAAGATTTCACCCCATCACTTGAGCCCCAGGAGGTGAAATATTGTGAAACGGTAAGACGTACAAACAAGTTGGAATTTTCGGGACAAAAGGTAGTACTTATTTAAGAAGTTAATGTACTAATTTATTTTTGAAATGTAAATAAATTCTGGAGCATTGTAAAAAGAGCATTATTTTCGTTATATCTCTATTTGTATTGATTCCTGTTCCATGTAAATAAAAAAGTGTTTTCAATTAAATAAAAATAATATATAAAAACTATGTAAAACTTAACAACAATTAATGTAAGTTTATAAAACTAAAACTACAGTCAAATAGCACTCTGAGACTTTTCTGTCGTTTGCATAATACATCGGGTTAAAATTGTAAAGGAGAAAAAAATCCGTAAATGTATCCATATCATATCTAATTCATTTTTAAACTATATGATAGCTAGTTAAGCTAATTTATCTTATGATAATGCAAATTCTAATTATAGTAAATAATTATAATAATTAATATGCTTAAATATGCGAAATCGAATAAATAAATTAAAGAAAGTATATATGGATTTCAATAACGATACAATTTCCTTACTATACTATACGAAAACTGTGGTGCTATTTTATATTAATGCAGCTGCTATTTATTGAATTATATTGTTTATCCATTTCAAAAATGAAATTATTTTATTCCAAATGTTAAGCATTGTTTATAGTTCTTTTTTGAGATGTTTTCATTAAATGACGCAAATGAACACTAGGCGCCCAAAAGGCATTTGGCATAGTTGGCTGAGCCTTAGAAAAAACTTTTGGTCAAGATATTAAGATATTTCCATTCCTGTTTGTCTGTATTTTGGACTTTCCACACAATATCTCAAAAAATTGATTTAAATTTAGTATGAAGCTTCATTTCTGTATACTCAACACTGAGATCAATGTGGGTGTATGTTGCTGCATGGGTCTTGGCTGAGCGCTACCGCATATTTTTAAATTAAACTTAGGGTAACCTTGATTACAACAAGATAATCGCAGGATAACAAGATTTTTAAACAAATTTAGTACAGACATAAGAAATTTGGTCATGTAGCATATAACACTATCCTATTTACTCAACGCATAAAACACCAACATATTTTTTGTGCCTTCTAATATAGATTTATTGTTTAAGCGTTGTTATGAAACACAACTTTACTTACTCACTCTAGAATCCAGGCAGATCTACAAGGTTGTTACTTTTTAAGCCTCTTTTCGGGCAGTTTCTGGGAAATCATCCATAAATTTAATCTCAGCAAGATATGGCATGAAACAGTCTGTATTTTTCCATTTGTTATTAAAATTCATTTCTGCATAGAGCAAGCATGAATTCTCTTCAATGTCTCACTACAGAATTAGACTGAATATTATTTAAACCTATCACAAAATAGCCTTAAAAATTTCCATATTTCTACTCTGTATTATTTCTTATCTGTCGGCAGGACACCACGAGATTTAAGTGAGCTATAGACTAAACATTTTGCTTGCAATATTACCAAAACTTGTTACGCGACACATGATATGTCGTACTTTTACTAGCATGATATCTCAAAACTGTTATTTAACATTTTATTAGGTCATCTTTGAGATTTTGTAGTAAAAATTACAAACAACACTAGCATATTAGTATAAGTTTCTTCTAGGTTGTCACTTTGATGTTGTTGCTGTATCATGCAGTGAATATAGAAATTTTAAATTATGACACAATCAGCAATAATACTCCATGCATGTAGCGGTACAGTAAAGTTAGTCTTTTTTCTCTTTTATGGTTTCCCAAAAAAGACAGCAATCAGAAAATTGTTCAAGTCACGTTGCTTGTGAGTGTAGTGTGGCTGACATTATCGACTACCCAGTACTTTTCTATTACGGTAGACCGCGACCTTGTGTACTAGTATGTACTGGTAACCTACTTTGGCTGTGACATGAAACAAGATTACGTCACTCAGAATTGCAATTATCGTTGCTCTGGATCCATTAGTCGTGTCTATGTATGTGATTGTTTAAAAGTATCACACGCTCTGAATAAAATAATGACACTCATTGCAAACCAAATAATTAATCCATGATATTAAAATAGTCCTAAAATTTTTACACTCTAGTTTAGGTATATAAAACTATTAATATAAAGGGAGTAAAAAGAGGTTGGGCTGGTTAGGTATTTTCTGATTCCATGTCAGATTTTAAGCTAAATATAAAACTAAATTTCTTCTAATTTCTACTTTGTTTAGCAGCTATACCATTTAGGTTTTTGTTATGAAATTAATTATGTATTTGTTGTTATCATTACAAATTTTACAAAACATGGTAAACTATGTCAGAAGTTATTATGTCAGGAAAAACATTTTAAAATGACTTATAAAATTTTAAAAATGGCGGGCAATTAATTTTTGTTTCATGATATAACCGATAAACTATTTTTTATATTAAAATCTTATGGGAAACAAAAAATAATTTGTATAACTCAAGGGCAAGGGTACCTCATCTGTAAAATATTTTAAGAAATAACTATTTTATGGAATGCTTCTTATTACATTACAAACTAAACGGCCCACAATTTTATTGTATTTGATCAGCTGTAATTTAATTCAGCTGTTACTGCAATTAAAATTCTAACATCTAATGAACTACTACTTTCCATAACACTGCCAGTTGCAAACTGATCTTACAACCGTGCGAATTTTGTTATGTTTGCATTGATTAGATATTAAAGGTTCAATAGTCAGTTTCAATGTTGCATTTTAATTACAGTAACAGCTTATTTACATAATATGTTTAAATACTGTGAAATTATATACCAATTAATTACTTTGCAAATGTAATAAGAAACATTTCATAAAATAGTTATTTCTTTATTATACATTTTTTTATGAGATGTTTTTGGGGAGGAAAGTATATACCTTCTTGTGACTTAAACAATTTTGATGAAAACAGTGGTTTATTAACTACTTCATGAGATAGCTGCCAATTTCAAAAATAAAAAAAAAATTAAATATATCTTTTTTGAAACTGTTTACCGTGATTTATAACAATATTAAAAATAACAACAAATGTACAATTGTTTTAATAACAAAAAAGGCTTATAACATGTAAACGAAATGGAAATTGAAAAAAAAAATACTATTAATTCTCTGCTTAGAATCACAAATAGATTTTGAAAAGGTATAGCCAGCCCAAACTTCTTCTTGCTCCTTTTATGGGTATTAAATAAAAATTTGAGAGCTTGAACCTTTTTTGGATGCGACTATAGGGATTTACCCATTTGGTTCTAAAGACCCGATCAAGAGTATCTAGAATTAGCATAAACAGCTAATTTCTAAATCTTACATATTTCTAACGCAGTTATCCTCTAACAAAGTTAATATTTGCTAGTTGCTTATATATTCAGTAACCAAGTTATCGGATTATTTCTTTGTGGTGGTTAAGTTATTTTAGATATTAATCATGGCTAATTATATTAATTAATTAAATGAAAAATTAATCACAATCTAAATTGACTTATTCAATTTGTACTGAAAGAACTAAATACGCGCGTTCAATCATTATATAATGAAGGACATTAAAGAAAAATAGATGAACAAGTGTATAGGCTTTCGGCTTTTATATGGGTTGCATGAAGGATTATTCATACACCTACCGAATAAACTAGCCAGTTAGAATAAGTCTTCTCATCTAGTAGGGCACATTTGTGACATCCGAGAAAAGTTAATTGGGAAACTGAGAATGAAATATATATTTAAAAAATCTAAATATTTATCGTTGAAGTAATAGATTCTCTCTCTCTCTCTCTCTCTCTCTCTCTCTCTCTCTCTCTCTCTCTCTCTCTCTCTCTCTCTCTCTCTCTCTCTCTCTCCTCTCTCTCTCTCTCTCTCTCTCTCTCTCTCTGTTTCCATCCTTTCTGATATCAATGCCCCCATGGAAATCTCTAATTCTTGCATTCGGCATTTAAAAATGATTACCAACACAAGAGCAAGACAAGGCACATAATAAATAATTCGACTCCAGCCCTGAAAACAAAAATGAAAATTTTGCCAACACAAATCTACATATTCACCATTGGGTTTTTTTTTACTATTGACTCAATAAGTTTTACCTGATTGATCCTAATGAATTTGAATAGTACATAATTTTTTTATTACAAACTCTCTCTCTCTCTCTCTCTCTGTTTCCATTCTTTCTAATATCAATGCCCCCATGGAAATCTCTAATTCTTGCATTCGGCATTTAAAAATGATTACCAACACAAGAGCGAGACAAGGCACATAATCAATAATTCGACTCCAGCCCTGAAAACAAAAATGAAAATTTTGCCAACACAAACCAACATATTCACCATTGGGTTTTTTTTACTATTGACTCAATAAGTTTTACCTGATTGATCCTAATGAATTTGAATAGTACATAATTTTTTTATTACAAACTCTCTCTCTCTCTCTCTCTCTCTCTCTCTCTATATATATATATATATATATATATATATATATATATATATATATATATATAGAACCTAAACACTTTGAATATTGTTTATTGAGTTAGGATCACAAGGACATTGTTCAATAAAGGTATATTTACTTTTTCAATGCAAATGTTTGGTTAAACTCTGGTTCACCTTCCTCTTATGTGCAGGATCTGAAATCTGATGCTGTCGCGTACTTCAACTATGAAATCTGGAACCATATTCGTCTGAAGGGGTAAAAAATAGTTGGCGAAATGAACGAAGAAGCTTAAAACGAACTCTTCATCTTTTAGACATCAGAAACACTTAGACTATACAATGTAGTACAATCTACGAGAAGAGGTTTTAACATTTTCTCATTATACAATTACATATTACAATTGTATTCATACTTCAATAGTAATCTCAAATACTAAAGTAAATAATTAGTTAATTCTCTCCTAATGTGTTATAAAAATATCAAATTAAATTAAGTGTTAAAAATGAGTAATTTAGATGTCGTTACTTCAAATTCAATGCAATTTAAAGTTAATACATAATTATTTCCTTGCATTTTTTGGTGATTATCGTATTAGGCCAAAATATGCTCGTACGACACCGTACTCCAGCTAGATAATGACATACAATTTTATTATTGACAGTTACTCTCGTCTTCTACTGCTAATGTGCACAGTTAGATAGCTAGATATGTTAGGATTTTCCGTTTCCGTTTCTTATTTCTATTTTAATGCTAATCATAGGTGCAAATAGTATAACTCAATTGTAAAAGAGTAATATTCTGCATCAATAAGTGATTGATTCATACACTCCTCTGCAATAACATGAGTAATGATTTTCATTTATAATCTTTTAAAAATATTGATTTATGATCAGCCGTAATATAATTATAACCGTGCTTAAGCTAAACAACACCCAAAAACTAGGTCGTCGTCCAAGAGTACAATTACTTATGTTTGAATTGAAAAAAAAAAATGTTTTTATATAAAAACGAAACTTTTAAAGCTATATTATAATACACTTAACTTAATAGAAAATAGTATCTTCATATTTATGTATAAAATATAGATTTGTAAACGTTATTATATCAAACTTAAATTTAATTTTGAACAGTACCGTAATTATGCGGTTTAATGAATATTAACTTTGCGTGTTTATGTCAATAAATACATTGTTTAACTGAAGAGCATTTATATAACATTGTAATAGTAAATATGAAAAAACAGCATGCTCCTATTTTAAATCGCTGTACATAACTTATGAAAATAGGAGTATTAATATTTATTTAGAAACTGCTTTCAGACAAAATCCACGGGCTAATATTAGTTTTAGTAATTAATACAGTTGTATTGCCAATTCAAAGGCAAATGTATGAAACGAGGTCAGGGACCTGTATGATACACTGACATGGGATGGACCCGTATGACAAGAAACAGTGGTGACGTGAACCAGCCACAACAACACGGGCTCAATTTGTTACTTCTGCTTTTAGGACTTATATCTGTTTCATACTAAAAAACAGAACTAAATTAAAACCTGTAAAATTATGTACTAAAATAACACAACGAACATGTCCTTTTCATTTTCATGAAAATATATAGTAAAAAATATAATATAAATATACGCAATAATTAATATAAAAAGTTTAAAAACAATAACGTGTTCGCTGATTCATAATAGTTCTTAATTCAATATGATAAATTGTAAATGGTCTAAAACATGTCTTGCATATGAGTTAAAAAATTAAATAAAGTAATACGTGAACAAATATTTTAGCAAAATGTAACATGTTTTAAGTCCGACTAAATAGGAATGTATTATGGCTTATTATTTTGTATGTTATTTAGGTAATCATTTGTCACCAAACCGACTTATCAAAAAAATTTTATCTTTTAATAAACGTTATTAATGTGACCGCATGCGAAAATTAGTATAAGGAAATATTCAGATTAGCCCGTGTACAAGTATTTATTTTTTTAATATTTTACATTTTATTCTTAATGTATTTTTTTTAACGAAATTGCTTCAATGCATGCGTATATTTACTGTTTTACTTTGTATAATAAAAACAAGTAAACATTGCCATATATAACGTATCGGTGTGTGGAGGTGTCAAAGTGATATAGAGAACCAGGCCCGATGCCTGTCAGAGAGGGTGTTCAATGTTGAAGATTTGTGGGGTCAGACTGTGAAAGGGTTCATATTGCGGTAATATATTGAGGATTTATGTTATGTTCTACAAGTGTCTCTCGTATCAACCATCACTTGAAATAATTATTTTATATATTTAAAATTAAGCGGAGATAATGATTTAAAAGGAGTAATGCATTCTGCTTATGAAAGAAACACACGTTTGAAATCATATAAATGAAAACAATGTGTATTTTTAAGTACATACATTTTTACTTTATATTCCCATTACATGATGGTTTATAGGAAGAGGGTCTTTTTAATACGATTTATAAATCTAGATTTTCCTTAATATTTTTAAAAATTATTATAACATTTTAAGATCCAAAAAATGCTTATAATGATGTACAGTTAGTAATTAAGAATGTTTAGTGCAAAAATTATAAAAATAACCTACTATTATTATATATTAAATAAAACTAAAAGGTAATTAATTATCAGTGGTAAAAACAATTGTAACTCGATTAATATTTTTAATTGAGGGATGACGCTTATTAAGACATTTACCACACGGTTATTTGGCGTAGAAAATCAAATTTGTATCAAATTTTTACTTTAAAATACATATTTGACTATTCTTATTCTGTTCTTAAAATATTCTATATGTTAGTCATTGTGACAACTATGTATAACAATATATAATATTTTTAATAATTTTTAACCCTGGTTTTAATTAGCTAAAGATGTCACTTAATTGGAACTTGATATCTTTATTGTTTTACAGGTTTTGTTTCCTTAAAAAGCACAAACAGACGGACAGATGGTAAAGTAAGGAAAGTAATACTTTACGTTTTATGACATTTCCTACATATTTTTTCTTTACCAATGTGAAGTTTAATAAGTAATATAATGTATACTAATTAAGAAACATTTTAATTCTGACTTATTTTCTTTGATAAATTCCAAACAACAGTTAAATGAAGATTATAGCAGTTACATAAACAGAGTGCTCTGTTTGAGACAAAGTGATAATCACGTTGTATAACAAAGGTGCTGGGTCATGATTATTTAACGATATCCTCATTATTATGCTCAGTTAAGGGGTTCGGTATGCCCTATCCTTCCCATGTTAATTTGGCCAATTTTATGTACCTTTTCTCAGAAACCTTTAAAAGCTATCATCATCAAACTTTAGGACACTACTATTTAGACCTTTGTTAACATTTAGAGCGGAACAAAGTTAAAAAAAGAAGTTTTTATTTAATTTGTTGTAAATAAAACATTTATAAATTTTTTTTAAAATAATTTATAATTATATTTTTTTAATAAAAATTTAAAATATATTTTTATAATGTCTTCCGCTCTAAATGTGTGTACTGGTCTTAAGTACAATGTGTATTTTTTATGTTAATCTGATCAGTGGATCTTGAGAAAAAGGTACATAAGTGATAAAAAAGTTAATTTTCGGGAAATCGCAGCTAAAGGCAACACACATCAAATAAGTGAATTCACTGACCTTTATTATAATATTAATGACATCCATCTGCATAACTAGGGTTATCAGGATCCTCCAACTCTTCCCACTGATCTTCCAGCTTCCTCTTGGCACTTGAGCGAGCTTGCCTTGATTTTTTTTGCGACTTCCGTAGCTATGATTGAGCTTTTTTTTAAAGCGAGCTATGTCCAGCTTTTTTCATTGCTTCACAAAAATTATGTCCAACGGTCATTCCAAGATGTTGTAAAACCATACATTTTGCCATATTTCCTTTATTGAAGGAACTTATGGCATCATACACTCCTAAGTGCAAGGTGTGTAACCAACAAAGACAGTTTTTGGCAGGAGAGACCAGATTACTTGGTTTACGGACTCATTTGGGTTTTGTGACTTACCGTGGAGACATTTACGAAGCAAATCAGGTGCACTTAGGTCTGTAAAAATAGGCTTTATCTTGTTTCATGATGACAGCAGGAAGGTGAAAATGTTTGGTATGGTCATAAGTGTTCATTACAAGCCATAGCCTTTTGGTACTTGCACCAACTTTCACTCCCTATTGAGCAAAGTCCGTGTTGAGGATTTGTATTGCTGGATAGCAAATGGTAATACTCAGCCCAAACAGCTTTTCGCATGTCTCTTAAAATTGCTTGCATTTCTTCGAATTGCTAGACCATAATATTTTTGTATGGCTAATATGGCAGCTTCAGTCAGTCTGTTCCGACCGCCTATTGTTTTTTTCCATCGGTTTGTTTGTTTTTATCCCTCTTTTAATTTTAAATTCTTTAGGCGAGTCCCCATGCGCTTCTGCACATGCCCAATGCATTCTAGTTTTTTCACCAGGCACTCATCACCATAGGGCTTGCTTTCCACAACACTAAAAAACCCTTTCGAATCCCCATCACCTAAGTATTCAACTTAGCGAACATTGTATGTGGGTAGTGGACCGATGGAAAATCGCACGAGCTCGACAACTTCCATGCCTCCGCTTACTCCCAGATAGTTTGCACTGCACTTATCAATTATGTTGTCCAATTAATTTGTCTTTACAACGACAATACTTAGATAAAATCTCTGCATCAATTACCTTACCGGTATCCACAGATGTTGCAGTGATTATACCATTTTGTGATGTATGGCCTCGCTTTTGCCATGTCCCCGTCTATGGCTACTGTCAAATCCCTCCTACCTTCATTTTATAATCACTGATTCTTCTACTGCTTCCTTCATAATCTTAAAACAAACATCTTCAGTCACAGACCCTAACAGTTGTGTGTAATTCATAAACCGTGATGGAGAAGAGGGCAGATTTAGTACGCCACATAGTGTAGCGACAGCCGTTCTGGCCTCTGCCAATCGTACGCATGCCATACACCAATCTTACATATATGTCATATAATTTTTGTATCACCATTAGGTCTTATTTTGCAAGACTAAGGAGTTTTCATAAGAGGCCAGTGTCTTTTCATTGCAACCTTCACATGAAAAGTTACCCGAGAAAAAAAGGCCTACACGATACTTGATTTTAAAATCGATCGGTTGATGACACTGTTTGCATACTGCTATTTGAGAAATTACAGTTATAAGTTTTTTTAAATCAACAATATCATTTTGGAAATTAGGCTCTTATCAGTTATGTTTTTTATAATTTTGACTGATATTACCTAGTTTCACTTTTGAAGCACTAACAACATCATCTGTGTCCCTCATTATTCGGTAGGACTAGGCTCAGTTTCACTCTCAACTAACCTATCTTCCACAGTTTCTTCCAAAACAAACACCACACTACCACTGCTTTCACACTCTACAACTACTTTCTTTTTGTAAAACTCACTTTTTCTCTTCTTAAAAATTCTATTACTTCTAGGCATTTTAGAAATCAAATGCGTTCTACAAACAAAATAACAGTAACTACAATCCACCAAACAGAACTTGTTTTGTTTACAAACACAAAATTGGTTTATTGTAACTGAAGACAGTTATAGACAGCTGTATTTTTTGTTAGTAAACAAGGCAGGTGTACCAACCCATAAATCTAAATCATAGTTTGGAAGAATACAACTGTGTTTACTATAACAAATACTTCAGTTGCAATGGAACACTAAATTGTTGGCATATAGTATATTTTTTCAAAATAAAAATAAAAATAGTTCCCATCATCGGATTTTAAAAGTTTTTGCATTAAAATGTCAGGAATTAGTCGTAGAATATAAAAAATATTAAAACACGAAAACTTGTAAAAATTTCATTTTTTGGATACCGAACCCCCTTAATCATATATTTAATTCACAGTGATAATCTCAAACTCATCGTAATAGAACATAATAAACGTACATTTTGAACCCAACATGCTTCAAAATTTAGTTTTAGTATCGGCTGAGCGTTCGTGAAGTATCTCTTGAGGGGATGGAACATTTTTCATTTCTGTAAATACGGTAAGAAATTACTAATACAAGGAGTAACCATCTGTACGGTATTCACGAATTTTATACATTACAGAGCCTATAAGATCTTATTGATAAGTGCACCAACACAAAATCACCTTTAGGACCGTAAATAAATTAGAGCGGAAGTGAATGAAATCGGTCGTATCTGACTCTTTTAGACCGTAGTAACTTTTTATTAGCACGTAAATTATATATTTACTTTATTGGGACAAAAATTAAACTATCAGTAGGGAACTTGAAGTATCTTGGAGCGAAAGTTAATTACAAGAGCCGAGGGTTTCTATTTCTTGATCGTTGCAGAGGTAAAAGTTAACTATGAAACTTGAAGTACATTAGATAGAAAATTAATCCAACCAGAAGGAAGTTGACTCTTTTTTTACAAAATTGGTGTATGTATATATTTATACATACGACGAAACCTAAAATAGGAATGTTTTACGTTTTGAACCTCTTAACCATCGATACTGAAATAATATGTACCTGATATTTTTATTTGTTTTACATCAGAAATGCTTTCATTATTAAATCTATTGCATTTAATTTTAAAAACTGCGTGAGAAGCCAGGGTAAATGCTTGTTAACCCATAAATATTAATAACAATGAACTTGCACTCTACATTGACTCTCTATAATTATTTTTAATGTATTATTCTCAAGTAGTACTTAATTTTCTTCCTCAATACTCCCAATGTTATAAAAAATAATAGAATTTATACAAATATAAAACATGAGTTCGTGCTGTATGATACCCGTAATTTTTTTAATAATGTGAAAATTTTCCGTTCAAACCAAGGAAATATTTGTTTGCCCGCAGAGTGCAAATAATGGAATTAACAGTTTCCCAGAAGCTAAGTTGATTCCAAGGCCAGGATCTGCCAAGGCATGAAGTTATCCGAAGATGGAAGCAGCTAAAATACAGAATAGTCAAAGACTTCCTAGAGCCGAGAAAGTCCAGATGAAGAGGACTGTCTGAAGTTTTCAGAGAACAGATCCCAGAGAGCACCCAGAGTCAGACATATCTTGGAGTATTGTAGCTCCTAAAATAAAGGAAGATAGCAGAGGCCGGGAGTTTTCAGAAGAGGGAGTTTGGAAGGTTCCAAAGTTTATTTAATATACGTTTATTTGGAACCATGTAGATCTATTACGTCACTTACTGTATAACTTCAACGGTAGTGAAGATAAAAGATTGATTCAGAAGATTTTTATTTTACAACAGCAATATGTACTTTTAATAAATATGTATTTTTAAAGGTTCTTGAACTCTAGTTGGGTTGACAATCATTACAAGGTTGTTTACGACTGGGGATTGTAAGGGTCGGGCTACGAGACAGGTCATTAGACGCTCAGCTGACTCAGCTTATCTTGTCGACAGGTATATATACCTTAAACCTCCTATTTATAACATTGGCGGCTTAATTATATTCACAAAATATATGCTGCTTTTAAATCCTCTATTCTTATTTGTTATGTAAAACGTTAGAAGCAATGAAAAATCCAACAACATAATATTTAAGACTATAAATGGACTAAAGACAGAATTTACTTCTTTAAATTAGAAAATTGACCATATTTTAGTGCGAAAACTATTGGTACAAGCGTCCAACCGAATTTCAGGGTTCCTCTTCTTCAAGGTAAGAGCGCTATTGATTCCAACCTGCATTGTTAACATTCATCGCAATATTTGGTAGTCGTTATGTATTGTAAATTTCGTTCTAAATATACTTACTAACAACAAATCTAAACATCAAAGGTCAAATTTGAATTGAACTTTAGTAATGATAAAAATACTTTCGCTTTCAAAATCTTAACCTTAAATCAGAAAACTGTATTAAACTTTATATATTCATCACATTTAGATCGAGTTTCGTGTTAATGAGAACTAGTTTTTTCTACTACAGATCATCCCTAATGTGGTAGTATTTAAACATTTCAGTACTCAACTTGGCATTCATAAAATGAGGCACTTTAATTCATACAATTACTGACAAGTATTTCATCAATAAGTATGTATGTAAGATCGCTTAACAGTAATGATTTTAGAAAGTGTTATTGACGTTCAATCTGTAGCTCGGGTTTTAGTTTAAAAATGAGTAATTTTTTATTCTGAATATAATAAATTAATACAATTTATGTTGTAAGATTCGTCAGGTAAAAAATGTTGCTTATAACTAGTTTTTTTCTACTACAGATCATCCCTAATGTGGTTGTATTTAAACATTTAAGTACTCAACTTGGCATTCATAAAATGAGGCACTTTAATTCATACAATTACTGACAAGTATTTCATCAATAAGTTGGCTTCGCGCTCAATATCCGTTAATCATATGTTTTACCATTAAAGTTTTTAGTTTTGTACAAGTAGGCTATTTTAAAAACATAAGATCTCTAAGTTACCAAATCATTAACTATAATGTTTGCATTTATTGCATAAACTGAATGTGGTAGTACATATTATAAATAATTATATAAATCATATATTCTTTTTGTTCTCTTAAGACAAGAAAATCATAAAGTGCACTTAGTCCTGTAAGAACCTTTGCGCTGCTTCCGGAGTGACAGGATATTCAGAATGGGTAAGGTTAGGGAGTAGGAGTAGCCTCCTATCAAGATCCATGAGAAAGAATTAGGGTTCTACATCTCAAAGTCATGTCTGGGGAGACAGGGCTTCTGGGGAGAAGGCCAGCTCTGAACCAGCCTCTTCAGTCAAATTGGAACATCCTTGTTGAGGCCAGCAAGAACACCGAGGTTAGGGAACAAACGCCAACAAACCAAAAGTCATCTCCCATAGTAGACTAGACCTATCTAATAGCCCAGGAACCCCAGAATCTCGACATTTGCTGTTAGTGACATCCATAAATTTTCCCAGATAGAAGTGACACATTGGTTTTTGCTGTGTGCAGTGGTGGGTTGAACTGGAAGGTATAAATATGTTTTACATTAGTACATATTAGTTTTATTAGGCTTAAAAAGGCTTAAAATGTAGCACAAGTTTTGAGATGATGTACTACAGGCACAGTTATGTTTTTATTTTTCTAAAGTTAATTAAAATAATGCGGTGTTTTATGTCTGATATCATAAATGTATACTAAAAAGTGTGTGATGCAACCAATAAAATAACACCTTGAGTTTGTTTCATCCTCATATAGAACGGTTAAGAAACTTTTACCAATAATCACTTTAACATCATTATTTCGATGCACTTGAAAAACGGATGTAACGTTAAAATTAGCTGTGAATTCATCCGAACACGATGAGACTGAATAATAGTTAGAGTTTGATGACGCATATCCTAAGTCCTTTAGGTAAATAAGGTAGTGAGCTGCCTCTGATAATAACAAGGAAAGTATTTTCGGTTTTAATGAATTATCTATGGATTAGGGTTTGCTCTGTTTCAGGAATAAAATATCGATTCTGGTGATGTCGATATTTTATCGTTTCCAACCAGTCAGTGCTGGATCTGCTTCTCTCAGAGCAATAAGTTCTTGGTAAAATTGGCCTTCTCCTGCACATCTATTCAAGGAATACAATAATCATCAAAGCTTAAGAGACTGTATAGAGTTAACCTTTAAAACTGTGGGAAACTAATAAATTAAATTACAGTAACTATTAAGGATACGAATACCGGTCTTAGGCCTTCTTCCATCTATTCCAATAAACAATATAAATGATATCCCTCTAAATTATGCGAATAAAAGATGTCACTTACTACAAAATATTAAAAGCATTTAAAAAACTCAGTTCTGTCAGGGCCAAATTAGACCTCAATAATTGTTTTGTGATTTCAATGCAGTTAAAGACCTCACTTCTTTGTTATGATTTTTTTTTTAAATAAATGCCATATTGATTGAAAGTACGTTAAAAATGCATTTTGTTTTATTGTAAAACTTTTATTTCTTATTTATAGGTTTGCTTTTATATTGCAGTAGTGTAGGTTATATTGTGTATTTAAAACTTTCCGCTACATATCTAGTATAACAAAGTTACAACATTAGCTTTAAGTATTTTCTGCGTTAGTTTTTATATTAAATTTATAGTTTTAGGTGTAGGAGGGTAGGCATGAGTATTATACCCCAGATTCTAACTTTTATTCAGCATACTAGAACACGGTAATGTAATCACAAACAGCTTCTAGAATTAATATTTTTTTCTTTTTATAACCTACATCTATGCTATTATAAAACTAATGAAAAGATTAGACACTATTTTTTACCACGCCGCATTGTAATTATCGACCAAAAATACGCCTGTTATAAAAATATACCACTAACAGATCATATGAAAATGCATGTCTTTTTTCACTGGTAAAAACGGTGCTCACGTTTTACAATTACCATTGATTGATTTAATTTAATCTGTTAGGTTAAGAAACTAATGAGAATATATTTATCTCACTTTCTAATTCTTAAGAGAGTATCAGTCAGTTTCCGTTCAACACTGACTTTCTAATTAGTTAATAAAATCTGTTTCGTTATCAGATTTAGGTACGATAAAATATCTAAGTAATTAATCTGCAGGATTTAAGACTCAGCTGCGAATGAAATACTGAGTTAAATCCTTATTTCTCTTATTGCAATTAAATTCAACTAAGTTGAGTTCAAGTAAATTTCATTTTAGTATTGCTCTGCATTAATTATTATGTTATGTTAAGTTAATAATTATTACTTATTATTAGTTAAGTTCAGTCAGAAAGCAACTACTGTATTTCCGGAAATTCTAATCTACTTTCCTTCGAAGGTATTTCTAGTGCTATATTTAATTTAGCCTTCGTTTCTCGATGAATATATAAGTAGAATGGAGAAACTAATAAACTAATCCTATCTCTGGTACAAAGGGGAATTTTTTTTACTTCATGCAACTTATCCAAAATAACCGTTTATAAGGTTTTCATTTAGGATTTGTTGATCAGATTATATTCAGAGTTTAAAATAAATCATTTTTGTGGCATGTGTGTGTTCACATGTCTGTTTTCCTTGAGCAGCTGTTACAATACCATATTAAAAAATGTCAAGGAAACCCATCAAATTTGATTACCTTGTGTGAAGTAATTCACAACTTTGTTCATTCAGGTTGTTCTTAAAACAGTGTTTAAATAACAAATAAATACAACATATAATTGTAATTCGTCAATGGTGTAATGAAGAGTAAAAGTTAAGATATTAGTTCTGTAAATAACCGCATTATTCTACTGATAATCACTGTATACTTAATGTTATATAACATTTATATGGAAACAGATTTTTCAGCCTGTTTGGACAACTTCATCTGAAAGTGTCAACAGATGAAAGGTTCAGTTATATTTGGATTATAAAATATTAATATTCCCAATTTTGCAATTCCAAAACATTCTAGGAAAATATTTTAATCTTTATATTATTATAAAAGTATAATAATATACTTTTCCACAAATTTCTAGAAATTTCCACGAAAACTTTACATAAATAATTGGCCAATTTGTTCCGGTCATTCTGTAGAGCATCGCCAAGACGTTTAGACACTTTTTAATTAAAAATTGTATACATTACATAATTACGTATGGATTTTTCAGTGATCGGATTATAGTTTATTTATAATAGTTACATAGCATTAAATTCTCTTCTTGCTAAATTCTATTTAAAAAGCCTTCATCTAGGATTAAACACTGAAAAGGTATTATTAGTTTATATGTTTAACTTACACAACACAGATGTAACAAAACTCCTTATGTAGATATAATGGATATAACTTATATACTTTCAAACATTTAAAAACTCTATATTCTCGAAATTATATAAAACTATTTATGTTTATACACATTTTGTTAGATAACGTAGACTTGATTTAGTTAAAAATCATTTGAAAAATTTGGTTTGCAATTGTTATTATTAAAAGGAATATAAATTTTTTGTCTAATTCTTTCTCGATATCATTACCTTTACGGCCTAGCAATGTATAGTGTATTTGTGTGAACATGATACCATTTTCTCAATAAAATATTACTAAAATCCAACCATATCTTGTCGAATAGTAAAATTTATACCTCTGGAATACTGTTGGTAATACATTATTAATTATTAAGTACATAAAATATCATTATAAAGTACTAAACCCGAATGTAATTATGTAATAAAAACAGGCTAACACTGACAATTTCACATACCTCCGTTACCGCGTAAGGTTTGTATACTCGGGTAAACGTGTTTTTGTGTTATGGCGTACCGTAAATATAATATTGTTTATCTACTTGTGTTGTCTGTTTTACCTGTTATTATTTGATATACCAATCACTTCCAATGTAGAATTTTATAGAATAAAAAATAAAATTGAGAAATCTATTATGACCTCTCAAAACAGGGTTCATTGTTGGAGGGAAAAATAGATACAAAAATATAAGTTTCCTTTTTAAGTCCTAAAGTGGATTATTTGTAATTGCAGGGTGTCTTTCCGTTTAAGATATCGGTATATGGAAATAAAATTTTAATTAAATTATTATTTGAGAATTACAAGCAAATATTTACTGCTTTGTAAAATTATATCCCTTATATTTAAAAGAACATGAAATACATACAAACCGTAAACACTTAATAGTCTCCGTTTTTACTTATGCGTCATATTTTGTGGCCGGTTTCTTACGTAAGAGCAATAATACAGGAAAATTAATTAAAAATGTTAAGAAATGCTTTAACAGATTAATAATAAAATTATAATTAACAAATGAGTTTTAATATAAATTGTAGCCAAAATGCATATTAAGTATGCAATTATAAGTAGTATTATGATAATTAAAACTGCTAACTATATTCAAAGGATTCAAAGTACAAGGCATCTTTGTGTATTTAGCAAGCAATTGAATAGACTAGCGTTGCTGGCGGAGTATTCAATTTTACAAGAAACAACTCACTTACAATGTTATGCAAGTAGTTGAGAACGTGGAATAATAAAAACCGCTATGCAATAAGTGTGTTTTTCATCAAGAACACAGTTACTAAGGAGTTATTATATTATTCCGGCTCAAGTAATAGCTTATGTTGCGTTTTCTTGATTCCTCGGCTCATACTCTGGTTTTAATTGGATAACAACATTAAAATATTTCACATAGTATTTGACAAGTATACGATTCTTTGAGGGTGGTTTGGAGGAATAATGTATGAATCTTGGCTATAGCTTTAGTATTTATGAAGTAAAATATTAAAATAAAATTTATATAATTTTCCTTTTTGATTTTCTACTGAACAACTTTTGTAAAACCAATAACACTACTGAAATATGTCAAAGTAACCTCAAAGAACTATAGTAAGTTATTGTTCCTGCATTATTCCATGGCATACGATAAACCAAACAAATAAACATGTAACATTATCAAACTAAGGTAACCACGTTGCACGTTGTTTAAAAAGAAAATTACGTAAAAAATCTGTTTTTTTTTAGTAGTTGTTATGTGATTCGATTAAAAACCACTTATTATTCTTTTAAATATCGTGAACTAAAAATTTCCCTAATGGAAAACTTGAGGCAGGATATTATTTGGAATAGATACAGTCTTTTGTTTTATGGGTATCAACAGAGTAGTCCTAAATGTGTACTGAACTAATAAAAGCCATAAATAACATTATCACTTTGCCCTCTACAGCTCGAGACTCTTTTGTTGACTAGTGAGACATTTTTAAATTTTTCTATGATACATTCACCAAGAAATTATATGGAATCATTTCAGATTTATCTGTTTTAATTTTAACCTCCTCAGTTTCAATAATTGATTTAATTATTGTAGTGTCCGTACTAATCTGTTAATGTATCTACAGATTTTCTATAATGTTCCACAGCATTTATAAGGATTAAAGTATCTCAGATTCCCGTTCATAAAAATATTTTCAAAATAATGATGAGACCATACATTTGGATATACAATCAATTGGAGAAAGGTGGATGATAACTGAGAATGATATATGATTTTCTTTCGTATAAAAGTACGAGTACCCCAAACCTCTTGTAATGTAATAGGCTGCGTTTGAGGTTGCATGTAAACATTTAATTGAATAGACTAGTTTGATTACAGCGTATCGTGCGAACAGTCGTAGATAAAACATTAGAGTAACACGCTTGACTAACGATAAGTAAATAAAGTGAAGTGCTTATTTTATGAAGCACTATTTTATACCACAAATTAAATCAGAAGACTCCTATAATAATGAGTTTGATAACAATTTGTTGGCTTCCAGTTAATCTATAATTGACAGTCTTCAAGTCCAGATTAAATGTAAGAAATCCCTTAATTTAACCTTTAATTTTGTTTGGATTTTTTAAATAACCTTATCAGCAAGCAATAGATAAAATAGTAGCTCAACAAAAAACTCTATACATGCCAACAGCTCGCAATTTTGAGTGTTTTCTGCCTCAACCACTTCACGCATCAGCTTATAACATTTGTAACTAAAACATTTAACTGTATCAGATTTAGGAAGACAGATTGAATTTTTAGCATCTGCAATATATATTGCAGCAATAAATAATTACTGATCTTCTTATAGAGAATTAGTTAGCCTTCCCTTGAGTGTTGGAACTTAATTACGTGCCAATCTTCGGTGTCTCCCAGTGGCGTTGAGTTTCTTCATTTACTGCAGACACCTCTCTTGTTTTCCGCCGGTTTCAACATATCTCATTTTTTATTAATTACTACTTACATGAACCGATCATAATAACTTGAAGATAAATTTCATCTCTCTGTAACATAATTGGGTAAATAATACATATTCATACACAACATTTAAAAAGATGTATTTATTAGTACTCAGTAAATACAGTTCCTAAAAACTAAAGTTTTCACTTCCAAAATTCCAATTGAAAAACAAAGGTTTTCAATGTCAGCATATACTCAATAGTAAAACATGTAACATGTATTTGTGTACCTTATGTGTTTAAATAGACAGTTATAATAAGTTATTTACGTGGTATGTGATTAAAAAACTTCACATTCATGGTTCATAAAAGGCTTAAGCATACGATAATTTAATGTAAACATTTAATTGCTAAACTTAGACTAAGTGAAAACTATTAGGCAAGTAATTATTACTGGAAGAAACGCAAATTTTATAAAAACTTTTACGTGTTCTGCCCAGTAAATTATTTGTGATTTTGTGTTTTTATAGATATATAAATCTTAAATTCACCGTAAAAACTGCTTTAGTAAAATAATTTATAAAAAAAATTTCTAAGCACTGATTTTTTAAAGCCCACATTCTTGAATTTATGTTTTATTAAATATTGAAAACATAGCTTAACCTATGTAATTATTTTCTATTGGATAGATTGATATTTAATTAATTATTTGTGAAACCCACTATATTAATATTTGAGTTTTGGCCACGTAACATATATTTTAACTTGAATGCCCAAGCATTATTTTAATCATAAATATTAAAAAATTATATTATAATTTTTATAATCTAATTTTTATAATCTAATTATAAAAAATTAGATTAATCTATGTGACACTCCTATGAACATTCACAATAAGCAACGTACTGTATAAATACTAACCAAAAGCGTGCTTCGATAACTGCCGTACACAAGCCATTGGCTGTAGTCCCAAAACCCTTCTTATAGAAATGTCAGAAGTACATTCTGTAGTTTTTTTGAGTTTGATTTTTTTAAGATTTTTCAGTACCGTAGTCTCTTTGATGAAAATAATAATTATACTAAGATATATTGCAGACAAGATCGTAACGAATCAGCCCACATAATCCAGCAGTTCTAACGTAGAAGGAATGCATGCGACATGAGGATCTCGAGATTCAGGCAATTTTATAAACTATAATTATAATTAATAAACTTAATGTTTTGTTTTAAAACTAATTTTATAAGTTTTAATCATCCCAGAAATAAAATTTCTTAAATATTAATTTACTGACTCATATTAGAGAACAATTAAATTAACCCACTACAGGTCAAAATCTCAAGAACCAGCCGTTCCTAATCTGTATAATTTTTAAAACTAAAATAAACAGCTTTGCTGATTTAACACGTAAATACACATTGTAAGTTCGTTGTTGAATTGAATATGACTCCCTTCCATACTTAATAAAATGGATAGGGTAAATTTGATACAAGATTCACTAATTGAACCCAATGTATGTAATATATCATTAATAACATCTGATAACTATGAAGTTAAAATACTTAGTAAGGTAATCGCTTAATACTCGTAGTAGTTATATATGGAAAAGGCATCACTTCTGTTATACAGAATAAATTTGCTCCTTGCTATCAGTTTAAATAGTTCAAGGAATTCCAATATACACCGTAGGATGATTCAGTGAATCTTAAGCCTATCGTCCGTTATTCCAATTGGTGAAACTCATCCCGCGGTTTTCATCTAAGACGCCCGAACAATCAATTTTATCGTTGGGGTTGTTTTAAGCATGACATACTGTGTTAGCGGTAGAACAAAAAGGGCTAGCACAAAGGCTTTTGTTCCCTCGTTTGTAGTCGCGTCTTGGATCTTGCCTTGTTATGGAGTAGCAGAAGCGCTTTTGTTTTCTATCTGTCAATGTGCGTGGGTATTGAATATCCTTTGTATAAGACGTTGGCTGTAGTAGTGTTATCTTGAGTCCCGATGCACTTTGTAACGTGGTTTCAGTAGCAGTGTCACTTTGAATTTTGTCTCAGGTGCAATTCTTGACAGTTGGATTCCCTCCAAATTTTTGTACTACCCCAATTTTAGTGACTGTTGTTAGTGATAAGAGAGAGTTGTATTGAGTGACTCATTTTTTCAAGGACCCCACCACAGCCCTTTAAAGCCCTTAATGAGCTGGAGTTTTCCTCTACGCCTTGGATGAAGCCAGACATGAAGGTGGAACAATGCCATGATTAGGCATGATTACGTAAAATCTTCCCGTCTATATACATTCTAAAACGTCCATAATTTTATAATACTGAAAAATCTACAAAAGAGTAGTTATCTATAATTTTTATGTATATGCAAACATTGTACCTTGTTATTATGGGTTAAGATTAACAAAATGTTTTTGTGAGACTCTATATTAGATTAATTCTAACACGTATATGTTATAATTCGTACTTCCATGTATTCCCAAACACTTAGTTATTTTAAATCTCAATATAATTTTCCCGTAAAACATACGAAATGAGCCTAGTTCAGTATTTCTAAAGTATTTTATTAAGCTCTTTGAAGTGTACAGATTAAATGAAATCCTACTCTGATAATATTACGAGAAGAATAATTATGAGCAGCGAACAGGAAAAAATAAGCAGATTCGAGAAAGAGATATTATATAAAGCTCTTGCATTTTCATTTTTTCAATTTACAGCGTATTATCTTTATGCTTTAACACGCATTTTAAACAGAGAATATTCCGTTATATAGTGTATATCAATGACAAGAATATTTGTATACCATGAATTAACTGTTTTTTTACTTGGATACAGTTACGTATGTTTTAGATTTGTTGTATATAGTACCTATGTAAAACAACCAGAACAATCTTTGACAAATAGCTTAGCCCATGATATTTCAATATATTAATATATATATATATATATATATATATATATATATATATATATATATACATATATATATATATATTATTATGAAAGAATATTACGCACAATACAAATTGCACGTATATTGACTTAGTTATGACACGTTTGTGTGTGTTGTTTCTTGTTTAAGAATAATATTTTTAAATGAATTCTCTCTATTCGTGTCGGAAAGAAATTTATATTATACTCAAAATGCTGAGATATAAAATTATATATTAGATTTTTATAATGTTATTATATTTGCTAATTATTAAAATAAATCAATTCTTTTGTTAAAAATAAATTCGTTTATTGTTCAAAATTAAACAAAATATTTTACAGTCTCTGATATGTTTGGATTCATCAAATTGATAAAAACTTCACAACGTAATCAAGCTGATCTCCAATATATGTTTTGGCTTAAGTTACTTTTTTTTTTTTTTTTTACTGTCTGGATTTTAAGTATTTGATATTAAAAGGTAACTTTCTGGAAATTTCAGGAAAATACCTACGGACAAAAAAAATGAATAACCACAAAGTTACGTTAATCGCATGCTCTTTAAAGAAGACTTTTTAAAAGGACAGACTACAAAATTTTAAATCTAAATAATATAAAATAATGCAGCACTTAAATAATTCCAAATGTGTCATCAAATATACAAAACAATAATATTATTCACAAGTTACTTATTCTTAACTTTTAGTGCAATGAAGATATGTACTAATTTAATGGAAATAGAGGCAATATTAAAATCACACAAACTCCAAACTATACTGCCACCCAGACACGCCTTACACATCTAGCAAGTTTTACCATGGAAATAAACACTACAAGAATCACAAACAAACCAATAAACAGCTAACAGCTTCCAACCCTAGCCTGTCCCACTCCCCGATCACAAGCCAGCGAATGGCGGCGAACAACAAAGAATCATTTAATTTACATGCCACCTATTGAGAGGCTAATTTTGATGGTAGTTACAGTTAAACACAAAATAAAACTGTGCCCCATAATAAATATGAACGAATAAGGTTTGTGTTTTATTATGTCTGTTATAACTGGCCAACAGTAATAGGAAGGAATACAGAATATAGTTATTTTTATAGATGCATATTCTTAAAATAACTCTTTGTTTAGAAACAGAAAGAAAAACACCGTTAAGTGATTATTAAGTTTAATTTTTTCAAACAAATCAAAATAAATTGCAATGTAATGAAATTATTTAATCCCTAGGAAAGCCTTCAGAAATATTCTAATACTATATAAAAATGCTTGCTTATGCAGGACTACAATTTATTTTCCTTAAGCTAGTTTCAATGTTCGAAATGTTTTAAGTATCAACTGTAGTTACGCAAAAATTGCATCATAATTATGTTATTATGTAGATATAAAATTTGTTTACAAAATACACACATAAGATAGAGGAAATCCTAGTAATGATAAGGACTGCATTGGAGTGAAACTGTGATTTACAGTATATATTGATTGTTTTATACACACCCATTTCGAACTATAAAATAATATATTGAAAATAGCTTTATAGTACTTACATTAGTTCACAACATAGATTGATTAACAAGTATTGAAAATTAAAGGCAGACGGAAAACTCATATACATTTTTGCTAATAAATTATGCTCCTCATAGGACAAATAAGACCGTCTGTACCAGGTTTGAAGTCACTAGGATCTTTCTACTGTGACTTACCTCAGACGGAGATGAATGGAAGGAGTATAGGAAAAAATATTTATTTAAGGTCTTGTCAGATCTTCAATAATGAATTCAGATTATTATGATTTTTTCAGTAAAGATATACAGCTAATATTTACTATAGCGCTGCTGTTCAAATAGGTTTTTTGTTAAATTAAGTGGTCATAGAGTAACAAAATCAGTTATACACGAAATGAAAATGTCGCGTTTACGTACTATATTTACGTCATAATTGTTAGTTAGGACAAGAGACATGCGATAAAGTTATCTGAATGATTAGATGTAGTTTGGTCATTTGCTTTAAAACTAAGTAAACCAAATATTTATTTTGCTTTCAATGGTAGTTTTTAAGTATGAAATTATTCTGAGAGGTTTACAACTACACAATTTAACTTCTAAGGAAAGAACTTCTTAATCTAAAGATTATTGCAAAACATTGAAAATAACACGCAACGCAGGAAGCTGCAGAGTATTCTAGCCAACAGGATGCCTACTTGGTACATCAAGATGCCATAAGGGTGCAACATTAAATTAAAATTAATGATTCTTGACAGGAAAAATATAGTAAGGAAGATTGATCGTAATTCCAAAACGGGTAGTACCTACTTAAACCACTTTGAAACTACTAGCCTATATTAATAACACATCCTATATTAAAATATTTGTTTTGAGTTGAGTGATTCCCCGTGTAACACAGACGTTGTAAGCGTTGCGGTGCCGTCGCTGTTAGAGTCTCTATGTGGACATTCTTAAGCAAGTTACTCCAACTTGTTAGTAATAAGCCTAATCGAAATTTGTTGGTTTTATGAATCAAAACTTTAGACCAGAGATGGGATGTGATGCATTTAATTCTTAGACTCATTATAAGTTGAATAAAGTGAGAAATATAGCTTTGTTTATAAAATAAAATATAAACAAGCATTTCAATGGTTTTTATTCGCCATATATTGTTTAAATAACCCCTGATTTATTTACTTGTAGGTGTTCTATATCATTGTCATATTGTTACATATCATCAATCTCTAATCAAATCATTAGACCTAATGTAAACTGTTGACACACATTTATATAGAATTAACTACGGAACTGCAGTAGTTTTTAGGTCTTCTCCAAAGTGTTAAAACCACTTCTACAGTCTATCTTAATACATCTACACGTTGAGTTTAAAAACTAATTTTCTACCTTACATTTTACTAACACTTAACTTTTTGTAAAGTGCAACAATTAAATAAAATCCTACTCTGCAAAACGATTATATTACAAGATAATTTATGAGCAGGAAACAGGAAAAACAATTTAAATATTAAGGGTAAAAATAGCAGAGCAGGGGGTATGAAAAATACCTTCTCCTGTTACAAACAAAACGACCCCTACAACAGAATTGCTCTGTCCTATTCTTTTGATGAATTCGTTTGCGATAGGCCATGTTAAATTACTATTAACAGAAAGGTTAAGAGGCTATCCGTGTAAATAAAATAGTAAAAAAAATATTGTTTTTCCAAATAAATGATCTTACAACGAAATTATGGTATGATGTCTGTGAAATGAGATCTCAGGAATGTCACAAGTAAGTTCTAAAATAATGAAGGAAGTGTTACAATTTAATTCAGAAAAAAAGGAAGTCATGTAATTATGTATTGATAGATAATGAAATACCCTTTTATTTATGCAACCAATAAGTGAAGATATACAAAAATACCTTGTCTGTTTGCCTTATTTTCTAGTTTTTTTTTCGTTTTGTAAGTAGGCTACTAAAAGTCCAGGCAACCAAGTGCAAGCCGTTTGTTATTATGTATATATATATATATATATATATATATATATATATATATATATATATATATATTAATGTGGTCTCTGTGTCTAGTTTATTAGTGTTTCTGCATGAAGAACGTAACCATGAATGTGTGTTATTAAATAGGTTTTGGTGATCTCTTTTCGTGCACTGAAAAATTCGTTGAAGTTGACTTTCAAAATTAATAGCTTGGTACACACCTTACTAATGAGTCGTTAAAATGTAATAGTTAGAGATAAAGGGAATTAAATTTATTGCAATCCAACAACAAAACTTATGAGTGTAAGTTCTTACTGTATAACTTTAATTAATAATTTTAATTTTCTGAAAAAGTTTTGACCAAAGTTAAAAAATACACGCAATATGTATTAATCGTGTACTTGCTAAAGTGCGTAACATCACAAAAATTATAGTAGAGGAATAAGAGAATAACGTAACATATTACTGCACAAACAGATATCTGGTTGAGGAGATGTGAAGGGTTATCAGCTGCTCTCAACACGGCCAACTACATGTCAATAGCCATCACATTATCCTCAGCAGACTGGAAATCTTATTAGATTCTACTGATTGGAGCGTATATTGTTTAGAAATAAATATTTGATACGGTTTGATGTTTTGAATAAAATATAAATAGAATAACCCTTAAACGTATAAAATAATGTTTATTAATACTTTCTAAAGTAAATTTAAGAAGAGGATAAACTATGACGATTTAAAATATAAGTTACTTATTGGTTAAGAATTAACCAAGCCAAGCTATACACACATAATTTATTAGAAATCCATCATTATATATATATATATATATATATATATATATATATATATATAATATATATTTCTTGTGTGCGTGTGTATGGGGCTGAACTCCTCCTAAACGGGTGGACCGATTTTAATGAAACTTTCTGTGTGTCTTCAGGTGGATCCGAAAATGGTTTAGATTCCACAATTCGGTCCAATTTAAATAGTTTATTTAATTAAATTTTTAATAATAAATTGTTGATGTTGGAGTGTTTTACATTGGATCCGCCAGACTGCGCTACGACACGTAATACAAAGTGAAGTGTTACTTAACAGCTATTAATAGTTTCAGCTGAAGTTCATCAAAGAGGCAGAAACATGAATTGTTTACATTTAAAATTAAAAAAAAAATGTTATTGTTTTTAAGTGCTTGATCAATAGTGTAATTCAGATTGCAAAGATAAAGTTTCACCAATTGTTCTATGTAAACATTATAATATTACAACACAGCCATAATGTTTTTCTATTTTAATTTCAGGTTGTCCCGACAGTTTGTGCTGCTAATCAAATTTTTGTGTTGTTTTGTAACATCGTGTAATTATTGTGCTAAGTGCTAATTGTAATAATACATTAATAGAGATTGGAGATGTTTGAAGTGCATAAAAAACTATAGTTATTTAATGAAGTTATTGAACTCATTATGCATATTTAATGAAGTGAGTATATATTGGTGGCATAAACCTCAAATAACCTAAGTAGCATACAAATCAAAAGGTTTAAGGCTTATTTAAAAGGCTGACGTATAATAAGCGGCCACCATCCCATTCAAATTATTGATATTTCTGATTAGCCAACAGAATTTAATTTAAAACCAATTCCTACACTATTAACAATAGTTATTCACTCATGTGTTTTGTATGCTACTTAATTTGAACTTATGTGACCAAACTGGTAACAATAGTTATTCACACATAGAAACACAACCTTTTTGATTTGTATGCTACTTATGTTATGCAACCAATATCTTCACTTCGTTTCAATAAATTTTCAAAATTAGTTTAATAACTTCAATAAATAACTGTAGTTTTTTATGTACTTCAAACTTCTTCAATCTCTAATTATTAATGTAATATTACAATTAGCACTCACACAATAATTTACACGATGTTACAAAACAACAATCATATTTGATAGCAGCACAAATTGTCAGTAAAACCTGGAATTAAAATAGATAACATTTTAAAACCGTGATGGTAGCGCATTCTGCTGGATCCAATGTAAAAACTTTCCAAGATGGTCCACCCGTTTAGGAGGAGTTCAGCTCCATACACACGCACACAATAAATATAAATATAAAGAAAATGAAATTCGGTAGTTTAGATAGGCTAATTAGAAATATCGATAATTTGATTGCAATGTTGGCCGCTTATTATAATTCAGCCTTTAAATAACTATAATCTAATTCGGTTCGTCATTTTTGTAGTTTTAGATAGGCTATTCAGAAATATCTATAATTCGATTTTGATGGTGGCCACTTATTGTACTTCAGCCCTATACGGAATACTTATTTAGTATTTTAGATAAATTAAATTCTGTTGGCCAGTTTCAATACTATACTGTAATTTTAAATAACTATAATGAAATTCGGTAGTTTAGATAGACTAATCAAAAATATCAATAATTCGATTGTGATGGTGGCCACTTATTATACTTCAGACTTGACATAACTATAATCTAATTCGGATAGTACTTTAATAGGCTATTCAGAAATATAAATAATTCGATTGTGATGGAGGCCACTTATTATACTTCAGCCCTATCGGAAAAACCATCTAATTTGTTTGTGTATACTCCTGAAGGATTAACAAAAAATATTGTACATTCCATGGCATTACGGTAAATTAAGTTATAAATTGAAAAAATATACCTGTTATAAAATAGTTTGTTTTCAACTTTTTTACCTTCAGATTAAGTAAGTTTTCATTTAAAAACATCCTCTACATTTCACATCACTCATGTTACACTCACACACTATCGGTTGGTCGATGTGTGATTAAATGTACATGTAATGAAGTTCGATATTGTAATAACTTTTTAATAGAACAATTTTTATCAAAACAGCCCAGATTGTTACAGATTAATCAAAGTTTAAAATGTTCGAATTATAGACGTGTGTACAGGACAACGTCTGTCGGGTCTGCTAGTAATATTTATAAGAAAATTTTAAACCCTAACACTATGCAATTCTGGCTTTAAAAGTATAGGCTTTTTGCCTGTAAAAGCATTTTTTTTGTAAAAACTATTAATCTACTGTTCTACTAGTATATTGCTACCTTTCAGGCAACCCTAGGGTTTCTCTTATAAAAATATATAAACATGAATTGTTGTATATTTATCTATTTATTCATAAAATAGTTTTCCAAAATGTTTACAAGAGTAAATTTTGTATCGCTACGCATTTAAGTAAGTAACAGTGTATAATATTCTCACTTTTATCCTACTTGCTCCCACTGTAGTATAAATCACTGTAGTATAAATCATGAATTCAGTGAAAGATATTATCTGCCCAACACATCTGATAAACAACATGATCCTTTTTCGATCATGTTCGATTATCTAGTGTGATATTACATTTAATTTAACATCAATACGCATTCTAACGTGTTTCAGTTTTTTCTTTATTATGTAGTTTATTTTATGAAAATCTATAGCATCTAATAAATAGTTCAAATATTTTAAAATTATACACTTTACATGTAAATTGAAAACTAAAACCTCTTTAGTGCGTATTAAGTACATTTTTGAAATTATAAGCCTCTTATCAAACTAAGATGAAAATAATATTGTAAAAGAGCATGAAATATGATTTTTATTAATCCATAATAACATGTTTTGTATATTTGAAAATCAATTCGTTAAATATAAAAAAATTTAACACAGAGTATAAGAAATAACTATATTAATGCTAATGAAGTGTGAATGAAATAATATTGATTATTAGTATTTCAGAGGGATATAATTTATTTAGTTCTTTATTGTCAGGTATGCATTGACATTACAAATATACTAACTGTAAATCCTCATGACGTTTTAGGTGTAACAAATACATGGAAATAAACAAAAGAATTACGCAAACAGGTATACGCATTTTATCGGTAAAGCAATTACACAAACGCACGTGGGCTTAAACATTGTTACTTGAAGTGGACCTTTGCGGGATAAGCTACTTTTACCTCGACTGTTTAAAATTACTCGCAACAATCTCTAAGAGGAATTCTTAAATTACACAACTCTTTAGGAACCTTCGATCCATGCGAATATTTAATAAATATACCTTATAGCACGGACATTCTAAAAGGCGAAGTAGTTGTATAACATAGAACCATTACAGACAAAATAGTAAAAGCTGCATAATGGTATGAAATTTAAAACTACATTATGTAAATAAAACTTAGGAATAACTCATAAATTGGAAACCACAAAACATATGCCGTGTTATAAAAAATTAGTGGACGTTAAAATAAGTCTCACTTATCCAACACAAATTAATTATAAATTGCAATTACCAGGTTAATTCTACTACAAAGATAATACTACAATAATATGCAACGAAAATCTAGTTTTATATTTTTAATTTGTAACATGAATCTGATATCAACTTATTTAAAACGTCATGTTTTATTCTTTAACCCATTTTAGAGTAAATAAAAAAAACATTGGAGACGACATTGGCATATCGCTTTGAAATGGAAAATCTAAAATTCGTCTTATATGTAAAGGCCACTGGTAGAAATTTCAACCTGATTATCGGTATTATAATGAATTAAATGTAAAGTTTTTAAAGTAATTCTTTGGGCCCTCGCAATTTATGAGAGAAAACATTCCAAATCTCATTAATGTAACTCAAATCTTTTTGGAGCACTTCATTATATTTTACTGGATATATTTTACGCTTATAATTTCAGTAGCATTTGAAATAGTTTAGTCTAGTTTGGATGATCATTAAATTCCTGGCCGGTACTTTTTAGTGAAGTCATTTAAGGTGTAATATGAGGCCATTAATAATTTTTAAACTTGAATATGAATATTTTACTTTCAAAATATTCATCCGAAATTTTCAAAAAGTTGTACATAGTCAGTTTTTTAAAGTAACTACTAGAGTAATAAAAAAATTCGCGTAATCTTGGAGCGTAGAAAGCCCAATAACCTTTATATTTTACCCATTAATCACATGTATTCAAACGTACAAAATCACTTCACAACTTAATGTTGATTGGTTGTTGGTGTTTTTTCAAACCAAACATGCATATATAACAAGGTAACAATACGACACACAACTGCTTACTCTTGTGTACACAACTGCTTGCGTAACAGGCTTTACTAAGTTTGCTTGCCTGAAAAATCATACAAAAAAATCATTTCCCACATATCCTCCCGGTATACGAAAGAATTTGTGTCACCTTGGTGAGTATCAGACTTCAATATTGGTCAGCCTATTGGAGATAACCAACATAACCCTATTTTTATATAGAAATGGAGTTGCAATTAACATTTAAAGCCTACAGATAAAACCTTTCTTGAGATATCCAGCCACATGATATATTTACACAATTATAACAATTGATTAATTATTAAATTAAGTACCATAGCAGTCTTACAATTTTAATATGTTCTATTGCGTCTACTATCACATAAGATAGCGTTCAAATAAAATATAGTCACCGACTTTTAACATTGATTAAATAATATTTGTTCCATATTCTCTATGAATAAAAATATCATTTGAAAATTTTTAAAATTTTACTTTAAGTTAAAGTTCCTTCCAGTTTTATTCATGCTAATATTTTTGGTTGCCATTATGGTAACCCATGTGACCAATGTAAATATATTCGATAACGCTCAGCTAAAACCTAACGAGTTAAAGTACAATAATCTTATTCAGTCTTACCTATAAAGAAATAAATATGTGAGCAAAAGTTTATAGGCTAATTAGTTTTTGAAATATCATGTGAATAGACAAACTGAAGGCAATTAAACTTTCCAGCAATAAAGTGATGGCTGAACATGCTCTGGTAACATTTGGCCAATTATTTTTCTAAATACCTACAATCGCCGAACAAAAACCAAGAGAATCTTTATCTGGATGTGGGTTACTGAACCCTATTGGTGTACATGAATAATTACTTTTGTTATTTATGTCTGTCTCGCGTTTAAATTGATTAAACTATTTAATAGAGAGTATATCAAACTAAACGGAACGATTAAAGTTTATTACCTCCTATTCTCTAATGACATATTCACAACCTTAAAATGTCTTGTGGTGTAAACCAATGTTGAGAGACGGTGAACATGTTAGTTCGTGTACTCACATCCGTTGTTGACGCTTCGCATTATTTGTGGCCGTGCCGGAATAGAATTGTTTACTGACTGCTAGTTTATCGAATTGCTTGACTTGGTATTGGTATTCCATCTCGTTTGAGGTTTAGGTTCTGTTGTTACTTATGATCAAAAGTACATACCATTGAATTAATAAATACGTTTACTTGAGCATTGTACTTTTATGTCATCATGTTTGTTTTTTATAATTTAAGGTTTAGTCTTGTATCCTTCTACTAATATTTTTCAACTATTAGTAATATATATAAAAAGTAACCATAATAATGTAAATCTGAAAGCAGATTGTTATTTTTCAACAAATAGTAAATATATATGTCTTAATGGTTTATGTAGTATTATATAATAGAGATATAACATTAAAGTCGCTATCGTAAAATGAACAAACACTGTAAGTTTTAACTTATAAAACAAGCATGTATCTGTGAAACATTCTATTATTAATTTCGACGATGTTAAAAACTCAACGTCATCTATATCAGGCAATTATGTATAACATAACTTTATATTTCACTTCATTCGTTCGATTTTAACAATGCCACATTATTCCATTATACAGCCACGTAACTGATAGTTCAGTCCGAACGGACTTAATTTTCTTTTTATCATAAATATGTTAAGACAAAATGGGATCGAAGATAAAGCCTTGGGCTACACCTGCCTACAAATTCAGATAACCGTATTTGAAAACAAGCTGGTAACCAACAACACATGCATACCAATCACAAGAGCGTCAGTAAGCCAAAACGATATCGATTCTTAAGCATTCTCAAGAGTCACCCAACTATTCCTTAGATAAATGTGTGAAGTACATTTTAAACTTTATTTTACGTTGTGCGGATGATACAACACCACTTATTTTTAATAATAACATAATAGCATCACGGGACATGACAAGCACAATCTGAACTAATCAATAGCCCATACATTCAAATAATTTTTAAACAAACGTATAAATATTCTGTTATCATATTTATAGTTACGATCAGTGGTATAATAATTACTTTTGAAATACACATAAATAGTCTAATATCATTTGAGATGACGTTGCCCTACCACCAGCCATTCCCGCTATAAAGAAGCTATTGTCCTATAATGTCTGCTTGATTTATATGCTGTATGGAAACAGATAAATGTATGTGAATATACGTATATTTGTTTGAGATAACATCTGATAATATATTTTGTTTCAGATGTTGAGACGAAGCAGAAATTTTCCATACACGTAAAACCGGTACAATTGTTTGGCGCGCGGTGTAGAGAAAGTATTCTTAT
This sequence comes from Homalodisca vitripennis, assembly GCF_021130785.1. Lineage (NCBI taxonomy): Eukaryota > Metazoa > Arthropoda > Insecta > Hemiptera > Cicadellidae > Homalodisca > Homalodisca vitripennis. Next base: position 63,190,506 of record NC_060214.1, read on the forward strand.
GTATGATCCATTATTGGACTATTTTCATGCACACTACTGTTAACTTATATTACAAATGCCAGAATTCGTGCTCCATAAATATTTGTGTATTAATATGTATAATTTTTTTGAACGAAAGAAAAATTGTTAGCCAAAGGGACAATACTTATTATCATAATATTCCCCCGTTAATATTAATGGTATACACCCCTGTTCACGTTGTTCACCTGTTGTGCGTTTGACATTTTAGTTACTGCATTGTCTTGATTAAAAATAATAATTCTTCCAAATATTATAACGATTATATCAAGAATAGTTAATACTAATTGTACTAAAAAAGAGCTTGGATTTTGTAACACACGTATGCGATCGTAGTTGAACATACTTGGACCCAATACAAAAATAGTTGATTGTATGAAATAACAATAAATTCAAGGTAACTTGCAAACATGTTTAATTTATATATTAGTAGTAATGCAAACCCTCGTTTGGTTTAAGTCAAGGCGGGTATATTGCTATACACATGCCATGTAACGTACATGTTTATACGTCGGTATTACTGGTGAAGATGAAGAAAATCTCCCAGTTTTTATAAGAATTGTTTTTTACGTTTATTCGTACGTGTAAAATTTCATAAAGTACTTTCAATATAATTTAAAAAAATATATATTATATTCAGTAAATATTTAGTAATAACTCGCTGTTTGTAACGGAAATATAATTTGATTTTTTAAATGAAACAATATCGTACATTCTTTATGTGAATTTTATTTAACAAATTTGGAGCATTCATAGAACTTATTTTTGAAATCTTCATATAAAATATTAAACAAATTCGCTTACATTACAAATAGAGTAATTATGCGCAATTAAACAGAAACAAACAATGCAAATTAGTTGAAAAGAATTATGTAATGGTCTTGGATTTAAATTCTTATACATACAACGTAATATCACTATGGTGATGCATCCTTGTAAACAGAGTACATCCCGTTGTATAGTGAACATTATTTATATAAATATTTGTTGGTCTTCGAGAATGTCTTTGAAAATTTCGTCAACAGCAAATTTGTTATTTGTAGTGAAGGGAAAAACTAAAGAAAATTTCATGAAATGTAAATATGAATAATGTATGAATTACTGTTGAAATAAAATCTAAATTATAATCCGTTGTTTTTCGACGAATCGTCATCGTGATGACATCATAGGAAGATTTATTTACTTAATTCTTACCGTAGAAATGTATGAACCTTCTTTCCTAGAAAACTATATAAACTTCTACTAATAATTATATTTCGTTGTGAAATATCAATCTAACGGTGTTTTAGGTCACAGAGGTACACTTAAAGTCCACATTATGTGAGTTTGGCATATATTAAGTGCATCACAACCTATTTTAGGCTTAAAGTTTCGTTTTCATCACAAAAAACTTAGATTAGACTTACTTACTAAAACCAGAAGTAACTTGCTGTAGGATGTCCGCATCAAGAATGGCCTAAAACTGACCGAAAGTGACGCCACCGCTCCCTCCCTGGCTTAGGCGTGTATCAAATAATATCTCAATGTAGTAATTTATTGGAATAACTTTTATAAAGTATAATTTTAAAATAAAATATCTTAATATTTCAAAAATAAGGTTATAAAAATAAAATTAAAATAACAGTTAATCGTTTTTCATCAAAAGTATACAAATACTACTAAGAAATCGTTATTAATATTGTAAGATTTAACAATCTCCCTTCACTTTGAGTCCAGGAACACCATTCAATTTGAAACAAGAAATATCTGCTGTAAAATTAATTTTACATTATAACTATACAATATATAAGACGAGAGTGTTGTAACGCTTTTGAAAAATATGGAATTCAAGATACTGTATGTTATGGTATCATAACCTGGTAAATTTATAAATCTGTAAGATTTTTTGTATTCATCATAATTGAAATTTAATAAAACTTTTGGCCTTAAGTGAGCACGTGTATTGACAGTACATAATAGTGCTGTCTATAATTACTAATTATATACCATTCCATACGGAAGGATTTTCTGATCTTAGTGAACAGGCCCCGTAAATAGCCTGTCAACTGGTGAGGGGAAGGTTGGCAATTTCATGGGTAAATTAATAGTACTTTATATTCAAAGCCTGGATGTAATAACATTAGGAGAAACAGCTAATGGGGAATAGATTCTTACACCACAATTATCACGTCATATGTGTACTACCGGTGAACCGTATTGTATATCGAGAACCGGGTGTCTGCATACTTGAGCTATGTATTTTATTTGTTACTTTTAAATAACCAATCACTCCCAATATGAAAAAATAAGAAACAATATGCACATATATATGTTAGATTCATATTTAATTTATTACGTGGTTAATTATAACCACGGGGTCATGCCTAGATAACACAAAAATGTTTACATGGAGCAAAACTAAACTACTGTGCTGATAAATGCATTACAATATACTTATAAACAAAACGAGGTTTAATCAGTAAGCCTTGTAATATATTATTCCTTTTTTTGTCTTGGACTACACAATATGCATGCATAACTAAAGAGTTTTTACAATAATTGAGATTTATAACCACATCTAATTCTTCATTTACATACAAATGTTAAATTTTTTACACTAGATGCTTCCAAGACCCTATGTTATATACTTCGGGTGTGCTTCTATAAAAAATAATAATAATTCAATAACATATTTCAGCTACCACTAAGATGTGCTTTTAAGGAATACTCAAAAGGTAAAATTAACGAACATTTTTGATTCTTCATAATGCTATATAGCAGTAAATATTTTTGTAATATATAAATTATGTATAAAAAGGAGCATTAAAGTTTGAAACAGTTTATCATGTTTGAAAAATAATAAAAAATAATAACAATTTTGATTGCACAGTATTTAGAATAGAAATAACTTCGCTGTAAACGTATTATATTTAATGAGAAACCTTTCGACTTCGATGTTAAAAGTGGTAGAACAGCGGAATAACAACAACCACTACACTTCAAGTGGTTTTTGCAACAACTACGCCGTTATTAACGAATTACTACATATTTCCTTCTCAATTAGCCTAACTATCCGCGTTGGGTTTTTAAGTTTCCTCAATTTATGGTCTTATTTTAAATGGATGATAACATAAAACTCGTTTTAATTCTATTTCTTATTAATTTATGACATTACCTCACAGTGGTTAGAAGCATTTCATACTACTAGTTATCCGTGGTTTCACACTGAGTATTATTTAGAAAAAAAAACAGGGACACTATAAACTATATTCTCTTTTGATGGCATTCTAAATTATAACAAAATAAGCGACAGGCACTCAAAGATGCAATAATATCTTGATATATTATAGATTAAAGTTTAAAGGTGGATCCCAGGATTGGAAGGGTAAAACTTTTCTGTATACTTATTTATGAAATGTTTAGAAACTCTTTGCAATATTTCATGATATTGTATTGAATAGCTCAAACAATCTCGGTAAAAATTTTCTTATTTTAGGCTATTTTTGAACTAAGTTTTGAGAAATATTAAGGCTAAAGGAAGACTAAGATCCTTAGTTTTCCAGTTAATATAGTTATCATGTGATAAATTATTTCACTGTATCGTATTGACATTCGATTGTATTGATTGTATATTGGTCACAATAAAAATTTTATGCACGTGACATGACATTTATAAAATGTAACGGAATTTAATAATTAATAAAAAATTATATACAATCACCTATTAAATAATGTAAATAAATTATGATATTATTACATTTGACTTCCACAAGTAATTGAAAACATATTTACTATTTGCTGAGTAAGCCAAGACCATAAATATAATGTAATACGTAGTGCCAAGGAAGTTATCAAAACCTGCTGGTCGTAGCATTTTCGAAAAAGGAATTCGGAACGAGAAACCTTAAGAAGGTCTATGCAAAATTTCGTAAATTCGGTCCAGTACGCGATTGAGTAAAAGGCGGAAAGAAACTATTAGATGTTTATGTAAGAATATTGTAGTAATACAGCCTTAGTACTCATCAGGCTTATTAAGATATAGAGTAATTTTCCATTAAAGTAGTCTTATAATTTTTTCTACTAATAAAAAAATCTATAATACTAGTGCACAATATCCCAGTGCACAAAAGTACTATTAAAAACAAATGTTTACTGAACTATTTAAAAACTTACGAGAAACTAAAATAATGTTATTAGTGAACCTTAGTGTATAACGTAACGTGGTAATTGGCCCATGAATGTGTCCGTTTTGGAGTCAGGCAAAGATTTACGTCATTGCCATTTCAGCGGGCCGTGTTGTATCGGATCGATTCTTTTGTTTAATGTTTAACCAGTGGGGCCTGACTATCTCACCTACTCCTCCCTATCAAGGCCTATTAGTAGTCCCCGCACATGCTGATAACTGGTTTATAAATCGTATACTGATTCATAATCTTGGTGTAGTATTTGTATTGTATCGTAAATAATTATTTCCGTGCAAATTTGAGAGTCCTATCTGTTTGGTAATAGGAAGATTTTGGAGTAATCTTTTCCGAGAATATTTTACTTTCCGATTTTTAACTTTTGGTTGTATAAATCTTTAGCTTTTAACCTTGGAATTCTAACCTTTCATAATTTTATCCTCTTGTTATGATTGAATAAATTTTAATACGTATTGAAATTTTTACAAGTATTTCATATTTACATAATCAAATGTAAAATTTTTAAATGTAAAATTAAATAGCATTTTCACCTTTTGATCAAGCATTGTAAGGAAGATTCAAAAGTATTTTATAATGAAATTTTAATACAAAAACAATTTTTATTTTAGATGATAGACAGACGTTTTATAAATTTTTTGTGTGCGAATGAATTCTATATTGAAAAAAGAATAATATTTTTATAAAAATAATTAAACCATTATTAATACTAATATGAAATTACTATTATATTAATTTAATTTTCATCAAACAAATTTGCAGTATACCTATAGTTAAATTAATTTTGTTTCGTGTACAAATTTAATAAATACTGTACCATATATTGAAATACTAATTTTGGGATTTAAAGTTAATCTATACAATAATTAAGTCAATAAAATAATCGCTACGCGATTTTTGAGTAAATCTTATGTTTACGGATATTGATGTAATACTGAAAATGTATCTAACTAGCTGTTTCCCGCGGCTTCGCACGCGTCTCTTAAGCTTTGCCCGTATATTTCTTTGCCTTCAAATAGTGTTTGGATATTTTAATATACGTAACTACTGTGTTGTAATTGCAGTTTATAATGTGCAGGCGCTTTGATAACTTTTATATCTTGCAGTACAGCCTGGTGGTTAGTTACATCAATGGGCATTGCGTATAAACCTTCTACATAGAAAAATACAAATTTTCATAGTGATCGGTCCAATAGTTTCTGAGTCTATAAAGGACAAACACACAAACATTCATTTTTATATATTATGATTGCAGAAACAGTTTAAACAAAATTTGTCGTTTCTCTTAAGCTTACTCTATGTTTTAAAACTATAAGTGTAAAGAAATTTATATATAAATATATTTTTTGTCGCATTATATATGTTTACAAAGAACAGCTGATTAAAAATTTGAAAAGACTCTTTCACTTAATAACATATGTTTGCTGCAATGCATTTCTTACGGGTATTTCTGTAACCAGTGGGGCGGAATCCTGAATCGGGAAAGGGATAAAAAGTATCCTATAGCCTTCTACAGATCAAGACGAACAAATTAAAAAAAAAATTAGGCGAATCCGTCCAGCCGTTTGTGAGTGATGCTGTTACACACGAACAGTTTCATTTTTATATTTATAGATTGGGAATTTTACATTGCTATGACATGAGTTTTTCAAAAATGTTTAAACATTTGAAAACCATGCAATATACATAAGACACAAACATGTCAAGTACTTTGACTGAATTAAAAATACATTTTTGATTAGAAACCGCATTGTTGTTCAAAGAAATGTGAGTATTTAAATAACTAATCAAGTAAACAATAAACTTGAAAACAGTTGGTTATATATCAAGGCCCAGTAAATTATCTATGTTAAAGGTTTATTTAACAAAGCATAAATAAGAGATATATCAGGAGAGCTGTTATAATGAAATAACTTGTAAACAATGTTTATACTTCTTGTTAGAGATGTAGCCTCTAAAAGTGTTTTATAATAATAACATAATATTAATAAACTTTTATCACTTTTACACTTTTATTTTTCGTACGATGTACATTTCGGAATCATTGATTCCATCATCAGGTACAAAATAAGGTTAAGTTAAAATAAATAATTAAAATCAATTTGTAATGTGTTTTTTACTACCTTGGTGGCTAAATTTGTTGTATTTAATTTTATGTGAGATCATTCATTGTATATTTTTTAAAAGTCTATCGAATAATAAATTTTTGTTAGAAAATCTTTGTCATTTAATAATATATTATGATTAATTTTGGCACTTTTGTAAATTTCAAAATGTTCTAAAGTGGATAATAAGCGACCTTTTTTGCTTGTGTGTAAAATTTCAAGATTGTTTTCGATGTTAGTGTATGTATGGCCGGTGTTATTTAAATGGTCTGCATATTTTGAATTTGATGATGTTTTCAATGCTTTTATGTGTTCATTAAATCTAATTTTGAATGATCGGCCGGTTTGACCAATATAGTGGGATTGACAATCGTTGCAATTTAATTTGTATATGCAGAGAAATATTTTTTAGTAATATATTATACTACTAAAGGAATAACATAATTCTTTAATACCTTATACCCAATACCGTTAAACTTGATATTCCCTGGTTCATGCCAGCTATATTCAACCCGGTTCATATTAATAACGTTGTGTGTGTGTGTGTGTGTGTGTGTGTGTGTGTGTGTGTGTGTGTGTGTGTGTGTGTTATTTCTAGTAAAGCACTGTTTTCATTTAAAAAAGCTTTATCCTAGTATTAAAACGATGATAGATTAATAAAACGGGACTGAAAAAAACAAAAATATGGCTGTGGTAACACATATCTACGTTCGTCGTTTGCATTCTTACTCAATACAAAAATTGAAAATACAGTAAAATAATCATACATTTAGGCTAATTTAAGGGATATGGGATATAATATATAATATAATATCAGTAACGTGGTTTTCAAGGAATGAGGGAATCACCCCATTAAAGCCTGCAAGTAAGAACGGTTTTACACCGACTTATTGAACGGTTTAACGATCGGTGAATTTGATTAGTAGGCAGGAATAAATTAAGTGGCCTCTTGATTCCATTAGAAGTTTTTAACTCGCTGCTTAACAAACATCGTGCCCAATGGTAAAATCCAGAACGTACACTATGGACCGGAAATATGACGTGTTGAACTGTTATTACAGTCACGTCGGAAATGTTTGAACAAATATGGGGCGACGTAACTTATACTTGAATTATAATACATTTTTAAATGTACATTAATATTATAATGTACATATACGTTCTGTATACGTTAAATGCTTGGTTTTGACTTTTAAAATTCCATAAATATATTCCTGGGTATACAATTATTTTGCTTCAAGGTATCATGTATTTTTTTAAGATTTGAAAAAATAGTACACTACGTATATAGGTAATTGTTTTATATTGAATATACAAACAATACAATATATTTACTATCGTAAATGATTAGTTTGTATTTGAGATCATTAATTTTATTACTTTCTACTCTCCAAATTTACTATATTACAAGTACTCGTTTCATACTAAATATTGTTGATGTAGAGCCTAGATCTATTTCTATATTCAAGATGTGAATAAGAGTAACATTGTGAAATTAACTGGTTCAGAACTATCCCAATTACCTCCACACTATAATAGATTAAAACACTTTTTGAGAATAAAGGGAATATTAAGAACGTATGATTCACTAACAGTAATTCTGTTATTTATAGTCTAGTAGAAATTCATACCCCAAAACCTGAATACCCCATATCTGCTGAAGTATAAACTTAAAATGAGTAAATGCCAAGAAAACGGTTCATAATTACAGTCTGACAGAATGGCTGTTTATTCAGCCACTATATGTTATAGTTTTTAAGTGTGCCACAGGTAATGTATATATGGTCTTAGTTGTAGTATGCGTTTATTAATTTTATTTTTCACTAATTAAGAATAATTTTATAGATATAAAAAATCATTTATGTAATAAAATATATAACAAATATGCACTATTAAGCTGATCTAAAACTTTTTATAGCGAACATTGTTTATTTTCGTTCCCAAACCTTGCAAAATCGTTGCAACGTATAATATGCCTTATTATACGTTTGATGACAATCCTATAATTAGGAATTTTTTCAGCAAATTTCTAAAATGTCCATCTTTATTTTCACCTGAAATGGAGTATCCTTATAAACACATTATCAGACAGCTACAGTAAATTCTGCTGCGTTTAACCCGACTGTGACTTTCTATATTTACCTTCAAACAAGTTTTTTAAAGAGTTACTTAGCCTTATTTGAGTTAATTTTGTAGTACTAAATAATATTTTGGAAATGTTCTAGTGTTATAAACTTTAATACAGTATTCAATTCAAAAAAGAGCTTTGAGGGTCGTCTAGTGAATAAGACCAGATAAGAGAGGTTGACAATGTTTCCGATCTAATGAGATCCTAACATTGGCTTTTCTTCTCATTTTTCATTCAACGATGTTTTTTGAAATTAAACTATTTTCCCAAATTTAAATCATGATTATAACACACGACACAGATATTTCGGACCGTTTAATTTCAGACCGTTTCAGAATTAACATTTTCAAAAACTAAATTTTTATTTTGGCTCTAAACTGTACAATATAATATATTTCGAAATTTAATCAAAATTCTAACAAATTTAAACAGTTCAAGAAATTATTTAAATGCTTACTAAATTAGAAAGACTTTCTACAGTCTCCAAGAGGGTTTCGTGGTACCCATGTCTTTATTATACTGATTGTTTTTGTGGTACGAATAATTTTCAAAAATTTTACAGTAATGTACACTGTACAGTGTGTTACAGTTAGATTTTATGCCTTATTTTAAACAGTTCTGACCTGTTGCTTTTCTCTATGTAATTTTTATATTGATGTTTTGACTTGCAGAGGAAACCTTTGAGTTCAATTGTGTGAATAAATATTTCTTATTCTTATTTTTATTCATACTGTACTGTTATAAGTTTAGTATCTACGCATATACCTACAAATAAAAAAGATTTTATATATATATATATATACAGTATATATATTTATATATATATATATATATATATATATATATATATATATATATATACACGCACACGTATGCCGCCTGTGTGCCTCTCCGTGTGTACGTGTTTGTGGGTTTGTGTATGTGTGAGTGTAAATATAAAATAAAATATAAATACATATAATATATTTATATATAATTTGACCCATTTTTATTTATTTAATTTTTTCATAAGATATATTCTGTTTAATAAAATACACTTTGAAGTGAAATATCATTAAACTATAAAAATTAAAGAATAATCTGAGTTAACAAACTAATACAATCTACAATACAACAATTATCTACAATAACAATATAATTATTTTCCTACACTCGAACACAATATTTTCATTAAATATAACAATCACATTACAACACAAACCATAAAAAATCATCACAAGCAAAAAACAACATTACTCATATCTTTTTAACAAACCAGTTTTTACACTTTTTTTCAATAAATTTGTACTTGGTGCATCCTTAATTGTATTATGAAAGCAAACAATCTTATACTCTTTACATGAAATTATTTATAATATATATTTATAACGGTTCTATGTAGTGGAAATTGTAAGGTCACATTACTAAACCTTGTTTCACTTGCATGTACATGGTATATCAAGATATATTAATTAAATATGTAATTAGGTTGTCCAAACATAATAATCTTGTGCATTTGTAATATATTCCATTCTTTCCCTAATTTTTAACCAAGCTAACTCCTTATTATATCTTTTAAAGTGTGCATCTATTGTATCTGTGTACATTAAACATATATATTATACATGCATTTTTTGCCCTTTTGCAATTTTTACAACAATTTATCATTAATATCATAATAAACAGCATTGGCGTAATCACAAAAAGGAAAAATTAGTGTACATACTAAAAATTTCTTTATATACACATTAGGTTAAAACAGCCTTTTAAGTCGATATAAATTCTCAATAAACCTTTCTATGGATGCAATTGTCTTGTTCTCTCCATGCATTTGTACTACACATTCTTATACCTAAATTAGCAACTGACTGCTCATAATTAAGTACCATACCATTAATTGTTACAATAAAAATAAAATTCAAATTCACATTGGATAACATTATTTATGTTCCTAATACTATTGGTTTGCATTTAGATGAGTTCAGACTTAGCCGTTGATCTTTGCACCACTTACATAACATAACTAAATATGCATTTATATGGTTCACAGCGTTATCAATATTATCTAAGGGGCAGTGAATGGCACATTTGCAAACCATCGGCATAGAGCATTGTCCTGAAAAAAATCTACAGGTTCATTAATTTCGGTTGATATACTGGGTAAACAACAGAGGCGACATAGTTGATCTCTGAGGCACCCCAACAGGGTTATGTTGTCCTTCAGATAGCCTTCCACTGCAAAGTTTTTACTAGTTGAAGTCTACTAGTTAAATAAGAACTAAACTAACTAATTACCATATCTCCAAAGTTATAATATTTGAATACAGATAACAAGAGTTTATAAGTTTACACACTCCAAAGCTTGACGAAAATCGAAGAGCAATAATATTGTTAATTTTCTATGAACTATGGCGTGTCTAATATCATCTGTTACTCTTAACAAGGCGGTCTGAGTAATGGAATAGGGTCTGTAACCTGATTGGAGTTTAAACAAAATATTATTTACACCAATATATGCACTGACCTATATTATCTGTTACCATACATAGAAAAGATACTTACATTACAATGAAAACATGCATTCATCCTATGATAATTGTACAAATAAAGTATTTTACATTCATTTAAACGGTGTGACAATTGGGTTGTATTGATAAAAAAATTGGACAAAATGCAACTTAACAATAAACACATAACAAATAAACAGTTTACTAAGATAGTTATTGCAGGTAAAGATTGTCAGATTAATTTTTCAAGGTCAGCCTCACAGTTGATTATGACATAGCGATCCCCTTGATTTTTCCTCATATTTATTCGGCCGTTCTTCATCCACAGGAAAGCGTAATGTCTGTCTGGCGTCTGTAAGACACTCATTGGCGTGTATCTGCGAGGATTCTCCGTCCATGTATCCCAGGTCCCGAGAAATTATGTTTTGCTTTTGACTGCGAAGTCCATAAACGCCTCCATATCAAATTTACGGACAAATTAAAAAAAAAATTCCCACAAAACGTCCTGACATTGGCTTGAAACGATAACATTTATCTATCACGTTTTCGTTAAAGTTGAAACCAATCATATGCGATAATTTGATAATGATATCATACAGATTTTCTTGTTGTTCAAATAGGACACTGAAGATCTCAATAACATTTTCTTTAGCAGCCTCCTCTAGTGTGTTAACTTTTGCGGTAAGTTCAGAGTTAGATATTTTAAACTAATATTTTCTTGCAAATGTTCTATATCTGCTGGAGTTTAAATTAACACTACTCAATTCTTCCATTCTTATACAGTTCTCAACAATCCATTCGCCATATTTATTCACGGACGTAGTAATCTCAGCGTTAGAAATTTTAATTTCACTTCGCAAATTAGAAATTTCAATAAATAGCTGTTGCATTGTTACATCACCCAGTCCCAAACCGAGCGCCGGTGGAGGGACCGCCGATATCTTACCTGCAGTTCCAGAGTGCTTCATTGTAATGTTATAAAACTCTGCTATCTTATCTACAGTTCTAGACTGCTTCATTGTTGCATGAGTTTCAGCACTTATCATTGTCTTATCAACATTATCAGATAAGCCAAGTGGACTTAGCTCATTGGACTGATTGGGAATATCACAAGCGTTCCTGTTAATGCAGGAAAAGCAAACCGACTAAGATTGTTGTTTTAAATAATCATCTTTAGTGATATTGACACACTTAAAAGGATAATTCCATTCACATTTGCAACAAATAGCTCTATGAGAATTATATGAGAAACCCTATGTGCACTTAAAACAGAGTATTTTGGAATTGTTACTTCTGTTTGTGTCTAAATCTTAATCATCATTGAGAGCTAGTTTTATCAATGGACAGTTTTTATGGAGGTATTGTCACCTCTGGTAGACATCTTCTTACTAGATGTATCACACTTACAGGTTCAATTACTTGAAACAATAAATTTACAATCATCGACTGTCATACTTGATAAACAAATAAAATAAAAATTATTACAGCACTCAAAACAAGTAGTAAAATCGTTCTGAAATCGCTCTATCATTCCTGAACATCTTTGACAGTTCATATTGCTCATAACACAAACAATAGTACAAAATAGAGTAGTAATCTGTCCTAAACTATAAATAAACTTTGAAAACTGGCAAAAATATATATTAAACAAATGAGAGAGAGAGAGAGAGAGAGAGAGAGAGAGAGAGAGAGAGAGAGAGAGAGAGAGAGAGAGAGAGAGAGAGAGAGCCTCTGTGCCTTGTGTCGCTCTTGTGTTGGTAATCATCTTTAAAAATGGTCGAATATTTTGGTTTGTGTAACGACAGCCAAAATATTTGTTGTTGTGCCGTGACTGAATATTTTACTTACTGGCATGTCTCGGTCTCGTAGCAGTAACCAACGATGAGACACGGGGAATATGTAGGTTTGTTTACCCGCATCCACATTATTTGTGGCTGTGCCGGATTGGAATTGTTTACAGACTGGCTTGTCTCGGTCTTGCTATTCGACCTTGTTTGTGGTTTAGATTCCAATGTGATATATGCACACAAATCGTACATGCAATTCACGTACGTACATTATGTTTCCTACATATTACTTTTTCCTACAATCCTTAAAAGTATTTTTTATGTATTTTCAAGATTTGTCATATTTTCAAACTACAAATATTACGTTTTGTAGGATAATACTTTGAAAAAAAAAAAATAACATTGCAGAGTCTTGGCGTCCAAAGTTTTTTATAAACTTTAACCTAAGTCTTTTAAGTTTACTCTCATTTAGTTCTTCGTTTAAAAATTGTTGTTTAACAGGATGATATGAATTTATAACCAATATTTCGCCATTTGGTATTGTTTTATTTTGAAAAATAGATCAATACGATTTGATTATATAAAAATTCCCTGTTCCTCACTTAAGAAAATCCTAAGGTACAAATAACTTCTTGAAACGTAGGATGTAATGATAGGAAAAGTATAACATTCCGTTATCCTTTGAAATTATATTTTGTTTTAATGAAATATCAATCTAGGTTTCCTTTTCTTAACAATACAACGATACATATACAACAATGACTTCAATATAAACAATAATACATATTTTAATAATATAAACTAACTAGCTATCCATATATTGTATAGCATGCAAGGTAATGCAAATTTTCTTGAAATTAATTATATAATGTGTCATAACATTTAAAAAAATATGGAAAAAAGATAATAATTTTCGGTATTTTATAGTTATTAAATAAATTTATTGGTCAGTGTAAAGATTTTGGGAAGCTACATCTACTAAAGGTTATTTCTTCGTTTCTATTTTCACTCTTTGTTTTCATTTCTTTAATCAGACCATTATTTTATCCATCTCCAAAAGGCCAATTTGATACAATAATTCTAAAGTCATTCTTACAATCAAGTAGAAAGTATCGAAATTAATGAGGCTTTCTATATTCATTCTAATAAAAATTAGAAGCATAAAATGTATATGCTGCGCTTAAGGCCCGGTAGCTACATAATTTCTTAGAGATATTTATCATATTGTGCTGATACACTTAATTTGTAATTGTAATAACTTGAGTATTTGTAACTTCATATTAACTGTAGGATCGTTTTATTAGAAAACAATCAACAATTAGGGCCTTAATAATATTTAACATAAATTTCAGGTAAAATAATTTTTTATGGAAGTTTTGGGATGGTTGGATAGGAGTTTTACACTAAATGGCTGAAAGGTTTAACTTTTCATTCTGTGGAGGAAAAATACAAAAAAATATTAGTTTGATTACTGAAGAGGGATTAGTCTTCATTGAGCTGTTTATTTACAGAGTACAAATTTCCACATGGAAAAATATTGGACAAGAGAACAAGGACATCGGATAGGCCGTTATGGGATTTGTTATGCTTTTAGTTTGTGGTTCTATCAAACGAGCGAAAAACACGTTAAATATTTTAAATGATGTAACGGTTTTAATAACGGCCACAACTTAAATAGCGGTGTGAGGGGGGGGGGAGTAGTCTAAACGCCCTGGCAGCGTCATACCTGTGCAATCAGTGCTTATCGATTCTCCAGGCACTCGACGATCCTGTCAGGTTTCCGCTCCGCAGCTAGTTGGTAGGGCTCCTTTATGAACAGTCGTTGAGTGTGCAGGACTTGATTAATCTCCTAATTCCGTATTTAAATTCTAGTCCATGCACACAGTACTCCAAATATAATTCTGCATCTACAGCACAATATGGGCCTTAATAACTCCCAAATATACACGCATAACAAGGGGATGGGGAATATAGTGGGTATACTTTATAATTCGCAAATCAGCATACAGGTCTAACCCTAAGGGCGGAAGTAGGTTTACATTATCGAAAACTCAAAATGCATTTGCCACAAAAATATATAAGGCTAATTCAGAAATAATACTTACATGAACTTCAATTTATTATTTTTCCTACACATTACTTTTTGATACAATCCTTCAAAGAATTTTTTATGTATTTTCTGTATTTGTCATTTTTCAAAAACAGATATTACGTTTTGTAGGATAATACTTTAAGAAAAAAATCTTAGTCCATATTTTTTTTGAAAATGATTCTGACAGGAAAGTGGAATTGTGTTCTCGTATCAATGAGTTTCATGAGCTAGATCCTAAATTGGTATACTCAAATAATTTAGTTTAGACGAGTCCATTTTCTATCGCAATGGTTCTGTAAATAGGCATAATTTTAATTATTTCAAAACCAGTAACCACAAATTACTGAACAAACTCTACTCAAATCAAAAGGAATTACTGTTTGGGCAGCTGTTAGTTGTAATGGGCTGCTGCCTTACGAAATTTCAGAGAGTACATGGAATTTATTTTTTAGATTGGCTACCCTGATCCCCAGGTTTACTTGTGTGTGATTTATTTCAATGGGATAACTTAAAGGAACAAGTTAATACTCGTAGCTTCAATTAGGATGAGGAATTAAAACAATCAATTAAAAGGAACTTCTCTGGTTACCGCAGAATTTCTTTGTAATATCCTATGATTCATTTGTTTAGCGCTGTTAACAGTGTGTCGCTATGGATGGATTAAAGTTCGAATAATTGTGGACTGTGATTGTAGGATTTTTAATAGACTATGTGATACTTTCTGATTGAAATGCTTTATCTCTCAAAAATATAACAATAAATAATTGTACGAAACCAAAAATACAGTTTTTCAAAATAACACAGTTTTGGTTCACCAATTGCTAGAGACCTGATATTTTCACAGAACGTTTTTATAACTTAATGAATTGTGTAGAGTTTGAAAATGTTCGGTGCATACATGGACAAGTAATATAAAATAAAACTTTTAAACCTCTTCGTGGGACACACGGTACATATAAATTCGTTATGGCTCAGGGGTCTTTTCGTCTATTCGGTTATGGCGATATTCGTTTCAATACGAGTGATGAACCTGATCCTCATACATATATCAAATTAAAACTCCTATGTACCACCCACGTGCTTGATTCCATTCGCATTAATTTGTGATATGGCTAAACAGGCTTATTTTAGTTGTAAAAAGCATACGTATTCTGCAGGAATGATCTCATCAACTGATTATGAGTCAACTGCAACATAGATAATTTTTGATGACCAAAAACAAATATCAATGTAGTTCATTCACCACCGGGCGGTTCTGAAGAATGTTTTCCTTCCATCAATGATTCTATTAGCCAACCCAGCTCTTCGTAAATGGTAACTTACAGGATTTCTAAACTTGCTTAACTAAAAGTTGTTCCTTGGCTCCACTTTCCTCATGCCACTCTACAGATTTCTTGGCAATACTATTAATTGACGGCCCAAAAAAACTTTTTTTTCAACAAAATTTCATCCTACGACTTGATTCGGTAAATATCCCTTGTCACCATATTACATGAAGAACTGCACACCGGTGTCCGTCCAACTACTGGAAGAAAATTACCGCCCCGCTATCTTCTCGATCGGTGGTCGCCTTATAGGGTCACTGAACGCTGTTATTTGTGTTACATGAACCTCAAAAATTGGTTCATAAATTATTGAGTAAAAAAATCCCCGTATGGATTTTTTTCGTTCCCCCCTGAATAAGTTATAAAATAGTGCAATTCACCAAAATCTTATCTTCTTTATTAATTGACCCATTAATTCAACTAAGTCTTTTTAATTTCTACTGCGGTTAAAATGCGTATGGTAAAATTCTCATAAAAAGACACCAAAGTACACTAAATACCATCATTGTATTGATTTTTTGTCGTAAATTGCTACTATTTTGTATTCTGGAAATTATATTAATATTTAAAAATTATTTGTACTCCACTTATTGGTTAACCGTTACCGTAGTCTACCAATGGAGAGGCAGAAAAGTTTTATTTCTCAGTATTCGTCTCCCCAAACAATCACAAACTATAAAAAATTGTATTTACACATGAAGCTTGATTTAGATTTATGTTAACATATATATAACTAATATACAGAGTTAATAAAAAGTCTAGAGACCCCAGACTAATATAGTAACGGTTCACACGAGAAAAAATAAACTCGCCACACTTTTATGTTATATTATGAGGTACTTTTTGGGCATATTACTGCTTCATTCACAAACCCAAAATAGGGGATTTTGGGGGCAGCTCAAAAATATTTAATATAAAGCCCCATCAAGTCACCTGTCATTTTTAAGCCCCTGATAAAAGAAAACAAACAAAGCAAACTAGAGGTCTCTATCTTAACCCAGTAAAACATGAATGGTATAAGCCAGAATAAACTACTTACAACATAGGAATAACTAAATTTTGGGGCAGCTAAAATCTGTCACTTTTAAGCACCACTCAGTTGATCTCTCATTTGTTATGTATTAAAAGGTAAAACAATCTCAAAACGAAGTATGAGCTTAAATATCAAATCTAGCAGATAATAAAAGTTTAAAGAAATATTGGGAATTCCTAACTTCAGGAGGACTACATTCCACTAGTTATGAACTTTGTCCCGAATTATCTGTTGTTTACACTAGTCCTATCATTGTTTCATGTTTTCAATACCATCAGTGTCTTGCCGTACTGACTTGGGTCACATTATTCCTTAATTTTATCATGGAGCTAAGCGAACAGGAACGTATTACATTGTTAATGATGCGTGGATATGGTGATAGAATTCGATCATATGAACAAGTGAGACATTTATTTAATGAAACATTTCTTGATAGAAACCCTATATCAAAATCTGCTGTTGAAAAAAACAATTAAACGTTTTGAAGAAACAGGCTCAGTGAAGAATCGGCCTAAGTCTGGAAAACCGAGATCAGCAAGAACTTAAGACCATTGTCTGGAGGTGTTGATGTCTGTTGTTGAAAACCCGCACGTGTCAACAACTGCTTTGTCAAGAAAAGTGGGGATTTCTCAGGGATCCGTTTGTAAGAATTTACATGAAAATAAATACAAGCAATACAAAATTCATCTTGTACACGAGCTGAACGAAGATGACTTCGATCGAAGGGTACAATATTGTGATGAAATGATGAGTAAAATAGATAACCAGACATTAAACTTAAATAATATTGTATTCAGTGACGAAACAAACTTCATAATAAACGGGGAAGTAAATAGACACAATTCTCGTCTCTGGAGTGATGTTAATCCTTACTTGGTGCAAGAAAAACACACTCAACATCCCGAAAAAATTTACGTTTGAGTAGGTATGATGGGAGGACAAATTATTGGACCATTATTCATTGAAGGGAACCTTACGAGTGATGTGTAGGTATGCTCCAACAACAATTAATTCCAGCAATCCAGGCATCCAGAAATGATTTTGAACAAGTTTGGTTCTAACAAGACGGAACACCTCCACATTATAGCCGGCAAGGACGCCACTACTTGGATAATATTTTCCCAAATCGATGGATAGGTAGACGTGGGTTTATTGAGTGGCCCGTCATATCACCAGACCTGTCACCACTCGACTACTTCATGTGGGGTTATGTCAAAGACAGAGTGTACGAAACAAAGCCACGAGATATTGATGATCTGAGAAATCGAGTTGTACAGGAAATACATCTCAACAAACATTGCAGCGAGTTGTATCACATGTTTACACCACACTAGCGCATTGTCAAGCCGCTGAGGGGAAGCAATTTGAACACTTCTTGTGAAACGTTAAGCTGGTAAGTAATGACAGAGTATCTGCTTAAAAAATAAATAACGATTTTAGAAAATTCTTATTAAATATCTCTTCTTTTTCTTTATAGGGAACAATAAAAAATACGGGTTTCATTAGAATTCTCCACTTTTCCTAGTTTGTAACTTTTATGAATACCTAAAAAATGAGAGATCAACTGAGTGGTGCTTAAAGGTGGCAGTTTTTAGCGCTCTGTGTTGTAATGGTAGCACATTCACCCGGCAAGTGAGAGATCCGTGTTCGACTCCCGGCAGGGCAAGTACTTTTTTGATTCAATATTTATTGAAATTATATATATATTATATAAATCAATTTACCATTATGAAATAAAAAGATTATAATTAGTCACGAGCCAAATAATAATATAGAAATGGTTGTTTTAATGTAATTTAGGAAGATTATAATTAGGACTATTTTAAGTAGAAAATTTAATTATAAACATAAACATGTGAGATAACTCCTATAAATAAATTATAAGTATCTTCCCGATGAAGCCAGTTATACAAGATGACATGTTAGCACCTACCCAATACTTACTCTTCCTCAACATTATCTACTTGAGTTTAGTCCCTACTGAATCGATCTGCTCTACGGTTAAGTAAATATCTGGTGAAAAAAATGAAAGTTCCGTATTGATTGAAGTTTAGGATCGGAGTGTTGATCAGTCTTTGTGTAGTAATATACTTCTTAATTTATGCAAGTGAAAGAACATGATAACTTCAAAGTAATAAATAGGAATAAACGTAATATACAAGGGTTTTATTTAAATAAAAATATTAAAATAATCTATTAGTTGCTGGCACATTACCTAAAACCTTAACCCTAAAGGCCAACATATTAATATTAATTAACTATATTTTGCATTACGTTTCTTCAGGTCAAAACTAACCTGATATATATTTATCAGTAAAAAGTTAAATTAAAATTTGATAGCAAACTTGGTTTATAGTCCAATAGTCTATTAGACTACGTTATATGATTAAACTAAATCAATTTACCATTATGAAATAAAAAGATTATAATTAGTCACGAGCCAAATAATAATATAGAAATGGTTGTTTTAATGTAATTTAGCATACAATTTTTCTTTAAAAATGTTTATTTTTATTTAAGAGGACTATTTTAAGTAGAAAATTTAAATATAAACATAAACATGTGAGATAACTCCTATAAATAAATTATAAGTATCTTTCCGATGAAACCAGTTATACAAGATATATATATATATATATATATATATATATATATATATATATATATATATATATACAGTGCTGGCCAAATCATAGTAATACTTGGTATTTACTGTGTACAAATAAGACCAGAAGAGATTGGATGAGGTATTTTACATATAATTACAATATTAAGGAAAATGCAGAAAAATATATTCTCGCGATGAGCAACCAACAATCTAATTTACTATTTAAAATATTCGAATTTAGAGATTAGTATGCAAAGAATTTAAAAGTCATTTTGAAAAATCCAGATAAAAGATTATATCCTTAAAAAAAAAAAATATATATATATATATATATGAATAAAATTGTTATAAAAGATAGTTGTAGTATATTTAGTTAAAGTTGCCCCTATACACCCATTTGATAATTTTGACACTTTCAAGTATGTAAAACATATAAAATTTACCCGAACTAAAAATATTCAAAGACATTTTACATAAATTTATGAGGTTTAAATTATTACAAAGAAAGTAAATACTAATAATCAGCACATAAGTAATATATAAACATACATTAATTTGTTGAATTTTGTTTTATTTTTATATTTAGAGTGGCATTGTGAAGCAAATACATGATATTATTTGAAGGAATCTGTTGAATGTAGTAACATGTTACGTGAAATCATTGTTTTATTACAGCATAATTATGTTTAGTTCATTGTAACACTATTTTCAATTTCTCTTTAATGCTTAGATTTAACGTTTAGTAACAACGCCACTTATTTCAACCTTCAACTTGCAGATGCTATTATGCACAGATATAGAAAATATCCTTATAAGAAAGCTGAAATTATTATTTAAGTATAATTTGAACAGTACAATTACAAGATATTAAGTATGCAGTACTGTACTTATGTTTGTAATATAATACAGAAATCAAATTCAGAGTTACTATCTACTTTTTTACCATAAATACAAAGACGTTTAAACCCATATGTCTTTGACAATAGTAGACTTCTCAGACTTAATCGAGGAATCATTGTATAACCAATTCTGGCACAAACGAAAGGCCAGGTTAAATAGCAATAGCCATAAATTTACCCCTTTTGGAATATTTATTGATCATGGCGTTAAGGAAAACTCAATATTGGTGGAAATATAGTTCACTTCCCCTCATGCACTTGCGAAGTCCACAACATTATGTAGGAACCTTCGATTAACTGCTTGTTTTTAGCAGCTTCACTAAACTGAAGGCCATAATAATCTAAATAGTTTGGAGATAATATTCAGTTCTAGAACACAAATATTTATAATTTGGAGTAGCAATCTAGAAACATATCGGCTTTATCCAGCAGACCTTTGTTTAAAGAAGGGCGCATATCTAGGTCACTTTGTGGGCATTGTTCTAGAAACAGTAAATTCAGTTTGTTTATAGTTAAGGGCCAGGGAGTCGTCCTAGTTTAATTAAAACACAGTTGTTACGAGAAGCAAAATGTAGTATTCGCAATCCCTTAGTCAGGTTCATTAGGGAGCCTCGAATACAGATGTGTTTGTAAAGTATATTACTTTGTTTTGTCACTAATCAACAAACGCAACTAGTTTAATATCTCAGTCGTTCTTACACTAACATTTTATATTGCACATATTTCTACCTTTGTATCTAAAACTCTTTAATATGAATTCAAAAATCCAGTTCAGTGTATTGAACTGTTATGTTTAAACATTGCATTATGACAGTATGTCTATATGCTTCGTCATTTAAATGGATTTAAGTTAATGATACTTTACAATTTTATCTTACTTAATGAAAACAACCTGCCTCTTTTTTTTAACTTTCATATTTCTTACTCTTATAAATTTTTTTTCGTTCTGTATTTCCTAATTTGGCAACTTAGTCCTCTCTACACATCTTCTTCATATCCATGGTAGTATCTTTATCTAGTGCAGATCATCACGAACATTGACAGTTAATAACACTGACAGGTGGATTTTATTTTTCTAGAAAAGCAATACAGTTGTTATTTAACTCATGATAACTTCATCATTTCATACATATTTCAATGCGATTTCGAATTCTACGTTATTGTAACCACATATTTATTGCATTCCTAAGAGTTTGGTATACAATTTATAATAATTTCACACATATAACCAAATGATCCTGGATGGGTAGAAACCTTATTAGGAATAGTATTATATTAGTTTATAAGATAGTTAACAAAAGAATATAACGTATTAAAATCGATTTAATATTATTTATAAATTTACTCAACATATATTTAAAATATTGTTTAAATATCTGGATTAATGGAATTTATTATTTGCAAAATGTTTATAGCTCACTATAAAAATAATAGTACTTAAAATAGAAATTTAGTTTTATATTCATTTGTGATAGACGGTTTTCCATATTAAAACATGGCTCCATGGATCATGAATTATTTATAAGGACAAACACGCTCCTTTTTCTTATCCAAAACTTCAAGTATTAAGCTACATAGTTTAGCAAAAGCGTTGAGTTACTAATTTTAATTTAGTTATTGGTCTACTGTTGTGGCCTATGGATATACAAGTATAAGGCTTAGTACTCCAGATACGTCATGGAGATCTTAAAACATGTGTTGATCCTTAACAGTGACAAATTTCACCTCAATACGAAATTTAGTTATTGAGGTATATTTGTAGGAAAATATTATATACCTCAGTGTAATGGTTAGTATTACCCAGCAAGTAAGAGATCCCGTAATTTTTATACTAAAAATTTTTTAGTATTATCATAATATATGGCGTTTCGGTTTCCTTTTTTTATTAGAAATCATAAATGACAAAGAATAGTACATTTGTGAGTAGGTTTTTATTTATTACAAGAACTATTTTTGCTTTCCACCATGATAAAAAAACATCAGGACGCCCGAGATACATCAATATCCGTAGATAGGCTTGATATGATTTCGCTCCCGATTCGATAAGGATTTTCCGATATTGCTCGTGGCATGTCTCCTGTTCATTTGTGATTGATGTTTACCACGGAAAAAAAATTTGTTTGTACTAAATAGTATAGCACCGAATACGAATGTGTTTCTTTATTTTCTTCTCGCTTTGAAATACATAACTTTTTGTTTGAAGCAATTTTAAAAACACCTGTTTAAAATAATATCGTAAACAGATATGTAACCATATAGGTAAAATATATTAACATTGAGTGCTGAATTATTTAATCATGTATTGATGAAAGAGGTACTAATTATGGTTACATTTAATAGATGCAAAAACAAAGAAATGTATTTGAGAAAGAATTATATTTTAGTGCAACCATATGTATACAATTTTATTGTGGCAATAAATTTAAATATAAGTAATATTTTTATATATAAATTTTATCACTGTATAACCTAAAATGATTTTTTTTATTTATCATCCACTTATTTAATTATAGTAAATATTTAATGTGTTATTATTACAGTATTAGGTGTTTTGTAGAAAATATAATTACAACATCGCAAAATATGTGAGCACCTGTTTTTAAAAACTGTTATGCTCATTTGGAAAAGTCTAAGATTTTCAGAATTCTGGATTTCCCCATTAAACTTTTATTGTTTTTTATTATAAAACTATTAGAATCAATCGACAAAAAACACACACACACACACACACACACATATATATATATATATATATATATATATATATATATACTGCTTTTTAAGATTTTATACTTTTATACTAATGGTAGTAAAATATTTAATATGCTGTGTATCGTAATAGTTACCCCATTACGGTTCAATGTTTGCTGGTTTATACCTTCTGGTTGAACCTCCACTCGATACAGCAAAAACCAAATGTGTTACTGAGCAACCTTATGGATGTCCAATAATGGCACGTAACTAAATGCAAATAGATATTGAGTGCAAAGGTAGATCGATAGATCTAGTCTGCTGAGGGATATAACTGCCGGAGTTAGTGTGGCCTGTTAGGGCCTGTTGCTACCCTACACATTGGTGCGTGGCACACTCTGCCTACTTTGTCTGGAGAGGGTGGTGCGGAATTGATTTCTCCTTATTTCAAGGAGACAAGACTATTCTAAAATCCTTTTTCATGGAACTTTAGAGGAGACCACTCCAGACGCCAACCTTACGAATCTAACATATCCTGTCGTTCTGAAAGCTGCGGCATAACCCTTTTAGGATCTAGTGCAATTTCTAAAATTCTTGATCCATAACTAAAAACGATTTAGTCTACAGTTTTATTTAGTTTTGAAGGAACACTGTACTACGACAAATCTAGAGAGAGCATAGCTGTTAACAATATAAAGCCGATATACAGTAGCTTTATTGCTAAATAGTTCGAAGTGAAAACTATACATACATCTCAGTGATGTATACGAATTGGAAAGCCTTGGTGTGAAACTAAGACGTTGTGGATTACCAAAAATTTTAACTAAAACACTAATTATGATATTTAAACAAATGATTACTTAAAGTTATCGTGTTTATATTATATACAGTATGTTTTATAATATTATTTTAATCTTTGTAATACTGTTAGTATCTTTTAAAGTTTCGTTACGATTGAACCAAAATGAAGTTTCATTATAAATAAATGAATTGTATTTTCAATATAATAAACCATTAAATATAAATGAGTGGTATTAATCATAATAAAAACTGGCTATAACTGCATAGTCTTCTAAACTCATATAATGCATTTACATCGTAACTTGTAAGTAAGAAAAACCCTACTCTAAATGGCTCTACAATCCTCACCTCGTTTTTTCTAAATGAAACTCTTCTGCGATATATCTGTAAACGAATGGTTTCGTACTAGTAGCGGAACAGCCTTGTCCATTTTTCAGGCTTACCCCGGCTTACAGTTGATATCGTCTTTGACACTTTAAATGTCGTTACATTCTGAGACGCTGGTAGGAACTCTTGTGTGTAGAAATATTCAATACAAGGAGTCTAAAATGTGAAAAATGTTAATCGTTTCAAAATAGATGCGAACAGTTGTGTTCATCATAATGAATAGTTCTGAATTAAAATTATGTTCTAAACTGGAATCGTGGAAATGTATCGTAAATTTGAATATACAAGTTAAAAATTAAAAACTCACTTTAATGTAAAGTAATTTTTTAGTCATCAGGAAAAAGGCACGTAAACGAATGTTAAAGTTTTGCAATATTCCTCGCTAACAAAGGCTGATGATACTATAAGTTAACCCGAATTTCTTATAGTTACTTTTATTATATACGTGGACACAGAAGGTCACTCTGGACCAGTTTTTACCCGAATAAATCACCAAAGCTCAGAAATTTTAAGGTATTTTAAGATTTAAAAGGCCCCAATATATCTTATACTAATATAATATTTTGTCGTCGTCAGTTTTTTGATGAGATCAAGCACTAAAAAAACGTTCAAGGTTGTATTTATACATGTAAATATCATATATGTGATTATTTTACCGCATTACATACCATCCTACTTACGAGTGATTAATTTTCAAACATAAAATCATTAAAGAATGAAATAAGTGAGTTTTATTATATTATTTACCATTTATTAATCACTGTAGACTTATAAGCTAGGTTATAGTATCGCAAATTAGGTAAATTATTAAAGGCTAATTTTGGAGAAGAGAATAAAGAATATTTTGCACTTTTTTAGCTTTGTCTCCAATATTAATAATAGCGTAAATTATTTTGAAGTTAGGTGATATTTATTGTCTGAATTTTATATTGTGCCACATAGTTGCAAAGCGTTTAAATTAAGAAGACAGGACATTTAAAAACGTCTGAGTATGTTTTAATTTTATAGCTAATTTTTATTTCTTTTTAACAACACAAATAGCGAGTAAAATGCTAACTGCCCTAACTTTTTATCCAGAGAGAGGTTATGTAGATAATTTATTGAAATGAATTTCGTACACGCCTGTGCATTGATGTCTTTGAGACTAGTACCAAGGAAGGAAATTAAGGAGTATTTAGTTTTGACATAATAAGTTAAACATATATGCAAAGAGTACAAGTTTGTAATTCACGAGATAAGCCATTGCCACAAAACCACAAAATCGGTTAATATATTCCTGTTAATATTAATGTTGAGTCGAGTCTAGCTCCGTTTCACCTTCTCCTAATGGATAGTCTACAATATGACTGTCACAGACACTGATCTTATAATCTGAAGCCCACTTAGAAGATATAAAAATGTCATAACAAAGGAGCTTATAACTAACTCTTTCCATCATTACTATATCATTTTTATTGGAACAACAATAGAGATAATTAAATTCAGAAAAATAGTTCTTCTGAATGTTTTAGACACGATCACATAGCACGTACACCTGAGTGTTAAATATTGGACGCAGCATTAAGCGAAGTTGAAACAGATTAAAATTCAACATACGCACTGAACCTTCCGCTCATAGCTCCGGGACCCTTGTTTATTGCGTCAAAGTTAATTATAAATAATAATTTTATAATGGTATAAAATACAATTTGCGTATTTTCTTAAATTTGTACGATAGAATAGTAATAAACATACATTATGAAATGCAGGTAGACCAGATGAATATATAATTAATTATAAACATAAATTACACTCATAGTGCTTTGGCATAAATTGTATTTTTTTATTTAAAATACATAGAGACTGGTCACATAGAATCATTTTGACCGCAAATATAGTGACAAGGAAAGGGGATGTTTATGTGTCTCTGGAATAATATTTTCCCAGGTACAATGTCAACAGCATGAGTTTATGCTTCATATGTACCTCTCTTGTGGTACTCAATATTGCTGTTTACGTTATCTTGATCTTATGGTGACCTTCGCATGTTTTATAATATATAATTTGTTGGTGGATTTTATTGATGAAAATGTACTTTTTATAGTTACAGTTTTATATCTATACATTTTTTCCCAATAAACATTGAATCACAAAAAGTACTTGCTCCGCCGGGACTCGAAACCGGATCTCTCACTTTTAACGGGTGAATGTGCTACCATTACACCATAGAGCCCTTACTTTTTACGATTCAATTATATTGTATTTGGCCGTACCTGTCACATATACGTTTTAAATAACTAAACTAACATATGATCGGAAGACGAAATACCTGTCAAAAGACACACACACATATATATATATGTCGTTTGACAGGTATTCGGTCTTCCGATCATATGTTAGTTTGCTTATTTAAAACGCATATGTGACAGATACGGCCAAATACAAAATAATTGAATCGGAAAAAGTAAGCGCTCTGTGGTGTAATGGTAGCACATTCACCCGGCAAGTGAGAGATCCGGGTTCGACTCCCGGCGGAGCAAGTACTTTTTGCGATTCAATGTTTATTGAAATTAAATAAGGCTATTGCCATTTTATACAATTTAATGTAAATAAAAGTCGTTTGACAGGTATTCGGTCTTCCGATCATATGTTAGTTTGCTTATTTAAAACGCATATGTGACAGATACGGCCAAATACAAAATAATTGAATCGGAAAAAGTAAGCGCTCTGTGGTGTAATGGTAGCACATTCACCCGGCAAGTGAGAGATCCGGGTTCGACTCCCGGCGGAGCAAGTACTTTTTGCGATTCAATGTTTATTGAAATTAAATAAGGCTATTGCCATTTTATACAATTTAATGTAAATAAAAGTCGTTTGACAGGTATTTGGTCTTCCGATCATATGTTAGTTTGCTTATTTAAAACGCATATGTGACAGATACGGCCAAATACAAAATAATTGAATCGGAAAAAGTAAGCGCTCTGTGGTGTAATGGTAGCACATTCACCCGGCAAGTGAGAGATCCGGGTTCGACTCCCGGCGGAGCAAGTACTTTTTGCGATTCAATGTTTATTGAAATTATATATATATATATATATATATATATATATATATATATATATATATTCAATTTTATTATATTAAAATCAAAACAACCATAAGGACTTAACATTTGCTAAATTATTTTTTTCCACTTGAATCCTTAGATTCTGACATACTATTTTACCTAAATTCAGAATTATTTTATAATATATTATTTTATTAATTTGAAATTAACAACTAATCAAAACTTGTTTACATGTCAAAATTGTATTTACATTTAGAAAGTTTAAGTTAAGGTGTATCTTCTTTTGTTTGTTTTTTTTATTTTATTCTGTGTATGTTTTACAAGTGTACTTGACAAAGTTGTAATACAACGAAATATTGTACATTAAAAATTGTAGTAATTTTTGAAACTGCTCGAAGAGATTATATATATATATATATATTTTTACAGAAAAAAGCAAATTATCGAAAAATAATACCACACTGTAAAATGGTTCAAAGCATTTATGAATTTTCCTATATCTAAGTACACTTGATAAATAAAAGTTTGAAAATTATTGACAAAACATATGACACAAATAAATTAGGAATGACACAAAAAAGATCATAAATAAATAGAATAGATCAGCAGCTGATGGTCCCTGACATGACGTGTGTGCATAAGTTGGAAAAAAATAAATTTATTATCAATTAAGACCCCTTGGATGTCTTGTATGAAGTACCGATTAGTGTGTAGTTTCACGTGTTTAAAATTCAATCTATTATGCTTTTACATTACATTGTTATGGATCTTATTTGTACCATTGACGGTGTAGTAATTTTGTTTAACCACACACAAACAAACACACACACAAACAAACACACACACACATATATTTATATAAATGAGTAACTGCCCATCGATATATATATATATATATATATATATATATATATATATATATATATATATATATATATATATATTCTCTTCATGCAGAAATAAAAAAAACAATTATTGGTAAACTCTTTATGAATTTTCGTATTACTTTAGCATTCTTCTTCAGATAACAATAAATAGTGTATAGATATTTACAAAATTAAATAATTGAACTAACTAAATATAAACAAGAAAAATAACTGATGTAGAATAATAAACCGTGGAAAATACCTCATTTCTGATGTTTCATCAGAGATACCATATAGTAAAATAACTAACTATAGAAATTAAATGTTCAAACCTAAATTAAACTTTGATTTTAAAACCAACACTGATGAGCAGTTTCGCTCCTTCTCAAATTAAACCTATTTATATTTTCGTTGGCATGCGATGGAACATTATTGGTGCCTTTCAATCTATAACAGTTTTCAATTTTGTTCGATTATGTTCCCTGGAATGTACAGCGAGGGGCTTGTCATCTGCATGAACAATACTGTGACGGTGACCTGTCATTCTAATAGGAAGAGGGATGTTAGATCCACTACATAAGCTGGTAATGAACAACGAGTTAAAAAGGAAACTTATATAACTAAAAAATTAAAAACATCACGGAATAAATTTATAAACAGGGTGATATTTACGACGTCATGAAAAAAAATATGATAGAAACCTGAAGGCATCTGCCAAAGCCAGTTTTATCCTACACTTCTAAATCCTTTAATTTTCCTGTCCAAGTTTTACATCGTGTTGTCAGACCATCATTAAGTGGGAAGTACCGATATTGATTGCCCTGCATATTTTAAACTTACCTGCTGTGATAAGTGTTTTAGCAAATAACCTATATTTTCAATGACATTTTCCTTATATTTTCCCAAATTTTGGATGATGAAGATATCAAGTATATACTTCATTTATACGCAACGGTTCCAAAAATACTTTAAAATATTTATTGCCTTTTTGCTGTTATTTTCGTTTTAAGAATGACTACTATAAATTAGGTTATGATAACTCTGCTGTATAAAAGGTACCAGGTCTGTAAAATTATATATCAAGGTATAAAAATTTAAAATACCAGTAATACTTCCTTAATATGAAAAATTCCTCCATTAAATAAATAATTGCCATACAAATATCACTGATTTATATACTGGGCTTCTCTGCTGCCTCTCATTTGAGGGGTTCAAAAATAGTATTTATACATGACTGTATGCATAATTTGTCACGAAACGAATATTAATTTATAGACTTGAAATTGTAAATGATAATTAATACCTTTATAGGGAGCACTGAGTGTGATTATGGGTTATACCTTTATATAACATTTGGCTGAACATTAGTCAATGATTTACATAGGCCTTATGGGTAATCCTGAAATAACCGAGAAAATAGACGAAGACATAGTCTCCCGAAAAGACTTCGTATCATTAAGACATTTTAACATATGACACATTAACTCTATTAACTCTACAAATATATGGTATTTATATTATTTATTTTTAAATATTGTAATTATTACTATAATTGACAGAATACATTATGTAATATCAAAAAATAACTTTCAAAGCAGCTAATGTGTTTGAAGTACTCGAATCTTTATATGCTTAGGATGAATGTTATATAGTTTTTATAGAGCGTTGCCATGACCCTATTTACAACTTATCGGAAACTTCAGTGAATACTTGATCATGCGTTAGCATGTTAAAGAAGAAGAATTGGCCTTGAAAGTATAAAGTGCTGTGTGAGAGTTTCTCTCAAGAAATAAATACGCCTTGATTGTGACGAGGTAGCTCTACCGCCAGTGTATTTTCAAGGCAATGAGTGAAACATATTACGCTTCTCACACCAATAACTCCTTTCCCAAATTACTAGTGCTGTTAAATTAGCTGCCACTGTTAATGGTTAACCTTTACATAGCATGTAACCATTTATATGTATCATGTTGATTGTAGCTATACTCATTCATGTGTCACTCAAAACATTGGATACTTCCAAGAAAAGATACAAGTTGACGTTAGATGAAAATGTGTACATGTGGAAATGGTGTGCACCAAAACATATACATTTTCTAACATATATTAAATATTATGTATTGGATTATCAATGAGTTCACACTTACCACGTATAGGGGATTGGTTATGGGTTGTTAAAACGTACCTTTTAGATTCTACTGGTCTTAAATATAAGTTTATAGTTAATTAGTAAAGCACTTGCAAAACTAGTTACCTATGGGTTGAAATGTTTGTATAGGTACGAGTAAAATGCTACAACAAAGAAACATGTGTCTACATTAATTGAATAAATACAGTGCTATAGTGGTATTTCATATATAATACATTCGTTTTCCAAACTAAATAGTAACTATTAAAGTCAGAAATACATGAAAGAAATTGGTTCAACTTTACTATTAACGAATATTCCTTGATATATTGACAATTAAATATATTAGTTTGTTAAAATAATATCCATTATTCATTTTTTATATACAGAAATCGTGTACGTTTACGATTATGTAGGATGACTTATGTAGACTTTATGTAAGTGTTAGACAAACACGTATGAACGACTTCAGAAATTTTAGTCAGATATATGTTCAAAGCTACTCTCTCACAATTGGAATGACTTCTGAGGGAAAATTATTCCAGATGAGTGAAGGGGATTTTTGTTTGACAAGATCGTGCTGCCTTAAATTTATCTCGTTACTGTAATCAATTAATAAAACGTGATTAAATAATTGTTAATGTTTAGTATGATATTTAAGTCGATTATTTAGCCACAGGGGAGATACATGAATTTTATTTAATGTAATTCTTCTTACCTTTAAGATGTAACAAAACTAAATACATATATGTAGAAATTTTTTAGTATTATTATTCAAATACAGCGTTACATATTAATTAGCAAAAAAGGTTTAAGATTTATTAAAATATAATTATTATTTTAATATTATTATTAAAATATAAATAAATAGGTTTAAGATTCTGGTACTTATTGTCATACTTATATAAAAAAAAGCAATAACAATTGGTTTATTATATTAAGTAGGTTTTGGAAACTTAATTGGAATATTTATCAAAATACATTGTGGATGCATGATTTACTATGTGAAACGTGAAAATTTCATATGATTGTGACATTTTTAGTTTTTATTTTATGTTTCTGCAAATTTATTGATACCGTCATAGATTACAGTCAGACCAGTGGATGAGTTTGCAAAGCTTAACCAAACCACTTGGAAAGACATGCACCCTCAACAAAGTAAAATTGTTTTATACAAATGAAGCAATAATTAATATTTAAATTTTATACTACTCTATAACGTTATAGACATATTGCAAACGGATAGACGTAAAGAAGTGGAACAGCTTTTCAAATCATAGGCTTAGCTAAGACTTAAACAAAACAATAATTTGAGGTTAAGTTGATACTTAAACTGATGGATAAGTATTAAATGAACCCAGACATAGCAATAATCCTATCAACATTTTATAACATCAGTAATAATTAAATAGTACCAAATAACTGTCACAAGCAGTTTATTTATTGTTACTAATACAAGATAAACTACACGGTATTTTCCGCACGTTTATACAACGATATACTGAATATTTTCTTTCTACAAACTAAAACATTTTTGTTCTTAACATTTTGTAAAACATGTTTTCTTATAATAGCTACATTATCTGAAAGGACAATCAAATTAGAAAGAACATTATCCATTACAACAATCCAAATAGTCATAATTAATTCCATCATTACCAAACATTGAATCCTATTAGCCCAAACACTGAATTTAGGATGTACAACGGGCCAGTATATTTGATATGCAAAGCAATATTAAATGAAAGTTTATACGTTTTAAAAACAATAATAGTTATATATTCCAATTATATATTAAATTATGATTTTAAATAAATACAGTAACTTCAGTGGGATAAAGATTGTAATGCCTTTAACCTCTCATAGGACGTTGATTACTGGCCAATAATGTTTATTGTATAATAGTTCATAAATAGCTGATATCAACGTTTAGCGTTGTACAACATTAGTTTAATTTTGAAATGTTACATAAACTTAAAAATATACTTTATTTCAGTATTATATTTATTACCCAGAGTATTAATGAGATGACAGGTAAGGAATTTAATGATAAATATACAACTTCCAGCAAGTGGTGTGTAATTTTTACTAATGATAACATTAAATATACAGACGTTATCTGACAGCTTCGGCAGCAATAACATTTAGTTGTTTGCGCCGCACAGTTTGTTTAATGTCAGCTTACAACTGCTGACCAGATAAGACAAATATATAACATCAAGGATAGATTTTAATTATTTAATTACAGTTGCGGTATTGTTGTCACTCAATACTAAGCAACATTTAGTAAACAACTCATTTGAAATATACATGACAATAACATATCTGTGTTAACGTTATACATATCTAACTGTAACAATGAATAGTGTGTCGCTTGTTCCATTCGGAATATTTTGAGAAATTTTCTTTTCATAAGTGAAAAATATTAGAAATAATAATATATAATACCACTAATATACTATACTATACATAGAAATAGCTAGTTTTATTTAAACGTATTTTGTATACCTTCATTAGTTTTCCATCTAGTTCCAGATGAAGACTAAACTTTCCTGTAAGATGAGGAAAAAACTGTCCTTATATCTTACGTGTAAGATTTTATTATGATAAAATCAAAAGAGTAAGTAATTTCACTAGTAATGTATATAACTCGGAAAAAATTGTCTTACCCCAAAATTAAGCTCTAGAGTCACTACTCTGAAGTTGATTTATTTATTTCAATTAGGATACGTTAATCAACTATATTTTTCCCAATAACTAAATATTGTTCCAAAACGTAATGTTTGAATTAAAGAATGTTAATAACAATGAGTATTGTGAACTAAAAATGGATACAAAAACATCTAGGTGATATAAAAGTTACTAGGTATTAAATTAGGTTAGATTATAATTCATAAAAGTCTTGAATTCACAAATTATAATACTTATCGCTCATGCCGAATGTGTAAGAACCGAAACATTATTCCAAAGTACGTCACTCTCTGCACTTGTACGTAACTTAAATTCGTCGTCCTACGATTGGTATGAATAATAAAATCATCAATAACACAATTAACATTTTAATACGTATTATATATATAATACGTATATATATAAATGAATGTTTGTGTGTACATCCTTTATAGACTCAGAAACTATTTGACGGTTTGTTATGAAAATTTGTATGTTTACTGTAATTATTTTTACACGGAGAAGGTTTATATGCTATGCCCATTGATTTAACTTACCACAAGGCAGCGCTGCAAAATATAAAGGTTTTCAAAGCGCTTGCACATTATAAACTGCGACTACAAGACAGTTACGTATATTAAATTGCCAAACACTATTTGAAGGCACTAATTTATTATGTATATTTGTCTTAAAAATAAATTTCTCTCTGAACTTAAACCTTGAGTGTTTGACTACTTTTTAATAAAGTACATGTGCGTTGTGCGTGGACAATGGCTATAGACATACACTTCTGACGGATTTTCTTGATCGTGGCAACAAGTTCAAACTCTACAACGCCGTTGGAAATATAATTCACTTGAATCAGAAGCGTGCGAAGCCGCGGGAAACAGCTAGTTATATATAATAAGCAATGTCTTAGACAAATTGCTGACTGGCTTTATAATCTAGTTGTACGTTCTGTACGAATGTTAATTTCAGCTTCCATCTACTTTCTACTTAGTGCAGCGTCTCAAGTCACAGAGTAGAATATCTGCAATTTCTGCAATTTCAAGAATTTCTGCAATCGCTGTGACAGACTTGATTCCTGGCACTTCAATCAACATCTGACTGCGGACATTGAAAACATTCTGGGTTAGACTTGCTAGACTGCACTAAGTGGAATGGAAATGGAGGTTATATTAACATTCGTATCGAATGATTGCTTCCCACCATTACTCTTCGTTATGTGCATACGTTGTGACTGTTTTTCTTAAAAGGTGTTCAAGTATTCGTAATTTTATGCCTAAACGTGAAGAATCTCTCTCTAACTTTGTACAGTTCTTCATTAGTTTGATACAATATTAATTATATTAAGTGAGATAACTAAACCATGCCCTTGGAGCTCTTGAACGTCCCAACAGTGAGGCCAACCTAAAAATATAAAATAGAAATTGAAGACACCACGTATCCACTTATACCGCTAGAGGGTTATAATTGAACCATTTAAATATATAGTTGTTGCATAGTATTAACTCGTATTACATTTTACCATAAAGGAAATACTAAATCACAAGAATTGGTATATACACGTAGAAGTTCAATTTTTTAAAATATACAAATACATTATTATAAGACTTTATAAAAAAATAGAATGGAACTTCACATACACTACAGAATAACATATACTAGTTTGATAGATTCAGCGCATATTATATTTGATTTTATGGATACAGAGTGTATATATATACAGGTATATATATATATATATATATATATATATATATATATATATATATATATAATAATTTATATATTTGCTATATGTTATTACCTTCAACATAGCAAAATATTAGAGACATTTTT
Source organism: Homalodisca vitripennis (assembly GCF_021130785.1). Lineage (NCBI taxonomy): Eukaryota > Metazoa > Arthropoda > Insecta > Hemiptera > Cicadellidae > Homalodisca > Homalodisca vitripennis. The sequence continues at coordinate 63,225,596 of NC_060214.1, forward strand.
ATTGTATTTCTGGTAGTAATAACTCTGAAAGTCATTACGCAAATATAAAAATTATCTTAGTAAAGCGATACTTTCCCTTTCTCACATAAAAAATGGCAGTCTTGAATTTAATTTCTATTTTTAAGTGCACGCTCATAATTATTGTTAACCGGTACATCAAGCACACTGCATTTATCGGGTTCTAGCACTACTTATTCTATAGTATGTCACTTTTTACATAGAAAATACATGAGCGATGGGTAGCATAGCTGTAATCAAATACATCAGGACAACTAAAATTCGGTTTTTTATAACACAAAGTATAACTAGGAGACGCCAAATATATTTAATTAATTTAAGTTTAAGATGAGATCATTAAATTTTATGTTTTGTAAAATGGATTGAAATAAATGTTTAAATAGTGGTACTGAATCTAGTTTCATCTGCAATATTAAAAATAAGACGCAAAATCATATAACTGAATGTAACCGAAAAAGCCAGACAGGAATGTAGAAATAGAAATGAAATAATGTATATCTATTCAAATACGTATGTTTCTATCTGTATGTATAGGATTTTCTATATCTTCCAGGCCTCTGCTACATATGCAAGAAATAAATGAACTAAGGATCAGTTTGTATTATGGCCGGGAACCTGGGGTTGCTGTATCACTTGCTGTATGCATGACCGTGGCTCGGACTAAGGCTCTTTGGTCATAGATCTTGCATACATTAGTTAATTATTCAGGAAGCAAACCTACCATCTTGCTACAAAGCAGAGGACCTCAGGGACGTCTAACCCTAGAGGATTGCTAATGATTGGTTGTACAGGTGCAACGCAAGGGCGGTTGACCTCCTCCTAGCCTCTTTCAAACTTGTATTTACGAATATTCTACCATATGTCCGTGATTAATATCCTAGTAGTGGTAGACTACCACAACCTAAATGCATGACAAATCATAATCGTTTATATCCATTTTTCAGTTTTTTGCATGTATCGCCTTGTTTCTTGGAATTACCTAGCCAAATTTAGACTAAGCCGTCTGCAGCTATTATTCTATTATTTTTTTCCTTCTATAATACAATGTTATAATTATTTTTTGAAAATTCTTCATATTATTTATTACTTAACAAAATTATTTTTTATATAATGACTATCTTCTCCAAAAATAACACGTTCATACACTGACGTAGTTATACTTTTATTCTGTGAAACATATGACATGTATTTACTTAAAATGTTCATCGTTCATAAAAAAGCACACTATGAATAAAATGTAAAAAGAAATGAAAATTGCTATTATTAAAGAGGCGGAGTTAGGGCTATTAAGCCCTTATACCACTCAACTTAAAAAATATATGTACTATTTAAATATATTTGGCAAATTAAATTACCTGTCTATATTTGATTTATATACTAAGAATACAATAAAAACTTTAATTTATAACATTTCAAAACAAATATGACTTATTGTAGAAGCTTATCCTGTAGTAAAGTGTAAACTGAGCAACTTTTTCTTGTATTATGTGATATTATTTATAAAACTTGATCCATTCGGCAAATTCAGTTTTAAGATGTAATAACATTCTACCACTGAAATACGTAACTTGCCACAACTAAGTATATTATATTTATATAAGTTATTTACTTTCTTATGTATCTGTATATTTAAAACATGAAGAAAATGTATATGCCAAACCAGAGTTTATGCTAACTCTGTGCCAAGTGCTGTCAATAACAGCTGGACAGTAAGTCAATCAATCCATGGGATAATAGGTAGTCGGTAGTGTTTGGAAATAACCAAAGCGAACGGGTCAGACAATCTGCCGAAAGTAATTAAATCGGTTGCAAGCCCGAGATTTAACTGACAGCTGATATCTTACTGGGCTGACGAATGATCATCAGTATTGACAATGTAGGAGCACGCCAGACCATGTGTCGCGAAACAAGCTTCGCTGATGTTGCGCTCTTGATTTTATATTTATATTTAATTTTATTCTCAAGATGACCTGTGAAAATATGGACAAACAAACATTGAGACTAAACAGAAGTTATTTCATTCATCCTTCACAACTAAAATGATTATGTCAGACTACCAAATAGTAGCAGCCTGGCAATGAAGGGTAGCCTAATTCCATGGTTGGAAATTCACCATTATAGAACTTTTTCTTATATATTGAGTTTTTATTGATATATATATATATATATATATATAAATATATATATATATACATATATTACTAAGTCATATATTTACATTTTTTATTAAGATTTTTATGTAATTCACAATAGTGTTGGAATAATAAAACTCTACAAACTTGTCACTTTATTCCATGCAACTCAAGTTGCCAACAGAATATATTGTAAGAGTTAATGTATGTAGGCTACACGTTTTAATATATCACATGTTTTAACCATTTACTGTATATTGAGTTCCTTTAAAAATTATTTCCCTTTGCCACCCTGGGTATCTAATAGACATTTGTTAAAATATTCCCAACGCTCAGCCTTATCCCATGAAGTCACACCACCGAACTCAGTGTTGCCTACCTTAAATGAAGGATTATAGACAATTTCAAGTGTTTAGAGGTGTCGTAAGAGCAGATAAACAGAAATAAATTGTGTCTGGCCCCACGAGTAATAGGCTTCGCTAAGGCACAATCTATTATTTTACTTACTTACTTACTTGATACTTAGTAGCTCCGTCGAGTACCGGTAAAACCGGATTGACTGCGTTATTTTACAAAAACTATATACAAATTAAAATCACAAAACCATATACAAATCACAAATCACAATGAGGGTGGATGCATAAAAAACCGACTGTCTAATTCTTTTAGGAAATAGATTGGCCTCTCCACCAGACAGCCCCTCAGATGTTTCTTGGACTTCCCAAGCTCAAGATTTTGCACGTACTCCGGCAGGGTGATAAAAAGGTTAAGAGCTGAGTAGGGAAGCTCCTCTGAGTCAAAGCGAGCCTACATCGAGGCACATCCAACTGGCAAGCTCCAAGAGTGTTTTGATCATGTATCTGTCTCCTTCTGGCAAATGAATCTATGTTGTCCCATATGTAAAGGAGGGTGTCAAGGACATATTGGCTATGCACTGTGAGAATTCACAGGTGCTTAAAGATGTGCCTACAGTGATCCAGGCGGCCAGCACTGGCGATCACCGTAAACCCTTTTTTTGTAGCAGCAGGATGTCACCGCTAGTAGAAGAATGCCCCCCCCCCCAAGGAGGAGTCCGTAGATTATGAGACTGTAAATAAGCGAGTGGTATGCCATAATTAAAAACTACTTATTCACATTGTATCTCAGTTTGCGGAGCAGGCAGACCACTCCTATACCGTCTTGAGCATACCTTGGAGATGTGATCATTCCAACCTAGTCTAGAATCTAGCCAGAACCCTAGCAGTTTTACAGCCCCCTGTCTGCCCTACAGCTCCGCACTTCTGGCTGAAAAGAAGGATTTGAGTTTTATCTTCGTTTGATTTTAACTTATTGTCTGCAAACCAAGTCTTGGCAGTATTTAGTAATTCGTCAGCCTCCTTAAGTACCACCTCAGGTTCACTAGCTCTTGAGATCAGGGTAGTATCATCTTCAAATAGAAGTGTACATCCGTTTAAATACAGTTCATTTCCCAGGATTAGGAACAATAAGGGCCCCAGAATGGAATCCTGTGGTACCCCTTGCTTCAATTCCAAACTTAAAAACAAAAACTTGTATTAGAGAATCAAAACCAGCCACTGGTGTATTACCTGCAAACACTTCGTCCCAATCCACTGATTCTAGCTCCCTACGAAAAAGTGGCAGAAGTTCATCTTTGACTACTCTTTTACTGAAACTATACTTTACATGCCAAGACGGTGAAGATGGTGTACTTATCCGACAAATTTAAATTTTCATTGCGACAGCTTCATAATCTGCGACCATGGGATAGACCACTCCAAAAGTATAATTCCACTCGGATCCTCTCGTAGGCAGTCTTTTTGTACAAATAACCCAAAGCTCCGGAAGAAATTTGTAAAACTTTCTTCTTCCTTGAAAGAATACTCGAGGTGAACATTGAAGTCTCCACAAAAAATCAGCCTTGTGTTCGGTCTAGGCCGAATGAGGCAGCCCAGGCAACCCTCAAACTGATCAAAGAAATCATTCAGGTCACCATCAGGAGGGCGGTACACAGACACCACAACCAAGGATCGATCCGTCAACTCAATGGCCGAGAGTTCAATCACTCTTTCAACACAAAAAGCATCCAAGTTAATTTCCTTGTAGTTAACTTTATAAAGATTGCTGTTCCACCGTTTTAAAAATATCGTCGAAAGAACGCTCTTACAAGAGTAAAATTATTAATTTCGGAATAAAAATAACTTTCTTCTTTTTTTAGCCAGTGCTCAGACATGCAAAGTGCATCTGGATTGGCCTCTGTGATGAACAAGGAGATTACACCCAACTTTGTCCTTAGACACTGGACATTTAGAGAAAGAATGGTTAAATTACGATATAAAACTGTCACAAGTTTAGTAGGACAAGGTGTTTCAGACCCACTTGTGCGTTTTTCGCAGGTTGGCACTAGGTAATTGGTTAATTGGGCAACTTCTGCACTAAAAGATGCCTCAGTGTAAAATTATTAGGCCAAAGTGAGGCATTCATTATTATGTCTTTGTTTGAAAACTTACACCTAGCTTAAAACTAGCATTCTGTCCTTTAGACACCAATTTCTCGATATCGAATTCAATATTTGGAAATTTTCTAGAAACAAAGTATTTAACTTGATCAACAGTAGTATTTTTTTCAACTTTTCCCAAAAGCACCCAGGCCTTCTTATTGCCATTTAAGCGACATGCAGGGTTAGAAGATGCAGTGCCCAATATAGGCCAATTTGGCCTAGAATGTTTCTTATCTATTTTAGAGCCTCAGAATAAGAAGGTTTTGTTATTAGGCTAGCTCCACTTACACTAACCTCACCAGATTTTCCTTTGTTACACGGCCTAGCTGTCTTATGTACAACTGGTGTCTACTCACTAGACATGACACAACACAGTGGATCCTCAGACACAACACTCACCGTCTCTGTAGTCAATCGTTTCGCTTTAGAACTACCAATATCAACATAAAGCACGTCTTTTTGTAAAACACTATTTACCACCAGTACATCAGACGGAGTCGTCATTTCGTTTTGAGATATTGCAGTTTCGGCATTCCGAGTGCCACCGTTTTACTGTTGAATTCATTTCCGACACCGATGCCAAATAATCGATTAATCGATTTTCGCTACGGTTTAAGCTTCGATAATCAGGTCGTGTAGGCTTCAATTTGGCCGTTTATGTGGTGTTTGGACGTTTTGACTTTTCTGTCTGCTGTGATGGCACAACTGTTTCCTCTTGACTTGTCACATTTACGTTTTCACAACATAACCTTGAATTTACAGGCACATTGTCATTATCACTAGATAACCTTACATTGTTTTCTAATTTATCTAAACGTTCATTTAATTGATTGTTGTCATTTATAACTCCTTTTCCTAATCCCAAAATTGTTCCTACCATATCGTGTAGGCCAAAATAGTCATCGGCACTTGTCGTATGCTAATAATATTGGCAATCTTCTGTACTCAGGTCTCGCACATTTACTTCTTTAAGCCATTGAGTTGCTGCATGGCTTCGAACTCTTTATCACTTACGTCCTTGCATCGTAAATTGAATTTTAGTTAGCAAACCCCTTTATATTTAATCACTTTATCTGTAGTTGTGACACGATTTTCGGATGAACCACAAAAAACGTCCTCATCCACCGCCATATTTACTAACATTTTTTCCAGTCAGTTACTGTTGTAATTAAAAAATTCTAAATTCATTTTTAATCCTCAGGTTTTAAAAGTAAAGATACTAATCTATAATAGCTAAATCGATTGTTACTCATAAGCATCATGCATACACGCAATTATTGAAGAAAGCTTATTGCATGGAATGAAACGTGCTTTGAATAACATATACGACGGCGATACAAATTATAGCGTTTTCTTTATTCTATTCTTAGCAATGCAAAATTTTAATTTCAGTTATTATCATTGAACGAATATTAAAGTTCATTTGAATAAATCAATAAAAAAGAAATTCCACTATAAATGTTCTTTTCGCTAGAAGGATACTAGTCTAAGCTAACTAATAATATTATATAACTATATAACATTTACACAAGTTAATAATAGACTAGTAAATACATTTAGTTAAAGTAAATCTAATATAAAGGAGTAAATACTTATAGTTATTTGTATAATAAAAGATTCTATCGAATCGCAAACCTACTGTTGTAAAGACAATTTACATTCAATTCAGCTTTCCAATTTAAACGTACTACTGTTTGTTTCGAGTTTTTATTTCAATACATTGTAAACAGTCAAATCAAATCAATTTATTCTACATACGAGTACTTAGTATATACAAAATATAAAGCTTATTCGCTTGCCAGCAGTCTCTTGCCACGCACCAAGAGGTTGTCATGTTTGGCATCTAATTCTTTGATGAGAGCATTCACGAGCACTGTCTCTTCGTGGACGGGATTTTCACGATCATGCAGATGCTAGAGGTGTTGCATAGTACCTATGTCACGTCGGCAGGTGTGGTGGTGATGTATTACTCTAAATGTTGGTAGTAGGTGTTCTGGCACCAGTAGCCAGGTCGTTGGTTCCGGTAATCAGCACCACGCAGTGAATCTTAGGTTCAGGTGAAGACGCAGGCTGGTCGACGATGCTCGCAAATGTCTAGTAAGTAAGTGCCGGGTTTTCCAGCACCGTTGACTATAGTAGAGAATTTGACCAGTCCTCTCGTAAGGCCTACGAAATGACTAGCGTAACTCTTATTAAAATAGTTTGAAGATCGAAAATTAGTTTTAAGTGTGTCAACCAGTGCTTTTTAGGATTTTCATATTTAACTATATTGTGAAGAACGTTTTTTGATATACAGTGTATTCTCTATTTTTTATTTGTCATATTTAAAATCCATTTTATGTACTAACTGGAAGCGGGTTTTTCTGCAAATTACAGTCCATGAGTGGCGTGATTTTTCAGTACAATCGCAGGATTTTATTTGGGCCTTTAGGCAATAATTTTATGTTTTAAAAACCTCTACTGTTGATCTTAAACTCCGCACAAATTCCTCTACCTCCATCCACGCTGTCCACTGGTGTGTCAGATCACACTGAAGAGATACGTGCGTGTTGGTATGTGTTACTATAGGCTCGGACGAAGATTAGTTCGCAAGAACATCACACTGTATACTACAGTCTTAAGTCGCTAGCTTATTAGCATTACTTTTGGAAATAGATGCGCTTAATACATGTATTTCGTATGTAAATGTAAGAAAGCGCAGATCTGACTCGATGGCGTGGTCTACAACGCCCCACAATTCGTTATTTAAACGTTCAATTATCTTCCGATGACTCGTATGCTGTGTGTGATGAGGATGCTGGAGTGGCTCATCGAATGCGAGCGAATTAGGTGGAATGTCTGTCGAAGACGCGGACCAGGGTGAGCCGGAAGATGTAGTGGTAATAGGTGAATATCTCGCAAGTCCTGGAGTTGTGACGAGGGGAAGACGTCTCTGTGAAGGTGGAAATGGTGTCAGCACCCGCATGGTTATTGATTGTGGCCCACTTTGAGTCTCATTAATGGTGTAAATGATTTTTTCTTCCCAAAAAGCGTCAGACGATATCTCCACTTTTAACCACGTAACTCTCTCGGTATTTATTCTGCTTGAATAAGATCAAGTCTTTGCCGTTTTTTGCTGTTTCTAAAACACAAGACATCTTGTTTCCTGGGACCATGTACAGTTACTTAATCGAAAAAAGCAATTTTTTATAAGACAAAAGACAACTAAACAAATAGACTGATTAAAAATTAACGGGATAACAAATCATGAATAAACGAGCAGACTAATTAATAAACTATGCACATAACATTAATTAATACTTTTTTATCACAGGCAGTGTCAATATTTTAATCAAATATCCTATTCATGACTAGAGTTTTAATATAAGTAAATTTCCAGCAGTGGATTTAATCCGGCGATCTCCAGATTAGGACAACAACGTTATCTATTGTCCAGCTCCGGTTGATAAGGACCTGTGTATGATAGTTATACAAGTACAGTAGTGCGGTGCTTGGATTTACGATAAACAGGGCGGATGAATAGAACGGTTTAACATGTGTAATCCAACCATAAATTCAAGTAGGTCGTTCTTTACTCAATTTCTACGTCCTATTAACCCGTTTTGTTTCTAAAAACAAAGTGTATTCAATTAAATGAGCCAGACCACTAGTAAAATAAATTTCTATAGTTGAAATTCGGCCTACTCGTGAAAATTCATTTCACTCAAGAGCGTACCGTTGCACGTTACCATGTGTAGGACCAGCCATACCAACAAGCCTACTTATAACACTGTGTCACTTTTGTACTTTTAATGTTTATATCAAATATTAGGACTTTTCAAAAGGCAGATCAATATATATATATATATATATATATATATATATATATATATATATATATATATATATAATAAATAATAAGTTATGAATTGATAATACTATTCAAGCTATAACTCATATAAGATACAAATCGTTTTAAAATATAAATCCTCGCTAAATTATTTACTGAGGGGGCTCAATCGCAATAGTTATTTCTAAATGTGGTATTGTGACTGTTACCTGAATATATTTGAAAGTAAATTTAATGCAGTTCTCAATATTGAAGGCCCTAGCTTTTCAAGTTTTATACCTCTTTCATAATTAAAAATAAGAGTTTATTATCAACCTGAAATAAAAAAATTAAATACCATAAAGAAAAACACAACATGGTGTTATGAAAAGGCTACTCGTTGTTTGATAGAGCAAAGAGCTTGTGCTCAGATAAAGATGGACTAAAAGAAGAATTTAAGAAAATTGAATCGGATCTCAGAAGCAATGGATACCCTCAATTAGTAATAAATAAGTGCAAACAAACCAGAAGAATCACTCCTGAGTCAGAAAAAATGAATTGTGATAAATTTGCATTTATGTCAATCCCTTATGTGCCCGGATTATCGGAGAAAATTAGAAGAGTAGGTAGAAAGTACAGCATTAGAACCGCGTTTAAAACATACAACACTCTTAGACAATGTCTCGTAAAAACAAAATCAAAAAATGGCACACAGGATTCCAAAAACTGTGTTTACAGTATAAAATGTAGTTGCAATAGGGAATATATAGGCGAGACAAAAAGGCCACTAAACGTAAGGATAAAAGAGCACAAAGAAAACACGAGAAAGGGTCTAACAGAAAAGTCAAAAATTGCACACTATTGTTGGTTCGAAGACCATCATATGAATTGGGATGAAGCAAACATAATACATCGGGAACCACATTTCTTCAAAAGGAAATTAATTGAGGCAACATACATTACATTGGCAGACCAACCAATCAGTCAACCATCAGTCGAGATTAGGCCGCTTTGGTTGCCAGTTCTAAAAAATGAACTAAAGAGAAAACCAAAAGTATCAAACGGATCAGATATTTGCAATAAACCAATGCGGAGTCACAATATGGTTTTAAGAAGTTCATCTCGCATGAACCAATAATAACGAAAGGGCCCATTCCTGTTTACCTTTATATTTAGATTAAGAGAATTGTAAACTTATATAATTATTGAATTGTTATCCTTTGAGCAGTGCTGAATTTCTTGTTGAGTCGGGTTCGAGGAATGACTAGAATCTTCCTTTTGTTTCTAGGTATTGGGCATAGGTTACAGGTCTGGATTGGATAGGTACCATCCAATTCAGACATTGTGTTTGCTCAATTTTGATTGGCCAATGTTAGGTTGATTAGATGGTGGGAGGGACTTTTAGATCCTTCCGGTGGATTCAACCACGTTTTCAGGGGGATTCTTTGCTGTGTGGTCAGAGGGAGAAGTTGGTGTAAAGTGATAGCCTACTCTTGCCGTATCGATTTTTTGGTAGGAAGGTTGAGTTTAAGATTAAAATACTTTTCAAAATTTAAAGTTTGTTTTTTCAATTGATTAATGTATAACAGTTATTTTTTTAATTAACGGAGACAAACAAACTAGGATGGCATGGTTCTTGGGCTAGAAGAGGCTCTTCGGCACGTGACACGGTAAAGATATCAGGAGATCCGAATATCAAGTCAAGTTGAACTCCTCTGTCTAAGCTAAGCTAACATACGCCAAGATGTGAAGCTAAGTCCAATCTGACGTTGGCCGAAGGAGAAGCAGTAGAAGGATCGGGATGATTCCAATTTAAACCAGGCAAATTGAAGTCGCCAGCAATTAACATGTGGCCAATGTTGTGGTAGACGGACAATGTGTCCACAAGTGAATCAGCGAACAGTGAGTAAAATGAGGGGGGCGTGAGGGGGAATATGGACAGCGCAGACAACCACCTTACAGCGAGAAGTGAAATTGACTTCCACACACACAATGCTTCCACTGGTAGATCAGGTTGCAGTACTTCAGATGACGAAAAAGAACTATTAACAGCAATAAGGAGCAATAAGGACACCACCGCCATCTTGCTTGCCACCAGTCAAGGGCGAACGATCCCTCCGATAAACATCATATCCAACAAAACCAAGCTCAGAAGAAGCGATTGTGGAATTCAGATTTTGTTCAGTGAGAATAATAACATTATTCAATGATAAGGGAACAAAGGCATGCAAAGAGGAGAGTTTGGAACGAATACCATTAACATTTTCATACAAAAAAGATAGGTGAGGAGTGCCGTACCAACGGCATTATACATTTTTTGACTAAACGATTTTTGGAGTTCCATTAATATATTTAATGGTAATATTCTTCTCTCCAGACTCTGATCGACGAGACAGCTCTGCCCTAAGATTCTTGAGATGTTCAGCTACTTTTCTAGATCTATCACGACTGATAGACACTCCAGTGAAATTGTCACCAAGTCCTCGTAGAAACTCTCTGGTAGCTGTCCTAGTGATCATGCGAACAGAATCCTCACAGCCAACAATCACTTTGATCGGGCGGGGTTTGTCCCTGGACCCTTTTCCTACTCGAAAAAGCTTAAAAGAATTAACTTCTAAACTAGGATCAATGGCAGAGAAAATGGATTGAAGATTTGCCTTATCGTCCTCAATTCTGTCATGCGCCGTGCCCATTGTGCTCTCACCCAACCCGAAGACCATAATGTTTTTGGCCCGGAGGTTTCTTTCATTAATTTCTTCAATTGTAGACACAATGCAGGAATCAGAAGATGAGTTCCCCTCGAGCATAGCCAACCTTTCACCATGAGTGTCAACCGTTGAGAAGACAATAGCCAGGTTGTGAGAGATGGAATCAACCTTATTTTCAACAGAAGCCACCCGTGGTTCCAAGGTTGATAGACAGTTCGACACAGCAGATACCTCAGCTCGCAGCTCAGCAATGTCCTTGGAAATATCATCAATTTTATGAACCTTGCTGAGGAGATCATCAAGTCTAGATAAAACTGTAGTCATCTGCGCTGAGAACTGAGCAATAGGAGTACTGGGGTATGAGACGAAATCAGTACGGGTACACCACGATTTATTTATGATATCACCACTCAAGCGATTATATTCAGTTTTATTCATTTTTAAACATTCCCTGTGAAACCATCGTTTATAATCGCCATCACATTGCAATCCATTCTCGGAGTTCATCAACGCTGTCATTGGGGTTGCCACATCAAGTTCTGTATGTTGTTCACTACGGGGTTTCTGGTCTTGAATGATCTTAAGGGTCTCCTCAGCTACAGATGAGAAGTGGACATTGAAACAATTAGCAAGCTCCATAGGATCTTCAACTTTGAGTATGTCTCTTACAATCAAGTATGTTATATCCTCAGGTTCTCGTTGTTTGGACTTCCTTTCGCTATTGATCACATTCCAGATCGCCTTGGATTTTATCAAGGACTTGAAAATGTAGCTGGCAGTAGCTTCACGTCTCAGTGACCTAAGCTTAAGGTCATAGTCTTTCTTTAGGTTATTTGACATTAATTTGTCTTCTTCTTTTCTACTTAAAATAAATCGGTCCCGAGCTCTAATGTAATCTTCTTTCATTATTTTTGCTTCCTCATCGTAAACGTGCTTTAAAGGGTTTCCTCTTCTCACGAAAGGCTTTTGGGGGGCAGGTGGCATCGAGAGCTGAAGTTACAATCGTGATGAAATTATTGTAAGGATCTTCTACATATCTGCATTCCAAGACTGTTGTCCAATCTTGATTTGATAAATGGAGCTTCAAGTTGTCCAGGTTTTGAGGCTTAAGGCTTCTACGAGAGTATGTGCAGGGCATTTTTTGAGATATGTCTAGGTTTAGGCTGCATAATTGTCCGGCATGGTCCGAAATGCCATTGTCAATTACTTAAACATCAATTTCATTCATGAAATCGGTCGTTACACAGCATATATCGATCGATGATGGTAATCCTTGGTAATAATAAGTATAATATTATTCAGGGTTACCCAAGAGTCAATAATGGCTGAAAGTTTCTCCAGAGAAAGATCAAATGATTCCTTGTCATCAGCTGGAGGACGTTAGAGGCCTAGTATATATAAGTTTGTCTTTTTGTTTAGCTTTACAATGATTGCAGAAGCTTTTATGATCAAAGGGATGCAAGAGGATTCTATATTGAGTATTTCTGTCTCATTTTCAAGATCATTATTCTTGAAAATGGCCACACCGCCTTTCCTGAAGATTTTCTTACAGAAGGCCGAGAGTAAACTATAATTACTCATACGTGTATTATTCATGCAGTCATCATTTTGGCCATGATCGGAGATAATGACGATATCCTGTGAATTTGAATGGAGAAAGTGGTTAAGACGTTCTATTTTATGCAGTCAACGTTTTGATGAAAGATGGTTAAGTTCTTGGGGATTTTCTGATTATTCGTGATTTTTGTCCTCTTGTTCTCACTTTCCATTTTTCTCGAATTTTTTAAGTTTCTTCTAAAAAAGACGTTTGGGCTTCTATGTTATTAACTGAAACTAGAAGTTCTATTGGAGATTTGTCCAAATAGGTTGTGACGTTTATCCTGCTTGATTCTCCAGCTACACGAGGGGAACATGATAAATCATTATTTTCTTGTAGTCCTTTCTGGATGTCTTTGTTTTTCAGAAACTCTTGAACATTATTATTGAAGAAATCTTCATAGGTTTCATCGTTCTGCAGACGTTTAGCAGTGCAGGGTGGAAATCTTTGTACCCTCTTGTTTTCTGATGTTAGGGATTCTATAGAGGGCCGAGAAGCGCAATTCACATATTGTATCTTCTCGGCAGAGCTAGTCTCCAAAATTGTGACCCTTTTGTCTAGCATTTTATAGTTGTTAAACAGATTGTTTATGTTCTTATTTATCAAAGAAACTTCATTTTTAACATTTTGTGAACAGGAGTTTACTTGTTCCTGCGACGTGTAATTTTCGTTAGGCATATTATTCCTTATAGTGTCAGTGTTCTGTTTGCAAACAAGACGTTTAAAATGTTGAATTTCATCTTCTTGTTTTTTGATTATTTTTAACTGTTCAAAATCATGTTCTTCATAGTATGCGGTCTTCTTTAACATTTCCTCTCGAATACCGTCTGTTTGCTTGTTGCTTTCTTCAATAATGTTAATAAGTTCTTGCACTCTGGCGTGTAAGTGATTATTTTGCGATTTGAGGTCTTTTATTTCCATATCCTTAGTTGCAATACTATTTTGATAACACAAAATATCTGATTTCAAATTGCGATTTTCTTCAAGTAAGGCCTTACCAATCTCGCCAGCCATTCTTAGAGTATAGGCGTTGTCCGTTTCATTTTCCACTAGTATATCTGCTTAACTTAGCTCTAGCTTTAAATCCTCCAGAGTTCTGTCGGGGAAGTTGGGGGGAGAATAACAAACTATTTTTGGGATTTGTAATTCTGTATTTACATTTCCAATATCACAATGAGAGCAATGTCATATTTCATACCCCTTTTCGCCATCTGTGATCTTCTCGTAGTGGTCAGGCATCATGCCAAGGCAAATCCGGTGAGACCAAGTGATACATCCACCCTCACATAGTACAGCTTGTTCAAGTTTTTCACAGAGTGGGAAGATCGTTATTTCACTTTTTTCCATTGTCTGCTTTTAGTTGCAATTAATTATTGTCTGGTATTAGTTCATATAGTGCGAAAAAATCTGTGTAGATAAAACACAGAAGGCTGTGGATTTTTTTTCGCAGAGGGTTTTTCCCGCCAAAGTTCAGCAGACAAATAGTGACAGTGAGGAACAGTGGAATACACCGTAATGATAGAAAACCGTGGACATTTATGGACATATACTCACTATGATATGTAATCCTCGTAGAAAACTAACAAGGTGAGTGTAAAAGTAAATAACCAAGTGGGAACATCTAATTAAGATGATAGCCTCAAACCGACAGTACATTCTAAGCAGCCATTTTTTTGAGCGTTATATTCATTGAGGCAACTAATTGAGGCAACATACATTAAATTGGCAGACCAACCCATCAGTCAACCATCAGTCGAGATTAGGCCGCTTTGGTTGCCAATTCTAAAAGATGAACTAAAGAGAAAACCAAAAGTATCAAACGGATCAGATATTTGTAATAAACTAATGCGGAGTCACAATATGGTTTTAAGAAGTTCATCTCGCATGAACCAATAATAACGAAAGGGCCCATTCCTTTCCCCCTTCCCTTTTATTTCCGCCATCTTGTTTTAGCCAGCTGTGACGATTACCATTGGCTAGTCCCTTTGGTCAGTCGTAGGTGGTTAGTAGACGAGTGAAGACGTATTGTGACTTGTATTCCGTAGTTCAGTTTTAATGATTAGTGTTTTGTATAGTTTTTTATTAAGTGCATGTTTATAGAGTTAGTGAAGTTGACAAACAACATGTAGGTTGTGATTCCTGACTTAGGCGTGCCACAACGCTTTTGTAAGATTTTTTTTTATTTTAACCTAGTTTGTAATATTATGTATTAGGTTAGTTCTTTACCTGAAGAAGAGATCAGATTGCAGATCTCGAAACGTAGTGTTACTGATTTCTTGTTTCAATGAACGATTGCAAATGTCCGGAAAAATCCTGTTTCCTTCACAAACCTTCCATCGTCAAAAATAACCTTCAAACAAAGAATGTAGTTTTAGTTTTGTTAAATTAAAAATATCAAGTGTCTTTATAGCGTAATAATAAAATATGAACCTATTGGTTGGTAGGAATAATATAAATTTAGCTGGCACAGATAATAGATTCTTTATATTGACTAATATGGATTAAGCCTGTAATTTATACTTTGGTGTCATGCATGAAATGTTTCTAGCTGGGAGGCTGAAGATACACACTAAACCGAACTCGAAAGGTAATTCAATCTCCCAATTTACCATGGTGTGATTGCTCGCACTGCATGTGAGCAGTTATTACTGCTCACAAGCAAATTTCCCAATAGAAAATATGAAGAATTTTTACATGCCAATATGTGTTTCCAATTAGTGTCATAATATACCTTTACAAAAGTAAACTAACAATTACTCACCCCTTTAAACGTTAGAGTCAGCTATTATGAATGAATCCTACAGTTAAATTCCACAGTTTTCATCGTCACCTATTCTGTAATATTATGAAACCCTGTTAGTTTTATTTGTAATTTTGAAAATAATACAAGTTATTTCAATGTCAATGGTTAAAAGATTTAATGTTTAAACCTAATCCACTAGATTTTTTTATAAATTTTTCAGGTGTTGGAACATTTCGGAATTGACTTAATTATATTTTAGACAACTAGATGATTTTATATAGCTCTTAGAATACAAAATACTTAATACGTGAAAAGCTTACGTTAGGAAAATTTGCTTCCGATCTGAGCTATTTTTCATGGCATATTAACATAAGCAATTCTTTCCATCTCAATAAATAAAAATTTATGTATGATCAAAAAGTTGGGAACTGTCAAAAACTGTCTTATTATTATAATGTCTTAAGAGTGATACCGTCTAATTAGTAAAACGAAATAATCATAATTCATCAGTATTATTGGAATTCCTTAGATATTTTGCCTATTTAGGGCATATAACACATGAATATGCAATACTAGCTTTTACAGCTCATTCGAAAGTTTAAAAACAAACAAAATTAATATACTCTATGCATACATAGTTCAAAATTTCAAAGTGAAAAATTTGAAATTAGTAAGTTATTATAGAAGTTAGAGAAGTATTGTTTAATGATTTAGTCAGTTGGAGATTATCATTATTATATATAATATAATATATAAATTCAATACTATTTATTTTATATTAAAATTGTATATGCCTACAAAAGTGATCAGTTAGCCTACCCTTAATATACCGTCTCTTGTACTGCAATGCAATGAAAGGGAAAGATTGACGGATTTTATTACTAATGTTATGGAATATAAACTATATAACCCTCATACATAATTTATTAATTTTAGCTCGCCTTTTATTTGGAAAACTAAGATTGTATTTTTAACCTTTTAAATATGTTAATTATGAATATTTTTTTAAATTTTGACCTTTTTTATACCCAAAGTTTAATATAATTATTATTATACAATTTAAAACTGTAAATATTTGATAAATTTTGAAACATAACAGTGTGGTAGACACAATTTTAATGCTTGAACCCTGTTAAGAAACTGTTAAAAATTAAAATAATGTAAGTACTCACGAGATCTTGTGGTACAGATGCTCCCTTAGGTATTAAATTTTTCCCACGTAACTTGTTATGTTCTCTATTGGGTCTTCATTAAAAACGTGCTATTATCAAGTCTAATTGTATTTTTATCGTTCTGTAAAGTCAGAAGTGTTATTAATGGTATATTTATGTAAGAAATAGTTGCCCTGTCAATAAATAGAAACAAACGTTTGTATAAAAAGTCAACAATTGCCAAAAAGCGTCTTCTCTCACATTTAGCGTGTATCATATTTAATAAGATACACATTGATTATTTATCCATCATTCATATTAAAGTAAAATAATCATATTTGATCGATATAAACGGAATTTCTCATCTACTTCTCCTATTTAGAGTATAAAGCACATACATTAAAATAATATTTTTATAGCACATTGGAAAGCTTAATAACAAGCGAAATATATATGATTTATTCGAAGTCATAAATAATATGTGGGAAAATATATATTTTTTTAATGCCTTTATATATGTATATGTATGTGTGTATATGTATATTTATAATATATACTTTTGTTTAAGAAAGCTTAAGAGTGTAGAAATAATATAATGTGTTAATATCAATACTTTTTAGGTCCAATAATTTATCGCCATGTTTTTTAGTTAAAGCACTAAAAAGATATAAAATAATGTATATTAATTTTTTTTAATAAATGGAATATACAATAAATCAAAATGTTTTATTAAACCTTTAAATTAAAAGTTTCTTAAAACCCTACTCAATAAAGATATGTTAAATTATTTTCCTACAATAACCATAATTTTATGGAGTGGAAAAATACTAAGAATGTTTGAGTTGTATGTAACAGTGTTCACTTATATATGAAATCCAAATTTAAAACCGGTTTAACTGCCATCTTGATATTCGAAATTGCTGTTGCTTTTTACAATAAAAACTATTGTAAACCATAGAACTATTTATGTGATATAGATGTCTAAATTTCAATAAGACAGAATGAATCAGATTTCTATTTTAAGAGAAATGAATTTCAGTTTATGAACCAGAACAAAATACTGACATTTTACATTTGCGATAGCAATAAACAAAGGCTTAAAAGGATCCTTAATAGCTAAACAAATCCAAAATAATATAGTTTTATTGTTGTATATTTTTGGGTTTGGATGGAATAAAAACTTATTTCTCCAATTGTTACTTCTGTTGAGAAAGTGAAAAAACAGAGTAATAAACTTTATAAACTCATCTCTGTTCGAAGGTCCTTAATAAACCGAGTCAGTGATCGTGAATACTACATTTTGCTTCCCCTAACAACTGTGTTTTAACTGAAACCTAAGATGACTCTGTGGCCCTTAACTGTAAACAGACTGACTCTACAGTTTACAGAACAATACCCACAAAGCGACCTAGATATGCGTCTATCCTTAAACAAAGGTCTGCTTGATAAAGCCATGATGTCTTGTTTGGCACTGAAAACGACAAATGTATGTTTTTTAGAATTGAATAAAATTTCTAACCCATTATGTTTAATCTGGCGTACATTTAAATAAAACTATTAAGAATTAGCAGCTGTACGCCTAAAACTGCCGACAATGTACCTAGTTGTTAAAATTAAAAAAAAATTTAATATTTAAGGACAATTTTATGCATATGCACTACCAGAGGAGA
Organism: Homalodisca vitripennis; assembly: GCF_021130785.1. Taxonomy (NCBI): domain Eukaryota; kingdom Metazoa; phylum Arthropoda; class Insecta; order Hemiptera; family Cicadellidae; genus Homalodisca; species Homalodisca vitripennis. The sequence continues at coordinate 63,243,920 of NC_060214.1, forward strand.
GAGAGAGAGAAAGAGAGAGAGAGAGAGAGAGAGAGAGAGAGAGAGAGAGAGAGAGAGAGAGAGAGAGAGAGAGAGAGAGAGAGAGAGAGAGGAGAGAGAGAGAGAGAGAGAGAGAGAGAGAGAGAGAGAGAGAGGAGAGAGAGAGAGAGAGAGAGAGAGAGAGAGAGAGAGAGAGAGAGAGAGAGAGAGAGAGAGAGAGAGAGAGAGGAGAGAGAGAGAGAGAGAGAGAGAGAGAGAGAGAGAGTTTGTAACACAAAAATTATGTACTATTAAAATTCCATTTGTATGAATCTGGTAAAACTTATTGAGTCAATAGTAAAGAAAACCCAATGGTGAATATGTTGGTTTGTGTTGCCAAAATTTTTATTTTTAGTCTCAGGGCTGGAGTCGAATTATTTATTATGTGCCTTGTCTCGCTCTTGTGTTGGTAATCATTTTTAAATGCCGAATGCAAGAATTAGAGGTTTCCAAGGGGGCATTGATATCAGAAACAATGGAAACATTTTTCTAAATAACTTTGAAGACTGCTTTTACATCAAATTTTACGCAGTCAATTTTAGCGAGAATCACTCTGAGTTTATTGGATACAACACTTTTATTCGTAAAGTGTTATTGTATTTTCGTCTTTTAAGATTTCTTTATTGCTAATGATTTATTTTATATGGAATTCTTTTTATTACAGAAAATGTCCTAACTCTTTGTTTCATTGCTAAACAAAACAGTCCGACAAAAAGAAAAGTAGGAGCTTGAACCCGGTTAAATAACCGTGACAAATTTAAATTATGAGGTTATAAAATTACTCTCATTAAACATATGCTATTATTAATCAAACTTACCTTATAGCGTCTATCTTAAGAAACTACTGGGACACGATCCAAGTTTTCCATTGTGCTTCACTCACAAATTTATTTTGATATCAGTAAAGGTATGTTAAACAATCACAGTTCTTCATGATATACAAACTTTAGAGTATGAATATAACATTTTTTGTTTGATAAAGGTTCTGTTAATCATATTTCCGACATCTCCATTACCTCATTAATAAAACAACCGATCTCAACCTGTCCATTTTCCTGTTTCAAACTATGTATATATCAATCATTTCTTGATTTGAAATCGACATAAAACTGTCACAATAAATTTTATGATAGTTTCAATACCCCTTACAGAAGTCGTTCAACGATGAATGTAAAGGCATCATACACCACACATTTAAATAAAACTGAAACAAAGATCATTGTATATTGTAGAATTAGAATCATATTTATTAGGAAACACATACAATATAACAAAACTATCTGTAGACCATTAATGAGTCTTACCAGTCAAGTAGCAGTAAATATTTATTTTGTCTGTAAATCTGTATGACATACCGCACGACATCTCAGGAATGAACTGACCTATAGTGTCAAAATTTAACAGGAAGCTTTATTTCCATATGGAAAACCTCGAGCTTGAGAATGGTGCATGTCACTCCTTTTAATTTGGCCGTGTATTAAAAAAATAATTTTACATGGGCCCTGTGGAGAAGTAAGATTCTCTAATAAAAACTTTAATAAACAATACGTACACAATCACATGATCTCTAAACATATGCCATGGTAAAAATAACCTAACTCTCCGCAGTACATTTAAATGAAGATATCATCCATGAAGAGATATTTTTTGCTTGCATAGCTTCATTTATACGTAGACAAGAATGTGCATGTCTCTTCATATTATTTGGCTGAGTGTAATTCAGAGCTGTAACAATTTAATTTTAATATTATTGCATGTATGTGTCTGTGTCCACAGAGTATCTCACGACTGATTTGAATAAACTTAAATAAGGTTTTCCTATAAATAGTCTCTCATATCTGTATTCCCTACCTGTGTAATTAGTTCATTAACTTTCTTAAACACGTTGAAAGCATAATGTAAAGTATATTTTTTTGAATACATCACTAAAACTCCGCCCATAACTGGTCGAATGATAGAAAATTATAATTTAAGAACCGTGTGTGTGTTATACAATTACAATTATTATTAATTAGAAGAGATGGCATCCTAAACTTGAATATGATATGTCAAAAAACTGGCTAACACTGATAATTACACACCGCCGCCTGTTACCGTACAATGTTTGTACATTAGGGTGAACGTGTTTTTGTGTTGTGCCGTACCGTAAATATAATGATGTGTATCTACTTGGGTTGTCTATCCCAATTGTTATTATTCGACGTAAACATTCTCCTCAACTGAAAAATTTCAGAAAAAAATAAAAAAAAAACGTTTTATACCTCTTTAAACATTCTTCTTTGATGAGGGGAAAAATGTACACCATTAATTGTAAAATTCTTGTTCAAGTCTTAAAGTGGCTTAATAATAAATGTAGGGTATCTTAGAGGTTAACTTATGAAATTGGTATATTAAATATTTTTGATTTACAATTATAATTTAACAATTATGTTATATACAAGCAAATATTTATTGCCTCGTAAAATTTAAGCGCATTTATATATATATATATATATATATATATATATATATATATATATATATATATATATATATACAAACACAGCATACAGATTCACACAGTATGAGGTTTTGTTTTAGTTAATACACTGTTTTCTAAATTGTAAATCACTTATTAGTATCCATGTTTTCTTATACATCGATTATGGCCGTTTTTATAAGGACCAGCAATTATAAAGTAATATAACTAAGACAATATTTAGAAATACTTTAGCAGATATTAATCAACTTATTCCTACGAATGTTTCTTAATATAATAACTCAAAATATTAATAATGAATCTTAAGTTTATAACTAGGAATAGGATCTTCATATAAAAAAAACAGTTTATCATAATATATACCAAGGAATAAAAATACAAAACATCTTTAGTGTATTTAGTATATAATTGAATACACCAGCATTGTTGACAAACTATTCCATTTTATAGGAAACAATTCATCTACAGGTACAATGTTACAAGTGGTATAGAACGAGAAATATGCGCAAGAAGTGATTTCTGCAACATTAAAATCATTATTAACGAGTGAGTATATTATTTAGTCTTAAGTAATATAGCTCATATAGAGTTTTCTTGTTTCCTCAGCTTATATTCTTGTTTTAATTGTATAAAACCAGGGTATTTGTATATTATTTTAGAAGTATAATACGTGCGGGTTGTGCAAAACTTATGTTTCTGGACCTTAGAACTAGCAGTATTTATAAAGTAAAATATTAAAATAACAATATACATTACCTATGTGATGGTCTACTGAATATATCTTGTAAAAATAAACTATAACACAACTGCAAAGGGTCACAGAGACCTAATATATTTATTTCACCATATATTTCCCGCATTATTGCATAACATACAATAATCCAAACGAATTGTAACAATATATATATTTAATCTTTTATAATGTTCATCAGAGATGTAAACCGGCATATTACAGTATATGTATCGGAGTATTATTATCCTGTGCTCTGAAAAATATGTCCAAAGGAAATCTACAAAAGCTTGATATTATAGGCATAGATACAGTCTTTTATCTATCTAGGTGTCATCAAAAAGTAGCTAATGATATTCTACTAATAAAAGCTCTTTTATAAAATAATAGTGTTCCCTGTACAACTCAACCTTTTTTGTAAAACTTTTACTCATTTATATATACATTTATAGAGTTATTTAATACAATTTAGATGTCCAAAATTTTATTCGTCAATTAAAAATATTTTGGGTCCGTACTTAACAAACATTAAAATTTTCTCATAAAATAGACATATTTAATTTGCAGTATACAGTATCTCTCGGATATATCACAAAACTAAATAATTACCACAGTTCGTATAGAGAACTACTTACCCTTGAGGGTTGAAACTTAATTACGTGCCAATCTTCGGTGTTTCCCTAGTGGCGTTGATCTTACTCATTTACTGCAGACACCTCTCTTGTTTTACGTGAGTTTAAACATATCTTGTTTTTATTATTAACTGCTTACGTCAACCAATTATATGAAGTTCACCTTTGTCTCAATGTAACATAATTTGTATATAATATTTTTTCATACGGAGCATTAACAAGTATATATTTATTGATAATAAGTAAATATAGTTTACACAAATCTATTCTTGTACTCCAGAAATCAGATAAATGTTTGATTTTCTTGAACATCGGCATAGTCTTAACCATATGATACGCTTAGCTTACATATACCAATGTACTGTATTTATTCAGGAATAATACATTTTTATATTATAATATATGACTTCATATAACATTTAATGTTCCATCATAAGCTAACAGAAATGAATTTAATTTTATACTGAATTTGAAGGAAATATAAATTCGGGCATTGTATTTATAAAAGGTTTATATAAGGTTTACCGGATTGAAATAAATTCTCTTCGTTAGCTGTTTGAGGTTAATACACCAAAAGAAGGACAGAAAGAATCTAAATAATGTTGTGTATCGAAGTATTATAATGGTTTGTAAAAGCTGCTGTAGTAAAATAATTTATAAACCGAAATGTATAGCCCTGACTTTTTTAAAAGCCTTCATTCTTGAAGCTTCATATTATAATATTTTAATCTGAAAAGCGAACAATATATGTAATGGAATTGTTTTTCTGATGTGTAGGCTGGTATGTAATTATTAACGTACGAAGTTAATTTTCTTATTATAAGATTTTTAGCCATATTATAAAATGTCTTAATTCGAATGCTCTCAGGATTTTTTATGATAAATATTATTAAAATAGAAAAGAATTCAAGATTAATATTTTAAGACTTCTTTGAACTTTTTCAAGTAACATAATTGGCAAACGCACTGAAAAATTAACTTTATAAATAATTTATAAAGGAAAAACATGTTGTTGATAAGTGAACGTAATGACCTTATTTAAGCATTGCTTGTTACTAAAGGGTTCCTTAGTAAAAAAGTGGGAGGTACATCCTACAGCTCATTTTAAGTTTTGGGATTTTTCACGACCCTAATGTTTTTGGTAAAAAAAATAATAATATTAGGATTTATCACAGACAAGATCATAATGAATTTGTCCACATAACCAAGGAAGTTGTAAGTAAGAAGTACTTAAACTTAACCCAACACAAATCCTGATTTAAATCACAACAACCATACATACCAGTTCTTTATTATAAAATTCCGAACCCCAGAATTAATTGGCCAAGACCAAATTTTTCGAAACAAAGAAATTTGAACCTTCCTAGAAAAAACAGTGCTATCCTTTATTTTTAAAAAACACATTTACCCAGGATCTATGATTTCGTTATTATCTGCCGATAAACATTCTAATATCAGTATGTTCAAGCAAACTGGCCAGTCCAATTAAACATGTTTAATTTTAAACGATAGGCACAAAATTGTAGGCTCTGCCCACCTACCTAACTTTCTCCCAGTTTACCTGAAATTACCCTAGTACGACAACGTGCTAAGTGCACTATTGTCCTGTTATTAGCGTATATAGGTCTTAACTTCTCTGAGGTAACTGCGGAATTTGTTTATTGCGCATAACCACTGCCATTGCTTCCTTTTGGTACACAGTCAATTTTCTTATCTTTGTCTGACCTTCATTAAATTTTTTTCGAGATAATACGCCACTGGTTTTATTCTCACCTTCCTATAGATCCTGCATTAAACAACTTCCTGCAGGGCCGCCTTTGTCACTCGCACCCGTACATAAGGATAAATGGCTTTATTATAATCTGGTATTATTAATTACTCGGTGGTGTACTTGCACTTTCCTTTAAAGCGTTTGAAGCTCTCCCTGGCACTCCTGAGGTCCCACTCAAATTTCCCTATTCTTTTTTCTTGGACTCATTCAAGCATGCTGCCTTGTCCTGCATAATTTTGGTATGTAAAACTTTGCGAAATAAATCACTCAACGAGAAGACACCTGTCTGCCAATAAATCTACATACGACGAGACTTTTTGCGTCCTTTTTGGCTCTGTCGCATCTGCTAATTCTAATCGGCCGAAAGTTCTATCCGGGTCGACGTCTATATCTGGTCATTAGAGATTAAGTGACTCTATAAACTTTGATCCTCATTTACATGCAGAAGCACACCTTATTTCTGGTTAACTTGTAAACGACCATGTTAGGATCCAGCCTCCTCCACGTCATCTCTGACAAGTTCTACATGTTCTGCGTACAACCTTTTACTAAAAATAATTAAGTCAACTACATAATTTAAAGCATACTGAAATTTTACAACCTTGCACACACTTTTTCATTTTAAATAATCGGCGGACTCATTGTTCTCCACTTGCCCAAGTGTTAACCTATACCCATATACGGAACACGGTTGAAATTCCGTAATGATTCGTAAAGGTGTAACAAAACCAGTTTAAAATGCCTTGCATTTTTCCGAAAGTTTTAATTGACGGGAAATTACTCAAATCCAAGTTTTGAAAAATAATTACAATTCCTAGTTGGTAGTGGTAATTATTCATAAACGTCTCCAATCTATATTGGGAATGTTCCACTCTCTTCAACTTACTGTTTAATTTTTAAATTAATTACCATCCTAGATTAATCACTCAATTCCCGGTTTTGGTTATTTACTAAAAATGCGGGAACTAGCATAATTTGACACAACTTGGTCTAATTATATTCTGTGCCAACAGTTCACATCCAAAATTTTTTCTTAATTCTTCATGCTAGCTTAGGGGGGGGGTAAGCGGATACGGCTTCAATCTTACTACTGGCTCGGATTCGTTGAGACCTTCTAGGTCGAATTTCGAAGTCAAATAGCTTGCACCTATTTATTAAAATGTAAAAACTTGTAGGAATTCAATAATAATTTTTAAAATTCCCTCGCTTTGCCTTATTGCACCCTACAGACAATACTCTAGTTCACATTATTTTGTAAGGATTTGTGTTAATTTTGAAATAAACTCAATAGTGACCTAACGAGGTTTAAACTTAACCCAACACAAGATCCTGATTATAAATCCAACCAAACATACCAGTTTCATTTTATATAAAATTCGAAACCCAGAATTATTGGCCAAGAACAAAATTTTTGGCGAAACAGAGAAAATAGAACCTTCCAAGAAAAAAAACATGCTATCTTTATTTTTAAAACACATTTATACCCAGGATCGATTATTTCGTTATTATCTGCCGATAAAACATGTTCATTAAATACAGTAAGTTTCAAGCATACTGTGCCATTCACTTTCTTTACTAATGACTCATAAATTAGTTTCATCCACTTCATCAGGTTCACTATTCCCGCTTCCCAGTGTACCAAATAATACATTAATGATAATGTTAACCCATACCAACAAACACATTTTACAACGGGCAGAGGTTATTGGCGGAGCTTGGGTACGTCCATCCCTTTTTTACATTCATACAGTTAAGTTCTCACAATATTCTTATCTCTTGCCCTCATTTGTTCTTGTGACCTCTTCTATAGACTTATAATTTATTTTTAATTTCAGTGGGACGTGACCGTAGAGATTTCCCACTCTCCAGACTAACCTTCAAGAAATTCCTCCCCTAATTTACAAAATTTTTGAGACTCGCAGATTTTTTCGAATCCTAGGTATCCTGTTGCTACTCCTGAATAAATTCTAAAACAATATCTAAGCAATAAGTGGCCCGGTTTATTTTTTACAAAATGAAACCATTTTTACTAATTGGCTTCTTTTAACCTATCATTGGAATTGTTTACATTCGAGTTTGAGCGGGTTAACTCCATTACATTACTGTTTCTGAACCAAAGTCCTCCCGATTTGCAAACTTTACGTTCCTCACATTACCATTCACTTCTTCATAGACTACGTTTTCTGCTCATAAATACATAAATTGTCCATGGAGGTCCGGCAAAATTTTTGGGATTTTGTTACAAAACTACTAGTCCTGGCCCTTACTTTGAGGCGAGAGTACTAATTTTATCAATTTCAGTTAGTTCGGCCTTCATAATAATCACATAAATAACAAATTTTGCATTTTGTTTCACATTTAAAATATAACATCTCAATTTTTTCGTCACTTTTTTGTGACCTAGTGACTAAAGATCCCCTCGTTCAAGGCTTCTCTATGACCAAATGGAACAAAAATAATCCTAATAGTCCTTTGTGTCACTTTCACTAACAGTTTTCTAGCATTTTACCTTAAATTTGAAACATTTTAATTGGAGAGTTGGACCAGTGGCATAACAAAGATCTCATATTTATGCTCTCAACTATCACTTAAATCTGATTTAACCCTTGAATTTTTTAACATTATTTCAATGGATAACTCAATAATTCTGAAACATTTAGGCCCGTCTGTAGGTTTAAAACATTTTTTAAAGATCGCTCTAAGGGATTCGTAATAATTTTTGCAAAACTCCCTTCTAAGAACATTTTCCCCTGGAACATCTAATAAACCTAAAATATCATCCATTTCTCGACTGCACCACGGGCTTACTCATCTCATCATCTTCCCTTCCTCCTCCAGGCTTGTATGTAAAAGGCCTACTTTTTCGAAATTAACTATATACTCCTCGCTTACTGCCATGTTTTTTTCCTAATTGTGCCCTTAATTTTCAAATCAAACCAACCTTAAGTTTTGAAATTAAGGTTTCAGAACCGCTGGTCCTTCCCACTTAATACAGCTCACACAACACAATCAACCTCTCATAGTGAGATGTGTTTGTGGCATACATACTCAGTCTCACAATACTCTCCTGTCGGTTTTTCCATCGGACAAGATTCCTATCTTGACAATAGATAAACCCTCCAAATCAACTTTTATTTTCCTTTAATAGCAATGCCAGGTTCAATAACGCCCTTTTCAGACATTACTAGCATTGGCCCTGTTTATTCTAATTTTCAAAAGGGGCCTCAAACATCTTTTCTAAGATCCTTTACGGTGTCCGCTTTCAAAAGCCATTTCCGCCCCTAAAAATTTATTTTACAAATATTTAAATCCTTTTTGAGCAACTAGATCCACAAGCGCAAGCTTTCATTTTAATTTTTTAATATAATTTACTTAAAATAAATCCAATATATTCACAATACTGTTTTTCTTAAGTCATAAGTATTATACACTACACATAGATTATGCAGGTTTATACACAAATTTTCAAGTTTATACAAGTTATACACACTTCCAGGTATCCGACAAGTATTATACCAAGTTTATCAAGTTTTTTCTCCTGTAAATAACCTGTTGTGCTAGATTTTAAGTCTCAAAAAGAAATAGCAGAGTCGCAGAAAATTAATGTACCGTTTATTATAGTAACATATATTTATAGAGTCCAAAAATGACAAGGGCTATTCGGCTGTCAAGAACAAACCTCATTATCTTGAAGGACAGATGGAGGGCGTGGAAGATGAGATTGGCGAGTTTCATATGATGAAATGAGTTCAAATTATCCTGTTAATTTATAAACTTCATATATTTTATGACCTTTGATATGATTAATATTAGTAGTGTTTTGTAAATTCCAGGATGATAATTTCTTAAACATTTGTTTATTAACTCTTGTTAGAAAACAATTCACTTTACCTACTATAAACCCGAATCTTAAGAATCTACCGTTTCAAATCATAATCATTCTAGTTACTACTCTGTGTTCGTTGAAATAAAAATGTTAACTTATCACAACGATTATGTGAAATAAAGTTATTAAAAGTGGAAAAACATATAGTGATGACGCTATATAGTGTTTTTTCCACTATATAGCGCTTAAAATGACAAGCATATTCGCCTGTCAACAACAAACTCCTTATCTTGCCCACAGTTTTGTATAGATTAGACTTTTTATGTAGTACATAAACAAACTCAAGTAATATTCCATGGTTTTGGAGCATAATATTAACAGAAAAAACAGTAAAAATATTGAAATTTTGTTAATATGAAGTGTTATTATACGATAACGTATAACGGGACAATCGGATGACTCAAGTTCACGTTGAAGACATTTAAATAAGAACCAATAGGCATTGGTTCGCAAACATTCAGCTAAAACCCAAAAAGTTAAAAACACTATCGTCTAACTCAGTGTTATGTATAAAATTCTTTGTGAAAACTTTGAAGTCTACTAAGTATCTATTAATGTTTGAGACATCATGCGGAGGGACATAATAACGGGAATAAAAACTTTTCCACAATTAGGTCATGGTCGGAAAAGCTTTGGTAACATTCACCAAATACTTCATTCTAAATACCTAAAATGGCCATACATAAATAAAAAAGGTTTTTTTTCTGGTTGACCATTACAGAAGCCTGTACCGTATTATAGTACATATATTTATAGAGTCTGGACCTTATTTTCCATAAATCAGAACAACTTTTCGGAAATACTTAATTTATTCCGAATTTAAACTTCACCCAAAATTTAACAATATTTACAAAATTTTGATTTTGTTTTTCTTCAAAATTTCTCTTAATCGGTCAAATCTAATTAAGAGTCTAATCAAAATTAAAATGAATCTAAAAATGTATACTTCTCCAAAATGGTTTAAATTAACAAAATAAAATAAAAGGTTCTCTTCTCAAAATATTCAAACTCAAAATAACACAAAACTTTATGTTAACTTTACGATCAAAATCTAATTTTCAATAGTTCAAAAAATTGAATTAATTATCAGACTCTGTTATATGGCATTGGTTCGCAAACATTCAGCTAAAACCCAAAAAGTTAAAAAAACACTATCGTCTAACTCAGTGTTATGTATAAAATTCTTTGTGAAAACTTTGAAGTCTACTAAGTATCTATTAATGTTTGAGACATCATGCGGAGGGACATAATAACGGGAATAAAACTTTTCCAGCAATTAGGTCATGGTCGGAAAAGCTTTGGTAACATTCACCAAATACTTCATTCTAAATACCTAAAATGGCCATACATAAATAAAAAAAGGTTTTTTTTCTGGTTGACCATTACAGAAGCCTGTACCGTATTATAGTACATATATTTATAGAGTCTGGACCTTATTTTCCATAAATCAGAACAACTTTTCGGAAATACTTAATTTATTCCGAATTTAAACTTCACCCAAAATTTAACAATATTTACAAAATTTTGATTTTGTTTTTCTTCAAAATTTCTCTTAATCGGTCAAATCTAATTAAGAGTCTAATCAAAATTAAAATGAATCTAAAAATGTATACTTCTCCAAAATGGTTTAAATTAACAAAATAAAATAAAAGGTTCTCTTCTCAAAATATTCAAACTCAAAATAACACAAAACTTTATGTTAACTTTACGATCAAAATCTAATTTTCAATAGTTCAAAAAATTGAATTAATTATCAGACTCTGTTATATGGCAAACTTTAGAAATTTAAACACAACAGTATACAATAAAAGATGTTAAACTAAACGTTGGTATGGGACTTACTACTTTGAAGACTATGGAGGCTGAAAAGAAACAATTACCCACTTAAGGAAAGAAAAGAAATTTAAAAACTTGACTTAAATCACACCGGGTAAAAATTTACTCTATATCCCAAAAGTATAGGATTAGAGGAATTACTATCGCTTCTAAACTGCACGTCTGGACGCTCTGCTCTCCACTCGAAGGCTACTCCCTCTCTCAAACCAACCGGCTCGGGAACGTATCACCGTTGACATCTCTAACAGCTGTTTGACTTGTCTAACCAACAAAACAATGTCCACGCACCGCGTCTAGTTAACAAAGAGCCTACTTCCTACCGCGATTCAGCAAAATGATTATAACTATGGTACATATCTTTCCCTACCCCGAAGCTGAAATCACGGTAGGAACCTAAACCATTAAAACTTTCATCCCAGTCTAAATACAATAAGTTCCCTCCACACTCACACTTTTAAATAACAATATTTGGGTACTTAGCACTACGTGGAGGCCGTGGTCTGTAGTCCAAGGGATGATGTGGTAGGGTTGCCCGGTGTCCAATAGGGGTCCAGATGTATGCGTCCTCCGTTGGGTAGCCATCGCGGAGGGATGTGATGGGCGAGGAGTTGAGGCGCAGCTTCCCCAATGACCAGGTGGCCGGTGAAGTGCGGCAGCCTTGTTGACCTTGTGGTTGGCTGGCTCTGATTCAATAATACATTTGCTACCTGCTCCTCCCATCTAATAACAATTTCAGCCCGCGAGGCATTTAGCTCTTATTTATTTTATTTTATTACATTCCAACGGCAAACAAGCCAAAGTACAAGTGGGTAGTATACATATAAATATTTAAAAATATTTAAATATTTATGTCCTCTTGGAGGACATTTATTTTTACATAATATTCCCTCCGTTTAATTGTATGGCTGTCAGTCTTTCACGGTGTTCTTAATATTATACGCCTGCGCCAGTGTCACAAATGTAAACCATTACCGGATTTTGTTATTTACAATACAATCAATTTACAGGGAGTACAACGCCACAATTAATTATTTACACACAAAAAATCCTCTAAAAGTAATCAGAATAAATATTACCCTGTCCTTCGATATTTGAAGGAACAGTGAAGAAATATCACGAAAAATACATCTCATACTATCCCACAATATTATCATAATATATCAGCGTATTAAGTTCATACACCATATGCCATACATTGTCCCTGAAAATTACATGGATTGTGACAAACGCACTCACACTGGAATTTTATTTCATGACTTGTCATTGCTTAGCCATACAATTTGCTGTAATAAAAACGTGGTCACACCACCCTTTATTATCCATTATTAATTTTTACTATTATAATGAAGTATTTGACGCTCATACTTTACTTGTTTTATGTTTCGGGCCATATTAATACATAAATATATAATCAATACACTTGATGTTAATTTAGAAATAAATTATATTGCAATTTTATTATTTTAGACCTATCTTCTATTCCTTTTCGACAATATAATTTTTGCTGAAAATAAAACATACAGACCTGTGCGGTGGGCTAATGTTTATAAAGATCTCATATTTCACATTTAGTATTTCAATTTTAATTGGGAAATATGCACCTTCTTCACTGACCTTTCATCCTTTACATCCTGAACTATGAAGGTCACTTCCGTTAACTTGTATATGATCCTATAGGGTCCACAACACCGGTTTGCCATTTTTTCCTGAAATTTCTCCGCTTTATTACTCAGCCAGTGTGTCTTAACATATGCTAAGCTTCCAACTTCGAATGGGTGTTGACATTCCTTATCACTATATTCTGCCCTCTTCCTGTTAGCTAAAATAGACTTTTTTAAGTTTAACACTGATCTTTGAAATCTATCCAAATTATCCGGCTTTGACACATCACAGTCCAATAAATCATTAATGTTCCATCTATTGGTCAGTTCCAAATAAGGCCTATTTCCGAACATAATTTGGTATGGTAAATTTTTAGTAACTTCCGATATCGCACAATTTATTGCTAATTGAAATTTAGTTAATTTGATGTCCCACTTTGTTTGATTCGAATTAAAGTAAATTTTTAACATATGTTTTACAGTCCTCAACTGACGTTCACTTTTGTTTCCCTGTGGTACAAATGGCGTTACAAATTGATGGTTGATTCCTCGGGCGAATAAATAGTTTTTTAGTTCGACACTTCTAAGACACTGTGCATTGCCCGACACTAGATTTTTGCAATATGCAAAATTTTTAAAAATTTCACTTTCCAACACCTTTATTATTGATTTACTTTTCGCGTCCTTTATTGCGCTTAAAAATTCCATTTTTGAGTGGTCGCCAAATCCAATCAGGATGTTATTGTTTCCATTAACACACCTGGTTAATGGACAAAAACTTTCTATATACAATTTATCCATAGGCCTAGCTGATACTCCAGAAATTAGTTTGCCATGATAAACCTTACCGGTTTTCGCTAACGCACAAGCTTCACACATTTTTACTTTGTCTTTTATCAGCCCTGCCAGATCCGCATGATAAAATAAATCGCATATCTTTCTGGTTGTTTTTAATATCCCATAGTGGCCCCCGATTTCCGATTCATGATAATATTAAAACACCATATCTACTAAATGTTCTGGTAGACATATCTTTGGCTTACTAGTAGGCTTACTTCTATAAATTACTACTCCCTTACACAAGAAATATTTTTCCGAGTTAGTACCACCTTTTATACTATTATAAATATTTTGTATTACATTGTCCTGGGTTTGATGAACCTTAAATTCCGTATAAGCTAGTGGAAAATTACCTATGCTATTTACTAATACATTATTTACATTTTCTTCCTTAATTGCTACTCTTATGCTATTGTCTGTTACACTATCATTTTGTATACCGTACTGGTAATCTTCAATTTCCTCCACACTTTCCATTTTATCTCTACATTCGAATAATCTAGATAAATAGTCTGCCACCGCATTGTCTTTTGAATTAACATGTTTAATTTTAAACGGTAGGCACAAAATTGTAGCTGCCCACCTACCTAACTTTCCCAGTTTCCTGAAATTACCTAGTACGCACGCTAGTGCACTATTGTCCGTTATTAGCGTAATAGGTCTTACTTCTAGGTAACTGCGGAATTTGTTTATTGCGCATACCACTGCCAGTGCTTCCTTTTGGTACACAGTCAAGTTTCTTTGTTCTGACTCATTAAATTTTTTCGAATAATAAGCCACTGGTTTATTCTCACCTTCTATATCCTGCATTAAACAACTTCCTGCCGCCTTGTCACTCGCATCCGTACATAGGATAAATGGCTTATTATAATCTGGTATTATTAATACTGGTGGTGTACTTGCACTTTCCTTTAAGCTTTTGAAGCTCTCCTGGCACTCCTGAGTCCACTCAAATTTCCTATTCTTTTTTCTTGACTCATTCAAGCATGCTGCCTTGTCTGCATAATTTGGTATGAACTTTGCGAAATAAATCACTGCTCCAATAAATCTACTTACGCCTTTTGCGTCCTTTGGCTCTGTCGCATCTCTAATCGCCGAAGTTCTATCCGGGTCGACTCTTATCTGGTCATTAGAGATTAAGTGACCTATAAACTTGATCTCTTTACATGCAAAGCTCACCTTATTCGGGTTAACTGTAAGTCCATGTTAGGCCAGCCTCTCCACGTCATCTCTGACATGTTCTACATGTTCTGGTAAACTTTTACTAAATATTATTATGTCATCTACATAATTTAAAGCATACTGAAATTTTACACCTTGCAACACTTTCTTTAATAATCGGCTCATTGTTCCACTTCCCAAGTGTAACCCATACGGTACACGGTTGAATTCGTATGATTCGAAAGGTGTAACAAAACCAGTTAAATGCTTGCTTTTTTCCGAAAGTTTTAATTGACGAATTACTCAAATCCAAGTTTGAAAAATAAGTACATCCCTGTTGGTAGTGGTATGATTCATATACGTCTCCAATTGGATGTTCCACTCTCTTCAACTTACTGTTTAATTTTAAATAATTAATTACCATCCTAGATTTATCACTTCCCGGTTTGGTTACTAAAAATGCGGGACTAGCATAATTTGACACACTTGGTCTAATTATATTCTGTGCCAACAGTTCATCCAAAATTTTTCTTAATTCTTGCTGCTTAGGGGGGGGGGATAGCGGATACGGCTTCAATCTTACTGGCTCGGGATCGTTGACTTCTAGGTCGATTTCGAAGTCAATAGCTTGCCCTATTTTATTAGTAAAAACTTGTAGGAATTCATTAATAATTTTTAAAATTCCCTCCTTTGCCTTATTGCACCCTACAACAATACTCTAGTTCACATTATTTGTAAGGATTGTGTTATTTTGAAATAACTCAATAGTAACTTCAGGTTTAAACTTAACCCAACACAAATCCTGATTTAAATCCACAAACATACCAGTTCTTTTTATAAAATTCGAACCCAGAATTATTGGCCAAGACAAATTTTTCGAAACAAGAAATTGAACCTTCCAAGAAAAACATGCTATCTTTATTTTTAAAACACATTTACCCAGGATCGATATTTCGTTATTATCTGCCGATAAACATTTAATATCAGTATGTTCAAGCATACTGGCCAGTCCTTTCTTTACTAATGACTCATAAATAGTTTCACTTATCAGGTTCACTCCGCTTCCCGTGTCCAATAATACATTATGATATGTACCCTTACCAACAAACACTTTTACAACGGGCAGGGTTATTGCGGCTTGGGTACGTCCAGCCCTTTTTACATTCATACAGGAAGTTCTCACAATATTCTTATCTCTTGCCCTCATTTGTTCTTGACCTCTTCTATAACTATAATTATTTTTAATTTCAGTGGGACGTGACCGGAGAGATTCCACTCTCAGACTACCTTCATGAAATTCTCCCCTATTTACAAATTTTTGAGACCGCAGATTTTTCGAATCTAGGTATCTGTGCTCTCTGAATATATTTAAAACAATATCTAGCAATATGTGCCGGTTTATTACAAATGAAACATTTTACTATTGGCTTCTTTACTATCATTGGATTGTTTACATTCGAGTTTGCGGTTAATTTTACATTACTGTTCTGAACAAAGTCCGATTTGCAAACTTTACGTTCCTCACATACCTTCACTTCTTCATAGACTACGTTCTGCTCATAAATACATAAATTGTCAAGGTCGGCAAAATTTTTGGGATTTGTACAAAATACTAGTCTGGCCCTTACTTGAGGCGAGATACCTAATTTTATCAATTCAGTTAGTTCGGCCTCATAATAATCACATAATAACAATTTTGCATTTTGTTTCACATTTAAAATATAACAGCTCAATTTTTCGTCACTTTTTTGTGACCTAGTGACTAAATCCCTCTTCAAGGCTTCTCTATGACCAAATGGAACAAAATAATCTAATAGTCCTTTGTGTACTTCACTAACATTACTAGCATTTACCTTAAATTGAAACATTTTATTGTAGAGTGGACCAGTGGCATAACAAAGACTCATATTTATGCTCTCACTATCACTTAAACTGATTTAACCCTTAATTTTTAACATTATTTCAATGTAACTCAATAATTCTGAAACATTTAGCCCGTCTGTAGGTTTAAACATTTTTAAAGATCGCTCTAGGGGATTCGTAAATTTTGCAAAACTCCCTTCTAAACATTTCCCCTGGACTCAAACCTAAAATATCATCATTTCTCGTCTGAACCACGGGCTTACTCATCTCTTCATCTTCCTCCTCCTCCAGGCTTGTATGTAAAAGGCTACTTTCGAAATTAACTATATCCTCCTCGCTTACGCCAGGTTTTCCTAATTTTGCCTTAATTTCAATCAAACCATCCTTAAGTTTTGAAATTAAGGTTTCAGACGCTCCTTCCCACTTATACAGCTCACACAACACATCAACTCTCATAGTGAGATGTTTGTGCATACATACTAGTCTCAAATACTCGCCTGTCGGTTTTTCCTCGGACAAGATTCCTATCTTGACAGATAATCCCTCCAAATCAACTTTTATTTCCTTTAATGCAATGCCAGGTTCTATACGCCCTTTCAGATTACTAGCATTGGCCCTCATTTAATTTATTTTCAAAAGGGACCTCAACATTTTTCTAAGATCCTGGACGGTGTCGCTTTCAGAAGCATTTCCGTTCCTAAAATTTATTTCAAATATTAAATCCTTTTTGAGCAACAGATCCACATGCGCTAGCTTCATTTTATTTTTAATATAATTTACTTAAAATAAATCAAATATTCACAATACTGTTCTTAAGTCCTAAGTCTTATACACTACACAAGATTATGCAGGTTTATACACAATTTTCAAGTTTATACAAGTTATACACACTTCCAGGTATCCGACAAGTTTATACAAGTTTTCAAGTTTTTTCCTGTAAATAACCTGTTGTACAAGCTTTTAAGCTCAAAAAGAAATAGCAGAGTCGCGCAAATTATGTACCGTTATTATAGTACATATATTTATAGAGTCCAAAATGACAGGGCTATTCGGCTGTCAAGAACAAACTCATTATCTTGAAGGACAGATGGAGGGCGTGGAAGATGAGATTGGCGAGTTTCATATGATGAAATGAGTTCAAATTATTCTGTTAATTTATCAACTTCATATATTTTATGACCTTTGATATGATTAATATTAGTAGTGTTTTGTAAATTCCAGGATAATAATTTCATAAACATTTGTTTATTAACTCTTGTTAGAAAACAATTCACTTTACCTACTATAAACCCGAATCTTAAGAATCTACCGTTTCAAATCATAATCATTCTAGTTACTACTCTGTGTTTGTTGAAATAAAAATGTTAACTTATCACAACGATTATGTGAAATAAAGGTATTACAAGTGGAAAAACATATAGTGATGACGCTATATAGTGTTTTTTCCACTATATAGCGCTTAAAATGACAAGCATATTCGCCTGTCAACAACAAACTCCTTATCTTACCCACAGTTTTGTATAGATTAGACTTGTTATGTAGTACATAAACAAACTCAAGTAATATTCCATGGTTTTGGAGCATAATATTAACAGAAAAAACAGTAAAAATATTGAAATTTTGTTAATATGAAGTGTTATTATACGATAACGTATAACGGGATAATCGGATGACTCAAGTTCACGTTGAAGACATTTAAATAAGAACCAATAGGCATTGGTTCGCAAACATTCAACTAAAACTCAAAAAGTTCAAAACACTATCGTCTAACTCAGTGTTATGTATAAAATTCTTCGTGAAAACTTTGAAGTCTACTAAGTATCTATTAATGTTTGAGACATCGTGCGGAGGGACATAATAACGGGAATAAAACTTTTCCAGCAATTTGGTCATGGTCGGAAAAGCTTTGGTAACATTCACCAAATACTTCATTCTAAATACCTAAAATTGCCAGACAAAAATAAAACAAGTTTTTTTTTCTGGCTGGGCATCACCGAAGCCTATGAATTGCGGTGCTTGAAAAAAAATTTGTTTTTGTCCGTCTGATGTTTAATTAGATCAATTATTTGATAAAGCGTGTATTAGCGGAAGATTAAAATTGACTACCTTCTACATACTCATACAATATTGATAGTCAGTAAATGTCTTGTGGGGTAAACTAATGTTGAGAGACGGTGAACATGTTAGTTCGTGTACTCACATCCGTTGTTGACGCTTCGCATTATTTGTGGCCGTGCCGGAATAGAATTGTTTACTGACTGCTAGTTTATCGAATTGCTTGACTTGTTCTTGGTATTCCTTCTTGTTTGTGGTTTAGTTTCCGATGTAACTTATGTATGTAATCGAACATACAATTGAAGTAATAAATATGTGTACTATAGTACTGTATTTCAATGTCATTATTGCGTATCTATTTTTTACTATTTAAAATTTTGTCTTGATCCATAATGAAAAAAAACTACATTTGGTTGAACTAAAATTGAGAGTTAAAAATCTTCAAAGATAGTAAAACATACTAAATTTATCGATTCCACACAAAATAAAAATAAATTTTGTTTAAAGTTTGTCATTGACCATTTGTGACATAAAAGGATGTCAGAATTATGGTCATTAGAAATGGTTAAATGTTACAAAACTGAACTCTACGTTTCGAGTTTTTAAATCTGCTTCAATGATTTGACGCCTGAAGAACGGTGTAGGTTTCATTCATTAATGTTTGAAACATCTGTTTTAAAAGCCGAAAAGTTATATTCTGACATTATTCTTACTATGTAGATATATCTGGACATTACGCCTATGTAGTCAGCTATGTATCAAGAATATCACTTATTTCTTGAAAAACAATGATATTCTGAGGCCTTCAGTTTTTTCGGCTCTCTATTCTCATTTATTTTAAAATAAATTTCAAGTGATACTGTAGTATTTGCTACGTAGAATATTTAAAATTTATTTTTTAAATATTGTTGGGAGAAAAGTTGTGCAAAAATACTGTAGATTTTAATCAGTAATATCAAAATATACGTAAAATAAATCATTAATGTTCTTAACTACAGCAGACAGTAGGTTTTTCTGGTAGTAAACTTTTATAACCGGATTACAATAGAGGTGACTTGAGTTGGGAATGAGCCCTCTCTGGCCTTGTGATTGGATAGTCTGAGGCCAATTGAATTTCAATTCAATTCAATTTAAAAAAATCTTTATTCCACAACTTTGATAAACAGTTTATACATTTACACACATATAATATACATATAGAATATGATATACATATAGGATATTATATACATTTCTTAAAATAAACAATAACTAAAATAGACATTAAGATAAATATAAGTTAATTTGGTTGATTAATCTATACAGTTTTACATTATAAATACTTTTGTATGTATCTAAAAAGTTGTAAAATAATAGACATACCTCCTAGACAAGCCTGTTTGGGGTAGCCATCCCTATTATTAACAAAAAACGACTCGGATGATGGCTGTGTTGCATTTCTACAAAGCACATAACTTCAGATATAAAAGTTTGTGCACACAATTTCAAAACTCATAAAAATACTAAGTAATAAGACTTCGCAAAACGAGTAATTGAATTATAAATACATTATTAAAAGTAATAAACACTTGTTATAATACATAAAGTGCTTACAGACTAACAGCCTAGCAATTCCTAAAGTACCCTATGCCAATTTTTCACATGGCCATTTCTTTTAAGAAATTACCTTGAGAAAACTTTCACAATCCGATACACTTAAAAGGAACGATTTTAACTTTTTAAGACATACGTTTAAGGTGAAGTTTTTATCAGTATATTTAGAAATTTAATTGAATATCTTCGTTGCACTCCTCGAAAAAAAAATGTAATTCTACGGTGATAGTTGGATGTTTAAGTGGAGGGCTCCGTATGAAAACCTCCGACACGTGCATCATCTTTGTAACCCATATCCCTTACAGTGTAGTGGATTACTGGATGAGTGTTAGCTTATAAACTTTTGTAAATACTCGTAAAGGTACTGATTTAGTCACAAAATGTATGTACTTCGTGAGATATTGTTAATTACCTATACATGAGTTTATTATGGATATTTGTAAACCAATTTGTAGTTTTTAGTTAAAAATATAATGGTTTTTATTTGTTATGAGTTGAAATACAGCATATTTCAACATAGGTTATTGTCTAAGCGTTTAGGAGCTGCAATATTAGTTATGCATGTCATGTTTATGGTTTATTACTTTAGTCTATAGATTTTTTTGCTAATTTTTAGGTTCTGATTTCAATAATGTATCGAATCTTGGCTGATAAGTCGTCTTACATTACAAAACTTATTAACTCGTTAGACTCAAAGAACTTAGGCCTTGACAGTGAAACTTAGGAGAAACCGACTAACCCAATATTTCAGTACAAATTAAAAATGAGCATTTATTGCTACAAAATGTATATAATCAGTACATTATTTCCATATCAAAATTTATGTATGAACAAACTTTAGATTTTTTGAAACCTGCCGCTCTTAACACTACTTTACACCTATTCTACTACGATAATCCATTTTTAGAATACAGGTAATGATTTATAACTTGCTTATTATTTTGTAAACTATCTAATAGATGCAGATCATAATGTTTAGATGACCACAAAGACAACATGTGATATGCTTTCCACTGTATCAAACCTGAAGGGTCATACAAGACACATTTTAGGAGGTATGAGTTTTAAAGGAGTAAACAACTATGGTAGAGGCCCAATTGTAGTTTTGGGTATATAATGCTCTAGTTGTTATCTCTAATGGTACGTCTTAAGAATTTGGAAGAATAAACACTTGTACTTTGTAATTTTGTGTAAAACAACTACTACCGAGGAATGTTACTTTCCGAATGTTTAAATTTTTTTGGTTTATCGTATGGCGGAAAGTAATTCAAGAAATAAAAATAACTAACTTAATTATGTTTAAAATAATTAAATTAAACCAACTAACTAGCAATACCGATTTTTATACTATTCAAACAGTAGATTAGTGTGAAGAAATTATACGTTTTCTTAACAGACCTGAGAAATAATAAAACCTAAGCATGTTTATATTATTGTGTGAGAAGTCCAAAATCAAAATTTACTACATCCACTTGTATATTTTTTTGCAAAATTAGAAAAATTAAAACAAAAACGGGCACCCTACTACTTACTTTTTTTACAAACAAATTCCGAAATATTAACCTTCCCTAGTAACTACTGATGAAAATGTATCAGCAAATATCGAATTACTATGAAAAACAATAACTTTTGGCAATTCGTATGTGGTGAGTTTAGTAAAGCATTTAAGGATGTGGTGGGGATTTAAACATAAAATTAAATTTACCTAATGATTTTGATTTATAGGGGTAGTGAAAGTAATAATTATAGGGCTATAATTAACATATAAGGTGTAAAGGTATACTAATTATTTTTATTAGATACATATTCTGTGTTGTGTCGTCAGAGTTACATTCCTCTATATTGTAAGCATCTGATGGTGTATGTCTGTGTGTTTGTATGTGTGTTGCCCAATCACGTAAGAACTACTAGACTGATTGTATAAAAATGTACACGGACATATTGGCCTATTTATATTTCAAAAACTCCCGTGTGCTATGTCCTACAGGTTTTCAAAATTCCTTATTTCCTGGATCCATTGTACTTATGGATTTGTCGTAATAAGCAGATAGGAAAATGTTTTTCCTCACCAGTCAAAGACAAGTATATCTAGTATTACGATTTTTACAAATTCAGTTTATAGTAAATGTTTGTCGTGTTTAGTAAAAAAATGATATCTTAGGTGAAGAATATTTCCTCTACGTGGGATTGTTTTATTGAGATTTTAGTCAACTACAGTAAATTACATTATTTATGGCATCATAACTGCGACAACTTAAAAAATAAACATTTCGGCTTTAGTTCAGTTGTTACTGATATTTTTAGAGATATTGAATCAAATATAATGAAGTATTGGTTAAACTTCCAGAATTTTCGGAGGTATAAAAAGGGTACAAACTTACTCTATGGCTCAACCTTTAAAATCTTATAAAAATGTATCAAGATATTGGTATATATTTAAGTTACTATCGATTATTTTGGAATGCTTTTCTAATAGAATAATTTCATCCAGTTCTTGTTTTTACTTCAAAACTATACTGTGTGCGAACCCTTGCATAACTTATAGTTAACATGGTTATAACCACTCTGAGTGAATACAGTACTTGACAGTTATAATGTAATAGTCTGATGTCATTGTTCAATAGAAATAAAACCATAGGTTAAGAAAACAAAAAATCTCAACTCGGGTAGTTTGGCTACGTAAGACAGAATAATGTAGTCACTCATTCACAAGGACGTTGATGTTGCAAAAGCCACTTGAAGCGTAGCGTTTGTTATTATTCCGCTTTTGAACCTCTTGTAACATTGAAGTCGAAAGTTTCTCATCAAATATAATACTTCTTCAGCGAGGTAGGAGTGTTCATTTTCCATTATAAATACAATCTAGATGTTTTATCAGTTAAATTATTGACATTAAACATAATATACAGTTTCATAATGTAATTATTAAATGGTTTTATTGTAATCTTAAAATTCTTTACTACTACATAACGTTTTCGCGAGACTTAAAAAAATAATAGAAGTACTAAATCGCAAAAGATTAGATTCAAGTAATTCTATACATTTTTGAACATTACCTGTTACTTTCATATTATTACACCTGTAGGATAAAACACATATAAAACACATGTGTTCTGTCTCAATAATATTATACATACATTTATTTTAATATATTGTTAAATTTTTTTATCTCAAAAATTCAGGGACTTTACTGACCCAATCACTTTACTTAACAACTATTAAAATTAGTAGCTTATACGTTTCATTGGAGCAGTAACAATGGTTTAACGGAATTTATCTTCAGTGACTGTTAAATATATCTTGTTGTTAATAATTAACGAGGTTATTACTGATAATTAGATTTTTGTTCTCTTAGGACAAGAAACAGAATTCTATGATTACACTTAGAACCGTTACGCTTGCTTCCGGATCAAGCAGATATTCAGGATGGGTAAGTTTGGTGATAGGCCCGCCTCCTGTTGAGGCGCAAGGAGAGTTATTGGTCACTAGATCTCAGTCATGTCACCTTGGAAGGAGGATAAAATCTCTTTTCCCGCATCTTTAATCCAAGCAGGCATAGGTAGCACACCTCTATGTCCAGATTAGCAGAGATTTTCAACACTTGGAGCCCCATCATACTAGACCTATTATTCTACTTCTTGTTCCTAATGTCTTAATATTTGAGATCATAATATAAGTTTAAAAACTGTTCAAATGAGATAATCTATTATACCTACTATACTTTAAGGATCGAGTATAATAATAAATGTAAGACTTAACACATAGGATGTATTTTCTTCAAATTTTTCACAGCTTTAAGATATTTCTTGGCCTTTTTAATAGTTTTACAAAGGCGATATACGTTTTGACTGAAAGTTTTATGAGCAACAAATTTTTAAACCCGTAATATATATATATCCTATAAACATTGATCGATTCATTACAATTTCAGATTACATTTTGAGTCCGACCACATTAAATTATTTTCACGACGCGTATAATCGTTTAGCATGGTTTTCAACACTTAAAAAAGAGTTAACGATTTCAATGTAGGTTGTTATTGTGGTTGAAGATGGACAAAATGTTTCGTGTAGCTCTATTTGTTTCAGTTTATTACGTATATCTTATAAAACGTACCCCAATACAATAATAATCTTGGAAGTAAGTTTATCCAAACAAATCTCCAATTCTCCTGAAGACACACAAAAACTTTAATTACTATTAGTTGAGCTGTCTCAGAGGATTTCAGTGACATACAATATATATATATATATATAAACTGTATATATATATATTATATATATATATATATACTAAGTAATGTCCATAAAATGGATTTGGAGTATAATATGTTCACAAAATGTGGTACAAAAATTACTAATTACTATAACATAATGTATTGTAACACAAAAACAAATAACGGATCCTATGAATACTTAATAAATGTGTTTAAAGGCATTCAAATAAAGACAATTAAGATTTTTATTCTATTATAACCGTATGATAACATTCAAACTACAATACATGTGGTTAAACTGAAAATAATTATTTTCATTAATGCATACTCTTTGTTTAGAGCAGAAAGAAGTTCACCATGGCACGAATTTTAAATTATATTTTCAAAGAAATGTAAAGGTATTGCATTATAAGTTATATGTGTAAAAATAT
Organism: Homalodisca vitripennis; assembly: GCF_021130785.1. Lineage (NCBI taxonomy): Eukaryota > Metazoa > Arthropoda > Insecta > Hemiptera > Cicadellidae > Homalodisca > Homalodisca vitripennis. Next base: position 63,269,032 of record NC_060214.1, read on the forward strand.
CATCACCTAATTAATTATTTTCACACCAAGAGAAATCTGAAATTTGTTGTGGTCATATTAGATAAAATTTTAACCACATGCTCATTTGTGGAGTATTGGCTGTTTCTTATTTTAAATATGTTATTAATATGGATGAAAACGTTTAATGTTCAAACGCCAAACAATAATTTCTATAAATGTAAAATCATCCCATAATATTACGATATAATACATAGATAAGCTAATTGCGTTGAAATTAAAATATGTATATTCCCTGTGAATGAAAAAAAATCTGATGAGAAAATTTAAAGCGATTATATTAGTTTTTCTTACAGTGTTATTTATTCTGATATTTTCACATTGTCACTATAGAAATTAATAGTACAAGTGAAAAAATATTCGTCAAAGCTCGGCCGAGTCCCAAAGGGTTCTAAGCACTATATTTTTACTCAAGGTTACCTATGAGTTAATGATTCTTTGTAAAACATTTAAAGCCTATAGGTTTCTTGATTTTTCAGATATCGTGCGAATAGAAAGACTATCAGGAAGTAAAAGATTCCAGCTCTCATGTGGTTAGATTTGTTAACGCTCAGCCAATAATACTTCATAGGCAGTACATTCTTTTTATTCGGTGAGAGTTACCAGGTGAAAAATTAAATTGCTTTCTGTTTATATCATTGTCTATCGTTTTAAATATAATACGTGATTTGTCTGAGTGTACTTAAACATAACGTTACAATTAAAACTTACCGCCTCCTATTCCTAAATTATGCGTTGGCAATCTGTCAATGTGTTGAAGAGTTAAACGTTAGTTTGTGTATTAACATCCGTTGTTGCCAGCTCGCATTATTTGTAGCTATGCCAGAATAGAATTGTTTACTAACTGATTGTTTATCGAATCTCTTGACTGGAGCTTGGTATTCAACAGAGTTTGTGGTTTAGGTTCCCATGTGATTTATGATGAATCTTTCATACCACTCAATGTGTAAATAGGTTTAATTCTGTATTGTACTTTTATGAGATGGTATAAAATATCTTTCTTATTTGTTGCTCGATTTTGTTCACTGATGGGGATATTACAGAACAATTTTCAACAACATCAATAAAGGCTTCGACGTTCGTTATAATAGTTTTAGAAATCATGTATGTTAAAAATAAAGTATACCGCTTTTTAATGTTTATTACTGGCAGGGTTTGGTAGGAAATAAAAACATAATTCCGGACATTTACCTTTGTTATATGTTCCGAAACATTACGTTCGAGGATTAAAATGTACGTCAGGCATTTACACCCAAGGACAATATTGGATTTAAACCATCAACGCTTGAAACACCTTATTTGAAAGTTTATATTATATTTTTGCACCATTATGTATAGAACTTTCTGTATATTACAACGATGTAAGCAATAATGTATCAAGCTTCTCTCATTTTTCGATGACACTACAAATCCGAGGCTATTTATATTTTCAATTTAATTTACCCACGTCATTATTGATATTCTTCTCAGTGTTACCTTATAGATATTTCTACGACTAAAACTAGCTAATATATCTAAATTTTACTTCGAATAGTCTAGTGCAGTCATATAGACAATTTCAACTTACTTGGAGCATCCATATCTCACATTACCTGGGCTGGTACGTATTGGTTCAGTCTTTAATATACGACTTGTGTGTTGTCGTATGTCATATTCAAAATTTAAAAAAATGTTGTTTATGAGACATATTTATAGGTCTGTATTGATATTTTTATTTTTTATCTGATGTACTGAATGGACGAAACACATGGAATTGGAGATTTCTGAGGCGGTAATAATAAATACTCTGTATTTATATGGTCATTTATAAGTTTCATTGTGGCAAGTAAAACCTAGAAGCACCACTTTAAGATATTCAAATAAAATTATGACATGCCACGTTCCTCCTAAAATAGAATAAGAATGGGCTAACATTATATCTTGTGGGGGGATAGGCCTTGTGCTTCCAATGTTATTTAGTACTTTAAAATGGCTTCCTTTTACGTTGATGTCGAATCACATACCGTGGCGTCAGCATCTTGGTGCGGCATTGCATCCGTAGTTACAAGAGTGTTTAGAAGTCTATAATATGAATTCTGAAATTAGTACTAGAAGTTGAGCAATAAATTGGTAACGCCTAAAACAAAATCGCGACGGCAATAGCCATTTATCGAGACGACGATTTTTATCAACCATATAATGCATGTATAATACAAAGGATGTAAATTTTACATTTCGGTTCGGCGTCCGGGGGCCATATGCTGCGCATGTTAAATTAGTCGTTTTAAGGTACACATATCTCTAAAACCTTACGACGTAACCTACTATATTTTTTTTATTTTGTTATGTATGTCTTTTAGAGCATTTATAGCACAGGAATTTCTAAAATAAATTTTTTTTAGGTATTTTAACAAATGTTTCTAAAATTTACTTTTTTATTCGAAAATTTTGACTTTGCAACCATGTAGAATTGGTTTTAGGTTTTAAAACCAAATTTCCTGTGCTGTAAATAAAACTCATGAAATTGTGAACAAAACAAAACAAAAACTATACTGATACCTCGAGTAGTTGGAACAAGTTTTTCGGGAATTCCATTTTTTCTAGGCTATAACCTAAACAATAGTGACTCATGTATCTCAGTGCATTCCTGCTGCATAGGCTGGGTTATCTGGATCCTCCTGTTGCTGATATATATCCTACAAACGTCTTTTAGCTGCCTCCTGCTTCTGGCGACACCTTTTCAATCTCTTCCACCGCCTTTGGCGCCTTCCTTATGCGCATCCTGTCAAATCGCTTCATAACCTCAACACAGTTTTTGCCTGGCATTATACCTACTTTCTTGAGTACTTCACGTTTAACAATGTTTCCTTTGTTGAAAACACTTAATGGCTTCATAAACTCCAAACACAAGGGTCTTTTTCATAACTAAAGTCGATTTTGGAATACGCGACCACACCACACTGTTCATCGACTCGCTCGGATTTTGGGTCTGTCCACGAAGACATTTCGCCAGCAGCGTGGAGTTAGCTAGGTCCTTGAAAATTTGTTTAACCTGTTCCATTACTACAGGGGCAATGTGGAAGTGTTCATTGTGGGCATAGGCTTCTTTCTTCTGGATAGCTTGTTGGTATTTGCACCACGTATCAGCAGTTTTCGGACACAAACTGTGCGCTGGTTCTTTATTTGTTGAAATGAGATGGAAATATTCTGCCCAAACAGCCCTCTTCATATTTTCCTTCTAATGGCCACCCCATAGTATAATTAAATTTCATTTATAGCCTCAAGAGTCAACCTACCTTTCACCCCCAATAGTTTTATCATCAGGAAATGTAAACTACACAATTTACAAAGCAAATAACACAGAAACTTTGGTTATAACAGATGACAACAAATGAGAAAGAACCATATGACAGTAAAGACCAAACAGTGTTACCAACACAAGTATGTGTAGTTTATATTATTACAACTGTAGTATGTACCTGTATAAACATACGTCCATCGCCCTGACGCCCCTGCCAGCGAAAAACACAGTGCAGACCATTACAAATAAATTAATTACATATGGTTGCACTCGTCCAAATTGTATGTATGATGTGTCAAATTACTCGTAAGATTCTAAAGAATACGAAAATGTCAAAAAATAAAAGTTGTAATTTTGACCCAAAATAGACCCCGGACGCCCCTTAACATATAAAATAATTAATAAATAAAAAGAAAATTACAATAAATAAACGTTAATATACACTACGCTTTGATACATTTTTGTATACACTAGCTAGGATATTAAATGCGGATTATTAATCAAACGACTGTAGTAATGCAAAATTAACTTTGAGCATGGTACTAAACTCCAAATATTTATTTACTTATGGATTTGTTATAGAGATTGCTTTAACTTACAATGGGGTGTAGCCTGGGTAATTTGGTTGTTCTAAATCCTTTGTTACCATAACATGACACGAGTTTTTAGTTTATTTTAGTCATATAAATATGCCTACAAAGAGTTTACTACCTAATAAAAAACTTTACTCCGTATATGTTATGTTTCTTATATGTATGTTAAAATTATATTACTAAGAATTCAATTAAAAGGAATTTGATGTACTAACATAATCGGATACAGTTTAAAACTAATAATTTTATACCACATAGTAAACGCGTTATACGTATGTATACAACCGGTGAACTTGTTATTGTATCGTGAAGTAACATAGATCTAAAGTCGTGTGTCCGTTTACATGTGATATTTACTTTGTATCTGCTACGTTAAAGTAACCAATCTAATCAAATAAAACATGCGCTTTAGAGAATTAAAAGCTACTCTTACGAACCAGTAAACATCATTATAATACAGTTTATTATTTACAAAACCAAACTACGGTGTCAATCAATACTGACAAATTATTTCGGCATAAAGCAGCATTTACCTGTAAATGATGTTATTATATGTAAGACTTTTGGAAAACAATTTTCCATTTATATTCTGTATCACTTAACATACATTCACACACCACGCAACTTTTTTCGTAAGTTTGTTCAGTTTAATAACATATCTCAGTCTCCATTTATATCAAATTCATTTTTGTTTTATACTAGATGCTTACAGGATCCAAGAACTAAACTTAAATAAATTATATGACAGCAACTGGTTTATCGTGGTAGTTTTACTATATATTCATAGCTTAAACTTAAGGGGACCGGGTAGGTCCTATGCTGAGCATGTTAAATTTGCATATTTGGTGCACACTTTTCTCAGAAAGTACTAAAGCTACATACATGAGATTTATACCACATGCTATATGCACATTGAACTACACTTTAAAGCAGGGATTAGTCTTTGTAATTTTTATTTTTCAAGTTATGATTTTTTTTTCGAAAGTGCCTTTTTTGTGATGTTTTTTTTTCAAAGAAAAAATTATAACTTGAAAAATGAAAATGAAAAAAATAAATCCCTGCTTTAAAGTGTAGTTCAATATGCATATAACATGTGGTAAAAATGTAGCTGTAGTACTTTGACAGAAAAGTGTGCACCAAGTTTCAAAAATGGTGTTTTCGAGAATCGCAAATCAAAGTAGGCCTACTTTTAAAAAACACATGTAATCATACCTTTATTGATTTAAAACAGACCAGGTCCATAACTTGGGTCATCTGGGTCTTCTTCTTTGTCTTTTAGCTTTCTTTTACTCGATCTTTTCTTCTGTCTTGCTTGTTTACTAATTTCAGATGCTACTCGAAGCGAATCAAATAGCCTACACTTATCGGCTAGTTTCATTACTGCTACTGTATTTTTCCCCACACTGATGCCACACTTTGCAAGCACTTGACACTTGGTTATCTGTCCAGATTTGAAGGTAGCAACAGCATCATAAACCCCAAAGTGAAGAGTTTTCAAACCCACAAACCCGGTTTTAGGGAGTCTTGGCCAAATGACGTGGTTGACGCTTCCATTAGGATTTTGAGTAGTGTAGGATCTGATAAGCTCTTGAAAACAGACTTTATAAACTCCATAATAGGCTTAGGGATACTGGATCTGTGAGTGTAATGTTCTCCAGTTGCAATGGACTTATTATATTTCTGCTGTGTTTTGAGTTGACGCAAACACATCACTGAATTTACGGGTATGGATAGAAAGAAAATTTTTTTGTTACTTTCTAGTAGCCAAATAATCATGTGTTACATATCAAAATGTGCGTAAAGAATCAAGCTACAAGAAAAAAATATAAACAGGAAATTGATAATTTTGTTTAATTTCACCTACCCGGTCCCCTTAACGACACAGTTATATTTTTCATTCTTCATCAGTAAAATTTTAAGTCTAAATTAAAAATATAAACCGAGATCATTAGATTTTTAACCTGCATGTCACTCATTATGTGTAATAATTCAAATAGTATTCCTCGACGTTTAGAATTGTATAATATTTGAAGAGAAACCTTTTTAACTTCAATGTTTCCGGTGATTTAAAGGTGGTATAATAACAACCGCTACACTTGAGGTGGCTTCTGCAATACCAACGTCTTTATGAATGACTGAATACATTATTCCGTATAAAGTAGTCTAACTATGTCCAGCTTTTGTTTCACAACGTATGTTGTGATTTAATTTGTTTTGTGATTTAAACAATTTTAATATAATTATTTAAATATTGCATTCCCTAAATAAGGTTGTAAATATTATTTACTAACAGTTAGTTACCCATGATTTCGCACGAAATATACTTAAAAAAAAAAACAAAGACGTTATTAGCTTAAACAAATTATTCTTCCAGCCTATCCAGAAATAAGTGATAGTCACTAAAATATATTCCTATCTCTTGATAGTTTTAGATTTATGTTTAAACTTGGAGCCCTTGAAATGGTTCGTAAAACAAAATTTTATAAGTAACTTAAATTTTACTGAAACTTTCCTCATAGACTTCATTATTTTTATTAAATATCTTCAACGATTTCAATAAAATGAATCTGTTTTAGGACAGTGTTAAGAAATTCCAAGTCTTAACTGAACCTGAATTCAAATTTGTTCAGCTGATAAAATTTAGGTATCAAATTAGCATTTTTAGGTTTATCTCCAACTAAAGTCACAAATTTAATGATAAAATGCATTACTACAATTGTAAGAGAAGAGTTGTTACGTGATAAGTTATGGTACTTTAACCTTAAAAACCGAGCTAACTAAAATTCTAAAAATGCAGAAAATGCTATTCAAAAATTTATATTATTTGTGTATTGTACATTATATATCATAAAACAACGAAAACTTGCAAAAAATAACGTACATTTTAAATAGTGTAACAGACTTTTTAACACCAATTTACACATGTATAACACAAACTTGGTACTTAACATATGTCATATCTTCTGATTAAGCCAAGTTCATAAATATAATCACATATCACAGAGTGACATGACAGGTTAAATAGCCAGCAGTAGCTCGAAGGTATTTTCAAACAGTAATGCGCCTATATTTTAACAATTTACCCTAAGGATTCCCATACAAACTTTCAATACAATCGACCATTAGTTTTTACGTAATTGAGTAACAAATATACAGACATTAAAATATATACCATTATATATAAGTATAATAGTGCAGTCTGTACTATTTTCCAATAGTTCAGTGCAGCGATTATAAGGGTTGTTACAAGATAACCATATCAATCAACGTCGAGGATGCCTGATGCTTGGATGGGTAGCCGCAGAGAGTTACTGTCCTTGCAACCAGCCCGCCTCCCCGGCCGATGGTGGTGGTTCGGAAGTTACCTTTAAGCCTTTGGTACCGAGGTTAAGTGTTAGAGATGGCTTCTTAGCCCTAACTCCGCCTGGTAAATGAGGAAATGTTTACTTTTACATAAAGAAAATATGTAATTTTCTTTTATAATAGAATATTAGTTGTTTTTCATAATAACCGATAAAATATTGTAAAAAGGATTTCCTGTGCTACTTGCTAGGGAACAGATGAGTTTTATTCCTTTTTGTATTATGGTTATGACGTAGCAAGCTTGTCATTTTGAACGTAAAAGAAAACGACGCAGTTTGTTGTGACTGCCATATTGCCGCTGCCGTTCTGTATCACTTTCGTGCCGAGCTGTGGATATTTGTAAGTTTTAATAGTTTTACGCGTGTTTTAGTGTCGTATTTAATGTGTAGTGTGTTGTTTGATGTCGTAGTAGTGTAAACATATATATTTTAGAATAAATCAATGTATATTTACTGAAATATGTTTGAGAAATTATCGGCTTCGTGTACGCTATGGCAAAATGACTTGGCTAAAATTCATTTCACATAGTTTGTTATTTTTTTTAACTTACTAAACGTTATTTATAGCACTCTTTTAGCTCTGAAGTAACTATTTATTTTTGGTAAATAGATAGTTTTCACAATAAAATATATATTTCCTGTAATTTCTTTGGTTATATATAATAACTGTTTGGGTTATTCTATAATTTTTTTAGTTATATTTATAGTTTTCTAACTACATAATATTTCCTATTACTTATAAACCATACATTTATACATTTTGATATAGTACAAGCTTTAGAAACGATTTTATATTTTGCTGAATGAAAATTTTTTGCAAAATTTTTGAATAATGGCAAAATGCAACTTTTTTTACTTTTCAAAAAACAATTTATGGTAATTATTTCATTAGTACTGTATATTCTATTTTATTATAAGTAAGAAAATATGCAATATAACATGTATTCATAGATAAATGTATTAGCAATACTTGTTTTACCAAAGTCTTACGTGTACACCTGATTTTCAGAATTTATGCGCATCGCTGCTTTTTGTTCTATAGCTTTATGATGCTTTCATAAATGTGTATAATGTTTATGTTTTTCTGAAACTAGATAAAATTTGACACAGAATAGCTATCTCACTTTTAAATATATCTCACTATAACTTCATTTGCTAGGTATGGTCCCCCCAAATTTAAGAAATATTTTTCGTAAATTTTATATTTGATTAAAAAAAGTGTTTATTAAAAAAATTTGTATGGTTAATTTTACAATATAGTATAATTTTACGTTTAATCCTGAACACAAAAATATATACTTTTATTTATATTGCTTTTACTTTATATTTTTAATAATTTTTTTTAAAAAACCTTGTGCGAAGCTCCAAAACAGCCCGACACTACAGGATGAAATGACCGCCAGTTCTAGGGTTAACTTTCTGTAAAATATATCAGATGATTAATAATTCAGGGCTTTTTTTCTCTAGGTACGCTGGTAAGCCTTTTAATCAGTTCTTTTGGAACCTTTGCGATTCCTCCGAGAGTGCCCAGTGTTTGGTTTTCCTCTGGCTTATACATGTCATATTTCTATTATTTACAGCTTCGTAAAGCAGCCCTTATATTATAAAATTAACCAGATACTGCCTTTTATATAATTAAATTTATTAATATAAATCAATTAAAGGCCTATTAAATAAATTCTAATATATACAACTACTAATAAAACTACTCTTGTTCTAGAGGATATCACATATAAAGACATAATATCCTTGAACATGATGATAGATAGTAGGACATATATAGTTTATTATTCACGTTTAATGAATACATGGTTTACTGTATGTAATTACATATGATGAATCTACGTGATTTGTAAGTTACAGAAATATACTCCTAGCTCTAAAGGCAAATTAGTTTGCGCTAGTTTTGTTCTAATTTGAGGCAATGTTGCCTTACCAATGCTGACTAACATCTATTCGCGATATAACGGGCCATCGTCGCATAATGTCTGCTCGATTCTAATGTTTTCTGGAAACAAATGAAGGTAATAAAATGTACGATTATTTCTTATAAAAAAATATATGTTTTTAAACTGATACTGTTTTTATTGCATTACATGTTAAAACGGATCAGCAATTTTACATACACTTAAAACCTGCAACAATGTTGGCTTTAATATATGACAACTTGACAGACCGATTCAGATTTCTATACTTGGAGAAACGAATTTCAATATATGAACCGGAACCAAACACTAACATTTTAGATTTGCGATATTAATAAAAGAAAATTTAATGCCTATAGGCAACATAAACCTTTCTGAAACCCATGTTTAATATAAAATGTGAGTGTAAGAACGACTCATTAATAGAACCAATAATTACCTACTTACGTAACGCTAATTAAGCTTACAATGGTGCCTAAGCAATTAAAACTTCTAAAAGGATGTAATTAGCCCTAGGCTTAACATGATATATGTTTTTAGAAGGTGTTAGGAAGGTATTAAAACTTATTTTTCTACCTTGGTACTTTTGTTGAGAAAGTGACAAAGCAAAGTAATAAACTTGATAACCACATTTGTGTTCCAGGCTCCCTAATGAACCTAAGTCAGGGATCTTGAATACTACATTCTCCTTTCCTTAACAACTGTATTTAATTAAAACGTGAGATATATCCCTGACCCATAACTGTCAAGATACTGACTCTTCAGTTTCCACAACAATAGATATTATGTAAAAAGTGGTATACTTATAGTCATTTTATTTACTCCAGTTTTACTTTTCCGTGTAATAATTAATTTTGCATTGTTTTCCTGATCAGGCTACTTTTCGAAAAGACAACTATTATGGGTTTATGAAGTCAATAAATGTATAATATCTTTGTCTTGATATCTTCATTCGAGTACTAACATACTTACAGTATTGCATATTTAATATTTCGTACAAGGTATTGCTAAAATTAGATGTTGACAAAAGATTTTAATTTAACTATAGCTATTTTTCTTTACAGTACTCAGCAGCAGTTGCAGATAGCGTTTAAATAAGAGGCGTTGTTACTATTAAGCTATTACGCTCGGATATTTGCTTAAATAACGGTCAGATAAGCAAGACACTATTTTACTACCAAATAAGAAGGTATATTTGTATGCAATAATTGTAAAATATAACTATAAAAAACGAGGAATAAATCTTTTAATATTTGTACACTGTAAACTAGAAGATGAAATGCAAGTAATGAAGTTTACTTTGTTACTTACTCGTTTTTTATAGTTCTATTTTATAATTAGTGCACATGAACCTTATTATTGAAATAGTTAAAATAGAAGCTTTGTCCTTAATGGTTCTATAATTATATATTCTCTTTGAATTACAAAATAAATGTGCTATTATATTTATTTTAAATTGGCGCAGAACTGCAGGATTATTTAGCGTCATAAAGGATAAGTTTGACAAGAATCATAAATGTTTTCAAGACAGTCCATAAAAATTTAGTTTAAAATGTAAGAAAACACACACACACACACACACACACACACACAAACAAAACACAAGCATCTGAATTAAATATACTCATACCTCCAAGATTAATGATTTGGCCCTAATCACTCTAAATATTTGTATTGAGTTATAGTTATATTTTCATAATATATTAAACCTTTATATCTCATACTAAATAACTTTAAATGTGTTTATTATTACTATACATACGTAAAGTCTGTAACATTACATTCTCTCACAAAATACAACTTAAATTTATTTGTTATTGGTTATTTAAACTAACAATAGAGCGATCCCCATGGGACTGGATTCAAGTAGATAGCGTTGAGGATGATAAAGTATTAATATTAAGCAGGTTGTATAAATGGTTTCATTACAAAGATATATATATGTCATATATATATATATATATATATATATATATATATATATATATATATATATATATATATATATATATATATGTCATATATATATATATATATATATATATATATATATCATATGTCATATGGGATATATATATATATCCCACTATACCCCTACTGGCCCATCTTGATCTCTAAAGTTCTATTAGAGCAAACATTAGAGCAGACTGTTAATAGTTACAAACTGTTATAAACGTTGTTTTATAGGGTATAAGTATTATATATAAAGTTTTGATTAAGCATAATAGTAACAACGCCTCTTATCTGTAAATTAATTACGCTTAAGTTATTATCAAACCTTATCTGCAACTGATTTTAAGTACTGAGAAGGAAAATATCTGTAAATAAAATTTAAACCTTTAGTCAAAATATAATTTACCAATACATTCTACCAAGTATTAAATGTACAATACTGTAAGTATTTTAGCACTGTAATGCAGATATCAAGACTATAAATTTACTATTAATGTAAAAACTGTTAAAAACCCATAAGAGTTATATTTTTGAAAAGTAGGCTTGTCAGACCTGATCGAAAAAGAAATCCAAAACAAATTATTACACAGAAACCTAAACTAGAGTAAATAAAAATGACCATAAATGTACAGTTTTATATATAATATATTGATTGTAGCAATAATTTCAACTCAACATTAGCGTCAGAAATATAAATGGTAATTCTTAAAAAGTTTAAATACCGTAGGCCACATTAATATGAATGGGTTAGAGATAATATTCAGTACTTCAGCATTATTTTTTTTTATTTTATAGTGGCAAACAATACATCTCGGCTTTATCATGTAGATGTTTGTTTCAAGAAGGACGCATGTCTAGGTCGCTTTGTGGGTACTATTCTGGAAACTGTAGAGTCAGTCTAAACACAGTTAAGGGCCAGGGATACATCTTAGGTTTTAATTAAAACACAGTTGTTATGGGAAGCAGAATGTAGTATTCACGATCCCTGAGTCAGGTTCATTAGGGAGCCTCGAACATAAATGTGTTTATCAAGTTTATTTTTTTGCTTTGTAACTTAATCAACAGAAGTAACAAGGGGGACAAATAAATGTGTATGCCTTATAAATCTTTAAAAGAATATACCATATTAAACCTTGGGAAAGGTAAAGATTGGTTAATTATTAGAGTTGTTTTTATATTAACATTTTATATATTACAGACGGGTTTCAGAAAGATTTATGCTGATACCCTACTGGAATTATATTTTCATTTATTACTATTAAAAATATAACATATTAGTATTTAGTTCCAGTTCAAATATTGAAATTCGTTTTTATTAAAAATAAAAATCTCATTCATTCCGTCACTTGACCGTTTAAGAAATCTATATCAAATAAAACAATAGTTCTACGTTTTAAAAATTTATTATTGTAAAATGTAACAGCAATTTCAAATATTTTAACAAAGTGGCGGTTTAATCCAATTTTAAGTTAGCTTTTTATTTATAAGCAAACGCTTTCTTAGATATACTTAAATATTCTAAGGACTTTAAATTCTATAAAATTATGTTTATTGAGTCCAAAACATTTAAAATTGATCTCTTTTGAGTAGTGTTTAAGAAGAAACATGGATCATACAGATAAAACTTTGAACACGTATGGCTCATGACTTATATAGAAAAACAAAAGCAATGGTATAGATGCTTTAGATTTTCAATGAAAATAAAGAGTCTTATTTATATGAACACTTTACTACTGAATGCTTACAAGTCCCAATACAATAGCCTTGAGGTGCCCTCCTGAAAACCAGCATTAATAAAATTAAATTTATCAGCAAACCCTAGGTAGTGATTTAATAATTACTCATAGGATAAAATTAATAATATTTCTTAATATTCCAAATGCTATATAGCAGATACCCTATCCTTTGCACGAAATTCCATTTTGTAAAACAGGAATACAAAAAAGGGTATTCTTTTAAATGACAATTCAAACAATCATGAGATACAAGATATTCAAATATGTTTAGACCACTTTAGACTTGGTTAAACAATTGCACCCTAAACATGGAGAGTGATTCTGTACTTTTAACTAAAGTCTAGAGATTTGCAGCAATATTTTATGAACTTTGATTTAATTGCCCCAACGATTTCAGTAACGCCAAAATATTTTAAGCTGGTGTGAAGAAATCCTAAGATTTAGCGTAGACTAAAATTAAAATCCTCAAAAGAGATAAGTCATACGATGTATAATTTTCAGTCGTATATTTATGAGCACTATATTTCAATAATTTTGAAAATCCTCATTGAACCATGTTGCAGGCCACGTGAAGCGTGCTCTTGCATTGTTTTACTACAAGACTTAAAGCTTTCCTCTTAACTCCTTCATGCATTTAAAATTTGTCCACATAAATGCTACCTGAGGCCCCATTGGTGTTTCATGGCAGTAAACAGAGATGAGAATGACAACCCCAAGTTTATAGCAGTATACAGTACAAATAACAAACCCTTTATACATCTTATGTAGATGGATTTCCACGCTATATTATATATGCATTTAGATACACGGCTTTTATAATTAAATAGTATATTTTTAAAAACGTGTGATACTAGGAAGAATGTCTAAAACAGAAGCTAAACTTATTTTCATATATATATATATATATATATATATATATATATATATATATATATATATGTTAAAATTACCTGTGTATTACTGCTAAGATTATTAGACTGTTTTTATTGATGTATAAGATATTATTATAAGAATAGATAACAAAGCACAACCCTTAAATTTTATATCCCTGCTGTTATTTTTATTTTCCTTATTTAGAAATTAATTTTGTTTGTTTTTGGTAACCGACGAAGTATTGTTAAAACGTTTACTTTCAATAACCTGGACTGTGGGCTATTGCTAGGTAGAATTTGAAAGAAGAATAACATTAATAAAACTCTCAATTATTGCTTTCAAGAACTAAATATTTTAATATTTGATTTTAGGCCAAGAATGTATTTTTAAATATGTAACAGCTTTATTTTGTGTCCTGGCTTTTTCAATTGTTTTATATAGAACATTTATTTTTGTAATAAAGTTTTATTAGTTTTATTTTCTAAAACGCTTAATGTATATTTATAAAACTCAAATGTGAAAAAAATATGGAGAAGAGTGAAATGACTCGTTCTCAAGCAAATCCACGTTTACATATGTGACATATGACTTGTGAAAATAGTTTTGTAATATCGGAATCACCTAGACAAAACTTTTGCATAGCTTCACAGAGCATAAAAGATATATGATCATTGTTCTGAATCGCAAGCTATTCCAAAATTATAAGGAAGCAGAAAGTCTAAAGCGATTACAAATATCTTTACTAACATCATTACCAAGCTTGTTACTTCATTTCCTTACAATATGGTGCATGTGAAAAGTTAGGAAAAAAATACAACATTATTGATGGACCTAGAGAAAAATAAATTGTCAGGGTAACATACAAACAAATAAATTTTGTAAAACAAATATAATTAAGCTTCTAATAATATTTTTGTAGATGATTTATATAAGAAAAAGAGATGTATATTATTTTTTAGGAAACAATTCTATAATAGGCAACCTGCACATGGTTTATTGTAGTATGTACCAACACATCCCTCTTTTTGTTATAGTAGTGTTGTGGTAAAAATGTTTGGTGGAATAATTATATCTAAATTATTTATTTATTTCTTAATAACGTTCGCCTATTGAATTTAATCTAGTAGTGTGAATTTTTAACGTGTAAATTAGTACTAGTTTATTAAACTGGAATTTATTTTAAGTGGTGTATTTACGACAATAAAATTGTACAACATTAAATTTAATATGATTTTGTTTATACAAAATGGAAGCCCACACAATACTTATTACTAGGTAGGACTTAATATTTTAAATATATTGTTCCAACTTATAATAAAACATTGTTTTCATAAAAATAGAAAATAATAAATAATTAGTTTAAATAATTTCAAACATTCGGATATTGTATAATAAGTTTTAATATATAGCTATAATTCGTATATTATACCATATTTTTAATAATTGGATAAAAAAAGCTTTAAGTATAATAGAGTACTGTGTGATTAATGAATATAATTGCAAAATAACATGTGTGTAACCATGCTAAACTTAATTCCGGCACTTGGTAATCATAGGAATAGTATAGTACTACATGGTCTTATGAGTAACCATAATTTAAAGAAAATTGACGAATAAGCAATGTTTTAAGCAAACTCATTATACTAATAAGAGGTTTTTACATGTGACATATAACTAAGTTTATTATACCTATCCTAACGTATACAATTCCACTTTGTTTTGTCTTGGCTTGTAGACTAATATTATTACACATTTTGAGAAAGATTAGTTTTAATGCATGCCAGTAAAAGGATAAAGGAATTTTTGAAATAGAAATCATGTTTTGTAACATTTTTATATTTTACAAAAATAGAATACTACCTCAAGAGAACATCTAATCTCTAACTCAGGAGTAAATTAACTGTACTTAGCATCTTATGTCATACTACTTACACAGAAAGTTTAATACTAAAATATATATGTATGGTGACGAACTTGCTACACAAAACGTGAAAACACAAAAAATACCAAATGTATAGAATCCATATTGCTAATAAATAAACTAAACAATCCACATAACCAATAGTACAGCACAACACATATTAAACCATCAGGAAAGGTGGAATATCGTATATTTGGGTTATATAAAGGATAATACTATATACAAATAGCATCTTTTCATTTATCAAGTTAAATAATGGGAATACATTAGAGTAATAACTGTGTGTAATTACTTCTATAACATCCTGATTTTATTAGTACTATTGGAGTTACAATAATCAGGATCTCAGCCAAAAGCATCAAGTAAAAAAGACAAAGGAAACAGTGCCTCATGCAAGAATGGTCTGAATGCTATCAATAAAAACTTAAAATTAAAACACTGTCTAGCGTTTTTGCAGATTACAATAACAAATTATGCGTTCTAAATTTTTAAAAAGAAATAATTTATCACCCTATACTTTGGCTTTCTTATCAGTAATAGGTGTTTCTAAAAAATTAATACGATTAGTTCAGTACTGTGATGTTATGATAGTTGTTAGTATACCAATTTTTATCGAAATATCAACTGTAAAAGCTGGAATTAAATTTTAAAGTTAATAAAAATAAAAAGTTTAGTGTAAAATGTTAATTCATTTTTAATTCGTATACTCATTACTGTATAATTGGCTTTTGTTGACATTTGTCGTCAATGTATTTATTGGTAGGACCTTATATTTATGAGCATAATATTACTATCTGCATGAAAACAGTTTAGAAATCATGTATAACTACCTACTAGGGGAAGAATATTAAGATTTCAGACTTGGAAATCATATTTTGTTACATTTTCATTTCTTACAAAATTAGAACATTGCGTCTCATGGATTATGACAATCTCATCCCTAGGGATAAAACACATACACTTAGTATCTTAAATCCTAGTATTTAAGGGTATAAATTTTTAAAAAGTGACAAACGTAAAGGCACGTTAGTGACCTTTCCACACAAAACATGTAAAAACAGAAAGCCATATCTAGAAGTAGAAACATTTCATAGAACCCATATTGGTAGTAAATAAACCAAGCAATGTCCCTGCACATAACCAAGAGCACAGAACAACACATATAAAACCATCGGAAATATTGGAATACTGTACATTTAGAGAGTACGAACGAGAATATTGATTAGAAATTAGACTGTGTCATTGAGATAGTCAACTGATTTTAACACTGATATTGGGTTTATAATGATCAGAATCTGAGGTAAGTACATCTAGAACCAAGTTTCTCTTAAATGACTATTTTACGGAATAGTGGACCAAATAATTTGCATAAAATCTCACTATTAATACACTGATGTTACAATCAATTACAAAAACCTTTCACAGTTAATAATGCTATTCAATGGTGGGTATAGTGGACCAAATAATTTGCTTAAAATCCCACTATTAATTCACTGATGTTACAATCAATTACAAAAACCTTTCACAGTTAATAATGCTATTCAATGGTGGGTATTAATTATATTTTGAATTTCTTGTTTGTTTATGAATATTTATATTATCTAGTGCCAATAAAAAGTTTTAAAACTGTTCCTCTTTTAGAGAATTTCCATTCAGGGAAATATACAATATTATTGTAGCAACGTGTTATAAATATTATTCTTTAAGATTAAATTTTGAAGTAGTATATTTCAAGATCGCTGTCTTTTATCACTAGTCACCTATTTAGAGCAACCCAGGAGCAGTAAATAAACAATTGAGACTTAGTTTCAAGTTACTTCCAGTTTACAGCGGCAAACTTTGTCCTACTTGCAAGATTTATGTGGTAAAGTATCACAAGAGATAGCCAACAAGTGCATTGTCTATCACAAATGTATAGAAGAAGATAATATTACAATTATTATCTGACAGTGCGCCAATTTACACCGAGTAAGTTTTCCGTGTCACATTTAACTAGGGACTGAATCCGTGCTTTTAAAAGTAAAACATCAAAAATAAAAGTGCATTTCAATGTATACTTTATGATTTTAGGTCAGTGATAACAAAAAACAATCTTACTATCTTGTTTTATGCAAAAATAATCTATATATTCCATTCCATAACTCTATCGGACCTGAGGAAATATCTATAACTGTAAAAAAAATAATATCACGTTTTTTTTTTTAATTCATTACAATGTTTGAGTGCTACGGATGGCGGGAAAATACCATAATACTTGACAAAAATATCCAAGCTCCTCCTACTGGCCTCTAAAGTAGAGCATCAATATAGTGGTTTTATTAATAATCTATTTTAAACATACCAGCTACGGCGAGAACACAATTTGATGTAAACTTTGTTTGTGTTATTCTTTATTGATATAGTGTTCTGTTTAATTTAAATGTGTAGAAAACAACCAATGCTGCCACCACCCACTAGTTTTTCTTTAATAACAGAATGACAGTCCTACATAAAAGTACTAAAAGAGGTAGATTATAAGTTGTATTATTAGAAGAGGGTTATTATAATGACTTTATATGACTAAATTGTATTCATATATTTGAACCAATGGTATCTGCGGTATATCATTTAACGAATTTATAAGAACAACGTATATATGTTCAATATTATCGAATGTCTGTGGTTATGGTCCATGGGTAATTTTGACATTAACATAAAACAACAATCAATTTAGATTTTAGAAATCTTCTCTTATTGTTTAATTCTTCTTAAATAAACTCTTCATAATTATTTAGAATATATAAGAATAATGAAATATATAATTTCAGTTGTCTTTCTTAATTTTACCTGTAAAATACTTTTTTACACCATTGATATAAAGTTTATAGCGTTATCAGTAGACAAACAATTAAAAAATATAAAATATAGGTAATTGAATTTTTGGACTTATATTGGAATTTTGTTACTTTTAATTAATTTTGGCGTACTTATAACGCATTTTTATAAATATCGTTTGAATATATACTGACACAGTCTTTCCTTTGAATTATAATGTTAAACTCTGTTTTATATACTACATTTCATCAGTACGTTATGTATCTTTTACATACTCAACATAATTATATAGATTATTGTGAGCTGCATTTACAGAGTGGCGCAAAGAAACGGGAAATTTTGAAGTTGTTATTGGTAAACCTGCAAGTGTCGTAGGAGTTGGGGACGGAAGTCATGATGGCAAGTTAGTAGTAACTGTCATTTAGATGAGATGGAGCAGTGAAGTGGTGCGGAGCGTGCCTTTGCCGTGAGAGCGTATTACAAAAATGGCGATAGTGTAACAGCTGCACAACGATTGTTTCGACACTATTGTGATATTCCTCCCCGCGTTTGAGTTCTATCTTCACATGCCATATCATCATGCGTTCGGAATTTTGAAGAGACTGATTTGGCCTTAAAAGAAAAACCTCCTGGGCGTGTAGTGACTGTTCGAACCCCAGAAAATGTTGATGCAGTGCTAGTCACAGTGGGAAGGAGTCTGCGTCGTTCTGTACGAAAAATCGCCTCATCATTGCGACTTGAGTATCGGAGTGTGCAAAGAATATTGCACGGCCTGCAGTTTCATCCTTACAAGCTTTAGATTGTTCAAGCTCTAAAACCAAATGACGAAGAATTACGCTTACAATTTTGTTAACAGCTACTGACTAAAATCAATGAGGACGCGAATTTCCCTGAAAATATTTGGATGTCTGATGAGGCCCTCTTTTATTTAAATGGGCATGTCAATAAGCAGAACATGCGTTACTGGGCTCGCAGAAATCCCGGTGAACTTCATCAACGTCCGTTACACAGCCTTAAAGTTACTGTATGGTGTGCAGTGTCTTGTCGAGGGATAATTGGACCTTACTTCTTTGAGGATGGTAATGGTTCCATTGTAACTGTCACATCTGAATATTACATTCATATGCTGAAGACATTTTTTGCTCTACGGCTTCACGCTTTTCAAAATATTGACAATCTGCAAACCTGGTTTCAACAGGATGGAGCCACCTCACACACTGCCAATCTGTCAATGGCAGCACTGAGGCGTTTGTTTGGGGAGCGCATAATTTCCAAGAACGCTAACGTCACTTGGCCACCACGGTCTCCAGACCTCCCAGTATGCGACTTCTTTCTATGGGGACATCTAAAGAGCGTTGAGTACAAAACTAGGCCAAGAAATCTTCTTCAGCTCAAGACTCAGATTGAAGAACACATCGCCAACATCCCAGAGAACACATTGCATCACACAATGATTATTTTTCGAAATCAATTGAATGAATGTGTTAGGCGCAATGGACAGCACTTAACTGATGTTATTTTTAAAAAGTGACTTTAAATTTATTGTTATTTCCAACAATTCTCATGTAATTTCCACTCTTGCCTAACACATTTTAAGCTTTAAAAAGCTGTTTGTACATTTCATTGGTTTATTATTATTATTTCAAAATTTCCCGTTCCTCTGCGCCACTCTGTATTTTTCCGTATAGTTAAAAAATGTCTATTCAGAATATATTTAACTTATAAAAATAAACGCTTTGCATAGCTAACCGTCTATTAAAATTTTAACAGAATGTTATTATGATATATGTTATTTTGTTTGGAATTTTAATTTGCAGCACATGACGATGCTTCTTTCAGGCAACAAAGTTTGCAAATATTAGTCAACAATCAATCCAATTGTGTGGCTATCATTCACATTGTCCTGGTGAATTGGCTTGTGATTGGCTATTGAATCACACTCGCGTGTTTAACAAGTACTGGCTGCTAATTTATGAGCTATAAGTGGCAATACCGGCATTTGAACGCGGATTACAGTAATCCATGTTCTTATTAACTGATTACTCATTATAAACATATAGAGTCATTACATTTATATCTAATAATTATATTGAGCTTAAAGAAAATGGATGGAACTTCTTAAATGGAAAGCTCTATTTCAGTTCATACATTGGTGGTAGGCAATTTAAATTTCATACATACGCCCAGAATATTTTATGGATTTTTTGTTACAGCAAATATTTTATATAAAATTTTATTAATATACATACATTCCTCAAATGAGTAAAAACAGCAAAAATAAAAAGAACTGTTTTTATTTTACTAAATAATTTATTATTGTTTATTTTTTATATTTCATATTGTTAACCTTGAGATTGAGTTAAGCAAATAAAGCACAAAGAGCATTGAAAGATAGAAGAGATGAAAAGAGAGAGATTTACAAAATCTATATAAATATAAATGTAAATCAATAAAACCTCTATATAACAGTAATACGAAAGTGGTGATCAGAACAATTATTCAATATAAATAATTCTTTTTTATCTGGAGTTAAAACTTAGAAAATCAAAGTATTTTGTTTTTTAAACATCTGAGGCCATTACAAATTAATTACGGTTAGTATTCAATAAAATATTTCTTGATTGAATTAATTTTTAATTAATTTTGATAATCGTTATAAATTGATATTACAACAAATTCGCACGGAAATATCATAAATTATATTTATAAGTTAGTTTCATTCAATTCTATGTTAATTAAACTAAATTTCTTGCCCTAACCTCTCTATGCAGATCAATTACTGTTGTATAGCATAAAAACGCTATACATTTAAAGACATGTTTCATTATCAAGAGAGAGTTGGATCTTTCAATTAACATAAGGTCATTATGTACTACATGAAAATGACCCTTATTATAACCCTATAGCTAAATTCAAATTGAATTTAACATATAAGTTTAGAACAGGATCGATTTTAAAAACTAAAAATGAAATAGGTTTTATATCCTACCGTCAATTCGATCCAAAACCAAGTGGTATTAATGGTTATGGTGTTATGTTTCAAAGGTTAAACTTAATCGTCAGAACTCAGTAACTGTGGTGGTGGATGGCTTTGTCATAAAATTAATATTAAACAACACAACACATTGTATATTCAAATAAATAAATACCACTAGTACATATACACAAACACGATTGCGTGCGATGTATTCTACCGTCTGCAGCACGATAACGACAAGTGGCCGACTTTATGTAACTTCAAACCAAGTCACCGTAAACATTATGACCACATGAATTTGAATTAAATTGACAGTAGGATATAAAACCTATTTAATTTTTAGTGAAATTGATTATTGGAAAGTAACTATAAACACATTATTTGTGACTATTAATATAAACAATTCAATTTAAAATCTATCACAAATAAAAAATAGCAGATCTTTTGATCAGACAATTAATTTAATAAAAAGAAATTTAAAATTCGCTAAAAGTAAATCAATTTATGAAAAATATAAGGTTTACAACTAAGAAGTAATCAGCATTTTCATTGGTGCTAAAGGAGCCATATGGTGTTATTTTAATAGTTTACAATATACAAAGAACATAAGAATATCTTAAATTTTATTTTTTATATCTTAAAATATTAAAAATACTACTATAAGGTATAGAATTACTTCCAATAATCTAAAGAAAAACTTTTAAAAAACAGGTAATGAGTTATAATTCCTCAAAACTATTGAATTCGTTTTTATATATTTAGAAAGAATGACAATTAGCATGGTAACGTCACTATTTTATACTCTAGATATGTAGTTTTACATAGCATTGTTAAGGCCTTGTCAGTAATATTAGGAAAAAGTCGAGGAATTGAAACTTTTATTGAAAAAGCGTAAAATATACTTGAATCAGTGACATGGCTTTCATTTTTTTGATGGTTTATCTCGAATAATAAGTTTTTCATATTGGAATTTCAAGGTTTGGAATTATTACGCGATTAAATATACATACATAAGATACATAGCCTTTCCTTAAACTGTCCTGACTGTGCCTACTATCATCCACGTGTCTTTCTCACTATATACTTAGTTTCAAAGATTTAAACTATCCAACACTATCACTGGTTAACCCTTTACATAAATGTGGCTATTATCATTGATGTGGCTCTCAAAACATTGTTTACTGCCAAAAAAAAGATTTAAATTGATGTTAAATGAAAATGTTTAGATGTAAAACTGGTTTCCCCCAAAACACATACATTATATAACATATGTTTAAAATACCCTATTGAATTGACAATGAATTACACAATTACCACGTATAACGGTACAGTTATGGGGCCTTGTATCGTTATGAATAGGTACGAAACAAATTGTCTAAACAACTATAGTGCCATAGTCATATTTCCCATAACACATAAGTTTGTCCATATTATATATAAGATACTACTGAATCACCGTAACCAGTGTATTGGTTGTTTCCGGGACACAAAATGACGTGGATTATAAAGAAAACTATGCCATTAAAAATATAATTACTATTAATTCACCAATTAATTTTAATTATTTTTTCCATTACAGATATGCATGACAATTTATAAATCTATGGTTCCTATAAATTAAATTCAACCATATTCACAGAACACAAAAATAAATTGGAATGCATATCTCAGAAACATATACTAATCCTCATTTCCCATAATGATCATCGTGTCGTAACCTGAGAACTCTGTAAAAGAAATGTTTTCTTCGGCATTGTCTGAACATTAAATATTTGAACAGCTTCCGTTGTTTTACTAACATGCCAAACACATTTAAACAAATTAATTGCTGGGCTAAAATATGTTATACCTTTTAAATATGTTTATTTATATCTATAGTTTTATGAAATATTTATTACTATTAACAACATTATTGCAGATGAGTGCATTGCGAACTATTGAAAACTGTAAAAGTATATTTAAATTCATTAAAAGTTTTCCTTTTAATTCAATACTCAATGTCACAGGGTCACAGATGTAAAAATATCAAGGGATATAGGTCAGGCAGTACACAACGTAATGTACATATAGGAGTTCCACGGTATTGCTACTGGCAACGGAATGATTACTGATTGCAGTATACAAATTTTTTGATAATAAAACATTCAGTTACATGAAATATGGATCACTGGCGTTTTAATTAAACTTTCTTGTTATCAATACAAAAGTATTACTAGACAATATTTCAGAAATAACGCTTTATCTGTGCTGACCATTTTTTATCAAATATTCAATTTTGTACGAGTACTTTCATACATCATCAAATTTAATTTTAGCACTATAGAATGTATCCATGAACTTGCTATGCTTGATAATATTTATTATTGTATATGACCCTGTAAGTGACATATTGTACTTCAAAATAAATATAAAAGCTCACTTGGCTATTCAAAAATTATGATTTAAATTCCAACGAAAATATGATTTCTTTTAAATCCTTTTCGACCACCCATATTTCTACTATTCATTGCAATACCAAAGCTTTATTTTTTAGAAAAGCTTTTACAGAGGGATGTTTTATACTTTATAAGATATATCGCTAGAGAACATGCATATCACTATTTAATAAAATAATACTGTCTACGACATAGATGTATGGAAAGAAGTAAATTTATTCAGACAGGTCTAGGTCAAATCCTCTCCGTGACGTACTTTTCTTTCTCAAGAACTTTTATAAACACCAAATATCGTCCTCGAGATTCCATTTTAGACTCTGACATCTCATTATGTTTTTATTCCTTAATATTTATTCTTTCTTTATAATTATAAGACATATAACTAAAGTAAATTTTACGTGAAGTTATAATAGGTAGTTGAGAGTTTCAATACGGTGTAAAAGTTAGTACTCTAATGTCCCAAAGCCATACCTATCTGGAGATGTATATAGTCCTGTAACCTAAATTCAATATTAATTAATTAAATAAGTAATATTTCTCTAATAAACACACTTTCCATGTAAATAGTAAATGTTATAAAGTATGCATGATACATTTAAGTGGTTACTAAAGTTCTTTAATAATAGTTTTTATTGACAATCTTAAATAGATAAGTATTTTTGTGTTAATACGGAAGTAACAAATTTTAAAACACAACAATACGCTAATTCTATAAAGTTTCCAAATATTTCTCGAAAAAAGTTATCTGGAAGTTTAACGTATTTAAAAACACCTATATGAAATTGCAAAAATAAAATAAGTTTAATTATAAAATGCCAATACGTACAATATATAGCTACTGCGCGAATGTTGTAAAACAATTTAAAAATTCCTTTCCACAGAAATAAAATTAGGAACCCGACCAGTAAAAAAAAGTATTTTCTAAAAGCCATGAGATAGATAATTCATTAGAAAAAAAATACATGTTCTATGTTTCCTTCCAAAAGCTTGTAGTGGAGCGTCATCTGGATTATTAATACAATACATATTAACTTTCTTCCTGAACCTTTGAAATACTTTGTAGGCATTCTAGTATGGCCGATTTCTGTAATTTATCTAGTCTTAACGCCTCTAATATCCACGTTACTCTGAATCCTGATATTAAACGCAATGAGTTTTGTAACACTATAACAATATTATAATACTACATGAAGAACATATCTTAAGTTTGTTGACTAATATTTTTAAAATCTGTTCGTCCACAATACACCAGATATACCTACATGAGATAGACCTCATTTACTGTGGCTATATAATTAATTTTGTAAGTGTAAATAATAAAAATCAATATATAAAAGAACTTCATTTGCTAACAGTCGAAGTTGGGTCCCTAAAGCTTATGTACATTTTGTACGAGTTGAAACATAATGTTCACGTTACAGCAGTATAATATGTAAGAATGACATTTATACTTTGGTTTGCGCTAAGGGCAACGATTAACACCACAAACATCATACGGAAAATTACAAATATTTATCAGAAGTTTGTTCATAAATTTTTTTAAATGCTCTCAATCCGATGCCCTTACAAGTCCAAAAAAATTTCTATGAAGGTAAAGCAAAAAAAAACCAAAATATTATTAATTATTTTAAGTGATTTTGAAAAAATTACCTAGAAAACTAAAGTAATAATTATGAGCTACCTATATATAATATGCTGGTTTTATTAAATTTTCACCACGTTTTTCCAATTATGATAATAAATAATCTTAGTATAGGTTCATTTTATTAAAAACTTTATAATTATGTAAAGGAAAATTTATTTTCATGAGAAAAATCAATATTTTAAAGGGCACACAAAATATTATATTATATTTTAATGTTGTACAAAATACATTTAGTTTATTCATACTACCTTGATTTGCCTAAAGTGCTGAAAGAATTTTAAAGGCTATTCTATCTCTGTAGCACACACTGTAATATTAGAATATGCGTATTTCGATTACGTATTAAAACACCGTAAAATTTCTTTTCTACTAAAAGCTAAAAATGTTAGGAAACTAATAAGTTGTAGTAGTTTACCAAATTTATTTGCAGCCTACGTCTCTACAGCTCCATTCGGTATTAATTCTTTAATGGTTTGGATAAAACAAATTTAGTTTTCAAACGTGGAAAAAATTATATATAAAAG
The DNA here is from genome assembly GCF_021130785.1 of Homalodisca vitripennis. Lineage (NCBI taxonomy): Eukaryota > Metazoa > Arthropoda > Insecta > Hemiptera > Cicadellidae > Homalodisca > Homalodisca vitripennis. Next base: position 63,295,088 of record NC_060214.1, read on the forward strand.
CCTTTAATAACAATTTCTATGAAGTGCTGTTGAACTATCAATCTAGAGATCACTTTTTATTTTAAAAATTAGTTTAATTTTAATTATGAACATAATATATCAACATAAAACATGGTATACGATCCGTCAGTAAAAAATTACAGATAAATAGATGCTTATATCCCGTACCATCGTTGCTGTAGTGATAGTATATTATTTTAAGGATTCAACTTGGAATCCTAACGTTCAAAACATTTGGCTTTTTATTTATGCAATTACCTACAAGTATTTTTTTATTTCATCAATAAAAAAGCTTTAGGTTAATAAATGTGTTAAACGTTGGTTTAAACGTAAACATTTTAAATTTGATACAAGTGAGCCTAATTACAAACTTAAGTTTTCTGTTAACCGAGCATAATAATAATTACTTAACGCAAAGAATTATTTGAAATTGAGATGTCCCCTGTTACAGTGCATGCGGAAAAGACACATTTATTTTTTCAATAGGTGTTTGGCTATTAAGATAGTCTTCAGTTTGTATATTTACTGTTTTACTGACTAAAAATAGTCCAATGGTGACTATTTTGTTTCAATCTATTCTCTGTTATCGCTCGACATTGTTGCCAGATTTATGTGTATGAAAAATGACTAGTCTGTGTCAATACCTCTTGTTTTGAAAGTAAAAATCCGATTTTCATTAAAATAGTATTTACAAATAGTTTAGTGTACTTAAAACACTAAAAACAACCTTTTTTACGTAACTTCGTAAACATTTTGGTCGATAAACTATTTAATTTTTACTTATAATCTCTGCATAGTACTTCAAGTAAATACGGAATTTATTATGATTACAGATCAGATGTTTTCTATTCCTATATATTCATTTATTTCATCTTAAATTATTGAAAACAGCTTTAAATGCAGCATAAGTCTTATCTGATGTATCCCAGGCACACCTTCTAAATAAATTATTAGACTTGACTGGTTTTGAAATATAATAACATGTTTAGCATCTCAAGAATTATAAAACACACAGATCTCACTAACATATTATTTACATAACAATCCTACAGACTGGACTAAAAAATGGTGTTTACTGAATACAGTGCAATAGTTTATAACGCGTAAGTTTATAACATTTGGAACTGTAATATTTCAGATTTCGAGCAACAGATTTAATTTTCAGGGACTGAAAAGATATTATACGACTAAATAATTACTGAGCTTCTTATGGAGAATTAGTTAGCCTTCTCTTGAGGTTTGAAACTTAATTACGTGCCAATCCTCGGTGTGTCCCAATGGTGTTGAACTTACTCATTTACTGCAGACACCTCTCTTGTTTTCCATCGGTTTAACCAAAGATTATTTTATTATTTACTACTTACATTAACCAGTCATAATAATTTGAAGTTAATCCTCCTCTCTCAATTAAATTTAATAGCATATATCCATATCAAAACTTTAAAAGATATATTTATTGGTAATTCACCTGGTATCTTCAATTGCTTCTATAAAATCAGATATAAATACATAGACTCAACAGCAGAAAACACTTAGTTTACATTTTTTTGTGTACTGTATTTATTTTAAAATAATAATAATATTATAACGTAATATGTATTGTCTTATTAAATTCAATACTCGTAAAAAAACTAATAAATTATTTAATAAAAAAATTTCATTTGATAGTTTTCTGTAAAACAAATTGATATTTATTTATTATCTTGCGCTATGACTATACTATATATTATTATTCCCGTAAACAATGTATCAACTTTTTAAAATGAACATAGTTTTCTACGAAGAGGTTTTAAACGTTTGATTTTAAACTACTTCCCTATTTATACACCAACAGCTTTCAACATCGAAAAATTAATAAATTATGGATTGAAAAAAATGTTCTGTAAAAATTGAAGTTCCCAGTTGTTGAACCACCTAGCAATCCGACAATAACTAAGTGAAAAATCTTTTGTAAGTAACTGGAAGTGTCGTAATAGAGTACTCTAGAGGAACAAATGAGGCAAGAGAGGTACTATTATGCGCACCAATTATACGCTCTCCAGGTAAACCAAAACCATTAATGAATGCTAAACTACAAACTTGTGTTCCTAAATTTTCACTACAGACAATAATAAAAAAAAAAAATTAATTTTTACAAAAGTCACCTAATTAACATAATCTTCTTGAGATGATCAGAACAGGAGAGTGGAATTTCTTTCTCTTATCATTGAGTTTCATCAGGTAAATCCTAATTGGCATACTTAAATAGTTTTTTTTAGAATTTTACTCTCTACATCAATGGGGCTGTAAATCGGAATTATTATACTTATTACACCACCGGTAATCCAAACATTCTTAAAAAGATTCTACTCAAATAAAAAGTCCTTATTTCGCAAATCTTGTCAAAAAATTCATATAGGACAACTGTCACGGAAGTTGGTTTGGTCGTGGAAGTGTTTTTTTAGATTGGCCACCCCGATTCCCAGATTTAACTGTGTGTGTTTACTTTCTATGGGGTAACTAAATAGGAACAAGTTTATACTCGTAGCTTTAATAATTATGAGGAATTAAAACAATTAAATGAAGAGGAACTTATCCGGATACTAAAGCGTTGTAATCAGTGTATCACTGTGGATGGATTACAGTTTAAATAATTATGGACTGTAATTGTATGTTTTAATAGGCTATGTTCTAGTTTACTGATTTAAATTATTTATTTCTCTAGAATATGACAATAAACAATTTTACAAAACCGAAAATACTGTTTTTACTGTAAAGCATAGTTTTTCAAAATGCCAATATTTTGTTTCAACAATTGTTAGAAAGCTGAAATTTTCACACACTACTTTTAAAACGTATTTAATGAATTGTTTAGAGTTTGAATATGTTCGGTGCATAAATGGGAAAGTAACATGCAATCAAAATTTTAAACCTCTTCGTGGGACACCCGGTATAAGTAGGTCAACTAAAAGTCCACTGTTAATAAGACAAAGTAAAAGTCATTGCCTATCGTAAAAAGATTTTTATTCAAAGAAAAATGTGAATTAGATCATACAGCTTAATTTAAGTTTTGTGATTCTTCATTGCCTTTCTGATACAAAAAATAATGGTATTAGGATGTATTACAGTCAAGATCATAACAAATGATTCTACATAGTCAAGAGGTTTTAAGTGATAAATAAATGTAATGGGCCTGGAAAATGAGATTCAAGAGATTCAGATGATTAAATAGTTTAAAATACACTGTTATTTTATTACATTCTTATATTTCTTATATTTTATGCTTAACGCTAAAATTAATATTAAATTTTTTTCAATTATACCAGAACTGTAATTTCTCAGATGTTAGTTTACTAACTCTTGATACAGAATAGTCCATTAATCCACCATAGGCCCAAAACTTAAGAAACTACATAAATTAATATTCTATATAGTTATTACTCTTTGTTCGTTTAAATATAAAATTATTTACGTATTAAAACGATTATGTTGTAAATATTTAATACAATTTTATGATATACTATATGATTGATTTAAAACTGATAAATCAAAAGTTGAAGTTTGTTGAGGAATGCAATGTGAATGTATACTGCACTTCTAAGTTCGTCAGAAGGTTTATTATATGAACCTAATTTACGTAATATATTATGTGAGTACTATCAAGATATCTGTTAAGTTTGAGCTTTCCATAATTAGTGTAGTAAATATATTGTTTATGTACAGGTAAACAATATACGTTGTAATTATGGGTAGGGATGAACAGAATGTTTCGTGAATCTCTATTTCCTTGTATCAAATACGGAGATTTTACTAAATGTACCTCATTATATTTATGCGCTCGTAAATTATAATATAATACCTAATGTATATAATCCAAACTTTTAGTTATGTTAAATCTCAATAAAGGTTTCTCAACCATAATTTTTCGGTAACAATACGTCATGAGCCAATTTTTATAAATCTAAAGTATTTAAAAAAACTTTCTGAGTTACACAAATTACATTTAATTCGTGTATACGATAATACTATTCGCGAAATGTATGCTATCTAAACCTTTTGTATATGCATTTGTAAATTTACACCGTGTTATCTTTAAAATATAACAAGCTTTTTAAAGAAAGATTATTTAATTATATAGTGCATGTCAGTGACATAAATATTTCTCTGTCATGAAGAAATCGCATTCCTTTCTTACCTACAATTTCGTATATTTTAGGTTTTCTGTGTGTAGTATATAAAATATACTGAAGTAATATTTAGCAATTAATTTTCGAGCATACTACACAAACGTACTGTACACAAAATACGAACTGTACTAATATTATATGTTATTACACGAAAACGAATTACGGGCAAAGAATACTTTATGTTTAAAGGAGTTTAAATAAAAATAACGGTTGAATTTATTTAAACTGCTGTAAAATAGTTGTGTGGCTGTGATGGATGCAGTACTCGGTATGTATTCTTCATAGATGCAAAATATCCTTCTTAAAATCATAATTATATTCACCATTACATGAATTTAAATTACACTTTCCAATAAATTTAAATGTAAAAAGTTTTTAAAAGTATTTTAGTAAATAATTTATTATCTTTTATAAAAGTTTTCCTTCAGAAATACTGGGAGTATGTAAAAATTCTTGCTTATTCACAACCAAAAATGGTTTCCTTTAAGCTATTTTTCATGTTTTTAACTTTCCTACTATGAATTTAGTAACACAAAATAGTTTATTATTATCATGTTAGTTTATTATTAAGAATTTAGTAACACAAAATAGTTTATTATTATGTCACTATTAAATTTTGTTTCAAAACGACATACCTACATAGAGATAGAGGAAAACCTACTCTTTGTAGTGACTGTATAGTGGTATAACTGTGTAATGAATTATATAATGACTCGTTTTATATATACGTACTTTGAACTGTAAAATAATATGTTGAGTACAACTTTTGTTGTATTTAAAGTAGAACATTTCAGGCAATAAAGCTAATTCCTAATTACATAGTTTCATCGATAAGTATTAAAAATTAAAACATAAGGTAAAAGCTTGAACTAGAAAAAATCCAATACAACAAAATATCGAAGGATCTGGCATAACATATCAATAGAGGCTCATACGGACGAACCGCTCAAATACATTTTGGCACTCAAATAATCCTCTTCTTAGGGACAAAAATTACCTCTGTACCTAGTTTGAAGTCTCTAAGGCCTTCCTATTATGAGCTATCGTACACACAAACTGGATAAGCACACAGAAAGAGAAAAAATGAAACTATTTCTTTGAAACTATTAAGGTACTATTGGGTTCTGATTACTAATTTCGAGAATTATGATTTTTTATGAGTATATAAATACAGGCAATATTTATTCGAACGCTGATAAACAAGTTTCCTTTATCAACATAGGCGTTCTTAGTAAAAAAAATAATGTATCAATTAAATAACAAAAATATTGCATACTATATTTACGTACTGCAGTTGCGTTATAATCTACAGTAAGGGCAAGAGGGCCTCGCTAATGTTGTATGAATGATTAGATCTGGAAGTTTAATTTGTTTTGAACCTAAGTAAACATAATTTGTATTTCTACCTTTAAATATGCTTTTAGTGGTAAATTTTCTTATATTTCAATCAAAATATAGACAATGGGAAAATTATTGTAGCCAATAGGGTTCATGTAATTCATTTCTTTAAGATTCCCTAGGTAAGTAACGTTAAATAAAAACGTATGGTTCATTAAAGGTAACAAGTATGATAAGGAAAATGAACGTAGTTTAAAAAATAAACGTAAGTTAGATAAAAGTAACATTATAGGTTTTGGAACACAGCAACATAATAAATATAAATTATTATTATTTTAATAAAGATCTCTATTTTCTGATAATGATTCAGAACTTAGTATTAAAAATTCCTGCAATGTATATCGATCATATGCTCAATGAAGTAATAGTACTATCAAAACAAGAATAATGATGTAGAGAGAGCATCATAACAGATCACTGCACGGCAGCTGTTCGGGTGAGGAGAGGTGAAGGGGTATCAGCTGCTCTCAACACGGCCAAGTACATGTCAATAGTCTATCACATGAGCCACACCAGTCCGGACAGTTTATTGGATTATGCTAACTGGAGCGTAGATTATTTCAAAACAAACTGATCGACGCTTTTTATGTTTAGAATCATAAAATAAGTAAAAAATCTTTAACAGTATTTAAAAATACATATAATTAATAAAAGTTGTAAATTTCAGTAAAGGATAGATTGTAACGAATTGCAATGTAAGAGATTAACTGCTTAAGATTTAACAAAGCCAGGAAAATATGTATTTATAAATCCAATATTGGAACAGTACCTTAAAAGAACAATATAACCCTGAAACAATGTAAAGCTAATGTTAAAAATACAGACTTTATGCTAATAAAAACAATTTAACATGAGAAGATTAACTATCTATTATACTGCTCGTAAATTCCTCGCTCAGTTTCGATCCACATGTTTTCCCACGAAAAGAGCAATTCTTAAATTATACATGGCCTTTAGGACCATTCGATGCACTAGATACCTACGGTTGTATATCTATTTAGAGTATATCTAATAGCACAGATGTTCTGCTAAATAAAATATACCATATAACAAGTAAACCCCGTATAATGGAATAAAAATTAAAAACAAGTTCTATAAATGGAACTATGTAATAATGCATGAGTGGAGACTACAATAGTAGTACACGTTAATAATACAGTACTATCTCACTTTTACGATCCCGTATTATTTATATCACCTTAGGCTTATCATTTTTAACTACCATAAAATAATTTTCCTCTTATAAGATGTTCACTGGAACGAACTGCAATCTTATCAAGTCTTATCAATTTTAAGATTAAAAAGTAATGTTTTTTGTGCCCTTACAATCAGAAAGCGCCAATAAAGTTTCGAAATACATAACATAACTTATATCGCTTAAAATTTTATTACATTTGATAGCATCTATAATATTACTAACACAAAATACTTAATTGCAGAAAACTCCCAAGGTTGTGTACATACTTTCTAATTGAAAGAAGTTAATGTGTAATATGAGGTCTTTCATACTATTGAAATAGAAATAGACAAATTGTATTAATCCATAACACAATGATGCAAAATTTAAACTAAGTTGTACATAGTTTGTGTAAGTAACTACCATGGAACAAATATTCTAATAACTGAGAAATTTTAGAACAAAACTTTCTTAATTTTGTACTTTGTATCCATTCCTTAAATGTTTTTAAAACTTTGGAAATCACATATAAACCTAAGAAGTTTAAATTTGGTACAATATATATATATAAAAGATCAATATGTAAAAAGATCAATTCCCAAAAGCTTGGCTACACGAGCAACTAAATTATGCAGTGAGAGTGAAGATCTTAAAAATTATTTTAGTAACATATATGATGCTTTTTTAAAACGAGGATATCCTGAGAAGCTATTGAATGAAAAGCTACAGTTCAATGAAAGTAAACTTAATAATAATTATTTCAAAAAGAAATATTATGATGAGCCTAAATTAATAACACAATATCATCCTGGTCTTTACAAAATTAACAACATTTTTAAAGTAGCTTACAAAATTCTTCAAAATTCTCCACTGACAGACTCATTTCTAAAAAGTATTCCACGTATTGTTTTTTAAAAGACCTCCTATCTTAAAGGACATTATATCGAAACCAAAATTACCAGCTGATTCTGATGTGGAAAATAAATTTAAAGGAGCACATCCATGTAATAAATCAAGATGCATGGTGTGCAATCAAATACAAGAGTCATCAAAATTCGAAAGTAGTTCAACTAAAAAAGTACACAAAATTATTGGAAATTTGACATGTGATACAAAAAATTTAGTATACCAAATTCAGTGTAAAAAATGTCCTAAAGACTACATTGGCTCTACAACAAATAATTTAAGAATAAGAATGACAGGTCACCGTTATGATTTTAAGCATAATAATGAATCAAAACCATTAGTCATTCATAGTAAATTACACAAAGAAACTTTTGAAAATTTATATACAGTAAAACCAATACGATCAATAAAAAAATAATTCAAATACATCAAAATTAAGAAATTTAGAACAAGCATGTCAAATTGTCACAAAATCGAAATTTCCCTATGGATTAAATCTTCGATAAATTTTAATCATCTGAACACTCATTACATCTTTACACCCACAGTTTGAACATATGTTTATCATTTCAAGAATATTATGCTTATGAATTTATTTATCTGTTTACATGTATGTTTTTAATTATTTTATGTGTTTTGTTATGTTGTTTTGACCTGAAGAAGCGTAATGCGAAATATAGTCAATTAATATTAATATGTTGGCCTTTTTCTACATATATATATATATATATATATATATATATATATATATATATATATATATATATATATATATATATACACACTAAACACCACGTGACGCATTATAGACTTTGCTAGGCTTGATTTACAAATTTTTAAATTAATAGCTTGTCGGAAAATTATACAGGAAAAACCTTTTTTACAAACTATGTAGACAATTAAACCGCCTGTACCTTTCTGAGTGACTATCTTTAAGGATGCTGAGTCTAACTTCATAGGTGGATATGCACATTATTCTTGTTTATAAAGAAAGAGAAGTTCATGCCAAATTTTAAGTCTAAAGATTAAGTATTCCTTGATATATATCGCCACATTACACATTCAAAATTTTATTGTTATTCATTAAATTAGGTTGCATAGCAATAAGATAACAAAATGTTCTATTTAGGTAGGGAGGATATAACACAATTTAGAGGAATAAAAACTGCTCCAGTGTTTTGACACAATAAACATTTTTATAAATCTGTTTGAAAAGCTAAATTATATTCAGCTATCAATCTTATTGGGTAAAATTATCTGGAAATTAGAATATTTTATAGTTGTGGGGCCTAAAATCAAAACCTGCAATCTCCTCTACACTAAATTGTTCAGGAGAACCAAAAGAAATTTTGAGGTGGTAAACCATATGTTACATGACATCTTAAAAATTCAGTATGTTTCTATGTATGAAAAAGATGACATTTGGAAAACTTTATGACCGTAACCTAGTAATTTAATTAGTTACTAGGTTAGAGTTTTTTTGTTTGGAGATTGCAAGGTTTGCTTTTAAGACATGGATTTTGCTGTTTTTGCAACAAAGTTTGCTTAATATATAAAGATTATTGCTATTTTGCAACCAAGAAAACCTTAAATTATTACAATATAATTTGCAATAATATTTTTAAAATATTAACTTTTACTCAAAAATAACTTTAGAGGTTAGTGTTGCCAAAGTAACAATTTGGGAAATAATTGAATAGTCATAGTGAATATTTCACTCCTTCTTTAATATTACAAAAATATTGGACTAGTCTAAAGTAAAGTTAATCACACACAGTATTATTTGTCACAGTCCTCATTGTCTCTGTAATGTGTTCTAATAAAAACACTTCACACGATTGTCTCCGGAGATTCCTCGATTCCTTCACATTCAGGTTCCGGTGGTTCAAGATCACGTTCTGGCTCTTCCGTGCATTTTGCAAAAAAACTCAAGTAGTAGTGAAGATTTGAATTTTCCATCCAGTTTAGTCCATAATGAATTTCACGCAGTCTTTTAACGTCAGCTAATTTTACCTTTTTCACCAAGCCAGCCAACTCAGGTGAGATCAATTTGGGATCAATGTCTGCTATGGTTTTATTTGCTCTGGTCAACATTCGGAAAGCACTGATCTCGTGATAGTAAACGTGTTCACCCTTAATTACTACCTCCTTTTTGTTTTTGTTTGATTTTCGAAGAAAACATTTTTTAGTTGGTGCAAACTTAAAATGCCATTGGTTTATGGGCTTGAAAACCCTGTATTCCTCATTTCTCCAGTCAAATATTTGACATTCTGTCCCGACATTTACCACAGTTGAGAAATAGGATATCATATCCACATATTGCTCTGGATTTTCAATTTGCTGCTTTGATTAGAACTTTTTCTCGCAAAGACCAAAAACGCGATCTGGTGGCATAAATGAATGCCCCCTTACTGGAAAAAATATCTCTACTTCTTTCAGGGTTGGTGGGGCTTCCAACAGCCATTTGGCACACATTGCAAGAAGGATTTGGTTTTTATTATGCCCCCCACACCCATCTGCAAACAGCCTCAGTTTGGTTTTCCAGTAAAGTCTGTGTTTTGTAGAAAATGATAGATGCATGATGCAATCTCACTTGAGCCTTTCTTGTGAACGTCTTCTGTCCATAAGTAGCTGGTGCAATTTTCTTTGGTCAGTTTATCCTTGGAACTACCTTTTACAACGGTCAAGTTATACAGGTAGATTTGTCTTCTGTAATTCACTTCTTGGTCGGGGATTTTCGGCATAGGTAAGTTCTTTTTGCAATCGAAAGAAATGCTCAAGACTTCGGGTTCGTTTTCTTTCAAAAAGTCAAAAAATGTTTTTGCTCGTTTTTTATGAATGGCTCTCTGAACTATTGCATTTTGTTTCTTTTCCGGATCTTTCTCAAGCTTGATCCTTTCTTTGAGTTCAATACATAATAAACACATGTCCAAATGTGGACTACCGAACCCAATGTTAAAATTTCGGTTAAACACGTACCTGAAGTAACACTCTTTGACTTTTAAATGCTCTTCAACACCCTTGTTGTACATTGAATGCAACTTCGCTATGTTAAGTTCAGCAGGTAAGTATTTACGCCCACTATTAGACCGGCAGTAGTGGAGATCACTACACGTCAGTGATGACATGAACTTGATGACTGACTGTTTTTTTTCGTCGAATTTAGCTGACGTGTGATCCCCTCCTCTATTTTCATGAGGCAAGAAACCATTTTCATGAAATTTCTTGGATATTAAGTCAACACGGGATCTTTTTCTTTGAAGTATTCCTAAGAATGCATTTTGGCAGACGGGAACAAGATCACTTGATTCATTTTTCCTCACAAAAAACCTGGTGTGAATGACTTTTGATTTGTTTGTAGCGGTCTTTGGTCGCTTCCTTTGAACGGGTTTTATTTTTATGAACTTCAAAATAAAACTGTTTTGGGATTGCCGGTCTCTGTTTTTGTAAAAAGAAGTATGGAAGTTCATACATTGTTGCATAGTCAACACGCTACATCTAAAGCTTTTCGTATGATGACCACATGTAGAATAGGTTGGTGCATCATGTAGTTGATATCTGTAAGAAAGGAAAGAAATGGTAGAGAATTGAAAATGAATGTAACACTGGAAAGCAACACTAACCTCTCTCTTAAAAGAATACAACGATAACATCAATATAGGCAGCATAAAAGGTAAAGTAAACTAAGCGCAAATTCGTAAAGCTTTAAGGAATCCTCACGCAACGGCGAGTTTTAGGTTATGTTCACTTAATAGGCCTAGGCCTATTACCAAACAATGGATGTCTTAATACATTTGGCCCCCTTTAAGAGTCCATTCTTATTCTTTTATGCTGGAATAAATATTTTAAACCTCCCTTAAAGCGTTTATGAGATGAAAGCCTAATAAACAACATTGACACACACTAACCTCAACTTTTTAGCGATATTTAGTTTCCAAGTTTCTGGGCGATTAGGCCTTTTCCTGGCTTTTCTGGGTGACACCGGGGATATTACTTCTTCTGGATCTATCATCACTTCACTTATCTAATGCTATTTTAACACTAAATTATCTTAAAACAACTAATCAAGGCACATTCAGATACTCAATGCAAGAAAAGCAGACTGCATCTGACAGGCACAGATCGTAAGGTCACGTGACTCAACCGGGCGCTCCCATTGGTCAAACTGGATTTTGTAGACTTTGCATCTCAGACCACTGAAAAGTGACTTGGAGTTTGTTAGCTTTGCATCTAGGGCCACTTTTCAACATTAAAAAACACACGTTTCTATGCTATGTTTGCTGCTAAGAGTTTTATCATATTGAAGTAATGCCTTGAATGTATAAACATCCATCAAAAGCTTTGTTTCGGAAAAAAATGGAGATTGTAGCTTTTGCTTTTAGGCCCCACAGTTGGTTATGTATCAAGCACATCAAATATTTATTACCGAAAATAGTAATCTAAGGTCTTTTGTTTTTGTTATTCTGTTTATTCTACCCATTTAATAAAAAGTAAGTTTAAAGTGTTTTATTGTAGATTTAATGCGACTTAATTTTGAATTCATAAATGAATATTTAAATTTTGTCTTTGACTCCTATTAACCATAGCACTTAGGAAGTAGCGCCTAACATCACACGGACATGCGTTAACTTAAATCTTTTATCCATTAAGTTTCTACCATGTGTTAAAGCTCTATTTTTAATTGTTTCAAATATACTTAACCGTCCCGGGAATTTGGTATTGTATATATATGATGCAATAACTGATGGTATTTTACTGCAGTTAATTAAAATCCCAACAAAAACAAACCCACACATAGAAAAACTTCTGCACATAACATAAGAATTAAAAGGTTTATCTGGTTTTGATAGATGAATAACAATACTCATTTATTATAGCCTGTAAGTGTATAAAAATTGTACTTGATATTCTTGACATTTATAGGTTATAAAAACACATGTTCGTATCTCCTTACTAAGCCAAATCTACAAGTATAATGGATCCTAGAAGTAAAGGAATTTTAAAAACAAGTGGGATATACTCCGTAAGAAGTTCGAAATATAAACATGTCAATATGTCACTGTGCATTTTCCGTAAAACCGGTCTAGTGGAGTTTTGGCGATTGAGCAATACACATACAAACACACATACATACACAATTAGATAAATATAATATAGTAAAATTCTATTCTGAAGACGTAGTATAAAACTCACAGCATCTAAATATGTTTTTATCATACAATGCCTCATGTATTGTCTATAGTCATGTACAGTTGTTAATTGTACAACCCCTTGGATCAAAATCATAGTTTATCACGTAGGTATTCAATTTTATTGTTACTTTATTACTTATACTACGTTACTTCATTCTAAAATCACGTAGAGGGTATTTTAATTCGAATGGAAACTCACATTTCTTACCATTGCAAAAATTTCAAAATATAATGGAGTGCAAGATAAAGCCCTTGGTTACACCAGCCTACAACTACAGATACCAGACGCGGAAACACGCTGGTAACCAACAATACATGCATAGTAATAACAAGCGAGGTATCAGTAAACCAAAACGAGACCCGTTCTTTAAGCATTCTCAGTAATCGCCTTTTATTCAAGTAATTCAAGTTTTCGTTAGATTAATTTGTGAAGTACTATCTAAATCTCATTGTCCGTTTTGGAGATGTTCCAAGGCCACTGTTATTTTTTATAATAAAATTATTGAATTTGACATGGAGAATTTTAATGAATCAATAATCCCTTAAAATCAAGAGTTTTAATCGTTCGGGGAAGAAGATGGTCATTAAAGATTATAGTTTCAGATGATGCTATAAATAAAATATTCATTCAATTTATTAATATTACAGTTGTGGTTACGTTCAGTTACAGGATTGCTATTATTGAAGCTCACATAAAATTAGACTTAAAATATTTGAGATGGTGTTAGCATACATTTTTGTGACCAACAACTGTTCCAGCTATGAAGGGATATCCTCCTCCCATAATATCTGCTTGATTTACAACTCGTCTGGAAATATATATATATATATATATATATATATATATATATATATATATATATATATATATATATATGTGTAATTAAAATGTACTTATATTTGTTTGTAATTATATCTGATAATATTTGTTGCATCAGATGTTGAGACGGAGCGGCAATTGCAAGTACTACTGGCAATATTGTTTAGTGCGGGGTGTATGGGGTGGGGGGGATTCAGACATGCAATCCACTGTCCAACTATTGTCGTGCGCATTGCTCTGAAATATTATTACCATGTCAGGACTCTTGATCCATAAATATTTTTTTACTGATATATTAGTCAGGAACGAATAACATAACCGAATAAAGGCCAAATAACTATAAACATGATACTTTCCCGTTCATTTTATCTGTATAAAATGTAAACGCCCCGATTCATGTTGACGTAACATGAGTATGTTATTTTAGTTATTGCACTGTGTTCTTTAAAAGAAGGCTTTATCTACGTATTGTATAGAATGCATGGAAAATAGCTAAAACTAATTGTACTAAAAACGGTGTGGCTACACTAACACAGATATGCACCCGTTGTTGAGGTTAAACTAAGTCAACACAAAACAGTAAATTAAATTGAAGAATCAACAATTTAAACTAATTATAAGTAAAAGCTATATTTAAAGTATATCTTAGTAATAATTAAACACCAAGTCATAATTGAGGCAAGCAGGTGATACAATAGATAATAATGATAAATATAATGAAATGCAATATTCATGTTTATATGTGGTTATTATTTTTCAATGAGAACTACATCTCTTTGGTAATTATATTTATTCCAATATTCAATATTTCATAGAATTTAATCAATTATAAATACACGCGTGTAAGTAAAAATTACATATTTATAAATATATTCACTAAAAATTTGTTATTTTAAATGTAAATATAAGTTGCTTTAAAACAAAACCCATAAAATGTTCCTATGTATCTCATTTAACAAAATCCAAAAAAATATTTCATAAAGATTATTTCAGGAATTTCCACATGAAATATCAAAGCCCACTCAGAAAGCGCGTAAATTACAAACAGAGTAATTACGGAGCAAGCGGACAGGAACAAACATAGCAAACGCGCGTTAGAGATAATATGAAAAGCTTATGGATTTACATTTGCATACGTAAAACGTATTATCATGTGCAGTAACACGTTTAGTAAACAGAGCATGTTCCGTTGTATAGTGAATATCAATTGCAACGATATTTATTTTTCTTGGAGGTAGTCTTTTTAAATTTCGGTAACAGCAAATTCGTTTTAGACTGTACAGAAAACAGGAGGATATGGTAAGTAATATATGTAGATCATAAAATTTACATTTATAATATATTAAGTGATACTGTATTCTTTAGTATCTTCAGTTATATTCAACGTCGTTTTCTTGAGCCAGATGTTATTCATATCGGTAGCATAAAACATATTTTTTTAACAAAATGCGTAATAACGGTCACTGTTAAATTATTTGGATACGCTAAAATAATACGCCTATTCAAAGTTTGTTGTATAAACTAAAACTTTAAAAAAGATCGGTAACATGATTTTCCGAGACAGACTGCAACACTATATTACAGCCTAGATGTCATAATGGTTTTACACCGGTTTATTGATCGGTTTAGCAAATGGGTGAATTTGATTAGAAAGGAAGAATAAATTAGTGGCCTCTGCAGGTAGTGAATCCATTAAAAGTTTTTTAACTCGCTACTTAACTAATATCGTGCACAATGGTAAAATCCTTTAAGTAGGCTATACTTTTCACTGAAAATAAGACGTGTTGTGTTGAACTGTTATTACAGTCGCGTCAAAATTGAATGAATGTGACGAGACGTACATTCTACTTGTATTATACTGCATGTTAAATATGCACCTCAAAATGTTCTATATGCGTTTAAATTCGTTAAATATATTTATGAGTAAACACTTTTGTCTCCGGAATTAAATAGTATATTGTTTTAGATAATAATAAGAAATAGTAAAATAATTATAAAGATAACTGTTGTACATTGAACATACTAATGGTGTAAAAGTTATGTATGACAACAATATATACACTAACGTAA
Source organism: Homalodisca vitripennis (assembly GCF_021130785.1). Lineage (NCBI taxonomy): Eukaryota > Metazoa > Arthropoda > Insecta > Hemiptera > Cicadellidae > Homalodisca > Homalodisca vitripennis. Next base: position 63,310,817 of record NC_060214.1, read on the forward strand.
ATGTTTAGCTAGTATTTGTGGCCTTTAGTTTGATTACTTTCTGCTCTCCATATTACCGAGTATACGTTTATCTACTTCACATAAATGTACGTTTCATGCATATTGAAACTATATAGTTCAGGGTTTTGTTATATTATCAAAATTGCCTCTACGTCATAACGGAGGATAAATATTTTGAGAATATAGAGAGTTTATTAAGAAAGTAGTGTTGACTAAAATTAGGTTCGTTAATTGGAGCTCTAGTAGGGGAAATTAATATCATAAAACAATCTGCTGGAGTACAGAATTAAAACGAGGAAATAGAATAGAAAACGGTTCCATATATGAACTGCCTTTCATAATTAATTGCTGTTCATTAAGACACAATATGTTATAGTTTATTTAGATGTGCTGCAGGCAATGTATTGATTGTCTTAGTCGCAGTATGCGTTTTATTTTTTATTATTGTTAACATTAATTTAGAATAACTTTTTGTGGATGTTCCTTATATTATTTAACGTCTAATAAAAAGCACATCGTGGTGTTAAATAATCCTGCAGTTCTGTGCAAATTTAGATTTAATATAACAGCTTATGAATTTTAACAGAAACGAAAAATAATTTATGAATAAAGGATCAAGTGGAATAAAGGCGCATCTTTTTGAACAGAAATTACAAAACAAACAATATGGTAGTTGCATAATGGTAAGATATTTAAAATTAAATTTTACGCTGTAATAATATTATTTAGTGAATTATATATAAGAATGTTTACCTGAAAACACCTCCTCTCCTAGTTTATAGTGTAAAAGACTAAATAATCCATACTAATTGATCGTTATTGTTCGATACATTAATTAGTGCAGACACACTAGTACATAAGTGTCTTGCATGGCCCGCATTTATAACGATGTAGTAGAATTCAACTAGAATGCACAATAAACGTATGAACTTTGTTTTCCTTATTTGTACTGCAAATTTGTAGTTTGTTACAATAGTTCAAATTATGTTTCAGATATTTGCATATACTGGACTGAATGAAAGTTTAGGAATTACTGTTTTTAAGAATAATGAAAGTTTACGATATAACTGATTGTCAAGGTACAAGACATTTTAATTCCATGATCTATTTTAGACTGATTGGAATTCAAGATGCATAGGCTTGTACCTGAATTATATGCTTTTAGTTTTTTATTCTAACAAGCGTACCAAAAACACAGTTCACCAGTTTCACTGTGGTTATAATCACAGACACAATTGAAACAGGAATGTAAGGGGCGGGTTTAGGGTAAATGCCCTGGCGTTGTCATGCTAGTCCGATCAGTCCTTGTCGATCCTTCCTGCACTCAACTATCACCTCGGATTCTCCGCAACAAAGCAAGTTGGTAGAGCTCCTAAATGTAACGTAGTTTAAGTGTGCAGTACTTGGGTAATCTCCTGATGGCAAAAACCGAGCCTAAGCTATTTACACCACCGTTGATCCGGCAAGTCTCAGACCACAGCACTAATTGCTCCTCCATAAATTGCCACTAGGTTCCTTCACGCATAGAAGGGGATGGGGAATATAGTGGGTGTACTTTACAACTCACAAACAGTATACACGTATAAAAAATATTAAAACAGTTTATTGCCTCCCTGAAGCATTATTCTACTGAAAACAGTATCGTCCTTTAGTTTGCCTTATACTACACGTCCATCCATCCACGAAGAATGGGTTGGATGTTCTGTAAATGTCGCTTCCTTCCTTATTAAATAAAACACCGCACACTGGAGGTCATCCAACTTCTGGAAGGAAATTACCACTCCGCCGGTTCCTCATCATGACGTCTCTTTATTAATCCTTGAGTACTGTTACCTGCGTTTTTAACCTCCTATAATTGTTATTTACTTAAATTATTAATACCGTTAGAATCTCCTTCGTCCCCTACGTTCATCAGTCAATAAATTGTGGAATTCAACAAACACTTTCCATGAAGCTTAACTTTGATATTAATAACACGGATTCGATTATAGTGCATTTAGACATGTTTAGGCACTATGTTTTGTTAAAGACGTGCATTATTGATCATGTTACAATGATCTTATGAGTATCCAGAATAACCAAGAGAAGATTGCAGAATAGATAAAGTTTTATACAAATTCAGTACAATCTTATGACATTTAACTATCAATAATTAAATTTTCATTAATAAAAAGACCAGAACCTGTAAATTTAGTATATAATGTTTAGTGCCACTCTTATTTTTTTTCCAATATCCACTTATCAAAACTGTGCATATTGAATAGTTCATATATTTTTAACTATAAGTTTATCTTTGGTGTGGGTTTAGCTAACGTGCCAGCACCTAATAGCTTATGACATTTATTTTTATTCAAATAAAATATAATCCTTATAACCGTTTCTTAGGTTCAAATATTCACGTTCATTAAATTCTTTTTAAACTTACTAGAATAAACTCATCTTTAGCTTTGCTAGGAATAAAGGATTCATAAAGCAAAGACTTCACTCTGACACTGAACTATAATCGCTACGGAGCGTTCATTTTTCTTACGCGCTGTATATTTAACCTGACAGTAGAGCGATTCACGAGGGAATGGATTCAAGTAGATAACGTTGAAGATGAGTAAGTATTACGCAGGTTCTAACTTGTCATCCTGTATAAATGGTCTCATCACAAAGATACCTGTAATTTATTAGTTTAATCTTTTATGTGTATATGTAATTTTAAATGAAATATTCTGCTCTTAATAAATCCAAACTTTACGCTAACCGATTGGAAATTATTGTAATTAAAATTTTTAAATAGGTAATTACTTTAAAAATGTTAAATTTTATTATTGCATAGTTGTTTAATTAAAGTATATATTGTACAGCGTATGAGCGATAAAATAATGGTTTGTTGTTGACATAAGTAGGCTACAAGTATTTTGGTGTAAGATGATCATTGCTTCGTCTTGTTAATACAAAACTGTAAAAGTTTATACATAATTAATCAATATACACTGTTAATTGGTAAATATTTGAATTAACACTACTGAAATTAACACTACAATATCTACTCAAAATATATTTGTCTAACACAGCCGTTTTTATTCTTTACTAGTTTATTAAATCTTGATATAGTTTTCTTAGAGAAAAACACATTTTTTACGATTTCAAATTGCTTGTGTATTTAGAACTGTTTACAGCAACTGCTGAAAAACTATTCCCCGTGTGATTGGCATTCGGTATTACTTCTCGAATTTCCTTCTTGTTCACTTCTGCTGATTCAACCTAAATTCTGTAAAAATATCCAGTCTTTGTATACAATAAATATCTAAAAAATTTTATAAATTTCGTACAGATTTTTAAATATCTTTTATAGGTTTATGCATTTATAAAAAATTCGTTTACAATAATTTTTCAATAAGAAATCTGGACAACAATAGTCTTCAAGCAACGCCATACGAAATGCGAAATTACAAAATTATTCCTCATCTAAGGTATACTCAATATATTGAAGTTAGGTGATTTTAATATTCATGAGAAAAATCAAATCATATCAGATTCTTATTAATGAAACATGTTAGTTGTGAAATGTATTCATGTATATTTGCCATGCAATGCGTTGGTATGGCAAAAGAAACCTAATTAAACCGGATTACTTTGAAAATTTAAAACAAAATTGACCTAAACAATCCGCACGGATTTTATATTTATATTTATTACATTAGCTCTATCAATTAGAAAAACCAAAGTTAAAGAACTTTGGTACCTACACCAAATGGGCAAGGCCATTTCGCTGGATTGTATTTATTGCTCAGGCGTTCCCGACGACGCGGAACATACTGTCTTCCGCTGTCCGCGTTGGGAAAGGGCCCGCCTTGAAGTGGCTCAAACTTTCGGTATGTTTTTGGTGGACACGGTCTGTGACCGGATGTTGGAGGGAGAGGACTACTGGTGCTGCTGGTCCAGCTTTGCACAGGGTATACTCCGCGCCAAAAATAGTAATCTGGACCGGAAAGCGGGACAGATCCAAGATCCGAACGGCTAAATACGGGCGAGCCCCCTGGGCGTAAGCCAAAATTAGGCCTAGTCCGAAGTTTAAAGCGATAAGCGGTTTCCAGGCTAGAATCCTAAGATTAGAGGAGGTTTTTAGCGCTCATTCTACGTAAGTAGGAGTCCCACACTACAGGTTGGCCACCTGTGTGCGCAAAAGCATTTTCCTGCCTCTCCCTCAAAAAAATTCTTCACTGAAGTTTTACATAGTCATTCTTAGGGTCCGTGTGAAGATAAAAATCCTATTGCTACGTTTACTGTAACGCCCGGATACGCCCCACTGGCCTCTAAATTAGTGAAACCTTCACCTTGATCTCTAAAGTATCATTATAACAAATACATATAACTAATTGAATGATCATGTTAAAAGTAGTAAACTTTTATGTTTAAACATTGTTTTATGACAACATACTCTTATGTTATTTTCTACAACTCTTTTTACTTGGATTGTACGAGTCGTATCAGTCTAAAAAACTTAGAAACAGCTTGATAGTTACAATACCTCTTGTTTCAACCTTATATGCACACACTGATCAGCTATTCTGTGCTTACAAAGCAATAGTGGAAGTATCTGTTAAAGAAATTTTAAATTTTAGTAAATGTAGTAATTAGTAGGGTAAATATGTAATTACTTTAATGCACATGTTAAAAATAAAGTTTCAATTTAATTTTTACTATAAACTTAAAGACTGTTATAAAAACAATATTAGTTTTGTTTTCCAAATTTGGCTTCTCAGAATTGATCAGGGAAACAATCATAAATAAATATTGCCACAAAAATATAGGATCGGCGTAAATTAAAATGGCCATAAATATATAATTTTTGGCATATTATCTGGTTTGAGGCAACAAGGCTAGCTATAAATTGGCGTTTGAAATATAATTTACAAAACCAGAAATGCTCATACACGTAAAGAGATTACAAAATTACATGCCAAGCCGTGGATAACTGCTAGATCTTAACTATTTCACTAAATAGAAGCCACATTAAATATTAATGGTTTTACGATAATATTCAGATCTGCAACACAGAAACTTTGAGCTTGGAGGGGTAAGCTAAACATTTAGACTTTATTAAGCAGACCTTTGTTTAAAGAAGAACGCATATCTAGGTCGCTTTGTGGGTATTGTTCTGGAAACTATAGAGTCAGCCTGTTTACAGTTAAAGACCAGGGAGTCATCCTAGGTTTTAATTAAAACACAGCTTTTAAGAGAAGCAGAATTTAGTATCCCTGAAACTGGTTCATTAGGGATCCCCAAACACAGACGTGTTTATACAGTTTATTAGTTTGCTTTGTCACATTCTCAACAGTTGTAACTAAGGAGAATACTTAGTTTGAATATCTTACAAAACCAGTCTTAGAAAGTATACCGTATTTTAGAATAAACCAACCTGACACAACGTATTTTTTTAAATTTTTTAAACAATTAGGGACATTTATATTATTTAAATTTAAATTATGTATATTTATAAAGGGTGAATAAATTAATTTCAAATACTGAAGGGTAATAATATAACAAATCTTATTGTATACTAAGTGCTATGTTTGATTGCTATTATCATTTATAAAAATGTAATTAATGTAAATGAAAGTCGTTTGAAAGGTATTTTTTTTTCTTTTATTCATATATTAGATTGGTTATTGAAACGCATATGTGAAAGCTATTTATGTAAACAGAGCATACAATTTATATAAAATGATAATATAACACAACTGTTTATATTACTTGCATTATTAAATTTTGAGGCTGCAGAAAGATTTATTGCTCTGGAGAATTTGCCGGAATATAAGGTATAATGCTATTAATCATGAAAGCATTTATGTATCATCCCTCCCCATCTGCAAGGGCCTTGCTTAGTTTCATTTGGAGAGATCGATATAAGGGATACACTTAGAGTGGTCAGGGTCAACCTGATTAGAAAATACTTGATCTAAAAGACACTAGATAAAAACACCTGGACGGCAGAAACCACTAAAGTTGAAACTGAACTTAGGATGATGGAAAACTCTTAAAATACCAAGTGCTTTATAGAACGGAGTATAGAACATGGCTTGATTGACACTGTGATGTGGCAGTTTTACACCAATATGTTTCAACGAGCCATTCTTATGAAATGATACAATGCAAAACCTATCATAAATTATTACTCAATGATTGCATAAACACCCTTAAGGTTTCCCTGTTATACCAGCAAAATATTTCTTTTGCCGTAGTACCCTCCTCAGTCTCAATTATCTATTAATACTTTCTCCAACGTGACAGTAAGACTAACTCAACATAATCACTTAAAATATCTTTCAACAAAACATGATTGCAAGAAACGTAAGTGGACCTTTTTTTGACAAAAGTGGATTTCTGAGACCTACATATAAATTTTTTTCTTCGTTGGGAAGAAAGTTAACTAAAGTTTTATAATGTTAATATTATATTAGACCGGAAATAAACTTAAATAGCATGAATAACATTTATATACGAATGGTTATATGACCGAAATATGCTTCTCAGTTCAAAGTATCTTACGTAAATATAATTCCTTCATCGGGGAAACGAGGCAAACTAAACTTTGCCACTGGGAAAATAGTAGAACGGAAACAGACCACAAGAAATAAGTGGAAATTTATTTCAAAATTTTAAAAACAAGCATGGTACACGTAATACGAATGAAATTAGTCCCACATGGGCCACAGAGGCTTGTGCGTGGTGACGAGTCTGTCACTAGATGCTGTGCACAGCGTAATGATTGTTATTATTTCAGTTGGTGTATTATGATAGTTATCATTAGTAATAATAATAATAAAGAATTTTATACATTTTTAAAAACAATTTTATATATCAAATCTAAAATAATCTGTGTAATTTGTTGGCCACAGACAGCTTTAATTATGCCACAATACCCAATAGTCTAATTATTTTATACAAAAGATCATAAAAAATAAGGTATGTTATTTGCTATTATGTAAATTATAAAATTGAACAAAATTAATTACTAACGATACTTAGGTTAAATTTGGGTTATTGGAGGTGTTTAAAACCATCAGAGAGGCAAAACGGCGCAAGACGGCCATCGCAACAATAGTGGAAAAAGTTTGTTACGTGTAATAAAGTAAGTTAGTCCAGTAAATAAACGTGATCATATATTTTATTCTAGTATATAGATGAGAGCAGCGACTCAGCGTGTTCAGCGCCGACCTCCAACATCCAGACAGAGACACGATTTTTGTATGCGGACAGCGGGACCTGCAGGTCCCTTATGTGTTGCGGAATATTTCTGAGTAGGAAATTTGCAATTTAATAAGGATTGGTGTAATTATACGGTTTTTCTACTCGGGGAGCCTGCAGGCCCACGCTAACAGCATTCCTTGTAAAATATCTGTGTGTGACAGAGGTGACGATCTCCTGCCTGTGGCTCCTTGCGAAAACCAGTATGCTTTTAATATAGAGCTGCCGAATTGATAAAAATTGCATCTCCGTATAGAGCAAGATAGTCGGGTATCTGGTGTGTTTTTGGAACGCTGCCTTAATAACTAAATTTTGAACAGTCATTAACGGATCTAAAATATACCTGTAAGCCCCTACCCATACTATAATACCATATTGTAAAATTGATTGTGCATAGGCGTAATAAATAGTTTTAATTTCATTGGGATTTAATATTACTGTTAATTGATGAAATACTTAAATCAATTTCCTTAGTTTAGATTTTAACATGTGGATGTGTGATTCCCATTTAAATTTTGAATCCATGATGACTCCCAGGTACTTGTACTGGTTCACCCTGTGTAACACCCGACAATCACAGGAGCCACTGTTCGTGTCACCGCAAGAGTGGAGTACCAATCCCATGTCCACTGGCGGCTCGCCCGCGCTGCGCAATGAGATCGGCATACATTTAGGTTTTGAAACATTCATGGTTAGAATATTTTCATATACTAGCAGTGTTTATAAGGCAATTATATACGAACTACTTCAAACAGAAATTCGTGAAAATATGGAAAAGAATGGAATGGCTCGTTCTCAAGGAAAATTACATTTGTATACGTGAGGTACACTTTTAGTGAATTTTCAGTACACTTAAAAAAATCATTTGCGTTAATATAAACTGTTTAATGTATTTCGCGGTGAATTTGTTTAGACTTGGCATGTAGTAATAGATTAAGCGTGTATTAATGGATTAAATTAAATTGATTAGTTAAATATATTAAAGTGTAGTGATGGATCAGCATAGCTTAGATTTACTTATTAATTATGTTGTGTAAATGTTTCCATAATTGTACTTAAATATGAAAAAATTCACTAATAAAATAAGATTGGTGTCGATTGTTTGAATTAATTAAGCTTTTTTTAAAGGAAAACACGATGTTAAACAAATAATTGATCCTGATTTAATAACGCTTAAAAGAAAATTGGTTTGGAGTTTTATGGATAAATTTAGAGATCTTTCCTATTGTACCGAAGTAATAAGTTTCAGAAAATGTTCGGGCCACTGCGTCTTTGAGAGTTCCTTGATTCTTTTTAAGTTATATCTGAGGAAACGAGTCAGAGAGGGAAGACACGAAGCGTAAACAATTTGACTCACTGAATTGAGTCGGATATTATCAATTGAAATTTAATGATAAACATCTCCTCCAATCATTATGATCATTATTTGTTAAGTCACAATCACGCTAGAGACTTGTATACCTAATTTTAATAAGAACATCGTAGTTTAATATATTTACCGTCTTTAAATTATTATAATAATGTCTTCCTTATTCTTTATTAGGTATATTTTGTATACAAAGTTAGCAATTGTAATCAGAGTATTACATACAAAAAAGTTGGTATAGCTTCACCAAATATAAACTTAGCTAATGTGAACAGAAACTGTCGAAAAAAGAACAAACAAACTCAAAATATATAAAATATTATATTATCAATATTTTAACTAATTTTGTTGGCTGATTTGTTCTTCCATTTTGTGTCAATATTTTTAAAAATTACGCAATTTACAACTTCATTATTGTTGAACGTATAGAAAAGCCAAAGTGCAGTTTTTGTGAGCTGCTAGATTCTATTATTTTTATATTGATCTTCTGCTTCTTTTATAGAGGGCTCCTGTGTTAAACCTTAACACCCAACGTTGTGAGTTTATTTTGGCTGGTGCCTTACATATTAGCGAAGCGCGGACAAGGCGCTCGAGGATTTGCTTTAAGGAACATTAGCTAAAAAGTTCGAAATAGAAAAAAAATACTCCGCTTGCGAATTGGGTTAATATTCCGCAAGAATTTTTCTCCAAAAACCAAAGAAAAACTTGTACTAACAATAACGAGTAAAAGGCATGCAAATATATATAATTGAACTAAATAATGGTAAAAATCTTAACACTATTTTCAACTTATTTTCTTTTATTAGGTTAATAAAGCTTTATACTTTTATTGTACGCAATAAACACATAACCAAACCCTTATTTTCTTTTTTCAGTTTTAAAATTCCTTACTCTTATACACAGCATTAGATCCCTTTAACGTTAGACATTTACTAATTTGGAGATTTAGTTCTATCTATATTACTGGTTCATATTTATTTACTTTTCTTTAAAAAGTCAAGAAACATCCATGTTACCTTTCTAATCATATTAGAAATAATAGTAACAGGTGCATTTTAGTTTGTAGGTAAAGAATGGAGTTATTATTTAACGCAAGTTATATCATTATTAAATGCAAATTCCTATGAATTTTCCAATGTTTTGTTCAATTTTATTAAAATAACAGTGAAATTAAATGCATGCCTTGAGTTTGGTACACAATTAATAATAATTTCTCATATGTACCCAAATCATTGGGAAAGGGTTTATATAAACATTATTGGGAATATATATATTATTATTCACAGTTCCTTGCGCGCTACAATTTTATTTTTTTTAATGTTTATTGTTCACTCGTTTTTCAGATATTTAAAAGGTAAGTATGACTGGTATGCATACCTTAATCCCTCTTCTTGTTCAGAATATTTTTAACTTAGGATTCAAGTTGCATTAGCATATCTGTTGGAATATAATTGCTTTATTTCGTTCTAAGAACAAATCAAATATAAAACCACTGAGCAAAATATTTTAAAATGGAAGTCATTTTTTGAATCTTTTATCCTTTTAGCAGTAAAATAGTCTCCGCAACAATAGCTAGCTATTAAAATTCAAAACTCGAGTAGGGGTTGAACATAATTTTCATATTTTTTATTTTATAATTTTCCGGTATTGTTTACAGCTTGCATCACTACAAACAGTTTTTTTATTTTAGCTTCTAATCATACTTTTATAGGAGTTTATATTACAGAAGTAAACATTAAAAACTACAAGAAATTTGTTTAAGAGGTGTTTCTAGTTAAAATATAGAATTTCTTATAATTTTTTTAAATGCATAATTTCAACTTATAATGAAAATGGTTGGGCTTAAACATTTGAAACTTATATAGAATTTAACCTTTTTCATTGTAAACTATAAAGAAAATCTACTTAAAAATTGTATTGGTTTTTTTTAATTACAAAGTTTAAATAAATTCAGCAAAGTTAGTTAGGCAAGCACTATATGAAATGAAGCCTAGTAGCATTAAATATAAAAAGGAAATCTATTTTAATGTATGCAACGTAAACAGTTCATTTATATATTTACAGTAAAATAGATATTTCTGTTAAATTCGCTATATAAGCTGGTTATAAACATTGAGTTGTCAAGGAAAATAATAACTAAAAAAGTATAAAACGTTACATAAAAAAATTTAATATACAGGGGGATATAAGGAAACACAATAATATAATGTTGAAGGCATTTGAGAATCCACTTTCCTCACACACCACAACATCCTGTATTTTACATGTCCAAATCATACATCGTGTTGGCAGACCATTATTAAGTGGGATGTGCTGATATTGATTGCCCTGCATATTTTACCTGTTGTAATGTGTGTGTCGTGTATTTTAGTCGTTCACCTATGTTTTTAAATGGTATTTTATTTACGTTTTCCAGATGTTGGTATAATATTCCATGTATATCCTTCTTTTATATTCAACTGATGCCAAAAATACTTTGAAATATTCATGGGCATTTGCTGATATTTTTGCTTTATTATTATTTGATTTTAGAGACATAATTGAATTTTTGTTGCCTTTATAAACTTATGGCGTTCTTGTAAACGTTTATTCTTAAATATCTTTAAATTATTTAACAAGAGAGTTTTTCTTTAAATTTTCACATACTGAACCCTAAGCATTGTTCTAAATTTAGTTAAAAATATTATATATATCTGAATTTTCAGTGCAGTTATATTCATTGGTGTGACGTGTATGTATTATTCCATACAATCGTAAGAAAAAAGTATCTAGTAAGAATGTATTTAACTAAGGGGTTTATCTAGTTAATTGACCATTAAAAATGATGAATCCCATCATGGCTTAAACCAGATATTTATAATATACGTTATTGTTTTTGACATTTTAATTTATCACATGACATTGCTTGTTACGGGCAAACATTTTGTGGATATTATTGAACAAGCAATCCAACTGTGTAGCTATAATTAACATTGTGCGGGCGAATCGCCTTCTAATTGGATTTTGAATCTAACTCATATGTTTCACAATTGCTGTTAATTTAGGGCCATTAAGTGGCATTACAGGTATTTAAACATATGTTACTGTAATCAGGGGGTTAATTAACAAATTATTCATTATTAACAAATCGAATAATATAGAAACTTTTAGGGTGTTTATTGAAAATAGACCGAACATACTAAACGAGAAGCTCCATTTCAGTTCACACCGCATTTTCAACGTAACTTTTGACTGCTTCTAAACAATGTCAGGTGAAAATGTTAATACTGATGTCCTTGAACCAGGAATGGGGGTTGAGTAGTATCAGTCAATATTTTAGCCGCTCCTTGCACATTTCCATTCGCACAGATTTTTTAATGTCGACCAGCTTTACATAAGTGTGTTTTTCATGTTTATGTTTTTGAATAATGGTAAAAATGTGCTGATGACGCCACCGGATAAAAAATGTATTCTAATTATTAATTTATAATTTTTATGACATTATTGTCCCGAATTACATAAATTCCATTTGCATCTTTAAGATTCATTCTTGATGGTAGGTAACGTCTTCTTATTAGTTACCTTCATAGTTAATTTCTTAAACAATGAATCTAAGGTATTAAAATTTTTAATTTTGTATTATGTTTTTAAATGACTAATCGATGATGGACAATTTAAATAAGACATCTAATATAATTGTTGTTTTTTGTTTCGTTACAGCAAATAAATTATATAACATTCCAATGGTAGATGTATCTCGAATTAGGAAGGACAAAAATGTAAAGAAATCCAAAATGTGTGGTTTACTTATACAAGTTATTTATAATTTTGTGTGTGTCCTAGTTGCAATTGACTGTCGTGAGTATCATTATTAGTTGAGAGTTCCAGCACAATAATGTTTTTGAAGTCAACAACTACTAAGAATAAGAAAGTGCAAAATTAAGAACTATTAATTATTTTATTCAAAACATACAATGATCACTTCAGTATATTGTATACAGTTGTAGGAAACATACATTTATTTTATTTTTACGCAAGAACATGTTTAAATGATAACCGGATTGGATCCATGTCATTGTCATGTATTACAACACTATAAACCTACGTTTTGAGTATTGAAATACATTGCATTCATCTGTTAGTTTACAAAATAATAATAAAAATTGAAAAAGTATTAAAATATAAAAACAATTATGTAGAACATTGCACAGCCTAAACGAGCAATAAATTAAATTTCACAACAGATTAATGCTTGTGTCATAAAAAAAAATATTAACATTAAGGTACATTAAAGTTTTTTTTTTAATACTTTTATATCATATGATGATTTACTACATAACACTAAATTAACCACATTAATTATTGACAAGGTAGGAGGACGCCTGACCATATGTCGCGTGACAAGCTTCTCAGTATAGTTGCACACAAAACTTAACATGTATATTTAATTACATTCTCAAGATGTCATGCGAATAGATAGACAGGCAGAAAATCGTACAAAAAAGAAGTTATTACATCCTTTAGAGCTAAGAAAATTGTGTTAGACTACTAATTAATTGGTAGCCTAATAATGACGAGTATACACATTACATGGTTAGTATGCACCTGCATTGAATAGAAGTAATTTTTATATCTTTAAAAATGGAATATAATGAAAACTTAAAATCTGTAGACTGTATTGATACATTTTTAGCGATATATCTTTAGACATATCTCATTTAATAATATGTTTTTTTAAGTAGGGGTTAATAAGAGTATTCAAATAATAAAAGATTACGCTTTATTCCATACAATTCAAATGACCAAAAGATTATATTGCACGAGTTAATGTATTTAGGACACATGTTTTTATATTTCAAAAGTTTCATCTCTTATGAATGTATTGAGTTTCTTTAAACATTTATTTACTAAGCTATATTCTCGTTGCCATCATGGTTACCCACGATGGTGAAACCAATGTAAAATAATATAAAATATTACTTATATTTACTATTTCATTCAGCTTGTTTCTTTATATTTTTATACTTCGCTTAGTAATTATATGTTATATTACACATATTTAACGATCGTTACTAGAGTTTCAAAATTTACAAAATTATCCAACTTAATAATCGTTCTTAATCCATTATAATATTTTACTACGGATTGTATTTAGAAGTTTTAGACACATTTTTACAGGTATTTAATTGTTATAAAAGTATTTGTATGCTAATATAATATTAGATATGAATTTCTTCGTATATTTTTAATCAGTTCAAGGTAATATAGTTACGTTTATATATTAATAAGTATAAAATTTAAAAAAACTAATATTGTAGACGGATATTCCACATAACTGTGTTTTAAGAAGTAGGTTATCCTCGTACACCACTTGACGCATATAGTAAACGAATTTTTTGTAAAATTACTAATCCAGTGTTGTGCTTCTAAATTTATCCATAATAATAAAGCTTTTGTGAAAAACCAAACTCTTTATGAAGAATCTTGAAGCAATGGAGAAAGTTTAATTTGATTTCACTTTTAAATGAATAAAAATGTTAAAAATTAGTTTTGTTCTTGCAAGACCTTTCGTAATCAATGATTCTATCATCAAGCAACTTTACAAGAATAAACTTAATATTGTAAAATTTATATCCACTTACCAGTTATATCCAATCAATCTTTTTATGTTGGAATATAAAAAATTTAACACGATTAAATCTTCTTAGATTTCAAGGTTTTCCTTAAATTTCACAGGTTTATTGCATAATTTTAATTATAAATTATAAAGTAATTAGATGGTAATAAAAAATCAACCTATTAGATGCAATGCTGGAAATATAGTAAAAAACTAATATTATTAATTCACTACAGAATTATCATATCATGCCTATCAACCGAAATATGAATTAAAAATGCCTTTTTACCATTTTTAATTAATAACCGCTTGTACCAAAGGTATAATAGAGATGCGAATATGTATACTTTATAGTTGGGACTAAAAAATCCAATTAGGCATAAAAATTCAATCATCTTAACGTATTTCTGAAGCATACCAGTTTAAGAATCAATAGCAAGAATTCCATTACCTCAGTTTGGAAAATAAATTCAATCAAACTTTTAAATCTTTCCAATTTTAAAATAGAATTATTTTTTTCTTTATATGGAAGATTATTGCAAAATAAAAACATTATTTTGATTTTGGGCCTAAGTGGATGTTTTAGTCAGAAAATAATATATAATATAATAACGATATTGGTTAATATAGTCAATATTTATTTGACTAATAGATTTTTAAACCCACTCTGATTAAAAGATTAAATGTTAACATTGTTTAAATAATACAGGAAACTGTTATAATATAACTATAGAGAATTATATTTTACCGAGTCTGATGTCTGATCTTCACGGCTTCACGCAGGTGCTGTCTAAGCATTGTCAGCAGTCTTTAGGCTGTGCTACACTTACGTTCAACACTGCCTTTCTCATAATAATTATTATGTCTTTCTTCCAATATTATGATTTTCTTACGGACATTTATAAAATAAATAAAGCCTTATTTCTGTAAAGGTCATAGATCTAATTTTAATTTAATTATAATTTATTATCAAATATTATCAATAATATCACATTTTCAAAATCCTCAAACAATTACTTTCTAAGGGTGCTCAATAGCAACAGTGATATCTAAATTGGGGTAATATTCTGAAGAGTATTGTTGCCTGACCATGTTTAAAGTTAATTTTTTACCCTTCTAAATACTTAAGGCACTAACTTTAGTATATGACTTATAACTCATTAATTATTTGAAATTTGAGTTTATTAGCAACTTAAATTAGTCAAATTGCTGAAGTTAAAAACCACAAAATAAGGAAAAATCTTCATATTTTTTCACGTACGTTTGCATATTCTAGCACTTAAAATCATTTACACCATGCAAGAAACCAGGACTTCAGCGTTAATTACAAGAATTATAATTTTATATTAATAAATTTAACACCATAAGTTTGAAATATTTTGTTAAGTTTCAAAGAGTTTTTCCAAATTTAACTTTTTAAACAATATTTTTCTTATATATGATTTTAATTTATCAAAATTAATAAGAGCAAGTGTGCTTATAATAATGTATAAAGAAAATATAACTGTTAACGTACACATATGTGCACATATTTTCAATATTTTATTACAAACTTGCAAGATAAAATAAATCAATGGAACTTGTTTCTCTGTGTTCAGTATAATCTGTGACATAGCCTGATTTTTTTTCGGTGAGCTATTTTGATGTTTCTGGTCTTCACTCAAAATGGCCGACTACCATCTCAACTGAGAATCGTCCTAACCTAACTAGGAGGTAAGTAATTCTATTTCTATCATTTAATTGCATTATTAGCCATAATTATGAGTATGCTTACTTATCTGAAACCTTTGAACAATTGTTTGATAACGTTTAAAGAGGAATTATTTTGTTTCCTAGGTTACTGGAAACAAACAAAAAAAATTGTACACACTTGTGCACATTGGGTCTGTACAGCAATTGTTGGGTTATTTTATTTGTGCACAGCTGTGCACATTGGGTCTGTACAGCAATTGTTGGGTTATTTTATTTGTGCACAGCTGTGCACATTGGGTCTGTACAGCAATTGTTGGGTTATTTTATTTGTGCACAGCTGTGCACATTGGGTTTGTATGAATAAAAAGTGTTTGTTTAATTGATGAAGCCTAAATTAACTTAACACTCTTTTCAACTTAACCTAGCCTAGACAAACCTTTAATACAGTGCATTTTTGTTTACAGATGGAGCGTAAGAGCACACAAGGTTATTTTATCTCAGATGAGGAACTACTGGCTGCGTTAGAAGACAGCGAGTTCGAATTTGATGATCTCGACAATGATCCAAATTTTGTGCCGAATGATGAAAGTGATGACGATGAACAGCAGGACAAAGGTGAAACTACTGGAGCTGAGGGTGACCAAACCGAGAACCAGATAGGTAACATTAGGCCTACTACTACTGAAACAGGTACTTCGTTTGAAAGTGAAAACGAGGATCTAGGCCTAGATTTAGACCTGAGTGCCGCTGGACCTTCAAGGCAACCAGCAAATGTTGGCCTTACTTTGAGGGGTAAGCAATGCAGAGGAAGAGGGACTGAACGAGGAAGAGGGACCGATCGAGGAAGAAGGGAAAGACGAGGGAGAGGGGGCAGATGTGGAAGGGGTCAACAACGAGGTAGAGGAGGAGGTGATGGAGATGGCTGTGGTAGACGACCAGAAGCAATTTGGGCAGGTGAAATTCTCGATACAGATTTTCCTCCGTTTCTGGCACCGGCTGATGAGCGTTGCAATAGGGATGGCTGGAATGCATTGCAATACTTCAATGAATACTTCGATGACAGAATTTTTGACTTGATGGTTGAAAAAACTAATATTTATTATCACATGAAGACTGGTAAGGAACTTAGAGTAACCAAAGAACAAATAAAGATATTTATTGGAATTTCTATGCTCATGAGTACTTTAGGTTACCCTCGAATACGGCTTTATTGGGATCAAGCATTTAAAATCCCTTTGATTTCCAAAGCGATGACTCGAGATAGATTCTTCATGATCCGATCTGCCATTCATGTTGTTAATGATACTGATGTTACAGCTGAAAACAAAGCAAACGATAAGCTTTGGAAAGTAAGGCCAGTGATCGACAAGTTTCGAGAAACCGTATTAAAAATTCCGAGACAAAAGGAAGCAAGTATTGATGAACAGATGATACCTTTCACAGGGCATGTCGTCTTTCGACAGTTCGTGCCAAGGAAACCCAACCCGACTGGTTTAAAAAACTACGTTCTATCATCAAAGAATGGTTTGATTTTGGATTTTGAGGTATACCAAGGGAAAGTAACAACAAGGCTTCCGGCAGAAATCAATGCACAGTTGAGGCTAGGGACCGGTGGCCGTGCAGTCATGAGATTAAGTGAAACTTGCCTCCCCGGTACAAATCTTTACTTTGACCGGTACTTTACTGGCTTAGCATTACTTGAAGCTTTGAGAGCCAAAGGGATCTCAGGAACTGGCACAACAATGAAAAACAGGCTCCCAAACATCAACTTCAAATCAGACGCTGAACTCTCTGCTGAAGGAAGAGGTTCATGTGACATAAAAATACGAGATGATGAAAAAGTTCTTGCTTTGAAATGGGTAGACAATAAAGTAATAACATTAGCCTCAACTCGACATGGTGCAGAACCATTCACTCCAGCAAGAAGATACTCCAGGGCTGACAGAGAATACATACAAATACAAATGCCCGAAATTGTTAGCCAGTACAATCTCAACATGGGTGGGGTGGACTTACACAATAGGATGTTAGCTCACTACCGGTCCTACCACAGAACTAACAAGTGGCCTGTACGCTTCATGGAGCACTTTTTGGACATGGCATGTGTCAATAGTTGGATAACTTACAAGGATGACCAACAAGCTAGACACACTCCGAAAAAAGATGTAATGGACATGCATTTTTTCAAAATGCGCCTTTCACAGCTTCTAATTCTTGGTGTAGACCCATCTGCAGATACGAAAGACTCAGATGACGAGCAACCTCCTCGTAAAAAGCTCGCAGGCCGGCCTGGAAATGTGTCACTACCTCCTCGAGAAGTTCGAATCAAACAGGCACTGCATCTTCCTCAGGCGATGGATCTTTCTTCGGCCCCGCGTTGCAGGAATCCAGGCTGTAAGGCTAGGTCAAGAATCAAGTGTCTTCGTTGTCAAGTTTTCCTCTGTGTTTCAAAAGAGAGAAATTGCTTTATAGAATTTCATAGAAATGGTTAAGCTTGAAAGAAACATCTACAAAATGTGTAAGAAAATTGAATTGTAAGAAAACATTAAATGCCTAATCAATATTTTTCACAAAGTTTGTATTTGAAATTTAGATGTTTTTGATACCAAATATCTCTTACATAACTTTGTGAATAAAATAAGACATTTGAAACCTTTTCTGTGTTTTAATTTCCTACAATAACAAAATGAGGTCAATTTGTATTAATTTTGAATTTAAATGTAACCGGATGGTATAAAGACCCAATTTGCACATATGTGCACAAATTTTATTTTTTAAATCAAAAAAGGTCAAATTAAAAAAAACATTTTTTTGGTCATAATCAATGCCTATAAGTCTAAAAAAATGACTCTTACAATTTTTTATTCATCAATAAAGGCTCGGGTCTGAAGAGGGTCTGAATATATATATGTGTGTGTGTGTGTGTGTGTGTATACCCTAAATTATAAAATGTTCCCATAAAAATTACACATATTCCGTTAATAATCACAAAAGAGTGTGTTTAAAAATCTGCAGTAGTAATTTTTTATTTTCTAAATAATAAAACAGAAACACGAATTTTGATAAGTGTGTAGTATAGAATGCGTCATTATCACATTTTAAATAAAAAAAATAATTTTAAAGAAAACACATGGTTTTGTATAGAAGAAAATAACACAAAAATTACTATTAAATCTATCTGTAAGAAAATTGTATTCTTTAAACTATTTGTTGTTTTATATATATATATATATATATATATATGTGTGTGTGTGTGTGTGTGTGTGTGTGTATATGTGTATTATGTATCATGTCAATTAGAACATGAAGACACTTATCAGTTATTAAAATCTGATATGACAAACCACTTCAATAAAGAAATAACGAAATATTTGAAAGAAAATTCTATTAAAGAGGGATTGCCAAAAGAGCTAATTGATATTTTAATAAACATAAATCCTCAAACACCCGTTTTATAAAGATATCACCACCTGGCCGTCCCATAGTCGCCTCATATCATCTCCCACAGAAAGAATATCAGGGTTTGTAGATGTACACCTACAGGAGTTTGTCAAAAATATACCATCCTACTTGAGAAACACTGATCATTTTATTGAAAGATTAAAAGAAATACCCCAACCTATTGCAACAAATGTGACGTTAGTTACAATTGATGTAACTTCCTTATATACTAATATTGACCACAATAAAGGTATGGAAGCGGTGAAACACTTTTTAGATAAAAGGCCTGGAAATTCAAAACCAAGCACTAACTTCATCATTGCTCTCATAAATTTTATATTATCTTCCAAATGTTTTCGATTTCAAAACAAATTTTATTTACAAAAGAAAGGAACAGCCATGGGTACCCGAATGGCCCCATCATACGCAAATCTTTTTATGGCAAAATTTGAACATGATTTTCTACATTCTCAAACATTTAAACCTGTATTCTGGTCTAGATACATAGATGACATTTTTATGTTATGGACAGAGAGTAATGAAAAACTTTTAGATTTCCTAAACGCATTGAACTCCTTCGATAACAATTTAAAATTTACTTGGAAAATTTCAACAGAGTCAGTTACATTTCTGGATATTGACGTTTATATCAAGAAAGGTTACTTGAAACACAAAATTAATGTAAAACCTACAAACACTTTTCAATATCTACACTACAACAGTAGTGTAGATATTGAACATATATGATGCTTTTTTAAAACGAGGATATCCTGAGAAGCTATTAAATGAAAAGCTACAGCTCAATGAAAGCAACCTTAATAATAATTATGCCTAAAAGAAATATTATGATGAGCCTAAATTAATAACACAATATCATCCTGGTCTCTACAAAATCAACAACATTTTTAAAGTAGCTTACAAAATTCTTCAAAATTCTCCACTGACAGACTCATTTCTAAAAAGTATTCCACGTATTGTTTTTAAAAGACCTCCTATTTTAAAGGACATTATATCGAAACCAAAATTACCAGCTGATTCTGATGTGGAAACTAAATTTAAAGGAGCACATCCATGTAATAAATCAAGATGTATGGTGTGCAATCAAATACAAGAGTCATCAAAATTTGAAAGTAGTTCAACTAAAAAAGTATACAAAATTATTGGAAATTTGACATGTGATACAAAAAATGTAGTATATCAAATTCAGTGTAAACAATGTCCTAAAGACTACATCGGCTCTACAACAAATAATTTAAGAATATGAATGACAGCTCACCGTTATGATTTTAAGCATAATGATGAATCAAAACCATTAGTTATTCATAGTAAAATACACAAAGAATCTTTTGAAAATTTATATACAGTAAAACCAATACGATCAATACAAAATTCAAATACATCAAAATTAAGAAATTTAGAACAAGCATGTCAAATTGTCACAAAATCTAAATTCCCCTATGGAATATGGATTAAATCTTCGATAAATTTTAATCATCTGGACACTCATCACATCTTTACACCCACAGTCTGAACATATGTTTATCATTTCAAAAATATTATGCTTCTTAATTTATTTATCTGTTTACATGTATGTTTTTGATTATTTTATGTTTCGTTATGTTGTTTTGACCTGAAGAAGCGTAATGCGAAATATAGTTAATCAATATTAATATGTTGGCCTTTTTCTACATATATATATATATATATATATATATATATACATAAGTTTAAAATATTGTAGGCTCAAAGTGAGCGAGATAGAGTGCAAATATTTTATACACTATATACGTATAAACAAAGATATCTGGGGTATTTTATTACATTTTCTATTCTTCATTCACTAGAATATGTCCTACAAGACACAGATATTTCTTTTCGTCGTGTAGTTTTAAACAATATGGAAAAAAAGATTATTTTTCTAAGATGATGGTGTTGTTCAAATAAAATTTATACTTTTGCTATAGAAGGTTTTTCAATATTTTTATATGTCTCAGATTAAAACGAAAAACATACATTGGAAATTCAATGTTAAATGTCGGTAAAAAGGATTGATTTCGGAGCAATCTTGTGTTGTACTACCCTTCCACAGGCCTTTTAATTAATTGAACACGAGTGTGAAGCCTAACTTAAATAAAATAATGTATCAATGTCCCAAGAAAGATTTTAACCGCATACTTTAAGTTATGAATTAAAATTCATTTCTTAATAGACAAGAATGTTTTCTATGATGTTGCATTTATAGCCTTGGATTTGGCGTGGTGAGCGTAAAATCTGTGTATACATCTGCCCGCAAGACGTATTATGAATTAAATAACTTAGGGATTTTTAATTTACATGAAATCTCGTGAAGCTGTTACGCGACACCTGGGGTGGTATACTTCCACAAAGTTGTAATAGGCTCATAATTCAATACCAATTGCAGATAAATCAGTTTCATACACTTAGTATAAAAACTGAATACCATAAATCTTAATGAATAATGCATGAAAGAGGTAGT
Organism: Homalodisca vitripennis; assembly: GCF_021130785.1. NCBI lineage: Eukaryota > Metazoa > Arthropoda > Insecta > Hemiptera > Cicadellidae > Homalodisca > Homalodisca vitripennis. The sequence continues at coordinate 63,332,648 of NC_060214.1, forward strand.
GATTAAACAAATAATAATACTAATAAATATTACTAGAGACGAATAACAATCATAAATATTAATTCTGTATTTATTAATTATGAAGAAACAACATTATCACTTACACCCTTAAAAGTTTAATTCGACTGTACTGTTTCATTTCAAAATATTTAGTATAAGGCAACAAAATAATTTGGAGGAAATTTGCCGAGGAGGGGATTCAAAATAAACATCAAGAATAGTTTAAAATATTTGTAATTTGTATATTTTTCACATGAAAAAATACTTTTAAATGTACTATTTGAAATTTGGAATCTTACAAGAATGTTATTAAATAAATTACGAATTATATAATGTATGAGAATAATCTCGTACTTTGTCACGAATAATCTTCATGTCTTTTGTTACTAAATCGAGTTGGCAAACCTTAAACAGTACATGGAAACATAAAGTTAAAAGTATGTTTTATTTTACTGAGCGAAGTTAGGGTTAAGAAGCACTCTCTAACACTTAACCTTGGATAAACGGCCTAAAGATAAATTCCGAATCATTAACAATGAATGCCCGGTGGGGAATACAGCCTGTATAAAAATACCGGACTGCTCAGTGGTTACCCTTTCAAGAAGCCACGTTCAACAACGCTTGATTGGGTTATCTTGCGACAATCGCTGTACCCGCTGCACTGTGGTTTTGAAAACATTAGTTAATGTTAATTAGTTTCCAAAATATTTTGTCTTTTATTAAGAAAACCATATTTTATTCTGGTATTTTAGTTGTCAATTTAGAAACAATATTAAGACTGTTAAGTAGTTAACATTTATTAAAAAAAATATTAATATTTTTTATGTATTAAAATGTATTTATAAAAAAGATAAATTTTTTATAATTTAATTGTGTTTATGACGTGGTATCACAATTTAAAAAATGTGGGTCGTAGCTGACACTGCAGAATGGAATGAAGTTGCAATAACAAATGTTTAATACAAAATAAGTATTTAGTATTTGAATCCAAGCGTAAAATCGTTGTATATATTCACAACTGGCTTGAAAGCCTTCTGTCTTCATAGATTTTAGAAAAAATCCATAGTATCTAAGGCAAGTAACATACTTCTTTACACAAAGCAAGTGGATGTTTTATTTATATCTCTATTAAGTAAATGTAAAAGCCCTCAAGCACTCACGTACTCACTCATCTCTACTTTTCAAACTTCCTGATATCACAGAAAGTTAAAATTTAGACACGTACAGGTATGTTCGTAATTGAAATTAAATAAAATATTTTTAAATTTTACTTAAATAATATGTTTCTTGCACACTCTTTGAGGTCTTCTCTCCTCTTCTCTGAAATATTATAGCATTAAATCTAATTCATATCTTAAATTTGTTGCATCTTTGTCTCATAGATTCATTATACAACTATTCACAATATATTATGATTTAAAGCTGCCACTTCAAATATAATTATAAAATAATACGACAATTTATTCTGATTGCATTTACTTTATATGCAATGGAATAGAGCATGGTTTTGTTGGTTATTTTTAGTTATATTTCACTGACACAACTTAAATTTTGTTCTATGAGTGAATAGTACATTGTGTATTAGTAATATTGTCATCGCAAACTCGAATGAAGATTGGCTTAATCCTAACACACTGTCCTTTGCATATGTGAGATAAAAAAGAGAGATGTAGGGTCAATCACGCATAATCTGTTGATACTATATGTGTATATATCTGAAAGAGATAAATAATTAATGTAAAAATCATGCCTTGGAATCATGTCTGACCCGTTATACAATATAACTGATGTCTAAAGCTACAATATATTCAGTAAATCTCCCAGAGTCTTGTTTATTGTAAATTTTCTTTCCAAATAATAAACAAAAATTATGATGTGACGGATTCCATTAAACCACTGTTCTAAAGCCAAACATCGTAACTGTCGCTGACTGGTTTATTTTTCTAGAACTTCTATTGGACTTGTAAGAACATCATCCTGAGAGCCTCTTCAAAAATGTCTGATAAAAAATGGTCAAGCTACGTTTACAAGTTGGAGTATACAATGTAGGCTTCATCATTGTACTTATATCGAAATTAAGTAAAAATGTCGTAATTGCATATACTGCAGTAAATAATAATCAAAACGAGTGAAAAATCAAAAAATCTTAAGTCGTACACACTATACACATATATTCTAGTGATACCACTGTTATATGGTCACTGAATATCATTTATTCATATCAGGAAAAGATTAGGGGATCTCTGATTGGCGAAATTATCTCAAACAAGATCCGGTATTTTTATAGTAGTCTAATACAGTGACAGGGTCGTTTTATGTGTCTCTCTTTTGATTATTGCACATCATATGCCAGTACTTTATTATAAATATTTCAATTATTTTTCTCTTTTATAATATTTAGACGCAAAAGCAAATGTTTCAATTTTGGAGGCACAGTGCCCACGAATGTTTTATTGGTTTATAATTACTAATTTTCCTCATTTTTAATCCTGTATTTCAAAATATTATTGCTAGTTTATTTCTGGTATACCTCAGATACCATCCGATTTGGCATAATCATGTAGTCATTTGAGAATCATTTGACAGATTACGTATACATTTATTCATTAGTACTGCGTGATCATTACAAGAGACAAAAAATATTAATAAGTTTCCCTTTGTTTGTTTGGATACGGTATTTTCAGTTGATTTTCATAATTAAAAAATGTTATTAATATTGCTAAGTGTAAACCAAGGCTATCACTCGAAGAGCAGGAATAATATATCTTTCGGTCTATCTATCGGGCCACATGATATACTGAGAACATTAAACATAGATTTGAAATTAACTGTGCTCGAAGCTTCATTTATATGAAAGGAACAACAAGTATTATGGTGGTGTATGTCACCACATGGGATTTTGCTGGTGTAATATAGAAGTTTTACACCAGACTAATAGACGTACAATTAGCTGTATGTATAAAATAAATAACTTTGTTTTAAAACAACTTGTGGCCTTACAGTCAGAATAAAATATGCTACAGACTTGGTATTTTGATGTAACCTCAGCCAGGCCTGTCACGCGCCACGTGTAGCATACCTCGTAATCTTGTAAGTCCAGTATTAGCTTAATTAAAGAAGAAATACTACTTTTAAATAATAAGAACTAAAGTGGTTGTTTTACGACTGAGTTAAAGAGGTCGGAAATACGATTAGGCTCCTAAAGACACCTTTTCCATACTTTAAAAACAGGGTTTAACATAAAGGTACCAATATTAAAATTTTTCGTCTCATTTTATTTTTATCACACACAAAGTTTTTGTATAATACTCTCATATTTACATATCGTGTACGGCTGTGTTTTCAATTAACTTTTCCTGAAACCATAACAAAGTTTAAGATAAGTACATTGACTAACTTTGGTTTTGTGCTACAAATTAGCTAAGATCTACAATATAATATAACGAAAACCAATCACATGATGGACCAAATTAAGGATCAAAACCATCTGTTGTTTGTTCCGTATAATTAAGTCAAATTGTATTAGAATATATCATATGTTTAATGAAAACCGTACTAGACGACATTACAAGTGAAATGGGACGTATACAATCTCTAAGGGAGAATCAGTGCTGCACGATCTCGAGAGTAATTGAACGACCACATTATCTGAATGAAACAAATATGAAAGACTTTTTCTGTAATTTAAAATTTTATATGAAACAACTTTTTCGCAATTACGAAATCTTTAAAGACAAAAAATACAATAATCTTTACTGAAGAAAAAGGTCGTGTGAAATCAACTTTACGTGATTCTATCGCTTCAAATTAATTAAGGAGAAATTAGAAATTGTGAAAAGATGCTTTTTGGCTGTATTTGTATTTTCACTGAAGTTGTGATTTTCATACATACGTTAGTTTGTATTGACAGGGTATGCATGTCCTATATCACTATGCCATCAACATTACCTAAGGCTCTCTTAACTGGCTTAGTCTTCCCATAATATATACATACGCATTTTTTATCATGCAAAAGTGTAAACTCTTCTACGTCACGGGAAATAGAAATACGAGTAAAACAAAGACCAAATGCTCATACACGTGAAATGTTTATATAAAAGCTAGTAAGTTTGGTTTAAGCTTTAAATCTCATTAGAGAAAAAAATAAATGATATGTAAAGTTCCAAATTAAAATTAATAGGATCACATCGTAATATACAGTACATAACTGTGGAACGTATGGAATTCATATTAGGATTTCATTCACATTGGTCGAAATTAATTTTAACATTGAACGAAACTGATAGTTTATATTTTATTTATAATCGCGTACTATAGCACAATATAGAAATAATTCTAACACATATTGAGATGTAAAAATTTTTATTACTATACATTAGGACTTTTTTCCGCGAACTGTAATAACTGCACACATGCAGTGCGAGGAATCACATCACAGAAAATTGGGAGATTGAATTACCTTCTCAGTTCGGTCTCTCTCTTCAACCTCCCAGCTAGAACCACTGCATGCGTGAGGCCAAAATTCAAATTACTGGCTCAATTAGTAAATATAAAAAATATACCACCTGTGTCACCTAAATATTTATATGAATGTATACATAATCTTAACTTGTAATGAATTATTTTGTTATTTTTGTTTCTTTTCTGTATCATTCAAACGTCGTTTATGTTTATTGTTCTATTCACCAACACCACATGCATGGATATATATGTTGATGAGTAATTTATAATGAAGAAAATAACACTTTTCATTACTAAAATTTTAACTCCCAAAATATTTGAGAGTAAATGAAGTTAACATAATGATCAATAACATTTATATTTTAAATAGATACCAGTAAATATCTCACTTTAAAGGGTTTAGAAAAGTATTGAGTACTATTGTTCCACCTACATTATTGGATTTTTAGTGCATAACGTAAGAGTGTCTTTATGTTAAAATATTAAAGGAAATTATCGTAATTAATAATATTTAAAACATATTATGTGAAAAAATACAGAAATCAGTGTTTTCTACTTAATTTTGAAAATTTTTTGGCACAAGGTGACAATAAATTACCGCCTCCGATCGGTGTGGAAACGCCTGGTGGCAATATATAGTCCACTGGGTATCGTTGTTAGTCGATGCCAGAATAACTTGCGAATTACTTTTTCTTTGGGGGTTACATGAAACGAAAATTAATATATTCCCTGCACACACACAATGTGCAGGGAATGTATTATTTGTTTTCAATGTCTCTTGACTTCAAAACATTGCACGTTTGTTTCTGATTTAGATTTTTATCGGACCACGGGTATTTTCAGGCCTATTTTTCCAAGATGGACAAAGTCGCCAGCTCGGAGATTACATACATGGCAGGGTTCAGTTCATGTAAAACTTCAACACATTGTTAATACAAAACTGCTAAACCGTAGGAACGAAATGTTCGTTCGGAATGAAAGTCTAGTCTTAAATTTTCATTCCCAAATAACTCAAAAGTTACTAAATATATAATCGCAGATAGTTATATCTGCGCTTGAAGTATTCATTTAATTTAGACTTACGTACGTTTAATCATTGTCGTACGTTTGGTTCCAGCTAGAAAATAATAAGCTTATTTTCAGGATATGCATTTGCCAAATTTATAGTCTATTGCCACTAAAATATATAATAAACTTATATTTGGTATTTCGCTTTATAAAATAGTTTAACAATATTGTTGATGTACATTACAATTTTCGGAACTACCGTTCTATCCACAGGTGGTTAAGAAATTTAAATGTGCTTCACGTGAGTTGGTCAAAGATTAAATAGAAAAATGTACGGGTTCATAACCGAACAAAATATATATGAATATATAGCAAAAACTCATCACGAACGGTAAAAGCCTACCGCACACTCAATATATTGAAATGGCGGACCAAAGACAGGTTTAAAGTATGAGCTGTTACGTCATTCTAGCTTCATCGCAGGTTGAGAAATATTTGCTGTTTTCAATATAGTATAATATTTAATCGTATTCGAATTTAAAAATGTTATATTCAGAGAAATCGGTTCCATTTAAACCATAAAAGGTCAAATCATATGCTGGACAAACATACTGAAAACCAGAATTAGAGTGATTTAATTAAGTTTAGTAGTATTTGGAGGACCGTCTATTCTGTAATGGTGGTGGTAAGAGTCTTGTAATATAAGGAATCCCATCACGCGTTTTGTACTTCTAACCATTCAAAATACATAAATTGGTCATATTATTTCAGTTACAGCCCAGACTTTTGGGAAAATGTTTATTTATGATTTATTATCTAATTTCTCAACATAAATGATTGTGTATCTAAGCAGTTACTAGCGTGAAACATATTGTAAACTCGTGATATCGTATCGTATTTGTGATACATTTTAATGAATTCAATTTTTATATAAAAACTTGGAAGACCAAGATCAAGTCTAAGGATGCTGAAAAATACACACCAATATCAATGAAAAATATAAATTGCAGAATATTAGACAAAGCTTAGAAAAAATTAAAAAGTAAAATGTTGAGTGAAACCTGTATACATAGGGAATAAAAAATTTCGGTTGGTGGTTTTTATATAAGCACCAAAGGAATCCATTATTCACTTTATTATTTAACTGAATAATTTTGAAGGCGACTATTAAAATACCTAGTTCTCATTCTCTTAAAAAGTTAATAGCGTTAAACGAACACGATATATCTGTAACGTATGAGGAAAGTATCAAAACTTGTTTTAATGTTTTAGAAGAAACTGACTATAAATGAACTGTTTGAAAATTGTTTCGATTAGTGTATTACATTAATTTTTATGTATTATTTGGTTTAATAGTCATCAATGGGATGATGACAAAGTTAAACTAATTTCACAAGAAATTAGCTATTTATTTAGTGTGAAGCTATTTATTTTCACAACAATATAAAAGAAAGGATTTTTGCCATGATTATTTAAAGGATTAACTATTGAAGTGTATGTTAATTGTACCTATGAAGTATTATTAACTACAAATAGTGCTTTGAGTCATGCGATTATTATTCTCTTATGTTGCTACTCGATTTCTAAACCATTTCAATGCTTTAATATCTTCTCCAATTAAAGTATGCTGTGGATAAAAGTTTTCTGTTTTTCGTTCTGTACTTAACAAAAATATGTTATTTGTGGTTATTAAATTAATAACTTAACCTCTATTTTGTACAAGAATAGTATTTAATTGTAGTAATAAACCAGAGACTCGATCTCTGTACACTGTTTAAAAGCGACAAGCTTGTCATTGTTAGGTATGTTACATTGTTTACTGCACCATCAGATGTGGAGTAGAAACATTACTCTAACATATCCTACTAGGATACATTATTTACATATTCAACAGATAATGTGGAAATGATCTTCATAGAGTTGTAATGCTGTTGTACTGATGAGATTACAAAATTTTATTTGTTGCGGAATAAGAATTAATTAGTTTAATAAAACTGAAATTGTATATAAAGTGTTTATTTCCAGGATAGTTAATATTGTGTCACAATTATTAATTGTTTCCATATTCACTAAATAATGACATAACTTAGTCGAAAAATGATTGTGATAAGCAATTCAATAAGCCAAAGAACCAACCAAGGGGCGTCCTTTGGGGTACTTGGTGTTATAAAAATTCTAAAATTATTTTACTTCTAATCTCTTTTAAAAAGTGTTTTATTGGAAAGGTCGATTTTGGTAGAAACCGGTACTCAGAAAAAAATTATTGCTCTGCAATTTTTAACAATAGATATCAAGATTCAAAACGGCTTTTTATTTAGATTAAAAATAGAAAACCGTTGTTTAAAAATTAATCAATAATGTCTGTGGTGCTCAAGTGAGAATTTCGTGCTAAGGCTTCTGGAATGTTCGCACATATCTGCGTTCGCTCTTCGTTTTATACGTTTTCTGGTATTTACTATCGGTTTATATGTAAATATATGTTGTAGTATGACATTAGCCTATGTATCGAATGGGTAATAAATATTTAAAAGTGACAATATACGGTATAATCTATTAATGTAATTTATATGCGCGTGTTGTCCGATATTTATTATTAGTCAAGAATCTTTATGGTACATTAGTGCGATTTAGCTAATCTTAACGGAATATTTATATTATATTAGTCATACGGGTAAAAATGTGTCAACAAAAAAATCGCAAAATAAGTAAAACAATTTTACGATAAATGGCGTGAACAATGTGATATTTTGCAATATTTTGCCTAATGAGATAATAAATCATTTCCTGAAATTTTGTTTGTAATTTCAGCAAAGCCTGTAATGCACATGTTGTGGTATACTCCTACAGTGTTATTAATAATTTGATACAGAATAAGTTTTAGATTAAGAATAAGTCATAGGAGTTTAAACGCGTTATATTTTGCTAGAATCAATAAATATTTAGGTTACTTTCATAATAGAAACATTTATAATGAGCTTTACTGAATTATACGTTTTAACTGAGTTGTTCCAATATACATAAATTACAATTATCTGCATTCAGTTTACTAATCTCAAAAATAAAGTGTTAGAATTTTGACTTTTAAACAGTAGTGATATAAAAACGTGAAAACCACGTTTCGATAATACAATACATATAAATGATCTTTTAATTTTATTTCAGTATTTAAAATAGTTAAATTAAAGATTGATTAATTCCATTTCCATTGCTTTGTTGTGTTACCGACTGGCATATAACAAGAATTGAGCACGGCTTTGGCTATTTTACCTGATTTGTTTGAGTTTCGGCATGTATTTTATCTGAGTCCGATGTACTCAGTCGGAAAATTAATTGCTTTGAACGGTTGGGCTTTCCCTGTGGATTACTTTATAATAATCTCTGAAGGTCCACAAGAAAGACGTTTTCACACAAGTGATATGTATGAAACATTTTGGGGAAATGTGCGTTGTTACGTTGTAAGTGTTGTTTTTCTAAACGTCTGAACGTAAATATTTTTCAAAGTCTTTAATATTGCAACATAAGATGTATGAAAAATCCCACAGCATGGAACTAAGGAATATAATTCTTTTAAATCTCCACGTTGCTTAATATATTTTCAGCATTCATACACTAATTTTGTCAGCTAGGACGAAAGCTATGTTCAGGGAATGGAAACACTTTAGTACGGCTGATCCGATAAAAATTGCTGAAAATGAAACAGCTTGGTAACAGAATATCTTCAATCACTGCAATCCTACATGCAGATATTGTGACAGACGGTACAAATGTTAAACAGAGTTCGAATCCCGTGAGAATCCTGCTGCATTTAGTGATCAAACCTCATCTAGTATTAAAATGTATCTTTATACATTTTATAACTATAGTGTGTTATATTAAAAAATCAATTTAGGCTGGCACCAAAATTTAATCTCATGAGTTTATTTATAATAGTTTGAAAATATACCTAAGTGTTGGCATGACCTTCCATATTCTCAATTTTACAATTAAATTTCTTCTCCAGTCATTTATTTTCTGTGAAGTAATTGATTTTTTTCCGTTCAATTTGTAGTAAATTGACTTAATCACAATCCAACCCTTTTCCAGAAATAACAAATTTGATTTCCATATTTTTAAACAGAGTTCTTAAAATTTATTATATAATCAAAGTTATTTAGTGTATTAAATATAAAAGTAAGGTGTCATTAAAGTTAGCTATAGAGTGGTCACGTCTGAATGTATTAAGGCAGGTGAATTGTATATTATATATATATACACATATACACACACATATATATATATACATATATAAATTTTAAAAATATATAGAAACTAACTTTTAATGCAATATTCTTAGGATTTGCATGCGCGAATCATTCGCTTTGATTCTATAAGTGGAATTTCCCATCATCAACCATAAGAAAAAATCTATACCTTTTGTAAGTATGAAGAAATGAAGCCTATCTGACGAAATTTCGCAAATAAGTTGATCTTTGTTTGCTCTTACATTTTAACATCCAGACTTTCTTGTTTTGTAAATATTATGGACTTTTCATGAAAGAGAACTTGCTGTTAAACTTTTAGATAGATTTCTACCCGTTAAACTATATACATATAAGAACTTTTGGGTTTATTTTTGCTTTTTAAATCTACGATACTATTTTGGTACTGATACTAAATGTTTGTTAATAAATTCTGCAACTTCAATTTTTTCATCCAATGTATTATGTATTGCTATGAGTATAAACATAATTATAAATTAAGAGCCTGATAGCCTGATATATTAGGCTAATGTTAGCTAGGATATATTATTATCCACCATATACCCATCACTTTGCACGCAATTCTAATTAGTACAACAGGGTCTTCCTTGAAATCTCCTGACTGAATTGAATATCGAGTACTCCTGAGACGCGTGTGGTCATTAGAATATATATACATATATATATATATATATATATATATATATATATATATATATATTCCCATTTCTGGATATAATTTAAAGAAATTTAATAATCTCGTGTATTATTTTGAACACTTTATGTGTGAGAAAAGTATTATTTATGAACATCAATGAGGCAACAGAAGTTTTTTTTCCTGTACTAGTTAGTATGTATTATTTAAGCTAAAAGAGAAATACTTCATTAGTACAACCTAATTTGTGGTGGTAAATTTTTAATTATCTCTATGAATTTTAGTCTAGATTTAATCTATCATTAGTCAGTACATAATCGGTCAGTTAATAATTAAGTAATTATTATTTAAAAACATTATAATCCATTCCTACTTGAGTGACGTTTACTATACCAATATACTAGTAGTGGAGATAGATTACCACACTACAACTCATTCTTCTAGGTAAGTCTGTTCTACAGTTCTCGAGCGTACAGTCACAAATCCGGTTTATCATCAATTAACGTGAAAGGTTTCACTGAATTGTATGGGAAAGAAAATTTTCAAAAATAGGCTTATACACTTTTATGAATTTCGAATTTATTTAATTATAATCTGTGGTTGAAAAATATTTAAAAACTGTGATAAAATTATAAGTCTTAAGAGATACCACCTGAAAACTGGATCTGTAAATGTTTAGTATGGAATGTAATGGTGGTTTGGAAAGACATTTAACGCAAGGGAGGAGAGGATACGTAATTTTAGATATTCATAACTAAATGCATTCAATACAAATAGCCAAATTTGACATACGTGTTATTAGTTAAATATGGTTGAAGAGACCGTTAAAATTGACGATTCTACACATCCATTAGCCTGTGGATGATCGCTGCAGTGATTGAGTTTTCTCGGTCAAGAAACATTGTCTAAAGTTTTGATTTACAGCATTAAAAAATGTTGTTTAAGTTTATTTGCTGGAAAGCCTACTAGATTGATTTGGATATCTTAAAACGTCAGGACTTTTACGTAAACTCCATTAACTTTTAATATTGCTATAATGTGAGCTATTAATTATCGTAAAGCAACCACTTAATATTAATTATAATAGTTCTATCAAGATATTCCAAATAAATACATTATTTTTATATTATATAATTAGATAATTACCATGCATTTATAAATAAGACTTTAAAATATGTTAGATTAGCCAAAAAAACTTCATAAGTCGAATTAATGTTTTATTAACGAACAAAATCACTAGCAACGTATGGGATTTTTATAAATTTTTGTATTTTCAAAGTTGGATATTATAATCGAGCCAATTAATTAAATACTGTAGAAGATGAACCTATCGGTTACTAAAGTACTAATTAATAAATTTTATTTATATTAAATATTTATTTGTTTATAATAAATGTTCTATTTTAAAATTATATCTGACATTTATAATTTATTAATCAACAGATTAGCAAAAATTGTAGTATAAAAACAAGTACTAACCTACATGTATCTCAAAATTGCTTTGTTATATTTACATCAATGTGTAGATTTCATTTTATACAAGATAAAGCTTCTTGAAATCTTTGCTAGTAAAAATTTTTATGGAAATATGCTTTTATATTTTTTATTCGTTTTAAAGAAAGTAATTAGTTTAGTTTTTTAAATATCTGGGGAATTTTTATACTTCTTTTTAAGATTTTATTAGCTTTAATTTTTATATGCATTGTTTATAAACAAGGCATGTACACAGTATATCATCGTAAAGCAATTGCTTTTGTTCTATCAAAGGTTCCTTTGAAAAAGCATGTTTTTTAACTGGAAATAGCAAAAATTATACAACGTAAAATGTATTATTTAATCTTTGTGAAAATGTCTACATATACATTTTATTATTTTATTTTTCTAAAATTATATAGTTACCGATAATTAAATTGACTAAAATTATTATTTAAACACTTGGTTTGATGTACGAAGAACTGTTTTATCTCTAAGAGACGTAAGGTATAAATACAGAACAAGTTTTAATTATTAGCTTAACAAATAATATGTAATTTACTAATTTAATAATGGGTTTTAATACAGAATGATTTTTTTATCAGACTATACATTTTCCTTTGACCTCTTAAGTTTCAGAGGTTAAGAAATCTCTGATAAGTTTACGTTTACCTTAAAAAGGATTTATTCCCAAGGCCAAGCTCTCAGGCTTCCTAAGCAAACTTACTTTACATTTCATTGCTATTCCGATCATGTAGCACTCTGCAACGTAAACTCTTCCTATAATACAACATTATTTTTGCAGTATTTTTCAATATAAAAAGTAGCAAATTACATAATTTACATACAGTTCCATATATACACATAGTTTCAAATGAATAGGATGTTAATAAAGTTTAAATTTACTATAACAGAAAGCGTACAACTGTTTATTCGAAACAAAAGCGACAGTAAAAAAATTAACAAGCGTAATTTGTGATATAAAAAACTACGTAAGTGATATTAGATTTTAAGTACGTAAGTTATGCAAAACGTGTACTAGAAGAACTGTATTATATAACAAAATATGCAAAAGTTGTATAATATAACATATGTAGAATCTATTACAGACATTTATATCAAATTTCAAACAATATGTGTTTCATAAGGAAGTCCTATAATTAAAAATATATAATTAATGTGGAATAATTAAAGTTCTAGTCCATAGAATCATATTACTAAAGCAGTTTTTTTAATTATATTTTAGAGTTTAAAATATTTAAAATAAATATAACAAAATGTGTGTTATAATAAAACCCGGTATTTTATACAAACTGTTATGTAATGAAATTTTTTAACGGCCAAATTTGATATGCGAAAAGAGACTTGAGTATATTTATAAAATATTTCCTGTCATATAAAAAAATTAATAAAATATACAAGGTAAAGTGGCCACAAATTAAAAGTGTAATTGGAAGAGTACATCTTAATTTTACACAATATCAAACACCATGGGAAAAATTAATGTTTTAACATTCAAGACATGAAAATATCTCCAAGAGTTTTCAAGGAAGGATCAAAGTACTTGTGAAAAAAATATTATTCGATATAAATGTCATAGGTTCATATTTCATTGTCATAAGTTAAGTGCACTTAACAACCTTATATAAAAACAAACATTTTCGTGAAGTTTTATTACCAGTATTCAATCTTTTCAAAATATTGGGTCAAAACGTAAGATTTTCAAGTGTTAAAAATATCCTGTATGGTTTATGTTTTAAAATAGACAAATTAAAAACACACCTGGCAAATCTATTGAATAGGTATTGCACCATTGAGAATTGAATCATCTGAACAACTTTACAAAACTGTAGTGTTTCTAATATAGGATGTGCATTGTTTAATACATTTTAAGTACGTGTATACATAGTTCAAAGGAGACATTTTTGACAAATGTACACAATGCAGTGCATACTTTAACCTTCTGTTTAAGACACCAGCATCAATAGCTTGTATCTCACGTGGTACATGTTAATAAATAAAACTAACTTACTTAAAAGAGTTTTTTATATGGTTAATAATTTTTTTTAGTGAGTTTGAATAATCTCTAATGACTTTTGAATTGTTGATTAATATACCAACCAATGTAATAGTAATGCTTCTAAAATAACTATTATAACTTTCATATATTAATGTTAGACAATTCATATTTCAAAACATTTTCACTGCTGTCAATGTTAATAGTAAATGCTAAAACAGCATCTAGAATCAAGAAGGTTCCGACAATGATTATATCGTATATAATACCTCGTAGAACATTGACATATAACTTTTTACATCCGTTAATGTTAAAATAATAAAAAAATATAAGAACCGAAAGCCATTTTAGATTTTAAAGTTACACAAACTACCTTTTATTAAATTTAATGAAGAAAGTCTCTTACAAAAGATGTAAATTGTCAGCCACACCAGTCTTAATGAAGGACAGAATCGGATGATGTCAAAAAAATCCTATTATATGAAACGATACTTACATTTATTTCTCTAATTTAGTATTAACATAAAATTTCATGTCTTAACAATTAACGAAATGTAGTAAATATATGTAAAGTTTATGTCAGCTGACCCTTATACACCCTGATATATACCCTTGAAGTGACTACTTTCAATATCTATGCATAGTTTTCTTTATATTTTATAACAATTATTTATGTTTTATACTACTATTAATGAACTTATGCTTTCTAGTATCATTTTTTTGGAAGCCTTTAGAAATAAAAAATATTATCGTTAGGAAACGCTAAAAAGAAATAATTTAATGCATTTTTCATAATAATAAATATTAAAATTACATGAGGTAAGGGATTTGGAAATATGATTAAGTAATATTATATATTAAAATAAATTTATTTTTAAAATATCTTGTACATTATTTTCTTTTAATACCGACATATGTTGACCTTCAAAAAAAATGAAGCTGGCCATATATTTCTTCCATGTCCAAAATTATACTATCGTACTCCATAAAAAACAGATCTTGTCCATTGTAAATTGGTTTTCGCTCATATAATCCCAACACTGCCTAAAGTCAAGAAGATTATGGCAAAACAAGTTAGGATCATATATTGTATTGTAGAGGTGTTTAAGTGTACGCCCCAGACTATTAACGAATAGTGACCCCAAAACATAGAAGAAAATTCAAACTGACAGTATCTCAAAATCACGCTATGCTGTACGGTAAAGTATAAGCGTTAAGATTATTGCAAGGTGTATTAAAAGTACAAATAAAATAGTTTTCGTTCATGCTTAACCGTTTTCAAAAATATTATTTTTCTCGTATTTCAACTATATACCGATTTAATCAACCAAAGATTTATAGGACAATACGTGGTTTTGAACACTTAAGCATGTCAAAACAACTTACCATAACTAACAGAGATGGTTGGATATAGGTCAGTTGGTGGCGGTAACTGTACCTAGGTAAACATAAGAGCTTGCCCATGTCCGGTCTCATGCAAACAAACTGACAGCTGAAGTACTACCTGTCAGTTACCACAAGAGATAATGGTACTCTCTTCACACACTTTCATTCTTCCAATATTGTACAACCTTGAATTTTCTTCTCTCTGTACACTTGTACTTAACACTATACCTCTACCTACCAACTACCTTTACCTTAAGCACTGTGAATCTCGGATGTTTAACATGAACCAAAATACAAGTTTTCCTCGCTTCGTTTATTTTTTTTTCATTATAGTGTTTTCCTGAATGCAATTATAATTACATTCTGAAACTATAAATTCAATTTATTTATTGTATATATTAAAGCATGTCCATATCCAAGTATCATGCCTTCCATTCTGTATCATGGGGCCCGGGCATATTTGTGACGTATCTTTTAATTTACACAGGCCCTTTTTCTCTTCTTACCTCTTTGCTTCTCGTATATTTTAAGAAACATCAAGTCTATTGTTTTGACTTCATCATAGTGGTAAGTGGGTATAAGATTTACCATTTAATGGCATGTTTATCATACAGCTTATGATTATAACTATATCAAGTACATAAGTAAAATTACTAGTGACATATGACATATATACGATATTTTTAAATTAAAATCCCAGACTTAGTGTTTTAATGTGAAATATAAACAGCTGAGCATTTATCACAGCTGAACATGTTGGTAATGCTTGCGATTGCAATATTTTGTAAAGTCGTGCTGTGTTTAAAAGTTGTAGTGAATACTCATTGTCTTTACCAATTGATATTTTTTTTATGAAGTCTTTGGTTTAGGAACGACGATAACGCAAAATAAAAAATCACATTGAAATTAGTGCAAACAATTTTGATTTTTTAAAACAATTATTAAAACATTATGTTTTGCTAATGAATAATTTCTAAGGAAAGACTTGGGATAAACAAATTTAAAATGTCACAGCTTTATTTTTAATTCTATAGATTACATTACAATGAACTTTATTCAAATAGTTAATCTTTATCTTCTAGCCAGACCACGTTATCACTTGATTTGTATGAAGTATTTTATCATTTGAAATGATTATGTATTAGATATCTGTTAAATTTTCGGTGATTTATTCCCTAAGAATAAAACATCTTAGTGTCTCAGTGTACTAGCCACTTGACCCATTCACAGTGCAAAATAAGTTGCTGGGTCCAAATAAGCTTTTAAAAATACTGCAGTAAATGAAGCTGCCATTATCTAAAGTAGTCTTTAGACGAAATATCCGTTGAAACTCATCACTAAAAACAACTTGATATCATTAAAGAACAAAATATTAGGACTTTTAACAATGATTCATGCTTCAAGGTGTATTATTATCTAATGATTCATTAGAGAGATCCATGCCAGATGTAACTGGAATAATCTGCAACATCTGTTACGTTAGCTATAAAGAAGTACATAAACCGTCCTTGGTTAAGTTTTGTCGGTATAATTTCATTAAGTTTTTTCTTTAAATCAATGTATGCTAACAATAAGTATTATCGTGTGTTGGAAAACTTCGTGGTCGAATATGCTTTGGTATGAATGGTGTCAAAACTAATAGTAGGGTAATAATAAATTGTAAATCGATTTTTAAAACTATTGTATTATAACATTTCTCGATTATAGGCTTAAACATATCAATAAATAAAGTGTTTGAAACCAAGCGTCATAAATGTGAAACGATCAAATGGTTAACTCAAGAGATTGGGTTTAAACGTGATCCGTACTAAATTAGCCCTAATGAATTTGTTTTAAATTATTTAAACTCTTGAATAAAAATGCAGGATGTCTCAAAATTACAGTATCCTATATTCGAATCTAATAATGTTCAAATGGAAATATACGTTATATTTTACATAATATTTGTAAATTATTCGCAATTTAAATATTTGGAATCAAATTATTAGCCTAGTTCATTTTAAAATGTTTACATATATGTCTACATATAAACAGTGTTCTCTTGTTTTTTTTATTGGCGTTCCTTTAATATTAAAAAACTTTTTTGTCGATACGTTTTGCTATACGCTTTCTAGTTATCCATGCTTGGTTGTAGTATTATACATTTTTCTACCATTGTAAAATGTTCTTTTCAAAATATAAAAATTCAAAATAAAAAAGGACCCAAAATTTGTTAAATTTTAAGGGAGAGTCTTCCACCGCAAAATGGTAAAAGAGTGCAAATTCAATACTTTTCAACTTAAAAAGATTTGTGTGTATAACTATTACAAAACTGGGTCAAATAAACTGTAATTTAAGGCAGTATGAGGCATTTTACATTGTATACTTAAAAGTACCAGCCAACGATTAAAATAACGTATTTCTAAAGTGCATTCTCTACATCGGTGAATATTAACTCAACAATCTGCTTGAATCTAGCTGCACTCTTAATGCACATAAAATGATCCTCGAAGTGTATGGCATTGTGTTCCATGCTTGAATTAACACTTTCACTGCCGACAACGTAATTTGACGTCGCGCAAGGAGTTCTATAGACTGCCGACAACGTCATTTGACGGCGCCGACTTTTACAGTAATAAAAACTCATTTAAACGACTATGAAATTCGGCATTGATAGTCATTCGCTAATTCGATGTTTTTGTTTCTTACTCTATGTATTATAATCTATGAAATGTTGTTGGCAGTCATCTGTAACATCGGAAAAAAAGTGGTTTGTTTACCGCTTCGCGTCGGGCGTCGGCTATTTGTTGTCGTTCTGCTACCGTAGTTCGTCGTCTGCGTCGTTATTGTTTTGCTTGCTATTACGTTTGTTTATGATTGTTTTGTGAGTAAATACAATGAATCGTAACAGTATTGAAGACAATCAAGTTCTAGAAGAGTTACTCAGATGTTCAAGTGACAGTGAAAAGTGATGATTTATTCCAAGATGACACAGATAATGATCCCGATTTTACTACTGATGGACTTCTTGGAGATGCAAGTAAGTTTGTTGACATTGTATTTTTACTCAAATAACAAATATAAGCAAATTAGTAATAAAAACATTTATTCTTGTGTTTTGTAAATAATTGGTTTATTACAGAATTTTACAGTTTATTGTTTATTTTATTTTATTTATTTTTTATTTTTTATTTTTTTATTATTCAAGACTTTCCACACTAAAAAAAATATTTCAGCATAAGTAAATTTTAATTGTAAACATGTGTAGCTATAGTGTTAGTAATGACAATTCTAAATACAGAAAAAAATAATAAAAAATATATTATGCTACAGACTAGTACATGGTGATGTTTTTTGGTCAACTTTTTATTTTTTACAAAAAACGTTATGTTTTTAAGTTTTCAACCAAGACTTTCTGTTTGAAAATATTTATGCATGAGCATCTGTGTAGAAAGAGGAAGAACTTAGCTTTAAAAAAATGTAAGTCCTATGGTTTTCTTATAATTAGTTAAAAAATTATATATATTTAAAAATCGTTAAAAATGGGCGGCAGTGTAAGAAAGTTGTCAAAATTAGGAGGCGGCAGTGAAAGTGTTAATCCTGTTGTGTAATTAATGAATTAACTCTAGTACTTCTTTTAAAAGTATTGCCAACGCTAAGCTAAATCCCATGGAGTAGCATTAACAAGCTGTATGCAACAATTCATATCTCTTTAGGTCAAATATAACATTGTGCATGCAACATTAGCAAAGCCTGTTACGCGATTCGTGATTTACTTCACTTTGTTTTACATTTAATTAATAATAATAAGGTAAATTTATACTAATTCAGCTACGGGTATTACCAATCTACGTAATATACTAAAAAATAACGAGTCATTTCCGATTAAATTCGTACCTATTTAAAAGTTTCCTCAAATCATGTAATACATACTTCAGAACTCTTATATACGTATTTGATTATGCTAAATTTTTTATTCGTGTGAGTAGGCTTTTTTAACCTCTTAACAGATTTATAATAATAAATAGATTGGATTTATTTATATATCTATTATATATCTTATTGTTTTTATTCTAATATATATTTTTAATTTATAGATTAAGCTTAGGCTAGGGGCTACCATACATTCGTGCTAATATAATACAAATATCGAATACGGTAATAGATTCACTTTGGGAAATGAGGTAGTCTTAGGTAACATCGTAGGTAATATAATTCACCACCGCTTTAGAATTTCTTAGGCCAATAAATTACTTATTTACAGCTCTATTCCATATAACATGTTAACTGTTCACCAAATCTGAATATTAAAATAGAATTACGTATTTACTATCACCTTGCTATGTGTGTTTAACATTACTATATTAGTTCATGTAAATTCATTATTTATTCAAAAATAAACATAATTTACTTATTTAAAGTAATATTTACTATCCTGATCGCATAAGGATGGATTCATTTAAGGAGGCGATGTTTGTATTTTTCTGCTCCCAAATTTGTTCAAATATTCTGTTCTTCCGTTAACTAGACGGACGGAGTGGAAGTCAAAGTTTATAGTACAAATCACAAATATTTGAATAAATTACTTCCGTTGATAACGAAAAAGATATATCATTTTTTTTAATTTTTCAAACACTATTTTTTATTTTGATAAATTTAAAAAATATTTGTTATATGTACGCAATAGGCTAAATATCAGAGGTATATATCATAGAAATAATATTTTTTTTATTACATACAAAGCTATGTTTTAATTGTTGAAATTAATATTTTTGTAGCGAAAATGTATCATTGAAAGATTTATAAATATTTGTCTTCTTCTATTGTATCACAGTTAATTTGAAAAGAAAAATATTTTAATTCAGCGATCCATAAATATTGGTTGATTATTGTAGCGTTTTTAAAGCTACATTGATTTATTTGTTTAATTAAAAGTTAAATTAAATTAACCGAAATATTGGGATTTAATTTTAGATTAGATTGTGAAAAGTCAGGGTAAAAACGAACATGTAATCCTTTGGCAAGTTAGTACTGGTAGTTTCAAATTGTTAGGAAGGCAAGTTGACTGCCTTGAATTGATTAGAATTTGTCTTGTTGCGACTGTTGTTCTCCTTGTTTGATACAGCTGGACCAATGAGAGAACACCGCGGATGTCCTGCAAAGTTGATTAGAAAGTTAAGTATATAATCGCCATCTCACAATTTTCGCCCTTCTTTAGGTTATTTTTGTGAGTTAAGTTGATTACAGTGCGCCGAGTTTCAAATTTTTTTCCGCGAGGGATTTTGATGAAAAAATTAAATTCATAGAAACTACAGAGCAATCTGAATAACTGATTCTCGATGAACAATAGAACACAATAGAGTCATACAAGTTGCATTTGGTTCATACAAGCAAGAAAAGTGGAACAAAATTGAACTTTTTAATAACTTTAAATTGAGATTTTGTAATTTATTAATATTTAATTGGAACTGTTTTATTGTGAATTATTAATTGAAATTAATTGAACATTAATAATTGTTTGAGAGAGTTGTAATCTGAACTGCAGAGACTTGAAAGTTAAGGTTCAACAAGTGGTTATGAGAACTTTAAACTTTTATTTTGAATTTTGAGTGAACTTAGAAGTGAACATTTTAATTTTAGTTATTTCCAAGTGGTATTTGATTTTATTTTATAACTTTATTATTTTATTTTTGAAGAGAGCTCTGATTTTAGTTTGGTATATTTGATTAATATTTTTTATTTCTTGCCAAAGGAACTTTTAAATTTACTAAAAGGTAAATAAATCTATTGTTTTTATTTAGAACTGTGGTTTTTATTTTAGACAAACCAGATAATATTTAATAGTTAACAAATTTAGTAATAAATAGTACTGAATATTACTAGGAGCTTACTACTAAAAAAATGTTTTATATCGTCTTAGATGTCTCATAGATAATTTAAATATTAATACTCTGGAATATTAATATATACAATCCAATTTGTTATAATTATGTTAAAAAAATATTACTGGTCCGAGATTGATCGGTATTATTTGAAAGTCAGAAAAATGTACTGAATATACAAGTTTTCAATTTATAATTCATAATTAAGATCATATAAATGCGTAGTTTTAATTACCAAAAAAATATGTGTAAATAAAGCTTGCATGTACCTTTCTTTTATTCCATTAATACTTTGTGTTTAGGGACGGTCTTATTATGACTTTTGGAGTAAAACAATTAGGGCAAAGGCTACTTAATTATACATAAACGTACAAACATATTACTCCGGTGCTACTAAACAGTTAAACATACGTTAAACTTTTATTCTTATAATATCAACAATTACTTGTTATAAAATCAAAAAGATTGTAATTTAAAATCACAAACACAATACATTCTTATTGCATGAAAGGCTAAAGGAATACTTTATTATTATTGTTAAAAGCCTAGTCTTTCAATTTTATCCCCTTAACGGAATGTTATTCACCTGCTATTAATAGAGTGTAATGCTGATCCCACTAAAACATTGGTGAATCAAACCGCTACTCTCAGTATCTCATAACATTTTGTTTCACAAACAAATATTAAATTAGGAAGAAAGTATTGTCAATAAGGCTCGGTGTTACACAACAGTATCAGGTGATTGTTTATTTCGCAAATAGATAATGTTCAGTTGTTTACTTTCCGCCTGAATACCTCCATCGTTAATCTGTACTGTAAAGACAGGGACTTATTTATTCAAAAATAAAGTAATGAACATAAAATTTAGTTTTAAGAATCAAAGCATACCAAAGCAAAATATTTAAGTTTATCACGAAAAGAATATCTTATTTTTGATTCTTGAACTAAATATTTGTTGTGTTGTAAAAATGATATAACAATATATCAATAAATATTGCCCTAAATAATTTGGTCACTTCTCTCAAGGCTTTTTGGTTAGCTTGCATATTTTTAAGACTAATTCCAACACAATGAGTTTGTTTACGCATTCAGGTATTTTAAAATCAACTTAAAACTAATTTGAGTTATATTTGTAATGGGCGCTGCTTGAATTTGAATGATAAAAGGCTATAGAATTAAACAGTTTCTGTGCTCTAAAACTATACAGTTATATATGAGTATTATATTGACGATGGGATAAACGCCAGGTTAATTTCAATGCGAGTTGCTTGGGGATAGAGAAATTTAAAAAAACAATAGCCCTGAAAAGGTGCTGTTACTGCTGGTTTAGGTCATTGCTCTAAATTTGCCTCTTTTAGTAGAAATACAGTGATATTTGATTAAATATTAATGGTTTAAATTAAAAAACACATATGCAATGGATGCTAATTATTACAATTGTTACAAAAAGTGTCGCCACGCTAGTAATATATTCGAGTACCAGTTTTGAAGATTATATATTACCTTATAGTAACGTTATGCTAAATTGTGTATTTACTCAAATCCTCGTTCAAACAATATAATAATATAACTCTTCGTTATGGCTGTAAGTATTATTTCCAAGATACACAATATATTGACTTGATAAACCTTCCTCTCTTTGGCAGACGGAAACTCCAGATTCCAGAAGGTGTCAAGTATGAATCAGTGTCAGATTAAGGAATCTGCACTACGCGGATGGTGAAATAGAGCAAATCAATCTCATTGTCTACAACTGAAATATCCATATATTAATATACAGGGTGATTCAAAACTAAACGGCAATCTCTCGGGAGCTTATTCTATAGCTAAAAACAAGTAAAAAAGTTCATATAACCATATGCCCGGAAACGCTTCGTTAGCGAGTTACGCCTAGCGAAATATTTCGCCCGGATTTCAGAACCCTTGGTGAAGTCAGGCCGTATAAAAATGGTAAAGGTAGTTACAAAGATACAAATACGATTGTTGTTTATGTTTTTATACCTGAAAAATTTATTAACATTCGTCCCAGAGCTGTAAATCCAATACTTTCAGAGATATCTTACGTAAAACACAAGAATTGGTGCAAAGAAATAACACATTTTTGTGTTTGACGTAAGATTACTTCCATAAATGTTAAATAAAGGTCATTTTTTTCTTAGACAGATTTGTAGAAAATTTATTTCTGAAAAGATTCATGTGAATTACATAGGAAAAAAATTAATAATATGTATTGAAATTTAGCTTTATTTAAAAATAAAACAGACGCACAAAAATGCATATTCTGCATAAAATATTAACTAATGTTTAGGTTTTGAGTAACAGCTGATCATTTATTCTAGACTGAACATTAACATAAAATGTATTTACCTTTATAAAACTGTAATAATCACCTATAATAGTTGCTCAAAGTGTCCTCCGTTGTTAGCAATGCACTTTTTCGCACGACGAATCCACTCTTTTCTACCGCGTTTCATAACGTTTGGAGCATTCTTGATAGTTTCTGCCGCCTCTGTAATGCGATTACGTAACTCCTCTATGGTGTTAATCCGTTTTGAATAAACAATTGACTTCATCCAACCCCATAAGAAAAAGTCTGCTGGCGTGAGGTCAGGAGAACGTGGTGGCCATTTTACTGGTCCATTTCGACCAATCCATTGTCTACCGTATGTATCATTTAAATAGTTTTTCACATCATTAGAAAAATGTGGAGGTGCTCCGTCGTGCATAAACCATGCATTTATTCTGTTTTGAACAGGAATATCTTCCAAGAGGGTAAGCAGGTTTGTTCTTAAAAAATTTTAGTACGCTACTCCATTAAGTCGATTAGGGAGGAAAAATGGACCAATCAAATTATCACCCAGAACACCAAGCCATACATTGACTGAAAATGTATGTTGAAAATGCCTCGTCGCAGTTTCATGTGGGTTGTCGTACGCCCAAGTATGGGTATTACGAAAATTTACAATTCCATTTCTAGTAAAACAGGATTCATCAGTAACGAGAATACGCCGAAGAAAATACTGATGTCGTAATCAATTTCTTCTTAACAAGCGGCAGAACATCTTTCGTTTATTAAGATCTTGCGGTAATAAGTCTTGAACACGTGTTATATGGAATGGGTACAACTGTGCTTCATGAAGTGTCCGCCATACGCTTGGCTGGCAAATATTTAACTGACGTGATAATCGTCTGGTGCTTGTAGTTGGTGATAATTCTACAGCATTTATTATTGCTTGTTCATTATTATAGTTCCTTGCGCTACGTTGACGACCAGTATCTATTCGCTTCGGTTTAAAGCTACCAGTTTCTCTAAGTCGTCTCTCCTCAGCTTCAAATGTTTTGCGATGAGGTGTTTTTCGATGTGGAAAAGTATCACGATATTCCTGAACTGCAGCTAATCATTCTTGTTAACTTTGCCGTAAATCAGTATCATGTCCGTATACTCTTCAAACGAATACATACCATTTACATTAACTGTCATTATTTACTAAGATAATTACATACACTTTTATAAAAATATTTAATAAAATATTTTAAAAATAATATTTAATAAAATATTTTATACACTTGTATAAAATATTTCCAAATAATCACAGGATATCACAAAATACAATCTTCACACGCCACAATACAAAAACCTCCATAAAGGTTATTCAAATATTACTTCATGAACTTAATTGTTGATCAGCTGATATTGCCAACCTTTGCAAAGAAAATATGACGATAAAAAGTGTTGAATAAATGATCAGCTGTTACTCACAACCTAAACATTAGTTAATATTTTATGCAGATAAGAATATGCATTTTTGTGCGTCTGTTTTATTTTTAAATAAAGCTAAATTTCAATACCTATTATTAATTTTTTTCCTAAGTAATTCACATGAATCTTTTCAGAATTAAATGTTCTACAAATCTGTTTTAAGAAAAAAATGACCTTTATTTAACATTTATGGAAGTAATCTTACGTTAAACACAAAAATGTGTTATTTCTTTGCACCAATTCTTGTGTTTTACGTAAGATATCTCTGAAAGTATTGCATTTACAGCTCTGGGACGAATGTTAATAAATTTTTCAGGTATAAAAACATAAAAAAACAATCGTATTTGTATCTTTGTAACTACCTTTACCATTTTTATACGGCCTGACTTCACCAAGGGTTCTGAAATCCGGGCGAAATCTTTCGCTAGGCGTAACTCGCTAACGAAGCGTTTCCGGGCATATGGTTATATGAACTTTTTTACTTGTTTTTAGCTATAGAATAAGCTCCCGAGAGATTGCCGTTTAGTTTTGAATCACCCTGTATATTTAGTATAGTACATCCTATAGAATTGCTACAATCGAACTTTTTTATAATCAACTAAACTTTTCTCGAATCACTGAATAAAAGGTAGACGTTAGGGGTTATATTATTTTCATAGTTATGTGAATTATGCTCCTAGTCACTATCACTAGCTAGATAAATGTTAATTCGTGTCTTGCGATGTACATTGTAGAGCATTGGTGGAGAAATAAATATTGGATATAGGTATAAATATTCATTTCTCAATCCAATTTTGTATTCACTCCACGTAGGTCTCCTAGACATAAAAAGTTTGGCGTGTGTTGCAAAAACTTATTTGCATCTGTGAGGTACGACATAGTGAATTAAATGTTACTTGTAAATTACTCCAACTGTTTGCTATTCAGTATATTTCATACTCCTTTTTTACTATAAGTTTGCCCTTGAAATTTAACTTTACAGGAAAATTTATATTTTATTAATTCAATCTCTGCATTAAATATTATAAATGGCTCCCATTTAGTACATTAAATTTGAAGAGAGACCTTTATTATATTTCTAAACGTTTTTCTCTATACTATTTCGTCCTATTGTAGATTTTACTTTTCTTTTTATCATCGTCCTAAAGCTATTGGACATGAATATTTTATAGTATTCACTTTATTACGTTAATGAGATTCTAAATAAATTTGAGCTGGTATTTAACACAAACATTCACTGATTGTCTGCCGGTACAAAATTCACGTATTCACCTAGTACGTAACTAAAAATTAAAAAAAAAATATTTAATATTGTATGTTTATTACAATTTAAGTTTATAGTAATAAAAATTATTTACACAATAAATTATCAGGCCTACTGTTAGTTTCGAGAACTTTTTAAATCGATAAATATATTTTCTGGGTATAACCCTATACCAGCTCTATGGGGTAAGTTTTTAATTTTAACTTATATTGCAGTTATATGTTAGGTTAGTTATTCACCTGAGGAAGAAATCAGATCACAGATCTCGAGTTATAGTTTTACAGTTTATTTTCATCACTGAGCGATGGTAAATTTCTTGGAAAAAATATAATCCTGTAATTTTATAATTCTTATACAGTGTGTATCAAAAAGAATCATCCGATTTAATAAAATCATAACTATTCAGTTTGTTGAGATAAATGCGCCAACAACGTACTGTTGAAAAGTTTTACATGGTTCCCGCTAAGTAGCAGCAGCGTGCTTGAGTGAACGCCTACTTCATTTCTAATGAAAATGTCGTCTGCACCGCAAAAAGCGTGTTGTGTTCTAAGTTTTCGCAGTGTGAGTCTGTAATAACTGTTCAGCGTGACTTTCTTAATGGGTATGGTGTTGATCCTCCCACATCACAGAGCATTAGACGATGGTATGCACAATTTCGAAAAACAGGTTGTCTGTGTATAGGCAAGTCACCGGGCCGTCCCAGAGTGTCCGATTAAGACGTGGATCGCGTCCGCCATTGTTTCACACGCAACCCTCAGAAATCTGTTCGCCGCGCTGCTCGACAGCGCAACATGCCTCCTATATCCGTCTGGCGTGTGTTGCATCGACGATTACGCATGAAAGGATACGGACTTCATATACTGTAAGCTCTTCGTGAGGGTGATAAAGAACGACGCGTGGAGTTTTGTAACTTCGTTCTTGATAACATGATGGACGATGACCATTTTGTATCGCGCATAGTGTTTGATGAGGCAAAATTTCATTTAAATGGAAAGTTAAACCGCCATAACGTTAAAATATGGGGCACAGGAAACCCACTTGAAATTTCGCTACACGAGAGAGACTCTACAAAATTGTATGTGTATTACGCGGTTTCACGGGAAAAGATGTATGGCCCATTTTTCTTTGCTGAAAACACTGTTACAGGAATAACATATCTCGATATGCTTGAGAATTATCTTTTCCTCCAATTGGAGACTGATTCGAACGACTTCATTTACCAACAGGACGGGGCACCACCACATTGGCATCTGGCAATCCGGCAATTTTTACATCAAAGAATTCGTGACCAGTGGATCGGCCGCACTGGACAAAATGACGCATGCTTAAATTTCTGGCCTTCAAAGACACCGGACCTTACTGTATATGATGTTTTCTTGTGGGGTTTCATCAAAGACTCTGTATATAATAAGGAAAAAAAGACAATTCACTTTAATTACTTCGTGTAGTGTTAACATTAACTATTCACTAGTGAGTGAATAAAATGGATGTTTTGTTTTGATCATATACCGCGTGATTCATTCCTTCCCCTATCCGTATCCATAGAAGCGCTGTTGTGGCCTCGAAGACACAGCAGAAGCCAATCTTTCGGCTCTAAAATGTTTAGCGTTTATTATTGTTACTTAAGTGGAAATTCATATGTTATTTCGTATATTTTTATTTGTCTCATTATAAAGTATTTTCATTTAAAAACATACAATAAAGTTTATTAATGGTGTTTATATATCTTTCAACATTTTGAACGTTAGCTTCACAGACTCCTTGGCTTAGCTGACCCCTGGGGTACTGCGAACCACACTTTGAGAAACTCTGATTTAGTGAATTTCGTATATCGGTATAAATAATAATAACATATTTCTTTAGGTCTGAGTTCTTTTTTATTAAAACAACATAGTATTGCTTAATTTCTTTTGGCGGCAAATATCTAAAGCAAGATAAATAATAAAAGAATAATTATAATTATTTTGAAATATATGACTTAGTGAAAAATAAAAAAATAAAAACTTTTAAAAGGTGTTTACTTAGCTGTCTGAAAATAGAATTAACGTTTTTGACAATCCTTTCTTGAAATATAAAAAACTCTAAACAATTGCAACAGTGGTTTGGTATAAATTATATGAGATAATTATGAGAAAAAGTTTCTACAAAAACGAAGTATTCCCTAATTTTCAGTTTTAACATAAGGATGATACGCGGGTTTAGTGTCCCTTATATATTACCTTTTTGTGAAGTATAAATGGGTAAAGTGGAAGCGATTTATGAATTTTTGTGTTATACATCCTTTTGTGTATTGTTAGTGAATATTTATCAATAATTTTTCTCACAAGTGTATGAATCATAAAACAATTAAAGTGTTATTGAAATATATGTTTAATAGTTAATAAAATTATATAGCAAATATTTGACAAATATTTTCACCTTTGACTGCATATTTTTAATACTCCGTTTTATCAATCACAAACTATTGAAATCCGTCCCAAAAATGTAATATATATATATATATATATATATATATATATATATATATATATATATATATATATATATATATATACCCAACAAGTACGAGATCCGGGTTTGAGTACTGGCGGCGTTAATACTTTTTTGTGATTCAGTGTTCATTAAAAATAAATCCGGATATTGTCATTTATACACATTCAATTAATGTAAATAAAATTCGTCTAACAGCTTTTTGGACTTCCGGTCATATGTTACTATTGTTATTTAAACGCATATGTGACAGAAACACCCAAATAAAAAATTTATAATTCGTAAAAAGTAAGGGCTCTAAGTTGTAATGGTAGCAGACTCACCCTGCAAGTAAGAGATCCGGGTTCAAGCCCCAGCGGAGCAAGTACTTTTTTTGGTTCAACGTTTATTGAAATGATATATTGATAGATATAAGATCATTGATTTACAGTATACATTTAGATAAAATCTACATAGAGCCTAAGGTAAAATGCTGCATAATACAGAAATGTTATAGAACACTTAATATTCCTACTTTATTTTAGAATGAAAAGTGTATGAAAACATCCCTTAATCGAGACGACTCTCAGTGTTTCACCACGCCTCGGGAAGTCAGCATAGACGCAAGGCGGCTTTATTAGCAAACAAGAACTCCACTTCAC
This sequence comes from Homalodisca vitripennis, assembly GCF_021130785.1. Taxonomy (NCBI): domain Eukaryota; kingdom Metazoa; phylum Arthropoda; class Insecta; order Hemiptera; family Cicadellidae; genus Homalodisca; species Homalodisca vitripennis. The sequence goes on from NC_060214.1 coordinate 63,361,902, forward strand.
TCAAGAGTAATGTCATCTCAGAAATCAGTCGGATTGTAAGCGAGAAATTTTCAACAGATCTCTGATTAAAACTTCATATAGAAATCGTCATTTAAACACTACCTGAAATAATCGGAATAAAGTATAGTGCATTCATTGTTTATTCTTTATTGCTGTACATATGTTCTATGCGTTTTGCAGGTGTTTAATACTATTTATTAAAAAATAAAATGTTTATTGCCTATCAGTAGATAATGAAAAACAAGAATTGCCTGCCCTAATAATTTCATTACCTAAGCGTTTTAGATATTCGATGTTCTGACAACCTTTAACTCGTCCGTCTGTCACCTTTCCACTTGATAACTCGAGAACGACGTGCCTTACACACTTTTAACCTTGCAGAAGGTTCATGCGTATGAAGGCAAAACTGAGATTTATGATAGTGCACAATATTCCATGGCATTTGGAGGAGCGTGGACGAAGATTAACTATAATAGCAAAGAAAATACTCTTGAGTAAATAAAGTTACATGCCAACTGAAAAGAGTCATACAGCATCTATAAGCTTTAGTAACACATGTAGTCCGATAAATTCATTATAGTATTTTATGCAACGTCAGCGAAGCTTTTTAAGCGACGTGTCGTTAACTATAATCCTAACAAGTAAATTACTTACTTAAATACTTAATTTAGAACGTGAAGTGTTCTGAGTTTTCACATTATTTAGATTAAAACTAAAGAATTTGAGAATGTTGATTGTACATTTGAACAGTAATACTGACAGATTTTCGTAATTAATATAGCAGTATATATCTTGTTGCTGGTAAGAGCGAAATATCCAATGTTTACAAACTGCACTTACTTTTTAAATCAGTAATTTCAACCTTATACTCTTATTCTGGATGAGTAAGATTGATTATTTTAAATGGGTTCTTGTCTCATAAATACATTTTCAGTAAACTAAAAATAAAAGTATATACTTATTTTCAACTAGACGAGGAACTGTTTATTTGAAATGGCTGTGCCTTGATACTGCAACGAAGACAGGAAATTTAAAAAAGTGTAAGGGATTATGTAAAATGCATAATTCTGTTATAAAGTTATTTTTAGAAACCAATGTCACAAGAGAATTATTCTGAGGAAACTTCATAGTTACTTAAATGGTAAACGCGATGGTTTTTACTCAATATACCAATATTCCTTTTTAGAATAAGGTTTTACAGCAATAATGACAGTGTAGCGTTTTTAAAGCTACATTGATTTATTTTTTTAATTAAAACTTAAATTAAATAAAAATTTTGGGATCGAATATATTGGGACTTAATTTTAGATTAGATTGTGAAATGTCAGGGTAAAATCGAACATGTAATCCTTTGGCTAGTTAGTACTGGTAGTTTTAAATTGTTAGGAAGCAGGTTGACTGCCTTGAATTGATTAGAACTTGTCTTTTTGTGAGTATTGTTCTCCTGGTTTGATACAGCTGGACCAATGAGAGAGCACCACGGACGTCCTGCAAAGTTGATTGGAAAGGGAAGTATTTAAGCGCCCGCTCATAATTTTCGCCCTTCTTTTGGTTATTTTCGTGAGTAAAGTTAGTTGCAGTGCGCCGTATTTCTTGAATTTTTTTCCGCGAGTGATTTTGAGGTAAGCACCAAATTTATTGTACGTTTTATTGAAATAGTCATCTTGATCTGATATTAAATTAATTTTGTTGTCTTTTTTATAGGAAAAAATTAAATTCATAGAAAATACAGAGCAATCTGAATAACTTATTCTCGAAGAACAATAGAGCATAATAGAATCATACAAGTTACATTTAGTTCATGCTTGCAAGAGAAGTGAATTAAAATTGAACTTTGTTAATAACTTCAATTGAGATTTGGAAAAGTAGTAATTTATTAATATTTAACTGGAACTGTTTTATTGTGAATTATTAATTGAAAATTAATTGAATTTTAATAATTGTTAGAGAGAGAGAGTTGTAATCTGAATTGCAGAGACTTGAAAGTTAAGGTTCAAATAGTGTAAAGAGAAGTTGAAATTTTTATTTTGAATTTTGAGTGAACTTAGAAGTGAAAATTTTTATTTTAATTATTTCCAAGTGGTATTTCATTTTTATTTTAAAACTTTATTATTTTATTTTAGAAGAGAGCTCTGATTTTCAGTTTGATATATTTGATTAATATTTTTATTTCTTGCCAAAGGAATTTTTAAATTTACTAAAAGGTTTGTCAATTCTTTGTGGAAAATAGAGTGATAAAAATTCTGAAACGTTGAACTTATTAATTTGCCAGTTAAAAATAAATCCATTGTTTTTATTTAGAACTGTGATTTTTATTTTAGACAAACCAGATAATATTTAATAGGCAACAAACTTAGTAATACATTGTACTTAATATTCACTAGGATCTTTACTATTAAAAAAATATTTTATATCGTCTTGGATTTATTATTGATGATTTAAATATTAATACTCTGGAATATTAATATCAACAATCCAAGTCGTTATAGACAGTTAATACCATCCTTCAACTAATGTCTTTTCTCTTTACCTAATCAAGGAATCATATATATTGCAAATATGGCATGGACATTCTAATTCACACAATCTAGGGTACCAGTCCTAAAAAAATCTTTGACGTTTAGATCTTAGAAACCTAACATAGCACAACATAAAAATTTTGAATAATATCTGCATTGAAAGTGTTTTTCCACAAGAACCTAATTTGTTCTTAACTTCTTCCACGATTGAAACATCGAATGTAATGTTCCAGTTTTGAAATGCGTAGGGCTTTAAATCCAAAACATTACGTCATAACCAAGTATGTTACCAAACTGTTCTCACCAAGCACAGTTGAACCAAAGGCATCTTTCTACTTATTGAAACCAATTATATACAACTAAGTTGTCTCTGGTAATATGAAAGTTATTTTATAAAATTATTGTATATATATATTACATTTAAATGTTATTGTTTCTTTTAACAAAGGCACACACTTTTGGATTTTAAATTAAAGAAACAAAACAATTAATATATTTTCAAATTTAAACTTCCAGGTAGTGTTAGAAAAAATTATTTTACATAGTTCTCAACAAATTAATTTAAATATTGTTTATATTTTTAGTACAGGATTTCATAACGCCCGAATTATATACCACAAAACGACATGGTTTAAGAGAAAACATCTTATTACTCATTCTTAGCATATCGTAAGAGATTATTTATTTAATATATGTTTTAGGAAATACAAATTTATTCATTTCAATCTATCATAAATTTTGTTAAAACTGAAGTCTGCCAAAGCTAATCAATAAATATAAAACATAATATAACAAAATAGTGTATCTATTTCAAAAACTAAAATGCAATACTGCCTCTTTTAAGAATAAAAAATATCTGAAAATATTATGTTAATTATTTTTAACTCTTACAATACCGACTTCTTTATATACGGACATAAAAATAGCACCATAACATATCAACGTCCTTGTCTACGAATGATGAACGTTTAATTGTTTAAAACAATATATAAAACGTAACTGAACTTAAAATTTTCTCTAGGAATCAGTTTTAGCAGTTTTAACAGATGAAATAAATCATATAATCCGTGTCGTTGTGGCTTGCTACACTTCTAAAATGTAAATCTGCTATTAATAAGCATTAAATACTTAGTTTATTTATATGTATTGCCTTGTTTTTTATTTTACAATAAACCTTAGATTTTTATTCTGTTAGTTTAAATGATTAATTTGTATATTATATTTCGTTTTTTATATAACTAATAGTTTGATTTTAGCATAAAATATTATATTTTTTTATTTACTGAGATAACAAGTGAAATATAGCGTGGTTTCTGTTTTCAAAGTATATAATAAACATGTTTAAAAAAAGAATATAGCAGATTAGTTTTAGCATAGACATATGTCAAGAAGAAATATTCCTAACGCTTTTAATTATTAAATTTTGTATATTTAATAGCAAATGTAAGGATATGTAAAGTTTTAAAGTTGGCTGAAAACATTAAATAAGTCATTTAGGTACAAAAGTATTGCAAAACGGTAAAAATGGGAGTTTTAGGTAGATACGTGCTACCTCTTCAGATAAACATGTTTATAAAATATGTATGGAAGTAAAGGTTTAATGAGATTACTTAGTTATATTTTGATACTAGAGTCGATCATCCCACATTAATTTATACGATTAATATTTTTAGTTAATTGGTTGAACTGTAGCAATGTTAAATAGCGTTTCGGCCTGTCTCCATATCTCCCTGTATCTCTGTATTTTGTCTGTCTGTCTGAACGATATAAATAAAACAAACTGACCCATAGACTTCAAACTAATCACTAAGCTACATTAAAATATAAGAAACACTGACTTCGATGATGGTTCACTTCAATCCATGATGATATATAGAATAAATATATTTGTAAATAAACTAAACAAGATAATGACTATAAGATTGTTGGGGCAGGACAAATTTATTCCTCTATCTATCCGCTCGACATATGGAAAACAACCTGACATACAGATACCATTTTCCAAGAAACTTAATATCTGTATAAATGACAAATGAGTTTGATGATTTGCGTGTCATACCATGGGACTTTTTTGAGGAGGTCGAATATTTTTCCATTAGTTTTTAAGTGGGGACCATGATGGAAACAAATAATTAAGTAAATAAATAAGTTTGAAACAAACTCATTACGTTGATAAGAGATTTTACATATGTTATATTAATAAATGTAATGTAAGTAATAATTTAAACAGTAAAATAACATTAGAATAATGTGATCAGTTGAGAAAATTGGTATTTTATGAAACTAGTAACTATTACAAGTCAATTTATATTTTTTAAGAGGCCTTTAAACTTATTCTTAGGCATTATTATGTAGGATTTTAACATTTTACGACCCTTTCTAGATGTATGACGGATATGAAACTGGACTTAATTAACGAAAACGTGACTGTATCACGTGGTAAGATATTTCATGAAGGGTTCCTTCTACATCCTAGGATATGTAGATATGAAATTCTTCAACAAAATTTATTTGCACATAGAAAATCATAAGATCTATTATGGTGCATGTCCTTCAACAGATTTTGGCTAAGTGACCTTAAAGCCTATACATTCAGTAAGCAATTACAATTTTTCATTTGTTGGCCGTAGGAATGTAAACATTTTTTACAGTTCAATTGTTTTCCGTTATATCTGTCAATAATGACATGAGCTGTAAATTAAAAATTTCATTGAAACTTAAGTCTGTTAAGCGATACGGGTTATATTAATACGCTATATTAATAATAGCATAAGTTATATTATAAAATATAAAAATAATATACTATTGTTATACAATTTTCATGTTGTTTTATATGTTTACGAATTAATTCAGATAACTGTGCGATATGAATCATGCCTCTTAAGTTTTATTCTACATATTCTTAAATGTAGTAAATACGTCAAAAGACAATCGGCTCTCTTGTGTAGGGTAAGATCAGCTACCTTTCGACCTTAAGTTAAAAAAAATGTAGCAAGAGTACCTAAATATCTAAGTGCATCCATAAAATAAAAAAAACACACAAGACCGCTGGTGAAAGTGGATTGATAGAAACATAGGCTATTACATAAATAACTTTAAAGTCAATAGTGGAAAACCCATATTATTTTCAAAGGGGAAATCTTTACTATTATCATAGCAAGGAATAAAACGAATAAATGCTTGCTCAGAATAAATATACGCCACAATAGTAAGAGAAAAAATTGTTTGTAGAATGAATGTACCTTCTACATTTATAGGTATATATAACAATATTACATACATATACGGTAATTTCTTTTGACTACTAAAATTATATAGTTATCATAAAAGTAAAATTCCATAACCACAAGTTAGGAAAAAATGCTCAACAATTTATACCTTAAAGTTGTTTAAGTTTGCCTTCTGAACACAAAGTGTTCAAAGTACAACGTAACTTTGTAAAGAAATAAATTGAAAGTCTGAACTCAAAGCCATGTGTTCTTAGGGTGGGTGCATTTGTTGTTATTTTTAAGACCTGTTCAGCCCTTTTACAAGGACAAAACAAGGGTTTGTTTGGACGTTCCATACAATTCCAAAGTAATTTAAAACTGGAAATAAAAAGGTTATATAAAAGGATTACTCATTTTAAAGGCGATCAATGAACGCTATTGGTTCACTTATACAAGGTCCATATATAATGTACGTATGTAATTACATACAGTTTTTTAATCAATGTATCACATATTTTAAGGTATTGCTTGAAGACAATATTTTCTAATAGAGAACAAAGTAATTTACCATACGTGTAACTTGTTAAAAAATTATGGTATCCTATGATTTTTTAAGAATTCTTGATATTTGTGAATGGTAAATTACAAAGATTTAGCAGTTAATCAATCTTTTATTTTTGTAATTCACACGTATTATTATAATTACATTTGATTTCATTGAATACAACTTAAAAAAAAACACAAATAAAAAAAAGTTTTTTATATATATATATACAGGGTGAGTGGCTCTTGGTGTGACAAAATTTTTTGGGTTATAACGCAATGTAAATGTGATACAATGGCGGTTATAAAAAAGTCTAACTCCAAAAATGAGGTCTAAAATGAATTATTTTAAGTTTTTCTAAAAAACCCGTGTTTTTGTACGTAAATCTGATATATCTCTGCAACGGATAGACATGTGTGAGCAAACTACATAATTTTTAGATTCTCCGTTAAATTTTCAATTTGAAAAATTTATCGGTTCAAACGGTAAAAAAAGAAAATTAAGCTTTAGGTCGATTCAAATGGTAAAGTTGCCAAGTTTCAGAAAAACTGAAATATCATTGAACCCCATTTTTTTACCACACTCTGTACACAAGAATGTGTCAAGTGATATTAAAAACTTTGCCATTTTATAGGCTTTAAAATGGTATGCCATATGACTATAGTTAAGTATTCGGTTACCTACTTTTATTGGTTTAAATATTAAAAAACATGCAAGCTACAAAAAGATTAAAACAATTTAATAACAACTGCACTTAACTTTTATGTTTTATAAAACTGCCTCATAAAACAAGGAATTGAAGATTACAAAAAAGTAAAGCAGTTTAAAATAATTTGTGGATGCTAGTTACGGATTAATGGTCACATCCTTTATCAATGTTTTAATTTTTTATGTTATCACTTTCACCAGTATTATTGTACATTCATTCCTTATCTTGTTTTATAAGACCAGTGTCCACATGAATTACTTCTACCTCCAATAAACTGTTTTTCTGCTCAATTTAGTCAAGTGTAGGCTGCGATGGAGTTCACTACTCGAGAATACGCTGATATGCACTTTATTTACGGGTTTTGTGATGGAAATGCGCGTGCTGCCCAAAGAGAGTATCAAGCTCGCTACCCTGATCGCCGACTTCCCAGTGATTCTGTGTTCTCAAGACTCCATCAACGTCTTGTGGAGGGAGGTACAGTTCACAAAAGACCTAATGAAGTAGGACACGTTCTTCATGATGTAGGATTAGATGAAATAGTTTTAAATTCAGTTCGGAATGATAGTAGTAGACAACTTGCTATAGACGTAGGTGTATCACAATGGAAGGTTTTGGACATTTTGCATAAGAATAAGGTCCATCCATACCATTTTACGCCTGTTCAAGGTCTTAAAGCAACTGATTATGCTCCTAGAGTACAAATAACCCACACCGGACAAGGTAACAATCCTTTCAAACGCGTTTTAGTATTAGTGCTTGGAGTCGAGTCTTAGGCGACCAATTGATTGGCCTTCACATATTTGAAAGAACTGTAAATGGAACAAGCTACTTAGATCTTTTGCAATACGACCTACCTAACCTTCTAGATGGTTTGAACAATGTTGAAAGAGACGAGCTTATATTCCAGCAGGATGAAGCCCCTCCACATTTTAATGCAACAGTACGTCAATGGCTGACTGAAAACTATCCCGAGTGGATTGGACGTGGGGGAACTGTCGCAAGGCCTGCCCGATCTCCTGACCTTACACATATGGACTTTTTTGTGTAGGGTTTTTTTAAGCAGGAAGTTTATTCCACCCCAGTAAACTCGGAAGAAGAATTACGAGGCAGAATTGGTCTGGTTGCTCAAAGTCTTCGGGAAAAACTGACTTTTAAAATGACCGTAGGAGCAATGAGGAAAGCGAGCAAGAGCTTGTGTGAGAAAAGAAGGTCGCCATTTTGAGAATGAACTGCAATGATTTTACTTTTAATGTTTTGTGTTCATGAGGTATTCTAATTTTCATTTACCTTATTGATAATTGTTTAAAGTTCCATTATTAAAAATCTTAACTAATGCTCAAAAATTATGTTTATTATACCGTCTATGACTACTCAGTGTTAACTTTTAACCTATACTGATTTTTTTAAATGGCCAAAACACCTAAATAGTTGGTATAGCATACCTTTTTTTATGAGGCAGTTTTATAAAACATAAAAGTTAAGTGCAGTTGTTATTAAATTGTTTTAATCTTTTTGTAGCTTGCATGTTTTTTTATATTCAAAACCAATAAAAGTAGGTAACCGAATACTTAACTATGGTCATATGGCATACCATTTTAAAGCCTATAAAATGGCAAAGTTTTTAATATCACTTGACACATTCTTGTGTAAAAGGGGTGTTGTAAAAAAAATGGGGTTCAATGATATTTCAGTTTTTCTGAAACTTAGCAACTTTACCATTTGAATCGACCTGAATCCTAATTTTCTTTTTTTACCGTTTGAACGATAACTTTTTCAAATTGAAAATTTAACGGAGAATCTAAATATTATGTAGTTTGCTCACATATGTCTATCCATTGCAGAGTTATATCAGATTTACGTACAAAAACACGGGTTTTTTATAAAAACTGAAAATAATTCATTTCAGACCTCATTTTTGGAGTTAGACTTTTTTATAACCGCCATTGTATCACATTTACATTGCATTATAACCCAAAAAAATTTGTCACGCCAAGAGCCACTCACCCTGTATATTATAATACTTTTATCGAAGATGAATTTTCAGATCAAAATATTTCTTCTATGGCAAGTCAATTAAAGTTTCCAGAAAAATACGTATTTTACCTGAAAAAGAATTTTGTAACAATTTAAGTAAATAATTTTTTATCGGGGCAACTATTCAAACGATACTAGGTCAGCAGGAATTAGTTTGACCATATTAAATTTTAAACTTCGGACATATACACTTTTCAGTAGGCTTTTTAAAAGGGGTATGTTTGTATTTACTATCTTGAAACCGAGGAAATCTATACTATGTGTACAGTTTTACTTTAATTCGAAGCTAAATTGCTTCTTGTACGCGCTCACGCTGAAAATAAAACCCATATGAATTATATTTAACCCTGTGGTAATTTAACAATAAAAACTGAAATAACTTTTAACTTGAAATTAACGACTTTCCGTTTTAAAATTATCATAGGGCTCTAGAATATTCTATCATAATTTCTATTTGTTATAATATTACGATGGATGTTAACTGTTATTTGATGACGTTTACGGAAGCCTATCATTTAAGGGCCTGGAATAATATAATTTATTTCTGCCTATCTGTCTGCACGATATTTCAAAAACGAAAAGACTTTTGGCTAATCGTTAGTAAATATTATTACCTTGGTCTTATGGGTAACCATAACGGTGACGAGTAAGAAATAGAATAAGTTAATTTTCAAGCAAACCCATTATGTCCATAAGAGATTCACACATGTGACATAATTACCCATGTTACCTTTAGTATTATCGCTAGAGAAACTAATTTGTAGGTGCTAGATTTAAATCAGCCATATTTACCACAGAATTAGGGGTTGTATTATGCAATAACATGAAATTTCTTTGATAGAAAATGTTTATATTACCCAGAATTTTCGATTAAGCATTTATTAAGTTTACATTTTTATGTATTCTAAAAACTACCAGTATGGTTTGGTAACAGACATTATATCAAACATAAAAACTAAATGTTTGAAGTATTTGGATAGGGGTAAAGATGGAGTAACGAGAAAGTCTGAAGAATGTCGTAAACACTAGAATACAAATTACAAATTTCTAATAAGTAGAAATATTCAATAAGATACGGAGGATCTGCCAAGTTTCTTATTTAAATATGAAATAAGAGAGATAGCTTAATAACTTAAATGTATTCCCATAATTCACAAGAAATCAATAGTATCATATTTTTTTGAATTAAAACATAATTTTCAATATTATCAGTAGTTACTGTTGGTTTATTAATGTCCATAATTAAAAATAGTATTACTTTAAAAGCTTCTACCTCCAAGTCTATACCTCCATAAATATAAATTTACAAAAATTTAAACGCTTATAATACATACTTACACCTCTTTTGCATAAATGTATAACATATTTTTTGTAGTCCTAACAGATATGAGTAAACATTGTTTAAAAAAAGTAATGTGTGTCATAATGCAATACGAAACTTGTAAAATATTTTTAACAAGTATAACTTATGAACGTAAAATGAACATGCAGTTGAGATTTCAAGAGAGCCAAGACAAACCCTTGTTTTCTTAATATCAATATTGGAATGTTTCTTAAGAAATTAGTATTCTTAAGAAGCGCTTGTTTACCAAATTCAATTTGGAAAAAAAAAGTACAAAACAATAAGATATAGAAATTTATTACTTCAACCTTATTTTATAAAGCTTGAAAAGCTCAAAACCGAAAGTTTGCTCCATAAATAATTACAGTTAAACAATGGGATAAAGAGAATATAATCACCAATTTACGAGTTTGTACATAGTTGACTGACACTAAACTTAAATTGATTTACGTGTCTATAGTTGCATTTTCAACATTTTTATGCTATCAATATTTTGGACTAACGATAAAAAATATTTAGCAGGTACTATTGGACTTGAAATTTAAGTTATATTTAGTAACTAAATATAAGAGAGTGTTGAACGTAAAAAATTAAGTAACTTATAAATTAATCTTTGTTTTAAGGTTTTATGTCAATTATAAATATAAAATATTAAAATAATTGAAATTTATTTTAATAATTGTTTCGCGTTCTTCTTACTTTAACGGAAAGTATATATATAATCAAACACTCAAAATTATAGTTAGCTATTTTGTATATACGAAATTTCAATACTTAAATTAAGTCTTTAAAATATAAAATTTCTTTGTATTATGATTTTTTTTACCTTCCCATATTTATAAAATGTATTTAGATTTTCTTTTTACAACCGAACAAGAAACACGATCTTAAGGAATGTATCTATTTTTACATATGAACATTACAATACAATATGTTTATTAATATCATCACTGTTTTGTGACGAAAAATACGTATTTTTCCAAATTGTTTCATAATGTACTTTATTATGTGCATCAGGAAGATAAAATCCATTTTAAAACTGTAAGTTAAGTTATTTTTGTGCATCTGCATCGTCAATTTAAACGTTATACAGTTAGATTTTAAAGACATTTTCCACACAAAAGTAATTAATTAAAATAGGAAATGCATATGACGAACTTTGCTAAATTAGGAAGCTCAAGAATGATTCGCGTGAGGAATGACTCAAACGCAAAGCGGCATTATCTTGGCAAACAAGAACTCCACTTCACTCATCTGGAATAATGCTCCCTCAGAAATCAGTTCTATTGTAAGAGAGGAACTTTTAACGTATCTCTGATTAAAACTTGAAACAAAAACGTGTTAGCTAGACAACATTTCTGAGTTTGGAAACTACGTACAGATGAGATACACGTGTTATAAATTATACTCGTCATGTATGTTACATAACAAAATGTTACGTCTTATTTAAAACAATAACGTTTTATAAATGTTTACACAACAATATCGTTTTGTCCTGAGTGTCTAACTAATAGTAACCTTTGATAACAAAAAAATGTTTATTATATATGGAAAAATATCGCTATAGCGTTATATATATTCAACGGGTCATCATCAATGTGCCTCTTTTATACAGCTTTCATCTCTTTATTTCCAATATTATAGTTATCTAGTATTTTTACGTATTTTAACTATTATGTATATACGTACTATATGTGATTCCACATTTTACGCTTATGTTTAGGTGTAATAAGTTTGTCTTTATTAAAATTATTTTTAAAGCTATTAGGATGCTGGAGGAAGTTTATTAATTATTGCATTCTCATTCTGAAAGTATTTGCAAGTTTTCTTTTATCTTAAGAAACAGAATATCTGAGTGTCGTAGTAAACATTTTCTTAAAATTTTACTGGCCCCTACATTAAAATAAAGCTAAAGTTTGAATTTCAACAATAGTGAGCTGCACAAATTTTAGCGATGTAGTTTTTTCACTGTAAATATACACAATAAACGAATAGATGAGAATCTATAATTATGAAAACATCACATGTAAGCCTTATTTCAGCTTAAAGTTAGACATAAATGTCGCTCAGGGTGGTGATATTTACAACCTAATACTTCGGTTTATATTTAGTTATTACGTCAGAAGTTGATAATCTAATTTTTAAATAATACATTAAAAGTTTATCTCACAACTCATATCTTTATATCGTTGCTATGGACGTTATATACTTTTATAATAATTTTAAAATAATTTCCTTGTATTGAATATAATATACTTAAATATAATTTAACGTATTTAGAACAATAAAACAGAAACAATGTCACATAATGTGCACAAAAAAAAAATTTATAGACCATTTTTGAGGATATATATGTCGTAATGCAACAAGTATTTCGTGCAAAAAGCCCATTGTGTTTACCTACGAGACAATTGTAACTTTACTTGAACCGATCTTGAGAATACATGGTTCTTTCAATTGAGGGATAAACCTAGCTGTCCATAAAATTTTCACTTAAATTGTATCTTTATTATAGTACATATATTTATAAAGTCTGGAGCTAATTTTCTATAAACCAGAACAACTTTTAGGAAATACTTAATTTATTCCGAAATCAAACTTCACTCAAAATTTATTAAAGTTTACAAAATCTTGATTTGATATTCTTCAAAACTTTTCTCAATCGGTCCAATCTAATTTAGAGTCTGATAAAAATTAAAAATGAAACTAAAAATGTATACTTCTCTAAAAAGGTTTAAATTACAAAAATAAAATAAAAAGTTCTCTTCTCAATTATTCAAAATCAAAATTACACAAGCCTTGATGTAAACTTTAAGATCAAAATCTAATTTACAATACTTCATAAAATTGAATTAATTATCAGACTCTGTTATATGGCAAACTTTAGAAATTTAAACACAACAGTATAAAATAAAAGATGTTAAACTAAACGCTGGTACGGGACTTACTACTTTGAAGACTATGGAGGCTGAAAAAGAAACTATTACGCACTTAAGGAAAGAAAAGGAATTTAAAAACTTGACTTAAATCACACCGGGTAAAAAATTTCCTATATATCCCAAAAGTATAGGATTAGAGGAAGTACTATCGCTTCTGAACTACACGTCTGGACGCTCTGCTCTCGACTCGAAGAATGCCCCCTCCCTCTTCAAACCAACCGGCTCGGGAACGTATCACCAGGTAGATCTCTAACAGCTGTTTGACATCTCTAACCAAGAAAATAATGTCCACGCACCGCGTCTAGTTAACAAAGAGCCTACCGCGATTCAGCAAAATGATTATAACTAAGGTACAAAATAGTACGTTTAACGTAGTATCAAAGAGGATTTTAAACTTTCTTAATTTAAAATGTCCGACGCGTAAACCAAATCAATTTCTATTCATTATTTTAAAATTATTTCATTTTACCACAAAACATAGTATATTACTTTTTTGCTTTTTATAATAGTTTTATTAATTTATATATAATTTATAAATCCGAGAGAAAGAGAATTATTTACTACCGTGTGGATAGTTTACATTTTAAATTTAATTTCAATATTTAAGAAAAATAAACACAGTTAGCCCATACGCATTTTTTAGGTCTATGAATTAAACATAAAAGGTGGTTAATTCAAAGCTTTGGAACACAGATCACTAATTTATCAATAGAATGATATGCCTTGATTATTAAATAACGTTTTAAAGTCCTTCGGAAAGAAATCTTAATTATAAAGAATGTTATCCATTAAGTGGGTTAGGTATTTTAAATTTTTGGAAATTCTTATGATATTGACATTTCAAAAGTGTTTTGCTGTGTTTTTGTTGTACTGTAAGAACATTATTAGATCGTATTCAATGCATGAGGTTATGAGACAAGGACAATATATTTTAAAAGTAAAATAGACCCTAAAAATAGCAATAGTGGTGAATTCAAAGTACTCGTATATTTGTTAGAAAATAGGTATGGAAGCTATCATGACAAACCAGACCACCCATCAGTCAAAGTTTTGAGATCCTTCTAAACAAATGAACTGAACAGTACAAAAAATTTCACCCATATTTTAATGTTGGTTGCACAATAGCCAAAGTAAAACAACCTAATGGTTATTTGCAATCAAAGTTATAAAAATGCAATAAGGAACATATATTACCACTTACTCATTGAAACTCATAATAAGTGTGTCTTGACCAATATAATTTAGAACCAATATACAGTCCCAGAAAGCAAACTGTTGCAGGTTCCAGATAGGCATAGCATTAAGAAGAAGAGCTGTCCCACACGCATTAAAACCTAAAATGGAATACTAGCATTTTTGTGGGGATTTAGGAAAATTTATTTCCATGGAACCATTAGCTAAGACCTTTAAGTGAGAATATTTCTGTAGATGTAAGAGAGTTAGCAGATTCAGTTCCTATAACGATACTAGAGTCATAGGCATACTGAAATAAGTGACTCTTGGTGGGTAGATTTGAATCATTGACATTTTATATGAGAGATGAAAGGAGACCAAGTATCGAGCGTTGAGACAAACAGATCGTTAGTGTTAAGAGAGGAGATACAATCGTACTACAGTAACGATCTCAACAAACTGAGTGTGACCTAAAGATAGGAACAAAATTATCTGAGAGTTGTGCCTATCACTGTACATTTCTAAACGGTCTCAAGCACGACGATGGATCAAGGCAAGCCTATTTAATTTTATAAATATTCTCAGATGTGGCACTACTTGAATCTGGGGATGGCAATATGACTGTTAGAAAATAATTTATAATTCGTTTTGCTCAACTGAAGATGTATCTCTCTTCTGGACAATTTGGGTAATTTTAGCACATTTTAAAGTTGAGAAACAACAATGAGAAATATAACTGAATAACTGCCACCTTCCTGATCATGGATATATAAAAAAACATTGTATAAGTGAAGCTATTTTTTAGGCTCTGAATTAAACTTACTATGTCCTTGAAAGAGGCTGGAGCTTAACAAACAAAATCTCGAGTAACACAAAAGCCAGACAAGAGATAATCAGATTTTAAACTATATGTACAAAAACTAATAATTGAAATGTCAAACTTGTCCAACAGTATAAAATGTATTCCTAAGGGTTTAAAAGTAGCTAACTCAAAAGTTTTACATGGTAAAAAATATTGCACCCATACCATAAAACTGTAATAATAATACCTTAAACTTTTGGACTTTAGATCTAATCACGTTACTGCTAATGTTTTCTAGTGAAGGTAACAAGATCGTGTAAATATTATGAATATTTACGTTTGTTTTTATTAATATTTATGCTCTAACAAAATGTTACGAAATTTTTTGTGCGAGTATATTCCTAAAGATTCAAGTTATATAATACGCTCCCTCCAATTGAAATCCGTAGGTTCTCATCATAAAAAATTTGTAAGTGCATATATGTAGTACATATTTTATTGTGCATATAAAAAATGCATTGAGTACGGGGATATAAACAGTAGTTAAATAAGATACAAACATTCATTTTAAAGTTAAAGATTCAAAATTGAGAACCAACTGATAATAATTGTATTTATATCTTCTTCTATAAATTAGTGATGAACAATTAATTTATATCTTTCCTATTGCTTGTGACCAAGTTAGTGTCTGGAGACTGAAAATAACTTAAAATTAAGTCTCAACTGTTTATTCTCTGCTCCTACGTAAACCTGCTTTGTACACTCGTGATGTTAAGTACAACGAAGTTTTAACTTCAACGACAAAACTTAAGAACAGTATCTATATCGTAAGTTACGAACAAAAATATTGCAAATTTTTTTATTGGAAACTCGCTAACAGAGGAACAGTTTAGATACTTGTGTTTGTTGATATTGAATAAAAAAATTTACGATCAAGCTTCAAATAACAAACTATATCTTGTATAGAATAATTTAGTCACTAAATATATGATTATATTTATGAATATATATTCATATAAATTTGCATGATGTAATTATAAATATACACTTCTATAATTATAAATTTTTAAACTTAAAGTGGTTTTTCAATTTTCATGGTAATGAACGTTTTCCAAGAAATTATCTCTTAGATATTGGAGTGTAGGGATGTGAACAGAAAATACCGTCAGCTGTAGCTTCCAATTTTCTTATTTTGGTTTTTTTGGGGGCGAGCGTCCTTATAAAACTCAAATTCTAAAAACACAAAGAAACAGAGACATAATTATTCTGTCCAAACGTTCTCGTATTGTTCAATTGGTTATACATGTACAAAATTAATAACTAATGGTATATGATATAATAACTGTTTTAGTACAAAGTCCAAAAAGCCTTAGAGGTTATTACAATCCATCTTATTTATTTTAATTTGAAAAATAAATATTTGTACGACATAAAAATTAACTTCATCCCTGTTTGCAGTATAGTTTAAATCCCCAATGCATTTTCTTTTTAAGTGAAAGAAGTTCTGTTTGTTAAATCCGATTTAGTACTTACATATTTGTATTGTTGCATAATAGCAAACATTACTCTTAAAAAGACATTTTGACTCACATCGGTTAGGAATATCAACAAATCTTTATAAACTAATACCAAAGGAGGGTAATTGATCTTATAAGCGTTTCTAAATCTTCCTCGCGTATATACTTTATGAAAGAATGTCAAAAAATACAGGATATACTGTTTCAGCAATAAATGTTTTTTAAGTTGTCATTGTAATTCTTGTATACACCGTGCAATATAAGTTATTTTAAAAATGTATTTATATATTACTATTTGTTTAGTTGTATTGTTAGTGGTTCTGCTCCTAGGCGTTGTATTTCATGCAGACCCATTTATAAATTACAATGCTTTTCCAATCGATTGTTTCAAATTATAAAGTGTATTTTTATTTTGTAATGTTATACAACTCCATTGATAAACTTTTGTAGAGAAATTATGAAACTCTCTAAATATATAACATTTTAAGTAAGTATTATTTTAATTTAATATCACACATTTCATAATTTTTATGCTTATGAAATAAAGAGATTCCGATTCTATTTATATAATTATTTTGGATATATAAAATCATCAATTCATTTTTTACTTTCTCGGGTATGCGTTTCTTAAGTTTTCTGAGAGGAGTATGAATTCAAATCTTTGAAACGTAATACAAGAAATAAAAAAAAAAAACATATCAATGAACGGCAGTTTAGAATGCAAGGTTGTATAAACATAACTCTCGAACCTGCGTCTTATTCAGTTTGATTAGGATACGACGAAACCATGCCTGCATAAATAACACTGCACACACCATTTAAGTTTTGAGGTGCTACGAAAAAAGTCAGTATAGAGGAAAATTAAGCTCTTCATTTTGATAAAAAGCCCAGGATGGTGGTACAGTTGTAGAAGGCAATTAACAAACATATTGGGCCTAATCTGTTTTAATATTGCACATATCTAAAACCTGCAATCCTTCCAAATAACTTTTTTGTACTCAGCTCTTTTACTTCATATGTCATTGTGGATGTGAAACACCGTAACAGGCAAACGTAATAAAAAAATTAAAATGGTTTTTATTACGTTATTACGCTATTTTTTAAACGCTTTTCCAATTTTCAAAAACAACAAAATCAACTTATTCACTGTAAAAACAAAAAAAAAGTGTGAGGCTCAAAACCTGTGTGTGCGTGCGTGCGTGTGTGTGTGTGTGTGTAAAATAAGTTTAAACACTACTTTTAGTTTTATTATCAAAACAAACATTGTAAAGAAAACTTTTAAGTCTCCACCAGGGAGGGAATATAGGGAATATAAACTGATGCTGTTTACATTGTACCTGGGAAAACTTTATTACGTATTCCCATAAACATGCCGTTGCCTCGTTACTTTATTTGCGATCAATGGATGTTTTCACGTAACTAGTCTGTACAGTAACCATATTAAATAAAAGCAAACTCAGATAAAAGCTGTTATATCGCACTACTGGTATAAGAACATTTATTTATATATTTAACTTTGGGTTAGTTTCGAACATGTTACTATATTATCACTATGAGACACACAACCACCTGAGGCCTATAATTATGTCGCCGTTCCTTTGTCTTTCTGATCAAAAGTTACTAATTCACTACCGATGCAGAACATTTCTATAGTTATAGATAATAAAAAAAGTAAAGGTGATAAACACATATATATTTAACTAAAGATAAACGAACATGTCTAATTTACCTAATAGATCCAAATAGAAAAGAAAGTTTAATAAATACAACTCTATTCCCTACTAATGTTCATACAAAATAATTTTACAATTACATTTTGGATTTTAAACACCACCTAGTCACGAATGTTTACGTATAAATCTGAAAGCAATATAGATGGTGTACCAAACCTTAAGAAATGCATTTAATTTGGTCATTTTATTGTAGTAACATAAAGTCATCGAAAGCTCTGCGTAACACAGTTAAAAATGTCGCGGAATAATTAGATTTGTATAATTGAACAATCTTTACTGACATCCAGAACCTAAATAACACTAACTATAATACTTTAATTATTGTAATAAAAACTTTTATATCTTATAATATAACTTTTTGTTATCAAAATTTTAATTAGCCACATAAAAGGTATGTAAATATATGTATAGGTGAAAGAGAGAGGTATTAATTAACTGTCAAGAACGAATGCTGAATTTGAGAAATTGAAGATAAATGACGACGTGTAGAAGAGTAATAAATAATTATGATGTAAAATAATATAAACACATTTTATCAGTTACTAAAGAATAATAAGTGACAGTAGATATCTGCTGTAATTAAGTAAGTAATCGTTTTAATTTGTTGTAAGAAATTACTGGATTTTAGTTTATATACAATGTTTAATCTCAATCGAGGAATTAAAGTGGCTTCAAACTAACCAAATCAAGTAGGTCTCATCTCGATATACACATAGAGTGTTTGAGAGCTAATATTAAGAATTGTAGGAACGTCAATGTTCCTAAAACTATTTCAGAACCATCTAACTATAAGGGATATTAACCACCAGTAGGTCTTACGATAGATTAGGTGGTAGAAAGATACATTTCTCAAGGGGAATTTTTATTTAATTTTATAGCTTTGTTACAACGTACGAGTAAACTATAAACGTTTGGCATAACGGTCTTCCACAAGGCAGCTAGCAGAATGTCAAAAAATATCTCTTTTTAATTTGATCTATCCTGCGGAGAGACACACAGATAGTAAAGCATAAAATAAATATTCCTATCCCCGGCAGATAATAAAGGAATTGTAACAGCCTACTCAGTGATAGGCTTCAATGTCAATATCCAATTCCATAGTATAACAGGAACTACCATAGGATCAATTCGTATCCCTGCAGAAAGTTGCATGCTAAGAGAAAGATAATTATTTCTCTAAATATCTTTTCCAAAAAGTTACTTCATAGCAGGGTCTAAATAATATAAGTTCAGGTGAGCTACAGGGAGTACTACATCGTAGAATGCCTTAAAGTCAGTTCTTTCACGTATTTTTAACACTGCCTTTTGACTTTATTATTTTTATTTTTACAGTATGACGTCACATGTTAAACAAAACACACACACACACACACACACACACACATACACATATTTGTTTTAGAGCTAATAGTCGGAATAGAAAAAGAAGAGTGGTAGTACGTTTTGAATAGCGTATAATTGAGGAATATGAACAACTGAAAGGATTAAGTGGCATGCATAATTTCAGTCTATAGCTAAGTTTAGTCTCGAGATTCCTTCTTACAGACTAACAGTCACACAGAAAATGCGTTTTCATCCCGGGCAGACACAAGAGAAAATACACCATTGTAAAGGTTTTAGGCTTTAATGGCGCTCAAAATAATTTATAGATAGACATATATCATAATAAAATTTATTCTCATCCTTGTAAAAAATAATATCATGTTCTAAATGTTATTTTTTCATTTGTGAAACCTTTTTGGATAAACCCTCCGGTGATTTAGTCTGCATATACCATTTTACAATTTGTTTCAACTAAATTACTTTATAATACGTTATGTAAGTTACTTTAGGTTTGTAAATGAAATAGTTTAATGGTTTAAAGATGTAGTTTAACTAACTATGTAAACATCTTAGTTTCTAGTAAGAATTTATACATTAAACATTATCGTTAGAACTTTTTTCTTACAATTCAGGTCTTGGTTATTATCCTAATTATGTATTACAAACGAACATAAATCTGTTTAAATCTGCCTCTGTCATTAATTTTATTATAGTAAGAATGTGGATTGAAATAGGTAGATACGTGTGGGTGTATGTTAGGTGTAAATTGGTGTAAAATACTGTTATACTTAACTATAAGAAACATTTTACAATAGAAGAAATTTTACAGTGAGTGACTTACAGTTGAATTTCGACAGCATAGTGTATGAAGAAATTGATTGACTGGCTATAAAATTTATCTTCGTCCAATCAATACTAAAATAAATATAATGAATCACTTCAGAATGTAAAGCAAATAACGGCTTATTTATACTTATCTGAAATTTTCAGTTGTGGATACAAAGATGACCTACATTCCACCAATAAGGAAACATAGTATGCAAAAAATAAAATAATATTTATATTCTCATTTTAGTTCCGAAACAATACCAAGTAAATAAAAATACCTTCAGTATTATCATAAAAATGAGTTTTTGTTTCATAAACTGAGATGGATGGACTTTATATTGCTTAATACATTTAAAGGATAATTTAATAAACCATATACAAACAGGGGTTCAAGAACAGAAGAAGCGGTATGGCAGTACAGGATCCATAACACTGACCGATATGTAATTTATAAGTCGTCCATATCAGGGGATAATTGGCCACCCTCAGTCTGTTCAGCTCTCTTGATAATCGTATTCTAAGAATAGATTTGCAGGCAGCTAACTATGTGTGATTTCAAATCATTCTTACTAAGAAACTCGCGTTTTGAGGGAAGCTAACAACCTGGGTGTTTTTATTAGTTTTGATAATTTACTCCTCAGAGCGAACTATGATGCCTGGCCCAGTTAGTTACGTAAACAAGTTTGCAGGCAGTCACTACAAACATTCTTTTCCATGTGATAAATGAATATCGTCACCGGATTCATCTAAAGGATTTAGGCCATCTGTTATCAAAGTCAAAATATTTTTTATGTGTCACTGTCTCACAGTCTTTGGATCAAGTCACAACTACGTATAATATATAATATAGTGTAATTTAATGTAAATCACACAATATGAGTTTGGTGTCAACTTTAATTTGCAATTAATGGCTACGGACTGCAGGGTAAACTTTTTTATTTAAAAAATCACTGTTCACCATGATCGCGAATGACTTAAATGCCTCATTTAGATTAGTACTAGGCCAACTCAATATGTTTTATGGTATTCATTACGTGGTATTTTGTAGGCCTATCTGTAGGTTTGTGATGTGATTTGTGGTCCAGTGAGGTTGCTGTGTTTCATGTTTTGTGACATTCTAAACATTTTCACACACACATACACTTATTAGATAAGACAAATAGTATGGTTAGAGATACATTTCTTTAAAGAAGGTTATAAACCTAACTATGCTTGTAGTACATAAGCTTCAGAATTTGATGTTTATAAGCGTTTTTCTTATTTTGTAAAATAAAATAAGTATTTGCTACAAAGAAACATATAATTCTTTGCTATATTATTGTTATAACTACAATATTATCTACCATTTTACTGTAATATTATATTAAAGCACTTTAGGAAGGTTTATAAATATGCCTCAAACACTTGTATTTATAGCATTTTATCAGTATAAATTCTAATTAGAAGATAATGCTCGTATTTACAATACGTGTCTTCTATTAAAAAACAAAAGATGTTTTAATGATAGTTACATTTCCATACAAATAAAACTAGGATCGGAGTATGGTGTGGGGTGTTATTTTTATTTTTTATTTTACACAATTATTTTACTCAAAACGTTGTGTTTGTAATTCAGTCAAGTTAATTAAAGATACACCGTAGAAATAAAGAACATCTTTACTAGTTTGGGAACCGAAAGCCTCTGTAGTGAAATAATCTCTAAGACTGTATAGTAATTTTCTGAAAGTAGGACTGTGGTGGATTAATTAAGATAATTCAAATATAACTACAGCAGGGGAGGTCTAGGATAAAAGCATCTACGTGCCTTTATATTATAACAGATACTAGCCCATAATCTATTTTGACAGAATATATACAGCACTGGTACTGTACAAAACTTTTAAAAGCAATTTTAATGAGAAGTCTATCATAAAATATTTTTCATTTATTCCTTCATGGTAAGTTCATGTTTAGTTTACTTGAACCATTAATTGGTACTAAATTGTCTTTGAACTAATTAGGTTGCTAATCTGAAAGAAACATTATTTAAATACAATGTTTTTTCTAAAATATATCTCAGAAAAACATTCCTATATTGATTTTATACATGAACGCTGTAATAATAATTTAATATTTAACCGTTTACACCAAATATGAGGTTTAATTTATCCTCTTGAGTCTTTTATATTATAAAAGAATCAAATTATGATTCTTAGAAACATTTATAAGGAAAATTTATAAGAAATGTCGTTCTAAAAATATTTTATATTATTTTATGTATTCTTGAGGCTAATGTTTTCAATTAACACATTACAACATTAAAAGATATTCTCAAACTTGAATTGGGATAAAAAAATTTTACATTTTAATTACTATACACGATTTTTTTATATAAAAAAGGATTTTTATACTAAATTAACTTATTTTAGGCCAACAAAAATATTTTTTATTGCACGTTGTGAAGGCTGGAAAAATTTGTTTTATATCCAAACGATAGCTCATTAAACATCCTTAAACTTGTCAAAAAGTTGAATTTATATATATATATATATATATATATATATATATATATATATATATTTGTGTGTTCAATGATCAATCTATCAATCAATCTAAGTTCAATGATGGTTAATTAATCTATAAAGGATTGGCTTAGCTTTTATACACTGTTTACATTGGTCTAATTGTTAACTATGATTAAAAAAAGAAAAAAAATTAACATAAAGAATAGTGTTGATTTAGTACGTCCAATAATATGAGATTTTAACATTTGAGTATATTTATGGAGCACAAATTATGAATAATAGAGTAAACATTCTGTGCTAAAAATCTTTGAGTAGATTTTATTTTAAAGCACTCTTGCTTTTTAACCTCCTCCATTGTTTACCGGACTTATTATTTAACCACTCTTTTGAAGAATGAAGTTTACCATACAAAATCTTATTTTATAATGAGGTGAAATATCTCGAAAGATATGTTAGCTTTCAATTCTAAAAACCTGAGGGTGATTAAACCTTGTCACTCAGTAGGCTGTCAAAATCTTTCCCGAGTCAAATCATACATATCTAGATTAGTTTAGCTGTAGACTTCCGACTCAGCAAAGCATGTTACGCTACACGTACTGTAAATTAATGGTAGTATGTTTAAACAAAAGCGACTTCATCTACAGGTTTTTTAATTAAACATTTTTGTTTTCATTTTATTTCCAAACTTTAAAAATGATACCTTATTGGTATCCTCTTCATTAACCACTTAAGGTTTGCTAAAGTTGTACTTGAAATTTAAGTTTATAGCTAGCCTACGTGTATTATTAAGTTTATAACAATTTCAGATGAGTATTCTCAAATTGTTTAAAAATATATTTATTTTACGATTTTCTCGCTACCATCAAAATGTTTTAGGACAGATCTTATATGTTACATTCCCATGCTGCCAATCGTTATGTACTTTTATCGACCCATATAAAGAGAACATGTTGGTACACATAAATGTACATTTATACAGGATTCTATTTTATTTTTCAACGTATTGTAAATTTTTAAAGTATTATTTGGTAACATAATTTATGTAGTTTCAGATAATTACGATGCTATATTTGCGGTAGATACATTAAATTTGAAATAATTAAAACGTAGTATGCAAGGTTCAGGTTCGCGTATTACCGGACATAAATTATAAGGACATGTTATAAAAATATTATAGGAATGTAATATCACTTTTTTGCAAATACAGAAAAATCAATTTCGGTATTTCATTTCGATATTAACACCTGATATTTATCATGATTTGTAGGTAGAATTGTGAAAACTTTAATAATAATATTATAAAACATATTTACCATCTATCTACAAACATAGAATCTTCCAACCATTACAGTACTCAAACGAAAATACCATAACAACCTTTAATACGATTTAAATGATAACTTTGATGTCTACTTTTTAAAGAAAAATTTAGTTATGAAAACAGGAAATATAGATGGAAATTAATTGCAAGTCTAACAAATTCCGAGTGGTAGATGTTGCAGGAGATTACTAATGCTGTGTAGAATAGTTAGAAAAACATGGTACTTTAAGAATAAAAAACCAGTTAGTTTTTGAAAAGCATAAAAGAAATTTTAAATTAACATTACTTTGAAGATAATAAGTTTATAACAGTTCTTTAATATATTGCATTACTCAATAGAAGCATTTATTCTATCTTTTTCCAGCTAGCTGTGTGAGTAATTTTACAGACGTCAACAAGATAAAAGTCACGTAGGCATTATTCCTGATGTTGTCTGGAGTCACGTCCAGTTCCCTAGTTTATTGTAAATTCACTTTTTGTTTGTGTACACAAGCCGGTCCCTTACTCCGTGTTGGCAGTATCGTTGTTTGAACAACGCTGTTATTCTTGTCACCTTTATTTACCCGGTCCGCTACACAATAAAAATATTAATATAAAAAAATGGTTAGTTGTAAAATGGAAATCTTTTTAGGAATATTCATATATTCATTTAAAATGTTGAGAAAATTTAAAATAGCCCTAATTTGTAATCAATACTCAGTATCAGATTTAGAATTCCGGCAGATACAATGCAGTATCGAGCATGACATTTTTCTATTAACTGATATTTAATCAATTATTTGACAAATATTTTGAAAAAATATATGAATTAAAATTTGTTATACCATGTAGGTATACGTATATAAAATACTCGCCTTCGGCTCGCTGGGGTCTACGCCCCCAGGCCCCTAAGTAGGGTGTTAACAAATTCGAGGATAAGCGTATTTCGGGAACAGGTTAAGTCCGAGCATTCGATGAGGAATCTGGGCGACCTTTTAAAAGAAATATTAATCTTGCCGGAATTTTTTTCTTTAATTATTTTTTATACGATTGTGTCATAGTTATCTTGGGAATAAATAACGTGCAAAAATTTCATTTACACAGATCAATCAGTTCTCGAGATATCGTGCGGGCATTTAGTTTCAACGGTTAACACAGATTAAGCCAATAAAGGGACAAGATTTTGCTCTGTTTGTTGTAGTGTTATGAATAAAGAAAATAAAGTTGATCTGAAGAAAAACTTACCAAAAGAATTGTAAATCAAGAAACTAAGATAAATTGTCATTTGCACATCAGGGGTTAACTTGACCATATGTTTATTACTGTGTTCTAAATTGAGGCAAAAGATATATTGCAGATTCATTAACGTGTATAAAAAAATATTGCCATAGATCACTTAGTATAAGAGAAATTGTCTTGTAAGTCTATTTCAGTTTCCAAAACTAGGTAAGTATGAGCATATATAGTTCAACATCGAGTACACACGTTATTGAGACTTTCTTAGAGATAAACATACATCTAATTATTGAATAACATGTGCGTGGTTGTTAGGTTCATTCTTAATAACTGTAGGTAAGAAAACTTATTCGAACGTTGGTTAGTGGTTGATGTATTTAATGTCACACGAGTTTGACAGCTTATTAGGAATTTGTGGTTAAAATTATTCTATTTGAGCGTTGGTAAAAACATGTCTTTATTTAGTATCCTCTATTTGTTATCGTCACAGATAAACAGGCAAATATAAAATAATATCATAAGTAAATTAGAAGTAAGGCAACGCTGAAAATAATAAATGGTTTATCATGTCTCGCCTCAAGTTACAAATATGGGCAATTAAAGAGAAAAATATAGGCCGTTTGAATAAAAAAATCAGATAAATAGCAATTTGAGGCAAAAATTTTGTTTTTGCACCGTGGTTTTCCAATGCTTCTTACAATAGTATATAGCCGGTCTCAATACAGATAGTTCGAATAATACTTCAAAATATTTAGAAAATTCGCTGGTTAAAGTTGATACCTCTAAGTGGAACAATCCTTTTTGGCAATTAGAAATATTTACTGGTCCATAATTGTGTATTGATTGGTATTAAAAGTACTTTTGATTGAGTGTTAGTTCTCTAATGGTTTCAGTTTTTGCGTGGTTTATTCAGTCTCATTGAGAAAATATATTATTGTTCTCGCATAACGTATGCAAGTACGGATATTTAGCGTTACATATACTTGTATCAACTTATTTGCTAGCAATTTATAGTCGATAAAACTGTTGTTTGCCCGTTAGTTTGTCAATGCTTGAAATACTAACACAATAATTGTTAACACCCCCATCTCCCACTAAGATTGTTAGTAGCCTTTTCAGCAATGTCCTTTAATTATTTCCAGCCATAGAAGGCTACAACTCGTTCATGTCTGTGTAGAATTTGAGCTTAAAGCAAAATTTTGCGTCATCAGATGAACTCTACTCTCTTTAAGCAAGTGACTCATACTCGCACGTGAACTCTTGACATGTGACTCATTAAATTTTTTTATTAGACTATGTTTCATAGCAGTGTCTATATAAGACGAATGAAATTATTTTTGATTAAGCTTAGCCAAATATTATAACTTGGCATACCCTATCATTTTATAGTGATTGCTGAAGTTCAGTCAATATAAAGACAACTAGTTATATATTCTATACTTATTTTATTAGCTATTAAGATACTACAATCACAGCAGTTTTCTGCTATATCGAAAGTCATTAAAATTATGATGTTTAAAAATATTAGCAAATAGGCAATTTGCCCTAACCCCTGTGTATATTTACAGGAACCTGATATCTGTTAGTTATTAACTCATTTTCTTTAAAATAATGTTTTCTGTCCTCTGTACCCTACTTAGCAAAGATTGAACTTACAAAATACCACAAAATAAATTCTTAGATACAATAACTCACTAGTAATTAATCAAAGTTGCAATCTGCAGGAAGTAAAAATTATTTACTTATTTAAATAAAAGCTGCATTTGCCTATTTTGTAACGTGAGACTGTAGGTTTTCCGCCAAATAAAAATAATGTGTAATGTGTTTCCATCTGTACAGATTTTTTGTATATTGTATGAACCAGAATAAGGTTTCTAATTAGAGAAAAATGTTCAAATAATCAAACCTTTTTCCATAAACGTGAGTAACTTGCCTTAGCACAACATCTTGCGTCGAGGGAGCAGGAGAGATTTTCACTTTTTAACACTATAAAGACAAGATCTTGTTTCATATGCGACTCATTAAAGACTCGTGGTTTTCTAATTTAAAATTTACTCAGCATAAAATGTACTTTGTTTTACTATTTATTAATCCTGACTACATGACTAGAGATTTATCATTAAGTTAGTAGTTGTTATCTAAGGCATTTCAGTCAGTCTTGTGGTTTGCATTTCGTGCGTACCATTTCTGACTCTTTTTTTTAATACAGCTTACAGAATAGCAAAGGAAATCTCAAAGATGCAGTGGTTCGATAGATTGGTACAACTTATTGTTTCGGAACAATAACGAGGGTTTTTTTTTAGTGTAGACAACATGAAACCCATTTTATTTTTTTGTAAAGTTTAAACGACTCTTATTTGAAAATGATTTATTCAAAATAGTGTTAATAGTTTCTATACATTAAACGAAATAATTTATTTAACAATTTATCTAAGCTATGAGTTATAGGTATATAAAATTATACTGCATAGCACGAACAAGTGTTAAAGTAATATATTTACAACTTTAATTGTTCCTTAAATGCCAAGATCGTCAAAATATAAATATAATTTAAAAAAACGGAATTTATGTTCTGAATATAGATACTTGTAGAACTGCGTTAGGGTCATCTTCATATATTTAATAACATAAAGTTGTTTTATTTACTATTAATTTAGGTTATACAATTATGGATATATTTATAAGTAATATACACATAATATATTCGACAGCTAGGCAAGTTTTTTTAATAAATATTCCAATAGGATAATTAGAAGTGAACTTCCCACACTGAGTATTGAAATTCACACTCAGGATTGTCAGGCAGTAAAGTCATATATATAAATATATGTGTGTGTGTGTGTGTGTGTGTGTGTGTGTGTGTGTGTGTGTGTGTGTGTGTGTGTGTGTGTGTGTGTGTGTGTGTGTGTCTAATTACATATAATGTAGGTCTAGGCGATATTGTGATGTCAGATGATGTAGTAATTAACATAAAACTTTTCCGGTCCATACCACATCGAAATGTTTAAACAATTTTCTTAATTATTTCGCTCTAGCTTTAAATATGTTATTTTGAAACATATTAACAGTTGTGTATAGCACCAGTTCAGAGTTTAAAGGAGTTTTAACATATAATTTATAGCGCTTGTTATCAAATAACCCCAGAACAATTTATAAATTTAATATGACAGTCAGTAATTTGTATACACGATATTCTCCTGACAAAAGTTGGATACTAAAAGTTAGAACAGAATTCTCTTCTTGTAAATTGTATATAATTTTATTATCCGACTGATTACTTTGAATAAATTAGATGAGCATGGTTCTCACTACATTAATAGTGCCGAAGATATATAAAAAAGACTATACTTAAAATAAAACTTTTCAGTCAAAATAAACTATTGAGCAGAGGTAAAGCAAGTAAAATGTACGTTTTTTAAATTCACTACAATTATTTGATTATATTATGCTTTCTCTTTAGCATATTACTTTATATATTAAAGTGTTTATTTAGTTAGTATAATTTGTAATATGCTATAACACATAGTATAATACTATATTTTTAAAACTTCTACATACATTCTTAAGGCATTGAAAAATCACTGGAGAGCAGAATCAATCTAGATTCTCATTCGATACGAAGCCAACAACACAGAGAATCGTAAACACCATCAACTAAAAATGGTTTCTTTAAAGATATTTATTTGCATTTGTGTTATATTGACCTGTGTTTTAAATTAGTTACTTGTATTTTTTTAACTAAGTATTTAAGCCCATATCTCCAGAAATTTAACTCTATTAAAATTACTTCTAAATTTTTTTAACATTATTATTATATCTCAAATCTCAGTAAGAATGTGTATTGTGATTTAATAGAAATGTTAGTGTAATTAAAGTTTGATTTGAATTATTTGAACAAATACCTCTCCAATCTTAACAATGGTTTCTTTTATGAATCACTGCCAATGTTTTTAGAATATGTTTCTTGTATTAAGTTTTACACAATATATACGTGACAATGTCATGTAAATCAGTCCTTTTTTTCATTATGTTAAATTTAGACAAATGAATATGTTTGCATTAAATACATCTAAGCGATTTAATTTAGACCTTTAACTTAGCGCTTGTATATCTATAATGTTAGCGTTCTTTTAATAATTTGAATGTCTTGTAGTCTTTGATATTCCACTTTTTATCTATAGATAGAGTTATAATCATATATAATTGAATAACTATTAAAAAACAAACTATATACAGCAATCAGACTTTTAGAATTAATCAGAAATTGATCGAATGTTTATCGTTACTAGACAACGATGTTTTATGGAACAGTAAAAATAACTAAATCTACAGTAAATAATGACTGTAGCCGATTAAAAAAAACACTTCTTCACTCAGCATTAAAGATTTCGACCATTAAAACGTAAAACTTGTAAGAGAAGTGAAATTATCTACTCCACAAGGAGCGATGTCTAATCGTTTTGTAACGGGTAGTATACATAAATATATAAAAGCCAAAGATCCTAGAGAAGATTGCAAGTGAAGCAGGAGATGAAGAAGCGTTTATGTTGCGATAAAAGTAAAATGAGCTTACAAAACGAAACTCAAGAGACACATGAAACGTGATTAAATGCTTATCATTATCGATATGTAACAGCACATTCAAAATACATTTTAACGATATCAGGTGTCAAAAGAGTAATTGTAACCGTCTGTCAAGTGATTAAACGCACTCAGTCAAGACCCGTAAATGGACATAAACCATCGGAAATATAATTTTTGTCTTTTTTTAAATGGAGTTTCATGTGTAATGTAAAGCTTACAAGTGAAATATCTCTAGATGTCTTGTGCATAGTTAGTAGAGCAGAGTTGTTGCAACTTTAACTGTCCTGTCTCAAAACTCACTAACTGGAATAGTTACTAAACCCGACCCTGTAACAGTAAAATTAACCTTGAACTGAAGAACTAGAACTGTCCCAACAACACGACCATTAAAACTAATGCTAGCCTGGTACTTATTCAAGAACAATCATAGAAAATAGTGACTCGTAGAATCATTTGCTGCTTTTTGCTCACAGTTCTTACACGGTCTATACACTACAGTAATAAACCGATAAAATCAATAGACAATAATATGCGCAATATAAGCTTTTGTCGAGATAATTTAAAGTAAAAAATAATAGTTTACAGTTCAAAAAGAGAATTTTATTTTAAAATTTCTACACTTATACATTTCTTTACACAACTTCACTGATATATAGATTTACCAACAAATTCACTTTCTCAAATTTGAATATAACTTTTTTTCATTCTTGTTCACCACTATATTTTAGTGTGTAAATTATTATTTTAAGATTATTTATATTTCTGCTGTAATAACTAATTATTTTAGTAATAACCAGTGAAAGCTAATCTTTTATAAGAATGTACCATTCACAAAGGTTACCTATTTAATACATTCTTTGTCTGTGGTATAGTACGTGTCATCTGTATTCGTCTTAGTCATTTGCATGTTATTAGGCCTAAATTATGTACATAACTTTGGAACTTTTAAGTATAAATGTCGTAATATATGAAAAGTGTTTTATAATAGGAATATAATCTATAGTTCAATACCGATTTCTTACTCAAATAATGATTAAATAATCTCCTTCGTTATTACGGAATATTTTGTTCACATGTAAGTTATAAGGACATATTCATATATATATATATATATATATATATACTAAAAGTTAGTTGAAGAGAAATTAGTCCACATCAAAAATTTTTAACTTTATTTTCTATGTTTATTCATCAGGTTTTGTTTTACCCCTTTACCGAATTTGGACTAAGTAAGTCATAGTAAAGATATTAATAGCCACAAAACAATATCTTGTACAAGTATTAATTATCTGCCTCTTGTTTGACCGGTTAAGAATAATAATAAGCGTATGAGAATAGCTATTAGGTTAGTATAAAAAGTTACCATTAGAGATAAGCCCACTTAGTGATAAGGATTTTAAACTGTAACCCAATAATATTTTCTGTAACAGAACACTTTACTCCGTGGATGGATTTAGTGACCATGCTTGGACTATGAGTGATTTTTGTTTTGTTGGGCTTATAATAATTTTGACCTGTCAACTTATTTGTATTAATTATTTTAATGCAAAATAAATTTTCTATAAATAATTTCCCTTTTGATAGTTTTATAATTATAATGTGCATTTTGAAGGTTGCAATCTTATATAATTATAAGGGAAATTGATAATAATTCACTCATTTTTTCTTTTCTTGGGTATGTTTTTATATTGCATTGGCTGAGATACAACAAAGATGAATACACAAAAGAATATCTTAAAAATAAATTGAGCGGTAAACTTTAAATCTTACATAACATTTTGCATTTATATAGTCATTATTGGATTTGGTGATGATACATCCATAAAATTAGACTCAGTGGTGTTGAAGCCTATCTAAAGGCGATATATCTAAAACAAATTCATCAATAGGCTATTTTTTACATGGGCAAGACTGGTTTCGATGGTCATTGACGTATATGTTACGTTTGATGGAGAGTTCCAGATTTATACCTATAACGAAGGACATATATTATTCCGTCGTTGTATTTCTCTGGCAGTCAAAATTTTATATCTGAAGAAGATTTAGCCATATATTTTCATTTTTATAAAAAAGTTATTTTCATACAGGTCACTTCAAAATCAATAATAGTGAATGCCCTTTAACGTGATGCCCCCGCATGATATCTTTAGTAAACGCTAATCTTGCTCTGATGTTCTTTACCGTCTTTAAACACAAACTAAAACTATAATATTGAAAAAAAAAATTAATTTTATATTTAAATCATGAAATAACTATACGTTTTTGAGTATCTATTTGGAATTATTTTAAACTTCATATTCGGTTAGAATTTTTAGTAAAGGACCTTTGGAATATACACATGTAACACTTATAATTCGGCCGCCCACAGTCAATGCCTAGACTAAAAATGTGGAATGTTAAATAGAAACTTTATAATATGGAAATTTTGATCAACCTTTTATTTAATTTCCAGAAAGACAGCTTACAACCGGGGCTGTGAAACAAACGTGCGACATTTAACAGGAACCACGCAGAGATTGACGTTTAATCAAGTCCTGGCCATTACGCCAGCAACCCGTTAGGTGTAAGTAACTGTTGGTCGTAAACTTTCAGGAATTAAGATTTAGTTATTACTTCCTTCATGGAGCCTACACATTGGACATTACGATCCGCTTCTTTAAGTGGTTTTCATCTTTTTATATTTATAATAAACCTTATTGTTGCAAATGAAATTTTTTAATTAAAGCAAAAACATTATTTTCAAATGCTATTGCGGAACCATTCATGGTTTATTTAAAATAGGTTCCTAGCAGTGTAGACTTGAACCGAAAAATACATAGTTACGTTAATAAAAAATAGCACTGAAATGAAGATTTGCAGGATTCATACGGAATTCTCAAAATGTTACGAACTACCTATAGTATGGATAACTCTATTATTTTATTAATACATGTTAAATATGTATTTTTGGAGTTGCATTTCGTTGATGATTTTTCAACCGTGAGTGTAAAGAGTTTTCATAACCATATTGAAAAATAGTTTTGTCTTTTATAGTAAGTATTAACCATCAGCTAACTTATATATCTATGCATCTAAAATTGTATTATTTTTTTAAACTTTAAACTTTCAAACTTTAACTAATCTTAATTGTTTGTTCCAATTAATCACATTTATATATATTGTTTATGATTTTTAAATATATTTAACAAAATTGTAACATTTACTTACAAATTATATTATTTTTAATTAGTCTCAATTTCTTTTCTGAAATAAAGTTTTTCCTAATTTCATCAAAATAGCAAAGATATATAAATAGTCAAAATAAGTACTATTTTATTAAATGTATATCTCTAAAACTTTGAACGAACTTTAATGCATATAACCATAAACATTTTCATGTACATATAAACCAGGTCAAGTGTTATTTCTTCAACTATGCCATGCAAATTGACTGTATCACTATATCTAGCTATGAAATATCTTCTCTGAGTAAAAATTCAATGACAATAAAGTGAATATCCTGACATATCGAAAACTGCGTTGCCATAAATAGGTCAGTACAATGTTGCCAGTATGTATACACTGTGTTAGATTTGCATATGAATTATTTACATTAAAACTATATTTTTTCCATGGTTTCTTCTCCAATTTTAAATATATGTAGCATTATAAAATATACATTCCTTAAAAAACTTTTTATTTCATCTATCTAATACTTACAATCCATGAGATATTTTTTTTTTCGTCACTGCTGCAATCTAAAGCAAAAGCTACATAGTAACAATTAACTTTTATTTTGTATATGCCAAACAAAATGCACTTAGTTTTATTTGAATATTAATATTAATAAAATTATCAGCATCTGTTTAGTGTCAGTTAAAGTTGAATTTTTAAGTTATAATGTTTCATTGCTTTTTGATTGTCAAAATAATCAAGGTAACCTTTCTGATCTTTCTTTATATTTACATCACCTCATATTTTAAAAAGAAAATGTTTATCAAAAATCTAAGTGGAATTTCTCTAGTTTTCTCAAGGTTATCGGTTAGCAATACATTTTCCGATTAATTTATATTTATAAGATAGTATATAAGTTATTAATTTAGCGAAGATTTAATGTAACTACTCGTAATAATTAAAACCATAGTATAATTGCTATTGGGTTTTCTTACATTATATTTAAAGCATCTAATCACTAATACGGATAGAAATTACTGTTATAAATATAAGTGCAAATTTTTATCCATCCTTTAGATTTCTTAAAATATATTTTCAAATTAGAATATACAATTAATAGAAGTAAATAGTTCCCATTTTTAATCCCGATTCAGTATGTTGGGTGGAAGTCCTTATTATTGGACATTTCTTAGCAATAAATAGTTATAATTAGAAATATACTCTTATTAAGGTTTTAGTATTTTTACCACAGTAGAGCCGTTAGAATTTTTATATAAATTATAGAACCGTATTTATTTTGCATTTTGAAAGTTAATGTGTATCTATTGTGTTTTGCTTCTTTTATTGCATTGGCTGGTATATTACAAAAATAGTTTCACAAAATATTATCGTAAGAATAAATGCAGCATGAAACTTTAAATCTATAAGACTTCGTATTTGCATAGCCATTAATGGATTTGGTGATGATGCATGACTATTATATACATAATATAAAAAAATAAATTATCATATAATAAAAATTAGATATAAGTAATACTATTTACCACGTGAGATATCACTGGAAATTTTGTTTGTAGCTTTAGCGAATCCTGTTAGGTCTGTTATGTGGTTTGATACACCCCTACAGCGTTATTATTAAATCGATAAAGAACAACAGTCTTGTGGTTTAAATGTTCTCATTTTCAAATTTAGCTGAATTTTCAGAATCAAAAAACATGTTATTTTTTAATTTATGTATTTGTAGGGTACATTGACAATCGAAACGTTCATAAAGATGTTGACCGAATCATTCATTTTGACTGAGTTGTTTAAAATACAAACAAATCGTAATAATCTGCATTTAGTTTACTAACTGAAAAATTAAGTGTTAGAATAATGATTTTAAATGAATAGCTAATACCGAAATTCACATTTCTAGACTATAATAAATACGAAAGAACTGATTAATTTACTTCATTATATTTCAAAATAACAACATAGATTAATTGATTCCATCTTTTTAATTGCTTTTTTGTATAACAGAATTGCTTATAACTAGTAGTGACCACCACTTTGGCCCATGTTTTTATCTGAATGGGATGTATTCAAACAGAAAATAATAGTTTGGGCCAGTTGGTCCTTCCCTGTGAATTGCTTTATATTAATCTTTAAAGATTCCATAAGACAAATATTTTTACACCAGTGAAATATATGAAAACATTTGTGGTAATACGCATCTTAAAGCGTTGTTGTTATAAATAATGTCTGATTGTAAATATAGTTAAAAAGCTATAAAAAGTTACTGAAAGATTATGAAAAATCCCACAGCTTAGAACTAAGGAAGATAGTTCTTGTAAATCCTCACGTAGCATCATACATTTTCAGCATTCATACACAAGAAGTCACTACATTTGACAGCCATGAACAAAGTTAAACCGATCTACTAGGATTTTTCAAGGTAATTTATTCTAAAAATAAGTATAAATACTAACACACTGTCTAAATAGTTTGATATGATATATTAAAACAATCCACAATGAGATTTCTATACCTAAAATAATATTAATAATGAGATTTGTAAAGATTATAGAAATCAAAAACTCTGGTTAATTACGTAGGGTATGGGTACACTTTAGTAAAGCTGTGCGATGAACATTGCTGAAAATAAAACAGCATGTTAAGAGAATATCTTCATTCACAGCAGTAGTTGTAGATATTGTGACAGAAAATATATATTATAAATAGAGTATAAATCCTATGGGGAAAAAATTCTCCGCAGTCAGCGTATTGAAAGTTCAACAAGTTGGAAAATTTTAATTAAAATAATTCTATAATAAAAGAACATCCATTACATTACAACATCCATTAGAACACCATTGTGTTACATTAGAACATCCATTTAAACTGTCCCCTAAATTTAACCTCATGAATTCATTTACAATATTTTGAAGATATACCGAACTGTTGGTATAGAGCTTCCATATTCTCATTTTTATCTTCCACTTTGTCCTCCATTTGTTTTTTTCTATTAATTAATTATTTCTTTTTTTCTATATAATTAATTTAAAATTTGCCTAAACACAACCTAACACTTTTCATAGAAATAAAAAATTTGAATTTCCATATTTTGATAATGAGTTCTTCAAATTAATTATATAAGGGAATTAAAATTGTATCGTATATGAAAATAAGGAATCATTAATGTTAGCCAGAGAGTGTCCAATATCATTTATCGGTGACGTCTGGATTTATTAAGGCAGGTGAATTGTATTTTCTTTACGTACTCAATTTGCGGATATTATAACTCTGATTCAAAAAAGTATAGTGAAACAAAACTTTGTATGCAATAATCGTTTGGATTTGGAATAGGGAACCATCTGATTTGTTTGTATTGGTATACGTTCCCATCGTCCGGTAATAACTTTTAACTTATAAGAAGAAAATCGCTACCTTGTGTAGTTATGAAAAAATAAAGCCGAAACTTTCTTTTTTTATATTATAGAATTTTCACGAAGCAGAGCTTTCTCGAAAAATTTCAGATGGCCTTCTACTCGTTATACAATATCCATATAGGAAGTTTTGTGTTTCGTTTAGCTATTAAAAAGCAAAGATTATAATATGTTATTAATATACGAGTATATATATATATATATAACTATAATAATGTAATCTTAAAAATTATCTCAAACATAATAAATTGTAATACAATTTATTTGAATTCATACATGACCTCTTTACATTAAAGTATAGTGATATATTAATCATTTTGAAATATATCAAAACATTTTTAAAAATAACGAACTACAGCATTCTTAAAATGAAATATGAACTATTTTTATATTAATGTAACTATTAAAATACACTCAAATAACACGTAGTACGAACTTCCAGACTTAGTTATTAATCTGTAAAAGCAACAATCCTAAGTAAATATTATGCCTAATTTATTCAAAACTTATTAACTAACATAGTTATTTAAAAATGTTATATTGAATCACTTATTGTTAGATGTCATATTTAAATGTTATTATATATTATGTTTTAAGAATATACTCAAATTCTAGTATTTTTAAACGATGTTTTGGATTTAATTCAGTAATGCCAATATTTTAAAATAAATTCTTCAACTTCAATGTTCAAATTTTTCATCTAATTAATTATAAATTTATATCAGTTCAGACATAATTAATGATTGAAAACATCATATATTTGATTAATGTTAGCTAAGAGATATTATTATCCATCATATACCCATTGCTTTGCACGCAAATCCCATAAGTACAACAGGGGCGTCTTTGACATCTACTGATTGAATGGAATACTGAATACTCCCGAGACGCGTGCGGTCATTTGAATATAAATTTATACCTCTGAATACACTTAAAAGCTAATTAATAATCTCGCGTATTATTTTGAAGTCTTTAGGTCTGAACAATATTATTTATAAACATCAATGAGGAAACTAATGTTTGTTCTATATTTCTTCTCGTTAAAACAACCAAAGTTTTAATAGTAAATTTTATTTAGGTATCTCTGTGTATGGTAGAGTTTTAGTCTAGATTTGATTCAATATCACTTCTCGGCTTTCTAGCTAAGATCAAATTGTCTAGGTTTCATTCTATAACTCATGTACATAATCATTCAATTCTTTGTTTGAAGTTTATTTTTGACGATGGAAGGATTGTAAAGGAAACAGGAATTTTCCTGACAATTCCCATCGTTCAGTGAAACTACGCTATCTGATATCTTCTTCGGGTAAATAACTAACCTAATACATAACTAGAAACTAGGTTAAAATAAACAATTCATACCAAAGCGTTGTAGCACGTCTGTCAGGAATCACAACTGCCATGTTTTGTGTCAACTTCACTAAATCTAAAACATGCACTTAATAAAAAATATACATAACACTAATCATTAAAACCTAACTACAGAGTACAGGTAACTATACGTATGTATTCGTCTACTAACCACCTACGGCTGAACAGAGGCCAATAGCAAATGGTAATCGTCACGGCAGAAAGAAACAATATGGCGGAAATAAAAAGGAACTGTGACAGGAATGGACCTTTATTATTTTTGTTATTATTAGTTCATGCTGGATGAACTTCTTAAAACCATATTATGACACCTCATTGGTTTATTATAAAAATCTGTTTGATGCTGATCCGTTTGATACTTTTGGTTTTCTTTTTAGTTTTATTTTTGGTAGAAATAATCCTTTATCCAGTATTTATTCCAGTATTCTCCATCAGTATTTCTCTTTCCATCCGCCTCACAATGGAAGTGGAAGTCCAACAAATGCTTACCTGTTTGGATGTGTGTTTATTATATGATCTCCTTAAGACAACTGTTTTTTTCAAAAGCAAACACACACAGGGAAATATGTAAATTATCATTCCAACCATAAAAAATCTGCCAAAGAAGGAATAGCCTACTCGTTATTTGATAGAGCAAAGAGCTTATAATCGGATAAAGATGGATTAAAAGAGGAATGTAAGAAAGTTGAATCGGATCTTAGAAGCAATTGATACCCTCAATTAGTAATAAATAAGTGCAAACGAACCAGAATATTACGTAGAACCCCTAACTTTGATTTGTGACCAATCGGACTATGAATCATAATATAGCAACACGTCAATACTAATTATAAAGTAGAAACAGTAATAGGATTTTAATAATTTGCCATCGTTATATGTAAAACAAATATATAATAAGTTTTAGTTAACTAAAACTGATAAATTTTTCATGTATCATACATCCTAATGAATGTCATATACTTCAAGTAATATTCAGATATTATTTATTGTGATGTATTTCTCCTAATATCTATGGATGTTTTTGTTTTGTAAGTTATTTAAAATTCTTAACATATTTTATTTTACTTGGATATTTTAATAGAGCAAATTAATAAAATATATTATAACATGAACCTAATGGTTAATAAAGTACTGGTTATTATATGTTATTTATATTAAATGTTTATTATTTTATAATAAATGTTCAATATTAAAATTTAATTTTACATTTACAATTAACTAACAGGTAGCAAACAGTGTAAAACCAATATTAAAGTACCAATCTACATGTATCTCAAGAGTGAATTATTAAAGTTACATCAGTGTGTAGAGTTAGTTAATTTTATATAAGATAAAACCTTCTTGCAATCTTTGTTAATAAAATAATTTTTATTCATATATGGTTTAATCCTTATTAATCGTTTTTAATGAACTAAGTAGTGAAGTTTTAAGATCTTGTGAACATTTAGATCTTCATTTTCACATTGTATTAGCCTCATGCATTTATAATCTTTGTAATTACCTAATGTACCCTTTATTAAGGTATTTCAACAGTAAGTCATCATAAAAAATTGCTTTGGATATAACAAAGGTTCCTTTGAAAGAAAAAACTTTT
This sequence comes from Homalodisca vitripennis, assembly GCF_021130785.1. Lineage (NCBI taxonomy): Eukaryota > Metazoa > Arthropoda > Insecta > Hemiptera > Cicadellidae > Homalodisca > Homalodisca vitripennis. The sequence continues at coordinate 63,401,744 of NC_060214.1, forward strand.
TTTAATCTGAAGTAAGAAAACATTTGTAATACAAACTTTTTATGTATACTTCATATAAAAGTCTACATATATTTATTTACTTTATTGTAAAAAGATATATAGCTACCAATAATAAAATTGAATAAAGTTATTATTTAAAAATCTTTGCAGTTTGATTTTCGAAGAACGGTTTTATCTCTAAGAGACATAATGTATAAATTCAGAACAAGTTTTGTGAAGTTTTAACTATTAGCTTAAAAAATGTAATTTACTACTTTGATAATATCTTTTATTACAGAATGAGTACTTAATCAATCTCTAAATTTTACTCTGACCTCGAAAGTTTCAGAGGTTGGAAAGTCCCTGTTAAGGTTACGTTTACCTTAAAAGGATTTATTCCCAAGGCCAAGCTTTCAGCCTTCCTAAGCAAACTTACTTTACATTTCAGTGCTATTCTGATCATGTAGCACTCTGCAAAGTAAACTCTTCAACTGATCATGTAACACAACATTACTTTTGCTGTATTTTCTACAATAATCTACAGTATAATCTACAATGTAGCAACTTAAATAATTTAAATAACGATTCATTTATGTAAATAGTTTACAATTAATGGGATGCTAATAGAGTTTACATTTACCAAAACAGAAAGTATAAAACGGTTCAGTATTCAAAATAAATTTAATCTCAAAACTAAAACTGAACTACCAAGGCAGTAAAAAAATTAACAAACTTATCAATAACAGGTTTTAAGTACACAACAGGTGAGTCTGGTTAATTATGGTAAACTTATACTAGGAGAGAGGTTTAATATAAGGAAATAAGCAAACCTTGTAAATCATATACGTGGAATATAATTATGACATTTCTATCAAAGTTCAAGCAAAAAATTGTTCCATGAGGAAGTTTTCATACTTATTGAAGTATTTAAACATTTTACATACTCGTACTTACCTGTGAAATAATGTGCAAGTTCCAGTTTATAGAAACGTATTGCTATAGCTTTCTTTAAATTATATTTAGACTTTAAAATTAACCAAAATTTAATAACAGAAATGGATTATAGATAAATCTTAGTATTTTATACAATCTTTTATGTAATGAAACTTATTTACCAGCCAAATTTTAATATAAGCCAGCAAAAGAACACTTCAGTATATTTAAAAATATGTCCTACACTAATACTTAACCCTCCAAGTGGCGGTCATTTTTTCCTGTAGTGGCAGCATGTTTTAGAGCCTTGTGCAAGTTTTTTTTTTAATTTATTAAAATTATAAATTAAAAGTAATATATATATATATATAGAAGTATATATTTTTGTGTTCAGAATTAAACATATAATAATATTAGCATTTAAAATTGGCCTTGAAAAAATTTTTACTACAAATTTTTTTCCATGAAATTCAAAATTTACATTTTTGTTTTTAATTTGGGGGGACCATACCTAGCAAACCAAGTTATAGTAAGAAAACTATAAAAGTGAGATAGCCATTTTGTGTCAAATTTATTCTAGTTTCTGAAAAACATAAGCATTATACAAATTTATGAAACTATAATAACGCTATATAACAAAAAGCAGCGATGCGCATAAATTGTGAAAAATGGGTGTATATGTAAGAGTTTGCTAATAAAAGTTTTACTAATACAGTTTTACTTCAATACATGTTGTATTGCATATTTTATTAATCAGAATGAAGTAAAGTGTACAGCAGCAGTAAAATAAATTCCATAACTTTTTTTTGAAGAGTCGAAAAAAGTTTCACTTTGTCATTACTCAAAACTTTTGCGAAAAATTTTCAAAGAGCAAAGTATAAAATGTTTTTCAAAGCTTGTATTATATCCAAATTTATAAATCTATGGTTTACATCTGATGGGAAATTTTATTTAGTTTTAGAAAACCATATAAACTGTGTCTAAATATATTACATATATTTTGATTCCACAACTACATGTATTACTAAAATAACAGTATATAGCCTACGAGACTAACAATGACCCTGGATTGGTCCAAACCGTTATCATACATAACCAAAGAAATTACGGTAAATATATATTTGGTTGTGAAAATTGTTATTTCAGAACTAAAAGAGTGCCTAAAATAACGTTTAGTGAGTGAAAAACAATAAGAAACTACGTGAAATGAATTTTAGCCAAGTCATTTTGCCATAGCCTACACAGATTCGATAATTCATCAAACATATTTCAGTAAAAAGAAATTTATTTATTCTAAAATATATTTATTTGCACTACTGCAATATCTAACAACTCACCACACACTAAACACAACACTAAAACATAAATAAAACTTACTAATAAACACGACACGTCACAGAAACAAATCAGAACGGCAGCGACAACATGGCGGTCACAATAAACTGCATCGTTTTCTTTTACGTTCCAAACTACGAACTTGGTACGTTGCAACTACAATAAAAAGAGGAATAAAACTATAGTATTACTTAGGTTTTTTTCCCGAATCCAATGGTGCATGAATCGAATCGATACATTGCCGGAATATACTGTAATGAGTGATTATACAAGGGAATGTTCGTACGTCAAAATTTTGACTGACAACATTACAGGATGAAAAATTATCATCAAAATTTTGATGAACAACACTTGAAGTGTTAAATAATAGAATATCTAACGTAAAGTGGATATAATTTAAAAGTGTAAATTGAAGGGTAAATCGTACTTGTACACAATATCACATATTGTGGAAAAATAAACGTTTTAAATTCAAGCTATGAATACATTTTTAAGAGTTTTTAAGTAAGGATCATTGAAATTTTGAAAACGTAATCTTATTCCATATTATCGATGCATATTATATGTACTAGAACTACAAATGTAACTAATTGTATATGTTAGGTGCACTTAACAAACTTTATAACTAAACATGTTCGTTAAGTTTGACTCCGAATATTCAATCTTTTCAAAATAGTGGATCAAAAATATATTCCATATTGTTTTATGTTTAAAAATTTAAAAAATACATACCTTGCGAATCTAACGATTAGGTATTGCGTGATTAAGAATTAATTCATCTGAAAAATTCAAAAACTTTAGTATTTGTAATATAGGATTTGCATTGTATAATATTTCAAGTACGTGTACACACAGAGAAAACATTTATGATGAACGTACACAGTGCAGTGCATACTTAAGCTTTCTGTTTATGACACCAGTAGCAATAGCTTGTTTCTTAGTTAGAACATATTAACAAATAATTTTTTTTTACTATTTTATCCTTAAAAGTTTTCTTAATGTTTTCTATAATTCATTATGGTTTTTTTTTACTTGATTAATATACGAATCAATGTAATATTAATGCTTCTAAAATAAGGAAAAGAATGAAGTATGCGTCTTTCATAAAGATTTCATTGCCATGTACTGTAAGTTAATATTAAAACACTACAACAGGCCCTAAAACAAAGGAAGTGGCGACATTGGTAGTACAAATCTATATCGTATACTACAGTTAGTCGAACATTGACATAATGCGAATACTATCACATCCGTTAATAGTGAAATGTTAAGAGTCTAGGAGCCGAGAGCCAATTTACATTAAATGAGTTTTTATTATATTTAATAAAGAAATTTTCTCTTACACAGATATCGGGTGTCAATCACACTAGTGTTAGCAAAGGTTACAATGGTATAATGTAAAAGATGTTACTATATGATACGATAATATTATTATAGTTAATAATATTATTATATATAATAATAATAATATAATTATATTGATATAATCATAGTATAATTATTTTAACATATTATTATTATATTAATATAATAATATTTTTAATACAGTTATACTATTATTATTATGTCTACGACGGATTTTGTGTATCTCGATACAATTAAAATTAACGTCCGCTAATAATTATATGGACATTTAGTGTCACCTGACCCCATATAGTCATCCTTAAAGTGGACATTTTCCATCTCTATGCGTAGTTTTCTGTCTATGATATAACATTTATTTATGATTCATAATACTAGTAATGATAACATATTTATCGATAAAGATTCTTTTTCCAAGTCCTTTAAAAAAAAATCACCGTGATTCAACTAAAAAATAAATTAGTGATTACACGTTTCATAATAATAAATATTAAAATATAAATAATAAATAATATCGTACTTAATATAATCGTATTGAGTCCTTAAATAGTGCAAATTGGCTTTCGCTCAAAGAATTCGAACACTTTCTAAAGTCAAGAAGATTATGACATTAACAAATAAAGGTTATATTGTGTAGTGTAGAGGTGTTTAAGCGTCCGCCCAAGACTATTAACGAGTAGTGACCCCAACCATAGAAGACAATTTATACTGACAAAATCTCATCATCACGTTATGCTGTATGGTAAAGTATAATCGTTAAGTATATTGCAAAGTTATTAAAAATACAATTTTAGTTTATTAAATAATTTTATTTACATGCTCAACAGGTTTCTAATTATTATTTCTAATTTCTAATTACGCGAGGCCTAGTCGAATGATATTATTTTTCTCGTATTTCAACTATATACTGATTTAAGCAACCGAAATTTTATACGACAATATATGGTTTGTTCGCTTAACCAATTCAAAGCAGTTTACCTCAACTAACTGAGATGGTTGGATATAGGTCAGTTGGTGGCGGTAACTGTACCTAGGTAAACATAGGAGCTTGCCCATGTCCGGTCTCATGCAAACAAACTGACAGCTGAAGTACTACCTGTCAGTAACCACAATGAGATAATGGTACTCTCTCCACACACTTTCATTCTTCCAATATTACACAACCTTGAATTTTCTTCTCTCTGTACACTTGTACCTAACTCTATACCTTTATACCAACTACCTTCACCTTAAGCGCTGTGAATCACTAATGTCTAACTATATGAAACGAACTAAAACTTTCCTTCTTTCCTTTATTATTTTAAATCATTATTCTATTTTTCCTCAACGCAACTAAAATTTTGAAACTGTAAATTCGACGTATCCATAGTATGTTTGCAATCCATGTCCATATACAAGTATCAAGCCTCCCATTTATCATTACGCCCAGGTATCTTCAAGATCTGTTTCTTTCAATTTACACAAGACTATTTTAATTTCTTACATTTTTGACTCACGACTATTTTGAGAAACATTAAGTGTATTATTATAAAGTTTTGAATTAATAATATTGTTGAGTAAATAATATTTACCATTTAGTAACATGTTTATTTTACTGCTTATGATTATAACAATATCAATTAAATAAGTAGATTTACTAGGGAAAACTGACGTAGATACCGTATTATTAGGATAACATCCTAAACTTACTGTTTTAATGTGTAATATACACATCTGAGCATAGCCGCACAGCTGAGCATATGTTGGCAGAATCGAGATAGCTCGTATAAACAGCTGAGTATTGCACAGCAGAACATGTTGGTAATGCTTGCTATTGCAATCCGCTGCAATGTCGTGCTGTGTTTAAAAGCTGTAGTGAATAGATGTTGTTACTATAATTGATATTCTTGTTCTATTTGGTTTAGGAACGAAGACAACACAATAATAAAAAAATCACATCACAATTAGAGCATTACAATTTTGTTTTCCTCAAAACAATCATTGATACATTATGTTTAGCCATTGCATAATTTCTCTGTAAAGGCTTGAAATCATTAAAATTTATTATTAGTTTAATAATATTATATTTTACATACACTTTATTTAAGTAGTTAATCTCCATATCATTATTTATATATAAACAGTAGGTTCAGTTTTTTAATTTGCAGTATTTTAATATTAAATCAAATTTTTGTTCAATACGTTTTGCTACACGCTTTCATGTCATCCATGCATAGCTGAACTATTCTAGATATTTCAATCACTGTAAAAATGTTTGTTTATTTTGACGTAAAACTTTTTGAATTTTAAGGGTGTTTTCCCACCGCATAAAATTAAAACCGTATAAATTTAAATAATTTTCACCTTGAAATATGTTTTTCTTTAACCATTTCAAAATTGTGGACAAAAACAACCAGTAAATAAAAAGTACCATGACGAATTTTACAATATCCATTCACAAGTAGCCATTAGAACTCCAACCATTAAAATAACTACATTGTTAAACTGTATTTACTACATCAATAAATGTCATTTCAAAAATGTACTTGTACTTTGGCTACATTCTTAACGAACAAAAATGACCCTCGATGCACACATGCCATTGCGCTCCAAGCTTGAAATAAAACTGTTGCGTAATCCATCAATGAACTGTATCTCTTCTTTTAAAATTCTCGCTAACGCTAAGCTAAATCCTATGGAGTGGCATGAACAAGCTTCATGCAACAATTTATCACTGTATAGGTCAGACATATTGATACATAAGAAGACTATTTCTTACTACTCAAGGAATACACTTCGCTAACACCTAACTAATTGTAGATAAACCTTAATATATTAACTTAGATAAGTAGCGTTGTTATATTATAATAAATATTAATATATTTACAAATTGTAATCTGTCCCACATCTAAGATTCCGAAATGGAATAATATCAATACAATATTAAAGTTTGTAAATTTTTTACATAGCTAGTTTTTAACGATAAAGGCAAATAATTAATTGTGATACACTCAAATTCTTGGCCATTTAGTTGGTATTGAAATCAGTGTTTATGCAATACAAATCTACAACCCATGTAGGCTACATTGGTCAATATGTCCCACGTTTAAATCTCCTATGTGGGTAGTTTTTTTGTTTAAAAAATATTGTTTTACCCACAGCACCGAAGTAAAAATATTCCCAACCCTCAGGCAAATCGCTTAACGTGTGTACAATAACTGAACTTCCGGGTTACTCATATAAAAATAAAGCTTCATGTCAAATTTCAGGCATTTAGGCCAGTTTGTTTTCGAGATATCTTGTGGACAACGATAAATTGATTTTATGTATCCACTTGCATGATAGTCTTCGCTAACGCTCAACCGAGAATATGATCTCGTTTTTATAAATTAAAGCTTAAAAGCCATAGTAGTTTCGAGCTCATTACAATTGCAGACTCTTTTGTTACGATGATTTTAATTGTTTAAAATTTCATCTCATGCAAAAATACTTTCAATCCTACTTAAAAATTCATATATATATATATATATATATATATATATATATATATATATATATATATATATATTCAGTGAAACTATTAAGATCTAGTAGTGACCCACAGCTTCGCACGTAATTTCACTTTTTTTAGACGTCTATGAGCATTTTTTGTCTGATTCAATTACATTTTGTACGGTAATTTATATCTTGCCTTGTAATCAAGATCAAGAAAATCTCTAAAAATTGAACCTTTATTGGTTTTTAAATTTAAAACCGAAAAGTTTTCTTTCGGTCAATAGTCAATTTTACCTTATTCCCTGAGTAATTAAAACAAGTTGTAGAAGCCTAATTCTATCGAAAACCAACTAGAAATGCGTAACTTTTAATAGTAGTCTTAAAAGAAATATGAATTACATTACTCACTAAGCATTGCATACTTAATATTTTTTGTAAAATATACAGTTAAAAAGTAAAATACACAGTGAATTTTCATCAAAACTCTTAACTTAATTACCTATATATTTTCTTACTCCACGCTTAACAGGGGTTGCAGAATAGGTCTATGCATTCTTAGTGTAGGTAAACTAAAATAAAAATAGTAGATACATATATTAAGGATATGGTTTTGTTGTTATAATAAATGTTTACACAAAACAAACCATTACATTTAATAGGATCTTCCGTTGGTAATATGTGTTTGTTTTAATGTAAATTTAAAGATTAGGATGAAATTTTTAGTAAATTTAGAGATTGGCGTAGCCCAGAGGGATTTTAGAAATAAAATTGTTTACGCGCAAAACGCGTAGCAAAATATAAACTCATCGATATAAATAAAATTGAATTTCCGTTCGTTAGTCTCGCTAAAACTCGAGAACGGCTGATCCGATTTGGCTAATTTTGGTCTTGAAATGTTCGTGGAAGTCCAGGGAAGGTATAAACGATGAGAAAATATAACAAAATTGCAAGGAAAATACTAAAAATGACAATTTGATTTTCGTATACAAACTGTTCTCAGCTGTCAAACGTTTTTTTGACGTTCACGTATCCATAATTGATAAGTCTGGATACATTATCAATTTAATTCTTTTAATTATTTTTGTTTGTGTTTTCTGTTGTTTTGTTCTTTTCACAACTATTTTCTGGACGGCACTATACGCAATATTTTTCATTCTGTTGTTTGAATTTTGTAACTCTGTAAAATTGACAAAGTACGTAATTAAATATGTTAACAAAGGTAGCGACATGGCCATTTTCTCTGTAACAAATACAGATGACAAAGTGTCTCAGTATCATGGTTACTTACTACTGCATGCAATTTTGGGTAAAAAAGCTGTTGCCATTATAGGTTAACATTATTAGTGCAAGAAAACATTAATATCAGATACTGCTGACAATGCCAAGAAGAAAACGACCTAACATATGTCGTCGAAGTAGACCGAATGTGCGGCGAGCTATCTCACGCGCTAATCGCACTGATGACCAGCAAGAGACTGATAATGATGACAGTCGTATTGGTATGGCACATTTGCGTTCTACAGTAAATCAGAATGAAGTGGATAGACAAAGAATGCAACGAGTTTGGGCACATCGATCACAACAGCAGCGAGCCCGGGAAAAGAAAATTGACCGATTCCGCAAACGCAATGCTCCTGTGAACCTGGAACGAGCAGCATTTTCCTACGATCCAGAAATCGATTATAGTGCCGAAAAATCTGTAAGAATTGGGGAAATTTCAATCATTTGTTAACATTGTAAATAATATAATACATTAAATACAGCGGTGAATCTGCAGGTTTATGTTGTGCTGGCGGTAAAGTAAAATTGCCACAATTGGTCCCACCACCTGATCCGTTATACTCATTAATTTATGGGATGGAAAATGACTCTAAACACTTCTTGGCCAACATACACAACTATAACAATTGCTTATAAATGACGTCGTTTGGAGCAAAGCATATTGTAAGGGACAGTTTCATGTCTACTTTCAAGGCAGTATACCATACTTAATTAATTTTTAAATTATGCTTTGTATTTTTGTATCACAAATAATTTAACAAGATCAGAAACCATTTCAGATACAAGGGCAAATTCATCACCTACTGGGGGCACTGCTGCCAGTGCCAGATGCGGATCCTCAATTCTTGGGAATTTATTTCATAGGCTATCAATATGCGGAAGTTGATAGGCGTTGTGCTCATAATCCAACAGTGAAGCGAACCATTGTCCAGCAACTGCAAACGTTTCTTCATCAGAACAATAATTTAGTGAAAGTGTTCAAAATGGCACTGGATCGGATGCCATGAGACAGCCTTAATATTGTAATAAGAGCTGACAAAACTCCTGGTGGTGAGCATGCAAGGAGGTTTTAATTCACCAACAATAGATGAAGTGGCTGTTATCGTTGTTGGAGAGAATTTTCAATCAAGTGATATTGTGCTTCATCATCGGAACAATGAATTGAAGCGTGTACCTGAAACACATAGAGCTTATGATGGTTTACAATACCACTTAATCTTCTGGCAGGGAGAAGACGGATACCATTTCAATATCAAAATGGTTAATCTAACAACAGGTAATATATTAAATAAAAAGAATTTTTTTTTTATTATCATATCTATGTCATTGTATATCATTTCTGATTCCAGGTGCTGAAAGCAACAAAAAAGTCAGTGCTATGAATTTTTATTAATACAGATTCATGATCCGTGAAGGTGAAGTAAATCACATTTTGATGTGTCAACGGCTTTTTCATCAGTTTTGCAATCGACATGTATGTCAAAATTGAGACCGAACGATTGACGTACATCCGTCTAAACCAACAGCAGCTTCTACCTGAAGAGTACATTCACCTTCGTGATGCTATTAACGCCGATGTAAATACAGGAAATGAGGGTAAAATGACAATTTTGCCGGCCACTTACATTAGAAGCCCGCGCCACATGCACGAATACGCGCAAGATGCGATGTCGTATGATAGAAAACATGGCCGTCCAGACCTATTTATTATATTCACCTGTAACCCACAATGGATGGAAATTAAGAAAGAATTGCTACACGGCCAAACACCAGTTGATAGGCAAGACATCACTGCCAGAGTGTTTAAGCGAAAATTAAAATCTTTAATGAATTTCATTATAAAGCATCGTGTGTATGGCCAAGTACGTTGTTGGATGTACTCTGTTGAGTGGCAAAAACGTGGTCTGCCACATGCGCACATATTACTTTGGTTAGTTGATAAATTAAGGCCAGAAGACATTGATTCGATAATTTCGGCCGAGATTCCCGATGAAACACTTGACCCAAAATTGCATCCAGTAGTAAGTAAACATCTCGGGAAATGATGGTTACCCGTTGTATCGTCGGAAATCAATTGAGGACGGTGGGCGATCTGTAATTGTAAAGATACAAGGACAACATGTTGATGTAGACAATCGTTGGATTGTGCCGTACTCGCCAATATTGTCCAAAAGTTTTGAAACTCACATCAATGTGGAATATTTTAACTCTGTCAAATCGATAAAGTACATATGTAAATATGTTAACAAAAACGACCTGGCCATTTTCGCTGTAGAAAATACAAATGACGAAGTGTCTCAGTATAAGATGGGTCGCTATGTCAGCAGCAATGAAGCTATTTGGCGCATATTTTCATTTGCGATTCACGAAAGACGCCCTGCAGTAGTCCATTTGGCAGTTCATCTAGAAAATGGGCAACGAGTGTATTTCTACCCAAGGAACGCTGTGGAGAGATCGGAACGACCACCTTCGTTATATATGTAATTATATAATATATAATAATTATAATAGTTGACACGCCTCACGGTAAGTAGCACACAGATGTCCATCAACTGTTCTCAATTGTTGAAACGATGTCGGACCACGGACATTCACCAATAAAAGTCTAAGATAATAACATTCAGCGTTATTTTGATATATATATATATATATATATATATATATATATATATATATATATATATATTAGAAGAATAAACTATGATAGAATAAATAAGTTTATATGATTAAAATAAAAAACCAATTGAAATAGCATAATAATTAAGTTATAAATGTGTAAATTATGATTTACTAATAATTCGATTAAATTTATGTACTTGGATTACTGACAATCTTATTATTAGGGTGCATTAAATACCATATCGAGTTAAAGATAATAAAATAAATACTAAAAAATCATATAAGATTGTAATAAAGAATATTTTCGAGTCATTACGGTCACTCCTTAATAATTACTGTTAGTCTAAAGTCTTTCATAGGTTTAATGTTTCTCACGTTACCTTCTCACATGACTCATCCATTTTAACTGTCAATTATCTGAGACCGTTAACGAGATTCATTGTAATAATTCTCCATCAGCTTAATAATATTTAACATACCTTATTTACGCTTTATTGAGCATTATATAATAATTGAAATCTGCATTATTATGTATATTATTTAAGCTTTAATAATACTTGACATTCCTTAAAAGTGATGAGTTTATGTTATTTTGTATAAAAAAATTTATAATAAATGTTATTATTATTATATGATTTTATGTTTATGTTATTTTTTATGTCAATAAAAACTGCAAAAATCCTTTTTAATTGTAAATGATACAACTCTCAAACATTAAACCTTTATCTTTTTAAATTCTGTTGAAGGAAGGCCATTCCGAAACTTCCAGTCCTATATATGTGATATGAGTAAAATAAATATACATGCGCTCGCATTTCAAAGTGTATATTTGTGTTAATTGTAATGCAAAATATGTACTTATAAGGTAATCAAACATTATTCAATTAATATACAAAATATTTAATATAGGTACTGTGAAAAATGTTGATTCAATATTTTTATATTTTATTTAAAATGTTATCTTAATATTGTTCGCTATATCACGTTTGATTACGTGATCAGTAAGATAGGGTTTTACAACAGTTTAATATAATTCGGTGTGAATTATTGAAATTATATTTCAAATGTTTTTTAAAATTTGTATGCTTCAAAGTTATATGGTTTTTGTAATATTCATTATATTACTGGACAGGCTTGACTAGAGTCTACAAGTTTATCTGTTTCACTTTCTTTTCAGTGCATGTCTACTAATGCCCCTCATATACTGTACCACTGCACATCTTTCATATCAGTTCACGTCTCTGCCACTGCCCCCTTCTACAACAATCGTAAACTGGTCATAGTCATAATCATAATTTTTTAATTTGTACATAACTATAGAGGTACAACTAGAATAATAAAGGTTTTTCTTATAATTTTCCTGAAAATGTAACTACTAAACAAATACAAAACTATATTAAAACAGAAATTACGTATCTTATATATAGTCATATTGTTTTTAAATAATATTAATTTAAAATAAAACTAAAACTAATATTTATTTACATGTTAACGTATACTAGTACAATACAAACACAATACAGTTTTCAACCCATTCTCTCGGTCATCTATTCTGCCCGCCGACACTCATACCCACGCTATCTGTTTCAGCAGCCGCGGTCAGCCGATCTAAGAAGAGTATTTTCAAAGCTGACTTGTTCCTTTCTCCTTCAGTTCACCGGTAAACTCTACTGCTCACGATTTTTGCCAGTTTATTTTTGCTAGTTTAATGAAATAGTGACTAATAGAGAAATCTTAGGATATAATATTATGTTCCAGATAAATGGAGACTTTTATTACCTCATAAATAAGTGTGAAAGTAGTATTCTTGCACAATGGAAAAAAATATGCTTCAGTGCCTGTTTAACATTCGGTCTATGTCAAAGAATGTTATGAACATCTTAGGTGCGTATTACACAAACGTAGTTATTCAAATCACAATCGGGCATTTGTGGTGACTTGAAAGTTGTTTTTGTATTGCTTGATCAACAAGACGGTTACAGAGATTCCCTTACTTTATAAATAAGTTGGAAAATAGTGACTAAAGTAACATTGTATAAAAAAGTGGCCACTGTACATACATAGTTATTTAAGTGGCTATTCAGATATTATTTCGTAAACTTTTATTTTCTTAGTATAAAGTGTTTTAATTTAAAACAAGCAATAAAGTTTATTATTGTGTTTATATATCTTTCAACATTTTGAACGTTAGTTACACAGACCCCTTGGCTTAGCTGACCCCTGGGGTTCCGAGGACCATACTTTGAGACACCCTGATTTAGTTAATTTGTTGAAATCGTTATAAGTAATAATAACATATTTCTTTATGTCTGAGTTTTTTTAGATTAAAATAAAATATTATTGGATAATTTCTTTTGACGGCAAATATGTAAGGCATGATAAAATGTAAAAGGATAATCATTAATATCTTTAAATATACTACATGGTGAAAAATTAGAAAAACTTTTAAGAATACTTAACTTTCAGAATATAGACTTCAGGTTAATGACATATCCTTTCTTTGAATATAAGAAAATCTGAACAAATTGCGACAGTAGTTTGGTACAAATAATGTGGGATAATTATGAGAAAACGTTTCTACAAAAACGAAACATTTCCTAAGTTTCAGTTTGAACGTAAAGATTACACACGGGTTTAGTGGCAGCGATGAATGAATTTCTGTGCTATATTTAATTTTGTGTATTGTTATTGTATATGTAGCAATGATTTTTCTTAAAGGAGTATAAATCATAAAGCAAATAAATAGTTATTGAAATTTATAGTTAATGTTTTATTAAACTATATGACAAATATTTAACAATCATCCGGCAAGTGAGAGATCTAGGTTTGAATCCCGGCGTAGCAAGTGCCTTTTGTGATTCTATGTTTATTACATTAGATTTCCATTAAACAGTATATATTTCGATTAAATCTACATATAACCTAAGGTTAAATGCTGTATAGTACGTAAATCTTATTAAACCTTATTACAAAAATATTAATATACCTATTTTATTTTAGAGTAAAAAGTGTATGAAGACATCACTAAATCGAGACGACTCAGATTGTTCCACCATGCCTCGGGAAGTCAAGAAAGACGCCACGCGGCATTATATTAGCAAACAAGAACTCCACTCCACTCAAGAGAAATGTCATCTCAAAAATCAGTCGGATTGTGAGCGAGGAATTTTAAACAGATCGCTGTTTAAAACTTCATATAGAAAGTCTCCATTAAAAATTATCTGAAAGAATCGGAATAAATCCTAGTACGCTTATTGTTTAAATTTTATCGATGTAAATATTTTCTATACATTTTAAAAACACAAGTGGTGAAACTTATTTATTAAATAAAACTAAGCGTTTATCCCCTACCAGTAAATAATAAAAAACAAGAATTGCCAGAGGCTAATAATTTCATTTCCTAAGCGTTTTATGTACTTATTACACGATGGTCTGACAATATTTCATTCTTCTGTCTCTCATCTGTCCACTTGATATATCGAGAGTGACCTACGCAGTTGGAACTTGTAAGTAGTTTAATTCCTATATAGGTAAAACTGAGTTAATAATAGTGCACATTATTCGATGGAATTTTGCTGAGCGTGAGCGAAGCTTTACTACATTAGCAAAGAAAATATCCTTGAGTAAATAAATGTATATACCAACTGGGAATAACTATAAGGCATGTATACGTGTGTTGTAGTAATACATGTAACACATTAAAGTAACTATAATATTTGTATACTACGTCTTCGAAGCTTGTTAAGAGACGTCACATTAGCTGTCATCGTAAATTGTATACTTACTTACTTCGGAACTTAAAGTGTTCTGAGTTTTCACATGTATTTAAATTTAAGCTTAGTCGTTTGGGCATTTTGGTTGTAAAGCGAAACATTAATGTAATTAGTATAGAAGTATTATATCTCCTGGTAAAGCACTTTACGGCCATAGTGGTACAACAATAACAAATCCATAATATCTAACCACAGGGATCACAAGACCAGGCAGAGGGTTAGAAGAGTTATATCATTGATAAAAACACAGGCGGACTTAACCCTCCGACTGGCGGTCATTTTTTCTTGTAGTGGCGGCATGTTTTCGAGACTCGTGCAAGGGTTTTTTACAAAATTTATTAAAAATATAAATTAAAAGTAATATATATAGAAGTATATATTTTTGTGTTCAGAATTAAACATATAATAATATTAGTATTTAAATTTGGCTTAAAAAAAAATGTTTACTAAATTTTTTTTCCATGAAATTCTAAATTTACATTTTCTTTTTTTTAATTTGGGGGGGACCATACCTAGCAAACCAAGTTATAGTAAGAAAACTATAAAAGTGAGATTACCATTTTGGGTCAAATGTATTCTAGTTTCAGAAACACATAAGCATTATACAAATTTATGAAACTATAATAACACTATATAACAAAAAGCAGCGATGCGCATAAATTGTGAAAATAGGGTGTATATGTAAGAGTTTGCTAATAAAATTTTTACTTCAATACATGTTATATTGCATATTTAAAACTATAGTATTCCTTAGGCTTTTTTCCCCGAATCCAATGGTGCATGAATCGAATCGATACGTTGCCGGAATATACTGTAATGAGTGATTATACAAGGGAATATTTGTTTATACAACAATCTACAATGGGAGATGTTTATCAAAATTTTGATGAACAACAGGAGGGTTAAAGATTATTATATGTTTACTGAAACCTAAAATCCAATGCTTCATTGTACTAAAGGCTACCTATTTACCAAGTTTCACGTCTCAAAGAACTATCTACTATGAGTTATCGCACAACTCGGCGACTGGATCGCAAACGGGTGTCAGAAATTTAAGAAGGATCTGTCAAGCTCTATTTCCATATTACTCTGAGTTTGTGTGGTAAGATTGAAAAATACTTTCTTAAGGTTGGTTGTAGCTAAATGAATTCCACATTTTTACAAAGACATTGCCATGCTTATAAATGTGTTGCAAGGTCTCATGATAGTGATGAATGTAATCACAGGCCAACATTGATAATTACTGTTCTTCAGTGAATTGTAATGCCACATGTAAACTACTAGAGGTCATCGGAAATTTATAGATGACATCGTTATGTACAAATTACCTATCTTACGATTGAGCTGAACCGGATTTTTATGCTTCATTTTGTTAGGACAAGGCTTTGGAAATGATTTCATAATTTTGAATGGTAGCGTAAATATTTGTATCCATTTAATCAAATTAAGGTTTCTATTTAGTTCATTAATGTTTTCTTGTAGATGTAATAAAGTTTTTTTACAACTGGAAACATTATTTTCTCATAAAATTGATATCGATCACTAAATATACTATTTTATTCAGAGATCTAATTAGCAATTTATCGGAAATTTTAAACATTGCAAATAATATTCTTGCCGATCGTACGGCTAAACACGCATAAAATCATACTTAACATTGACTAATATATAATATAGAAAGATTATTCAGGTGAAAGTGGTGACACTAAGTGCCTTCATTCAGTTTTCGGATAGCAATAAAATTATTACTTAATACCTTTTACACAAATCAGGGATTTCAAAATAAAGATATAGTTGTATTCATATTTCTATAATATATTATGTAATATGTCTCACTACAAATATATATATATATA
Source organism: Homalodisca vitripennis (assembly GCF_021130785.1). Taxonomy (NCBI): domain Eukaryota; kingdom Metazoa; phylum Arthropoda; class Insecta; order Hemiptera; family Cicadellidae; genus Homalodisca; species Homalodisca vitripennis. The sequence continues at coordinate 63,418,356 of NC_060214.1, forward strand.
TATATATATATATATATATATATATATCCTTAATTAAGCCCATACACAATTAAACACTAAATATTAATTATATAATGAAATTTAGGTTAGAAAACAAAAGATCTGCAATTGTGTAAAAGATTTACTTATATATTTATGTATCAATGTTAAAAAGTTTATTTATTCCCAATAATACAATAGCATATTATTGACCTTCTTTGAAAATGGATAGTTATAACTAAATTAGTAAAATCTGCATCTTTTGAGAATGTTTTAAGCTTCAGCATTAGGAAGCAGGAGGATTCTTATACAAGAAGAGGATTTCTTGGTTTATACAACTATTGTCACCTTGCAATAATGTTTGCTTTAAAAATATAACACAGTTTAAGTAAATACTTCAAAGCGATAGACATATGTCACAGGTAGACTTTTAAATATATTAGGAAATATGGCCAGGTATTTATTATACATACCATTTTTAGGTTGTGTATTAAATAAAAAAACCCTGTCATGAATAAATTGGCAGAGTAAATATATTCAACACTTAATCTGTTTAATCCAGTTTAAACAAAGAAATACATATTAACTATTGAATCGAAAAAGAAAATTTTACTGTGGGAAAATGTATAGTAAATTATGCACAGTTATAAATGTATGTAGATAAAAATATTAAACTACGATAGGCAATATCTTCATAGCCAACTATTTGTTTTACACATTGATAAAATTATTGGATATTGTTTTGGAAGATAAACTCGATGATTGCAATCTTTTTCTACGTAAGTAGTATTCGAGGATCAATTATAGGATATCTCACTAAAATGTTTTTTTTATTTAAGTGTATTAAAAGCTAATTGCTAGCTGATAATTTAGACTACGTAAACATATATATTCTTCAGTACATTGCTCTCTGGTTCCTTTTGTATCGATATTTGAAAAATGCTGAAAAGGGAATAAATTTCTTTAATCCTTACCATCTATAATCTAATTGATAACGCATTCCAAAGGATAACACTTTTGGCCAATACAAGAGCCATTAATAAAAGTGGCACTACATTCATATTACAACTTTTTGAGCACGCCAGTTATTAATAACTTAGCTAGATGTAGGATAATTTTGTAACTTTTACTCTGTATAATTATGGAATATCGCCATTCCTTGTTGTCAACATAATTTTTCTTTGAATTCACAACGTAAGCAATATAAATCGTATAGACATAAATATTTTAAACCGTGAGATCTGCATTAAGTAATTGGTATTCAGCACCTAAACCGGATGGATGTATCACATATGATTTGGCAGGTGTTTTTTTTACATGCACATTATACAATATTTAAAGTAACCTTCGATATGTTACAAGTATGAAATAAACATGTTATTATTTATATCAATAGTATTATTTTCACGCATTCTAACAATTTACATACTCCATAGCCGTAAAATATTGCTTTTTTCAAAATAAGATATCCATTATCTTTGTACTGTTCAGACTGTGTAGTGTCTCAGATTTTTTGGTAGTTAATAACTTGTATTTTATAAAAAAAGATTGTATGCTGAAACAAACATTCACCAAGGTCAACAGGACAGAAATAATAATGATTATATTGCCAAAGAGAAAGCCGGAAAAGAAAGAGTTTAGTGCTACTATCGTCTAAATGTTAGACTAATGAACACTTAATCTTGGATTACTGCCAACGGAATGCTTGAAATAAAAACGGACGTAGAAAATTTGCCAAACAAAACCAATAAAATTTTCTATTTCCTTATATTTTAACGAAGATTGTCACCTTGAATAGGAAGAATTCATTTCTCTCTGTCTATCCACACTATATCTCAGAAACGAAATATACATATTAAATTCTGCAAGAAACTTCATTTCTATATAAAAATTACTGAGTTTTATGATGTGTATGTCATACCATCTGATTTTGACGAGATTTACTTAATATTTTTACATTATAGTTAAGAAGAACTATGATGAAGACAAACTATTATGTGAATAAATAAGTTTTAAACAAACTCGTTACGTTACGAAAGTTTGTACGACCCCTCTAGATGTATGACGGATATGAAACTGGACTTAATTAACAATAGCGCGACTGTATCATGTAGTAAGATATTTCATGAAGGGTTCCTTCTTTTGATATGAAATTTTTCATAAAAATTTATTTCCACATAAAAAATCATGAAATCCATGTTGGTGTATGTCCAACCATGGATTTAGGCTGAATGACCTTAAAGCCTATAAATTCAGTAGGCCTATACAATGCCTCTTTTTTTGGCCGGAGGGATGTAAAGGTTTTTTACAGTTCAATTGTTTTTTCTTCTATCTGTCAAAAATATCATGAGCTGTTAATTTAACATTTTTAATTGAAACTTAAGTCTGTTACGTGACACGGGTTATATTAATACGCGACATTAGTAATATCAAAGGTTGTATTATAAAACATAAAACGTCTTATTATTAACGTTTCTTGTTGTTTTATATGTTTATGAGCGAGTTAATATCGCTATGCGCTATGAAGTATGTTTCCTAAGTTTTATTTCACATATTGAGAAATATAGGAAATACGTCAAAAGAAAATCGGCTCTCTTATGTAGGGGAAGACCAGCCACCTTTAGACCTACAGTCCTGACAAGAATGTTGAGAGTGCCTAAATATCTTATCCCATCAAGAAATAACACACCCATGGCTGGTAAAAGTGGGTTGATGGTCATATAGGCTAGATTTCTTATTACATGAATAGCTTCAAACTCAATCGTAGTAACCCTATTATTTTCTAGAGTGCATATCTTGAGACTATTATCATAGCAAGGAATAAAATAAGTAAATGCTTTCTTAGAATAAACATACGCCACAATAATATAAAAATAGTTTGTGAATTGATTGCACCTTCTACGTTTATATGTATATGTAATAACATTTTATACCAATACGGGCATTTAATTTGACTACTAAAATCATAATGTTATCATATACGTAAAGTTCGATAGCCATATGTTAGGAAAAAAGCTAAACAGTTTATTCCTTAAAGTTGCTTAAGTTTGCACCCTGTACACAAAGTGTTCAAAGTACAAAGTAACACTGTAAAGAAATAAATTAAAAAGTCTGAACTCAAAGCCATGTGTTCTTAGGGTGGGTGCGTTTGTTGTTACTTTTAAGACCTCTTCAGCTCTTTTACAAGTACCAAACAAGGGCTTGTTTGATCGTTCTATACAATGGTAAAGTAATTAAAATTGGAAATTAAAAGGTTAAATAAAAGGATTATTAATTTTAAAGGCAATGTATGAGATCTATTGGTTCATTTATACAAGATTCATATATAATATACGTATATATTTACACACAGTTTTAAAATTAATGCATTACATATTTTAAGGTATTTTTTGAAGGCAATATTTTCTAATAGAGAACAAAATAATATAATATACGTGCAGCGTAACGAAAAAGATGGTAACATATTATTTTGTAAAAATTCTTTACACTTATGAATGAAACATTGTTAAGTGTTGGCAATTATTCGTTCAGTTATTTTTGTAATTCTACCCTTATTATTATGATTACATTTTATTTAATAAAAAAACCTATTCAAAAAACTCTAACAAGAAATTTGTTTTTTATGGTGTAAAATCACTAAAGAATATTATAGATGGTATATATATATATATATATATATATATATATATATATATATATATATATATGAGGGTACTTTAGACCAGCCGTAGATTTTTATAAATGGAAGTAGAATATTTTCATCAAAGATGCCTCTTCAGATAAATATATTTTTCTTATTTGAGAAACATTTTAATTTTCCATGCTACAAAAAATATCTTAGACGGCAAGTAAATTAAAGTTGGCAGAAAATACGTCATTTAACCGAAGTGGATTTTTTTTACAATTTATGTATTTAATATTTTATCGGGGCAACAATTTAAACAATACTAGGCCAGCAGGAATTACTTTGACCGTATTAAAATTTTAACTGCGGACATATACACTTTTCAGTATGCTTTTTAAAAGGGGTATGTATGTATACTATCCTGAAACCGAGGAAAACTATACTATGAGATAGATAATAGGTTAACTTTAATTTGAAGCTAAATTGCTTATTCACGAGATCATGCTGAAATAAAACCAATATAATTTATGTTTAGCCTTTGATAATTTAACAATAAAACTAAAAATTTACGTTAAAACTTACGACTTTCCGTTTAAAATTATCATAGGGCTCTAGAATATTCTATTATAATTTCTTTTTGTAATATTACGGTGGATTTTAACTGTCATTTGCTGCGGTTTATGGAAGCCTATCATTTGTGCCCCTGGAATAGTATAGTTTATATCTGTCCGTCTCTATGCACGATATTTCAAAATTAAATGAGTTTTGGCTAGTCGTTAGTATATATTTTTACATTGGTCTTTTGGGTAACCATAATGGTGACGAGAAAGAACTAGAATACATTATTTTTTAAGTATACCCATTATATCCATAAGAGATTCAAACGTGTGACATAATTACCCATGTTGCCTTTAGTATTATCGCTTGAAAAGTTAATTTTTATGTGCTAGATTTAAATTAGCCATACATTTATCAAAGAATTAGGAGCTGTATTATGCAATAACACTAAATTTATTTGATAGCAAATGTTTAGATTACCCAGAATTTTGTTTAAATTATTAAGTTTAAATTTTTGTGTATTCTAAAAAATACCAGTATGGTGTGGTATCAGAATATATCAAATTTGAAAACTAAATATTTTACATATTTTTATGGTTGTAAAGATGGAGTAACGAGCAGGTCTAAGGAATGTGGGAAACACTAGAATACTGACTACAGAATCCTAATAAGTAAGAATATTTATTACGATGCGAAGGATCTACCAAATTTCTCAGTTAAGTATGAACTAATAAAAATGGTATTAATAACTTAACTGTATTCCAATAATTCACAAGATGGCAATAAAATCATGTTTTGTTGAATTAAAATATAATTTTCCATATTTGCAGTAGTTACTGTTAGTTTAATAATGTACATAATTCAAACTAGTATTTGGCCTACTTAAAAACTTATAACTCGAACGCTATCTCACCATATATAAAAATATATATATTTAGTTAAATGAAAAGCTTATAAGGCAATACTTTCGCCTTTTTTGCATACATTTACCAAAACTTTTTAGTAGTCCTAACAGATGAGAGCAAAAATTACTTTAAAAACGTATCTTTTTCATTATGCAATACATAACTTGTATAATAATTTTGACAAGTGGAACTTCTTAAAATTAAAATGAAAACGCAGTGGAGATTTCAATACAGTCAAAACACACCCTTGCTTTTCTTAATATCAATATTGGAATGGATTTTCAGAAATATATGAATCTTAAGCTGCGCTAATTTTGGGAATTCAAATGCGAAATTAAAAAACAATATGATATAAAAATGTATTTCTTCAACCATATCAAACAAAACTTGAGAAGGTTAAACCTAAAGATTGATCCGTAAAGTTAGACAATTAATTAGATTCAGACAATATAATGCACAAATTTAAGAGTCTGTACATAGTTGAGTAACGCTGAATTTAAATGGATTTACGTGCCTTATGGTTTGTTTTACAAAATTTTTACGATATCGATATTTTTAGACTAACGATAAAAATAATTAGCAGGTACAATTGGTCTTTGAATTGAAGTAATTTGTTAGTAACTAAATATAAGAGAGTGTTGACCAGCCATTAAAGATTTAAGTAACTTAGAAATTAATCTTTGTTTTAAGGTTCTATGTCAGTTAATAATATAAATTATAAAATCATTGAAATTTATTTTAATAATTTAAAATCTGTTATCTAAAAACAATTAAAACTAATATGATAAAGGAGTTCCATACACTTTATGGAAATATACTATTTTCTAAAAACGATAATTATAGAAAAAGTTGATTGGTACATAATTGTAACTTCTTGTATAATTTGTATTATATTCGTGTTTCGCCTAATTGTAATTCTTACTTGAGCAGAAAGTATATATAATCAAAAACTTTAAACCATTGTTAGCTATTTTATACACGAAATTTTAACATTTAATATGAATCTTTACAATTAAAAATTTCTTTGTATCATAAGTTTTTTTTAGTTTCCATAATTTATAAAATGTTTTTGGATTTTCTTTGAACAACAAAATAACTGCGTATAACACAATATAAATAAACCTTTGAACCCTTTTTTTAAACTTTTATTTTTCTTAAATACCTACCTGAAGATGAAATACCACCTGATAGACCGAAATGTACATTCTAAGAAAAATAAAAGTTTAAAAAAAGTGTTCAAAGGTTTATTTATATTGTGTTATACATATTTATAAAACACTTTTCAAACTACATCTCTAAAATAACTACCACGATAATTAAAAAATGTATTTAGCTTTACATTTGACATTACAATAAAATATATTTATTAATATTGTTTACTGTTTTATGACTAAAAATACATATATTTCCAATTATTTCATAACGTATCTCATTATGCGCATTTGGAAGATGAAAGTCAATTTTAATCTGTGTTTGAAATTGTCAATTAAGTAAATTTTGTGAATCTGAGTTATCAATATAAAAGTGTTACAGTAATTTTGAGTGACATTTTCCAGAAAAAAGAAATTACAATAAGAAATTCATATGACGAAGTTTGCTAAATTGGGAGGCTCAAGAATGATTCGCGTGGGGAACGAGTCTAACGCAAAGCGACATTATCTTTTGGCAAACAAGAACTCCCCTTCACCCATCTAGAATAATGCTCCCTCAGAAATCAGTTCTACTGTAAGAGAGGAACTTTGAACGTATCTCTGATTAAAACTTCAAACAAAATGCGTTAGCTAGACAAAATTTCTGAGTTTGGATATTAAATACAGACGGGATACAAGTGTTATGATTTATACCCGTCATGCACCTGACATAACACAATGTTAGGTGTTATAAGAAATTAATGTTTCATATATATTTACACTATAAGATAGTTTTGTCCTGAGTGTCTGACTAATAGTTGGTACCTTGGATAACCAAAAAATTTTTATTATAGATGGAAAATATCACTATAGCGTTGTATAAATTCAAGGTATCATCATAAATGTGTCTCTTTGATACGTCTTTTATCTGTCTCTCTCTTTATTTCCAACAATATAGTTCCCTAGTATTTTTACATATTTTAAATATATACGTACTATAAGTGATTCCCTAGTTTACGCTTGTGTGTAGATCTAATACGTGTGTCGTGATTAAAGTTGTTTTTAAAGCTATTAGGATGCAGAAGGAAGTTTAGTAATTATGGCATCCTCATTCTGAAAGTATTTGCAAGTTTTATTTTATCCCAAGACACAGAATATCTGAGTGTCGTAGTAAATATATTCTTAAAATTTTACAGGCCCCTACATTAACATAAAGCTAAATTTCAATTTCAACAATAGTGAGCTGCAAAAATTTAATGATGTACTTTTTAATTGTTAATATACACAGTAAACGAATAGATAGAAATCTATAATTATTATGAAAACATCACATGTAAGCTTTATTTCTGCTTAAAGTTAGACATAAATATCGATGATGGTGATATTTACAACTTAATATTATGGTTTATATTTAGTTATTAATGTCAGATGTTGATAATCAAACTTGGAAATAATACATTAAAACTTTATTTCATAACTCATATATTTATAATATTGTTGCTACGGACATTAGATAATTTTTAATATAGTGTTATAATAATTGTAAAATAATTTCCTTGTATTAAAATGTAATATACTTAAATATAATTTAAGGTTTTTAAAATAATAAAACAGAAACTATGTCACATAATGTGCGAATATAAATTAATTGTAGAACATTTTCGAATGGAAGTGCTTTTCGTGCAAAAAGACCATTGTGATTACCATGGAGCAATTGTCACATTTCTTGAGCCGATCTAAAGAATACATGGTTCTGTAAATTGAGATATAAACCTAACTGTCTATCAAATGTTTGCCTAAATAATACATTTAATATACAAAAAATATTTTTAAACTTTCTTAATTTAACTTTTCCAACGCGTAAACCTAGTCAATTTCTATTAATTATTAGAAATTTATTTTATTTTACCAAAAAACATAGTATATGACTTTTTCGCTTTTGGTAGTAGTTTTATTAATATATAAATAAACGTATAAATCTGAGAGTAAAGAGAATTATTTACTACCGTTTGGATATTTAACATTTTAAATTTAATTTCAATAACTTGTTTAAATACACACAGTTAGCCCCTAAACATTGTATAAGTGTATACATTAAACATAAAAGGTGGTTAATTCGAGACTTTGAACAAAAATACAGAATTTATGTCTGGAATAATACTCTCCTGGTGGTTCAAGGAGCTCCACCAACCGTTCGGGGTTTCCATCCGGGTGCCTAAGTTGCTCTTGGGTTCCGGGGTGCGGATAACCGGATGGTGGAGACTTAGGGAGTTCTTTGGCTAACAAGTGTACACTTACTTAATTTCCTTCCCAAACTTACTGGAACACCCACTTAGAGCCTTTGGCCACCGAGCGTATTAGTAATTTGGAAAGAAACTAATAAACCCATCCTTGTGTCAACACTTCAGACCTTTATTTATTGGTAGCTACCACTGAAAGCACTTAAGATTGATTGAGTTTTTTTTACTTCCACAAGGCTTTTCCTCAAGCCTCTTTAAATGAAAAGATTTATTCTTGACTAGTGTGGTCAGTCGGAATGGATTCTAGCCGTTACGCTTTTGGGGCGCCTCGTGAGCGTGCAGGAAATCCATACTAGTGCAATTACTAACGACAGTGTTTTGAACCAGCGATACCAGTTGTAGTCTCCAATATTTCCGTATTTGACTTTCTACCTTATCCTTTTGAGTTTTTTTTTTCCTTATCACTCCCGGGGTAGAGGGTGAGGATGTGGCATTTGCCACTTTATTTTTGTTGGCCGATGGACGGGCAGGCAGCTGTTTCCCTACAGCTGGTCGAGTCGTCTGCTTTTCCAGATGGTTAACCTCTTCTTCTAGATGTTTCTTTGGAATTCTGCCTGTTATGGTTTGTTCTAGTGTTCAGGCTTCTAGATTTCTGGGGGGTTAGGGTTTCTTGCTCTTCTCTTCAGGCTTCCGTAGGGTGAGGACGTTCTACGAGTTTCAGTGGTCGGAGTTCAAAATCAAAGCTGGCTGCCCGCTCCTTGTATTTATGGGTTAAGGCGCTCCAGAATGCCTGCCATGGCCACTGCTGATGTTGAAGTATAATATATTCGAAAAACAGATACAAAATGACACTGAAATATGAACTGTTGCTAAGAACCGCTTAGTATTGTTTTATAATGACGTTAAATCTAGCTCTAGCTATTAGAAGAAGATGTCATGACCGTTTTCATGCTTTTTAAAAACTATTAAAAAAATTCCTAATTAATATTATTTATACTTAATACACCAATTATTTACTACTCTTGTCTTCTTAACAATCTAAAGTTGGTTTGTGCATTAAATTATATATATATATATATATATATATATATATATATATATATGTATAAATATATATATATATATATAAAAATGCTCACTATAAATATAAATATGCACTTCAAAACTTGTAGCTGGTCAAAAGTTTATAAATCACTTAAAACAAATTTAAACGAAGGAGCTTTACAGACGGCGTGTTAACAAGATAGGCCCAGGCCTGCCAACAGTTAGATAAAATGTATACAACACGTTTAGATATATATATATATATATATATATAACAAATAACAAACAACAAATATCAATAATAAATAGTTTACAATTATTTACAATTTTAAATAAAAGAATCTGTCGCACAAAAATAGTAATTTTCTACTTCAAAAATATGCTCCCGCTGATGGTAACCGAACCTATGAACCGTGACGTGAGAGCATCAAACACTAATGATTCTGCAACTGCATTAATTACTAAACGATGTTAATTACAGGTCTATAAAGCGCGTTGTCCTTAGTTACTTCAAAAACTATGCCTTGAAGATGAGTTGCAAGTCTAACCTTGTTAGTTGGAGGTTAGCTGTTCTTGTAGAACTCAAGAAAGTATATTACTTCAGTACACTATTAATGGTTGAATCAATATGTTCACTATAAATATAAATATGCACTTCAAAACTTGTAGCTGGTCAAAAGTTTATAAATCACTTAAAACAAATTTAAACGAAGGAGCTTTACAGACGGCGTGTTAACAAGATAGGCCCAGGCCTGCCAACACTTAGATAAAATGTATACAACACGTTTAGATAAAATAACCTCTTGCGTTTTTAACCTCCTCCATTGTTTACCAGACTTATTATTTAACCACTCTTTTGAAGAACGAAGCTTAACAGACAAAATATTATTGCTACACGTACTGTAGATTATTGTTAGTATTTAAATAAAAGCGACTTTATCTAAACGTTCTTTAATTCAAAATTTTGGTTTCATTTAATTTCCAAACTAAAAAAATTATTCCTTATTGGTATCTTCATCATTAACCACTATTAACCACTTAAGGTTTGCTAAGTTGTACTTGAAATTTAAGTCTAAAGCTAGCCTAAGTGTATTGGTAAGAGTATAAAAATATCAAATGAGTATTCTAAATTTTTTTTTAATATATTTATTTACGATTTTCTCGCTACCATCAAAATGTGTGAGGGCAGATCTCATATGTTACATTTCCACGCTGCCAATCGTTATGTACTTTTATCGATCCATATACAAAGAACATTTTAAGAACATGTTAGTGCAGATAAATGTACTTTCTTATGGGAAGTGATTTTAATAATTAACGTATTGTAAAATTTTCAAGCATTGTTTGGTGTGATAATTTTATTGAGGTTCAGGTAATTACGACGTGATGTTTGCGGTAAATAAATTGAATGTGGAATAGGAAATAAAAATTCCAGATTCAAGTACTCAAACGAGAAACATATTACAGGGATATATTATCACTGTATTTCAAATACAGTGAAATGTTAAATACAGTGAAAACTTAAATATCAAAGTTGATTGTACTAATCAACTTTGACATTTAATTTTTATATGGACATTTAATCTTTATCATTATTCTGTAGGAAAAATTGTGAACACTTAAATATACTACATATTTATCGTCTATCTAGAACGCAAAATCTACCGACCATTATAGTATTCAAATTAAAATTAATACAAAAACAATTAATACGATTCAAATGATAACTTTGATATCTTATTCGCTATTAAAAGAAAAACTTTGTTAAAAACAACAGATTTAGAGAAAAATTAATTGCAAAAATTTCATATTCCAAGTTACAGATGTTTTAGAAAATTACTAATGCTTTGTAAAGAGATAGAAATGTTGAATGTTAAAAGAATAAACAGTTAGTGTTTTAAAGCACAAAATTAAATATGAAAATGTACATTACACTGAAGATAGTAAGTCTATAATAGTACTTTAATGTTATGAACTACTCAATAGAAGCATGTATTCTATCGTTTTGAGGCTTGCTGTTTGAGTATTTTTAACAGACGTAAACAAGATAATGTATAAAAGTCACGTAGGCATCATTCCTGATGTTGTCTGGAGTCACGTCCAGTCCCCTAGTCTGTTGTAAATTCACATTTTGTTTGTGTACACAAGCCGGTCCCTTATTCTGTGTTGGCAGTATCGTTGTTTGAACAACGCTGTTAGTCTTGTCACCTCTATTTACCCGGTCTGCTACACAATTAAATCTAATATGTAAAAAGAAATATTAGTTCTAAAATTAAAATTTATTAAGTGACAGTTAATTGATGGAGTAAAATATATTTAAAAATATTTATTAATTAAAATGTTCTTTTTTATATCATGTAGGTATTCGTATATATATAGTTTATTTTTGTGATTCGATGTTTATTGAAGTTAATTAAGGCTATTGCCATTTATACAATTTAATGTAAATAAAAGTCGTTTGACAGGTATTTGGTCTTCCGATAATATGTTAGTTTGCTTTTTTAAACGCATATGTAACAGATACGGCCAAATACTAAATAATTGAATCGGAAAAATTAAGCGCTCTGTAGTGTAATGGTAGCATATTCACCCGGCAAGTGAGAGATCCGGGTTCGACTCCCGGCGGAACAAGTGCTTTTAGTGATTCAATGTTTATTGAAATTAAATAAGGCTATTGCAATTTATAAAATTTAACGTAAATAAAACTCGTTTGAGAGGTATTTGGTCTTCCAATCATATTTTGGTTTGCTTATTTAAACGCATATGTCACAGATACAGCCAAACACAAAATAATTGAATCGGAAAAAGTAAGCGCTCTGTGATGTAATAATAGCATATTTACCTGGCAAGTGAGAAATATATATATATATATATATATATATATATATATATATATATATATATATACAAATATATATGTCCAATTACATGTAAAGTAGGCCTAAGCAATATTGTTATAGGTCGGGTGATGTCATAATTTGAAAAAACGTTTTCCGGTTCACACCACGTAAAAATTCTTTGTTTGAAGGTTATTTTTGACGATGGAAGGCTTGTGAAGGAAACAGGATTTTTCCGGACATTTGCCATCGTTCAGTGAAACAAGAAATAAGTAACTATGTATTAGGTTAGTTCTTTACCTGAAGAAGAGATCTCGAAACGTAGTGTTACTGATTTCTTGTTTCACTCAACGATGGCAAATGTCCGGAAAATCCTGTTTCCTGCACGGAAAAATGTTTACACAATTAAATGCCTTCTTTATTTCGCCCTCGCTGTAAAGAGGTTATACTGCACATAGTAACAAGCTGTATATGAAACTAGTTCAAAGTTTGGAAGAGGTTAAACATATAATAACTGGTCCTCGTTTTCAAATAACTTCAAACAATTATAAATCCAAAGACAGTGACGACACTATATTCTCGCGACAATAAGTTGGAGACTAAAAGCTAGAACAATATTCTAATAATGTAAGTTGTTAATAAGTTATTTGCAATTTTATTATTCGACAGATCACTCAGAATACATAAGGTGAGCAGAGAGTTTAATATATTTCAGAGTGCCGATGATAAAAAAACATTTGCTATATTAAAAAAAAAATTCTTTTCAGTCAAAATAATTTTTTAGCAGGGGATAAAGGGAGAAAATTTATGATTTGTTTACTTCACCACGAATATCTGAATATATTTTGTTTTCTTTTAAAATATTTATATTAACTTTTATCTTTTCAAGCCTTTAATATTTTATTTGTTTATTTTGATAGCACAATTTGTATGTTATAACACATAGTATAATTCTAAATATTTAAAACTTCTACATTCATTATTAAGGCATTAGAAAATCACTGGAGAGCAGAATTAATCTAGAATCTCATTTGATATGAAGCCAACAACACAAAGTATCGTAAATACAAGCAAAAATGCTTTGTTTGAAGATATTTGTCCTGCATTTATGTTGTATTGGCCTGTGTTTTAAATTAGTAAATTGTATTTAAAAACCCAAATTATTAAAGCCTATATTTCCAGAAATTTAACGCTATTTTCTATTACTACTAAATTTTTTTAACATTCATACATTTATATCTCATGTCTCAGCGAGAATGTTTATCGGGATTTAATTGATATTTCAATATAAGTAAATTTTTATTTGAACTATTTGAACCAATCTCTGCAAACAATGGTTTCACTGCCATTGATTTCATAATATGTTTCTTGTATTAAGTTGTACACAATATATACGTGACAATGTAATCTAAATCAGTCTTTGTTTGATTGTGTTAAACTTAGAAAAATGAATAGCTACATTAAATACACCTAAGCGATTTGCCTTAGAACTTTAACTTAGCGCAAATATAACGCATATCTATAATGTTAGCGTTCTTTTAGTAATGTCCTGTAGTCTTTGGTATTACACTTTTTACTATAGATAGAGGTATAAATTATATAATTGAATAACTATTAGAAAACAAACTATATAATTCCCTCAGACTTTTGGAATCAATCACAAATCCAGCGAATGTTTATCGTTAATAGACACTGGTGTTTTATGAAACCATGACAACCAAATCTACAATAAATAATGACTGTATACGGATACCAAAACACTTCTTCACTAAACGATAAAGATTTCTACCATTAAAACGTAAAATTTGAAAGAAAACAGAAATTATACTACTCAACAAGGAAGAGATGTCTAAACGTTTTGTAACTGCGCGTATATATAAAAATATTCAAAAGCTAAAGATCCTAGAGAAGCTTGCAATTGAAGCAGGAGATGAAGAAGCGTTACGTTGAGATAAAATTAAAATGAGATTACAAAACAAATCCCAAGAGAAACATGAAACGTGATTATATGCTTATCATTATCTTTACGTACACTCCGCACACTCAAAAGACATAATAACAATATCGAGTGTCAAAAGAGTAATTGTACCCGTCCGTAAAGTGGTTAAACCCTCTCAGTTAAGACCCGTAAATGGACATTCACCATCAGAAATATAATTCTTGTCTTTTTTTAAATGGAGTTTCATGTAAAATGTAAAGCTTACAACTGAAATATCTCTAAATGTCTTGCGCATAGTTAGTAGAGCTGAGGTGTTGCAACTTTAACTGTCCTGTCTCGAAACTCTCTAACTGGAATAGTTACAAAACCGCGACCCCGTAAAGTAAAATTAACCTTGAACTGAAGAACTGGAACTGTCAAAACAACGCGACCATTAAAACTAATGCTAGCCTGGTACTCGTTAAAGAATAATCATAGAAACTAGTGACTCGTAGAATTATTTGCTGCTTTATGCTCATAGTTCTTACACGGTCTATACACTACAGTAATAAACCTATAAAATCAATACACAATAATATAAGCCATATAAGCTTTTTTCGATATAATTTAAAGTTAAAAAGTGAAAAGTGATAGTTTAAAGTTCAAAAGGAAAATTTGAATTCAATTGTTCTACACTTATACATTTTTTATACAAATTATGTGATACATAGATTTACCAACCAATGATCTTTCTTAAATTTGAATATAATTTTTCTTCATTCTTGTTCAACACTATATTTTAGTAGGCAAATTAGTATTTTACGATTATTTCTATTTCTGCTGTAATAACTAACTATTTTAATAATAACCAGCCAAAGCTAATCTTTTATAAGAATGTACAATTCACAAAGGTTTCCTATTTCATAAAATTCCTTGTCCGTGGTATAGTAGGAGTCATCTGCATTCGTCCTAGTCACTTGTGTGTTATTAGTACTGGATTATGAACATAACTTTGGAATGTTTAAATGTAAATGTAGTAATATTTGAAAAGTGTATTATACTGTAATAGCAATACAAGCTATTGTTTAATACCGATTTCATACTCAAAGAATGATAAAATAATTTCCTGCATCATTACAAAATATTTTGTTCACATCTAAGTTATAAGGTACGAAAATTTATCCGTTTTTAGTGTATTTTTTAGCCGTGGTGTCTCTAATGTCAAAATATTGACAAGATTTCGTTGAGCTTCTCCGTCGCTGACTATTTTTTTATATCTTCAGACGAATATGACTCTATATTTCAGGGGTCAACTGTACGAAATAATCAGATTTCAGTTTTGCACTCCATATGAAGGTGAACTAGAGCTCAACTCAACATTCACACTAATAGGTTACACATTTTACTAAATCATTTAAATAAAATAAAACATATACACATATACAAATGATAAATACTTTGCACATACATTTTTTATACCCTATTCTATTTCTTTTCTATTGGGTTTTGCTAACTAACGCTTTAGGTATAAGTTTTAATGAGTCACTTTCAAAGTTCCTCGCTCACAATTGGACTGTTTCCTGAAATATTATTCTTTATGAGTAAAGTGGAGTTCTTTTTTGATAAGATATAGCCTCGTTTTGTTTATCTTAAACTTCCTGTGACGTGGTGAAATATTCATTAAGTCATCTCCATTTTAAAAACGTTTTATCCTTATAAACTTTTTACTGTGGTCTCTTGTAAATACGGACGGTCAGTAAATTAAACATGCATAATAATATTATATAAAATACATTATCTCCTAACGGTATGAACTCCTTAAATTTAAAGTTTTACACGCGCTATACATTACAAGTCCGATAACACTATTAAATTTTTATTATTAAATTATATAACAAATGTAAATAAAATTTTAGGTAGACAAGAAGATTTAAGTTGCAGTTCAGTAAATCCTTGACGCGCTTTGATTAAATCTACAAAGTATATTGTATTTTACTTTTATTCCCATTTTTATTTAAGGAATTGTTTTTAAAATAATTAAATTAATTATGTGAGAAGGAAAAAACACATAGCCTACGTACAATTTGTTTTCAAGATGAGATTAGTCATGCTTAATACGGATTTCATTATACACTATATATATATATATATATATATATATATATATATATATACATATATATATATATATATATATATATATATATATATATATATATATATATATATATATCATTGAATGTATTTTTCAGTAACCATAACATTAAAACGATTCTGTAAATTTTTAGCTTTTAATCATAATGCTTGCTAGAACTGAACATTCACGGCATTCCGCAAAGTTATCAACAGAATTTCAGAACTCGCAATTTGTCTCTGGGCAAAACTAATATACTTAAAATAGACATTAAGTTCCTAAAACATATGATATTTCGCTTTGTTTAGTTTAAATTGATCATGTAATGTTATTAAATTTCGTACACTTTTATTACAAAAAAAAATAGTCATTATAATTATAAAACCTAATTGTGACCATATTGCCAAAGGAATAAATAGAAGAGAGTTAATTGTATAAGCATAGTTATTGTACTTCGTTCCTACATACTTTTAACTGTGGATTGTATGAAACATATGCAATAGTGAAACTTTATAGATACGAAATTACTTGGTTACTCTAAATAATTATGCACACCTTTGGTAATTTAGTTAAGCGCCAATTATTCATGTTTCTATATTGTACAAGTTTCAAGTGCAACTTATTATTCATCCTTTTAAAATATATTTTATTTTTTATATGTTTGAGGTTGCATAATATCAACATTTATTTTTCACAACAACACTGGATCATTAAATGAAAATATAGGTTATAAAAAATGTATTTTAAAAAGTAATATTTCTTGATTATCAAGAATTACAAGGAAACCATACTTAAAGTTTTGTTTCTGCAGCTTATTTGATTTTAATTGATATTTATCAAGCCAGTGATATTGACCAAAAAAGAAACATACCTATATCTAAAAAAAATGGAAGTGTAGAAAAATTTTATAAAACAATTTCGTTTGGGAACGGTTATAATTGTAAAAGACTAAGGCGATTAAGACTCACATCGTTACGTGTTTAATGAGGATATTAAATATTGTATACTTAATAACATATTTGTGTAATAATATATTTATTAAATATTTATATACTCCCAAGTATTTAAAAAAACAATATTAAAGTAAATTTTACCTAAAATATCTGCTTTATTTTGTAATTTTTAAAATTCAAGCAGCAATTCATATTTAATTAAACTGGAATTATGCCACCAAACAAAGCAAATAGCAAGTCTGACCCAAACTTAAATCACCTGCTAAATCATTTTAAAATAGAAAATAATGTTTAAAAAAGGCCACTTTCCAATTTGCAAACATATAAACCTGGAGGAGCAATTCAGTAACCTTCACGTCCAATTTTGAAAAGTGTTTACAAATTGTGTTGTTTGGAAGATTATAGTTCGTATGAAACGTCTATTTAATAGTTCCGTGCTGTGTTCTGTAATACATTGGTCATATTCAGCCGTGATCTCTACGTACTGTACAAATTCTCAAAACTTAACCTTTTTGAACCTTACAATGAAGTTTTACTTGAACACGTTAAATCTTTTACACGATAGAGGTACCAAGACATGAAACATTTCACAATGAGAAAATTTCACAAAAATATTAAATGAGTCATAGATAGGAATATAATATTTGTTTTTATATTTTACTTCTGAAAAATGCACCGTGCATGACGTTCATTAAAGCTCGGAATTGTAATCCCTGTAAAACCTAAAGAAAGTGCGGGAAGCAGAAGTAGGCTAACTGACCCGGCTTCACACCTCACTGAACAGTCCTTGTAAAGCCACCCAACGTACAGTCCCTTTAAGTTTATATGATACGTAGTAATATAAAGCGTAGTAAAATAATGAAGTAACACTCAGTCTCCTCCCACATCACTAAAAGTTCCCTCGCAATTCCACTATACAATAACACGAAAGCAGCACGGGCTGAAGAATAAAGCGCGTAAGCTTTATGCTGAATAACTAGCATTTAGGTAAACCATTGAAAGTGATGGACCTAGACAATCAGTATCATGTAATTTGGCATCCAAATATCCTACAATATAAGAATGTATATAGAGAGCTAACTATAATATATAGTATAGCCTCTTACATTTTATCTAGTTAATTGGCGAGTGCCTCACTACGATGATGACTGCTTATGATACCACCCTAACCAATTGGAGATAAACTTAATAAATATGACAAGGTAAATTTATTTTTTAATCATGATTAAAGCTCCAGTGCTGTGAATATTATATAAGAATGGATTACTCTCAAGTAGCATCGTCACCAAATAAATTGAAATAAGACCGTTCACCACATATTAAGACGCTAGCATCAGCTTGTATCTGAACTAGTGATCTACATATTGTTTGGATACTTATGAATATTGTAAGGGTTCAATTTTATACCCCGTTTTTTGTTGTTCTTAATATAGAAAATGTTTATTTTGACAAGTAGATGTGTCGATTTATTTTCGTCGATAGTCGTCGTCGTCGTAGTCCTTCCATTAGAAGGAGTTTATTTGAGGTTAGGGAACCTCTCTACTCGGAGCAGTGCAGTAGCCGGAGCTCCGATGTGGCCGCTGCAGCGTCTGCCAACAGACTGACGAAAACGCGTTTCGGCGCATGACCGGCTGGCGGTCTACTTTTACAGCCGACCAGACAAGGGACAGAGAGTTTGCTTGCGGACGTCGTTGTGAGAAGTCGATTCGAATAGAAGAGTTTTTGCTTGCTAACGTCGTGGAGTGAAGTCGATTCGAGGAGAGGAGTTTTTGCTCGCGGACGTCGGTTTTTGAAGTCGAGTCGAGGAGAGATGCCCTGTACGAGAGAATACGCAGTCGGCATACATCATCAATTTGGTGAGTCACCCCGAATTGTAATCATTAAGGAAATTTAAAATGAGTACGAATATAGAATTTTGAAGGTTAAATATAAAAATTAGTACTGATTCGTTAACGTTGAATTCAACGGAATCTTTGAAATATTAATAATTCGGTGGGTAGGCTAGGTTAAGACCAGCTTATATGTTATTTCGTTTAGTGATAGTAGTGTATCTATTAAATATAGGTTCTATTACCTTTCACTACCTTTCCTAGTCTGCAAACGCATATTTTGCATCCTATAAGCCGCGTAGGCTTGTTATCCTATTCCTAAAATTAATAATTCGGTGCGTAGGATAGGTTAACAGAGGCTTATAGGTTATTGCGGTTAGTGATAGTAGTGTATCTATTAAATATAGGTTCTATTACCTTTCACTACCTTTCCTAGTTTGCAAACGCATATTTTGCATCCTATAAGCCGCGTAGGCTTGTTATCCTATTCCTAAAATTAATAATTCGGTGCGTAGGATAGGTTAACAGTAGCTTAGAGGTTATTGCGGTTAGTGACAGTAGTGTATCTATTCACTATAGGTTCTGTTACCCTTCACTACCACTCCTAGTTTGCAAACGCATATTTTACATCCTATAAGCTGCGTAGGCTTGTGATCCTATTCCTGAAATCTATAATTCGGTGCATAGGATAAGATAACAGTAGCTTATAGGTTATTGCGGTTAGTGACAGTAGTGTACTTATTCATTATAGGTTCTATTACCTTCCACTACCTTTCCTAGTTTGCAAACGCATATTTTGCATCCTATAAGCGGCATAGGTTTGTATAAGCTGCACTAGATATAGCCTATATAAACCTTTCTATAGCTCATGATAATATATTTTATTTACTGTAAGTCGTGTAGGCCTAATAGCCTAAGCTTAAAGCTATTGGTCAACGCCAGGATAGGCTAGGGGATTAATTAGGCTATCTAGGTAACAGCCTTGTTTACAAATATATTATTCATCGGTTTAACAAACCTCTTAATTCTCAGCCCGGCTTCTAAATATTTGTTTAGTACCCTATAAACCGCATAAGATTTACTTTCTACTTCGAAGAGTATGTTTCAAAGTGAATGTTAGGTTGTAGGCTATCACAGACTTTTAATGCTTGTTAATACCAATAGATTTAATACTAAGGGTCTAAAGAGGAAAATAGTACACACGAAATACCTGTATTATAGTTGACTTAGAATACTTGTATTAAATAACCCAAATATATTTGCTTGAGGGAATTTAGCTACTTCACAGGGGAGGGATATAACTCAAGACTCCTCTTAGACATTTTGCTTCCAGCTTTAACTTATACGATAACGTTAGTCTTGTTAGTATAGAGAAGGAATTTGTTTGGTTTGATATATTTAATATTTTATTTTGATATTTGTAAAGTCAAAACATAACCTCAGCTTAACACAGCACAACAACACACTGAAGAAAGAAGAAACGAGCAGACGATACAGAGACTGGTTCGAGTCAACGGCTGTGGAATAAAGATCTCGCGGACCACCGATATTAGAAATCTGTCTTCTCACGCATAAATAATTACCAAATTGCCGTCGTTACAATAGAATTTATTTCTAAACGTAATATTTAGAACGGGACACTGACAGTTCTAATCAAATTTATTTACGTAAAATCATGAAACATAAAACAGAAAACTGTGATGATATCGTTCTACTGAAGAGTGCGAATAACTGAATTCGCTCTGAACGAGTCTGAGATTTTCTGTTCACTTACGTTTAACCTTTTGTATAACATTGATCTCTACCAGCGCATGGTGAGGACGCGGGTAAGATAAAAATATAAGGCGATATCCCAATCCTGGAATAGAACCCAGCACGACTGCAATTATCAGGGCAGACAAAAAAAAGCGTTTATACCGAAACACCTCACAATATAACACTTTAACATTGACAAGGTTAGTGGGCAATATGGTAACCTACCCTCAAAACTCTTATCTATAGATCACTTTCTATCTCAAATTACGATCTGAAATTAAAGAAAGAGGTTGACAATATACCATTGGGCTGTAAAAAATATGAACGGCCTTTACGATATATTTTATAAAATAATATTTTCTATGGAGGTTACAAATTTTCGAATGACGCTAAAATAAAAGATTAAACATGCTTCCAAAACCACACTGAACCAGTTTAACAGTGCAATAAATATCAATCTACTTTCAAATGGGATTAAGTAAGGGAAAGAAAATATGTTTCACTTGTTATCTGCTGTCTCTAAATATTTGTCCTTTCAGTAAATATTTTTCTAGAACACAGCAACGATCGGTATTTTGTTTTTCAAAAAAGAAATCTTGTCAATAAAAAAACTTACATTCCTCATCTCTGTACACAGACAAACTCTCAGTTTCTCTCTTTGTGGTCGATGCAATAGTTACATTGTCCAAGATTGATATTAATACACTCTAATAAAAATATGGGAAATTACTAATAAAATAAAACAACATCATTAAAACGACAAAATCTATTTTCTATATCAGCTAAGCAAACCTTATACTATACGCTTACTCTTTCCTCTGACGTTCAATTTCAGTTGCACCGATTTATAGTACACTCAGCTGGCCACTCAGCTTGTAACCACATAGCCTCCTAATGAGTATTAGTTGGATGCTACTACAGCTATTGATCACATTGTCACTGCATCCCGTAACACATCTTCTCAGAGAAACGTATTTAACATTCATAGCTTTACCACTCGTTAAAATGTTGTCTAGTTATAATATCAGAGAGTTTCATGTCAAACAATGAAATGCCATTAGTTCCAAATGTAATGTATATGCATTATGTTAATAGTTTTGTTTTAAGTATTTTTATAGTACTCACATGATAGTATGTGAATAATTAAGTTTAATAATAGTAATAAATAATAATAAATAAAAATATAATAAAGTTTTAATAAATTAAACATAGATTAAAATTCTAACAGAAAATAATTTTATACAGAGACTAATATCTAAACCAAGAATAAAAACCACATTTACTGTCTCAGTACTGAAAATATTTAGCAAACTGTTACAAGAAAAATCTAAAGACTTAATTGCTTACTGATGTCTAGAAAATGTTGAAAATCTTAACTTTTTTACTTGCTTCATTTGCTGAGAACAATATCATAAGCAGATGAACTGACTAAGAGAACTAACCCATGCCTTGTAGCACCAATAATTATTTAACATAATTAATCTTTTCATGACATTGAAAAGAGTCGGAATAAAAATATGAAAAAGCTAATTTAAGATTTCGTTAAAATTATTTCATAATATTCTGTTTAATCTGTTACTTGATTTGACTTTTAAAAGTTTCAGTTCTACTTTTTATCACAAACTGAACGGAAGCGCTTGTACCGCGAAAGCTTCTTTAAAGAAAAAATTAGGATCTATTCATATTCTTGTGTCGTAAAAATGTTTCTCAGCAAAATTTTATGAATTTTATTAGGCGCTTACATATTCCGAGTGCCGTCTTGAAGACATTTTTAATATGTACTGTCTCATAACTCAATATTAAAATACTTAATATTTGTATAACGTAAGATTTCCTTGTAATATTCACGGTAAAAAGATCAGTGAAACATACTGATTAGCAAATTCGTTTACAAGTTTCCGTAATTCCTATAAAATATTCAACATATCTCTTCTCTAGGAGGGCTGTTGGATTGATCGGACTGTAATACCCCAATAAAGGATGGGAAAACCCATATTTCAGCCAGTGGCCAATATTTGTACATTCAATACTTAGTTTGACAACCAACTAAGTAGGATGTGATCCTTACGAGGCCCATGGTACCCATTACTCCAAAAGTAAAATATCTCTGAACATCTATGTTGTTAGGAATGATTCGAGAACGATTTAGAATGTTATTTCAAAATTGTATTGCAGTAGTTTTCATTAAACAAAATATAATGAAATTAAGGTTGTTTCTATTGTGGTTGTTGAATGTATTTCCATTAAAACTTCCGCTTAGTGCATCGAATGGAATCTGACATCTCAGACGTGACTACTGGAGTCCACGACTGTGTCTATCAGAAAATATTGAAACATTTAGTTACGTTGGAAACGATACCACGTAGTGGCTACAATGAACAATCGTATTTCCAAAGTACACTAATAGTTAAAAGTATGACAAAGTAAAAACATCTGTTATACGCGTCGTAATACAATTACAAACAAATTCATACGAAATGTCAATATTGGAATGACCTCGATACATAAGTCTATCCATTAAAAACTTAAATCTTACAAGAGTCATATTGTGTGCAATACTTAATATCAGCTTGCATCTAAATAAAAAACTATTTCAAAATTCACTGAGTTGCATTATAAAGTGCAAATTTAGAGCCTATTTAAAAACAGATTGTCATTTATTCGAGTTGTAATAATTTTGCGTTTTTTATATTTATCTTTAAAATTCTTGCCATAAAAGTAATTGGCGTGTTTCATATTTGAAAACCAACATTTTTGAAATTAGTGCACGTACGCACAAAAATAGATTTCATTTGAAAATAAGTGTTCGTTCCAAGCAATAAATAATTCGTAAATCAATAGTACCTAAGAATACAACAGTATATGTTTGTATTTACTTTGAAAATATCTGGATGGAAACTCCTTGCGGAGTAGTCAGTTATCCAATATTAAAAGTTGTCTTCTTGGTTGTAAGAATACAATCAAACAGCTGTTAGGAACTAATGATAACATCTTAAAGGAAAAGTTGGTTTACCCAATTTTATTACCCCTTAGAATATTACCAACCAGGTTTTTATTATATTCAGAAAACAAAACTTCAACGTATTCGGGTATTCGACTCATAACTGTTGCGTTTTAGTTTTCTTAGGTTCTTAGAATTCTAAGTTATACAATTTACATTTATTCTGATTGGATTGGAAAATAAATAATCTCCAGCCTATATTCTACGAAGAGGATATGTATTCAAAGCAAATTTACGATAGATGGAACAAGCGGAGTGTAAACAGCTGATCGTTATTATTGTAGAAATTAAAATTATTGTGGTATTGTTGTGTAACACCGAGTCTTATTAACAGTACTCAATCTGTCTAGGTAATCGAGTGTTTTTATATAAAATTTATAACTGAGATATTCCGAGTACCGGTTTACTTTTATGATATTTTAGCTGGAACACTGCATTAAAATGTTCTAAGGAACAAATTTCTTTTATTGTGAAAAAATAGTAAAAAGGACAAATATTGTAAATTATAAATGAGGATGCTATTGGTTTATATATTAAGAATATATCGAGTTTATATTTTGTTAATTGAACACTGGTATATATTTTTCACTGAGAAGCAAGTGCTAGTATAAGCATGAAGATTTTACAATTTTTGTTTAATGCCCATGCGGTTATCTTGAAAGAATAAGTATAACTAATAATGTTTTATGAATTTTTGTGTCTTAAAATATTTCTATACCCCTATTGTTTGCGATTGTGCTTTATAATATATGTCTAATTACCTCTTAGGCATAGACGCATGTTCTCTATGAATCTCAGATATTCTCAAAAAAGTAAAAAAACATTAATCAACAACATAATTAATTAGATGAAACAGTGTGAATAAAAAGAACATGTCTATGCATTACATACAAATAATTAATATTAGCTAGTCCAACCTAGTCAGAAATAAAATATCACACTTTTCAATATAATTATATAAACAAAGTCATACCACAGTAAAATTAATTTTACGTCCATTTGGTTTTATTACTTTAAGATATCCTGTTTTGAATATAAGTAGTCTATAATCTTGCATAAAAGTATAATGTGTATTAAAATAATTTTATAAATATTAGTTTACATCTATAGAAAAACATTGAGAAAGATAAAAATAGTTATTATCAGTAGTACAAAATAGTACATCAGGACCTAACGAAAGTTTGCTTAAAAGCTGTTAAAAATGTTATTAGTTCTTAAAAATTTCCATTTTTTGTTTAGTATAATCTCCTTTTTACATTCAAATTGTAATATATTATATAAGCATAATATATTTATATATGTATATTTTGTTTGCTGTGTTGTTATTTTTATTATACCTTTTATTACTCCTTTTTGAAAACGGCAAAGCCGAAATATGAAAGAAACTTTATATCAAGAAGTCTAATAATTGTTGCAATAGAGCAATTCTGCGTTTATACACCCGAAGTGAATATATATGTATATATATATATATATATATATATATATATATATATATATAATGTCAATATTTAAATAGCTAAAGCTATAATTATAGCTATTTAATGTAATAGTGTATATGTAAATTTAAATAATTAAGATTTTTGTTTATCAATTATTAACGGCTCTAATAACTTGTTACTTTCATTGCGAAACATAACACGTAGGCCTACTTCCGCTCTTTATAGCCAAGTAACGCAGCCAAACATGAACGCGCACTAAAATGTTAAACTCAAACTAAGGTAACACTGTTGACATTTACATTGAACGTGAAGTAGAAACACCTATCAACATCATAAACATCACAAACGGTTGCTGTAACCGATGTATGTTTGAATAGAGCGGATATTGGAAATTTGAACACTGCTACAAGTTTAATTAACTGTTAGCGAACTTTTTAAACGATAATTAAACAGAAAAGTTGAAATGCTTTACTGATAAATATTATAGGAACTTTTATTTCTTTAGACTTTAACGAGTGTTTTTTTTTACTTCAATAATGCTTATTAAACTTGGATTGGTACACAAACTGACTCAATTCCATTACTTAATGTTGTTTTTCTAAAACTATTTCAAAGTTAATGTTTTACAATATGCTCAGAGTTTGTTATTCACGAGTATTATTTTGATGAAATTGAAAAAGTATTTCGGTATTTTACAAAAAAACACAACGTTAGGTTTTTAATACTGGAGTCGATTTTCTTCTTCATCATAAATAAATTTTAATACATAAGGTTTAGTATATGAGGTATATCAAAATTGTAACTAAGGAGCCAAACTCACTTATATAAAACTTTAATAGAACTCATTTTACTCCTAGAAACCAAGATTACACTATAAGAACCAAAGCGGTCAGAAGAAACACAAATCATATTAATGCACAATACTGCACATCCCAGAGAAGTGAACGAGGTTAGCAAACCTAGTAGGTCTTTTGTATAAGAACTGAATAGTATTTTGTAAGAAAAAAATTATCAAATTATAATAATGTCACATACGCTTGGTAATTGTAAACAGTGAAAGCTATTGTAAACAATATTTTAAACCATGAGATATAACTCTATTTTATATCCAGCACTTGTAACAAATGCATTTATTAGACATGATCTGGCAAAT
This sequence comes from Homalodisca vitripennis, assembly GCF_021130785.1. Taxonomy (NCBI): domain Eukaryota; kingdom Metazoa; phylum Arthropoda; class Insecta; order Hemiptera; family Cicadellidae; genus Homalodisca; species Homalodisca vitripennis. The sequence continues at coordinate 63,444,859 of NC_060214.1, forward strand.
TTTCTCTGACATGCTCATTATACAATTATATAACTAATCATAAAAATAATACAGGTATTAAAACAATTTATTACTGTATTATTCATCCAAATAATATTATTTTGATATATTAAAATATTTTACATGATCCATAGCCGTAACATATTGCATTACAAAATAATATCCGTTGTTTTAGAATTTTTCAGACCGTTCAGTGGTGCCCAAAAGGGTTTCTAGTTCTCTTTTGTTGTTATTAGTAATTTATTGATCAATACCACGGCCAACTTTGCAGATTTAATATAGATTATACCAATTAAAATGCCGGACTTGAAAGAAATTTAGTGCCTCATTCGTGAATCTCTTAGAGTAATAACAGCAGTAAACTAATAATCATAGATTTCTGCAATTGGATTGCTTGAAATAAATATCAAAATTAATGATTTATAAAAGATAACCAATTACATGATTTATTGCTTGACCTTTAGCACAGTAATTTTACATATAGAAATACAGTAAGAAATACATATGAAAAAACTTCAGCTCAATTGGAAATACTGAAAGAATTATTCGACTCGGGAACGAGTCAAACGAAACGCAGCGTGATCTTGGCAAACAAAGGAACTTTGAACGTATCTGCGACTAAAATTCTAACAAGACGAGTTAGCTAAACAACATGTTTGAGTCTGCATAACACATACACACTTGCTGCTTGTGGTACAAGTTCATTCTCATCTTCTTACACGTTTTCTGTATGTTATAGAAAACAGTATTAGGTTGTATTTTTAACAAAGAAATACATTGTATTTTTTTCAACGTATAACACAAAACAGTAATAAATTCTTTATAAATAGTTAACTGAGTCAATGTTTGTTTATGATTGTCTGACTTTAATAGTTGCTAAATAAGATGGCCCTAAATTTATATTATAGATGGAAAATATCACTAAAGCACTGAATATATTCGATTTATCATCAATGTGTCATACGCATTTCATGAGTATTATGGTGTCTTATATTTTCTACTTTATATTTGCCTCGTACTTTTATTAGGTATTTAAACTAGTAGGTATATTGTATCTGTAATTAATTCACTAGTTTATGCTTGTACAATATGATTCTCGTGTTTAAGTTGTTTGTTTAGGGTGTTGGGATGGTACAGGAAGATTAATAGTTATTGCAACCATATACCAAAACAATTTGAAAGTTGTTTTCTAGTACCTGAGACATTGCATATCCAATTGCTGTGCTTAACATTTCCTTCAAATCTTACCTGGTACATTAATATAAAGTCACAGTTTTACATTAAACAATATTGTACTACAAATCAATTAAGGGGACGTAGTTTTTCACAGAAAATATAGCTAGTAATAATGTAATTGAAAAAAAAAACAAACACTTCATATTTATGTAAGCCTTAAATGAACGCAAATTTAGACATGGATGTTGGTCTGGGTGGAAATATTAACAAACTAATATTGGGTGGTTAAAATCCAGAAAATGTAACTTTTATAACTAACGATAAACTCAAACTACATTACTGATAATGCTGTAAAAATAATAATTGTATTATTAATATCAGAACATGCTAATGAAATATGTATAGTTTACAATCTAAATTTATATCATTATTCATAGCTTTATAGTGTTGCTTATGGAAATAAGATTTTTTATGCTCAAAGTTACAATTTATGATTTATATAATATATATAATTTTGAATATTAAAAAATAATCTTAAATTATATGCGAAAATAAATAATTTCAAACAACTTTACAGATACGTCGCAATGCAAGAACAAAACGCGCAATAAGGTTAATGCATTTACCAAGGAAACAATTGTTACATTGCATGAGCCAAAGAAACTGATACAGAGGTCGATAAACTGATGTGAAAAGCCTAATAACTAATAAATATAGGCTAATTAATATTGTTTCATACATATATTTGAAAACTTTCTTAAACTAGAACTTTCCATATGTAAATTAAATATATTTAAAAGTAATATATGACAATCAGTTCTATTTTATACCATTAATAAATATATGAATATGCACTTCTTATAATAATGATAACAATAGTACATAAACATATGAACCAAGGAGAAATTCAATTATTCAATACAGTTTTCCGAGTAAGTGTTTTAAACTCAAATCAATTCATTTATGTACAAAAGAAAATTAGATACAATTTTATAGAATAATAGGAACATTTAAATAAGATCCATGCTACTCTAATAATGTCTGTATCTCTCATTGAAAGCTTACATACCTAAATAAATTAAATAAAATAATAAGAAATTATTGTACATAACATACGCCTTATAAAAGACCAAAAGTTAAACACAGAAGGTGGATCCTTCGAGGCTCTGGAGTACAGATCACTAGTTCATCAATAAAATTAGACGTTTTAGTAATTAACTAACGTTTTGAATTCCTTATATTAATATGAATCTTTTACAAGATTTTATATTATCAAGTGGCTAGGCATTTTAATTTTTGGAACCTATGTATAACATTGATTTTTAAATTATTTTTTGTGGTTTTTACGTATTATAGTACAATTTTTACATCATGTTAAATCAATTAGTTATGAGACGACCAACACTAAACTTACAAGTAAAAGTAGAAGCTAGAAATTAGAGCAATGATGTTAAATTCAAAGTATTTTCCATACCAAAGATCCCATGACAAGCATCACAAATAACCAGACCATCCAACAATCGACCTGTCCTTTTCTGAAGTATTAAGACTCTGCTAATTAAATTTACTGAATCATTACCCAAAAATCTATCCATATGTTAATGTAGGTGCAAAATACCTGAATAAACCAGCTAATTTCTTTGCCTAAACATATGACGAATGTCATAAGGAACATATATTACTTGTACATATATTACTTATATATTTACTCAAACGTTGGAAGGCCTAATAAGTATTTCTTGGCCAATCTATACAGTCCCAGGTAACACAATCTTGAAGATTCCTGCCTCACTGGCAATATTTTCAAAACCAAAACTGGATTTTAAAGTTTTTTCTGGATTTATGAAAACCTCATTTGCATGGAACCATGAAGTAATACCTGTAAGTGAGAATACTAATCTGAGTGAAAGGGAGTGAGCAGATTTAGCTTCGTAAACGACACTAGTGTCATCGGCATAGTGAAATAAGTAGCCCTATGTTGATAAGTTCGGGTCATTAACATTTATGATAGATAAAAGGTGGCCAAGCACCAAGCGTTGAAGCGCACTAACCGTGACTGGTATCAGAGGAGATTTACCGCAACCCACCACAGTAACGCCCTCAACAAACTGAGTGTGACATAAAGATAGGAACGAAGCAACTTGGGAGTTATGCCTCTCACCGTACATTTCTAACCTGGCCAAAGATTATAGGTACCATATCGTAAGAATTTATAATTTCACAAAACTTCTCAGCATTACTACTGCTTCTGTCCATTGAAGTAAATGTGGCTGTTATAAAATTATGTATATCTTGTTTTCTTTAACGAAGATTTATCTCTCTTGCTTGTTGAAGATATGGATGACTATTATTAGTAATAAGAAGGGTTACATATTAATCTAGTGGAATAGTGACCCTTATGAGCACCGATAGATATATAAAAAATATTTTAGAAGTAGGACTGCTTTTCAGGCTCTGAATACATTCACCACTTCCTTGCCAGAGGCCAGAAAAAAGGCTCGAGAAACAAGAGAGCCAGACCAAAAATATTTAGATGATTTATTTTTGAACTGAGAGCTTAACTGACAACAAGTGATTACGAATTGATCAATGAAAATTCAAGCAATGAGATCAGGATCAAAGACAGACAAACTAATATGACTCAAGCTATTGTTTCATTAATCTCTCTAGCTCTGATCCAAATATTTCACAAACACATGCTAAACAGTTCTAGCTTTATTTTTACCATTCAATATATGAGGCTTTGGTAGAAATATCTTCGCAGAAAGCGTACCGTACTAATTTGTCTTGTTGGTGTACATCATCTGATGAATGGAAAATGGAAAATCACGCTGAAACATACTTAAATCCTTTAACTGCACTTTCGCTTTCGTTGTACTATTAGTGAGCCGTATAGGCCTAATTCAGCTTCTTGCATTGCGAGTTACTAGAAAATGATGAGTTAAAAGTGTGTAAAAATGTTCATAAAACAAATGTTGTAAATGACATCTACAATTTACAGAGAAACGTTTTCAGACTTTGCTCATAAACAAGTATTGAAACCTCTACGGGCAACAATATTTGTATTAGTTCTCATTATTATTTAACTCGATATTGATATTACCTTGACTATTACTAATATTATTTTTTAAATACTTTAATTGTTTTAATTGTGATCGCAGTCTTAAGGTTAAGAATATTAAAGGGTGTAACAAACTGTAAATTAATTGTTTTAATAGAACGTATAATTTTTATTTTTAGTTTTACAATAGTGTTTTCCTAATATAAAGGATACCAATATTTCAGTTATGAATAAATTATTTGTTTGCAACTTAAAAAAAATAATTTTTGCACATATTTATTTAATACCATATTTTTAGTATCCATTGGGTTTTTCAAAACATAACACAAAACTCTATAAATTACCATTTATACTATAATTTCTTCATGAGTTATACATGAACTAGTTTTATCCATTAAAATAATGGTCAATTTCAGTAGTATGTGTTCAAATACCTGCGATACCGTGGAATGGCCGGCTAATTGACAGGCAGTAATTGTTAAACATGTGAGTTGGGTTTAATATTCAATTAAAACTAAATTAACAGGTACAATGTGACAGTTACAAAATGGATTGCATGTTGACTGTCACACGAAAATATGTTGACAGGTACATGCTTTGTCATCAGCTACACTTGTAATATCAAACAAAAAGAATATGAATTTAATAAAATAAATTATATTAAGACCCATATTTTAACGGTTTATTAAATTCATAAATCCTAAATTATTTTACAAGTTATTACAATTATATTGTTATAAAACGTACTGATAAATACACAAAGTGTAGAAATTATTCAGTGTAAAAACTAAAGGATTAACAACTATTATTTAAAATATGAAACATATTCAACAATAACAAATGTGTATATATATATCTGAAGAGTGGAGATATTTAACGGGCCAAGCGACAAAAACAAAGTTTTGAGATAATGCAGAATTTTTAAGGAAACATAATTAAAATCAAATAATATTAGTAGAATGAATTTTATTCTCTAGTACAAACACATTTACAAGATGAGATGAAATCTTAGTTGTTTATGAATCATAGATTAGGAATTAAAAATAGTTCAATTCCCAAAAAATAAAACGGGTCAAGTGCACAGTACTATTTTCTCTTATAACGGGCTATGTGAATAATATAGTGTTCCTTTATAATGGGATATGTATATAATATTTTATAAGGGAATACACATATTTTATTCGAGCAGGTTCTCAAGAAATTCTCAATTTTCATTTTTCAAATACCCCATCATTCCTCTTATATCCTTTTTCTTGTCTTCAGTCAATCTGTTTTTACATTCCAATGGCAACAGATAAGAAGCAACGTTTTCTATGGTAATTCCCTTCTTAAAAACTTTAATTTCTTTCCATTCTTCAATGTTATGAAATGTTTTTCGGGTCATCACCTTACCGGGTTTGGATTTTTATATTTTTATGCACTGAACAGTATAAATCTGGACATGTTTAGTAATGAGAGTGTTCTCAGATGCAGCTTTGAAATCGAACAGTCATTGTTTTCCATTAATGAAGCTAAGTAGGGATGTTCAAGCCTTGCAGAAATAATAACTCTTAGCAAATCTAAAGGTACCTAGCAATGAGATTTCCATTTTCTCTTCTCTATTTGGGAAAAGTCATGGTCACAACTTAAAAATGAGTGATCTGGAATGAGATATTTCTGTTCAACTTCATCAATAAGACCTTCTGCGATGAGAAAAAAACCATAAGTACTAAAGCATTCTGTTTTTATTTTGTGCTGCACAGTTGTCACTCCAAAATATCAATTAAGGTTTTGGTGTTATTTTGCAACGAATAGCTTTCAGTATGGCAAAGGCAATTTCATTTCCACCCCAACCGGTCTCTCCCTCATGCCAGATAAAAGTAAAAAGTCCATTGTTGTCTCCGATGCGTATCCCAAAGTTATAAACACTAAGCTGTCTTGAGTAATACATTTTACTATGGGTTAAAGCTGGAAGTGACAAAAGTTTCTGGAGGTCCATACTAAGCGTACAAACATCGGTACTGGGCATTTGCGAGTTTTTGTGATCCTGGTCCGTATTTTTCTAGCATTTTCTGCTTTACGATGATGTAACTCAAGTCGTTGTTTGCCACTATGGTCAGTAGGATTGCTCTTCATTGAGGCTAATAGCAAATCACATGTATCACAGCGTGGCTGGCGAAATTATAGTTTTGGGAATTCTAGTTTAAATATATTAAAACAATATTTTCTTCCAACTTGGTTTTCGGGATATTTCTCGTTAAAAGCCCGATGTAATCTACTTTTATTCAGATCGGGGCTCAAGTACTCCTTGTTACTCTTAGCCCTAGAATAGTGGCTTTCTTGCCTGGGGAAGGAGGTCACGTGGTCTTCAATTCGTTGTTTGTCTTCATGAGTGGATTTTTTGTTTCCACCTTTATTGCCTCTCATTTCTTTGTATGCAATTTCACCTGATTTTAGGTAAGTAACCAGAGATTCAATACGCCTTATGGTGACAGCAGAAATATCTTGAAATGTTTTTTTTACATACTCTGACAATGCTTCCAGACCCATTAGAAACACTGAATGAAATAGATGTTTGCTTGTGGCTTGTTTCTGCAACTACACCTTTACACCGGCGATTAATAGGGCACATGTTTTATCAGCCCCATTAGGTAAGTATTTTGCGTTTCACATTAAGATATTTTGTAAAAGTCTGTAAACAACTTCAGCTTGTGTTCATGATCCAACTTTTTGCAGTCAAATTTGCATTTCCAGACAACCTAAAAATAAAGATTGTCATCAATATAGTTACAACAATTTAAAAAATCGTTTGGTCCGTTTAATTCTCCAGCTCTTCAATTCCTTTACTACTATTTTACAATGCGTATCCCTAGGCTTAACACTTTGGCTACCAAGGGTCTCAGTGTCTGATAATGACAGTATCATCACGTGCCATCGGCCTGACACTCGGTAGCGAATGTGATAACACCAACGTAACCTCAAATTGTAACTTTCGTAAACGATGGACCTACCTAAATGTCATATGCAGAATAAACTAGAAACCTTCATATATGCACTATATTACGTAAAATAACATTATCTTACATTCACAGATGGTGGTTGTTTTGCTTCCACTAGTTTATTTTGTTTGGTAGTGTAGGCCTTTCCAGCAGTTCGCATCGTTTTACGAGCAGTTTGCTAAGATCCTTCACCTTTCCTCCTCCTTTCAGGGTTCCCATCATCACTCATTTTGCACTAAAGTACTTAGAATCGATGACTAATAACAATTTTTAAATATATCACGATTAAAACTAACCAAAAAGCAAACAAAACACTCAGTGGTAGGAAAGTTATGACTGCTGTTAATGCACTTGGCTCACTATATATGAAAGCAGAAGTAGCACTTGGCGCGCATGCTATCTTTTGGATTTTATTATTACTATTTATAAAGTAGCAGTCACTTGGCCCGTTATATAGGATAACGGCCTTGCTGCATAAAACGTAATTTCGGAAAAAACAGCATATTAAATATTTTGTCACTTAGCCCATTATATTTTTCCACTCTTCACTCAAAACCAAGGTTTACAAGTGGCTAACCCAATTGATTACAAACAAGAAAACTCTCATCCATACCACAAAAGAGTAATAATAATACTTAACAAGTCAGACAACTTTTTAAATTTATGTTATTTACTCTATACATGGTGGATTTTTAAACTATCACATACTAAATAATTCATAAAAATCAATAATAAATTTATATTCTATACACAGGCCATGAATTATGAACCATTTTTATACACATACTGAACTTTATTTAAAAAACCCACACATACAAACGAGTCATTTTATGTATCTGTTTTATTCTTAAATAAAAAATTACTCATTGATCAGAACCCAATAAAATTATTACAGTGATGGACATGTATGTGTGTTTTGATCAACAGTTTCAAAATATTTAAGAAATCTTCGGTAAGAGTAGATTCCTAAAATTCATGTAACATAATACGCTTCATTTAAAAGGAGGTCATAATGTTTTGTAAAACAAATAATTTTTGTCGATCTATGTGCTATTTTACGTTTTTTACAAATATACAGTTTAAATACGTAAAAAAATTATGATGTAATGGATGAGAGGTATATTTATGTTATTCTGTGACAAAATCATTATGAATCAACTGGTTTCCCCTGTTTTTTCTTTATTTTTACTTTAATATATCTGTACATTTACTTTCTGGTTAAAAAAATGTAAAGTAAGTATAAATATATAAATACTACGTTTGGTATACGACACAGGCAGTGGTTAAATAAGGTACAAAAAACTAGTCCCGTCTGTTAAAGATGTAATTTCACTAACTGTCTTATAATAGTTGGATTAATACTTTCTGCTATTTATTTGTAATGTAAAATATCACTTACTGTATTTTACACCATCAATCGTCAATATAGGACAAATTTAGATGCTGCAAAATGGTAAGAAGTTGAAGCTAAGTCTCAACTGTTTATTTACTGCTCCTACATAAATCTGCTTTTACACTTGTGGTGTTAATTAAATAAAATAAATAAATAAATAAGGACTTTATTTTGGAGCGGTTTTCAACAATAATTGCTGGTTTACAAAACGACTCATGTCTTATTATAGTTCTTAAAAAATTAAAAGCTTATTTTAACTCAGTCACTTAGAAGTCTTCAAGCCCTAATTTTGCAAGTAGTTTCAGTAGTGCTAGTTTATTTTGCTATTGCGCTTTCCGAGAGAGAAAGAATAACTTTATTAATGATGCGCGGGTTTGGTAACCGTATTAGATCATGTGATGAGGTAAGGCATCTGTTTAATGAAAATATCTGGTTTCAGCAAGATGGAGCCCCTCCACATTATGGCGTACATGTAAGACATTTTTTTAGACAATGTCTTTCCACATAAGTGGATTGGTAGAAGGGGAACAATAGAATGGCCTGCCCGTTCTCCAGATTTGTCCCCTTTAGACTACTTCTTTTGGGGCTACCTCAAAGAAAAAGTGTTTAAAACAAAACCTCAAAATTTGGATGAGTTGAGAAACCGTATTGTAAGAGAAGCTCAGGGTGTTCCTGTCCAAGCTTTAAAAATGCGATATCAGCGTTCTACAATCGATTGGGATATTGTCAGCAAACTGAAGGCAAACACTTTGAACATTTGTTATAACTGTTTTGGTAAGTGATTTGAAGTAAAAGAAGTAAAATAAAAGATTAAGTGTCTCAGTTTCCTCTAACAACCAGAATGTTTGCATTTGAAAAATTCTGTATTTTATAATCTTTGAGTGTCCGCCATTTTGTAATGCGTCAACTGTTTTACGTCAGATTTTCGCCAAAATGTTTCAAATTAAAAGAGCTTTAATTTGATGTACGACTCGACCTATGCTTCTATTTAAAAATTTTCACTAACCCCTAACGGGACGTCCCCCATAAGCAGGATATCATGGTGAAATACATAAAATAATATTTTTAAATGAGCAAAAGCTTGATGTAAATTTTGGTTCTTATATTGTAATTAGTTCAAAAGTTATTAGACCGTCCCGGGACTTTTCAGCACCCCTGTATATGGCTATATCACCTTGTATTGTACATTAAATACTTGTATATATTTTCTTTGTATGTCGTTTCAGATACACCCTGGCCTGTTACGCTGGAGGACAGTTCATTATATAATTTGGGAGCAAAGTACGCAAATCGCTTTCTTTCAAATTCACGGCGAACGCGAGGCATCTCCAACACTTGATCCTGTCTAGTACTGCGAGATCGGACTTGAGACCTGCTTTATAGTTTTTCTCTCAGGTATCCCGGCCTGCCAGGGGTCAGGATTCTGTAAACCAGGCATGAGGAGCGCAGGGTACAAGTATCAGCTACAGTCAATAAACCCAGCGATCGTCGAGCCTCCGAAACATGGTCAAACCTTCTTAAACCACACACATACCTTACACACATATTTTGGACCCTCTGTAATTTTTCTAAATCTCCTTTAGTCACAATGTTGCCATAGACAGGGAGGCCATAATCGATCACAGAGAGCACAAGAGCCCGGACAAGGCGAAGCCTGGTCTCTCTAGGAAACATGTGCCTATGCTTGTATAGCATTCTCAGTCGACCAAGTGTTCGCCGACAAACAGCACTTACATGACCAGATAGTGTGAGGCCACTATCAAGCATGAGGCCCAAGAGCTTTGAGGATTCACACTCCTTCAGTCTGACACTGCCAAGCAACACCTCACCCACTGTCTCCGAACCCACATTGGAAGGAATCGACAACAAACTACACTTTTCCTTGTTCAGTTTAATCCCATGCCTCTCAGACCAATCATGGACAATGCTTAAGTCAGCATTCAAAATGGAAACTGCTGAGTCAGCTCTTCCGGCTTCATATGAAACACACAGTTGAGCATCATCGGCGTATGAATACAAGCGACTATGTTGCAAGTCTGAACCCATAGTGGCGGAAAACAGGGTGAATAGAATGGGCCCAAGGCAACTTCCCTGTGGAACACCAGCAACTCTACTTAAAGATGAGGAGAAATCCATCCCAATTTTAACCTTTTGTCTCCTATTCACCAAATAGTAATCAAACCAAGAAACCACCTCTGGTCGAAAACCATAAAAATGCATGACAGCCAACAATATCCTGTGGTCTATTGAGTCGAATGCATGTGAAAAGTCCAGCATTGCAAGAAGAGATGCTTTCTTATCCGCCCTTGCGTGAAGCAACTCGTCACAAACGAGCAAAAGCGCAGTTGCAGTACTATGGTCCTTCCTGAACCCAGACTGTAAGGCTGGAATGATATTCTCCGACTCCAGAAATTGTACCATTTGTGAAACAACCAGCTTCTCCATTATCTTCGACAGGCCAGGCAATACCGAAATTGGACGCAGCTCGGATACAGTTGAAGGTGCTTTGACTTTGGGAAGAGGCAGTACAATTGCCTCCTTCCATGCATCCGGAAAAGTGGAAGTGGCCAATGACTGGTTAGCTAAATGTGTTAGGGCATCTATACAATACGGACTTATCATTTTAATCATTTTTATTGATATGCCATCAGCTCCATTTGCCTCTGATGTGATGCTATTCAAAGCCTCCTGCACTTCTCTCCTTGTAACACTCCTGAAATAGAAATCACAAGTGACACTCTCTGATTTGTTTCTTTCATAGAACTGTACGCAATCATCATTTGCCATGATACCTAAGCCCATACTAACGAAATACTTATTGATTTCTTCCAAATCTTTTACAAAGTTGGGTATGGCTGGATCGAATGGATCAGTGACACCACTTGTCCTTATTTTAGTCCAAAAGTCTCTAGAGCTTTTACATTTCTCCATTTCAGTTCTAAAATAAATTTGTTTTGGTCGTCTTATTTCATTGTTGAGCATATTTCTAACCTTAGAATATGTTTTTTACAAGTTTCATTTCCTGTAGATAGCATTTTCTTCTTATAATAATTTTTTTCTATGGTTAGTTGAATGATTTGTTTATTTCTCCATGGAATTTCTTTCTGATCACTCTCTTATGTACTAGAGGTGCATTTTCATTAAAAACTTGAATAATAGCAGAATTGATAAAATCTAGAATGTTATCTACATTGTTCATAGACATAGCATCTTCCCACCTAATACTGGACGTACAATGTATCATCTTGTCAATGTCAAATCGGGAGAAGTCACGATAAGTAACAAGTAGAGGGAAGAAAAAATGTTCAACTTCAACAACAAACCTTAAGAATAATATTTATATCAAAAGTTGTGAACAAAAACATTGCAATTTTTTCTGAATGGAAATTCCTTAATAGTGGATCAATTTGAAAAATTATATTTGTTGACAACTGAGGAAAAATTATGTTTAAGTTTCAAATAACAAAGTATATTTTGTATCCACCATTCAAATAATGCTATTTGATCGCAAGAATTATTTTTAAATGGTCTGTATAAATAATTATTGTGAAAGATTTCATAACATATTTTTCTATATCTATCCAGCTATAATACATGCATTTTCAGTATTTTATGAAATCTGCTTTAACTATAATGCATTAGTTAAACTATTGTAGAATATCTACCTGGTCATTATATTTGTAGTTATTACCATCACTGCGGGTCTACACTGAGACCAATTACCTGTCAAGCATTCCCATAACTTACTTTGCACAATTGTTAATAACATTTTTATAGAACTCGTTGTACTCCTGAGATATACAGTGCTATGCTATGCTTTCCACACTTAAGGCGTTTTGTGTAGTATATTTTATATGAGTAAAAATCTAATTCCTTTTAACCAAGTAGAAATTGGGTTGAGGAATTTTAAAAAATCACTGGAACTCTACATTTTCTGCTTAATGGTCTAGAAAATGCTTTAGCTATAATATTTAAAATTAGAAGAAATTTCATGATAATTTAATTTAAAAAATGTTTTAAGATAGATCTGTGCAGTACCTAAATCAGTTTCTTTTTTTAGGGCAGCAAGTGAAAGAGGCACCCTTTAATCAGTTTGACTACAGTACTTTGTTGGTCTTGTTATTAGGCAAAAGGTTTTAGTTTATTCATTGTTGTATCTCTTATAGATTCCAAAATCCTTTCAGTTTGCATAACATTTGGAACATACTTTATAGTCTTCCAAATTATCTGGTGCGAGCGAAATGTGTTGTTTAGTGCTCTTAGTTCTGTGCTGTTCGCTTATGTTAATTCTCACCAGACTCCAAGCTGTTGTCCTAACAGTCAGAGAATGCTTCTTATCTGTTGCGTACAAAAACCTGTATTATTAACATAATTAAGTTTAGTGGATAGCTAAAATTATATCATTGCAAATTTTTTAGTTTTTAATATTTTGTGGACGTACTACAGTGCTAAATTAGAGTTTTGAATAATTATTCTTGTAGGGTTCTTCGCAAAGACAATACGCATTAAAGGCTAAAATTTTCAAAAATTACTTACATATCTTAGTATTTCATATCACAGGAATAATTTAGAAAAATAAATATGCAATATACGTTATTGATGAACTGTGTCCTAATGTCAGGACACACTTAAAATATTTTAATAACTTGTAAAACAGTTTAAGAATAAATTTGTCTAGAAATAGTATGATACCGTTATACTTATACAGTTAATAATCGTAACTGTTAAAAGATGTATACGTTCTTTATAATTCGATTTGATTTTTGTATCTTAATTTTTGCCTGCAAGATATCAAATTTGCGATAAAAATCTGTTTAATATAGATTGTGGAGATGCAGACTAATAATATATTATCTTGAATTCACTCGCGCACACATTTTTATGTAGGTTTTTCTTTAGCTAAATTCAAGCCAATTTATTGTTACAAGTGTTTTTTATGAAACTTTAATTATAAAAACAAAAATCTTTACAAACAGTGATCTAAGTATATTGGCCAACCGTACTCGTATTTCTCCATTGGTCATACATGAAGAAAAGTAATTGATCATGGTATATGATAAAATACCTAATTTAGTACGTAGACTGAATATCCTTAGCCAGTATGGCCACCTGTCTCGTTTATTTAAATTTGAAAATGAAACGTTTGAGAAAAACCTAACTACCAAATTTGGACTAAGTAAGTCATGGTAAAGGTATTCATAGCCGCAAGACATTATTTTGTAATAGTATTAATTATCTTCCCCTGGTTTGACCGTTTACGAATAATAATAACCCCATAGGAATAGTTATTAGGTTAGTATAAAACGTTACCATTAGAGATAAGCCCACTTAGAGATAAGGATTTTAATCTTTAACCTAATAAATTTCTCTGTAACAGATCATTTTACTCCGTGGATGAATTTAGTTACCATGCTTGGACTATGAGCGATTTTTGCTTTGTTAAGCTTATAATAGTTTTGACGTGTCAATGTATTTTTATTGATTATTTTAATGCAAAGAAATTTATTATAAATCATTTACTTTTTGATTTTTTATAATTATAATGTGCACTTTGAAGGTTGCAATCTTGTATAATTATAAGGGAAATTGATAATAATGCACTCAGTTTTTCGTTTCTTGGGTATATTTTTATATTGCATTGGCTGAGATTCAAAAAAGATTAATACAGGTATAGTCCCTGTACACAAAAGAATATCGTTAAAATTAAGTGAGCATTGAACTTAAAATCTTTTATAAAACTCTGCCTTTATATAGGCATTAATAGATTTGGTGATGATACATTCATAAAATTTGACTCAGTGGTGTTGAAGCTTATTTAACGGCGAAATATATATTCCGTCGTTGTATTTGTCTGTCAGTCAAAATTGTATATCAGAAAAAGATTTTGCCACATATTTTAATTTTTATAAAAAAATATTTTCATGCAAGCTACCTCGAAATGAATAGTAGTGAATGTCCTTTAACGTAATGCCCCGCGTGATATCCTTAGTGAAAGATAATCTTGCTCTGACGTTCTTTACCGTCTTTAAACACAAACTAAAACTATAACACGAAAAAAATTTAATTTTAAATTTGAATGATGAAAGACTTATACCTGTACGTATTGGCATATATGATTGGCATAACTTAAAACTTCATATTCGGTTAGAATTTATAATAAAGGACCTTTGAAATATACACATGTAACACTTATCATTCGGGCGCCGGCAGTCAATACATAGAATAAATGTGGAATGTTAGATAGAAACTTTATGGTATGGAAACTTTCAACTACCTTTTATTTAGTTTCCTGAAAGACAGGTTACAACCGGGGCTGTGAAACAAACGTGCGACATTTAACAGGAACCACGCAGAGATTGACGTTTAATCAAGTCCTGGCCATTACGCCGGAAACCCGTTAGGTGTAAGTAACTGTTGGTCGTACACTTTCCGGAATTAAGGCTTAGTTATTACTTCCTTCATAGAGCCTACACATTGGACATTACGAGCTGCTTCATTAAGTGCTTTAAATTTTTTTATATTTATAATAAACACTGTTGTGGCAGATGATATGTTTTAATTAATGCCATAATATTATTTTCAAATGCTATTTTGTAGCCGTTTAAAAATAAATTAAAATATTTTAAATACGTTTTCATTTAAATATTAATACTCACATGTGCCTATTTTTTACGATTTTTTAAATATATTTAACAAAATTTTATTATTAACTTTAAAAAATATATTATTTTATATTAGTCTGAATTTCTTTTCTTGGATAAAGTTTTTTCTCATATTAACCAAATAGCAAGAAGTAAAAGTATTCTAACAAAATTAGCACTATTTTATAAAATATATATCTCTCGAGCTTTGAACGAACTTTTATGCATAAAACCGTAAACCTGGTCGAGTGTTATTTCTTAAACTATTCCATGCAAAATATTTTTATCACTATCTCTAGCTATGAAATCTCTTCTCTGAGTAAAAATCAAATCACCATAAACTGAATATCCTGACATATCGTAAACTGCATTGCCATAAATAGGTCAGTACAATGTTTCGTTATACATACACCGTGTTAGATTTGCATATGAATTATTTTCTTTAAAACTATATTTTTCTACGGTTTCTTCTCCAATTTTAAATATATGTAGCTATAGAAAATACACTTCCCTTAAAAAGTGTCTACTTTCACTTATCTAATATTTACGATATTTACCAAAGGAGTAAATATTTATATGTATATGAAACGTATAACTATTTAATTTAATTTATTGGATGGATCTGGTATATGCATAGCTAATGAGATGACTAATTTATTTATCCATTAGATATTTTAAATTCGTCACGGCCGCAATCTAAGGTAAAAGTTACACATTAACAATTAACTTTGTATTTTATATATGCTACTGATTAAACAGAGTATA
This sequence comes from Homalodisca vitripennis, assembly GCF_021130785.1. NCBI lineage: Eukaryota > Metazoa > Arthropoda > Insecta > Hemiptera > Cicadellidae > Homalodisca > Homalodisca vitripennis. The sequence continues at coordinate 63,460,873 of NC_060214.1, forward strand.
CTTAATTTTATTTAAATATAAATATTAATAAATTGTCATCATCTGTTTGGCGTCAGTTAAATTTGAATTATTAAGTTACAATTTTTCATTGCTTTCTGACTGTCAAATTACTCAAGGTAACCTTTCGCTAATATTTAAAAAGAAAATAGTTTGCAAAAAATATAAGCGAAATTTGTCTAGTTATTTTTAAGGTTATCGCTTAGCAATAAACTTTGCAAATAATTTACATTTATTTTAATAAAGATTATTAATATAGCGAAAATTTAACGTAACTAACAATGAAAAACCTTAGTATAACTGCATCTAATCACAACTAGGGATATTTAAACAGATAGGGATATAAACTACTGTTATAAATATGAATACAAGGTTTATACATCCTTTAGCTTTCTTAAAATAAATTTTAAAATTAAAATATACAATTCATAGAAGTAAACAATACCCATTTGAGACAGGTATTTGTTTTAATTATCAGCAGGCATTGCTATCCAATGGAAATATAATTTTTTCATTAACTGTACAAGTTACAAATTATGACGTCATTGCCATCCTCTAATTCCCTCTAGCTAAAATAACGTCTTCATATTTCACTAATAAAATTTCAACGAGAATCCTTCAGTTTATCTACACAGAGTTCAATTCATTCCAACACAAGCCATCCATATACAACAATTTCCATGAACAACAATAAACAACCAAATGAGTACCTATTTATGTATATGAAACTTATAACTATTTAATTTAATTTACTGGATGGATCTCGTATATGATTAGCTAATGAGATGATCAATTTATTAAAAAAAGATAACTCATATAATTTTTAATTCAGTACTGTGAATAATGTATATGTGCAATACTTATTTTAATTTATTTTACAATGTATAATGTATGTTTTAATTGTTAAATATCAAATTTTTAGTAAGAATAAAACAATGATACTGTGTTTGGGTATGATATTCAACTATCATATATAACTTACTTATCTTCAAAGACTACAATAAAAAAAAATTCAAGGAACAAAATTAATGAAATTTTTGGGAATTTTGAAACAACACGTAGTTTTAAATGTTTAGTCAACGGAATAAAAATATTTAAGAGACAGTTATTTTAATCATAGCCATCAAAATTTAGTATTTTTTTCTACTTACATAAAACTAGTAAAACAAATTAAAACAATTATCGTGTAATTAAGAGTAGGCTATTACAAACACTTTGATTGGTCAGAATTGAAAGAGAGAGAGAGAGAGAGAGAGAGAGAGAGAGAGAGAGAGAGAGAGAGAGAGAGAGAGAGAGAGAGAGAGGAGAGAGAGGAGAGAGAGAGAGAGAGAGAGAGGAGAGAGAGAGAGGAGAGAGAGAGAGAGAGAGGAGAGAGAGAGAGAGAATTTCTCACCCGTATGTTACCCAGTGGGCTACCAATAGCCTACTGTACTTTATTCCAATGTAAATTTTCTTTATTACTTACGTAAACATCCAAACAGCCAACAAACATTGTGTAACCTTTCCGATATTAACACTGAAAACCATACATTATTCTGGTTTCACATAAAACGTTATAAAGTTTTAACTTACAGCATATTTTAAGTTTTTTTACTTTATACATACATACAAACACACATATATATATATACATATATATATAAGTAGGTAGGAACATGGCGTTCCTAGACCACTTTTGGAGCCAACAGAAAATCAATGGATAATACGGTTTAAAGGACAATAAACGAATCTGTAAAATCAAACCGTAACTCACGAATGAAAAATTACCGAATCTATAGCTGTTTGCTTCTACTTTCTTGAGCTGTCTAGTCAAATCAATCTATTTGAAATGTCTGCTACGAATAAACGAAATTCTACAAAATTGATAGTAACACAGTCTTTATCTTTATTAGTCTTCTTTCCAGTAACAACCAAGTGTAATTTATCATGTTTATTCAATTCTTTAATCTTTTTTTCATCCAAAACAGTCAAAAATCTGTTCGGCAAGTGTACTTTACAATCTTCCAACTTTTGTTGGAAATTATTGTCATACCAAATTTTTTTCATTTTCTCCAAATTAAAAATTTTGTATTTCTTATTTTCTTCTAAATCAATTATTTTCTTATATTCTTTAAATCATAGCTCACCAACTTCATATAATTCCTTTAGTAGCTCAATTTAGATAGGAAAAAATACAAGAGTACGTCTTCAAAAATTGGGCAAATTATACACTTATAAGGTAAAAAATCGAAATTATACTACCAAAGTACACAAAAACCATGATTTTGACCATAAAAACTGTGATTTTAACTCCACAAAATCACAGTTTTTGGGGTCAAAATCAAGGTTTTTTAATGTCCCTACACACTAGTATTAGAGTTTTTTTTTAAAAAATCCTGTAAATCTACTGAATTATCTCAAATTATTGCCAACTTTAAGCTTAAAATTTGATAACTTTTGCTTAATAAAAAGATATTTTACTAAATAGTGAAACTTGACACACTCAAATTTTTTATGTACAAATGGAGCGCGAAAAAATAGCATGTCCGTTCTGCAAAAAAATTAATTTTAAGAAAAAACTATGATCGACATTATGACTCCAAAATCCATGCCAAAAATAAAGAAATTTATGAAAAGGAGCTAAATTAAAGACAATGGGCTAAAGAAAACCAAATTATCGATCACGAAAAGATGTTTAATATTGAGAAATTAAGGAAATTAAAGAAAAATTTCAAAGTTGAAAAGAAAGACGTAAATCTATTTAATAACGAAAAAATTCATTCAATCGCTGAAAAACTTTCCATTGAAACAAACGATAAAACTAATTCAGAAATCATCGAGCAAATAGGTGAAACTCTTAACGAAAAACAAAAGAAACATTGATGTAGAAGTTTTATCCTTAATACACGGTCTTTTCAAGCAATACATTTTAACAAACTTGAACGACAATTTCATGTCAATTTACAAACATCTTTCAATTATGCGGCCAGAAATTTAAACTTTAATCGAGAAATTTCAAGAAAATGTTAAAAATATGAAAGGATATCCATCTTTGGAATGTGAATACGAAAGAACTTTAGTGAACGGTGAAACACAAACGTGTCCAATGTACTTTACTATAAAGGCAGATGAAATCTTTGACGTAAACGACTTTATTACTAAGCAATTTAATAAATTAACACATCGAGAACAGACAAATAATCCAAATAGAGGTTCTGGATGGACATTTAAAAGCTGCATTCAAAACAACTAGTTTTGAGCATTAATAAACACGAAATGATGAACGCAGGATCATATATCGATTTACCAAAGAAAATCAAAGATAAGAAAGCTTGTATAAATATAAAAAATAAAGATGACTATTGCTTTATTTATTCTATCCGATGCGCTATTGAAAAACACGAGACACGAGATGTTGAAAGATCAAAATAATATGACAAATTTGTAAATGACGAGATATTTTCGGGCTTTGAGTATCCAATGTCTTTGAAAGATATACAGTTATTTGAGAAACGAAGTTACAATTCCAAGTACAAATATCCAAAAATGTCTATAAATATCTATACTTATGACGAAAAACTCAACATTGTTCCATTACAAATTTCCCAAGTTTATAATGCCGAGTTAGAAATCGATTTATTGTATGTTAAACAAGAAGACAAATCTCATTATGTGTTGATAACAGATTTAAATAGATTAGTGAGTTCTCAGTTATCTAAACACGAACATAAAAAATTGCTATGTAGAATATGTTTGTCATTTCTACAAATATAGTGCTTTAGCTGATCATTTAGAAATTTGCAAGCAACATGAAATTTGTAAACCAATTAAGCCGTTTTCAGGTCAAACAACAAAATTTACTAATTTTTAAAAGAAGTTTATTCATCCGTACGTTATTTATATGGACTTTGAGAGCATATTAGAATAGATTCCGACATGCAAGAACAATCCACAAAGATCGATTACAACCAAGATTCAGAAGCATATTCCTTATGGTTTTACTCTATATTTAGTATCGAATGTAACCAATCGCATGTATTAACCTATATGTTATCGAGCCAAAAATGAAGACGATTTGCCTAATGTTCCTGCAAAATTGTTTGAAGAGCTTAATAAATTATCGAAATACATAGCTAAAAAATATAATTCAAGGAACATGAATCCTATGAAATTAACTGAAGAAGAAGAAATTTCCTATCAAAACTCAAAAGTTTGTCATATCTGTGAAACAGAAGGTTTTGATGGTGAAAAAAGATTAAAAGTAAGAGATATTTGTCATTTAACAGGTAAATTTCGAGGCGCAGCTCATTCATGTTGTAATCTGAATTTGAAATTTCCACAAAACATTCCTGTTTTCTGTCATAATATGTCAAATTACGATACTCATTTGTACATAAAAGAATTGGCTAAACAGTATGGAAATGTTGATTTGATCGCAAATACCGATGAACGATATATAAATTATTCAGTAAATTCTGGATATGGCTATGAGTTTGACAATGATAAGCCTAGACACATTTAGATTCATGGCATCGTCTATTGAAAAATGAGCTAAAAACCTCAAGAAAGGTGACTTTAAGCATACAAATCATTTTATACAAGATGGAAGAATATTGAATGAAATTTTAACAAGACTGCCAAATGACGAAGACGAGATTTTTAAAATATTGTCTGGAAAAGGCATATTTCCTTACGAATTTATCGATAGTATTGAAAAACTTGATAACAAAAAAGAGCTGAAAATTGAAGATTTCTATTCGCTTTTGACAGATGACAGCATATCTGAGTAAGATTTTCAACACTATTTAAATGTATGGAACACATTAAAAGTAAAAAGTCTAGGAAATTACTCTGATTTGTACAATATTCAAGATGTACTATTGCTCGCTGATATATTTGAAAATTTCAGAAACATTTGTCTAAATTGTTACAAACTTGATCCAGCACATTATCTAACACCTCCAAGCCTCGCATGGGATGCTATGTTAAAATTAACGAAAATAGAATTACAATTAATTAGTTATTATAATATGTATTTAATGATTGAAAAAGGTATTCGTGGAGGTATTTCTCAATGTATTAAGCGATATGTGAAAGCAAATAACAAACATTTGAAAGATTTCGTTAAGACAAAACCTGAAAATTATCTGTTGTACGTCGATGCCAATAATCTTATGGTGATGGTCTTATGCAAAATATACCATATGGTGATATTAAGTGGATGAATCCTAAAACTTACACAACTGCAGAATGGCAAGAAACAATTTTAGAACTCACTGGCGACGAAGATTATGGCTACATTCTCGAAGTTGATCTAGGATATCTAACGAATTTATATGAACATCACGAGGATTTGCCTCTTGCTCCCGAACAATATAAAAACAAACTTTGCACAACTTTACTGGATAAAACTGAATACGTTGTTCATTCAAGAAATTTGAAATTTTACCTCGAACAAGGTATGGTGTTAAAATATGTTAATAGAGTTATTGCATTTGACCAGAAGCCTTTTATGAAAGAATACATTGATTTCAACACAAACATGAGAACCAAAGCTACAAGTGACTTCGAAAAGGACTTTTATAAGCTTATGAACAACTCTGTTTTTGGAAAATCTATGGAAAATGTGCGAAATAGATGTGATATCAAACTTGGAAATGAAGAATTTTCAATGAAACAGGCCAAGAAAACGAACTTCAAATGTTTCAATATCTTTGACGACAACTGTATAGCAAGTCTTATGTACAAGCAGAAAGTTAAATTTAACAAGCCAAACTACATAGGTTTTTCAGTTCTTGACCTTTTAAAATTGTTAATGTACGAGTTTTATTACGACAAACCTAAGAAATATGATCCAGATTTGAATCTGTGTTACAAGGATTCTGATTCATATTTTCTAGAAATGAAACGAGATCCTTATAAAACTATTAAAGAAAATATAGATGAGTTTGATACGAGTGATCTTCTAAAAGATCATGAATGCTTCACTAGCAAAAACAAGAAAGTAATAGGAAAATTCAAAGACGAGCTTAGTGGCGAAATATTAGAAGAATTTTGTGGTTTGAGATCACAAATGTACTCGTACAAATATCTAGACAAAAATCCAGTTAGGTGTAAAGCGTTGTAAACAAAACAATAAATATCGAAAACTTGAAGAGATGTTTGTTCGAAAGTAAAGAAGAATTTAGAGAGATGACTGTAATAAAATTTACAAACATGAACTTTATACGATAACAATCAACAAACTAGCACTGAGCACTAAAGATGATAAAAAAGTTGTATTAGAAATAAGATCAATACAGTACCGTATGGCTATAAAAATGAAGCGAAATCTGATATATTAGATGAATTAAATAAACTTGGAAACTTTGAAGTATAAATGGAAGATGATTTGATTCACTGTCACAAATGTAAAAAGAAAACTAAAAATATAGAGTCTAAAATCGTTCAATTTCAAAATGGATTGTATAGAACTGCTGCAAAATGTAAGACAAATAAGAGTAAGTTTATAAAGAATCCAAATGAAAAACAAGCAAAGAAAGAATTGAAGAATAAAGAAGAGATAGAAATTGAAGCTAGAGAAATTCATGCACCAGTACGAAAAAAGTTTAAAATGGAAAAATTATAACGTTAGGAATTGACGATTTATGGGCAGCAGATTTAGTTATAATGTCCAATTATTCCGATCAAAATGATGGATTTAAGTATATGTTAAATGTTATTGATACTTTCTCCAAATATGCGTGGTCAAGAGCTATCGAAAGAAAAAACGGCAAGGATGTTTCAAAAGCTTTCGAAGATACAGTAAAAGATGCTATAAGGATCAATCACAAACCTCCAAATTTACTTCATACAGATAGGGGTTTAGAGTTTAAAAATAAAGAATTTAATGTTGTTTTGAGAAAATACAACATTAAGATTTATCATACTGAAAAAGAAGAGAAATCAAGTATTGTAGAGAGATATAACAGAACTCAAAACGAAAGGATGAAAGTAATTTTTGAGATTAATAAAAACTTTAAATGGATCGATATTCTTCAAAAAATATTCAAAAATTATAATGATACGGTTCACAGTACAATCAAAATGAAACCGAAAGACGTAGATAAAGATGCTGAAAAGGAGTTATTAGAGACGGTTTTAAGTATATTCCACCAGAAATTCACACGAAAACTAAATTTAAAGTCAATGATCATGTAAGAATTGTTAGTAAAAAAACAACATTTTCGATCAAATATAAGAACCATTGGTCAAGAGAAATCTTTGTGATTTATCAAATTAATAACAGAGATCCTGTAACTTATAGTATAAAAGATTTAAATAATGAAGAAATAACCGGAAAGTTTTATGAATATGAATTGAGAAAGTCAAAGCTATAATTTTTTCTACATAAATGGAGACCCAAAAGAAATGTTCCATGTGTCAAGAATTTAAAGATTTTGAAGCTTTTTATAAAAATAAGAATAAAAAAGAAGGATTAGAGTCTATGTGTAAGGATTTTCGTAGTAAATATGAAAGAGAATTATACGAAAAAATTGAAAAATTAACTTTAGAAGAGAAATAATTTTGTAATTGTAAAAAAATTAAGAATATTTCAGAATTTCACAACTGGCATTATAGTAAAGATAAAAAACAATGTGATGATTGTGCTTTTTGTGAGGATTGTGCTAGAAGAATTTGCTGAGAAAGTCAAAATAAACCGACTCATTGCGAATGTGGAAGAGTTCTTCAATGGTTACCTAGTAATGCTAAACATTTACAAACAAAATATCATAAGTCAACAGTTTTCAATAAAATTTTGTAACATCGTGTAATAATTTTTTCTATATAAATGGAGTCTCAAAAGAAATGTACAAAGTGTCAAGAATTTTATAAGGAAAAGAATAGAAAAGACGGATTGTACTGTTTTTGTAAGGATCGTGATAAAATATATGAAAGAGAATTATATGATAAAATGGACAAATTCATTTTAGAAGAGAAGAAGTGTTACTTTTGTAAAGAAATTACAAATATTTCTGAATTTGATAACTGGCAGTATAGTAAAGATAGAAAAGATGCTTTTTGCAAAGATTGTGCTAAAACATTTTCAGCGAAAGTTATAAAAACGAAACGTCTTATGGATATGAAAAAAATTCTACAATGGTTACCAAATCATGCACGACAGTTGCAAATGAAATATAATAAATCGAGAGTTTTTAGTAAAATTTAGAAAGATTTTCATCGTGTAATTTAGATATTTTATAAATCAGACGAGATTCGGTCATATTTGTAGTAAAATGATTTCCGTTGTATAAAATATTCAAAGATTCTTTCATTTGGTTGTAGAGATTTATACTATTTGGATCTCCATGTCTTAATAAAATTTCCATTTCTGGGTAATCAATTTCAAGTTCTTTCAATCTTTTCGGTATTTCTCACTTTTGAGCTCCGATAACGTAATAAGGATATTCCCACATGTGATTCTTCTTAATTAACAAAAAAACATCGTTTTTTTTTCTTATAAAAATCTTTACAAACAAGGTCTGGTTTCATTAAGTCAATTTTTACACTTTGTTTTGCGATTATTTCCGTTTTTATTTCATCTTTAATTTGCAAGTGTTTAACTACGTCCTCTAAATATTTAATCTTGTTTTCAAGTTTGTACTCACCAAATTTACGAATACTTGGCAACACTTCTTTTGTAACCAAATTTTTTGAAGATTTTTTGCCTCTTTTTTATGTGATCTCAAAATTAAAGAATAAAGTCCAGATTCATTGATAAAAACAGTGTCAGGATGAAGATTGTTAAGGAGCCATTCGAATAGCCCCTTGTTTTTTAAGTAAAAATATTGAATTTTGTCATCATCATTAACATTTAATTTAATTAATGTTTTTGTTTTTTCATAACCTAATATTTCACAAACATCTTTAGCCTTAAACCAGATTACATTGTTTTCGTCTACAATCGTTACAATGCCATTATTATTGAATATAAGTTGATTGTTGAGTAGGTCTACAACTGACTAAATTTAGATAGAAAAGAAATTTAACTAGTAATTTTTATTTCGAGAATAAAGGCCAGATTCATTGATAAAAACAGTATCTTCTCTAATAAAGTTTTGGGGGCACTCGAGTGACCCAAAAGATTTTAAGTCGAAATATAATTATCAACTCATTTTATTCCTTTTTCAATCTTAAATATATTGTTGTTTTACTCTCATTAATTAATAGATTTCCCTCAGAGTCTTGTATAGTTAGAACGATTTTTTGAATTCTTTTAATATTTTTTCTAATTGGAATATAATCGATTTCATTCGGTTTTTCACTGATTTTTGATCCATAAGCAACATTTGGAAAAAAAGTGTACAAAATTTCAGATTATTTGTGAAGATGTTCAGAATGATTTTCAAAACTAGGTTCAACGAGATTACAATGTACTTCAATTATATCAAACGGTCTAAATTTTTGTGTTTTATTTCCTAAATATACCTGATTTGGCTCAATAGTTTCTTGAACAAACCCTAATAAATCTACTATAATTGTTGAAGACATTATTCTTACTGGTGATTTTATTTGAATTTTGTTAAAGAGATAATTTTTTTGCATTTCAAACTTGTTTTCGTCAAAGTTTAAAAATTTATCTGATTGTTTGAATGTTTTCACATAATTTTTAAAGGAATTTTTTTTTATCGAAGGTATAATATCCTTTATTTAAACCATAGTATTTTGTTATGTTCTTCTCACTAAATCCTATACAATAAGGAGAACTCACTTATATTTCATACAAAATTGTCAGAATAAAAACCGCTTAAACCGATAAAATAATTTGATTCTTCCTCTAAATGAATAGGATGTTCTAAGTTTAAAACTAATTTAGAGCTTTCTGAAGTCAACTTGAACAGCTTCATTTTCGTTATTTAAATGAAGAAGTTTTTAAAGCACAAAGATCAGATAAAACTTCAAACGTTTGAAGAAAATAAGAAAGATCAACCTGTAAGATTGTTAAGTGTTGGTACAAGTGGACGTGGAAAAACAAGTTTATTATTGAATTTCATCTACAATAGATTAATCCCCTATTCAAATTTATATGTTTTTAGTAAATCTTTAGAACAAGACGCGTACAAAAAATTACAACAAAGATTCAAAAATATTGAGAAGAACTTAAGCAAAGAAATATCACATTTTTATAATGCTTCTGAGGACATAGTTCCATTAAGCGAATGTAAACCCAATTTTCTAATATAAACGTGTAATAATCTCATACGTTTTCACGTTCCACGTTCACGATTTCACGTTTCACGTTCACGTTTTTACGTTCCACGTTCACGTGTTTACGTTCTACGTTCACGTGTTTACGTTCCACGTTCACGTTTTTACGTACCACGTTCACGTTTTTACGTTCCACGTTCACGCTTTTACGTTCCACGTTCACGTTTTTACGTTCCACGTTCACGTTTTTACGTTCCACGTTGACGTTCCACGTTCATGTTTTACGTTCCACGTTTCAAAAGTTTTCTAATTAAATGGTGAACGTAACTTCTGAAGAAGCAAAAAAACTTGATCAAATCGAAAAGAAATTAATCAAAGAATTTAAAGAACAGATTAGACTTGATGAAAAAGAACAAGAATTGCTTCAAAAAATTTATCAACCTGTAACTTCTGCAATTAAAAACGTTGAAGGTAAAATTGAAAATGTTTTAAATCAAAATAAAAATATGATGGATTTGGTTCCAGTTGTACGACAATTTGCTGATATTTCGATTCCAGAATCTGAAGTATAAGAGTTTGAATTGCCAAAATTACCATCTTCTACACCATTTAGACCCCGAATCATTGAAGATTATACAATAGTTGAACCAATAAGTCCTGGGACAACGGATATAATAATTGGTGAAATTGGTTAAAAATTCCTTCCAAGAGCAAAGGATGATAAATTTGGTTTGTATTGGGATAGAAAAAAGAAAAGTTTTATGATTGGAAATTTACTCGTGAATTTTGAACATAATGATATAATTATTGATAATGTAAAATATGAAGGAACTCAAGGTTTATGGAAATTAATAACAGACAATAATGTTCCAAAAGAAGATTTATATTCTGAAGAAGATTTACAAAATCATACTGAAATTTTATGGAAATCCGATTCATTTTACAAAAATAATGATCTATCAACTAAAAAGCCTAAGTCAAGTAGAGGTAAAAAATATATGAATTTTATTAAACCAATTTGGGAAAAACGAATCGAAGGATCAGGTGTGAGAAAATACAGCGATAATAAGATTGAATACAGATATATCGACGATTTGACAAAACTTGATGGAATTATTAATTATATTTATGCTCAAGAAAAGGCTGGAAATAACAATTTTTTAAACGAAAAGAAAGCAATTAAAGATTTTATTTCGAACAAACTTGATGAAATGATTGAAAAAACCTGATGGAAATAAATATTAAAAACGAATTTTGCCTGCAATAAGTTCATCTATGATTGAAGGTAGTGGACTTTTGAATGATTTTATCAAGAATTTACCTTTCGAATTACACGTACCAGGCTATAAATATCTGGGACCAGGCACGAAGCTTGTTTAAAGAATGAAAAGAGGAGATCCTGGTGTGAATAAATTAGATCAAGCTGCAATGGAGCACGATATTTTTTATGCAAAACATAGAGACACAAATTCCAGACATATAGCAGATAAAGTTTTACAAGATTAAGCAATGGATAGATTTTTATCAAAAGATGCTGGTTTAGGTGAAAGATTTGTTGCACTTCCAACAACTGGAGCAATGTTTTGGAAGAGAAAATTAGGAATGGGTATCGAAGAGAACTTAAAATTTTAACTATACAAATGGAGAAGAAATCTGTGAACGTGAATTTCAGTAAAAATCAGAAAGAAAAAATAAAATCCACTTTTAAGAAAAAAATATCCGTTAGTATTCAATTTAAAATAGATCAACTAAAAAAGATAAGATATTTTTAATAAATAGACAATACAATAAACTCGAAAAAACATAAGAAAAACGATAAAGGCGTCAGAATAGAATTTTCTTATAATCAGTTGAAAGAACTTAAAAATGGACTTTTGAAACATTTATTAGATTTTGGAGAAAATATTCCAGTTGTTAAAAATGTTGTTCCTTATGTTCGTAAAGCTGCTCCAATCGTTAAACGTGATTCCTATATTTCGAAACATTTTAAATTGGTTAGATAAAGAGTTGGAGGATGTTTCAGGATCTGGATTAGATGAAAAAACTTTGAATTACGTGAAATCAAACATAAAAAAAACGCATTGGATTTGCTATTATAAAAATGATACGAATGCATATTATTTTGATTATTATGGAAGAATTGAGGACAAACAACCGAGAGAATTGATAAAATATTTAAAAAAGTCAAACCTTTATTATAATGATTCTCAAATTCAAGACTATAAAGATCCCCCAATTTGTGGTCATTTAAGTTTTTTTGTTTTGAATGAGTTGGCTGATGGTAAAGATTTTAAAGAAGTTGTTAACAAATTATTACTTAATAAATATGGATTCGCAAAATATTTTTGACGTATTTGTTATACAAATTAAAACAGAAAGTAATCAAAATGTAGATAATATTTTGAATTTTGATAGTTTCAGAAATGAGTTTGATAACAAGTTAGAACATTTATTACAAAACCTTCCAGATTCAGATATGTTTGCTGTCAAGATTGAATATTTTAAAACAGAATATTATAACAAACTTACAAATTTCATAAATTCAAATGAAGTTGCTGATAAAATAAAAATAATGGAAAAAGATTTTGAAGATGATGCAAAAAAATATTTACCAATTTATTATCTCATATCGAAAAAGCTGATAAAATTACTGAAGCGATCAAAGTAGAAAATAATTATGTTAATTTGCCTAATAAAAAAGAATTGTCGGTGTTCGACCTGGTATTGACAAACATGATGTTGTTGTTAAAGAACAAATTTGAAAACCACTAAAATTATCAGAAAACGTCGATATTGTTGATTTACATGATCCGAATTTTAAAAATGCCTTAGATTTTAAAGGAAAAAGAATTAGCAGCGTTAGTAAGGGAATTTATCCATTTGATGTTGTTGTAATGATTCAATTAGAAGATCATATTAAAATGTTTAATGAACTAAACAAAAATTACGAGAATCATAAACAACATGTTAAAGATTTTACAACAGAAGTCTATGACAAGTTAGAAGCCAGAAATAAAAGATCTATAGAAAATTGTGACGAAATTACTGAAAAAATTACAAAATTTCAACAGTCTTTTGATAGGTTCAGTTTAGATGCCACCAAAACCTTTGAAAATATTGCTCATATATTTGTTCAATACAGTGATTCATATGCTGATAAATTTCAAAAATTAGAAAAACAAATGAATAAGTTCCATGAAGAACTTGATAAAAGAATTGATGAGGTTGGTATTTACGCAGGGCTTTATGCATGATAAATTCTCCCTAAATAAATGGCGCTCATATATTGTGTGAGGTGTAAGGCAAAAACAGCAACAAATGATATAAAATATTACGCAAATATCAATGGAGTTAAAAAAAATCTGGAAAATTTGCTGAATGTAACGCTAAAAAGAGCCAATTTATAAAAACTTGATTTTCAAATTTTTTCTTAATAAATAGAGATGGCGGGACATTACAGTGCTTTCGATCTTTTTACAATGCAACACAAAAGAGATTTGAAAAAAGAACATTGGGATGATATTTCTCAAAAATATGAATTATCCGAAGATATTATGAGATTATACGTAAACAAATTGAATTGGTATAACATTGCTAAATATCAAACTTTATCATCAGAGTTCATTCAAGAAAATATACATTATCAATTAAAAGATCATATGTCTGTTCTTTGTCTCTATCAACACTTAAGTATAAAGTTTTTGGATGAAAATAAAGGTACAGTTGATTGGAATAATATTATAGATAGTGGTTACTATCCTGTGCATATTTTATTGAAATATGTGGCTGAAATTGCAAAATTTAAGGAAGAAAATCCTGAATATGACGAAGTAGATAATTAAAAAATGACTAAAATTTATATCTTTTCTTATCGACTTATACATGATTAAAATTTTCGTAAAAGAATTTTGAAATTTTCTCTTATTAAATGGTGGACTACAAAAAGTATTCAGGGCGGAGTTTAAAAATTTCTATCCAATTAGTAAACAACATTTGAATGAACCGAATAAAAGAACTGAGTGTAATATTGATTTTGGAGATAATTTTTGCTCGTCTAACTTCCAGTTTTATATTTCTGGAACTTTAACAAAACAAGATGGTCAAGCATATCTTGGAACTGATAATGTTAGATTAATCGATAATTTTATACCGTTTTTATTTTCTAAGATTGAAGTAAGAAAACACAATAAATTGATAGAAGAAGTCGAAAACTGTGGCCAATTAAGCACTATTAAAGGAAACATTTGTTATTCAAAAAGTTATGTTATTTCTCAAACTTCTAATGGCTTTGAATCAGATTTTTTAATTTGGTGTTTTTGAAGCAGTTGGAAATTTATCTCATTTTGGATTAGGATTGTTTTTTAAATGTTAATATTCCGATTTATAAAGGAGGATTTTATCTAAGTTTCATAAGAGCAGAAGACGATGATGTGATTCTGAAGACTGCAACTGGAAATGTTATGCCTGTTGATGGAAAAATAACAATTACAGATTTTTTTTATTATAGTTCCAATGATTGATTATAAAACCACGAGTAAAATTAGGTTGATTGATGAAATTACAAAAAGTCAAAACATTAGGTTTAATTTTCTAGATTGGCAATGTATTGAACAAAAAAGTATTACTGGAACAACTTATTCGTTCGATATCACAAATATTTATAGAAATATATTCAATCCCAAGTTCGTTATTATAGGTTTTCAAACAGATAGACAGAATAATCAAGAAAAAAATTATTCAAAGTTTGATAGTTTGAATGTAAAAAATATCAGAATAAAATTGAACGGTTCTTATTATCCAGATCAATTACAAAATTTAAACATTACGGGAGGTCTTTTCAGAATCATATATCAGATGTATCAAGCTTTTAAGAAAGTATACTGTAATAATAAGGAAATGTATTACAATCCTAAAGAATTATTAGCGAATAGACCTATTTATGTCATTGATACAACAAAGAGTTTGACAAATATTTCTGGTTCAAAGAACGATATAATTATCAATATGGATTTTAAAAATGCTGTTACAAACGCGATTTGTTATGTTGTTGTTGTCTCTGAGAAATGTTTAGCCTATGATGTGGTTAAGAACGATATTAGAGAAATTCAGTAAAAATCTCGTTATTTTCACTATTATTTATCGGATAATTTTAAAACTTTACAGAATTGTTAAAGACATTGATAAAAGTATTCGTTTTAAATTGCATTAAAAAACTTTGAAAAATAGGGATGATATTACGAAAAAACTATTTCAAGGTCATGGACCGGAAGTGATTATTTTAAAAATATTTTAATATTTACTGAACCTATATACCAAATTTCATCAAAAAAGCTCCAATAGTTCTCGAGATATAAGAGTTTAAAGATAAGGGATGATTGGGGTAGATTTTGAAAATTTTGAACTCGCTTGTTTTTGAAGTTTCAGATTTTTCTGATAATTTGTTTATGAATATTAAGAAATAGGGGATGATTTCACCTTTATGGATAAGTTAAGTCGAAAGAGTTAAGTATTTACTATATGTGTACCAAATTTCATTTAAATCGGTTGAGTGGTTTTTGAAATATAAAATTATTAATAAACTTGTAAACTAGCACTCCTAATTGTAAAATTGAGAACAACTTATATAGCAGAGATATAGCTTATAACTTTCGAGACTCTCCGTAGCTCAGTTGGTAAGACGCTTGCCTTCAAAGCCTGAGGTTCTGGGTTCAAATCCCAGAGCTTCAGGCGCGCTTTTTATTGAGGAAGACATGGTTGTCGTTCAGTGGTTGGGGGCAAGTCTTTACACGAGTGGCCATAGTGTAATGACTATAGAACAAGCCGAGCAATGACAACTGTGGTTGGCGCGCCATTTGCTTCCTCACCTTTTCACTTCATTCCTTAATTCCTTCTCTTCCTTAATTCGTTCATTACAGTCATCATTCACATCATTCATTATTACAACATTACACTTACAAAACACCCGACACAAATTCACTAATTGTATCTCTCCATCAACTTCTACACAGTAGTTACCAAAGAAAATTGACACTTGGGAACAAAACAAATCCAGAGTCCAAGACCCGAATTAAAGCTCCTAGGCATTAACTTGGTTGGACAGTAGCAGTGCAGGGCCAAGTCTCTAAAAGATAGGCACCTTAGAAGTTGAATATGATGTGATTCCCTATAGCGCAAACACGCACACTAATAACACGACACCAAAGACACAATCATTTATAATATCTTTAACAATAATTGATGATGTTCATATTATTCTCTTTCATTCCTTCTAAAACTTCAAAAATATACTCTTTCGCTGATGAAAAATCTCGATTTCTACCGTAATAATCTTTGTAATCATAGACAAAATATCCTAAATAGTTGAATAATAAAATTAAATCATTTCTTTTTATCTCGGTGGTTGAAATATAAACATAAACATTTGCGCTGAAAAATTTATATCTCGGCAGAGTTAATTCCATAATCTCCATTTATAACAAAAAATCTTTCTATATAAATGAATGAAGAGTATAATGGCAACTGTTACAAGTGTTATAATAGAGGAGAAATTATTGATAAAAGATATTTAGTTTGTAGAGATTGTAATTTAATTTTGTACGAAAGACCTAAACCTAAGAAATTTCTAAATAAATTAACACATTTGAATAATCTGCTTCAAAAATTACAATATGGAGACAAGAAGCAAACACAATTTTTTACAGAATTTAGAAAACAGAATAAAAATTTTTACTTATCTCTTAGAACTATTGAAAAAATTATTTTCCTTTTCAAAGAATACATTAGATTTATTGGTTTAAATACACACATTTATTATTAAAAGATATTACCTGTATTTTTTCATTATCTAGATGTTGAATTTGTCTACGATTTTAAGCCAGAAATCCTCGATGATTTTATAGTACACTTGGAAAAGATAAATAATGAACCTCGTCAAACAATGAAGATGTTGGCAATTCCCTCGACTTCTCGAATGATTGTTATCGAATTCCATCATTTCCGTTTATAATTTTTAATTTATAGTTTATTCGTAGCCGATTTGGCCACATTTCCAATAGATTTTACATTGATTCTAAGGAGATTTAACATTAAAACTGCTCAAGAAAGTAGAAGCAAACAGCTATAGATTCGGTAATTTTTCATTCGTGAGTTACTGTTTGATTTTACAGATTCGTTTATTGTCCTTTAAACAGTATTTTTCCATTACTGTTTGATTTTACAGATTCGTTTATTGTCCTTTAAACAATATTTCCCATTGATTTACTGTTGGCTCCAAAAGTGGTCTAGGAACGCCATGTTCCTACCTACACACACATATATATATATATATATATATATATATATATATATATATATATATATATATGATTGCGCTGAACGAGTAGTATACCTAATTACACGTGGGAGCCTGAAATGTGGAAGCTATTGTAAGCAATGAAGTTGGGACTTGTCACATTGTAGGCTTCGCTGAGGATGCGTGCAAAACTTTTCAGATCCATTGTTCATTTTATAGACAAGAGGTACTGTTGGAATACATACACACAGAAAATCATAAATACATTGTTATATATCCTCTACCAAGCAAAAGAAAATATGTATCTGCCTACTGAGTGTCTCAGCCTAATTCCATAGTTGAACATGCACCACATCATAAACCAACTTTTTTATTTGTAGAAAGGAATTTATACGTAAAATTCAATTTCAATCATGTGAATGATTTCCCAAATAATAAATTATTATTGTTGATTAAAGTAGGGTGTAAAGCACCCAATTTTAATGAAACCATATTAAGAGCTTCATCCCTGCTTAACAAACTTAACACGCTGAGATTCAATTAAAACCGAGATCGTGCAGCACAGATCCGCCCTTAGAGATTGTATGTGTATCCTTATATTTTGAAAATTTCTTATCCAGTTGCCTCTAAACACTTACTCTGTAGCCTATCAACCGTGTTAATGGAATATATTAGAGTACGTAACTTAATGTATAAACCCATTAAACTTATTTAGAAAATAGTACTATTCAAACCATTATAAATAGCGAAAATCCAACGATACTAGCAATTAAATAACCAATGCATGCAAAGTTACAACATAATACTTATAAAATAAACATAAATTGCATAGCCGGAAAATACATCATGACATACATGGTAAATAATTTTACAAATCGAAATAACCTACGGCTATAATAGATTTTTAGAGATAAATCTGTATAAATAATGATAAGATTAGCCCCTTTACAAATCAACCTACACAATCTATTAGTAAGTCAAAAATAAAATAGTTAGAGGTTATAAAATAAAAATTTGCATAGCAGTTAATGTGAATATTAAGTTAGATCTATTTCCCGTTCCGCTCATTGCAGCGTCTGGAATCTGACACTGTCACCTACTTGATTCATGGAATATGGAGTCATGTTCGTCTAAAGAGACCCTAAAAGTTTTATCGACACGAAAAATCCCGGAATATAATAAATTGTTGTTGATGTTGGAGTGTTTTACATTGGATCCGCCAGACTGTGCTACGAACGACACGTGATACAAAGTGAACTGATACTTAACAGCTGTGAATATTTTCAGCTGAAGTTCATCACAGAGGCAGAAACATTTTGTTCACATTTTAAATTTAGAAAGTTCATATTTTAATTTTGTAAAGTGCTTGATCAGTAATGTAATGCAGATTGCAAAGTTGAAGTTTCGCCAATTGTTCTACGTATACAACACAGCCATAATGTTTTTCTATTTTAATTCCAGGTTTTCCCGACAGTTTGTGCTGCTATCAAATTTGTGTGTTGTTTTGTAATATTCTGTAATTATTGTGTGAGTGCTAATTGTTATAATACATTAATAGAGATTAAAGATGTTTGAAGTGCATAAAAAACTATAGTTATTTATTAAAGTTATTCAACTCTTTTTGCAAATTTATTGAAGTGAGTATATTGGTCGCATACCTCAAATAACCTAAGTAGCATACAAACCAAAAGGTTGTGTTTCTATGTGTGAATATTGTTAACAGTTTAGATAATCAAGTTTTAAACTAATTGGATTTAAAACAATTTGTTGTAATTTACATTTTTTATCTGCAGTCAGAATTGGTCACATAAGTTCAAATTAGGTAGTATACAAATCACATGTGTGAATAATTACTTATTGTTAACAGTGTAGGAATTGGTTTTCAATTAAATTCTGTAGGCCAGTTCCGATATTAAACTGTAATTTTAAATTACTAATTTTATAACAAATATATTAATTAAATTACAACTTAATTTATCGTAATGCTATTGAATGTACAATATTTTTTGTTAATCCTTCAGGAATGTACATAAAAAAATTAGATGGTTTTCCGATAGGGCTGAAGTATAATAAGTGGCCTCCATCACATCGAATTATTGATATTTCTAAATAGCCTATCCAAACTACTGAATTTCATTATAGTTATTTATTCGGTCAAAGGTAATTAAATTTATAATTATAAATTTTATTGTTGTTGATATTGGAGTGTTTTATATTGGATCCGACAGACTGCGCTACGACACGTAATACAAAGTGATCTGATAGTTAACAGCTGTGAATATTTTCAGCTGAAGTTCACCAAAGAGGCAGAAACATTTGTTTACATTTAGATTACGTTATTACAAAGTGCTTGATCAGTAGTCTAATGCAGTTAAATTTTCACCAATTGTTCTATGTGAACATTATAATATTACAACACAGCCATACGTTTAATCAGTTATAGTCTTGAAAGCATAGAGTAACCATAAACATATAAAAATAACACCACTTCTTATTTCAATATATTCTGTACTCACTTTGGAGGATAGAGAATATCCAGATATAAAATTGGAAGTTTTAGCTTTTAACTGAAATTCTTAGTAAATATTAAGTGTTAATCTTGGAAGAATGCGCTACGATCGCAGTTTCAAATATTTCTCTATTTTAATTCCAGGTTTTCCCGACAGTTTGTGCTGCTATTAATGTGTGTGTGTTGTTTTGTAAGGTTCATGTTTCAAAAGTAAATACGGCAAATAACATTAAAATATAATAGAATGGAGTTATAAAAAGTGTACTACGTGGCTGCGTTATAAGTTTATAAAGGCCAGCCAACAGGCAAAAAGAAGAGAAAATAAAAAAATAAAACATTGCGTAATTATTGTGTGAGTGCTAAAATTGTAATAGTACATTAATAGAGATTATTGGTCGCATTACCTCAAATAACCTAAGTAGCACACAAATGAAAAGATTGTGTTTCTATGTGTGAATAACTATTGTTAACATTTTAGATAATCAAGTTTTAAACTAATGGATTTAAAATAATTTGTTGTAATTTACATATTTAATCTGCATTCAAAATTGGTGAGATAAGTTCTAATTAAGTAGCTTACAAATCACATGTGTGAATAACTATTGTTAATAGTGTAGGACTTGGTTTTAAATTAAATTCTGTTGGCCAGTTCTGATACTATACTGTAATTTTAAATAACTATAAAGAAATTCGGTAGTTTAGATAGGCTAATCAGGAATATCAATAGAGGTTATCCAGATATAAAATTGGAAGTTTTAGTAAAATACACTTTTAACTGAAATTCGTAAATATTAAGTGTGAAGTGATTGATCAGTACATTTTTTGTTTATAAATAAATTGTTTTTTATCTTGGTATGTTTTAAATTGGATCCAGCAGAATGCGCTACGATCGCAGTTTCAAATGTTTTTCTATTTTAATTCCAGGTTTTCCCGACAGTTTGTGCTGCTATCAAATTTGTGTGTTGTTTTGTATCATCATGTAATTATTGTGTGAGTGCTAATTGTAATATTAAATTAATAGAGAATCACATATGTCAATAACTATTGTTAATAATGTAGGAATTGGTTTTAAATTAATTTAAAAAATGACAGTAATGTTCAAGCTAAAGAATAAATCAACCTCAGTAACACGTTTTTGAGGAATATCCACTGGATTTTAAAACACCTACATATACACGAAACAATATTACTTATAATAAACCATTTGTGTTCGATGCTTACAAATATTCTCTACGACGATTCGTCATACCTCGGCTTGAAACATAATTTAATAAAGGCTAAAATTTAATGTAATAAGTTGTTTCTATAACTGTATCACTTCAATAGGCGATTTATTATCTCTTGCAAATTTAAAAAGTGCTCTGGTGGTAATTTCAGTAACTAATTGGATAAATAAAACATTATAGACCATTTTTAACTCGATTCTGTACAACATTTTTATTTAAAGATTGGCTTTAAATAATTAAATGTAATTAAGTTATGAATTTTAATCCTAAGTCAACTAGTATTCACTAATTTTAAATTATTTCGAATTTTACAGTACGATAAGATGAATAAACGATATCTCTTATACATATTTAAGTAAATAATTCGCTAAGTAATATTTACATTTTTTATAAAATATATAAAAACGGATCTTAAATCATCTCGTACGATTCCCTGAGGAGTTCTTCACGTCTATCAGGACAGAACAATTCGGCTTCCGCACCGGCCACTCCACCACCCTTCTGCTTCACAGAGTCCTGAACAACATCACCGGAGCTGTAGGAAGGAAGCACCACTCCACTTCGGTCCTGATAGACGTGAGCAAAGCCTTCGACAAGGTGTGGCACGAGGGACTGCTCTTCAAGCTGTCATCGTCTCCATTGCCTGGCAGTTTTTTTCGGCTGCTCCGCAGCTATCTCCACCTCCCGGACCTTCTCCGTCAGCGTTGCCCGATCCACCTCCACGACCCTCCCAGTGACATCTGGTGTGCCACAGGGATCAGTCCTCGGCCTTGTACCTGTGGTACACAAACGACTTTCCGGTCGCTCCGAGAGTGCAGCTCTCCCTGTACGCCAACGATGCGCTTCTCACGGCCACTTCTGCCAACCTGAGGATGGCTGGGTTCTACATCCAGCGGCAGCTGCACCTATTGGAGCCCTGGTTGACCAAGTGGAGGATCAAGGTCAACGTTGACAAATGTGAAGCCATAAACTTCACAAAGACAAGGAGACAAGCGGATGGCCGTCACCTGTCACTCAACGGCGACGAAATACCGTGGAAGACTTCAGTAAAGTACCTGGGGGTACTCCTGGACTCCAAGCTGACCTTCACACCCCACGTCAAGAGGATGTGTGGCTAAGCGAGGAAGGGCTTCGGCAGCATCGGCCCCCTGCTCAACTCCACGAAGCTACCGACCAGGACGAAGGTCCTGCTCTACACGGCTCTGATACGACCAGTGCTCACATATGTGGCCCCAGCATGGTACCACCTCACCTGCAAGACCGCAAGGAGGCAGTTGCTCGCTGTCCAGAGCGTGTGTCTCCGGCGGGCCACTGGGTCGCCCTGGTTCGTAAGGAACACCGTAGTCAGGGCTTCGTCCAACGTTCCTACCATCAGGAGCTTCGTAGAAGGCCTGAAATCGAGCCTTGAGGAAGCTGCAGAGTCCTCACCGTGGGATCACATCCGTGAGCTTCGCGCCCAGGAGGTCCCCAACTGCGTCTTCCGACGGATGACTGATGACATCGACTACAACTTCGACTGCACCACGACACTTCACCCCACTGACAGGTAGCGAAAGCTGCTAGGGCTTTGACCCTCGAGACACAAGGCAAAAGCCTAACCGGCAGAGGCCTTGAAAGATGTGGGGGATCCACCCCCCCACAGTCACAGCGACTTGAACTTGGACTTGGAGTCTGTGTTTATTGACTGAAAATATCAAATTATAAAACGGTTCTCCCTGTATTGGATGCAGAGCGGATTATAACGAGCCTAGAAAACAAGTTTAGAATTTTTTAACAGAGCTATGGTAAGCTTATAAACACAGAAATTAACTCAACGATATAATCAACACGTATGTAAATATTGTTCACTTAGTATTAGTGTTGTCACTACATTTCACTGTTCCGGTGTTCTGTCACTAAAACTAGAATGTATAAACTGCTTTGTTGGGTGAGAGATCGAGGATCAGATGCTATGATTTAAAAAAAAAATGAAATAAGCAACTATCTGTAAGTTCTGGTCCGGGTCCAGGTCGTAATGTGTTCTGGTGGAGTTTTCCGGACGTGATCGAAATAAAACAATTTTGACCATTTGAAACATTACTAAACAAAATGTAAACATCTTGTTGTTTCTATGGATATAGATAATGTTTATATTATACTGTAATATTAAAAATGCTATTTTTCTTATTTTATTTTAATCTAGACTTGCGGAGGCTCGTCTTTTCTTACATCAACGTATATTACTGGAATGCAACAAAATCCCCGTTATGTGATTATATAGTCGTAAATTTTATAGTTAAAAGATATCAATAAATATATGTTTAATATGCTTGTTTCGAAATGCAACCCGCAGACACGTTTGACATGACATTTTACTGCACAGCCACATCTACAAAACCTACATAGGCTTTACAACATATCTTATTCAAGTAGATCTTATACGGTGAACTTATAAATCTCAGCCAAGAATAATTATTCCTAATCATACTTCACGAATTTATATCTATTAATCCTATTAAACATTTTAAACAGATTGTTACAACTTTTATTCAGAGGGTTGTATTACAGTTTTGAAGAATATAAATTTATAATAAAGTCTACATCATTCAGGTTTTTTTGAAAGTGCAAACAACTTAATGTTTATATTAGAATATTAAAAGTATATATTTAGTTTTTACGTTTATACAGATATTTTGGCGTTAATATGTCTATTATTTTTTTTAATTGGTACCCTTCCTCACGTGATAAGTATTTGTAATAATCCTTTTTTATAAGTAACAAAATATATAAATGTACGCCGAATAGTTTAATGGTCTTTTAGCGACTGTTGTCGCCAAATCTTTAACAAATATAGGTTAGCTAAATTGGAATTTGCCATACATAGGTAGCCCTGAGAAGCCTATTTGAATAAAACACCTCGAATATTCCGACCTTTATAATTAATTTGCGACCATGAAAAAAGCCTGATTTCCAGAAGGGTCTTACCATTCAACAGAAAACATTTGGTGATTTTATCCAGCCCCTCAAGTGGTGAGCGGTATTTTTGCTGGATACCTTATTTGATTGCGTTTGATTCCACTGACTCATGAAAGAAGCTATACGTGTAAATCTAATAAAAAGCGTGGTAGCATTTTAAGGTAATAACAATACGACCACTGATATTTTAAACACCAAGTCAGTCATAATTTTTGTTGTCTAAATTATAGCAAAGTCTATCATTGGAAAGTTACATTATTTATTGGCAGGACTTGAAATAACTTATGAAACATCTTCGAACCTTTTTAATCAACACTTGGTGTGTAACCTTGTAATAGACCAGTGAAGGAATCGATTCCAACGTGTACGCGAAGTTTATAAAAAATCCTATTTAAAACTTCTACACGGGAGATTCAAAACGAGTAGTCCAATATGGAGTAATCGTCAACTTATGGAAAACAACGGGAAATATTTCCAATTAATAGGAAGCATACAATTACACCAGAAAATAGTGCTTGAAAATGCCAATTCAGACGTAAAGAAGATAAGAAAACGCATTAGAAGTAACTAAGTAACTTCATTGAAAAAAACTGTTACCTTGAACTTTTGAAAAGATGATAAGCTCCAAAGATCAATGATTTTTAAATATTTTTTTTTATTTTTTGAGTACTTCATACAATAATACAGATGAAACAAGTTTTACCGTATTATTTCTAATATTTACAGCACTTTATGAAAACGCTGGTATTATTGGAGTTTTTTCATTGATACGTGGTGTAAAATTTTTACAACTTCATTTATCCTATTCCCTAATCTGTGCTGAAGATTTAAAATAATGAGAATTAGGATTTTTACGTCTTAAAACAACTATTCTATTAAACTGTAATTACAATTACTTCTTTTTTTCATATAAATCTTGCAATTTGATTATGACAGGTTAACAATCTCAATAAACGAAATATTTGAGATAAAATGATAGTAGCTAAACAATACCTATCACGATGTAATAAAATAACCCATAAACTAATTTGAACTTAGATTAAAACAGGCATACTCCATTGTGTACCTGTTGTTAAAATAATAACAAGAACTCAACCATTCCGACATATGTTGAGGACGAACAATCTTACTAAATTATTTAGGACATGGACGATACTGGACACATACTTAACAATTCTTATACTACCGTTGTTTTGTGAAAAAGCTCTCACTGGTGGATTATATATTTTTCGAGTTAAAAGTTTTAAACGAATATCAAAGTCATAACGAATCCGAGGCCGGTGGCACTCGTTGCAATCTAGGATTTGAATCTATTGTTTTCGAAGACAACAGTTCCAACACTATTGCGTCTAAAATGTACTATTTGTGAATAATTCTATTAGAAAATATGCATATAGCATCTATAAAATTGCACCCATATATTTTTTATTACTCTGCAATTTAGTAGCGTATTTGTATAATTATTGGTCAGGAATATTTTAAATTGAAAAGAAATAAATCAAATATAATTGTTATACAAAGATCACCACACCAACTCAACATAATAGATAAATTTTAATGTAGAAAAATAACAATTACCTAAAGTTTGTAAGATAAATTACATTGATTCGTTTATAACAATTTTTAAAACATCTCCTTCCTATAAAAAATATACTATTGGTGTAATCAGTATTTGTCAAAACTATCAAGCTGAACATATTTATATACCCTTCTAAAGTAAAAAATTACAAGGATTTTTTTCTATCTCAAAATAAAAATCCTAAAGACTAGGTATATGATATGTTGATAATCTAATCCCAAATATGATGTATCACACAATTATTTAAATAAATCCTATTAAAATTTCTTTGTGGTTTTGTAGTATAGTAAAGTTACTCTTTCATTGTATTGAGTAAATTTTAAAGGGTCGTTACTTATAATTTTTATACTATGTTCTGTAACTATGAACAAAAATAACAAATAACCAAATTAGCCTACTTAATACATTTAAGGCCCATCTACTTAACCCTTTTACTTGTGCAGTAAGACAAACCGTTGGCTGAGCCATATTCGTACACAGACTAGAAACATAAACCACTAGTCATGAATGAATAGTATCGCAATTACTGTGTGTGCTAAAGTATATATGACAGAAATTAAGTGTAATAAATCGGTGAACTGTTGAACTTGTTAAGAAAAATGCTTTCAAAATGTAAACTTGGAATCGTTAAACCTTCCATACTCTGAACAATTTATGTTCATCGAATTTAAATTATTTATAGTTTCTAAACTCAAACTTCAAGATTAAAACGTTTCCTAGATATTAATTTATTTCTAAGAAGTCAAAGTTTTATCTATAAATTTTGCTTAATTCTTGATTAGGAGACTTTGTAATGACTGATGTTCATTATGTGATTTAGCAGCAATGTAAATACAATTGTATTTAAATATAATTGTATTTAACTGTCATTATGAGATTGTTGTTATCAGACAGCTACAGGAACTAATATATCTAAAGCAGAGGAACAGAATCACTTTTTACCATATAAAAGAAAGTGGATATCCGTATAATTATATTCAAAGTTTATTTTCGCATGTAATATTTCATACATATATATAATCCAAATTTACATATGACATAAATTAAGTAGGACTAATGTAGATCACGAAGGGATTTTAGAGGACCTGTAATAAGAGAAAAAACATCAAAAGTAGGATTTTAATTTTAAAATATACATTTACAGATGTTAGTAAATGTTTAAATGAAGATTACAGCACAAAACCATCAGATATCTATCATAATTCAAAATTCATAACATTATTGAATACCTTAGAAAATACTAAGCCGATTCTGCATGCACGCTTTAGGTATATGAGAAAAATAAAACCAAAATGTAACAGAAATCATACCATAACTTTTACGGAAAACGTACAGTGGGATTTATTTTGCATAGTAATCATCCTAGTGCAAGGTATAAAAGTAATCAGAAGATAAAAAACATACATTTATTTTAATAATAATTAAGTTATTATTTTATAATGTTTTGATATTATTATTTATTTTTAATCAATAATATATATGCACAGGTCCAGTCATTTGTTCTGTGATACATTTTCAAGTAAACTAGGATATAAACTACGTACTTTAGAAGCCAAGAAATAGTGAGAGCAGAAACTACGATATACAAACAATAAAAATAGCTCACAGAAGTTTCTGGTCCAGGTCCTCTATTTGAGCCTCACATCGTGTTCCTTGTTCGCTGGTTTTCCGAGGTGCTGCGATTAGAGTGAATTTTGAATAGAGTATTGAGCAATTCAGAATATTGAAATACCCCGAATTGTTCTTCCGTTGTTTCTATGGATATAAGTAATTTGGATGTGTACATCTGTAGGGGGCATATCAGCTGGATTATTTCAAGGACAATGTCCATATTTTATCCTACGCAAGTGACGTTCTTTTATTATTTATAGACGTAATTGTATTTTTTTCTGATCTAGGACTAAAGCATTTACAAGTATAAGCAAGCAGCCGTAAGTTTTGTAAAATTAATGACATCTATTCTCCAAAAGTTAAATTGATTAGATTTGGTGCGGGATATAGTAAAATAAAAACAAATAAATACTAAAAATATAAAGCGATTTGTTTGTAAAAAATAAATGATTTATTAAAAACATTTAACTATAACAATCAGTCACGGAAGTGACAGTGATATCACCGTCAGCAAACGATATGGAAAGACTAAATTAGTCATTTTCAGCCAAGTATTTGTTACCGATATTATATAAAGGATGACCTATACCCATTTAAATCTGTAAATCTTGTAAAATACACTTGCATACTAATTTTTATGTTTTACTCTAACCTTGGTCAATAAACGTTCCCAGCGTGCCCTAGCCTGACTTAAACTAAGGGTTTATATCAATTACTTAATACTACACATCCCTGCAACAACAAAGAGAACTGGCCGTTCATAGTACACTTCTATTGCTTTACTTCTCGAACATGTTTTTCTATTGTAACTCACTTTTTTCCGAGTAAAGGCTTTAAATGTGAAAATTAGTACAAAACATTGCATGTTGACCTAGTGTTAATATACAAAAAGATATTAGTATCGGATCTCGTATTACTAAATGTGCAAAAACATTTTTACTCAACTTACATTTATTTTTTATTTACAACATGGAGCAAGTACTTTTTGTGATCCAATGTTTATTGACATTATATGTGTTTTTGTATATATATATATATATATATATATATATATATATATATATATATATATATATATATCTTATGTCCTTTTATTGCATGGTCTGTTATTGAAATAAATAAGTATTATAATTACACCTTAAAACATTTATAGATAATGCAGCATTAACGTATGTAGAGTTACCGATTATGTTTGGATCTCTTTAGACGAACATGACTTAAGTTTTAAGACATTTGCAACAGCGTCAGGTTTTAGACGGTGCATTAAGAGGAAGGTGAACTGGAACTAAACTCAACATACGTATTGAATCAGCCCTTCCCATCTTATCTGCGTTATTGAAGATTCAGTAGCTCCACCGTGCTTTTGGATCGTGTCAGTTAACATCATAGTGCTTTTAGTTGTGCACCTGATGAGACATGAGTATACATGGTTCATAATGAAAATAATGACCATTATTTGGAAAATACATTATTTAATCATCCGATTGATAAAGATGGTGAAAATACTTCAAAATAGTCTCCTCCTGCATCAATACACCTGCTTAAACAGTTCTGCCATACTTGGAAAGCACGCTGTAACTCTTCCACTGGAACGCCTCTCAGTACTCTTATAACTTCAGCTTGGACGTTTTCCACTGAATCCCAGTGCTTTCCCATCAGCTCTCTCTTCAGTCGGTGGAACAAAACAAAATCACACAGAGCTATGTCAGGGCTGTAAGTAGATTGGGGCACCACGGAGGTCTTGTTCTGAGTAGGGTAGTTGGAAACTACGAATGCCGTGTGGCTGGGGGCATTTTCGTGGTGGAGCTTGAAGATGACTTTAATATCAGGCCGGACTTGATTTTTCAGAAAATCATATTTTCTTGTTGTACATACTATTCTGAACATTTTTACAAATTTTTAAGCCATTCTGACATTTTTTTTCTAAAAACAAATGCAAATAACAAAATATTCGCAAATTGTAATTTTGCCTACTTTACCATAATATTAACTTTTAGTGGCTTACAATGGTTTATTCACCAGCTATCTTGAATATTTTTTATTTATAAATAGTAGACTAACTTATTTATATGCTTATAAGAATGGTAAAGTACTTATAACACTCATTTTATATTATTATAATCATATATTGACCTACTTTTATTATTATTTAGTTTCCGGAGGTTGGCTGCTGGCTGCACTGAGTCTGCATTGTTTCCCAGCTAATCAATCAGATGTTTGAGATTGATTTGTTGATGCCAATTAATTGTCACTTTAGGTTATGTGCACATGTGTATAACCTAGGTTTCACTTTCATGTTTTACAGTTGATCCTGATTTACTTCAATTCGTAGTAAAAAGGCAACGCGTTATTTACAGACAATATTATTTTAGTGTAGCCTCAGAGAAGTATAAGAGGTACAGAAAACTCCTAAAATCTGCCTAACTTGCTGAGGAGGAGAAGAAAAAAGAAAAGGTACTTTGGGATTATACCGACCACACCCAGACATGAATCGTTATTTCACATTTCGTTTCTACTGATTACTAGATTAGCGTAGAACAATATTTCGTCAATATAAAACAGGAATTGTCTTATCGCAAACACCTCCCCATCCTCAGACAGAGGTCAAAGTCGAGCGTCTAGTAGATAACGTGATTGCAGAGTCTCGCCGCCCGTTCAGCTGGTGCATCGCTTTGTTGTACTTCCGTGTTTTACCTCTACATTTCTCCAAACACAAAAATTCAACAAAAACAAACATTTACCAAACTAAACTTTTTATTAAAAAAACACTCAAAACTTGTTTTTATTCTTGATCACATTCCGCCACCCAAAATGCGAGTGCCTCCGGCCATCAGCGCGGGCTTCGGCAGCACCTTCGGTGCTGCCCCGCGCTGATGTCGACGAAAGAAAAACATCCCTCGAGATAGTACCTATCAGTAAAATATCAAATTCTAGAGGGGCTAATCAGAAATATAAATTGAATTGTAATGGAAAGGCAATGATGTACCGTGCAAATCACGTGATGCCGCGCGGCCTGCCGTAATCAGGATTCTCGAGAAAGATAAGATAACAGCGACAACAATACCGATCACAATACCTGGAAATGCTTGTAAGTTTGTAATTTTGTAATTGAAGAGTTGTTTTTTCGTTCTATCATGTTTGTTTCTATAAATTTCTATTTTTGTGTTCTTCATACTGGTGTGGTCGGTATAATCCCAAAGTACCAAAGAAAATGAAGGTGCTACATATGGTGCTGGACAGTTTTAGTAGTAAGGATAGAACTTTTATCTTTAGCGGCTATTTCCCGTAAATTGATTTTTCCATGTTTTTATACATTAACCCTAGAACTGGCGGTCATTTCATCCTGTAGTGTCGGGCTGTTTTGGAGCTTCGCGCAAGGTTTTTTTAAAGAAATTATATAAAATATAAAATACAAGCAATAAAATAAGAGTATATATTTTTGTGTTCAGAATTAAACGTAAAATTGCACTATATTGTAAAATTAACCATAAAAAATTTTCTAATAAACAATTTTTTTAATCAAACATAAAATTTACGGAAAATATTTCTTAAATTTGCGGGGGACCATACCTAGCAAATGAAGTTATAGTGAGAAATATTTATAAGTGAGATAGCCATTATGTGTCAAATTTTATCTAGTTTCAGAAAAACGTAAACATTATACACATTTATGAAAGCATCATAAAGCTATAGAACAAAAAGCAGCGATGCGTATAAATTCTGAAATTCGGGTGTACACGTAAGACTTTGGTAAAACAAGTTTTGCTAATACATTTATCTATGAATACATGCTATATTGCATATTTTATTACTTAGAATAAAATAGAATATACAGTACTAATGAAATAATTACCATAAATTATTTTTTGAAAAGTAAAAAAAGTTAAATTTTGCCATTATTCAAAAATTTTGCGAAAAATTTTCATTCAGCAAAATATAAAATCGTTTCTAAAGCTTTTACTATATCAAAATTTATAAATTTATGGTTTATAAGTAATAGAAAATATTATGTAGTTAGAAAACTATAAATATAACTAAATATATTAAATTCTGTTGGCCAGTTCTGATACTATACTGTAATTTTAAATAACTATAATGAAATTCAGTAGTTTAGATAGGCAAATCAGAAATATCAATAATTCGATTGAGATGGTGGCTGCTTATTATACTTCAGCCTTAAAATAACTATAATTTGGACCGTCATTTTAGTAGTTTAGATAGGCTATTCAGATATATCAATAATTTGATTGTGCTGGTGGCCACTTATTGTACTTCAGACCTATAATGAATACTTATTCAGTATTTTAGATACCGTAGTCTATGTTGTTATACATTTTTATCTAGAAGTTACTTAATTAAAATTAAATATTCAATAAGTTACTCATATTCATTGTGTACTATTATACAGAATTTTATTTTTACAGAAAAATGCCACGTCTTCGTGGAAGAGGACGAATAGTTATTCAATCATGTGATTTATATGCTACTTAATTTGAACTTATGTGACCAAACTGTTAACAATAGTTATTCACACATAGAAACACAACCTTTTGATTTGTATGCTACTTAAGTTATGCGACCAATATACTCACTTCGTTCAATAAATTTTCAATATTAGTTCAATAACTTCAATAAATAACTATAGTTTTTTATGTACTTCAAACATCTTCAATCTCTATTAATGTAATATTACAATTAGCACTCACACAATAATTACACGATGTTACAAAACAACACACATATTTGATAGCAGCACAAACTGTCAGAAAAACCTGGAATTAAAATAGAAAACATTTGAAACTGTGATCGTAGCGCATTCTGCTGGATACAATGTAAAACATTCCAAGATGGTCCACCCATTTAGGAGGAATTCAGCTCCATACACAAGCGCACAAGAAATATAAATATAAAGATAATGAAATTCGGTAGTTTAGATAGGCTAATTAGAAATATCAATAATTTGATTTCGATGTTGGCCGCTTATTATAATTCAGCCTTTAAATAACTATAATCTAATTCAGTTCGTAATTTTAGTAGTTTAGATAGGCTATTCAGAAATACCTGTAATTCGTTTGTGATGGTGGCCACTTATTATACTTCAGCCCTATACAGAATACTTATTTAGTATTTTAGATAAATTAAATTCTGTTGGCCAGTTCCGATACTATACTGTAATTTTAAATAACTATAATGAATTTCGGTAGTTTAGATAGACTATTCAGAAATATCAATAATTCGATTGTGATGGCCGCTTATTATACTTCAGCCTTTACATAACTATAATCTAATTCGGATAGTAGTTATATAGGCTATTCGGAAATATCAATAATTCGATTGTGATGGAGGTCACTTATTATACTTCAGCCCTATCGGAAAATCATCTAATTTGTTTGTTTATACTCCTAAAGGATTAACAAAAAATATTGTACATTCAATGGCATTACGATAAATTAAGTTGTAAATAGAAAAAATATACCTGTTATAAAATAGTTTGTTTCAACTTTTTTACCTTCAGATTAAGTAAGTTTTCATTTAAAACATCCTCTACATTTCACATCACTCATGTTATACTCACACACTATTGGTTGGTCGAAGTGTGATTAAATGTACATGTGATGAAGTTAGATATTGTAATAACTTTTTAATAGAGATTTTTAAACAAAACAGCCCAGATTTTTACAGATTAATCAAAGTTAAAAATTTTCGAATTAAAGACGTGTGTACAGGACAACGTTTGTCGGATCTGCTAGTATATATATACCATAAACCATACAACCATATAACCATATAATATACAGGGTGTTTGAAAAGTATTGGTACGGCTTAATATTTAAAAAACCATAGGAGATAACAGCCATAGACTTTGCACAGTGGCATATGGCTATGTAAACTATGTTTCCTTGCTATTACTATGACATGCAAACCATGGGGGGACGGCCCACAGAGGAAAACATGGAAATCTTAAATTGAAGCATGGGTCGAGTGATACCTCATTTGAAAGAGCTCACTTAGTAGAGTTGAATGCCGCAAACCACATCTCAAAAGGTTCATCCAATCAGAAATGGCGGGTTGTTTTAGGTACACATTGTGAAGTACATTATGCGCTGCCATGTCTGACTGGATCGTCGTATTCTGATGTGGTTGGTGGCGTTTCCCTCTACTAACCAATGTGTTTTCACTGACTTTTTTTAATTAGCAAATTATGTCATAAATTTATAACACAATAAATAAAACACAATAAATACCGATGTTTTTTAGTTTTATTTATTGTGTTAAGATGCGGTTTGCGGAATTCAACTCTACTAAGTGAGCTCTTAGTAGAGTTCATATATATATATATATATATACCTTGCAAATTTTAACTGTTGATGAATTAGAATTGCAACCCATATTAAATAAGTATTTAATAATAATCAATATAAAATCTGGTGTGGTGGGTAATCTGGTGCGTAAATTGAAATTATTTTACCTACTCATCTAAAGGTATTAAAAATAAAATATTCTAAAATTAAGAAACATGCGTGTATACAACACAAGGAATAAATAATAAATGTTTTAGGTTAAGGTCCGTTAATTTTCTAGATGCTAGCCAGACATAAATATTCACCAGTCCCTAAAATCTATTTAAATACTTGATCAATTAGATTTTTATCCTATTATTACTGTCGTAAAACAGATAAGATGCTGTACAAACGTAATAGTTTAGCGATACGCCGAATTCAAATACAGAAATAGCCGTATCTGAAAGTATAGTTTAAATCAAGGAGAACTCTAATACAATTATTAAATACAAGAAAATTAGTCAATCTTTAGTGAAACTTTGCACTTCAATGATCTGCTAACTTCAGCAGTATAATTAATACGCTTATTAGATAAGTTTTACTACAAAATCATACACATACATAAACAAGAACATACATGATGATCTCTAATTGTTGTCAAAACAATATTTGGTAAAGAAGGATATATAAAACATCTTAAATTATTTTCAATATCTCTTCACTAGCGATATTAGGATGACTTAACACTTAATTCCTATTGTACCTTGCATTACATCATGTGTACGTAACACGACCTAGTAAATAGGAATTCCATATGTGGGTATGTTTAAAAAACATAGCAAAATAAATGTTCGCTATTATCTTATGTTTTAATTCTATGTATAATTTTTGCATTTCACAATACAACAACACTTTTTGTATATTATGGGGAAGGTATTGTTTGAAGTACCAGCAAGTAAAGGAGGAACAGACACGGTAACTTATAATACTATTATTCCTCAGAAAACACGGATTTAAGACTCTCTGTTCTGTACATGTTGTACGTAAAGAAGGTAATTAATTGTGTAAATTAGAATATTTCTATACAATGTAAAATACACATCTCTTTGTTCCTTACTACTTATGTAACAGTAATAAATGTTTGCAGCAACGTGCAGTAAGTCATAACGCTTTTAAAATGTAATAAGTGAAAAGGTGTATATGAGATTAATTTTTAACCTCCATCTCCCGATATGACGGCCTCTTAGAAAGTCCGTGGTGTGCGCAGTAGTCGATCGCGCTTTCCTCTGCGCAATATTTGTTATCGTCGAGTTGAATTAGTCAGTTTGGACTGAGTGACATTAACATTGATTATTACATTGATTATAAACATGGTGTTTATATCCGCTTTTATTCATTCTCCTGTCAAGTGTAAATTGAGGAATTTTATATGTTCCCTGCAAGCAGAAGAGAACTCGGCAATGTTTGTTGTTGTCATTCAACATCTTTTGCCCCCTACACCACTTGTGTACAACACCGTCATTCATTATGTCTTCTCCATAAAACGACACATTCAACGATTGAACTTTCCTGGACTATTCCCTTCTATTAGCAGAAAAATTATAAAATTCCTTCATTTCTATTTTTTGGGTGAATCAATAGGGGCGGCCATGTTATACGAATGCAACTCACCTAAAACTAACTACTTGAACTAACTCAGCAGGGATCACTTCTGGCTGGTTTATAACTTCCAGTTAAAGCTACCACTGGGCACAGCAAAAACCCATGTGTCATTTAAATCTGGGGAACCTTATGTCCCAGAGCTGAATATCACTAATCGCAAATGTCGAGATTCGGGGGTTTCAAGTGCAATACCGTAAGTCTAGTCTACTGTGGGAGATAACAGTTGGATTTAGTGGGGTTTGTTCCCTAACCTCAGAGGTTCTTGCTATCCTCGTCAAGGGTGAGTCGAGGGTGTGTCCTGCCTACTTTGACTGGAGAGTCAGAGCTAGCCTCCCATTCTCCCGGAAATATATGACTTTGAGATTTATTGCCCTAACTCTTCCTCATGGGTCTCATAGGAGGCAGCGCCTACTCTCTAACCTTACCCAATGATTATAATTTGGACAAAACGTCGAATTAAATTGAATGGACGACGTTTGTGACAATCAGAGCATTTAAGCAACAAATTAATACCAAATAAATACCATAGCCTTCCGCATAGGTGTCTGGCCATCATTGCAAATAAATTTAACTATTAAATTTTATAAAAGAGAAAGAAAATGACAGGAGTGATGATGATATAAACGAAACCGTTGTCTGCTTTACCTTTCCGATACTATTTTCTTACACATAACAGAAATGCAGGGCCTCTTTGATATCACAACTAAGAAGAATGTCCAATAATACAATAAAATAAATATAATTTCGCTCAATTAATACATTTTTACTGTTATAGCAGCTCTGAAATACAAAAAAAGTAAAAGAAAAAAACAGAAAAAAGCAAAGGTGTAAAGTGCAATACTTGGTCAATAAAGTACGTCTAGCCCTCTGTCTTTCAGGTTGCATTGGATTATATACTTAATAACCATTTAGAACCTAGTTAATATGAAACAATGTAATGGAATGTCGCGTGAATCACGGGAATATTAAGGATTAAATCAATTTCGCGCCATTAAGCTTATAAAACCTTTAGGTGTAAGTTACGACGGCGTAAACTTTCAGGAGGTAAGGTTTAGTTAATCGTATGCCTTACACAATGGACTTTATGGGCAAATTATTTACCTATATTACAAATATAGAGTTGATCTTTGTACGATTTGGGTGTTTCAATATCTTTTTTTCTTAATTTGGCGTAATACCATTAGTAAATAAAATGTATATTTGAAAATGTCCCTTTTTTCTTTGGTTCATGATCTGTTGTGTCTTCATTGTAACAAGGTAGGAGTACAACACACCAAATTACGTGTAACAGCCCCCGCTGCGGTTGGGAAAAACTATAGTTATTTATTGGTTGAGATATTTGGTTTATGTTATACTAGTACATTAAAAAATTTACTCTTTCTTATAGTAATTTGGGAATTTTGTTATTATTATAACAAAGTAGGAGTACTCAACAGCAATATAATAGTCCTCGCTGCGTTTGCACACAAAATATTGTCTGTATCTCATTTCATTCACGAGATGAATCCATGCCCTAGTAGGCTTTGCTACAGTTCAACAAAAGGGTATGATCTCGTAAGAATCGGATGACTTTATAAAGTGACCAGGAATACTTATACCTCAATATAATATTACTGTATTGTCTATAAAAAATTGACACTGCAACATTTTACTTACACTACCGTAGTACATAAATGAGCCCATGGGAGCGTTGGACTATGAATAATATCATGTACTCGTATATCAATTACTGAATACAATTACAAATTACAGACTACATCTTTGATTTACTTAATACAAACATTTTTCTTTAATTAATATAACTTTTTTCATATAATATGGATAACATCGAACCATGTAGTATACAATTTAGTAATAGATCATTACAATACGTAGTTTTAAGAAAAACAGCGAGTACGATTAGATTTTTTCATTTTTAGGTGACTCATTACATCGGAAACTTCTTCAAATACTTTTTATCTCCTTATTATTCACGTCCATCTATACGTATACAATATCTTAGCTCTTGTTTACTGTCCACGTATTTAAAAATATTGTATTATTTGATATTATATTGTTTTATTTTGTACTATCAGTTACCCGCAGCTACCCTAAAGATACCCATGTAAAATTTTATTAAGATCGGTTCAGTGTTTTAGGTTATTGGCTAGCACAAACACATACATATTCAGATACTATTAGATATTTATATAATATACTAAATAAATTATGAAAGATATTAATAATGTAAGATTTGTCTCTTTACATCGTAAAATGCATGTAAGAACATAACAAGTAAGGTATTATTATATATTGTTTTGTGTAAATAATCTTACTAAATTACAAAAATGTAAAAGTAAATTGCTATAATAAAATGTTACTATACTTGTAGATACAGAATTTAAATCGGGATTGACGTTATTTATTTCGCTGCCTCATGCAAAACATATGTAACACCTCCAACATACATCACATCCCTTACATGAACTAAGATTCAATAACCATAAACTTCTGACATGTCATAAACATAAATACCATAATTAAGTGACGCGTAATATTACTTATTTACATCTAGGTTTCTCGCTTAATTTACTTTGCATAATTTATCATTTAATTTTACCAACGTAATATTGGGTTTTTAATGATACAGACCAATTAAGAGACTTATATTGTATAATTTTGTATTCTATATTTTTAGTAGTGTTTTAGCGTGATTTATTGCAAGAAATTATAGCATTAAACTACTTAGAACTAACTGTATTTATTATTTTCAACTAATGAAATAATTCAAAATGTACTCTGTACATTAATTTGTAATATCAGTTTTAGGTAGTTGTTTTACGTAGATCTCAGAGGTCGGCTAATCATGAGAGTGCTATCTGTCAACATACAAGTCAAATAATACTCTCAAACCCAATTACAACAAAGGCATATAAATCTTCCAAACCTCAATGCTTATCAATCTGAAATGTGTTTCCTCGTATGGAAATTATAGTATGTTGTAGGTTTAACCAAATTAATTTTTCCGCTTTCTAAAATATTTCTATTGCTATAAACATAAAGTTTGTTTATAAAACTATTTGGCGAAAAATCTGCATACATAATTACGTACCGGTAATATTAAATATTTTTTAAATTTATTTCTTAATTATCATATTAAATATATCATTATATTATATATGTTATCTTATGTAATTAATAGGCAGATATTTTACAGACCATTTATTATAACACGTATGCATAATATTAGTATTTATTTTTATTAAAATACACGTCACGCTGATATGACTATGTTTATAGTTTATTGATCAAGAAACAGTAACCTGATACACTGAATATTTTACCACATCTACGTAATTTAGAGTGGCATCTCTTTCAAATACTATTATCTTAATTGTGGTATTAAAAATAAACTGGTATTGATAGATATAAAAATCTTTTACTTACTTTAAATATTAAAATAACAGTATAAGTATTTCACGAACGAAGCATAGTTTAAATAGACACCCTTTACTTATGATTAACATGAAATAATTTTCCAAGTGAAATAAATGTGAGTTTAAATGTAAGATAATAAAAGAAACAAATCGTCCTATCTGTTTTATCTTTACTAACACGTTATAAATGGTTTTAACAACACTATGCTCACTACATATTTATCTGTATTTATAAATACATTTATCTCGCGTTTTTTGCTTACCCTTTTCTGTGTTTTATTCAATAGTATTACAAACTATACGTGCTTCCTGAAAAGTAGAAAAAGATCCAGAAAATGTCCATCAGACAACACCATTGATTGGTACCTTATATCTGGGCCAAGTGGGTTTATAGATTCTTATACAAAAGTATCAATCCAAGAGTGTTTTTCTTTAAAACTGAGTAGAAGATTTATTTAATTAAATCATAGTAAGTACAATATCGTTAAATTAATTTTTTCAATTAAACAAGTAATATTCTGATTCTTACTGTAATGGGTGAATGAGCACATTTTTATAAACTTAATGATGCTAAGTAGATATTCTTATTCCATTTATGTTTATGGGTAATTTTGGGGACATAACAAACTTTGGTACAAAATTAGTTTCACTAAATACAAGTTACATACGTGAAGGTAAATCAAACTTACAACAATTACAGAAACCATAGAGAGGTTAATGTTTAATAAAGGTTCTGCTATTCTGCTCAGAAACCCGTTAGGTGCAAGTTACGATTGGTCATAAACTTTCCTGTGTTAAAATTTAATTATTATTTCCTTCATATACCCTACTCTGGACATTATGATCTCCTTCCTTAAGTGGTTTCCTATAGTTTTATCCTTACAGTAAATATCACTGTGGCAGATTTGGTTCTTTAATTAAGCGAAAGAAACATTTACACATGAACAAATACAGTTAACACCAACAAGATGTCGGAGGGGATGACTAACGATATACATATTGGACAGGTGGGCTGAAAGGACGGAAAGCCCTTCTAGCTTTTGACCTAGGATGATTATTGAACTTTTTCTGACTAAAAGGAACCAGTTTACAAATTATGAAGCATCAATTACCTTTGTATCAAGGCTTATCGCACTGGCTGACGGACACAAGGATAGCCATACGTTCTCGGTTTTAACTTGACAACCTGAAATTGAAAGAGTTCACGTGATTCCTAATTTTTACAAGATACACCTATATACTAAGTTTAAAACCTCTCAAACATTTGTATTAACAGTTTTGTAGATTGGACGGACAGGTAGACAGATTGACGGACTGTCCTTTATAATTTTAAGCTCAATTTCAAAAGAACTACGTACTTCCATTCTCCAAGAAGAATCTTATTATGGGTTTTTAATCTCTAGGATCCTTCAATCATGAGTTACGACTCACTCAAAGACACACTGATCTTTTGGCAAGAGAGGTCAGTTGCTATTATCCTATACTAAGAAAGAATTACTAAGTTCCATGCCATTAGAAGATTTCTGTTGAAAGTTATCACGCAGAAAATAAACCAGGACACGGTAAAATACTATATTATAAACGCTTCTATTGTACTTACCCGACATTCATTTGTGTATTGAATGCAAAACTGCATAATTTATAGCAAAATCTCGAAAGCTCAAGTACACCCTAATATACGACAGGTCAAGGAGCTCCTTGGATAATAAATAAGTACATAAATATAGACTTTACAAATTTATAAGCCTCTTTTCTTAAGTTTTTAAGTATTTAAACAATGATATTTGTTTCTTATAAGGGTTTTAATATAAACATTCTTAGATGTGTCCTATTTTTGTGACAATGAAAGTGTTATAACATTCAGTAAATACTCAGGATAGTACTTTACTTCTTCTAACCCAATATTTATTATTTACACACACACACACACACGCGCGCGCGCGGGTGCGCGCAGAGATACACACACAAATTAGAATAACTTTATACAATTTATTGTTTTTAAATGAATTGTTTCGCTGGTTTTTAGTAGCCTATGGAGAGTTACTGACAGAGGGAGAGCCTAAATTCACTAAACTCTACATTAAATGTAATTCATTACCACTATTTAGTTTCTCGAATTGTCTCTGAATAATTATTATCATATTTAAGTAAACATCATAATGTAATATATATTGCGTATATAAACTTGCCACTAGTTTTCATTCATAAAAAGTATCAATGCTCTCTATCCTTCCAGTTGAGAGCCAACCAGATTCGGACGCAATTCGATATCCAATTTACGTTGATGTGATTTCTGGAATCTCCAGTGAGCAGTTTATTTCCAAACAGATCATTCGTAAATGAAATATATAAATTAACATAACAATAGCTAACCACGTTGTTTAACTATTTCCTGTACCAAAATTTATTATGTAAGGAGTGTTCTGGTTGATCCAACAAAAAACGTATTTTACCTTTGCTCTTTGATAGTATACCCATTACATGTTCTATTAATTCTTAAAATGCTGGAAAAAACAGTTTCTCCTCTTTCACGTGGAAACCTGAGATGTGGGATCTATTTAAGTAATTAAGGTGGGAAGTATTGATATTTTCTGTCATTATGAATATAATAACATTAATCTAATAACGTCTAAAGTATAGATTAAAAAATGCAACTGCATGCTGCAGTGTACGCTTTGAAGAGAAAAATACTAATTAACATGTTTTTTTTCTTGACTGATTAGTTATTATTAAAATAAATAAAATAACCTTGATACATAATATATTTAGGCTGTTAAATCTATCAATACAAATAGACCGCAAAGTGTGTTTCTAAGCGCTAACCTCAAGAATGGCAAGACTAATATTCGGCTAATTCCTTTTGTATGATATTTTGTGAAATGCAAGAAAAGTTTGTGCGAAGAGAAAGACCTACAAAGTTACCAAAATTATGTTTAAATCCAGAAAATAATAATATTTATTTCATAATAAAAACTAAAACCCTTTTAAACATTGGGTGTTTATTCGATAGAAAAACTTATATATAAGACAAACTTAATATTAATATACACTGGCTTGTGCCAGTGACGAATAAAAAACACCTTATGATTTGTAAATATATACATATCGTTACAGTTTCTGAAAATGCATATATAAAAAAGTGTAGTATTTCTGTTTCATAATCCAAATTTAACTAATAATAAACATCTGTTCATATTCTCAGCTAACCTTAGACACATTTGTTTAAAACACTTATACATTGAAATTTTATGAAAATGAAAATTAAAGAAAAAGTTAGTGTCTAATTTCTACTCTAGAACTAGCCAGTACCAAATTTACATGTACTGTATAATTGTAATCACTATTATAAAAGAAAACTTAATGAATAAAAATGTGACTGTTTCACATAAGATCTCCAAACTGGTGGATTTTCTTGCCATTACGATATGGCATTTTAACAGTGGCTAATAAAAACATAAATGAACACTTACATGCCTCAAAGATACATCCTTTTCCAGAATAAAAAAAAATATATATATATGTAACGCAAAACGTTTTAAATTATTTTTGATATGTTTCATGAAGGAAAAAACATGCTACCCTCATCCCGGAAATATGTAAGGTATTTCTCTAGTCCAGTTTTTCTATGATCCATAGCTACGTATATTTTATTCGTCGGGATAACAAGGCAAACTCATATATATATGTTTGAAAATATCTTACAAAAAATATAAAATTACACAAGCTGTTTGCACTTTAGAGCGATCAAGATTTTAGAGAGCTGAACACAAATAGTTAGTGATGGGGGCAATATGGCAATAAAAATTGTCCATTAATTAAATTTAAAAGGCCGGAAGTAGACATCTTATCGACCGTGATTGGTCTCTCAATCCCATTTATTTTCTTCATCCGGATTGTAAAACAAACCCAACTATGGTATCGTAAACTTCTTAGAATAAAAGTATATAACAAAGGTTCGAATTAAACCGAAGTAGGATTCCAAGGTCTATGTGGTTATATTTTTTGATCGGGATAACAAGAAAAACCTAGCAATAGCATCAGATATATCATGTACTTAATTTGAATCGGAAATGCTCATACATGTACAAAAAATGATATTAGAGTTAGGTTAAACTCTTATTCTCTTTACCATGGGCATTGCAATAACACGTACCTGACGTATGTCTTGTTACGTTTTAAACATATCATAGGACTCCATCATATTAAACGATAAGTGCATTTACTAAGTAGTATACGGACTTTGATTTGAAAAATTGCGCTCAGAGCCGGGGGTAACAACCAGCACTGTATACTATAATTGATTGCTTGTATACCACGACTTGTCCATATAATATTACCGTATTACTATACAAGCAGTGAGAATGGAACTATATTAATGGCTTAAACCCTGTTAAACAACTGTTATACACGCAGATAATGTCCTCGCCTAACTACCTCCGAGCTCCACCACACATCCACTCTTAGATATTATATGCTTTCATTAAACTTCATAAATGTTCTCTAATCATTTACTCTGTATACATTTGCGCTTTTATTTGCCTAAATTCTTACCATATTGTGTAACAAAATCAAATACACACGTCTGGATTCGACAATTTTCTAACCAAAATGGATTAAATGCCACTCAAAACTGTGTATAATAAATATTATTACTCATCAGTTCATAAATAAGTATTTAATAAGTGATTAGAATTCAAATACTATTATATTTTGTATTAAAGATTGAGAATTTTGCAAACGCAGGATTATTTAATAATAGCTCTTTTATGTAATTATCAAGTTTTCTATTTAATATATTCGTGTAAAATAGATCCATGCAAACATCTACGTGTTTATTAAAATAATGTTGTGTATGGGAATATCAAGATTAGCTCCATTTATAAATTTGTTTGAATTTCTTGGTACTATAAACGAAAAATTGGCATTATCATTATACAATACATTTAATTGTTTAAGATGGTAACTGACACCAGAATATCTACTTCATACCTAATTATTGTAAAAAACTTGTTAAAGTCTGCACAAGAATTGTAATCTTGATTCTGCAGAAGGACA
Source organism: Homalodisca vitripennis (assembly GCF_021130785.1). Taxonomy (NCBI): domain Eukaryota; kingdom Metazoa; phylum Arthropoda; class Insecta; order Hemiptera; family Cicadellidae; genus Homalodisca; species Homalodisca vitripennis. Next base: position 63,504,622 of record NC_060214.1, read on the forward strand.
CTGTTAGGGTTCATTCTTAGCAGTCCGGCCTATATGTTGTCATTGTGCCTGTCAGAAATAATAACTTGGTTTTTTGACTTACAAAATATTTATTGTTCACTTTTTTATATACTGTGGCAAGTTATTTGCTAGATTTATGTTTGCCTTATTTTTTGGGATATTTACGTATAAAGAATAGAGCCTAAAACAAAGATACAACAATCTCCAAAACGTAGTTCCCTTTTTTGTAACGTATAATAATGGCAAATATCATAATTAAGGATAACGATATTTGCCATTAAAATACGTTACAATAAAGGGAACTATACTTAACACCATTCCTTGTCAATAGCATATGTCACCACAAAATCCAGAGAAAGGTTTTATTAAATCTTAGAATTTGTGTATAGAGATCCTTTCACTTATCAGCAAAATGCTCGAATCAGTTTTCTGTGAATAAATTGTAAGCTTACTAGAAATCAACGAAATTTTAAACCCTGAACACTGTTTATTAAGATAAAAAATCCCCAACTGAGGCAATAATTCATGTAAAGAAATGTCGTCGATGGTTTGGAGGGATAAGAGTACGTGCTTAGCGTATTTCTCAACCTTTCCAAAGATGTTTGCTGTGTAGATCATGAGACACCATTGTAGAGAAATATGGTATCCAGAGTTTCCCGAATGTATTAATAAGTTCTTTAACTCAAGGATTGAGATCATAATAAATATATTAATATATATGTGTGTGTGTGTGTGTGTGTGTGTGTGTGTGTGTGTGTGTGTGTGTGTGTGTGTGTGTGTGTGTGTGTGTGTGTGTGTGTGTGTGTGTGTGTGTGTGTGTGTGTGTGTGTGTGGATATATCCAAACGAGTTGGAATATCGATGTACAATGTTCACTATACCTATTAGAATACCTTTCTGAAGGATAAAATATTTACGCGCCTCCTACCCCAAATATAAAAAAACACCTCTTACAAAAACTATGAACACCAGAAATATTAGATACTATTTAAAGGGAATGAGCTGCGCTCCTCAGTCTTACTAAAAGATATCCCGCATGCATTTGTTGATATTCGCGAGATATTCGAATTGTCCCTACAGATTATTATTTTTTCCTCTAGAAAGGTGTTTTATTTGTAGGAACATTATGGGAGTTGCAATTGATCATTTCAAATTACCTATTTCTAACTCCCTTTGAAAAAGGGGATGAAATAAAAAAATCCAAATTAGTAATTTTGTAAGTATGATTAAGATTTTACTTTGATATCTCAAGCAGTGTGTATATATTTCAATATATGCATACGTATCATGACGTAATTTACATTCTGCACACACACTCACACACACACACACACACACACACACACACACACACACACACACACACACACACACACACACACACAAGTATATATATATATAAAATGACAGTCAAGGCTCAATATATATTTTAGGATAGCTCTAGGTCCTAAATTCTACATTGGGTCTTCAGTGTCATTTTAAAAGTGTCATTCTTATATTTATAAAATTTTTAGAGAAAAAAATAATAATAAAAAATATAATTAAATACATAATCTAGTATCTTTCGGATATAGATAACGTCAGAGGATTATAAATGAAACTACAACTTTTTCGTTTTAAAGTTAATACAACATTAAAACAGTAGGTTCCACTATGGATACGATCTACCCGTTGGTTATATTTTGAAATGTAGAACATATGTATAGGTTTTTGTTGTAATTTGTTGTAGTCAACATGGTTTTTGTAAATAACATAATATGAATAAACTTTTAACACTTTTAAACTTTTATTTTTCTTATACGATGTATGTACCTGAAGATGGAATCAATGATTCCGAAATGTACATCGTATAAGAAAAATAAAAGTTTAAAAGTGTTAAAAGTTTATTCATATTATGTTATTTATTATAAAACACTTTTCGAGGCTACATCTCTAACATGGTTTTTGTCATGCGGCTTTACTAAAACTGGTTCTATAAGCGAACACGATCAATGTGACGGCCATATTCACTCGATCATCGTTCTTATAAAAGTTATAGGTGTATTTGGTAGAAAAATATATATTTATTCACGCAAACATACAGGAATAGTTAAATTTAAAATCTACTTATACTACTAGATATTAGAATGAAAAGTTGAACCAGACCAATAACATCTATAGTTCAAAGTTAAATATGAAAATATTAATACTATTTATATATCTGAAAAATAATAATTAACTATATTCTTTTTATCTACATATCATTTGATTCATCAGATACATGTGAATAGAACAAGGCTTACACGATATAGAGTATTAGCAAGACAATAAGCAGTAGCAATAATATCCCTGCTGATTGGCTAGATATACACCCGCCAATTAATTGGAGCACATACCTTATTAACTGCCGATATGTATTCCCGCCTAATTGGCAACTATACAATATTTTATTTCGGTATATTTTGTTCCTTATTAATTTTTTTAGCTAGCTTCCAATAACTGTTTTCAAAGCGATGCAAAATTTTTAAATAAAACAATAAAATTATAGAAGATATTGTTGAACGATCCAGACGTTTAAAGTTATCCTTGCGTATTCTAACAGGTCTGATTTCTCATTATCATTTATCTCCTGTAAAAAGCAAGGTTATAAAGTAGACGTACTGCACAAAAATACCAGCATCAAAAAGTGTCCAAGTCAAAATAGATAATATTAAATTTACTACCTCAACTAATACTACACAAAAAATCCAGGTTTCATTAAATATTGTTTTCTTTTATTTTTTGTTTTAGAGACAGAGTTTATGGAGTTGACACACAACATGTATCTTATGACTCAAGATCTATGAGTGTCAAAATGCCCTAGTAACATTGTATCGTTCATTGTAAACTAGATTGTAATTAGATTTTAAGTTTGTTCCCACCTGACAAAAGAGATCGGATTTTAGATCTTGAAATGTAACAAATCCTGATGTCTTGTATTTCTGAAAAAATGGCAAATATGAATAAAAACATGGCTTCTTTACAATCGTTCTATTTTAAAAACACATTTTAATAAAATAATAATACATTATTGCAATAATCTGTTTATTTGTGCAAACATTATTAGTTTATTTAATATTTATATTTATAAGATATTTTTAACGAACTCCTAACACTATAATAAATAATTAAAATTTTTAATTGTAAGAAATAAAATTTTAAGACGAACGGTACACTACGTGTAACATAACAACCATCGCTGAGGTTAAGTGAAAATTTTTTATCTATAGCTCGCTTCATTATCATAACAAAATACTTTACAACACCTCCTTGGGAGACACGAGAAAGATTATATCAGCCTATTAATTGATAGACTTCAATGATCGTAATCCCAATACCATGGCTGGACATGAACCTTTACAGAAGTCATTCTTGACGATGCAGAAAAGAAGTTTCGTGGACAATTAATTGTTATAGATGATATCACAAGAGGTCTCTGTCACATGATACATTCATTGTTAACTTAATGCCTTTTTATATTAGTGCTTAAGATATTAAAATTGAACGTAGCAAAGGTAATGCAATGTATTACTAAGCTGAAATCAAATCTCGTCAATGACATGATACGTTCAATCCTCAATATTAATTTATTTTATTATAAATAATATCCATTTATTAGTACTTCACATTTAAATCTTATATAAATATTCTCAGATTGTTACAATTTTATTTATTTTTAAGTTCTTTCTCAAGATATGTCTTGGGACAGAGATATAATTTTCCTAACTATATCTGTTAAATATTCGCTAAAGTACACGTAATGATCATTGCTATAAATTATAGAATTTGTAATTTATGTTAAATTTTTTATATTAAAACTATTCTTTTCGACCTATAGTTCTTTTACACTTTAGAGTGTAAGTGTACGGATGCTTATGTGAGTCCCTCCTATAAATACCAAGCTATGACAATGTAGTTTTGCAACCATTGGTCCCACCATCGTAAAGTCCTATGGTCCCCTGATTATCATTATTATGTTATTGCTCTGACAAGTTATAGTAAATAAGTGTTAGGATAATATTTAATGTGATATACAGGTTCATCTCTGTTATTGTACCAACCATGATGACAGTAAAAAATCACAAATTAAGTAAATTTGTAAATAAACTGAAAATGAAAATACACCATTTTAACATGTGACATTGTAACACATGTAGCCTAATTAAATGAGTTGTAGATTTCAAATGTTTCATAAAATCTCGTAAAGTCTTTTACTACACGCATGTTATGGTCTATTCCTACTTTTTAATAAATACATAGTTGTAAGCTACGTTACTCAATAGGGAATTAAGTTGAAATTCATTCATATAATTAAATATCACCTACACTAATGATGGTTAATATCCGATATTTTATGTATATCCAAATGTATATATCAACATGATTGTGGATATATATATACCTGTATAGTGATTAACAAATACAAAAATATAAACCTTTTACAAAACAATTAAAAGAAATGTAACACTTATTCCAACTGGTTGTCAAAGAAACGATATGAAGCGAGGAGCGTTCCTAAAATAAATGCGAGGATTTCTCGTCTCTACTGTGGCAGTAAGCTAAAGTTATTTTCCATTCCTTCACTTACCACACATTTCCGGAGTTCACATATGTCACGTCATTCAAATATAGCGATGTAAATCAATTTCTCTTAACATAAGTTAGCCTTCGTATTTTCTCTCTTTAGTGAATATAAGCTATAACACTCAATAAAAATACAACGATAATCATAACGAAGAGGAAAGATTTAAAAGTATAATATAATAAGTTAACTAATTATTTTTAAATATTTTATAATTTAAAATCGATAAAGAGAAAGAACATATTTGTTTATTTTACAATTTTTTTTAAATATTAAGTAAACAGTGCTTTATCTTTATTATCCAGAATATATTTATGACACAGATTTCAAAATCTATTTAAAAACAAATTCCAACAAATTAGGTATCAATTATAATAATGATCAAGCATAAAACTATTATTCACAAGGTATAATGCAGAACAATGAAAGTTTCCTCACAAAATGTATATATCCACTAAATTGACAGTAATTTAATTCATGTTATTAAAATAACTTCTAGTAAATAGCTAAACCTGGCTTATAGGTAGGATATTAAAATTGTGTATTGCTCTTTTCTACGTTTGTATTTACAATGTTTTGAAAAGTTTCAATAGTTGTTGTCATACTGACCTATTAAATAACATATTAATATGTTTATTCGATTCATTTTAAGTGATGCCAAATCTCCTATATCTTCCTCACATGTCTATTTGATTACATTTCTATATGTTATAAAATTAGAATATTTAGGTCTTTTGTGACCTAAAAGATTGTTCACAAAACTTTAAACTGTAATTCATATTAAGAAAGAATCAAATAACTTGAAAAAGCGTATAAATTTAGTGAAATAGACACATATTTGCAGTTTAAAACTTCCTAAATCATGATTGGTTGTAATTTTCAGTTATGAGTGCCCTATCGATTTACTGTAAATGTAATTTAAATCTTAAACTACAATATTCCCTAGTAAATATTTTAAACATTTTTAATGTAAATAGCAATAATATAGGCTGAATGGCGAAACAATCATCCTTATTTCCTGCAATATAATTATATTATTAAAACAGAAAATTTTACTATTTTATAGGAGCCATATAATATTTGAGATTCTAAAATCGTGTACAGCAGCTCAGATATGGATGCCGTGTTACATATTTCACTATTTGAATTAGTAATATCAAATGCAAAGGCAAAATTGTATTCAACGTCACAGTTTGTTTGAAAGTAATCTGCTCAAACGCTCTCGCATTTTGAAGTAAGATATATATACCTGTATAGTGATTAACAAATACAAAAATATAAACCTTTTACAAAACAATTAAAAGAATTGTTTATTTATAAAAAATAATTTTATTCAGAAATAAAGTTAAAATAATTTCACTGAACTGTTCCAATAATACATAAAAATAACAGTATATTATCGTAAGATAATGAACATATAATTAATTTATCACATTGTTTTGATACTCAATGAATATGAATCATATATTTTAATCGCAAAGTATTAAATAATTACAATTGCAGAAAATGTAACAAAGACAAGAGCGTGTTAATACATTAGATAGATTCCAACAATACAGAAACAGCTCTTACGTGCAACTAATAACATATCAAGTATGTACTCAAATTAATTGACGTGTCTAGAGCTATCCAATCAGCACGTATATGGATATTGTTACTGCACCATTGTCTTGTTAATAATCTCCACCTTTTTATACCCATTGATGGCTGGCAAAGTTATTCAGAATCAATATAAAATCACTTTCAGAGGTAAAAGTAGGCAGTTGTATTATTTTCTATACTTTTATATGTTCTCTGTAAATCTTTAATGAGGCTGCTATACTGATGCTACAGGTACGAATTTTACTTTTTCGTACAACTTTCTTTTCTACTACCGTATGTATGCAAACTAATTACGTTTTAATTTTATATATTTGCATGTGTTTGGATATAATATAAACATGTGAGTACCCCTCTAACTGATACGCCTAAAGCTCTTACAATTTATCTTGTAATTGTAAAAATAAATTGGTATTACATTTTATATTACAAATAAAAATCATTGCTGTAAACAGGTAGGCAAATTTTTCTCAAAAAAACATACACAATTCCTAACTTAACCATTTCAGTGATAGAGATACAGGTGTTTTAACCTGCAGAATATATAACGAGGAATAAAGTTTGCGTTATAAATGGGTTGCTTCAGTTTGTCTAATTTGTTCTTTTTTACTGAAATTTGCTTTTTATAGCTATGCACACATAAACTGTATCTATTAATAAATGTTGGTTAAAAGTATTTAAAACTTATTTGTTAGAGTCTGCCACTTTTTTGTAGGGCTTACTTGCACCTAAAATGTGTTATGGCTTCTTAAGTGCCTATAAGTTATTGTATAACTTAAAGCATAATAAGTTATTGTATACAATTGGCTGATGTGAGATAAACCAAAATTGTTTGCAGGTTATGTCTAGTTGATAGTTTTTTCAGACATTTATATATTTGTGCTTGACTAGTAGATAATAAAAAATGTAAAAATATTTTATTTTCAATTTAATATCACTTGGAACTTTGTTTACATTTTTCTTTTAATTATAGGTTTCAGTCATTTTACCTGTGTTGGTATTATTACAACTCTTATACTCCAACTACTTTTGTAATTATTTTAATTTATATCCTATATTGGCTCTAACCCTTAAGGGTGCTTTTAAAAATCAAGAGTAATGTATAAGGTCTGTAGTACAAAAATGCTTTATTACTAGCCCTTTATGACTGTATTTACTCAGATCCTCCAAAAAGATCTAGCAATATATACTCTCAACAAACTAAATATTCAAATCATGAAGTTTTGGTCAATCTGTCTTAACTTATGTAGAAACTTAGCTTTTGGTATTTAAATACAGTTAGTATTATTTGAATACAATAAAATATTTGAAATATTTATACAATATTTGTATGCACAGGTTTGGTACTGAAGAGTTACGGCCATCTTTAAAATTTCACGGTTGCTTTTCGTCAATTTTGAGTGAAATGTAATGTGTATAGTACAGAAGTATAATATAAAAGATGTATTACGATTTGAAAAGGATATTGATTTTGATACTGACCATTATTTACATGTAAATAGCCAAATGTATAATAATAATAAAGTTAAAGTTTGTAGCATAGTGTTAGAATTAATGATTTAAAAACAATTCAAACTGCATTTAAAAAAGTAAAAACAAAAAGAATTACTTAGATAATTAGTAGTTTTCTAGTAGATTTCCTACCACTCTGTGCACACAGTAGATAGAACGTTGGATAGATGCCACCGATTTTAACAAAAGCGAGCGGGTAAACAATCCGCCGGACGTAATGACAATCAGTTAGACGCCCGGGTTTGTTGACTGTTAGCTGATAACTGTTGATCAAATACGACAACTTTTTTACCATCAATGTATGATTCTACATTTTCTTTTATTTATATTGAATGAATAATTTAAATTGTTTAAAATATTAATGCTGTTAACATCCTGGATCAAATCCCTGAACAATTTGTTTTTACAAGATACGAGTAAGAAATATCTAAAATTGTGCCTTTAAAGCTGTACGTCATATAAACATTTTTAAACGATTGACACAGTAAGTGATATAAATATTTTTTTTAAATTTCTAGCGTTATTGAAAACAAGGAATTCAGGCTATGCTGACGAAGTCTCTCACGAAACAAGTGAGAACTGACAAGTTTGAACAGTCCCGCCTTGTTGTAACTTACGACTTTCTATGAGCACTGTTCCACTGTACTCCGACGTAATAAGTACTTATGTATTAAGTAAGCTTTGAGTTAAGGTTCTGTGAAAGTTTACGCATTCCACATCTTTCATACGAAATGGTCACCTCTGATACTTTGTTAACAACTGCCTTTATACAAGCACTTCTTTTTAATAATCAAACTGAAACTGAAATGTCAATTGCCTACACCAGTCAGAAATAAATTATAACAATAAAATGGTACTGTAAATCGCATTAAAGGAGAATTTTTTAAAATATATTTTATAGAATACAGTTTCATCCAGAAATAAATTAAGTTTATCGTGGTTGAACCGCATTGGATAAAAATATATTTATCGTAAAGAAACCTTTACTTTTCTTAAAAAAAAACTTATATTACTGTACTTTTTTATTACCTTCACTAAATTCATGTAGATTGAATACGATTGCATATACTACAATTTTACATATGAGTAAGCGTATAGATCCAAAATAACACTCATATTTGAAACATAAAGTAGTAATCAAGAATTTCCTCATTCTACATAAAATAAAATTTAAACCATAAAAGAAGCAGAGAACTTAAACTATATATATATATATATATGTATATACGCTATACAACGAGATATTAAGATTGAAGTGAGATTTACCCTGACATATTTTATGCAACGGGAGTGGAGTAGTAGTATGGTGCGACGAATAGTATGGCGTAGTCCTACCTTATTCTTTAAATTTAAATTTTATTAATTAATTATGTTTTTGTTGATTTTTAAAATGATACTTCTTCTGACATTAAAAAAATAGATATAATAATTTAATAAATTTATTAAAATTACACTTTATAATACCGTAATAAAATTATATGACGTGTTATAAAACATCATTAACGTCCAATATGCTCTTAGCGTGAAGCGTACCACGCTATCTTTTTAGGTCTTGTGTCATTTAAACTTATAACTTTATATCTTGAAGTATATGAAGTAGTTTTATGTTATGTTAGATATCAGATGTCTCTTGATGCCGCCACAACTCACCACCGCTCCAATCTCACCAAGTATCGTAGTTGAGGCAACATAAATCAGCGATAGTTCGCAACTTTTAACTGAGTCTTTATCAGTTTGCCTCATAAGTCAAGCTGATTTGGTCCCGTCTGTCTTACCGTACGTAAAAGTTTAAATGTTTGATCTTAAAATACTTTTCAATGTCTTTACGACATTTTTCTACTTATTAACATGTTTTGAAGTTTATGCTGGCAGTATACATTAATTTACAAAAAAGCTATGGGAATATCAATACGTGATATTATTATGGAAGAAAATAAACCCCATACATTTAGGATAAAAAATAAAAACTATACCGAAGAATCAGTTTTTTATTTACCACAACATACTTTTAAAATAATAGAATAATTATATAATTGTAAGCAAAGCTAATCATTCCAGAAAGAGGAATCACTTTGATTATGTTTCTCACGTAAATTTCGTTTAAATGTTTTGTGTGTTATCGCCTTTCATTCTATTTGTCCCAAAATTAGAGCTATAAATTCAAAATTTTGCATTGCAATCTTACTGTTTGCCTGTTATGACACTAGGCATCGCGTATACAGTATTGCATTTAAATATATCATTTTTGGGATGTATGCGAACCTCATCCTCCTCATTTATGGTGTATACATATGGGATGGAGGCGTGAATTCAGGTGTTCAGATATAAATCACTAACAAACAAAATTTCATTTTAAACTTTCATGTAAGTATGAAAAACGGTTTATTATTTCCTAATATTAAGATATTATCAAAAGAACATACCATTAAAATCTTGCTTTCAAAACTTTTTGAAACCTAAACACAGTCGAATATTGAAATAAAAAGAATACTTAAAAGAGCACTTATAATGATACGATTTTTGATGAGCATTATTTTTAAAATTTACATTAATTACACCTCCAATAAATTCACAATTTAGAGTTAGGGATTCAAGTGCTCATATACCCCAAAAACCATATTATTGATTTGCCTTATAACGAATCTTACCGGAATAGTGGTATGTAAAATAGATAACTTTAATGTACTGTATGTAAATTTTGATAAGGAGAGTGGGGAATTGTAAGATATTATCTAGGTAGCGAAGTCAGATGTACGAGGTAAAGTTTGAGCATTATTGTTTTCTTGGCATATAGATTGTATTAATATTTGAAATAAACTCTGTCTGAAAGAATATTTCTTACAAAAGTACAGGCCAAAATAAAATAAAAATAAAAAAAAAAAATCTGGTATATTTAATAACTTTAAAGAGGGAATCATAAGACATTTTCATGGATAAATAATATATTAATACCATGTTATAGTGTAAGAAAAAGTATTACCGTAATCCATAACTATTATTTATGAAAAATCATATATGTAAGCTAATAATGAATTAATTATATACGTAATTTTTTAACTTTAGGTTTTATATATATATATATATATATATATATATATATATATATATAATGTATAAATATTAACTGTAAATTTATATTTCGAATACATTTATTTGTGCTAGTATTGAAATTACTGCTTATAATACAGCTGACACTTGGTTGGCCTTTTACTGCTTGCCCTCTAATCCACTTGGTTATTCAATCAATGTAAATAAAAATATAAAATACGTCTATTTGTTTTTTTTTATTTAATTATCAGAAATACAAGAAGAACCATGTAAAATTTGACCTCCTAGGATTATTATTTGAATTTAATCTATATGACACAACCATACAATGGAGATGTACAACTGTTTAACTCTTCATAATTAACTACTTCTTACATAATAATTAACTATTTTAAACTAATATAAACAGTACCACATCGGTATGAGCATTGTTTAAAAACTAATGCCACGTTTGTTATTATAGAAGCAACCATGACTGGGTTATATATATCTAGTAGTATTTGGATTAAATATGACATACATGATACATTGTTAGTGCAATAAAGACCAATAGAATTTTTCATTATTATCTATGACATAGTTTAATAATTTTATTTTAAGAAATAGATTTTATTCCATGCGTGTAAAACTGCAGCGTAACGCTGATCCAACCAAAACGTAGTGTAACTGAGTTTTTGTTTCACTGGACGATGGCAAATGTCCGGAAAAGTCCTGTTTCCTGATTTGATGTAAGAGTTACTACAGCGCTAAAGGTGATGTTCCTTGGTGGATAGAGATATAGATTTATGTACAGAGAGAAGGAAATTCAAGGTTATACCATATTTAAAGCATGAAAATTTGTGGAGAGAGTCCCATTATCTCATTGTGGTAACTGACTGGTAGTACTTCAGCTGTCTTTTTCTTTGTTTAAGGCCGAGAATTGGCAAGCTTTACTGTTTACCTTGGTCCAGTTTCCTTTCCAAGCCGACCCACATCTAGCCTTTGCTGTTAAACTTTCCTCTTTGTTTAATCTGTTTAATATAAACACGTTAACTTTTGGTCAAAGCAGCATAGAGAATAACATTATATTGAGATGTTTCTTGTAATTTTATAATAATTTTAATCATGAAAGATTACATTTTACTATAACGCATAGAGAAATTGTTATATTTTATATTATATATATATATATATATATATATATATATATATCATGCAAAGTTGATATTCATTCGGTTTGCAATATCATTTATATGTTCCGACGAAATCAATCACTTTAGATTATTATTATGAGACGTAAATTTAAAACCCCTAATAGTACACGTTATACCTGGTTACTACTACAGCTAACCTCTCCTTGACTTTAAAACATGTTTTAAAATATTAATCTACTGGCCAGGGTAAGGGTTATATTACAATATTTCTCAAAATATAGTATAAGTTGTAGCCATTTACTGCCAAAATCTCATCCTCACTGACTTTATAGCATATTTTAACAGTTTAATATGAACCGGACAGTTTAATGGTTATATTATAATTTCTCACAAACTATAGTATAGTTCCATCCCGTTTATTTCAAAAGTAAGATTGTCCTTGATTTTAGAGCATGTTTTAACAGGTTAATAGTAATTAACCGAACAGTGTTAGGGTTATATGATAATGTTCTACTAGCTATAGCACAAGACGTTCCACGTTTACTGCCCATGTCAGGCCCTCTTTTATTTTAGAGCCACTTATTTTGTATAGGAGAGTAAAAAACTTAGTTCAACTAATTCCTTTGGAAGCAGTAGCATTATACTAATTCAAATTATTAATGAAACGTATAATTACGATATATTATATGGAAACACTTATACCGAGATAGATCCCAAACCAACCATAATGTAGCACTATGTTAGGCAAGGTTAGTTTTATTTATTAATGTGACTAATATGCTCCAACAGAGAGACAAGCTGATGATGTTCGTTTAAGAAACAAAAAGATTGACTGCACACACTTATGTGTTTGGTTATCATATGTACTTTTTTCTCTAGCAATATTTGTACAGTATTTAAATGCATATTCTAACTAAAGCCAGATTATTTATGACATTTTGTAATAATTTAAATCGAACTTTCACATAAACGTACTCTATGGATAATGTATATTTTGAAAAAATCTTATATATCTAAACTCTCGTCAACTTGTGTAAAAGTTGTGACTTCCTTGCAGCTAAATAATAACCTCTTAACTTAATAAATCCTACCATAAAAGTGAAGAATTATAACTATTTATCCTTATTTTAATAAAAAATTATTAAAAATGATAGATTTTACAAATCTGAAAATGAAACTGGAGCATTACGGAATAAAATTAATTAGAATACCAGGCTGAAGCATAACATATGTTTAACAGTAAAATGCAGCATTTAGAAATATTTGAAATACAATCATGTGACAAAGCAATTTATTTTTATTTAGACATGTCAAAAAAATGAAACACATATTAAGCTAAACTGTTTAAATTTATATTAACATTCAAATCTTTCCAAAGATATCGTATTTGTTGTTGTCAAAAACGTTTAAGTTATGTGTTGGTTATTTGTGGAATAAATGTTTGTGTTTCGTTTCCAACATTACAACACGCATTAACTAAAATGTTTAAGTACTAGCAGACAAATACACAAAAATACTGAAAAGAACAGAAAGAACAGAAGCTATGTTTATGACTAAACTAAATATTGCTTAGAAAAAAGTAGATTCTGAATGTTAATGTCGCTTTAAGAAAGTGTTTTCCATAGTATAATTTTCACACATTCAAACCGATAAAGTCGCAATGCGATAGTAAAAATTATATAAATATAAATAAATATATATATATATATTTAAAATGTATATATATATATATATATATATATATGTGTACAGTATATTTATAATTTAATGGTGTATACGTACATTCAAATATTTAATAATACTGCATACCAATTATTAACAGCTTAAATCAACTGTTACTTTCATTATAACCAAGTATTGCAGTGAAACATGAACACTGAATATAGTCTAAAACTAAGTTATCGTGTTTGACATTTTGATGGAGCGTTAAGTAGAAACACCGATCAGCGTCACAAACATTACCTTGCTCCAAGTCAACGTTTGAAGTAACCCACATAGTTTGAAGAGAGCGGATATTGGAAAGGTGAGCACGTTATGTTACAGGTTCAAATAACTGTTAGGGAACTTTAATAACATTAATCAAGGACAAGTTAAACTGTTATACTATTAACCAATATACGAACCTTTATGTATTTAACACTTTAATTTAATTTTTATGTTATTTTATTATTTAACACTGGTATTTTTCTTACTTCTATTCGGCGTATTCATCTTGAATGAGTTCACAAAAGGATTCAAATGTATCACGTAAAGCTCGTTTTTGGAAATACATTTAAAAAGGATATTTATTGAAGTGATTTCAAAGTTGTTTATTCACAATTATTAATATTCAGATGATTATAAAAGAATTTTTGAATTTGTCAAACACGAACCGTTTAAGTACGATTCTACTATAACGATTCTACACATCAAATCACAACTTTTACACATAAGGTTTAGCATGTTCAAAAGATATATCTCAATCTAAACTAAGTAACCAAAATCGTGTATATCACACTTAAACAGAACGAAATGAAAAGTATACTTAAAAATCAACATCGGACAGAATAAACACAAATCATATAAATGGAAAATATATTAGACATACCTGAGAAGGTGAGGAGATCAGTAAATCCAGTACATCTTCCATTTAAGAGTTTATTATGATTGGGGCAGTCAAAAAATTTTATAATTGTTTCACGCTATCTCTGTAATAGTGGTCAGTAGTCATGGTATATATCCAGGATTTAAAGAAATGTCATTCCATGTGGCTGAGCATTAGCTCATATATTTACAATATTTTGTTACATTAAAAATGTATTAAAGTACTAATTTTTCACTCAGTAAAAAAAATAGAGTGGTAGATAAATTTCAAAATTTAGAGATAAGATTTTAAAAAGCTACATAGTAATATATAATACATTATGGTTTTGAACAAACTGATCAAAATAATACAAGAATAAAATGGGCAATATGAGCACAATTATTTTTCCAAAAATACGTATTACAATTCCGTTTAAAGGTTAGATTTATTAAAACCATGGTATTATATAAAATAATGCATTTTATGTATTTGTAAGTTCATAATTAAGGTAAATAAGACTTTGATAATTTCCTAAACTAAATGATCTGTAGGTGGCTATGCAATGCCATTCACGATATTGTAATACACATGATTTTACAGAAGTATATTCTTATTTAAAATATTAGAATATATTATATGTATATAATTCAAGAATGCATCTAAAAATGAGTGACATTTCCAAACCGTAACTTGAAGCACGAGGAATTTTGTAGCTCTGAAATGTATCTAAGGAAAGTACTTTATTATCTTTTTAAATTGAGACAGAATACGTGTAAAGAACGTATTACGTAACTCGCATACGTGTGATATGTAATATATTTTTTAGTTAGAATATGATACATTTATTAACTATTTATAATTTATAATTAATCTTTACTTTAAACAGCTACAAAAAAGTCCAGTTTCTTTTCGCCAGGAAGAACATATTACAGCGTATTGTGTGATATGATTAACGTAGTCTACTTACCAAGCAAATCGATTCAAGTTTCCAGACATCTCTGAGACTGGAAATCTTAATAGTTAAAGATTCCCTATTAGTTGGAGTTTATAAGACCAGGACATGCCTTCAAAAATGTTTCATAGATTAAGATGATCCTGAGATCTTGAGTACATTCCACAAAGGAGAATAACGGCAAGAAAGTAATGCGTTAATAAGCACATTACCTGATTTTTATGTATAACAATTATAGTAAATAAGTTTATGAATACAGTAACAACCTCTTTTAAAGGTATAGGCCACGAATTTTCAGAGGTTAGTTCAACAAGTAAAGTAAAATACCAACGCCAGAATAAACTTTGTTCAAAAGCCAAGTCGTTCAGCGTTCTTGGTTTAGGTCAGGTCGTAAGAACAACAGCTGAGATGTTTCAAAATCTAATATTCGTTGATTAGATACGTTTTACTTTTGTCTATATTTTTGGCCTCAGTTTTTAGTTTTGTTAATTACCTCGCATTGTTATTACACCATTTGCTATAGTATGTATATTTTTACACCATATTTGTGGAATAACACGGATTAAATGTTTTGACAATTCTTAAAAAGTTATGTAATGTGTTTTATTAATTCGTAATGTAATTTTATTTTATGAACGTGTTAATTATAGTCAGTTTTAACTTTGTTAGCTCTTATTACATCTCATAATTAAATAATAGTGTTTTAGTGTATATGTTGTTATGTTATGCTAGTCATATGTGAAATGAAATATTAAGAAAAAATTTTAATTAAACCAAAGTAAATTAATTTTGGATCCCAAAAGGAGTTTTGACATTGTAAAACATTTCCCTCGTTAGGTTTATTGTGTTGAAAGTTTATTCTCTTAAAAGGTTATGAAAATATTATCATACTATTATTGGGTAAGGTAAATATATTGATCTATACTCAACGGTCGACGAGTAGAACCTATTTTATACATTTTTTATGTTTCAGATTTTATGAACAGTAACCGGTTTCTACTGCTCTGGCTGTGGATATCTACTAAGCTGCAAAACCACTTTCATCTGAAAATCTCTATTCTACAAAAATCTTCATTACTTCTTACAAGGTTCTTGCAGGTGAAAAACAACAAGGATTGCCACATAATGCAGTTTATTAAGATAGTTATAAACCTATCTTGTGACATACATATTAACTACGCCCCATTAAAATGGATATTTTTAATCTAACATTTTTTTATTCATAATTTCAATCCAGCCATTTATATTTCAGCAAAGTGCCACATACGAATATTCAACGTTTCCTTTTTTTCCCAATGTCTAAGCAATACTCTGCATCGTAATGTATTGTAATGTATTTAGTGATATGTTTTACGTTGTCCTTTATCAAAACCATTCCAAAGGTCTTAGATTTATATAAATTCCATTTAGCAACTATGCTTAAAGGGTATTTTAAAATTTTCAAACAGTTCTTGAACAGAAAACCTTATCTCAATTTTTAGTTCTAGTTCCGAAATCGGTAACTAATTTTCTGTCACACATACAAACATTTCTAGGTTAGGGTTTATCTAAACCATACAACGTTCTTGAAAAAAAACTTTTTTTGAAATGTTACAAACCACTTAAGCCCACAACATTCTTTTTCGTTTTATTTATCCATGTTTAAATTATATCTACTTTGAATATGGACATCTGTTTCTAAAAAAATAATTCAAAGGGAATCAAAAAGTAACATATAAGGTGAGGTGGATCTGAGAGAAACCTCAAAAATATTTAAAATGTGCTACTTTACATTTTAAATTTTTAAACGCGTACAGCTGTGCAGGAGAAAGTAATTTGCATTTAAATGTAATTTTAACTGCAAAGAAACATACACGATTAAAAGTTCAAATCCTAATTTTAAGGGGGTTTTCTCTTATCACCATTTAAGTGTTACACTGTTTAGTATTTATTATTTATTATTAATGAATTCATAAAGAAATGCATCTTCCTAAAATTTTTATGACAATTTATTATTTTATAAAATACAATAAAATGAAAATTATTTATTTGTCAGTAACGAACAGAATTTATAAGTGCAGTGATATTATCTAATCTATCTAACTTGTTACGATATACTTAAGAGTTTACATGGAATACGAGCAAAATGTTTTATATGGCATACATTTAAATTATAACATCCCATTTTAACTGTTTATCAATTACTTTCCATAAATACAACGAAAAAATTTATATAAAAAAATAATTAATAATAAAAAATCCAATGTAGTTTTTGATAATATACAAAATTATAATAATTCAAACGTTATATTCCGCTACCGACCAATATTTTATCGGAGATAAACTATTTCGTCCGAGTAACATTTGTTGGAATTGCTAAATATACTTTTAATTTTGTTTATTTTGATTTTTAAAGAATTAAAGCTGAATTTTTAAAGTAAAAAATAGGTAAAAGAGGTTTGGATTTTTACTACTCTTTGTACAAGTTTGACAATAAAAGCTAGATTGACGGTCAATATGTGTGTGTTGAAGATTAGATAGCTGCCAACGATTGTGACCAACAAAGCGAAAAGTTAAACAATTCGACGAGAGCAATGACAATCAGTTACAAGCTAGGGTTTGGTTGCTGATAGCTGATTGCTACTGATGAGATACAACAACGTTTCATCTAACAATGGTTCTAAATACTCATTGTTAGAAGCGTCTTTATTTTATAGCAACTAGGGTAAATTAAATTTAACATTATTATATAACAAATTTTAATTATACGTGTCTATAAAATAAATATAGTGGATTTTATCTATAATATTTGTAATACATCTAAGTTCACTGAGTAAATAATGTAAGTTTTTATTATTTTAATAAAATATCTACGTGTTATCAGGAAAGTGTATAAAATTATTAATTAATAATATAAAAACAACAACAAATTTATATAGACTTTTTGTTTATGTTGCACTGAGAGCGCAAGGAATGTTGGACCTCGTGGTGAGAGATCTTCACAAAAACAAATCCACACATTTATAAAGGATCGGACTTGGTCTTTTCCCTGCATACAAGCTAAAATTGCATTCTTTTCACATAATTCAGGGAAAAGTAATTATTTCTAAATGTTCAGTAATATTTTTTGATAGATGTATCACTGTTTGCTGCTCACTTTGCCAAAGCAATAAGGTTTTAGCAGTTGTTATTGAAAGGTTTAATGTTTAAACTTGTATGCATCCTGAAGGATTCTTGGAAACCTTAAGAAGTAAAGAATAAATATATATATATATATATATATATATATATATATATATATAGTTGTGAGTACCAATCAGACCAACAAATCAATGTTATTAAATTAGTTAACTATTCATTGCGATGTTGCCTGACTGCGGTCAAAAACTTTGGTCAAAAACCATAACAGCTTTCTTAAAAATTCATGTAATGAAAAATTTTAAAACATTTTTCCTTCTAAATATTATAATTTTAAATGTTTCATTTGCACTTTTCCCACATAATTCAGGGAAAAAGTAATTAATTATTTCTTAATGTTCAGTAATATTGTTTAATAGATGTATGAGTGTTTGCTGCTCACTTTGCCAAAGCAATAAGGTGTTAGTAGTTATTATTAAAAGATTTAATGTTTAAAATTTTATGCTTCCTGAAGGATTCTTGGATACCTTGAGAAGCGAACAATAAATATACAGTTGTGAGCACTAATCAGACCAACAAATCAATGTGGTTAATTTAGTTAACTATTGATTATAATGTTGCCTCGTTGCGCTCAGAACTCTTTTGTCAAAAACCGTCACAGCTTTCTTACTAGTTCATGTAAAGAAAACCTTTTTGCTTTTAAATATTATAATTTAAAAATTTTCAAGACCAGCAAGCTAGTAATGTAGGGTTAAAATTACTTATGTTTAATGCAACGTCCTATTTTTTAATTCTTAAAAAGAAATTGGATATTTTAATCATCAAAAAATACCGTAAATGTTATACTATTCATATTGCTGTTGTCGAATAATTTATAAAATACGTTTTTGTATATCTATGAGGGGAATTTGAGTCTTATTTTTCGGATTGTTGTAAACATCACCGATATTTTACTGATCATTGTGCTGGAATAATCTATTTAGTAACTATATAAACTATTTTAAAATTAAATCCTTACTGAGAACAAGTATAGAGAAAGTAAGACCATACATATTATCAATATTATATTTCGTTTCTTTCAAAACAAATACAAATCCGGTATTAATAAAATCAATGGTCAAACTATAAAATTATTATTAATAAGACATCGTGCTGTAAGAATGAGAATATCCTCACTGAATGTATCTATACACAAGATTAGCAATTATTTAATTTATGTTATTTAAATGACGTTTAGTGAAGATCTAAAGCTGTCTAAATCGTAGGACATTAAAATTGTGTATTGCTATTTTCTACGTTTGTATTTGAAATTGTTTTTAAACTTTAAAAAGTTGTTTGTCATACAAACCTATTAAATAAAACAATCTTATAAAGGATACATTTTAAGTGTTACCAGATCTCCTAAATCATTCTCACATGTCTATTTTACTCACAGTTCTAAATTTTATAGAATTATAATATTCAGGTCTTTTGTCCCCTTAATGATCTTAAACAAAACTTAAAACTCTAACTCATATCAAGAAAGAATCCCTTCACATGAGCAACATTAGAAATAAAGTGAAATGATTGGACACATTAGTTGCAATTTAAAACTTCCTCTTTCATAATTAATTGCTAATTTTTAATTACGTGTGCACTAAATTTTTACTGTATTCATATTGATACCACTTAATGACGTCATTTTAAGTCTTATATTTTAGCCACACTTTATGCTAAATGGCAAAACAATCTTACTTGTTTCTTGCAATAAATTATATTATTACAAAAACAAATCTTTACTATTTTATAAGATCCAAACAATAACATACTATGGAGATTAAAAAATCGCGTAAAGCAGCACTGATATTGATGTCGTGTTACAAACTTCATTATCTAATTTAATAATAACAAAAAACAAAATCAAAATTGTATTCTACGTCACAATTTTATTTTACGTAATCTCTACTCGAACGATCACACACTATGAAAGTTTTCGTAAGATCCAACAATATTGCTAAAATATCTTATTTGTACAGTTGAAAAACTATTTAAGTTAGGTATACTCCTAAATAGTATTTTCAATATTCAAATAATATCTGATATATTTGATATATTATAAAAATAACTTCCTTAAATTGTGAGATCACTAACTTTGATGTTACAAAACTCAAAATAATACGTAACAGATTTTCAGAAACATGACATCATTTTCCCCTATATGAGATAATAGTAAAAATATATCAATTTGACAAATAATAAACTATAAAATTATTTTTTTTGCTGTCCATACATACTTTGTGTATACTTTGTAATTTAACACAGTTGCAAGGTTTGCTTGAAATTTTAGTCACAATTTGGACAATTCTGTGTGCTTCTTTTTAAAATTTTTTAAGAAACAAATGTTTTTAATCAGAAAATAAATTTAAATTTTAAAGAAATGTCTATCAACTGTTCTAATAATACATAAAATAAAGGTATTGTGCTAATATCGTGAGATAATTTACATATAATAATATGTCACATTGTTTTGATACTTATTAAATACAGTTGACAACAGTATAAATAACTGAAAGCTGCACAAAAGTCCTTTTCAAAAACTTGTCCTTGGATGTGTGTTCTACATACAGTTTAAGTATTTAAATTTATAGTTAAAAGTATACGCTACAGTGTTTAACAACCTTTTAACAAAATAATATTTATATAAATATAACTATATTTATACCATTTTAATAAAAGATTTGCATTTATAAACGGAACAAAAAACCGATTTATTTACTCTAATTTTACTATATCATAGGACATAATGTTAATTATTGTTTGTTTTTTAGTAATTGTAAAAAATGAAATCTTATTGAGCGCGTGAGTGAGTGCAATTTCTTAATTTAAATTTAATTTCCTTGTTTTATTTCAAAAGTGTCAATCATAAAAAATGTATTAAATACTTACAATTACAGAAAATATAACAAAGAGAAAAGCATGGTAATACATTAGATTGGTGCCAACATTACAGAAACAGCTCTTACGTACTGCTAATAACACATTAAGTATGTACTCAAAATAATTTACGTGTCTAGAGCTATCCAATCAGCACGTATATGGATATTGTTACTACACCATTGTCTTGTTAATAATCTACACCTTTTTATATCCATTGATGGTTCTTAAAATAATTAAAATGTAATACAAAATCAGTTTCAGAGGTATAAATAAGCAGTTGTGTTATTTTCAATTATGTTTTATCATCTCAGTAAAACGTAATCGAAGCTCAATTCCGATGCTGCATCTTCCATTTACATTTGCCAGAAAAATATTTTACTTTTTGCAAATGTTTTTTATAATACCATATGTATGCAAACTAATTAGATTTTAAATGTCTATATATGAATATGTTAATATATATATATATAAAACCATGTGTGTACACCTAACACTAATACACCTTAAGCTTTGACAATTTTACCTGGTTAATGTACACACAAATAGAAGCATTAGAGGTTTTATACTATGTGACATTTTGTGCTCAAACATTCTACTTGGTTAAATTTCTGGTCTGGGATGCTGTATTAAATACACTTTTTAAGTAACAATGCGATTTGAAGTTTCAAAAATATTTTATTGTTAATATATAGAACTAGTACCTACAACGCAAGAATATGACACTTGTTTACTTAAGAGTAATAACAATGTAACTAAAATATTAAACGTACAGTAAATAATAATAGCTTATTTATGGTATTAAAATAGTAGAATAAACAATACTTAATCATCTATATTAAAGGTGCGGTTATTACGAAAGTTTTATCAAAAATATCCAAAATATTTGCTGTGGCAATAAAGAAAAATTGTGTTTCCATTTCATTTCTTTGTATATATCTCGACAATATTCACATAATTCACATATGTTACGTCATTAATAGATATGTTGAACTAATTTCTCACTTCATATAATAATAGTGATATTTTATCCTTTTAATTACATTATATCTAAAAGTGCAAGAAAGATATAATATTTTTAACCAAAGGATTAATATATAAAATTTAAGTTTAAAGTATCTGTTGATAGTTATCATAACAAGTCATAAACTGTATATTATATTCAAATTTTTCATTCTGTGATATAGTCTATCCATATCCCAAATTTAAAGTATTTTGATCTAGTTTTATATCTCGTAGTACATGAGAAATATATAATGCAAAAATATTCTTTCAACAATTCAATAACTTAGTTTATCTATTTTATTCTTTTCTATTATTATAGCGCTCGTGTATGGAAAATTTGAGAGTCAATACTGCAAATTTCATGTCAAAGGCAGTTTCGTTAAAAAATATATAAATATTTCAATCGTTCGCATATTTGATAAAAGTCAGACTAAAATCACATATCAAAAATATTCAGAATTAATTAGAAATTATAAATAGTGATAATTAATTACCAATATTGGGATCTAAGCCTAGAAGAACAAAAAGCGTTTGTTAGAGGATGTATTCACAAAAGAAGGGAAGAGAAAAACTGTTTTTGGAGACTCTCCAAGGTCTGGAACTTATTTTCATTTTTTAAGAGATGTAGAGGGTAAGTCAATTCAGACTTGCAATATCTTTTATAACAGCTCTTGTAATTTCAATCAAATGACTGATTTCTATAAAAATGTTCAAGCAAACAGGTAAAACCGTTAATTTAACCACAATATGAATAACGAAAATGGTCAGGAGCCAACACACAAACTAAACCTTCAGTTATAAAGAATCAAATTAAATATTTTAACCTGAGATTACCCTCTTTAGATAAGAGCACGTACCTAACCACAAATACTTCCCAGTGATCTAAGTATCCTTCAGATGCTTGACAATGGCGAAGAAAATATCGGAACATTGTATGTTTCTACGAACTCTTTTGGTTTGAAGTTTCTCAAATGAATCAGTTTAGGAAATTGAGAAAATGTCTCTTTTTATGTAGATAAAAATTAAAATCTTCAAAGAACTGTATAAAATATCAGTGTTATTAGTCCGTTTGAGAGATAAACATATGCAAGAGAAGCCTATAAACAAAACAGAGAAAAGTTCTGGTGAACTGGTTTTATACTCTGATAGTATTAAAAATATTCCACCATGCTTAAATCAGTAGTATGCGGTCAAATACTGTCCGTGTACAACAAGAGTCTCATACCTGTTAGTAAAAAGAGAGGCTAAAATAAGTGCTTGTTTAAGGAATAAAGCCTTAAAGGGGAATAAAGAGAAATAATCTGTACAGTCTACAAGATTGTGACAGCAGAAGCTAAAATCATAACACGTTGGATGAATAAATTCAATTGAAAAAATTGGGTATTTAAATATTTTTTTATTTTTTTACAGCTCAAGAGTCTAGTGAAATAAAATATTTTGAGCCAGGCCAAAAATTTATGTCTACAAAAATCTTTCCACCAAAGTGTTAAAAATCATTGAACAAAATGTAGAAAGTCTACAACTTCAAAGATTTCAAAGCTGCAATTGAGAAGAGTACAAATAACGTGTATGTTCTTTAAATAAAGCTTGAAGATTTCCATGACTGGACGGACTTCTCTAATAGCACAAAAAAGAGGATCCCAGACCTTACATAAAAGATGACGTTCGAGTGAAAGCCATTCGTAGGGAGAACCCTCTTGTATACAAAGCAGACATAAAGAAAGCTGCAGAATAGAAGGTGCTAGACTTTCTAAACAAAATAGCCAAAGTAGTTCTTTTCCCCAGAGCTTTTCAGAGCTGTCACGAATTGCCATTAAGTGAAAAGACGGCATTTTGTATAAGTTTGAGGGGGGGTAGAAAACAGGTTAGAGTTCTGGAATTCTCTATCAATTACAACTTCTATTGATTGTGGTTTGGATGTTAAAGATTAAAGAACCAAGCAACTAGTAAGGAGGCAACTTTGGCTGTCCAAATAGTTATTCGTGTAGTTTGTATCAAGACAATAAATCCCCTACAAGTTGTAGGTTCTTTTTGTAATGAATATTATTACTGAAGTAGTAAGGCTAAGTTTTCTTAAACAATATACACAGTTCCTAGGTTAACTGTTTTTTTAATTAAGACACAGTTGTTTTAACGTGGAAAAAATTAAGTATACATATTGTATAATAACCGTGTTGTTTCAGTTTAGCTCAATTGTTCTTTTTTACCAAAATTATTTTTTTTTCATTCCTTCTAAACCGTATCTATTACTAACTGTTGGCTAAAACCATTTACATTTTTTTATTCAGGCCTACTACTTTCCAGGGCTTACTTACACCTAACATGTGACATATCCTTTTTTAAAGTCTTTGTTACCTAATAAATTATTGTTTAGAAATGACTGTCTGTGAGGTAAATAAAATTGGTTGCAGGTTTCATAGTTAATTAGTACTCGTTAGTTTCTTTTAACTGTATAAAAGTTACGCCTAGCTAATATTTTTTGCGGAGATTTTAATAATTGCGCTTGAACTAGTAAATATTAAAAACAATTTACACCTACTTTTAGTAAAGTTAATATCACTTGTTACTCTGTCTACTATTTTTTTTATAAAATATTAGGATTACTAATTTTATCAGTGTTGATATTATAAGAACTCTAATCCTGAAGACAATTCTGTAGCTATTTTAATTTATAACCTGTATTGGCACTAACATTTAAAATTTAAAGCAGCTTTTAAAAACTGAGAGTAAATTACAAGATCGGTATTACACATTTATCTCCTCATTTGACCTACGGCATACGCCTTTGGGGTGGATGTGCCAGGATCAGATTCAACAGAGTTTTCAGGCTTCAGAAAAAAGTCATCAGAATCATGTGTAAATTGAATCCTAGAGAGTCATGCCGCGATGCTTTCAGGGAGCATGGTTTTCTGACTTTACCCTGCCTCTATATCTTGGATTTAGTTCTGTATTGCTGATTCCGATGTGAGTTAGTGTGTGGCAGGGACGTCCACAGGTATGATACTAGAGGTGGGGACAGCTACAGGATGCAACATCATAGAACACTGGCATCTGAACAATTTCCTTCACAAGTTGGTGTCAGATTAATTAATAATCTCCCTGAGAGCATAAAAAATGTCAACAACCCAAGCCTGTATAAAGCACGATTAAAGGACCTTTTAGTGTCTGAAAGTGTTTTACTCTGTAGATGAGTTCATGTTACGCCACTGGGACCACTAAATTTTTCTTAACTTAGTATCGATAATGAAGCCATGTATGAATGAGAGGGAGAATGTAATTTAATGTATGTATGCGAGCAGTGAATGAATCTTAGAACAGCAAATTGCATGATTTTTAGCTTTAATTTATTGACGTTTGCAAATACAATGTAACATTGTTTGAAAGCAATAAAAATATGATTGATTGATTGACACAACGATGTATTAATAGACGTTTATGGTCAGTCAGATTCCTTTATATAAATCTAGCAATTTTAGTCTTGATTTATAAAACACAGTTTAAATTATTTGACTAAAATTTAAAACTTCAAACACTTTATAAAATTATATGAAAATATTTGGTACAGAAGAGTTATGGCCATCTTTAAAACATCACTGTTGCTTTTCCACAATTTTGGGTGAAATACAACAACACTTCTGTGCTTAATAGAGAAGTTTAGTAAAGAAGGATTATTAAATTTGGAAAAGTATATATTGCTACTGACTATTATTTCAATGTAAATAGCCCAATAGTATATCCGAAAAATAACGTTAAAGTTTGCAAAAATGTGTTTGATTTTATGCGTACCATTTTAAAACAGTTAAAACTGTACTTTAAATGTATTAAACATACAGAGTTTTTGGAAACTTTCTACTAATCTATGCACACAATCCATAGAACATTGGATGGATGCCACTGATTGTGAGTAACAAAAGCATGCGGTTAAACAATCCGACGGAAGTCTTGACAATCAGTTACAATCCCGGTTTGTTGAACGTTACCTGATAGCTGTTGATCAAATACGACAAAACTATAGCATCAATGAATGATTCTACATATTCTTTTGGATATATATTGAAAGAAATATTTTGCTAGTTTAAAACATTTCTTGCTGTTGTTTTTTATATCCATTCTTTATTTTACATATATCCGTTTTATATACTTTTTGCATAACCTATAATATAACTTTGATATAAAAACGTATCTAGTTTATTATACTGTTTATTTTCATCACAAAATATGTAGAAACACTTTTATATTTATCTCAAAGAATAAAATTTTTCTCTTAATAATTAGTGCGGTTCGTGTTAAAACGTAGTATTAAACTATTGTTTAGTGTAATGAATATTGCAATTTAAATTAATGTTATTAATGTATTTTAGAAGCTTCTTTGTTATTGGAATGATTTACAAACCAAACAATCTAATAGTATACTTTTTATTTATGTAAGACTTTTGTGGGTTCATCAGACCGGTGAGTTACTTGAGCACGAAAGACCTCACAAATACTGAAAATTATATTATTTAAGTTTTTGTTATTAAATTTATAATTGGTATCAAGTTTTCTATAACAATTTACAAAATTATATTTTGCGGATATCAGTTAGTACATATATATGACCCATAGCAGTTATAAATGTATTTATATTTATATACTTAACTAAAAAAAAAAAACTTTTTTTAAACGTTTATACAATTAATTTTAAACATTAAAAATTAAAAATAAACATGTCATTCTATTAGCTGTATAGGAATTAAAGTTAATACTGGAAACATTTGTTACTGAATAGTGTCCTGGTTATAGTAATTACAATACTGACAATATACTAAAGTAAATTTTAAAAGTTTTATAAAAAAGTAAGGGGCAGCAGTAAAAATTTTATTTATATTTTCCTAACATTTATAACCTCAATTTTAATAAATAGTTCTCATTTCCAAAAAATAACACTGTAAAATAGGTTGGGTATTTTTTAATTATTATTTAGACAGCCTGGATCAAATTCCTGAATTATGTTTTTTTAGAAGATACAAGTAAGACATAATATATAAATATTTGACGTTAAATTTTTACATTATATAAACATTCAAATCGATTGACACAGTACGTGACACTAATGTATTTGAAATATTTAGCTTTATTGAATCAACAAATTCAGTCTACGCTGACGACATCTCCCACGAAACAAGTGAGAACTGACAATTTTGAGCAGTCCAGCCTTCTTATGACTTTCTACGAGCACTTTTAAACTCTACTCTGACTTAGTAAAACTTTTGTATTAAATAAGCTTTGAGTTAGAGTTCTTTGCCAGTTTACGCACTCTGCATCATTCTTTTACACGAAATGGTGACCTCTGATACTTTTTGTACCGCTGCCTTTAAATAATCTCATTGATTAAATAATCTAAAAACTAAAACGGAAATTTTAATTACCTACATCAATCAGAAATAAATTTTAATAATACAATGGTGCCCTGGTCAAATGAATAAGAAATAAGTCAGATTTAACTCAAAAATCCAAAATCTGCTCGGGCAATTGCTTAAAATTAATTTGACGATTTCATCTCGTTTTACACATTTCCAAGTTCACATATGACATGTTATTCTAAGATAGCGATGGCAAATCATTCTTGCTTAACACTAGCCCATCCTTATATCAATACATACAGATCAAATATAGTAGCCATGAATAGTTAGATTGAAATAGTTGATAAGTAGTATTAATATTTCCTTAATTTCCAAAAGAGGATATTTTTGTGTATTTTAGGTTTTATCTGCTGGTATAAATTCAATGGTTTAAATTTACAATTCTATATCTCTATTTGATAATAAATTATGGAAGGAGAACTTTTAAAATATATTTTGCAGGAAATAATTTCCTATAGAAATAAAACCAATTTATCACGGTTGAATTGCATAGAATAAAAATATATGTATCGTACATATATTTTTACTTTACTTATAAACGTATATGATTGTACTTTATATTTTACCCTTACCAAATTCAACTAGATCTGTATACTACAATTTTACATGTTAACGGTACTGAGTAAGTGTATGGATTAAGAAATACACTCATCATTATATATATGTATATATATATATATATATGTCATCATTAGGGATAAAAGAGTGTTAAGCCGTATAAAAATAAATTATAAATGTATATTTATACATTTTAAGTTCAAAAAGAATGATCTAGGCACTTAAAATTATAACGTATTAATTTAATATCATATATAATTTTATTATACCAACGTATATATTTAACTATTAGATTATTGCACGTTAAATATACCTTTCTTACGACCTTTTATAAACTTAACTTTTAAATAAAATTTATTTAAAGCGAACTACCACGATTTATATCAAGGCTATACCACGAGATCTCAAGACTGAAGTGAGTTATACAACTGACGTTTTTATGATCCACTATGGTCCGAGCTTGAAGCATACCAGGCTAACTAGAAGTCTTGTGTGATTTTACCTTATAACTTTACATCTTCAAGTATATGAAGTAGTTTTGTGCTATATTAGATATCACAAGTCACTTCATGTCACCGCAACTCACCACCGCTCCAATCTCAACAAGTATCGTAGTTGAGGCAACATAAATCAGCGATATCTGGTAACTTTTAACTGAGTCTTTATCAGTTTGGCTCATAAGTCAAGCTGATTTGGTCCCGTCTGTCTCACCATACGTAAAAGTTAAATGTTCTATCTTACAATGATTTTCAAACGCTTTACGAAATTTTTCTACGTATTAACATAATTTGAAATTTATATGGCAATATAAATTAATTTACATAAAAGCTATAAGAATATCAATACGTAATATTATTAGGGAAGAACATAAACCACATACACTTACGACAAAAAATAAAAACTATCACCGTAGAATCAGTTTTTTTTTATTTACCACAACATACTTTTAAAATAGTGGAATAATTATATAAGCGTTAGCAAAACTAATCATTCCAGAAAGAGGAATAATTTTAATTCTGTTTCTCTTTCCATTTATAAGTCTGCCTCCTGATATCTCAAAAATTAATTGACCAATTTCTTTTTATAAAGCTTAATTTTAAATAGGCGACATAGAATTTATGTCAGTGCAACTTACAATAATAGGTATTCTGAGTGTATGGAACATGGAAATTTCCACATTTACCTTCTGTGAAATAATTATAGAAACGAAAAAGTGGTAAAAAAATATTTTTGTTAATATGATTACAATGACAAGTATATTTTTACTGTCCGAAATAAATCTTAAGTTATATTTATAAAAAACATCGATCTATTCAGACGAACGATGCTTCAGTTTCTAGCAGTTAAGTCTGTAAAAACATTAGATACATACGCTGTATTAGGAGAAAGATGAACTGAAGTTTATCTCAACGTTCTTATTAAATCAACTCTTTCCACCATAGCTACTCTATGTGTACAAAACTCGATTGCTATTCCGTGCTAAGATAAGTATTGCACTCAATCGTGCACCTAAGGAGACAATGAGAGTGCAAATTCACGTGGATTACATTAATGCTATATATTGTAATCTAGTATATTTAGTGATGTTTTCTTGATTTCATTAACAAATCCCATTTAAATACATAAAATTGTTTGAAAAAAACATTTGAATTAACATATAAACATAACAATTCCAATAAATAATATCAATTACTGTGTAAAAGTTAGTATCGTGTCACAGCAAGTCATTATAAATATACGATATTGACTTGTTAAATTAAATATTGATTATTTATATATTAAAAAGGAAAATAAATACCATTATGAGTTTTATATAGTCTTACCTATATTCTAACTTTAATGTTTCACCTACATGGAGTTAAAGTTTATATAATACTACTTAAATTTTGGGATATACCTATTTTAATTAATATCAATAAAGATATGCCATATTTATTCCTTTTTGTGTAAATAAGTAACGTTTATAATCGCTTTAACATTTATTGTATAAATATTTAGGAGTAAAATACAAATTTCTCGATACAAAAGTTAGAAAAACATGTTGAGAAATATTTTCATTTTCATATTTGCATAAATTGTAAAAACATTAAATATTGGTTGAAGTGTACGGAGTCGTCATAGTACCCTTTTGTGATTCAAACAATTAACAACAGTACAGTTGAGTATATGAGGGAAATTTATATAACCTCCCACCCCGCGTGCTGTGGCGCGGACTTCATCCTTTGATTACGTTTGTGTAAGTTTCAAGGTAATTATATTTAAAACAACGTGCCTTTGAAGAAAGGACCAGCATGTATATTAATTCCATTTTCCTCCTGCTTCACTCAACTTTGTTTAATTAAACCAAAAAGTGTTATGTTTAATTTTTGACATGGTTAATCTATCTAATTAATGCCAAATTCAATTAAAATTATTATACTGCACGAGATGGAACTGGTATCCCAAAATTAACACCCATATCCCCTTACTAAACAAACAAAATATATCAATATATAACCATGGGGGATTTTTATTGGATTAGTTTAAGCGAAGCCTATCTTTTTATACTTTGGTGATAAAGTTTAATTTCTGTCTGCATTTCTGTCTGTCTGTCTCTCCGTCAAACCGCATGGTATCTCGAAAACAAATTGATATAAAGACTAGTGCTTGAAATGGTACATTAATTTTTATTTCTGCGTGAGAAACTCTCAGATCGATGATGGGTAATGTCAGTACATCGGATTTGACTGAGCGTTAGCAAATATTTTATATCGAATTTATAGTTTACCATGAGAGCAACGAGAAAATTACTAAGGTTAGTAAAAATTATATAGGGTTGAGGCGTAAATTATTGTATTTATATATAAATTACAAAAAAGTACATTTTATTTTGATTTTCAAACTATGAAAAAAGCCGCTAATCAGAGGTCTTCATCACAATCCAGTACATAAAAGCGGTCTGAAATATTTTTACTAAAACATTGCACTAAAAATCAATAATCGTCTTAAAAACTGTAAGGTTTATTATTTTTTTAATATTAAGGTATCATAAATATAAATTACTTATATACGATTAAAATCGTACTTTAAACATTTGTGAACCTAAACACAAGCGAATACTTAAATAAAGATTACATTTAAAAGAGCCTTAAAAATTATATCACCTTCGATAAAGTTCTTATCAAAAATGTACATTAACCCCAATAATTTCTTCATTTAGGGTTAGGTTTGGGGGTTCAAGTGATCAAATACCCAGAAATAATGATGATGATTTGTGTTATAACAAGTCTTCCTGATAGAGGTATGTTTAATAGATAAAATTCATTTACTGTATAGAGTTTTTGGTAAAGGTAGTGTAAAAGTGTGAGGCGCGTGGTAATGAAAATATATATTTACGAGCTAAAGGTTGAGCACTATTGTTTTCTTGGCATGAAGTTTTCATTGATATTATAAATAAACTGTGCCTAAAAGAATATTTATTTATTCAATTACAGGCCAATAAAAAACCCCGATACCATATAAAAATGTAGAAAAATTTAAAAAGTCAAAACCTGGTCTATTTAATAACTTTAAAGTGGGAATCATATGAAATGTTCACGGATAATTATATACTATATATAATATACATTATATATATATATATATATATATAATATTTATATTATCTACATTTCTAATTAGTAGAAAAACAAGCTTTTGTAAAGCATTAATAACTATAAAAATACATAATATGGGGAATAAAATGTAATAGAATGTGGGAATAATTTACGCAGTGTTGCTTGTTTATGAAAAATCATATGTAAGTTATTATGAATCAACGATATATTATATGTCATTTTAAACTTTTATATATATATATATAATATTTATAAATATTAAGTGTAAATATATATTTCGTTACATTAATTAGTGCTGATAATACAGCTGACACTTTGTTGGTTGGCCTCTTACTTTTTATGTCTCGTCCAATTGATTATTCAATCACTGGTAATAAAAAGTATAAAATGCGTATATTTGCTCTTATTAGTTTTAGATTTATTTAGTGAAATTATCTCAAATATTACAAGAACCATGTTTTGTTACGTATTGATAGACTTGATAGTATTATTATTTAAACTCACTTTTTACGATAAAATAACAGACAATAGAGATGTACAACGTTAAACTTCTTTACAATAAATTATTTCTTATATCATATTTAACTATTTTTAAACTAATATTAATATTAGCTGTCTGATGTAAGCGTTACTAAAAGAACTAATGAAATATTTGTTTATTTAAAAGCAACCATTACTGCGTAATCAATATTTAGTAGTACTTTGTTAAAAAATCACAATCACGATACATTCTTAGTGCATTAAAGACCAATGGAATACTTCATTATTATTCATAACATAGCCTTATGTTAAAATTGTATTCCAAGGAATATGTTTTAGTTCAGCTGTGTAAAAGAGCAGTGTAACGCTGATCCAGCCTTAATATATTTAATTTAAACCAGTGCTCCCAGCATCTCATAACATTTAGTTACATAAACGAAAATTCAATTACCTGAAAGGGCAGTACTTTTAATAGGGCTCGCTGCTACATAACGATATCAGTAGTTTGTTTATTTTCTAAATGAAGAATGTTCAGTTGTTTACCTTCGACTGAATACCTCCATCCTCAATTCATTGTGTACACATTTCATTTTTAGGATGTTGCCTGATTATTATGTATTCAAAAGTAACTATTGAAATAGAAACATATATAAACTAGAGTCTGAAGAACTAATGTATACAATGGAACAAAACAGTTATTATTAATAGAATAAATTCAGATTTTTTGATGCCTGTAGTGAATAAACGATAACATATTAAAGCTGGTTTACTTTGAATGCGAGATGCAAGGATGTACAGTTGTCCAGCAACTGATAAGCAAAGGTGGTGTTACTGATGGTTTTGGTCAGTGATTTGCATTTGCATTTGCATTTGGGAATTATTGTTACTATCAAAACTTACTCTATGCTTTCACAGAAATATAACTGCAAAGACATTTATAATAATTATTAAGATTATTTGTACTTAACCCTTTATAGGTCAGCCAATTTTTGTAAGTCGTCGGTAATGCATACTGGTTGATATATCGACCACCTACATAAACTTCTTGTGCACACAATGTTTTTCATGCCATTGTCAGTAACGCATACTGGTCGATATTTTAACCACCACACATAAAGTTGAATTTCGTATGAACCGGTAGGCAAAAAATAGTTCGTATTGTCATCAGCCAATGCAGTGAGCCCCAGACAACGCGTGACAACTTGATCATAGGTCTGCCCATCATGTGCTGCAGTCTAGTGGGGAAAATGTTAAAACTAGTGGTTGATATTTTAACCACTATGCGTTCAGGTACATGCCATGAGGAAAAAGTTGTTGCGAGTTATACTTTGTGGCAGTTTCACTCTTGCAAGGTAAGAATTGAACAACTTTTAACTATTTTATATTATTTTACATTAAACAATGTAGGTGTGCATGCGTTTAAATATACTTTACCGTAAATTGTATTTGAGCAGGAAAATATTCTTTTTGGTGTTTAGCCCTAACCTCAAAAAACATGTTCTGTTTGAACAAGCATAAATTTTATTTTGTTTGACATATTTTATTAATATAATATACCAAATTTATCACAACATTCATATCTTTTAACTGATAATATCTAAAGTAGTCTAACTGATTGCGCTCGCAAGTTACTGAGCTTGAAACAGAATTTTTATACATCAGCATGACGGTAAAATACTCTTTTAGAAGTAGTACAGAAAATTCAACATCAAACTAAGTGAGTAAGATGACAATTTTATATATTTTTGTATTACAAGTGATATTTTATTTTCAGAATGGACCCGCTAAAAAAGAGAAGAAAAGTCGGCTACTCAGCCCAGTAACTTTGATCTCCTCCGAAGCAGTGAACAGGACAAATTTCTCTTCAATGTGACAGATGACATGGGTTCTGACTCGAATGTGGTGGTGACAGCGAGGCTGATGACGGCATCGACTCTAGCAGAGAACCATCCAAGCTGAGAACTTCTACGCCTTTGAGTTTTGACGTTCCATCTGTACTGGATCAACCAGGAACGTCTTCGACGAGAGCAAAGGGAGGTAGGCTTAAAAAATTCCTTAGACTTTGATTATGGTCTCAGTGATGAGGGTAGTGATTACGTGGATGATAGTGATGCTGACCCAAACTATGACCCAGACAGAAATAGCCCTAACTTTTCAAGACTTTCACTCTTTGATGACCCAGGCGAAAAGTGAAGATTCATCTTCTGATGAAGAAGAGTTAGATCAAGGACGTGGTGACAATGCTAGGCAGCACATAACCCCAATCTTTAAATTTTCCAAGAACAGAGAGCAGCCGAAAACCTTTAATAACTTTTCATTTACACAACCTACAGGTCCTAAGGTTGCCATAGATGTGTCAACTCCATTAAAAAATATTTCTTTTCATCATAGGACCATTTTTGAACAAAATACTTGAGGAATCAAATTTGTTCGCTCAGCAACACAATAAAGATCTCAACTTGGCAGAAGATGAGCTCTTGGCTTTTTTTGGCATTCTAATAATCATGGGCTACCATGTATTACCTAGTATGAGGCTCTACTGGTCTTCAAAACCCACATTTGGAGTAAAAGCAATCTCTGAAGTTATGTCACTCCGAAGGTTCTTGCAAATTTTAAGATATCTACATCTTCATGACAACGAAAAAAATGCCAAGGAGAGGACATCGGAACTACGACAAGCTGTACAAGATTCGACCAATGATAACTTTTTTAAAAACTAGATTTATGGAGCTGTTCAATCCGAGTCGTTTTCTGAGTATTGACGAAAGCATGGTTGGTTTTAAGGGGCGATGCTCTTTAAAAACAATACCTTCCCAACAAGCCTACAAAACGAGGATTTAAAGTATGGTTCTCGCATGTTCTGTTACAGGTTTTTATGGTAGCATTTGACATTTATGAAGGCAAAAATGATGTAAGAAGCAGTGAGGAGACTCTAGGGAGAACATGTTGTTTTAGAGTTATCCAAGTCATTTGAAAACCTGGGATACTGCCTATTTTTTGACCGTTTCTTCTCTAATGTTAAAATTAGTGAGAAGGTTATTAGAAAAGTCCCTTTTTGGTTGTGGAACTATAAGAAGTGATCGGAAGCACTTTCCGAAAGATCTGCTAAAAAAAGACAAAGAGCTAAAAATGGGAGACAGTGATTTTGCAGCTGACAAAGAAATATCTGTGACTAAATGGAAAGATAGAGGCAAGAAGGCTGTCCAAATAATATCAAACATGCATGACCCGGAGGACTTCACAGAAATTGAAAGGAAGAATAAATTTGGTGAAAAAATCAAAGTGAAATGTCCACAAGCTATAGCCGACTACAACAAATATATGGGTGGGGTAGACCACTTCGATCACTTACAGTCTTGCTACAGCATAGTTCAGAAATCGAGACGGTGGTGGGTTAAGCTGTTCTATTTTCTACTAGATTCTGTTATTATTAACTCCTTCATTCTATACAAGTTTGAGACAAAAAAAAATCGAGGAAAGCCAATGTCACATCTTATGTTTCGTGAGACTCTGGCAAAAGAACTTATAGGCAGTTTTTGTAGCCGTAAATCGAAAAAATCTGGTTGTACAAAAAAGGTAAAAAAGTTAGTGGAAAGATAGTGAATGAAATAAGTCACAGTGAAGTAGGACAGCACCTACCTATAGTTACAAGCAGTCGGCGTTGTGCAAGATGCAGCACCAAAGAAAAACCAAAACGGTGTAGTATTGAATGTGACAAGTGCAAAGTTGCTCTCTGTATAAGTTGTTTTGCACCTTTCCACAGAACATAAATTATTTTAGTTTTAGTTATACCTTTTAAGTTATGCTAAAAAAGCAATGAAACACATTTCAGATATCTTAATTTTTTACTTAAAATCATTCCGTATTTTAATAAACTCAATAAAAGACAAATGATTTATTTATATACCTTTTTTAATTTATTAGCTGTAAACATGTATAAGGTGAATCAAGAAGATATTAATTTGTGATTAGTTGAATTTATGACTTTTTAGTCTAGTTTTATTTCATTTCAGTCTATAAAATTAACTGTTAAGATTTTAATACAAAATTACCATGTTTAGTTTTTTCGTACATATAGGCCAATGTAAGATTCAAATGTAATATTTTAGTTTTTAAGAACTGTCGTAAGAAAAGTCAGATCTCATATAATTTTCTTTTACTTTCATTTTTTGTTTTATTTAGTACAACCAAAGAAAAATGTTTTGTTTTTATACATTGTTTATTCTACTGTATTAGAGTTACTGTAATATTATACAATTAATTACTAGAAATATTCAATTTTAAGAAGATATATTTTAAGTTAAAATTTTTTTTGTAAATAGTTTTAAACCAAAGATTAGGTGTTTTTTCCTCAAGTGTGATATTTTTATTTTAACAGTTTGTTTTTCCAAATATATTGTTCATTTAATCAAGTTTGTTAAAAATTTACTTTTGCTTATTTCAATAATTCCTTCCCTAAGTGGTTGATTTTTCAACCAGTTAAGCTTAGCTATCCTAAACACTTTTACTAACGCATTCTGGTTGAAATATCGACCACACCCCTACCAAATAGAGAGAGCATGAAATATTTTTTTAATTATTTTTTTGTATTTTAATTTAGTGTAAATGTGATGAATATACTTTTATTTGGTAATTTTTCAAAAAATTTGGCTTTGTGCATAGAGGGTATTTTTGTGGTGGTTTGATATTTTCAACCATTATGCGTTAACTGCAAGTGACAGGAAATGTGGCTGTGCACAGAGGAATATGGAGGTGGTCAAAATATCGACCAGTATCCTATAAAGGGTTAAAGTTCTGCAGTCAAAAAAAATTGTTTTACAAAAAAGTTGATTACATTTAACCAGAGTTTTCAATAAATAACATTTGTTTGTTACAAAAAGATATTGATGGGATTTTTCTGAACTTTGGAGACAATTGAGGCGTAACCTGTAACCTGTATGTTAACCATGGACCCAAAAAAAATCCATTTAATGTTTTAATACAATCGATTTACTACTAGTTTCACATAACTGAATTACATACAACAGACAGATAGACGGCAATTGATTTGCATTTAATAGTATAAAATGAACATAAAATCCTGTAAATAATATAGTCTCACTTAGTTTCCAAAGCTCAGTGGCTATGATTATGGTTAGGGATATGTATTGTCAATTATACCAGCTGTTTATAATTGAACAGCTGATTTAATTGTTGACAGGTAACAAGATGTAGTAATGTGTTGTAGTAAATAAACAAGTAATGTTGGTATCTTCATTTTTTTATATCATAAACATTAAATGTGTAGTTTACCTGGTGACGGATTTAATCGGGTTGTCTCCGAGTAAATTTACTATTGTTGTGAGTACTTTATTTGCACCGATTTTAAATAGTAAAGGTAAACTGTAGGGCAGAGTTCTGGTTTGCTTTATTAAAATTACCCTTGTAACATAGGCTCCCTGGGGCAATGTGCAAATTGAACGACTTGTAGTCGTTCATATCCAGGCTCTCAATAGTCACGTGAACCGCGGTTCGTTGATTGAGAGGGAAGGGGGGGTGAACTATTTGTACGTCAAGTAAGTTATCTGTCTCACGAGTTAAAACGCGTTTGGTGAGGAACTGCGTCTCGAGGGCAAGTCAGATTGAACTTACGAAGAAGTGACTTGTGACTTGCGCTGCTACTTGACCACCTGATGACCTGAACGTACTAAACCTTATCACGTAAGTAATCTATTGATTGCTATTATTAATTTGTATATTGATTCACACCTTTTGAATATTTTTAGGTGCTTCAGCTATCTGATTTGAAATAGCTAAAATAAAAAGTTATATCTGGCCCCTTTTAGGATCTGCTCTAAATCTCGTAAGATTGTCAAACCCTTATGTATTTTGTTGTTTTTTCCACAGGAACTCTCAAGAAGTTTTAAAAATATATAAAATAAGTATATACTTAGTCATAAAAGTACGAAAAAATTAATGTATTATAACAAAAAATAAAATGAAGTTCCGATTAAGTAAGTTGAGGAGAGCAAAAGTTTATTAGAAACCAATAAACTAAACTGTGTGAAAGGTATTTTATTTTAATTGTTTGATTTAAATTATTTTAATAATGAATTACATACTAGTGACGTTTAATTGAGATTTATATAATTTATTAAAAGGTATTATTCAGATTTTAGTTTAATTTTAATTTAATAAAGTCCTTTATTTACAAACTCACTCTAAAGTTTAATCTTGTTTTATTATCCAAAAATAAGATTGACTCATATAATTTTATACTCAAGCATCAAGTGTATATTTCTCGTATGGGAAACTCCTTCAATATTATTTTTTTTAAGTGAAACTCGAATTAATAATATTAAAGTCCTTGCTACATATAAATATGAACTCAAAAGTGTAATCCATACACTTAATAATTTAATAATTATTAAATTTTGAAAATTATTGTCTTATATTTATAATAGTAAGCATTGGCATCATCTCGTTAACTACAAAATGAGACACATATATTTTGTTATCTAAGGTACATAAACACGGTTTTAATTACGGAACACCATGATTTAAACATGTACAAAAATATAAGGGCATTTTGTTTTATATTAGTGGTTTAATATATATGTACTTATGGTTTATATTTATATTATTGGTATTAAATATAAACTAAGAGAATAGCACATAAATTATTAGGCCTACTTTAAAACTTCAGTACAAGGGCTAAAACATCCCTAAAACAGTATCCTCTACCTATCACTACATGGACACTTTGATCGCATTTCTAAAAGCACAAAGCATAATTTCTATCATAAAAACGCGGCTTCGAGGTCCAACCTTTATTTGTAAACCAAAGAAAATAGTTTGTCTGTAACGCTTGGCATAGCTTTTGGAATGTTTTATATCATGATAGCTCTATCGAGTCAAAGCTTTAACGTCATCACAAGCAGTTTATATCCTTACACACACACACACACACACACACACACACACACACACACACACACACACACACACACACACACACACACACACACACACACACACACATATATGACGGTTATGTTAGACTATAAGAATATCACATGTACTGTGCAGTGAAGAAAAGATAAAAATAAGCGGAGATTCAAAAAAGTGTCTTATGAAATTAATAATCATCCAATGCAAACCTTTAATATAACATACCAATTTACAAAAAAAACCCTGATTATAAATCTAAATTTATTTTTTTATTATTATTTCTTAATTGGTTAAGTTCCAAGTTAGATAAAAGATGGTTAATACGCGACAAAAGAAAATTGCTCCTGTATGACTATATTGCAGATATTGAAAAACCCTAGTTTAGAGTTCTGGAAGCCATAATCATGGAAAACTGGAGAAAAAGTAGCGTTGTAAATAGTGCATTGGAACCAAAAATGCTCTTGCACACATGCCACCTGATATAACAGTCCGTCACAATTATTGAGTCCCTTTATCTATAATCCTCCGATCTATGAAGGCTGAAATATGAGTAATATTTACCAGATGCATACTTACTTAAGTTTGACAAACATAATACGGCTCCATCATATTAAATCAAAAATAGGATAACAGGATTCTGGACATTTTCCATCAGTGTATGTTACAAAAGGTATAACACAACGTTTTAAGGATTGGAATCTATCTTTTCTGTCAACTGAAGGAGTTATTAGTACATACAAAAATAAAGAAAATAAGGGAAATACTTGTGCTCAGGATTTGCATTATCTACAGTAAAAAACGCCTGGCTTTGACTCCAAATAGCTTTTAAGTATGTTTGAACCCTCTTCTTTCCCTTCTTTTCTCCTTTCTGTTCTTTATGATTTATGCATTAATACATCTCCCCCCACCACCTGACGAAGAGGATAGATTTCAATTCTTGAAACGTTGTGTTATACCTTTTGTAATATATAACCATTACAAATGTGTCTTATCCTACCACATCTTCTATCACTAATAACTAATTTTAAACAAATAAATCATAAATGTTTTTACAAAGAGACTAAGGTTTCACTTTCAGACTTAAGACTAAGAATTAGCTAGTGCTGATTCATTCTAGAGCCATCATGCTTTATTATAAGTATTTCTGGTATAACGTATGATAAGAGATTGAAGCTATCCCAGGTTATCTTCTCATGTTACTCATAAATTTTTATTGCCAATTAATTATCAGAGCCTGGTAACGAGATTTTCGCTGTAATTCTCCTAAAGTTATTGAACCTTTTATGCACATCTTCTCATATTATTTATTAAAATAGTTTTACATTTGAATCATTATCTAGACGATAAAATCTTAATAACTTCTAAGCGATCAGGTTTTAAAAGTTGTTTGGTGCAAAATGTGTCTCATTAGTTTCAAAAACTTTTTTATATAACAATAAATGCGGCAATTAAGATTTAAACTTTAGTACTTTTAAAGAAATATAACTTATTCCAAATGGTAATATTTGTATAGAAACATTGTTCTGTTTGCATTTAGGACGTTACAGTGATACAAGGGTGTCATAACACCTTTAATATTACATAATGGTATGCCAAAAACATTTTGTACATAGACCGGCACGTATAGATTCCTGGGTAATAGTTAAAGTTGGATTAAGAGCTGGTTTTTAAAAATGTTTTAAAAACATGTTCTTATTTAATACTTTTAAAAGTTAATAGTTTTAACTACTTTTAATAGTTTATCACTTTTATCGTAATCTTATAATATTTGAATTCATCGTAAATTTGTGAAATAAATCTAATGATTTCATTATTTTGTCAAATACACTTCCGCCTAATATAATTATGTTTATTGTTTTGATACGATATTTTGTTATATATTTTATAGACCTGTTAAATAACAAGAAAAATATTTGCTTTCTTTTAATAGTTTTGTTAATTCCAATACTTAATGTTTTTCTATTTGTTATGTTTTTTAGAGAAAGTTAACAGTTTGGCAACTTTACCAGTGGAGCGTGGTTCGGAGGGATTTTCGAAATAATAATAAGCTTATATGTTAAGCGGGAACCCTATAATTTGTCTATGTAAAATTTCATGATGATTGGTTGTAAAGTTTAGATAGTTTTATAAACATTTGAAAGTTTAATATGTTCTCTCGTTAACCTACCAAGTAATATTTCTTTTTTTCATTCTGATTACGTCTTTTTCTGTAGTTGACAAAAGTGTTTATTTATTGTTAGTACATGAAGAATTTAACTTTTTTAAACTAATTTAAGCAGTATAGACATATTGAAGTAAATCGATCCTTTTATGTTGTTAAAAAGCAACAAGCTTGTCATGGTTGCGTATATTATACTGTTTACTGCTGTATCACAGGGTGATCACAAACATTACATTAACATACCCTACACTTGGGTAAATTATTTACATATTCAATGGATAATGTGCAGCAGATCTGCATATAGTTGCAATATTGTTGTACGTACGAGATAACTATATTATCTCTGTGGCTCTGTACGTACGTGTTTACTAATATAATATGAAGTTTATAACATATAAACATAGGAAGGAAGGAAGATATTTAATTCCCATACCAACCTCATAATACAAACCTATCTCGAAAATTATTTTATTGTATCCAGTCAAAGGGGGTACTAGGTGCTTGTAAATTTCATTCATTCATATGAATTAAACCTTTATTTAGATACCCTGTGATTGATTATCTAGCACAGGTACGAAAATTATTTAGTTTTATATATATAGCAACTATTCTTTTGACATGTACTGATTGAGTGTATTTTAAACAACGTAGAAGTCCGTCACACCATGTTTCGCGTAACAGGTTTGTTGAGGTTTCGTTACAAAATCCAAGCATGTAGCTTGTTTTAATTCTTGAGATCTATGGATAAACAAACATAGCCCACAGTATATGATCCCAGTAAACGAAAATTAAATTTTGCTAGTGTACTGAACCTTCAATTATGCTCATCTTAATTTAATGAGTGTACCTTGTAATATAATCTAACTTATTCTTGTCTATGTAGACAAGAATAAGAAAAAATCATCCTAAAAATTTTATCTTTCTGATGATATCTTCCTTAAGATGTTTTGCAGATATTTATGTTAATAAATTATGGTTATATGTCGAGATATGATTTAGCCTAGCCAATGAAAAAGTGTTCTCCTACGTTTATTGAAATCTAACTGAGTGTCATGTAACATCATCAAACTCAGTCTTATGTAGAAATCAATTTCAATGCTACATATAATATACTAATTCAGTTTGTTATGAAGATATTAAAGAAAAACCGAAAATTCTGAATGAATTTGCTGTTAATTAAATTAACAGAAAATATAAGAAATTTTTTCTTTTTAGAATTATACATAGTTATATAGCCTGGCTTAACGAAATTGGTTTTATAAAATTACTAATATTCTAACTTTCTATGTAGATCGATTAGAGACTTTAAGTGTTTTT
The DNA here is from genome assembly GCF_021130785.1 of Homalodisca vitripennis. Lineage (NCBI taxonomy): Eukaryota > Metazoa > Arthropoda > Insecta > Hemiptera > Cicadellidae > Homalodisca > Homalodisca vitripennis. Next base: position 63,547,507 of record NC_060214.1, read on the forward strand.
AGTAATGTTATAACTGCTAAAGGTTATTTAATGCGAATTTGCTATATATATTGGCAAGTGACATTTCTTAATATTTTATTCCTCATCTTCAGACACTCAGTTATTAAGCAGGATTTCCGCCCTTAGTTAAAGTGTTATTTATTTTCCTGATTTTCTGATACATTATTTAAGCGTGTTGAATATCGTGTTGAAACTATACTACCAACCACTGAAAATTAGAAACTAAACAGTACTAATATTTTCTTTACTTTCGCTATTAATAAATATTTCCCGTTTTTGTCCACGACAGGGATAATATGCATCAAATTGATACAAAAGCTTTTGTTGCGTTTCTTAACTTATTTTGTATTGCATTTTTCCATTATCATTACATCATATTTCTGCTAATTACACTACTGATTTATTATGTCACAGAGAATTTATTGAACAACTTTAAGAATCTTGTGGTAAAGAGAAAAAGTTACATAAAACAGATTTAATTTAGTTGGATAATATAAGGAGCTTTTCTGAAAAAAAAATAAGGATAACTGCTAAGTCAATAATAACGTTAAACTATGACACTTTATTTACAGGAATAATATTTGATTCAACTATACATTTTGCTTTTATCGAGAGTTGAAGTGGTTGGAAAACCTTTTTAAACTTATGTTTATCTTAAAAGGATTCATTCCAAAATCCAACTTCCAAGCTCCTTAAGCAAACTTAATTTACATTTCGTTGCCATTACGATAATGTAGCACTCTGCAAATTAAACTCTTCAACTGCTCACATTATTAAACATTACCGTTTTCAATTATGATATGAAACCCAAATTATCAATATATATTAGAGACATATTTTACAATGTACTAGTACGGCACACTACATTGCGCGTGAGAGTTCATTTATTTAGTTCATTTTTATAAAACAATTACGTATATTAAAGTACTTAAGGCCCTTTTACTCTTTTAATCTCTTAGCTTAGCAAGGCCTATCACTCGGAAGGCTAGAAAAACCTATTTTGCCTCTCTGTCCGAACGTAACTCGAAAACGAAATTACGTTTTTTACGATTGAATAACATTTCATATATATATAATAGATTTACAAATCTGTCCATACATTATAAAATACAATTTTATATTTCATGATGAAAAATATCTTTAAAATAAAATAAACTTGTCTATATTATGATATTCTTCCCTTAATTTCACTATGCTGCCTTTATCATACGTTAACTTACTTATATATGATATTGGCTTGACCAAGAAGGAAAATCTGTACCATAGCTAACAGTGAATACCGGATGTAGGACGGCAGGTAACGGTAGCTGGACCAAGGTAAACAGAAGAGTTTGCCAATGTCGGGCCTTACGCAAACAAACTGACAGATGAAGTGCTACCTGTTAATTTACACAATGAGAGAGCGGTACTCTCTCCATACACTTTCATTTTATCAGTATTTTATAATAATATTGAACTTTCTTCTTTCAGTACATTAGTAGCCTACCTAAATCTATATCTCTATCTAACAACTACCTATGCCTTTAGCGCTGTAGATCTCTTGTATTTTATTAAGAGCACAGAACTATAACCTTCTATTCCTTCACTTCTTCCTTCCTATATTATTTCAATCGTGTACAATGCAACGTAAATTCCTAATTTGCGTAATCAATCAATTCATTGTGTATTATATAGAAATACTTTAATTTCCCCCATTCTTCATCAGACCGATCTTTTATTCTACAAATTGTTCCTACAGCTTTTTAATTTTCTTTTTCTTCTGGCAATAATAAAAACGTCTGATGTTATATCAGTTTAGAATGTATAGCCTTCGGTGTGTTGTGATTTCTTAAAAAGTACATTTTAAACTTTACGAATATAATAATTTCAAATATTAAAATAAAATAGCTAGCGATAAAAATCAAATAAGTGTTACCATTGGGGCAGAGAACTTTTGGTTTATTGAAAATCATTATAAAATGTCTTTTGGTATCATTAGATAATTTGTCTGTAAAAGTCCTTAAATCCATTAAATATAAATGATACAGCATTTTTAATGATATCAAAGCTTGAATTTTAAAAGGAATTTCTCCAAGTAATTTAAGCTTTTCCTTTTCGTAAAGTAATATTATTTCTTTATAATCCGAAATGTTCAACGCGGAATTAGTATGAAAGCGGTAAGTTGTATATACCCACTAAAAATTTATATCTACTAGATATATGAGTGGACGTTGTATATACTCAACTGTAGATAATACAGATTTTGTTAAATCAAATATTGGACTAATATGGACTGAGAAGAGAGACTAATTAAAATGAACTAATTACTAATTAAGTCCACTGTTTGTATGAGTGAAAACTCTAAGTTAAATTACTTTTGTGACGTTTTCACATTCTGTGTTATAATATACGTACTAGTTTCTAATTAAATTATTATTGTAGGGCTATACAGGGTGGAATGAGGTAACTATGTATACGTTGATTAATTGCTTGTTCAGAAATAATGACTCGTTTGTATTGTGTAACTGATTTAGTATAACTCTATATACTCTTATCAGATTCAAACGAAATGAACATTATTACGTAGGTTTATTATTTATAAAGACATACAAAAATGTTTATTTTTTTATAATAATGGTAAGCAAAGTATCTAAATACAAGCTCGGATATGTGATACTTAGGGAGCACATATTTTTTCAGAAAAATAAAACTTGTACAATCTCCAATATATGTATTTTTATAGCATAATAGAGGCCTGGTAAAACTGGATCATTGGTTTAAAGTAATTTTATAAAATCATTATAAGTACTGCAAGGATGTAGTGTTGTGGACTTCATTGCTATTGAATAGTTACAATAATTTAAGTTAGGTGTCTAACCTTTAGTAGACCACTTTAACTTATTTAGGTATTTGAATAAAAGTTTAAGTTCAGTTTTTTACATAAAATACTATAAGTTTTCACTGTGTGATTTGTATTTAGGTTTTTGTTATGTGGTAAGCATAACATTTATAGATAGATTGAAGAGGTCCATCTGGCTTATCTTGATAACCCAGAATATTATTGGTGCTTAAGATTCTTTTAGTAGCAAAGTGTTCTAATAAGATTATTGATAAGCTGTACATTAAAACACGAATTTATCTTCATATATTAAAAACAGCTTATAGGATAGTAATTAAATTTATTAATTACTTATCACTCGTTAAATAGATTCATTATTTATGAAATTTTTGACTAAACAAACTTAGAATTATATTATATGAACAAAGTTTTAGCTCATGTACATTAATTTATACCACACAACCGTTATTTAACAATATATGTATACGTTTTTATATCTTCACACGCTACATATATGTTCACATGAGAATAGAGGTTGTATAAATTAACTTGTCAGATAAATGGTTTACTTTTCACTGCACTTTATATTAATATCCTGGGTAGGGTCATTCGTCGCATCCGTGTCATTTTAAAAGATTGATTTATCATTGTAACACAAAACTGTAACATTATATTTACAAGTAAAAAATCTTATTAATACATTTAACATTTATTTTCTAGTTTTATATAAAAGTAATAGTATACAAGTAAATTTACCAGAGCAACATTTTTCAGACCCACGGAATACAGTACAATCTCAAACAATAGAGATTTATTCTTTTACCTCCAAAATTAACCATCCATAGGAGTTACACTAATTAATTATACTGATACTAAGAAAAATAGTATGGATTAAGTGTCAGCATCAGTTAATATATTAAGAAGCCTTCATTGTGGTATTATGTACTATTTCCTGAACATAAATATATCAAAGTATTTTATATTTATAAAATAAAAACCCTATAAATTCTTAGTCAATAATAAACCAAAGGCCCCATCCTTATCATTCATAAAAATTATCTTTTAATTTAATTGACAGGAACTAAATTTCTACACATCCCCATTTTAATGCAGTGTTACGTTGATGCATAAGAAATATTATATAATTAAGCCAGTACTTGCAGTAGCTCATTTAATTTTTTCGTAAGCAGAAACTAAATTATTATCTGGATGTATTGAGTACTGTTAATAAGGCTCGGTGTTACACAACATCAGATTGTTGGTTTTCTAAATTAATAAAGATCAGCCATTTTCACTCCGCTTTTTCCATCTATAGGTAATTTGTTTTTGTATACATTTCCTCTTCGTAGAATATTGGCTAGAGATTATTTATTCAAAAGTAATCATATCAAAAGAAAACTTACGTATGTAACAATTGTAAGAACAAAATTTTATGAGTCAATTATATTGTGGTTTTGTTTCCCAAATATATTATAAAAATTATGTTACACGTTTGTAATATTAAAAGAAAATTTAATCTTATTCCAAAATTTTGTAGTACAAATTTTCTAATAAGATTTTGTTATTGCTTAGTAACTGTTTGGTAGTAAGCATCGTGAACGGTATGCATTTATATTACCTACAACGTAAACGTTTCATATCCCTACCTATACATTGTATTTTCCCCTGTAACCTACACAACCTTTGAACTAACCATCCTACGTAGCGTGAGTCGTCTATAAATTTACTATGAGATTCCTTCTAGGATTTTCTTTCACATGTGTGATGCTCCTAGACATACAGGGTGAGGCGGACCACCCGTAGAGTACATATAGCGGCCAAACAAAACGAGGTAGATTATTCGTAACAACTTAAAACCCCCTTTTTCCACCCCATAGAATTTGGAGAAATTATTTTGAAATCTCTAAAACTCCCCTAAAGGGTAGTTTTTCGGGGGGTACACCGAAACGTAAAAAAATCAGGGGTTTGTGGGTAAATTTATTGCAACTACCTGCACAAATGTAGAGAGACGATATTTTTATTTAAAAATAATGATGAGATGGCTTATCGAAAAATATCATCAAATGCCACCCTGTACATAAGGGGCAAGATAGGTTCAAAATTTTTTCATCAAAATAATCTGTGAAAAAATACCTTTAAAATGAGGTATAACTCAAAATACATTTACGTTTGAAAATTTAAAAAAAACACCCCTAGCCCCCAAAAACTACCCTTTAGGGGAGTTTTAGAGATTTCAAAATAATTTCTCCGAATTCTTTGGGGTGGAAATAGGGGGGTTTAAGTTGTTACGAATAATCTACCTCGTTTGGTTTGGCCGCTATACGTACTGTACGGGTGGTTTGCCTCACCCTGTATATATATATATATTTGCAAACATATAGTGTAGATGTCAATAACTACTTGCCTTGCCAAACATAATTATGGCATGAAGTCTAACCCTCAAGCTAATATTATTAAGCTTAAAGATTATACGTTAGAAAATGTATGAAACAATAATTATGAAATCGATAATGTTTATCGTAATCGATAATGCCACCATTATGTTATTACAAGGTGGTATGAAATAATATAATAACGGTAACTCATTTTCAAATCTGTAAAAAGGAATCGTATAGTAAAGTGACTCATATTGAATTATTTTTATCCCAGGGTAAAACGTTTATCTGCAATTAGAAAATATCTTAAATTTATTTTAACAATCAATATCCATAGCCTAAAATTAAAGTCCATTTCAGCACTAATTTTTATACACGGTTTTTGATAATTTCACACTTGTTTACAAAGACCAAACATCCCAAAAATATCCAACCTCTCGCCCATCACTACACCGACTCTTTGATCACATTTCTGAAACTCAATGCGTAATTTTTTCAGATAAACGTGCGTTTTAAATCCAACCCTTACTCCTGTCCCAAAGAAAACAATTTCTCGCTAACGTTTGGTATCTCCTGTGAAATTTTATATGTCGTGGTATCTCTATCTAGTTAAGTATTTCCGTACCAAATTAACATATTTACTTTATAAGGATCAAGGCTTGGCTAAATATAATTATGTAGTAGTAAATTGCATGAAGTTCACTTGTAAATAAAATCAAAGTTTAACATAAGCGTTGCTATGAAAATTATTCGCTTAGTGATCGTTTGATAATAAATATCAAATGAAAATATAAAACAAATATTACATAGGAATTTCAAATTTGGACGTTAGAGATACTGAATTTCCTTCCAGGTTTGTTTGTTTGGAAATTAGAAATTGAAAACTTTAAAACAAGTTTTCTCTATTAACATTGATATTTCAATGCACGACCGACTTGCTAATCGCTGTTTATAGTTGTAGAATCCTATTAGAATGACCTACAAGAATTAGTGTATGCAACTTGTCTGTTATTAAACATTATCTCCTCAAAAACAAATCCTGGGTAGTTTATTCTAGCAAGAATGATTTATTCCATGAATTCTTAATACGACAAAGGTAGGTAATTTTTACGCTGAATTTTACAACAATATTGTTTTTAAATATTCGTGTTTGTGTAAAAGTATTACTGAATATTATATTTCAAAAAAACATCATATAGTAGAAGACATAAGTAGATATGTAACGCCGGTTTACCGACGCCCCAAAGACGAGGATGAGACGACGAGGTCAGTCACGTGACCGCGGCCATCTTGGATCACGTGACCGCGGCCATCTTGGATCACGTGACCGCGGCCATCTTGGATCACGTGACCGCGGCCATCTTGGATCACGTGACCGCGGGAATTTTTCCCTCACTCGCGGGAATTTTTCCCTCACTCGCGGAATTTTTTCCTCCACCAGTCACGTGATCGCCGCCAGATTCATAGCTTGTTTATTACAGATTCAAAGAGTGTCCAGTACAGATTCAAAGAGTGTCCACTACAGATTTAAAGAGTGTCCAATACAGTTTCAAAGAGTGTCCATCACAGGTTCGTGGTTTGCAATTTTGCGTTTACGACTCGTATGAACACAGTAGCGCGATGACGTCAATCGGCGACCCCTGACCTCCAGACAGAGCGGCGCCAGACGCTTGTCGAGACATGTCGAGTTGCACAACACCGTTGACGTCAATGGAAAATCCCCATTGACGTCATCTCGGTCTATATAAGCCGGCCCCTCCCTCGCATCATCCTCAGTCGAGTTAGACAACGCCGTGAGTCAGTAGTGTCTGTAGTGCGCAACAAGTAACCTAACCTAACCTAACCTAACCTATATTAAGTGATTGTATTCGATATTGTTGTTGTGTTAGAGTGCATTGTATCCTCACGTTGTGATTATACTGTACAGTGATTGTGGTAGTGCCGGGTTACTAAGTAGACGATAATGGCTAGTTCCAGTTGTGATGTGTGTGGTGCAATGGTGAGGAAGTCGAACATGGCGCGGCATCGTAACACACACAAGAGCAAATCGTCCGCAGGAGTTGAACCTCATGTGCCAGAGGCCAAAAAGAAGTGTACGCGCTGCAACAAGTTCATAACGGCTTCCAACATGTCTCGCCATCTCAAGGTATGTGGATCAGCTAAAACGACTGTGGAACCTAAGAAGCCGTGTCCGCATTGTCAGCAACCGATAACCATGTCCCACTTGAGCCGTCACATTGCAAAGTGTTCACCAGGCGTCTTAAAGCGTAAGCATGGTGTAGCTACCGTTTCAGCATCACCGCCAAAGGTGCCACGCCTCGAACCGAGTACTAGCACGTCTGCCATCGGTCACGGAATCGACGACGAGATTACGGAGGTCGACAAGGCGTTCAAGGGTCACATGAAAACGTATCGCGTTGAAAACCAGCATGACATCAAGGACCCTAAAACGTTTTTGGAAAGATTCAGAGAATCGATCGCTCGCAAAATCGCACAGCACATCGAAGAACACAACATCAAAGCTAACCTCGTGTTTGAAGCCGAATACACAAAAACGACGAGTGGCGTGATTCAAAAGATGAATTTCAAAACTAAAAACAACGTGATTCTTCCAACTACGGACATTAGGGTGTATGTTAAAACGGCGATGAAAAAGCTTTTGGTCGAAATGGAAGAGTTCTACGCCAAGGGATCTGGTTGGACCTTGCACAAAATCCTCCACCTCGAGTTACGAATTAATCGTTACGTTCCACTCAGAGGCTCCAGTTACGTGGAAATGCCCAAAAAGATTGTAGCTAAACATGCAGTCGTAAACATAATGAATAACGATCAGAAATGTTTCGTGTGGTCAATCTTAGCCGCGTTGCATCCCAAGGAGTGGCAAGCGAAGCCTGAGCGTATCCACCACTATCAACCTTTTGAGCACGAACTAGACGTACATTTGGACTGTATCACTTTTCCTGTGAGTCTCGACAACGTCAAGCTGTTTGAAAAGCGATCTGGAATATCCGTAAACGTGTACTTGTACGATAAGAAACCGGTCGTCTATCCGCTGTACATTACACGAGAAGAAAAGGATAGGCATGTGGACTTGTTGTATGTCAGGGATAAAAACAACTCTCACTACTGCCTCATCAAGAATCTCAGCCGGTTAGTAAGTTCACAAATTTCAAACCATATGCACAGGACTTGGCTCTGCAAGCGCTGCTTACTACACTTTGGCACGGAAGACCTTCTAACCAAACACAAAGAAGACTGCAGCGAACACGAGGCTGTGAAAATACTGACACCGAAAGAAGGCTCTACCGTACAGTTCAAGGACTTCAAACACTCGATGAGAGTACCGTTCGTGGCTTACGCTGACTTTGAGTGTATGCTGACTCCCGTAGCCAGCAGCAGCCGGGATCCCGATGCACAAAGTTCTTACACCGAAAAGTATCAGAAACACGAAGCTGTAAGTTTCTCGTACTACTTCGTGTACTCTGACGGTGATTACAAACCGCCCACAACGTATTTCGGAACTGACGCTGCACAAGTGTTCGTGGAAAGCATCATGAACGATGCCAGGGAAAACTTTACTCAAGAGCTGCTGCTGTACCGATGGAGCTGACTCAAGACGACCTACACGAAATAGCCAACGCTCGACAGTGTCACATCTGTGGCAAGTCATTCAACGATCCCAACGATTACGAAGTTCGCGATCACGACCATCTGACGGGGAAATTCAGAGGTATGGCACACAACTCTTGCAACCTCAACTTCAAGAAACCGCACTTCCTGCCAGTGTTTGTCCATAACCTGAGCGGATACGACACCCACCTGTTTATCAAGATGTTTGGCCTCAACAACGAGACCATCGAGGTAATCCCCAACAACGAGGAACGCTACATCTCCTACACCATCGAGGTTGGACGTGGAGTGAAAATACGGTTCCTGGACTCGTTGAAATTCATGGCAAGCAGTCTAGACAAGTTGGCTAAGAACCTGTCTCCCGATCAATTCAGACACACTTCCAATTTCTACCAAGGTGAAGAACTAGAGCTGTTGGTGAAAAAAGGTGTCTATCCCTACGATTACATGGACAGCATTGAGAAGTTTGAACTTCGCACACTTCCCGCTCAGAACGACTTTTTACAACAAGCTGAACGACGCTCACGTAAAGCCTGAAGACTACCGACATGCGGTCAACGTTTGGAATACGTTTCAACGTACAGAACATGAAAGACTACACACTGTTGTACAACAAGACGGACGTACTCTTGCTGGCGGATATTATGGAGAACTTTCGCGACGTTTGCATGCAGACGTACCAGCTCGACCCAGCCTGGTACTACACGGCTCCCGGACTCGCGTGGAGTGCGATGCTCAAGACCACCGGCATAAAACTCGACCTGCTCAGTGACTACAACATGATCCTGATGATCGGCAAGGGCATTCGAGGCGGAGTGTCACAGTGCTCTAACCGGTACGCCGCAGCCAACAACCCTTATATGGAAGATTTCGATGAGGGCCAGCTGACTTCCTACCTGACGTACTTGGACGCCAACAATCTGTACGGCTGGGCAATGAGTCAAGACATGCCGTATAAGAACTTCAAGTGGTGCAACACCGACATTGACGTTACAAAAGTTCCGGATGACGCACCAACTGGCTACATTCTGGAAGTCGACTTGGAATATCCCGAACAATTACATGACCTCCACTCCGACTTGCCTCTTGCACCGGAACGTCGAGTACCGCCGGGATCGAAAGAAGAAAAGTTACTCACCACACTGCTAGGGAAGGAAAAATATGTTGTCCACTACCGGAATCTCAAACAGTATCTGTCGCTCGGCATGAAACTTAAGAAAGTCCACAGAGTGCTGAGTTTCAGTCAATCTGCCTGGCTCAAGCCCTACATCGACTTGAACACTGAGATGCGTACGCAAGCCAGGAACGAGTTTGAGAAAAATTTCTTCAAGCTCATGAATAACAGCGTGTTCGGTAAGACAATGGAAAACATCCGGAACAGAGTAGACATCCGACTAGCCACGAAAGACAAACAAGTCGACAAGTGGACTGCTCAACCAAACTTTAAGAGCAGGACGATATTCACCGAACAACTAGCAGCCGTTCACATGTCAAAAACGAAATTGATGTTCTATAAAGCAATCTACGTCGGCATGAGCATTCTGGACGTGTCGAAAACGCTGATGTACGACTTCCACTACAACGTCGTCAAGAGGCGGTACGGTGACAAAGCCCAACTTCAATATACAGACACCGACTCGCTAACGTACCACATCCAGACGACCGACTTGTACAAAGACATCAAAGACATGATCGATCTGTTCGACACCAGCGACTATCCCGAGCTCAACCGTTACAACATGCCTCGAGTCAACAAAAAGGTACTAGGGAAGATGAAAGACGAGCTCAACGGCAGAATCATGTACGAGCACGTAGGACTTCGCTGGAAAATGTACTCCAGCAGATCCGAAGGCGGAGTGATCAAAAAGTCGAAAGGTGTCAAAAAGACAACGATAGAAAACCACCTGACCTTCGACGATTACAAACAGTGTCTGTTCACCTCAGGTATACAATACGGTTCGATGAACATGATCCGGAGCTTTAAACACGACTTGTACAGCGTTGAACTCAAAAAGATTGTTCTGTCGCCTCACGATGACAAACGTTACATTCAAGACGACGGCATCGGGACTCTGCCCTGGGGACACTACAGCATCCCCGTAGAAGTTATGGCTGAGCTGGAAATCCGGTCTGCTCTGTCGACACAGTGAGACTACCTACGGTAAAAACAAATGTAAATATATTATGTAAAAACCCGTTTAGCTGAATGTAAATATTTTCACACATTGTATTTAAATAAAATGTATATATTTTTTATGTTGTTGTTTATTTTCTTTTCAGATTTCTAGTAATGTACTTATCATCACAAAAGTCTGATATAAAATAAATGTTTAATTAAAATTAAACAGTCGTGATAATAGAAGCAAACGAGCTGTAATCTGTAAGGTCGTGACCCAAGATAAACCGTTCCGAGTGTTGCGAATAATAAGTGCTTGGTATATTAAATGTTAATTAGACCATCTTACATTGATAATCTAATCATTCTTCCTCTTTCATTAGAAGGTTTGAATTGTATAGGGTTCCGGGCTGGTACTTCAGATCATTCATAACAGAAAAAATAAGTGTTTTATATCAATTTAGAAAAATACGCATATTAAGTTAACCTATGTTGTCTACCTATACTTTGTCAGGATAGATACTATTTGATACTAGAATATATACTAAAAAAGGACTTTATGCAACGCTTTAATTAGTAACTAATTAATTAACTTAATTAATCTTTGTAACTTGTACAGTAACAAGTACTTGTAGCAGTAGCAAGCTTGTTTTTTATTTCCCTGTAATCAGGGAATAGGCTTGTTCTCACTAAACAAACATCACAATAGTAGGGCCTAGTACCATTTACATACAGTTCACAGGCAATATACTGATACAGAGTCAAACTCAATGGGCCATGTGAATAAAAACTAGTATATGTACGCTACCTTTGAATCGGATCTGGATGTTTGAAAATTTCTTCAAGGATAGCCTAACTAAAACTATAATTGTTTTCCTATTTACAATTCCCTAATATTTAGGGATTATTATTAAATTAAATTATTTATTAACAATATCGGCAGTGCTATACCTATGAATATTGCAAATTTAAATATAACAGTGTATGACATACAACATTTGTAATTTTGCACACAATTTAATTGTAATGCATGGGCTGTGTTCTTACGTGGTTAGTACGTAGCTTGAACACTGAAAATTATATAATGAAATTGTATCGAATATTGAAAATTTTACAAATTCAACCAAACTTTCTTCAAACACAAGTTATAAATAGGCAAAATTAACGTTGCATTAACTTTCACTATTGGATAATATGTACTTACGAGTCACATTGAAATTCCCAATCACGTAAAAGTATTTTTTTTTCTGAATTTAAAAATAACACACGGCGATAAAGTAAACGCGTCGCGGTACTTCAGTAATGAACGCTACAGCCGTGAGAAGGCTATTGCATGTGGGATAGTTGTTTCGGACTGTTCTGACCTCAGATAACCTATTGGGTGCAGATAACACTGTGTGTACAAATATTATAGTATTAGACCTGCTTTACTAAAACACGTATTGGTGCGTTACATCTATTGGAACACGACGCTGTCCTACATAAACGAGGACACTGATAAACGAGGATCACTGAACCATGCGAATGGTGTTTCGCGTAATGTCGTACATGAACTCTGTCTGAGACACCAATATTATGTACGCCGTAGTGCCCACGTCGCCTTGAGCGGACGCAACTGCTGTAGTGAAATCCAATTCGACTTGTATATCGTTTCTGGACCTGTCTCGGCTGGTGGGATGCAAATGCGTGTCAATCACGATGATGGGGTACCTCGATTTAAAATCGTCCATGTTGACATACACGTCCGTATCGCCGTACATGAGTTTCCTAAATGTCAAGTACTGGTCGTACAACAGCCTGTAGTTTTGAGCCGTCATATCGCAGTTTTGCATTTCTGCCGGATAGCGGTGTCCGTTGATTTTTACCGACACATTCTTCAAGTTGCAATGATCGAATCGACTTGGATTTTTCTTTTGCTTGTTGGCGCGGTCTGTTTGCAGTGCAACGATAATGAATTTGGGATTGTACACGTTACGATAGAGGCCGGTGACGTCAAAGTTGAACGTTGAACCGAACACGCCTTTCTTATCGATACACTGCCACTGCAAGTAAGTGTATTTCAGCGAATCCTTATCACTCATTTGTTTGAGACCGGCAATCAGCTGGCTTTTGGCGTTTGTCTCGTACTCGACCAACGGAACACGCAACACAAACGATTTGATTACAACTTTACCGTCTGCCGGTTCAGTTGCTCCTTGTGCATTACCCGACCAGTGGTATATAGCGTCATTGTCTTCGGCTCGAGTGAACGTGATCTCAAACCCGCCCTTGTACATTGGGTGACGCAAATGGTCAAAGAATCCCAGACCCAAGTGGCCGAGTGTACCCAACGCTTCGAACTTGCCGCCGCCACTAAACTTGGAAATGAAACCGCTAGTCGGCAACATGTACATTTGCGACTTACTGTAGCTCACCAATCCTTTCACTTGACTCGTAATGCCGGGATGGTCCACGCTGTCGAGCAGAGTGTTGTGTTTTTTCAGTTCGATTCGCGAAAACAGATACGCTGGAAAATTGTCAATCAGTTGAATTGTCGACGCTGCGGGGTATTCGGTACCGTCAGATTTCTTGACCAACTCTCCGTGTATGTGGTACATTATGCGAGAATCGTAAAACGCATCTCCGTGATCCAATTTGAAAACCGTATAGTTGTTTGGCGTATTGAAATTTAGGTCCGAGACCGGCATCACGGTCCGGTACTCGCTCCGCTCTATTCCAGTAACTTGTTCTTCGTACAACTTGTCCATTCTCGTGTATCTACCCGGGATGGTTGTGCCCGTATCTAACACTATCTAACATTGCTTTACGACATTACTTGTATTCAATACGATATACAAATAAAGTTTTACTAGTGTTTAAGCGTCAGATCTGAGGTGTAACAACTTTGATACCATAACATGTAATTGTTTCAAAATGATATCTTCCATGCAACTGACTTGTAACGCGCTCGTGGAACACGGTCAGAATGTACGGCAGACTTTAGTAAAACCTAGAATTTGCTGATTATGCACGATCCGGAACCAGATCCAAATAAATGTAACTGATGACATCGTCGTTTAACAGAGCGGTATTGTTTTGATCCGTGATTGCTAGTTTTATCTGTTGCAGCTTATGTAGCCCTTGTCGCACAGGCACATAGTGAGGATAATGTGGTCTCTCTGATATTTTATAACCGTGCGGCACATCGGGATAGAACTGATACAATATTGCCGTCTCTTGGTGTTTGTGTTGGTGCACGTCGTGACTCACATAACTGTTTTCCACAATGTCGCAGTGTACTTCGACTATTCCCACTGGTCTTAGATTTGGTGGGTTAGTTGCTGTTACTGTTTCATCAGCATTATATGTAGTGCTACGCTGATCAAAACCGAGGAGTGCACAAAGATTCGAATCCATTCGAAAATTGTACGGTGATCTGAGAACGATGCGATCGCCATTTCTTGTAATCTTGAGATAGGTTTCAAATTTCTGTTGCAACGATTCCATCGTCCAGTAACCGGGTTCTAGAGTTATTACGTGTTCTCCCTGATCGTTCAGTGTAAAGACAACGTGTGCCGTCTTTCGCAGGTTGTAGATATTGTTTTCCGAGTAGAAACCAATCAGAGCCACTTTGTATTTCACGGTGTCGTCCAAGTGGATTGGATGCTCGAAATGCAAGTTCAGCACGGAACCTTTACCGAAGAGTTTTAACACAGGCATTATTACTCTATATCCAAGTTCAAGTCCAAGTCTATACTAGTATACTTACTATAGTACTGTGTCTATATGGAAGCGTGCATCGCACGTATACGCTATACACTACTCTATTGGAGAAAACACTTTTTCATACAGTTCTGATACCGTATTTGCGCATTGACGCTTCCAGTTTTCGAGTTGTTCGAACCTTGTATTAAGCCTCCTAATGTTTTCTTGCAGTGTAAACGAAGTTTGCTCGTTTAATCTCCTCGAGAGGTCGTCAATTTCTTTTCTGATCACACGTCGTGTTCGTCTACAGATTTTGCAGCGTTTACGATCCGTCTGTTTTTCACGTTTACTTTGTTGTTGATAAACTTTACCTTGCTGGTGAGCTCATCTGTGTGAGACTTTAAATCGTTCTGAACCGTTTCCACAGTATGTCGTAAAGTTTCTAAATTTACTTCGCTCCTGAAAGACTCCAATCTTTCGTTTATTTGCGCTTCCACGTGTTGTTTGATAGTTGTTTGATCGCCATATGGTGAAGCAAAATCTTTCAACTTTTCATTTACTTGTGCTTCAACATATTGTTTGATCATCATACTATCGTCATTGGCAGACGTCAACTTTTCATTTATTCGAGCATCCACATATTTTAATACATTGGTTTCATCACTTATCATTACTTCGTTGAATCTGTTCACTGCAAACATTATGCAAACCAAGATTTCCAATTGTATTTATCTTTCTCCAACGCGCTTTCTATATCAGTAAAGCTTTTGCAACCAGACATGTATAGCCTTAACACTTCCAGGCACAAGTGTCCACATATGGGCTGGTCGTCGTAGTCTTGAATTCGTTTGGTGTTTGTACATCAGATTCTCTGGACCCAAGTAGCGGACTAGTTCCCGCGGTGGCTGACTGTCACCGTACGAGTCGAAGTAGACTTTGCTGTGGTCCATCTTCATGTAACACGTCCAGTGTGTACCGTCCGAATCCAGATCGCCGAGATTGATTATGCCGCATTCGATGCGATGCGGTTTGACCGGTAACGCTTCTCGCATAAATACACCGCGAAAGTTGGGAATGTTCAGTCTACGAGCCCACACGTTCAAATCACTCGCTGACATTGGTTTAATATGCTTAACTATGTTTTTTAAACAACGATAAAAGTTTTCCATCTATACGTTTACGGAGACCGTTGCCACTGGGATCTTTTTCGATGATGGAATCGAGTTCGTTGTCAATCAGGTTCTTCAGCCACGGGACAAGTTGCTCTTTCAGCAACGGTGCAATTTTCCGTCTCACTAGCGGTGATACGAATTTCTTTCCGTACGGCACACTGTCCTCTACGAATCCCAACACTTCTTTCAGTAGCCCACCGTCAACGTTTTTCTCTAGCTGTCCGTACTCCAGTGACAGTCGTATACCGCTGTTGTTCTTTATCGCTCTCTGCACCGCTTTGTGCTGTCTATCCGTCAACATGATTGTATCACCATCACCACTGCTCGACAATTGATCTTTCGCAATACCGATCACTGCCGATCTGCGTTTCTTGTAGGCGATGCGCAGCTTACGCTTCTGACCCTCGGTCAGTTTTATTTTGTGTTTGTGTAATTCACTCATTCTGTTACTGTAAGAAATCGCATATGTAAATATGTCTGATATTGTATAAGTATTACATCTGACACCTTGTCAGTTAATATAGGGAAACATGGAAAGCTATTGTCATAAGTGTAAGACGAAAACTGCATCGCTCAAACAACAAACAGTAAAGCTTCGCTCCAATAACAGATGGCGGTAAAAGTCGGTGTGTGGAAAGTGTGGCTCAAAAAAGAGCACGTTCATAAAACTCTCACCTTTAGTAGAGGCGAGGGAACTGCACAAACCGGTAATAAAAAAGTTTCCGAGACGGCGTATAGTAACTTTGGGCATCGACGACTTGTGGGCTGCCGACTTAGTAATAATGACGGCTTACTCTAAAGTCAACCGAGGCTTCAAATACATGTTGAACGTTATTGACACGTTCAGTAAGTACGCTTGGTCGGAGCCGTTAAAGACAAAGAGTGGTGTGGACGTGGCCAGGGCTTTCGAATCGATACTGAAAAGAGCCGCGGATGCAGATCACAGGCCACCCAACTTGTTGCACACGGACAAGGGCCGCGAATTTGAAAACAAAGACTTTAAGCAACTGCTGAAACGGTACAGTATAAAAATGTACCACACGGAGAACGAGGAAAAGAGCGCCATCGTGGAACGGTTCAACCGGACGCTCAACAACAAAATGAAAATAGAGTTTGAGGCGAGAAACTCGTTCAAGTGGCTCGACATCCTGCAACTGTTAGTCGCACAGTACAATGAGGCGGACATGCACAGATCAATCGGCATGACACCGTCAGACGTTGATGAAACAAACGAAAATCAAATATTACTAAAGTTCAATAAATTGAAATCAAAGATACCCATTAGAAAACCTAAACTGAAAGTGGGTGACCGTGTGCGCATCACTGTGAAAAAGGAAGCGTTTGCCAACAAGTACAAAAGCAATTGGACGCGAGAGATTTTCACGGTTTCTAAAGTCATTGACACTAGACCGGTTACGTACAGAATCACTGACGCTCAAGGTGAAGAAATAGAAGGGTCATTTTACGAGAAGGAATTACAGAAAACTGTCTTGTAATACACATAGACTATACTATTCTTTGACGTATGTTACAGTATAGTAGTCAACCATGGCCAATCGCACACCAATACAAGTCAACACAATATCTTCATCGTCCTCGCCAAATTATTCTGAGTCCACAGATGTCATAAGAGCTTTGAACCGATTGTTTGGTGAGACCGACGACTAGGTCTAAATACTACATTAGAAATACACGTAACGTTATTTTGACGGCTAGACACGTAGACGCATTACTGTATATTGATGGTGCACTGGTTTGCATGTATATTAGTCTGTAAAATGGACATAAAAGTATACTGCAAAGAATCGCTAGCAAATAGCGCAGCTCTTATACCGCAGCCACTTCGCTGTCTGATAGTCGGCACATCGGGATGTGGAAAAACCAATCTGTTGTTGAATCTGGTGTACAACGAGAAAGGAGTCAAGTTTAAAAAGCTGTACGTGTTCAGTCGGTCTATACACCAGACGGCTTACACAGACATGTTGCAGACGTTTACGAGTATCGAGAAAAAACTTTGTACGAAAATCGCTTACTTCTTTAGCAGTTGTGAGGATCTCATATCGGTGGAAGAATGTGACCGTAACGCGTTGGTCGTGTTTTGACGATTGTCTGATGGAGCAGCAAGACAAAATTAAAGATTACTTTATTCGCAGCCGACACAAACAGATATCGTGCGTGTACTTGAGTCAGAGTTATGGGAAAGTTGACATGCAAGTGATTCGTAATAATGTGAACATGTTGTGCGTGTTTAAAACAAAACAAACATTAGAGCAAACGAATATACGACGACTTTGTTGGATCGGACATGACGTATCGTGAATTTGAAACTTTATGCAGAAAGTGTTGGTCTCAGCCGCACGGATTTATTTCAATAGACATGACGAGGAAAGCGCATAACGGTAAATACAAGTTCATGCTCAACGAAGTGATACATGCAACATCAACGTTTCCCTAATAACGCAGATATACGCAAATATTTTTTAAACGACATATCACCGTTCTACCATTAACGATGATACACGCAAATATTTTTTTAAACGACATATCACCGTTCTACCATTGACGATGATATACGTAAAAACGACATACCACCGTTTACTGAACTACGTGTAATATGCTATACATCACGGGCATGTGCAATATTTAATAATTAGTAGTACAGTATTCATGATGTCGACAATACGACGCCGAACCAAAAGACGTCAATATAATATCGAAAACGTGTTGATCAAGAAAATAATATCTGAGCCAAATATACCACCAGAACCTATCGTCAAATTTCCAACTGCGGAAGAGGCCAAACGCTTTGCCCGACAAAACGATAAATTACGCGAGGCGTTCTTGAAAGGCGAACAGGAAGTTTTGGAACAACGCGATAGGGAAGATAGAAAAAACTCTATTGTAGGAAATGTAGAACTTAAAGATGTACCAAAAATTCCTCCAGCGCACGAGGTGTGTTTACCGTCCGTGAACGAGGCCAAAAAGTTTAAAGATATGGATAAGCGGTTACGTGCAGAGTTTGCCGGTGTGCAAAAGAAAGAACAGTTGGATACACGAGCTAAAGAAAAACAGTACGAACCAATTACGCGTGCAATCAAAGATAGACAGAGCGCAAAACAGAAAGAGAAACGATTGAAACAACTCAAAACTGTCACGTTACAAAAACGATTGCGTAAAGATTTCGTACCATCGGCCATGAGTACACCGAATCGTGATGTCACTACTGAATCTGACACACCACCACTACCACCCGAACCGGAAGATGATGAAAACCTGATAGACCAGTCGATACAAGAGTACGTGAAATAATGATGAATGAAATAATGAAATAATGAAATAATGATGAAATAATGATGAAATAATGAAATATGAAATAATGAAATAATGATTTATTCTTCCATAAAATTTCAAAATACAAAAATATACATAAGTTTCTTAAGAATAAGCTAACCACGCTGCCAGTAATGTGGTTAGCTGCATGTAAATTAATTTCAAAGTAATAATACAACTTGTTGTGAGTTCAGTTCACAATAAACAATTTAATAAAAAACAGCCAGAATGCCACTCTCTGGGCGCCTAATATAAATACCTATAATACTATACAATACAAGATGCAGAATATCATACACAATATCACTGACAGAATAAAAACGTAATAGTATCACAACAACATAGAATAAAAAAGGTAAGACGAGTATGATCAAGTAGCCGACATACACAACATAAGAACAAAAATAGTAAATAAAACTAACCAAGAAAACAAAAAGATTAAATTTTTTTAACTTTCAAAAAATAGATAAGAGGATTCGTACAACACAATAGGAGCATTTACTTTAGTACAAAATTAAACAAAAATGTATTGTTGTTTTCAAAAAGCCATTGTTTTAACTTACGAAGAAATAATTTTGAATTGTTTATGTCTTTTATTTCTGTAGGTAAAATGTTAAAAAATTTTGGTCCAGAATAGAGGAAACACTGTCTAAAAAATTCTTTGTTGACTTTAGGAATTCTAAAGATTTTACGACTTACATTTCTTGTGTCATACCTCAAAGAATGTGTTCCGTCATTTCCACTTCTCAGGTAGAATAATTTTAGAACCTTAAACACATAAAGGTGTTGTATAGGTAAGATTCGTAGTTGGCAATATAATGGAAAAGAACTGTCCCGTGGTTTTTTATTTAAAATTATACGTATTATATGATTTTGAAAAACTCTTAACCTATCCATTAATGTTTTATACGAACCTCCCCAACAAATTAACCCGTATTGCAACCTAGATTGAATTAAAGAAAAGTAGAGTGTTCGTAATAAATTTGGATCACATAGGCGTCTCAAAAAGTAAAAAGTTCTTAGCGTATGCGAAATTTTTTCGATGAAGATTAAGAGTATGTTCGCTCCAGTTTAATTTGTCATCCAAAATTAATCCTAAGTAATTAAAATTATCTACCTTCTCAATATTCAAACAGTCACAGTCAACCTTAGTGCAATTAAGAGTGTGGTATGTAATCGGATATTGAAAAGCAAAATCTCTATAGCCAAAATTTATGTACTTCGTTTTTTTTTTTACGTTAATTATCATAAAATTAGAGTTACACCAGTTCTGTAATAAATCTAAATCGTGATTTATTTTACGGTACAGGGATTGTGAGTCTTCGTCTGAATAGAAAAGTGCGATATCGTCTGCAAACGCATTAACCGCACCAGCAAAGGGCTGTTCAAGAAGGTCGTTTATAAAAACTAAGAATAACGTTGCAGACATTACAGAGCCTTGAGGGACACCTGTCTTAATAAGCAAAGGTGGACTTAAATTATTTGTAACTCTCACCTGTTGGTATCTATTCGTAAGGAAACTCTTAAACCAGTTCAGGGGAACGCCTCTAATGCCAATTGATTCCAGTTTGTTTATTAGCACGTTGTGATTAACAGAATCGAACGCTTTTCGAAAATCAATGAACAAACCAGTCACTTTTTTGTTTTCATTTAGGCTACTGTAAATTCTGTTTGTTACGTTAATAAGAGCGTCTTCAGTGGATTTACCCTTTTTGAATCCATATTGATTGGTATTTAAAACAATATTTCTATTTAGGTAATTTAACAGTCTAACATTAACTATTTTTTCAATGATCTTCAAAAATACAGAAAGGAGACTGATAGGCCTGAGGTTATCCAATTTAATAGATTTTTCTTTTTTAATAAGGGAACGACAATACTTGTTTTCAATTTTGTAGGAAATATACCAGTGTACAAACTTAAATTAATTAGGTTTGTTAAAACGGGGACAATATATTCAGCAATATTCTTGATAAGTTCAACAGAAAATGAGTCGTGTCTAGTTGAACGTTTTGTTTTTCAAGTGTTTTATAACAGACATAACCTCGTCTTCAGTTGCAGGTGTCATAAAGAATGAATACCGATAGGCTCGAGATGTAGGTGGACTGTCGCTAGGCACAGCTGTTGTCTGACCTTGACCGCGATAATCAGCTGATGCGATAAAGTGTTTATTTATAATCTCGGCTACATCTCTCACATCAGTCACAACAGTGCCATTATCTAACATAACCCTATCAACAGTTTTGTTTATATTCCTTCCTGTCAGGCTATTTATAATTTTCCATTGTTGAGCAGAATCTCCACTACAAGCGCTAATTTTGTTAGTGTAATGTTGCATTTTTACGAAGCCTATTTCATTTTTTAAATTATTGCAAAATCTGTTATAATAGTTTTTAAAAGCACTGTCATAAGGTCTCTTTCTAAATGTTCTATGTAACTTCCTTCTTGTTTCTATTTTATTAATTAACTGAAGTGTGATCCAAGGACTGGTAAGTTTTGCTTTACTTAATTTACTATTTCCATTACTGCATGCACTGCTGCTACTGATAACATCAGATAAAATACCTATAAAAGTATCGTAGCTTGAATCTACATCCCTGGATCGACAACAATCACCCCAATTTATATTCATTAACTTATGTTTAACCATATTATAGTCTATATTATTCCTAAAATTTATTTTTGTTTTTTCATGCATATTACTTAAAGTACAATTTTCTACTAAACTAAGACCTAACATACAGTGATCGGTTATACCATTATCAAACACATTACTTCTAAATATATCTATTCTTCTGTTCTTAATAAAAATGTGGTCAATACAAGAGCTGGAAATACTTGATATTCGTGTAGGTGAATTAACCATTGAAAAAAATCCAAAACTGTCCATTAGGCTGAAATAATCTTGTGTATTTCCGTTATTATCCAGTATATTTAGATTTATATCGCCTATATATATATTGTATCATTATTCAGAAGAGGCAAGATATTTGCTAAGTCATCAATGAATTCACTTTCTGAGTACTTCTGTAATCTATATAAACATACTAATCTAAAAAAATAACCTAAACAGCTTACATTTAGAGACAACAAGTCAGCAGTAACCATATCCATTTCAACCTTATCAACTACAAAACCATTTTTAACATAGCACACTACTCCACCGGATCTATATGTGTTGTTACATGAAGCAAAAAATTGGTAACCTGGAATATTATAGAGATGGAGTTCGTCACTTCCAATCCAGACTTCAATCAAAATAATAAAATCTAATTTGTTATGAATTTGGCTAATTTCTGCAAGTAGAGTATTAAAGTTTTTTCTAAGGCTTCTTATGTTTGCGTATATTATATTGAAGCCTGATTTTTTATTGGCACCAAAGAAGTCTTTAAGAGACATATTATAATCCTGATTGTTTGTATCCAACATCAAACAGTTAGTGAAATATTAGTGGAACTTAATAAGTAGTAACAATATTCCAGGTTAAAACAAAAATATAGAGCAAACCCCAGAAGTAATTTATAAGTCTAAATTTACTTATTAGATAACACACAACATAACATTTAAGCTTACTTGAGTTTTTCAATGTCATCATTGGTCACAATCTTCTGGCATTTTTCCCCTTCACTTTTCCTAACAAAACATTTTCCATCTCTACTCCAGGCGAACTTGTAGCCTATGTCCTTACATTTTATCTTTAGCTTTGATAAGAACCTTTTGTTTTCCGGGGACAGATGATCACTGATGAAGACCCTTTGATCGGGAAAAGTTTGATTTACCTGTTTAGCACTTAAATTTCTCTTTTCTCTGTATTTGGTAATCCAAGTGTCCTTTAATGCCTTCCTTTGGAACTGGACTATTATGGATGGTGTTCGCTGCCTGCTGTATGACGGTATGCGGTGGGAAGCCGAGATATGACTATCTTCCAGCTCTACGCCTATCGTTTGGCTCACATCCTTCAGTATGTCGAGTATGTTTTCATTAGGCGATGATGGTAATCCGCTGATCTCTATATTATTTTTCCTAGTATACTGCTCAAGAGATCTCACTCGGTCTTGCAGCTCGTATACATCAGAGGTTAGGATTGATGCCAATAAATGCCACAGATTGATGACATTTTTACTTATTTACAGTTATTATCCACTTTAACACGTAATAAAACGATATTAGTGAACAAAAATATCAATTGCAGTATATAGAAATGATGTGTTGAGAGCGAGGCAACAGAGCTGTTGACTGCGCGGCTGCCTGAACTGAACTGATAGTGGAAGAGAGAGGCCAAGATCTCGGACCGCTGGCTCGCGAGTACATGACACAATCTAAGGACCAAGTGTTTGGTATATGGTACGATATGAGTGATCGTCAATTGAAAATTGGTCATTCGACTATTACAGTAAAAATGGACGATATACTGATGACAAAAGAAAATAAACGATACAGAGGCACAGTTGGTTTATGGAAACTACTGACCGACCCAGGAAATGTAAGTGATGACGAATACACCAGCGAGGATCGAGACAACTACAAAAGATATATTGATCGTGTCGGACGCGCTGTACCAGAGGAACGATGTCACAACACAACGACCCAAGTCGAGCGTCGGTGCAAAGTGGAAGTATTTAATAAAACCGATCTGGGACGAACACAGACTCGAGCAGATGCGCGCCACGACATTTGGAGCCAGCGGCTCGGGACTGAAACGTTACACCAACTTACCGATCGAGTACAAGTACATTGGCAATTTAAAAGATCTAATCGATAGGCTGATGTACATACAAGCGCAGGAAGCGGCCGGCAACAACAATTTCCACAACGAGAAAATGTCCGTGGTGCAGTTCATCAACGATCGCATGGAAGAATTGGTGACGAAACCCAACGGTCTCAAGTACGTCTTGAGGTGTCTGTCGGCGTTGCCTGAACATGTCATAAACGGATCCGGTCTGTTGAACGATATCATAAACAATCTACCGTTTGAAATGCACGCCCCCGGTTACAACTTCCTGGGACCTGGCACTCGGCTTCAACAGAGACTGAAACGTAACGATCGCGGTGTGAATCCACTCGATGAAGCTGCGCGCCAACATGATATATGGTACAGCAAACACAAGAACACCAAGGACCGATGGGAAGCAGACAAAGTGTTACAGGACAAAGCGTTCGACCGCGTCATTGCTCCGGACGCTGATCTGTCCGAGCGACTGTGGAGTCTAGGAACGGGCTCGGCAATGTGGGCCAAGCGTAAACTCGGTATGGGACTGTCGACATCTGGTTGTGTGTATCCCCAACTGTGACATCGGGTTGTGTGTATCCCACACACACACACACACACTGCAGACAAACTGTGTAGGGTGTTCCTTACACCGCGTGTCAAATTCTCGTTGCTAAGTACATGGCATTCATGATCATCAGTCACATCGCTCATAATGTATTGACACAAAGAGATGGTTGGACCACTAGATAGATTGTAACTATGGATCTAAAGACTACGCTCAACCGGCTGCAAGCACCACGCTACACACGGCTCACCGACTTGAGTCCTAACGTACCGTACCGCGTAATGCAATTCGAGCGCTGCACCACACGAATAGGAGAGACCGTCATGGCTATCCTGGAAGACAACGAGGGCCAGTACCGAGTGTTTCTCCCCGAACGTTATCTGCATGCACTTACAGACGACGACATAACAAAGTACAACAACACCAAAGACGTTGATCGCATGTCACTGAAATACTTGGGCAGAGGCAAAGGAATCGAATTTGTGTAACCGTAGTAATAGTACACACACACAAGATAAAAAAAAAAATGGTTTCGCTCGGACACCGTAAACTCGGCGGAGGCACAATCTCTGACTATCTGAGCACCGACGTACAACGTGACGTTTAGAAATGACATCTTGTCGCGTCTTTAAACATTTTTTTTTATTTTCGGATTTGATTTAAAACTGTATTTGGTTTTCAACACCCTTGTAAACCAGGTGTATTACGTTGAAGGCTCCACTGTTGTAACTCGATACGATATCATTTGTCAGTATGTCGTCGAAATGTCTAGGCAAGTAAACGTAGCACACGTTGAAACCACCTAAATGACGCAACGTTGCCAAGATGGTCGAGTCGACTTTTTCGAGTTTCACGACTTTGTAGTATTGATGAGGTATCAGATCAGAGACTTGGACATAGTGCCCGGGTGTACAAGTGTTCAACGCGCTCACTAGACTGATCGTTGTTGCGTTGGCTTCCTCACAACGAGAATGTTGACACGCGGTGGATTCCTCACAATCAGCTGTTACGTTGGATTCCACACAATCAGTTCGTAAGTCGACTCCTCCGACCGACCTGCATGTGTTGGTTCTCTGATGCCGTAACATGCACCTTTTAACCACCACTTTGCCACACACATCACATGTAGCAGTTTTCGCTTTGGGCATTGCACCCGACACGGTAGCCATGTTGGTACTGACCAACTACCTAGTATCCCAACACTGCCTCAATCTCTGTACAGTATGAGTGATGTTCGTATGGGTCGCGTTGTGTAACTCGGGCACCGCCGACCGCACCGCCGACTCACCGCGTTGTCTCACTGCCGCCGCCGCCGTGTGTTGCACCACTTTGCGTAATCCACACGGTTATAAAATATCAGAGAGAATCGACAACATAGATTTTTAAGCAACTGCTGAAACAGTACAGTATAAAAAAAACAAGTTGTTGCACACGAACAGTTAGGTTAGGTTAGGTTAGAAGGACCGCTACTTTGATAACAAAGATTTACGTAATGGGCTGTAAATCACGTCGTGTAACACGTGAGCTTCTAGAATGTTCTAGAACTCTCTGGAAGCCAATTAATTCCCGCAAATGAGGGAATATTCCACGAGTGAGGGAAAAATTCCCGCGAGTGAGGGAAAAATTCTCGCGAGTGAGAGAAAAATTCCCTCGGTCACGTGATCCAAGATGGCCGCGAGTGAGGGAAAAATTCCCGCGGTCACGTGATCCAAGATGGCCGCGGTCACGTGATCCAAGATGGCCGCAGTCACTTGATCCAAGATGGCCGCGGTCACGTGACTGACCTTTGACCTCATCCTCGTCGTCTCATCCACGTCTTTGGGGCGTCGGTAAACCGGCGTTACATATCTACTGACATACATTCTCCTTGTTTATCACGTAAAACAGTTTTCAATAAGGCGTCCAAAAAAAAACGTTTCCCAACATTTAACTAAACTTACATTTTGAGGACATCGCTACGATTTTTTTTTCAGTCAATATCACTGACTTCCTCATAACTAACAACTAAATTAAGCTTTAGAACAATAGCTAAAATACTGTGGCATAAAATATTCAATAATAAAGTAATATTATTATTTTAAATTAAAATTCCAGTGTGGTGCATACTTATTTTTACAGTGCAAATCGTATAACATAAAGGATATGTATTTATTGGATATGAAAATATGAGTGTCATAAGAAACTTAAAAAAGTAACTATATAATTTACGCATTTCTATATCATCAATGATGTACCTAATTATTTCACGTAAGCAAATAATTTTTTACTATCAAATTCCAAAACTACATATGATTTGTGGAGTTCACAATTATAAATACGTAATAACTATTATTGTATTACTTTTATACGTTGAGCAAATTTTTATTTATTTTTAAACAAATATTTCCACCATGCAGGTTTAAAAAAAATATTGATTTTTTATATATTTGTCATAAATCTAAGTTACAATTAAAAAAAAAAAATGTGAATTAAAAAAATACATACAACATAATACGTAAAAACATGGAACCTGTTTTAGGATCTAAACGTTTTCGAAATATATAAATATAATAATTTATGTTTTTGTAATAAAAAGTGTATTTTTGAAAAGAAGTATATTAAATTGTGGAATGTTGTGGTTTTTAGTTCTAGAATCTTAATCTTAAGAATTTTAAAAATCACAGAAAACGCTTTAATTAAATTTATTTTTAAAGAAACTCAATAAAAATACATCTAGAACCATGAAACCATTCCTGCAAGAAAAATCTGTCTGACAAAACTCTATAAACAGTTTTATAAAAAAAATAAAAGTACTATGATATCCATCATAATAATTACTTAATCTGATATGTAAAAATTATATTGCATACATCACATGTGAAATTTCTTTCTCAAGTAAATATTTCAAAGTATTTCCAATAAAATTTTATGAAATAAAATACAAATTATAATAACACGCGAAATACGTTGTAAATTTAAACTAATCTTGTAAAAATGTAATGAACTGCAATTAAAACCACATTTTTGCTAATTGTATTGTATTATAGTATTTGAGTTTGTAAAAAGTAGCGTGTGTTTAATTTATTATTCATTATATATGTGGCATTACATGTAAAAAATTATCTGTTCTTTCATAATGAATGCCAACAAAGAAGTATTTGTTTTATATATTAAAAAAGTACAATATTTAAAAAAATATTAATTTACAAAATTCATAATTTACAGGTAAATTAAATATGACAGAAACGTGAAAGAAGTATAAGAAACATTAGATTAATACTTATAAAGGTTTGATAAAAGAGAAATATATATTACTACATCAAGTGTTTTGCAAAACTTATTATTCAAGTTTCAAATATAAAAGACGATAATATTAACTGGACTGTGGTCCATTATTTCCCATAAGTCAGGGGTATCATTTTTTGAAAAAGAATATCAATTTAAATCATCTCTTTTCACAGTTGGATGTAATAAAGTCGTGATTAAAAGCCATATTAATTTAATGCTGCAAAATTGTAAGTTAGCATCATAAAGTTATTTTAGACATTATCCTCCTCTAATGAAACAGTAAGCGTTATTAGTTTATTATACTTTTCTCATTTCTTAATTGAATATATTATCTAATATTAATCACTTTACATCAGAAATAACTGTACGCGCTTATTTCTAAAAGTTTATATGAATATAATATTTACAGGTAATTTGTTGTTAAATAGAAAAATCTTTAATGCTGTCCAAAGAGCTGTAACACACACACACACAAAAACACACATATGTATATATATTTTACTGTATATATATATATATATATATATATATTATATTTTATATATATATATATATGGACTTAAATAATCAACATGAAGTTTAAATTACCAGAAAATGTGTAAAGTATGTGACATGATACTATATTTAAGTTGATAAAAATGCATCGTTTCAGGAGGCAAGGTTTAATGTTAACTGAAAAATATTTCTTAAGGTCATTTGTTTATTATCTTAATTATTTAATTTATATGCAATTATTCTTTTACCTTCCTTGGGTTTTACAAGAGACCGCAATGAAAAGTGTTTAGACGATGCAAAGAATATTTCATCACGCCTCAGGAATTAAAGATAAATACTATGCGCGGCATTATTTTGGCAAACAAGAACTCCACTTCCCTCATAAATAATAACATATTCGCATAAATCATGCCAATTAGTAGCAAAGAACTTTGAACGTGTGTCTCATTAAAACCTATAAAGATAGCTTCGCTAAAACATCATTTGAAAGAATTGGTATAAGGTAAAGATCATTCACGGGTTTAGTTTTTTATCGACATACATATTGTCTATTCATTTTTTGGGCCACTTATTCAAAAATATATCATTATGAATCCATATTTATTCAACTTTAGAGTACATCTAGTGAGAGGGGGGGTCATAAATTTAATTGTTCTAATTTTGTTGTACACCATATTACATAGTTTCATTTGTGCACAATGGAGTGCATGAAAGTGCACTATTTCTTAAGATCAAAAATTCGATTTCGTAATGAAAATTGGTTCCATTTGAGAAATATATTCTTGGGTCATGACAATATTTCCACAGATATAGTTGAAAAAAATACAATTGTTATTATAATATATACGAACACTTCAATTTGATAATTTTACATAAAAAAGAACAGGTATGATGCTTCTATTCCTCTTTTAAGAAATAAGCATGAAATAATTTTTTTATGTAGTTGACGATTTTAGTTGGAATAATAATTCCACCCTAATAAGAAAGTCTGCAATCAGTTATACTATGGACTAATGAAAAACTTTGAAATATGCATGAGTTCTTGCTTAGTTCTGCAAAAGAGTGTATAGCATTCGTGTGGATTTTTACTTTGATTTGAAGGAAACAAGAGAGTGAATATGTTTGCTTCCTAGTGTTCTTTTAAAATTTTAAATAAGAACATTAATTTATAATAATGTAGTAAATCCCTAAGTAAATAAATATTACTAGTAATTCGGATATTCCGATTCACATTACACAAATGTTGGTAAATAAAAGAATCGTCTAAGTGGAAAGATCTGCATGGTTATTATTCAAGTATATACATTCAGATAAAACACCAGCATGACAGCTCATTGATATAAAAAAATTACTAACCTATATAAAGGAGTACCTAATTAACGACAGAATTGATGAGATAAAATAAGGTATGCTGCGTGAATAGAAATCAAGACGCATATAAAGCCCATCGACAATTTTACTTCAAAATCAATAAAATGTTTTTCTCAGACCAATTTTTACGTTTTTAGCAATATTTGACCTGAAGTTACTGCGCAGGCGATAGGACCAAAAGATTTTAAGAAAGACCTGACCGGCCCCTTATAAATTACCATAAAATTAAGAGTATTA
This sequence comes from Homalodisca vitripennis, assembly GCF_021130785.1. Taxonomy (NCBI): domain Eukaryota; kingdom Metazoa; phylum Arthropoda; class Insecta; order Hemiptera; family Cicadellidae; genus Homalodisca; species Homalodisca vitripennis. The sequence goes on from NC_060214.1 coordinate 63,577,278, forward strand.
GTAAATAGTTTTGTTAGTGATGACATTTCTCGATCTTTTTTCTGCTAGTGGACATGGGTCTTGTGTTTTTAAAACAACAGAGCAGGAATCTAGTGTACGCATCATATTAAAGATAGTGTGCACTAAGATGTCTAACCACCTTACCTTACATTCTGGTTCAGTCACTTTAAAATTCGTTTTAATGATAATTATCTTCTGGTTTGGTTATATCATATGGTAGATATAAATATAAGCTTACGATTTTTGGTATTTAATTGCACGTTAACTCTTATATCCGAAAATTTAAATGTCGATCATTGTAACTGATAACACAATTTTGTTTAGTTTAGCTGGCATAGCGAAATGTTTTAAAGGTTTTTGGAGCTACACATGTAGCTTTATTAATAAATAACAAGGTCATTAAAACATTATCCCATCAAGAAGCACTCTTACTTTGCAACTAGATGTTTTCGTGAACAGTTATAGATATTTATCATTTTTAGAGTTCTTCGATGTTTAGATGAAATTAGCAATTTCATACTAACGTATATGTATTATATATGAGGATTCCAAACATTAAAGAAAACAACTACGGATTTAACAACCAATAAATAAAATATTAATCATAGTATATAGTGAGGAATTAAGTCCATTTTCCTGGACAGTAAAGCAGCAGACATATGTTTATGCTTCCTACTAACCAAGATTAACAAAAAAGAAGTCTATAGTTTCGAAAAAATATATTTCAGATCTATGGTGTTTCCTTAGTCAGTAATCAATGATAAATTGTTTAATACAATTATAAAACTAAAGCTTAAGGTTTTAAAAGCAATATGAGTAAACTTTGCGCAGAAGGACACACTTAAATAATAGGTTTTGACCAAGTAATGTTGTTTTAAATTTGGGAATAATATGAACTATGTTAATATTATTTATTAGTGGGTGTTTAGTCACATAAACTAAAGTTCTTATAATTCTAAAAGAACTGTTATTATCAATGACGTGACTCTTTTCAAGCATAAATGTAGAATTAAAATGGCTGTATATTGTATGCGGAAGTTGTATAAAATACGGTTAATTTGAATGTTTGGCATTCAATGTTTTAATAACATAAATAAAAATCATGATTCGTAAAGATATGAATCTTCATGTTTTATAGGTCTGTAACTAAAAAAGTATAAATATATGTGGAGTCACATATTTAAAAAAATTTTACATTATATACTATTATTTACTTCTAGATTTATTATTACATAACAATTGTACTATTAATACTATCCTACCTAACGTATATTTAACTTCTTTAACATTTCTTTGCTCTTTTAGAGCTTAAATCACATGACATATTTTTAACGCACATATATAACCATATTCACATATTATCTGGGTTATCAGTCTGCAAAATCTTTATAAGTATAGCTCTCAGAAATACATTCTTACACAACATAATGCTTTTAACAAAATTATTATGATTGGATACCAATTTTACAAAATATCAGACTTTATTTGATTTTGACAAATTAATGATCATAAATAACGATGTAGTTTGAAGAATACGTTTCATGTATAGTACATTAAATGGTTAAACAACACCAAACCAGTACCTGTGTACCATAATGATACCAACAAACGTTATTCGATCAACGGTGTCCTTCTATCTAATAAGTCCAAATATATTCATGTAAATACATAAGTTTATATTTATAGTAAAATAGTAAAAAAGTATATTGATTTTAAGTACCAAGCGGTGAATCACGAAGTCACGGTAATAACTCAATTACCTTATATTACAGTATATTCATTAATCACCTATCATTTATGCAAATATGTTTTGTATTGATAAATTTTGCGGGTTGCTGCGGGTAACTATTTAAATTAACGTATAAATTATGTGCAAATACATTTAACATATGTTATTTTTAGCAAACATTCACAAAAGTTACCTATTTGTTATTTTTATAATAAAATTTTTTACTTATTCATATATATATATATATATAAAAATATATATATATATATATATAAATATATATATATATATATATATATATATATATATAAAAACATATTTGTATCATGGGAAAGATAAATCATAGTTTTCAAGTTCAAAATTAACACTATTATATTCATTAGTAAAATTTGGTAACACTTCAATTACATAAATAATTTAATAAACTGAAAACCAGAGAGTTTACTTGTTTCCTTTTTTTCTACATTTCTTACATAATTTTGATTTCAGTATAAATTGAAGTCCAGTTGTAATGTTTCTTGTTGTCCAGAATCAGTCTGATTGTATAGAATTAAATTAATTTTTCGCATTATAAAATATAACTATTTTTTATTTATTGATATAAATGATTATACATTTACTATAATTTTCAGTTCTATTTTATTAGAATATATTTAAGATACTTAATTTTTGTTTGTTAAACTATATATTATATAGCAAGATATTAACTATATTTATTTTATATCTTTAGAAAAAAGACACATTGGTGGGGGCACATTAAGAGCATAAATCCACTGTGTAATGGACTATTGAATCACTTTTACATTTTAAAATAATCATATTACATGATGTGGGTTACAAGATATTGGCTAAAGATGTCAAAATAAGGTATTCCTGATTTAGAGTGATTGGTATTTTATTACATTTTAAATAATTCAAAGATTACTTAGAACATATATAAATGCATAAATTCAAATAAAAACAAATACGGAAGTAGAAGTTTGAGCTATAAAAATTTAGATATAAATATAACATGTTTATACACTTGTTTCGTTCCTGTTATTTTATGTATTTTGTGATGGTCGCATTTCACGTTTTTGTGCTTAAAGCAAACTAGAACAAGTGGGTGATTATAAGAGGACAGCTTATGTGACCTCCCATACCCGTCCTGTGACGCGCGGCTTCATCCTTAGATTGCGTTTGTGTAATTTTTCTAGTTAATTATATTTAATACAACTTGCCTTTGAATAAAAGGCACGCTTGTTAATTAAATTAATGTTTCTTTAGTTTGACTCTCTTTACTTATTTAAACTGAACAGAGTGATGTATAATGGTTTACTTAATTAGATTTTACAATGCTAATTTTATTATGTAATGTATAGCAATGTTTATATTGATTACAATATATCCAATAGGTATCCCACCCATCTTTATTAACTTTTTAATGGAAATATATCAACCAATAACAATTCATAAGAACTTTTAACTGCAAAATATAAAACTTAAAAAATACAAATTTCATGATTTTTCAACATTTTAATATGATATGCAAAGACGTTTAAATATATTGATTCTAGAATCCGTACATACAAACCTTCAGGAATTACCGCGATGACTGTATATTATAAAAACATACCTTTTGAATTATTAAGCCTAGTGTATTGAAGAATTATATGTTACACGAACCCTAAGAAAACTAAACTTAGCTGATTTATTATGTCAAAGTTTACTTCAATATTGCTTTTAAGTCGTCTTAGATTCATAACATAGTTAGAATCTTAAAAGTAATGGTTTATTCGTAATTGTAGAACATTCCCAATGAAATCTATTCCTAAAAGTTTCTTTCATTTCTATTATGGAGACATAACTACGTTTTTGCTTTAATTAATATCACTGGCTGCCTCATAACAAACAATAAAATAATTTAAGCTGTAGAAAAAAAGCTCAAATATTCTAGGGGAATAAAATTTAATACTCAAGATATATTATTATTTTAAATTAATATTTTGTAACCTATATTGAAGTTCATTTATCTAGTAATTTGGTTGAAAGTTATTTCTACAGTACACAACGTTAAAAATATAAGCTATAAACTATATTGTAACTATGTTGTACATGAAAATATGGGTCATTTGAAACTTGTACAATAAACAAACACTAGATGTAGCGAATTAAAAATCATGCTTTGCTAAACCATTAAACGTGTACGTAAGTAAGCAATTATTTGTTATCTATTAGTTTTCTACTTAAAAGTGTTAGTACAATCCACAGATACAACTATGTCAAAAATCGATGCTTCTAAAATGTGTATGGGATGGGCTTTTAATTATTTTTGTACAAATATGGCCGCTATTTGGGTTTTTGAATAATGAAAATATTGACTAAATGTTGTTCTAACTTTATAACACTGTACGCAGGTTAAACACGTTTTAAATGAATACGAAACAAAAGTCAATACTGAAGACCTTAAAACAGTTTAAATTTATTATTTTTTGTTACAGCCAAGATATAATGTCTTCAAATAGTTTTTAGTTCTGAAATTCTCTGTATTGCTCTGTAAGGTGGATTTTAAGTTCCAGAAGCTATAATATCGACAAGTGTAAAAATAACAGAACATTGCTTAATTATATTTTTTTAAAGACATTAAATGATATATATTTCAAATCATAAGTACATTGTCTTTGGTAAAATGTGTTTATCTAAACTACATAAACTGTTCTAAAAAAAAATTTAAATCTTTACATGTGATTAATCATAACGTGAACTTTGTTTTATAAGTGAAAAACTAATTGTATTTAGGCCATATAGCGTTTCCTTTTTACAAGAACCTTTTGAAATATAAAAAGAAATCCAGTATGTAAAATACGAGTTATAGTAATAGGTTATATACGTCAGTGGTTGAAATACAATTGAACCACTTATCTATACTTCAAGCTTCTGCTTTACCATACATCAGATATACCAGCTTTAAATACTCATATATACTATATACATTTGTTGGATTATACGAACAATAAAATTTTAGAGAATAGAGTGTGTATGATTTTGAATTGATTACATTATGTTACATTTCATGTTAAGAATTAATTTTTCCTTTAAAATGCATACCATCAAAATTCAAGTATATGTTTTACGTGATAAAAATATGCCATACATTAAAACCTATATTATATAAAGAATTCCCATAATTAATTTATAGCTACACAATAATTGAAACCTTGAAGGTACATCAGAATCATTGAGTAAATATCTTTGAAGTTATGGAAATATTAGACAAGAAATATTCATTACGAAACAAAGTATCTTCCAGAATAACCATTCAACTTTAAACTAAGAAAGATGATACTAATACTAACTGGACTAAATTCCATTATTTCCCATGAGTCAGTAGTGTCATTTGTCGAAAGAGAATATAAATTTCCTTAATATCTGTTCTTACAGTTGAATCTAACAAAGGCATGATTAAAAGCATTTTAATTAAAAACGTACCAAACTGTGATGTATACCCCTTCTAAAATTACATTATTGCATCATTTACCTTAAATGGAACATTGAGTGTATAAAATAATAATATATATGTGTACAAATTATAAAAATGCGTTTCTCGTTTCTTAATAACAATAATATTTATTTTTCTTTTAAAGTAAGACCATTATAGTAAATTTATAGTACAGCTATCGCGTCAAAAGGCAATGTTTATTATGACTTAAAATATATTTCTTAAGGGCACATGATTATAATTTTATTTGATTAATAATATCCTGTTTTTTATATATGTCCTTGCGTTTTTACAATCGATACAACTGAAAAACATTTCACAGTGCCTCTAGAAGTTCAATATAAACGTTACGTGGTATTATCTTGGCATACAAGAACACTAGTTCACTTATCAAAAATAACATGCTCTAAGAAAACAGTCAAATTGTGGCAGAGTAAATTTCAAACTTTAGCAAATCGTTTGCATTAACATCGAATAAGATAATATAATATAAGGTATAGACAATTTTTTTGAGTTTGTATAGATATAAATATTTTTTGTAGTTTTTACAGAATAAAATGGACAAAGCGTATTCATAAAGCAATATAATGTATGTAATTGCGTATTTAATAACGAAATAAATATGCTATAATTTATAATAGTATCATTTATACAACTAGGCATACTTTTCAATAAAATATATATATATAAAATCATCGTTTGATAGTTAATAATTGCTGAACACAAATAACATTTACAAGCAATATAAGTATGATAGGTGGTAGGTGGATAAAGTTATTAATAATGAACATAGCACTTCTTGAGTGGTCACAACCTACAGACTTTGGTAAAGCGTCACTGTCTGTCGCTTATTATAAGTCCGGAAGTAAATCGGTCTGCAGAAAATTTCTCGAGCTGTGAAGAATTAAAAGATAGTTTTAAAACACAAATTTTTAAGCTTGAACCAGGGACAGTAAACACCAGAAATACCCAGTTTCTGCCCTGCTAACTTCTGAAAGTCAAGAAGAATGAAATTTTTTTAATATTGGAATAATATTTCGGAATTTAGAACACGAGTACAAACTTTCCATCCCCAAAATCTTTTAAAGTATTATTATATTATTAATATATCAGTCATTATTTATAATAATATATTATTATTATTTTAAAAAAGCTGATGTAAATATTGAGTATATTATTGCTTATTTAAGTATTCTTATTTAAGTAAGCTTATATATGTTTAATTGAAATTTATTAACCATGAGTTCGTGGAAGAGTAGTTTTATATTATCATAGCATATTAAGAGAACGTCTTAAGAGGATGTTTATGTGTTTAGTAGGCCTACTCGTACATCAGTATACACGGAAACCACTAATAACACAAAATACTTCTGCTTTAAAACTTGCATGGTAAATATATATTCAATTAATAGATAAAAGAATTTTCTTATCCTTATTAGAGCAAGGGAAATGTGTAGAACAATTGCTTGGTACTTCTGTTGTAACAAAACTTCAAATACTTAAATTTTTACATTTAATTTGTAAAAAAATAATTCAGATATTCCAGTACTCATGATACGCAAATTAATCTCTGAATAGGATGAATATGGATGGTACCTGCTATATACTACGGACAACGAAATTTATGAAATGCGTTGCCCATGTGAAAAGCACATTCCAAACAAATTTTAACTTTGACTGAATTTATAGACAAGAAAGTGAATCGTTGTTAAATTTAGAAAAGTTACCTGAATAAAATGTAGAGGTTAACTAGAATATTAAAACGTTATATTTGAGAAAAAACACTGATTGATGAATTTACATATCGTTATAGTTGCATATTGAAGATCGGGAGCTCGTTAAGAGTATGAATGTACTATGCAAAAAGCAGGAAGGGGTTTCAAGAGCAACTAGTTTCGATTATTGTTCTTGCACAAGTACGAGTCGAGGTATTAGTTTTAATAGTCTACCGGTCTTGTTAAAGTTGATTGTCTTTTTTTCTTCCGTTCTGTGTCGTTCTCTAATTATAATTGTTTCTCTTACCTGTTACTATTCGTTTTGTAATCTCATTTTACACTTAACGAACGTTACTTCTCCAAGTTTCTTTTTGCGCTATTGTTTCTCTTTCTCTAAATGTCACTTCCGTAGTGTTGTAGTTTATTTTTATTTTATTTTCTTAATATTGGATTAAATTTCCAATATCAACATCATTTATGCGATTTTATTGAGTTTTATTTAGACAACATATTAATCCCTTCCTTAATGCAATTAAACAATAATACTATGTTTGCCTAATACTATGGTATATAAGTAGACAACAAACCCATGTTAAAAAGAAGGAAATGCACACTTTCATATTTGTTTCTATCATTTTCAGTTCCCTATGTAGTCATTCAATTTGTCATTTCTCTTCAAACCATGTGTCTATGTGTGATGCAAATATAGTTAAATTCTGAGACCTACTCACGTTCTGTTCACTTAAACCATGAAAGTAAAATCATTAAACAATCTTATACGTCATATTTGCATCTTATTTTGTCTCAAAAGTGCCTTTATTTAAAACAGGTTATTTATAAAAAAAACAAAACAAACGTAATGTATGCAAAGACTACTTTAAACTTTTGTCTAAAACATGTACACACATTGATACATTTGACTAAACAAAAAAGATACCCGCACACACTACGATTGAACGCATACATTACCCAACTATTTAGTCACAACCCACCCTCGAGAACCACCCCTTCTTATGAACCACAGAAGAAACAATATTAAGAGATAGACGGTATATTATTAGATATATCTCTACATGTAACCCTTTGAGAACACAAAAATGTTCTTGACAGTTTACCATATTACAGACACATATTACAAGAAAGATAATTTATTTGACCCCTGCAAACATACCTACTGTTAAACTTGCAATTGAAATCGAATATAAAAACTTGTAAACTCACCACAATACAGGCAGAGTAAAAGAGAAAGGAAAATTTAATACATAATTTGATAAATTTTTAAATTCCAAAATATTATAGGAGTGTCAGGATTACACAGAATATGCAAGCCCAGTCCTTTTAGTGAAAAACAAAGATGGAAGCGACAGAGTGGTACCGGATCTGAGAAAGGTTAACGCACACTTAATAACAGATGTGCACCCCTTCCCGCACTAAATATGCTTTTAAGCTCTTTGATCAAAGCGCAAACATTAAAAAAAGTGAAGGTTAGGAAAGAAGATAGGCATACCCTAACCATAAAATCCCCCGAAGGACTTTTACAATTCTGGTGACTACCGATGGGACATTCTACTCCGCAATGTTTATAATAAAGTGATACATTAAGTGGATGGCTTAATTTGTTACAGTGATGGATTTGACTTACAAAATGTATAAACTATATGAGAGAAACTAGAACAAGCCAATTTGAAACTAAATACGAAAAAGTACAAATCCCGGTACAAAAGTGTAAAAATTTTAGGACATCAAGTATCTTAGGAAGGATTTTTAACTCCAAAAACAATCAGTACCAACCGAGTTATAAACACCAAACTTGTGTTAGGAAAGTAAAACAATTTTTAGGATGCTGGGGATTCTTCTGCAGATTCATCCCAAAGTATGCTAAGAAAGCACAACCCCTTACTGATATAATACAACATTCAAACAAAAACACAGCAATAAAATAGATGAATCAATGCAAACCGACCCTAAATATTTGTAATTTAGCGATTTACTTAAGCAAAGCCTACTACAAGACACGGAAACTTATATGGATACTAGCTTTTTGATGTTGAAAAATTTAAATTTTTCAAAATGAATCCTTTTATTTCCATGAATAATTATGTGTTATACATCGACATGGGTTGAAAATATATTGAATCAGCTCAGATTCAGAAACTGGTTTTATATTAATACGTACTTAATTCGAAAGAAATGTTAGCGTAAATTTTTCATAACTTCAATTTGTCTTATGTAGTCTAATAAACATCGCAATATAAAGCGCTGAAAATACACATAGATACATAATTATGTACAATTAAATAAGTTTGTTTATTCTTAGAAAAAACTGTTCAGAGAGTACTAAACGAGAGAGTATTTCTGACAATTTTTCATAATTAATATTGTCTGGGAGATTCCGTTACAAAGCGATACTCAAACAACAAGACAGCCCACACAGAATAAAGGAAGGGCTTGTGTACACATACAAACGTGAATTGACGACAGACTAGGGAACTGAACGTGACTACAGACAACATTAGAAATAATTCCTACGTGACTTTTATACACTGTCTTGCCAATTTCTCTTTAACCTAATAACACAAATACCTTTAAAATGATGAAAGACATGTTAATATAGAGTTATGCGTTGTATTAGAAAATTATTATAAACTATAAGATTTCAGTTTAGGTTACATCAAAATGTTCTTGTATGTTTACAAAACTGCTTCTTTTCTTTTTCAACCTATAATATTTATAACTCTTCCACACAGCATTATGCTAAAACATTTTCTATAACATGTGTCGCTTGGCGATTGATCACTTTGAAAATTAATTTCTCTTTTTATCTGTTGGTAATATTTCATAACTAAGTTTTTTTAAATATTGAATAAGTTCTCAAAGTTATCTTTTATATCATATTATTGTATATTATAGTAACTTTCATTTGAATACTAACATGCGCGGTTTACTGTATGTTATATATGGACAGTAAATATTTTTTAATCGTATAGATTAATCAATACATTGCATATTTCTTGTTGGTTTTAAATATATTCGTATGATGTTATGATAAAAAATGAAACTAGGTTGGTTTAATATTATTACAGTTTTAAAAAAATATACAAAAAAATATATTTCCGCAATATAATATATACCAAATCGATCGTATGTGTTAATAATAGACTCCTATGATGTGGCAATTCTATGGACATATAGTGAATTAATTTTCTATTTTTTTCTAGTTCACGTTTCTTTTATATGCCGTTATTAGAGCATCGTAATCATTGAAAATGGAAAAAATTATAATACCAAATTATACTCCCCAGATAAACAACCAAAATGTAAAAGAATGAAATAGCTTCCAAATAAGGAGACATTTTTTCCGTTTCAAAATGTTCTTTGGAGTTTTGGATCCTTTAAAAAGACAACTTTTTTAGCATGGAAATTTAACAAGTACTACTATCTGTCCTAACATGATGTAAGGGATCTCACTATGAAACGATATAAAAAAACCTTGTTTGCCGTCTCGCTCCAACACAATAGATACCGTTTCTACGTGAAAATTGCCGGAGTCTCGGAACAAGACGATTTCTATTTCATTTCTAGTACCCTTAAACGTTATCCCATACTGGCTTAAATCATACCAAAGGCCAATACATGAACTGAACTAATCTTTTAAACTGTTATTTTTACTTTGTACCGATGTTAGAAGATGTGAACAACTAGTATACTAACATCAACACTTTCTTAGTTGGAACGCGATCGTAGTCGCTGTGTCGTAACCTGCCTGAGCAGGGTTATGCTAATGTTTTAAGTTTAGTTGTAGTAAGTAATGCTTTGTTACTATAGATTTTGCGTTGTTTTAAAATTACCTTAATCATTAATTTATATCAATATCAAATCTCAAACAGTATTTTAAAAGTGGTTTTTTTACTAAAACCCTGTTTTTTTAGCAGAACCAATCTCTAGTGCAACATTTTGTTTATGGCACAATATTATGTTATTAAGTATATTTTATATTGATTTTTAATTGATCTCTGTTGTAAAAGTCTTACTTTACCTCAAGCTGGACTTTTATTTTGTTTCCGTAGAAAAGTCACTGTCTAAAGTATTTTATTTTAATTAACATATTGTTATATTCTTCTGATGCCCAGTTTATATACCATTAAAAAGAATTAAGGAAAAAGGTTTTTATGAAGAAAAATAAATTTTACATGAATTTTTTTCTAAAACTTTGCATTTACGTAAAAATAAATTCTAATAATTTATAATTTTTAACAATTTTGTTTATCCTACAATGTTAGATTATTACACATGATTTTAGGTGTGTTAAATTTTCTTTATTTCGATTTTAGTGAAGTTTCAAAAACAGTTTTCTTTTAATATTTATGTTACCTCAAACTTGATATTTTTTCCAAGAAATTTAGCTGTCCTTAGTGATGTTTTTATCACTAAAAATTTTTGTAAGGGATAAATGAAATGAAATGAAAAATATCTTTATTGAATACAACGAAAAATATACTCAATTGGCGACGTTAGGACTATTGAGTCCTCTCTTATACATAACCATAAATTAATAAATTTTACTATTAGTGTTAATGAAGAGCCGCAATATCCACATTACTGTTTTACATTCAAAAATAATAATTTATATTTAAATAAAATAATAAAATGAAAAGCAGGTTCTTTATGAAAGTAAAAAATAAATAAATAAAATAAAAAAATTAACACAAATTTACCCATCACCATTGATACATAGTCATCGTCCCATACTCTGTACCACGATATCGTCAACCCGACGAGGCCCGAAACAGATGGTCCTTTACACAACGAAACCGCTCCCGACTACGAATACCTCTGATATGATCCAGGAGATTATTCCAGAGTTGCAAAGCGTAGAATGAGAATGATTTACTGTAAATAGAAGATCTATGAACAGGAATATACAACAAAAAGTCTCCAAGTCGAGTATTCCAATTGCATGTTTCAGAAATGAAACGAAAGCGTTTAAACAAATAAGAAGGGGAATAATCGTTATACAAAATAGAATTTAACATGCTAAGAATGTGAAACTGACGGAGTAGATTCAATTTTAACAGATGTAGCTGCTTCATGAAGGGTGTTATATGGTCATATCATCTAAGGTTGAAGATAAAGGGAACGCTATAATTTTGAGCACGTTGTAATCTGTCCGAAAACTCAACCGTCATATCATTTATAACTTTGCTACAGTAATTGAAATGGCAGAAAACCAGGGTCTTCACTAGCATTAATTTCAAATTCAAGGGTAAATAAATAGCAAACTACTTAAGACTATGAATACCAGCAAATACCCTACCACAAGTCTCAGTAACATTATCGGCCAAAATAAAAGTTTTTTTAATGATCAGTCCAAGATCTTTGACCTTATCACTGTATGAAAGGGGATGACCGTTCAATATGAGTGTAGGAGAGTTGTTCAAGTCGATACTGCTCAGAAGTCTGGAGGTTCCAATAACAATAGTTTGAGTCTTGCTTTCGTTAAGTTTCAGTCCGTGTTTGAAGGCCCACGTTGCAATATCGTCAATGTCAGTGTTCATGTCAGCAACAAAGTTTGGATAGTTTGGAACGGGAAAAGTGACTGTAAATTTGCAAATCGTCGGCATACAGGTGAAAAATGAGTGTTTGATCATATCATATAAATCGTCGATGTAAATTGAAAAAAAAGAAGAGGGCCTAGGACAGAGCCTTGTGGCACCCCTTGATTTACAGGTTTCCAGTATGAGTCTTTGTCATTAGACCTAACACACTGCTGACGATCTGACATATACGACCCAAACCACTCCACACACAGCCATTAGAGAATCCGATTTTAGAAAGTTTCAAAAGAAGCAACGGGTGGTAAACGCAGTCGAAAGCCTTAGAAAAATCAAAAAGCGTTAAAATGGTAACAAGACTTTTATCCATTGCTGAACGTATATCTTCAGTGTTTTAAAAGAGCACTGGCTGTACTGTGATTAGAACGAAATTCTGATTGAAAGTTGGATAAAAATTTATTTGGATTCGAGAAAGAAAATATACTTGCTAATGCACCCCTCTCTCAAGGCATTTAGATAAAGCTGATAGAATGCTAACGGGTCTGAAATCTGAAGGGTCATGAACATGTTTGAAGTGGCGAACAATAGCAAGTTTAAAAACAGACGGAAATATTGATGAAGAAAGAGATCTGCTAAATGTATTTGTAATTATAGGAACGAATACGGGAAGAATATATTTCAACAATTTTATCGGCTCCAACTGCGTTACTAGAAATCCTCGAGATCGCACTCATAACGTCAGAATCAATCACACCGCAAAAGTGAACTGATGCTCAGCACGATTAAGTGGAGCAAAAGTGAACTGATGCTCAGCTCGATTAAGTGGAGCAACACTCAACTCATTGATATAAGCACGGGCACCGGATAGATCAATAGGGATATCCACAAAGTAATTGTTGATTATATTTAGATCAATTGCGATGGGCTTATCAGAGTTAACTTTACCTATGCCAAGCTCTTTTACCTTTTTCCATAACGATTTTGTTGATTTTTGAACAGAAAATTGTATATAGTAAAATCATATTTTGGCATTGCGAACTTGTTGCTTGGCTCTTTTCCTTGGTCTTTTATACATTAGCCAATCAGCAAGTGAATTAGTACGTTTAGCTTTAAGAAATGCAGAATCTCTTTCATCCTGCAAATTACGTACAACATCTGTGATCCAGGAAGCTGGGATAACCCTCCTCGTCACCAGTGGAGCGTGCTGGTCACAAATAGAAGAAACCAAAAACCTAAATTTATTGACAATAACATAAACAGTAGGGCCTAGAATTACCTCATTCCAAGGTAAAGCCCACGCATCATTGAGAAGAGCATTTGAATAAATATATTAGTAATTTCTGAAGGATACGAATTTTTGGCTCACCTTAGGAATAGATAGTCTGTAAAACTCAGAAGATGAGGTCATGTCGAAAAAAGCCAGGGGCAGAGTACTGACCAATATGGACAACACGATCCGGGTCAGCAACCGCCATAACATCCAGCAATGTGTCGGCAGTAGGTGTGTGGTAAGTGGCGTTTAGTGGAAGAATAGTTAAATTACGGGAACGGAAAAGGTAATTCAAGTTGGTATTTTCGTATTTATCAGGTCCCAGTAAATGGCAATTAAAGTCCCCCTTACAATGAGATGACGGTAAGGAGCCATAAAATTGATAAGTGAGTGTTTTCCACATTTCACATGCAAATCCAGGCCAGGTGCCCTCTAGCACACACAGCCACTAGAACGTGTATTCAATTACAACTAATATCGATAATCATGTACTCAGGACGCCCTAACCTGGAGTTATCTGAAGAGTAAAGGACAGATACAGGAAGATGAAATTTTACAAAAGCGGAAACTCCACTACCTCCCTTTGAGGTGCGATCGTTTCTATAAATATGTTACCCGTGAAGCTCAACGCTCTTGTCACTTATATTGGGTTTAAGCCAGGTTTCAGAGACTAAAATGATATCAAATTGAGTTTAATCGAAAATAGTGCGGAATTCATCTATGTGAAAAGAAGAGGGACTGAGCATTGACATGAGCCAATTTATGAAAAGAACGGAAATATGACAGTGATTGGCGGAGAGCATGGTGGAGAGAAGGTGAGGCAAAGGCGCCGACAGCGCGTCGAGCACGGAAAGGTGCGTCAGGACCTCGCACGGCTAGCCATGACAAGACCACGACGAGGCGGAGCGACACGCTACACAGGCACAAGACTCGCCTACATACCCAAACCACACAATCCCATACGGTTTAATGAAGAATGACATATTCTAACAGTAAAAATCATCAATATTTTCATTATTTAAACATTCACACAGTTTTATTAAAACGTGGGCACCAGTAATACTGACATTGTTTTCATTTATTCACTTGGTCAGCTCCAATAAAGTTAATCATTTCAATAGTGCCGAAAAATTAACAAGTCAATTTTAGGGAAAATCAAAAACTCAAATTTTTCATACGACTTGGACTAAAAAACTATGCGGATTAACTCATAAAACTAATATTTAATAGACAATATTTAATCTAGTAATGAATTAATATGTCCGAGCAAAAATGTTGTTACAAATAGTTAACACCTCTAATAGATTCATAAATTATAAATATTTAAATTAAGTATGCTATATATCGTATACATACATATATACACTGATATAAAGACAAAATAACGGGAATTACGAATATAATTAATTTTAAATCAAGTATAATGTACTCATTAGTAATCAATAGTATGGCTGTATGCCAGCTTTATCGAGGTAAAAGACTCTGAAACTAAGATAGTTCTCTGAATTATTAGGGATGATATTTAAGTATTTAAACCAGGATATGTTACTTGCTAGTGCGGTACTTATCATGTTTATGTTAGGAGTGTGTAACGTTTCGCAATCCTAGGCCTTATCTGCACTCGGAAACGGGACTGATCACCCCGTTTAGAATTAATCAGTTGCGGTGCGCGCCCGTAATTGTCCGACACCGTAAGGTAATGATTAGCGAAAATGGTCAGATATTGCCGCTCTCCACTTACCGGCGAATCTAAAAATCCGTAGATTGACCCAGTAGCCAAGCTTGACCTAGATGGCGCTATTATCAGCCGTGATGTACGTAACAGTAGTTAACGAGCAAGGACCACGTTGTGAAGAAAAGTTGAAGTTCGAGGATCATCGTTTGCCACCCTCAGGTCTTCTCGTCGTCGTCTTGTAATTATTTCGAGGATTTTCTTGGACTCTGAGCGTTCTGGTCGACGACACAAGTTTGGCTGTGACGTGTTCCCTTGCATCCCGGTCGGCCGGCATCGTCTCCACACCTGGATGACCTGGACACGCCATTATCGCCCAGGACGGACCTTATCAGACTTCAACCGATAAGTCTAACTCTTAATTACAACTTTCGACCGTATCGGTGACCACTATTCATTTGTGTGGGACACAGAAACAGACTCAGTATTTGCCACTTTAAGAGTGAAGTTATATGAACTAAGCTGAATAGTATATTGGCTGTTTCCATAGTCTATAATATTGGTCGTTTTAAACATGTATTAATAATTGTTCTATTTATTCTCTGTTAAGATATATGTGTCCTATTTATTATTTTCGGTGGCCACCGCTAATTATCTCTGTATTGGCTAGATTTATTTTGCTCGAGCAAACTAGTACATCCTATCATTGTATAGATAGTTAGAGCCTATTTGTTTGAAAAGTATATTTATTTATAGCTTCATTATTAGGGTATAGCTCTGTTTTGCTTGAGTGAACTGTTCTCATTAATTTAGCAAGGTTTACTTTTATTTTGCAGGAACAATAGATATATATTGTGAATGTTTATTAGGGCATGAACCCCTGATGCATGTGATTTCTTTTGTGTGTATTTAGTGAGTGGCTTTTACTTTCTATTGCCTTGGCATTAAATTAAGCTCAAATTATCGAAACAGGTGCCTCATTGATTAATCCTCTCTGCTCGTTCAGTTACCAGAATTGTGTTGACTTGCACCACAGATTGTAGATATTAACATTCGATCATTTTAATCCAAGCAACCGATATTATTAATAATCTGTCAATGTTAATGAAGAGCTGAGACTAGTTGTGTACTGGGTAGTTTAACTTTAGTATTGATTATAAGTTATACAGTAAGTAGGGTCCATGGGGTCGACCTAGACCTGATCTTAGTAATACTGTTGTAAAAGCCGGACTTACCCTCCCGACCCAACAGCGGAGCGAGAATAATATTCCTTTATTTCTCTAAACTCTAAGGACATTTCATCTTCTTTCCGGCGTCAGGGATAGTTTTCCTCATTCTCCCCCTGTGTGTGTATCTTGCAAATGAGGTGGCGCCCTAAAGACCATTCCCGTATAAGTGCTAGACCCTCTAGGACCACCGACCCCGACCCATCTCTGAGCTAGCCACCATATTGTTTCCTGGGCGAGGTAACAAAATGGCGCCCATCAACGTGGGGCCTAGCTTTTAATTTATTTTATATTTAATTTGTGCTGTAATTTTGTAAACTGTAAATATTGATGTGTTTTGGGACAAGGTTTCTTGTTTGAAGTTAGTATTTTGAACTGTACTGTATTTGTGTATGAATTTTTCTGTTAATGTTTGGAACTTGGTGTCTGCACTCAACATGACGGCCCTATCACTTAAGAAAGGATGAAGTAGAGTATGAGCTCCAGATTAGGGGAGTTTGATCATAAGGGCAGTGCTGGAGAATTGAGGAAGCGGCTTGCTCAGTGCTTTTCAACAAATATAGGTGTTGATAAAAGTATTATTAACCAATTAGATACAGAGGAGGAACTTGAGAAGTGCGAAGAAAAGTATGGAGATCTAGGTTCTTTGGTGGACGAGTATGATGGTAATGGCAAGGATCGAGAATTCCAGAGACTTCATGATAGGCTATATCATTTATACATTAGGATTGAGAGAATACCGATTGCAGCGTCTGCCAATGATGGCATGGAGCGGCGTAAAACCGATTTGTTGACCAAGTCTAAGAACCTTTTGCAGTCACTCCAGGGATATAAGAAGACATCGGAGGAAGAGCAGAGTACAAAAGATAGGGCCGAATGTGGACTGGAGTAACGGAGAGCTGCCGAAGAAAATCGTGTCGGAGAATCCCTATACCTTTTGCGAGGCTGATGTTGTTTCTTCAAAACCTTGTATCAGCGTAGCTCAGATGCCTACAACAGCTTCTGTGTCGGCGGGTCACACTCAGAATGTTGAATCTTCCTTAGTCAACAGGAGGTATTTTGGGACAAAAGCAATTCCTGTATATAAATGGGGTCTGAAATTTGACATTGAGTCTGGACAAAGTGTGGGAGCATTCTTGGAGAGAAGTTGAGGAGTTAAGGGGCGCAAGAGGTCTCACTCACCAGGAACTGTTTGACTCTGCCGTTGATTTGTTCACGGGGACTGCATTGATCTGGTATCGATCGGCTGTTGGACCGCGTTTTCTTCGTGGGAACAGCTTTGTAAGGAACTGAAGTTGGTATTCCAAAGTCCAGACTACGATGACATGCTGGGACAAGAAATAAGAAATCGTGTCCAGGGACCCGAGGAGTCTATAGATTTGTTTCTTGGCCGCTGTTGAAGGATTTGTATGGGAGGCTATCAGTTAAAGTATCTGAAAGTGAACGGTTGCAGCAAGTGTTGAAGAACCTAAACCCTTACTTACAGGAGAAAGCTCTGCATGTTCGATATTAAGGATATGGAAAGTCTGAGAGAAACTAGGCAGGAAGGCTGAGTTAGGTCGTTTAAGATCATTGACGCATCACCCTCCTCAGCGTTATCCCACGAGGTTCTAGAACCTGATTTGGCTTGGGGAACACCACCTAATAGGCGGAAGACATCTCACCTCGCGGACCATTACCTCAAATACTTCGAGACCATCTGATTCATCATTGAGGTGTTGGAATTGCTCTAGCCTAGGGCATCGGTTCTCGCAATGTACTATGGCACGCAAAGTAATTTGTTATGGCTGTGGAACTCCTGGCTTGAAAAAAAGCTAATTGTTCAAATTGCCAGTCAAAAAACTCAAAGATCAGGCAGTGCACCAAGTAAAACTTGTTGCCTCCCGAAGACAAAAATATTTAAGGAGTATTGGGTCTGCTTGTCGCCCATCTCAGGATGATTGTTGTGTGGCCTATATATTGGAAACCTCTCAGCATGACACCCGACCTTACATGAAAGTAAGAATTTTTGGGAAAGAGTTTAAAGCTCTTTTAGATTCGGGTTCTACCCAGACAAATTTTAGGTAAGGACGGCCTTAGTATTTTAGAACAGTTTCCGGCCCGTTTGAGGGAATGTTCAGGTAAATATATGGAGGTGGCTGACAGTTTTAGACACACAGTTAAAGGTGTGGTAACGTTGCCAATAACCTTAATGGGAAGAACTGAGTGTCTGAATGTATTGGTTGTGCCTACTCTGCCTCATACATTAATTCTGGGAATGTGACTTCTGGGATAGATTGCATATAGTAGCTGACGTACATAATCGTAAATGGGATTTTTGGAACAGAAGTCAAGCAAGAATTTTGTTTCTCTATCGAAGGAATTAAATCCACTGAACATTCTCACTACAGAAGAGAAGATACAGCTTGATCAACTTGTCAGTCAAACATTTCCACGGAATGAACGATCTACCTTGGGGCTAACTGATAAAGTGAAGCACGTGATCGACACTGGAGAGGCTCCGGCAATTAAACAGAGATATTACCCTCTTTCACCAGCCCGCCAACTGTTAGTCAATAACGAGTTGGACAGGATGTTAGAGCTTGGTGTTGTGGAACCGTCGAAAAGGCGACTGGTCTTCACCCATATTGTTATTGGATAAGCCGGATGGTTCAAAAAGATTCCCCCCCCCCCCCACCCCCCCCCCCCCCCACCCCCCCCCCCCCCCACCCCCCCCCCCCCCCACCCCCCCCCCCCCCCACCCCCCCCCCCCCCTAGCATTTTTCAATTAATGAAAATCAACTGAAAATACCGTATCCAAACAAACAAAGGGAACCTTATTAATTTTTTTGGTCTCTTGTAATAATCACGCAGTACTAATGAATAGATGTATACGTAACCTGTCAAATGATACTTAAATGACTACATGATTATGGAAAATTGTATGGTATCCGAGGTATACCAGAAATAAACTAGCTATAATATTTTGAAATACAGGCTTAAAAATGAGGAAAATTTGTAATGATAAACCAATATAACATTCATGAGCACTGTGCCTCCAAAATTAAAACATTTCCTTTTGCGTCTGAATATTATAAAAGAGAAAAATAATTGAAATATATTTATGTTAAAAACCGACATATAATGTGCAATAATCAAAATAGAGACACATAAAACCACCCTGTCACTGTATTAGACTACTATAAAAATACCGGATCTTGTTTGAGATAATTTCGCCTATCAGAGATCCCCTAATCTTTTCCTGATATGATAAAAGATATTCAGTGACCATATAACAGTGGTATCACTAGAATATACGTGTATAGTGTGTACGACTTAGGATTTTATGAATTTTCACTCGTTTTGATTCTTATTTACTGCAATATATGCAATTATGACATTTTTACTTAATTTCGCTATAAGTACAATGATGAAGCCTACATTGTATACTCCAACTTCTAAACGTAACTTGACCATTTTTTATCAGACATTTTTTAAGAGGCTCTCAGGATGACGTTGTTACAAGTCCAATAGAAGTTTTAGAAAAGTAAACCAGTCAGCGACAGTTAGGATGTTTGCCTTTAGAACAGTGGTTTAATGGAATCCGTCACATCATAATTATTTTTGTTTATTAATTGGAAATAAAATTTAAAATAAACAATAAACAATACTCCGGGAGATTTACTGAATATGTTGTAGCTTTAGACATCAGTTATATTGTATAACGGGTCAGACATGATTCCAAGTCATGATTTTTACATTAATTATTTATCTCATTCAGATATATACACATATAGTATCAACAGATTATGCGTGATTGACCCTACATCTCTCTTTTTTTATCTCACATATGCAAAGGACAGTGTGTTAGGATTAAGCCAATCTTCATTCGAGTTTGCGATGACAATATTACTAATACACAATGTACTATTCACTCATAGAACAAAATTTAAGTTGTGTCAGTGAAATATAACTAAAAATAACCAACAAAACCATGCTCTATTTAATTGCATATAAAGTAAATGCAATCAGAATAAATAGTCGTATTATTTTATAATTATATTTGACGTGGCAGCTTTAATTCATAATATATTGTGAATAGTTGTATAATGAATATATCAGACAAAGATGCAACAAATTTAAGATATTAATTAGATTTAATGCTATAATATTTCAGAGAAGAGGAGGGAAGACCTCAAAGAGTGTGCAAGAAACATATTACTTAAGTAAAATTTCAAACATTTTATTTAATTTCCATTACGAACATTCCTGTACGTGTCTAAATTTTAACTTTCTGTGATATCAGGAAGTTTGAAAAGTAGAGATGAGTGAGTAGGTGAGTGCTTGAGGGCTTTTACATTTACTTAATAGAGATATCAATAAAACATCCACTTGCTTTGTGTAAAAAAGTATGTTAATTGCCTTAGATACTATGGGTTTTTTCTAAAATCTATTAAGACAGAAGGCTTTCAAGCCAGTTGTGAATATATACAACGTTTTTTACGCTTGGATTCAAATACTAAATACTTATTTTGTATTAAAAATTTGTTATTTTAACTTAATTCCACTCTGCAGTGTCAGCTACGACCCACATTTTTTTAATTGTGATACCATGTCATAAATATAATTAAATTATAAAAAATGTATCTTTTTTATAAATAAATTTTAATACATAAACAATAATAATATTTTTTATAAAGAAATTTTAACTACTTAACAGTATTAATATTGTTTCTAAATTGACAACTAAAATATCAGGTTAAAATATAGTTTTCTTAATAAAAGACCAAATATTTTGGAAACTAATTTACATTAACTAATGTTTTCAAAACCACAGTGCAGCGGGTACAGCGATTGTTGTAAGATAACCCAATCAAGCGTTGTTGAACGTGGCTTCTTGAAAGGGTAACCACTGAGCGGTCCGGTATTTTTATACAGGCTGTATTCCCCCCGGGCATTCATTGTTAATGATTCGGAATTTATCTTTAGGCCGTTTATCCAAGGTTAAGTGTTAGAGAGTGCTTCTTAACCCTAACTTCGCTCAGTAAAATAAAAACATACTTTTAACTTTATGTTTCCATGTACTGTTTAAGGTTTGCCAACTCGATTTAGTAACAAAAGACATGAAGATTATTCGTGACAAAGTACGAGATTATTCTCATACATTATATAATTCCTAATTTATTTAATAACATTCTTGTAAGATTCCAAATTTCAAATAGTACATTTAAAAGTATTTTTTAATGTGAAAAATATACAAATTACAAATATTTTAGCCATTCTTAATGTGTATTTTGAATCCCCTCCTCGGCAAATTTCCTCCAAATTATTTTGTTGCCTTATACTAAATATTTTGAAATGAAACAGTACAGTCGAATGAAACTTTTAAGGGTGTAAGTGATAATGTTGTTTCTTCATAATTAATAAATACAGAATTAATATTTATGATTGTTATTCGTCTCTACTAATATTTATTAGTATTATTATTTGTTTAATCACTACCTCTTTCATGCATTATTCATTAAGATTTATGGTATTCAGTTTTTATACTAAGTGTATGAAACTGATTTATCTGCAATTGGTATTGAATTATGAGCCTTTTACAACTTTGTGGAAGTATACCACCCCAGGTGTCGTGTAACAGCTTCACGAGATTTAATGTAAATTAAAAATCCCTAAGTAATTTAATTCATAATATCTCATGCGGGCAGATGTATACACAGACCTTACGCTGACCACGCCAAATCCAAGGCTATAAATGCATCATCATAGAAGACATTATTGTCTATTAAGAAATGAAATTTAATTCATAACTTAAAGTATGCGGTAAAAATATTTCTTGGGACATTGATAGATTATTTTATTTAAGTTAGGCTTCACACTCGTGTTCAATTAATTAAAAAGCCTGTGGGATAGGATGGGTAGTGCAACACAAGATTGCTCCGAAATCAATCCTTTTTACCGACATTTAACATTGAATTTCCAATGTATATTTTTCGTTTTAATCTGAGACATGTAAAAAATATTGAAAAACCTCCTATAGCAAAAGGATAAATTTGATTTGAACAACACCATCATCTTAGAAAAATAATCTTTTTTCCATATTGCTTACATCTACACGACGAAAAGAAATATCTGTCTCTTGTAGGACATATTCTTGTGAAAGAAGAATATAAAATGTAATAAAATACCCCAGATATCTTTGTTTATAGGTATATAGTGTATGAAATATTTGCACACTATCTCGCTCACTTTGAGCCTACAATATTTTAAACTTATGTATATATATATATATATATATATACCCTAAATATATACCCTAAATTATAAAATGTTCCCATTAAAATTACACATATTCCGTTAATAATCACAAAAGAGTGTGTTTACAAATCTGCAGTAGTAATTTTTTATATGGTATTCAGTTTTTATACTAAGTGTATGAAACTGATTTATCTGCAATTGATATTGAATTATGAGCCTATTACAACTTTGTGGAAGTATACCACCCCAGGTGTCGCGTAACAGCTTCACGAGATTTCATGTAAATTAAAAATCCCTAAGTAATTTAATTCATAATATCTCTTGCGGGCAGATGTATACACAGACCTTACGCTCACCACGCCAAATCCAAGGCTATAAATGCAACATCATAGAAGACATTCTTGTCTATTAAGAAAATGAAATTTAATTCATAAACTTAAAGTATGCGGCTAAAATCTTTCTTGGGACATTGATAGATTATTTTATTTAAGTTAGGCTTCACAATCGTGTTCAATTAATTAAAAGGCCTGTGGAAGGGTAGTACAACACAAGATTGCTCCGAAATCAATCCTTTTTACCGACATTTAACATTGAATTTCCAATGGATATTTTTTCGTTTTAATCTGAGACATATAAAAAATATTGAAAAATCTCCTATAGCAAAAGTATAAATTTTATTTGAACAACACCATCATCTTAGAAAAATAATCTTTTTTCCATATTGCTTAAAACTACACGACGAAAAGAAATATCTGTCTCTTGTAGGACATATTCTTGTGAAAGAAGAATAGAAAAGGTAATAAAATACCCCAGATATCTTTGCTTATACGTATATAGTGTATAAAATATTTGCACTCTATCTCGCTCACTTTGAGCCTACAATATTTTAAACTTATGTATATATATATATATATATATATATATATACCTAAATATATACCCTAAATTATAAAATGTTCCCATAAAAATTACACATATTCCGTTAATAATCACAAAAGAATGTGTTTACAATTCTGTAGTAGTAATTTTTAATTTTCTAAATAATAAAACAGAAACACGAATTTTGATAAGTGTGTAGTACATAAGGCGTCATAATCACATTTTAAATAATAAAAATTTTAATTTTAAAGAAAAACACATGGTTTTATATAGAAGAAAATAGCACAAAAATTACTATTAAAACTATCTGTAAGAAAATTGTATGCTTTAAACTATTTGTTGTTTTATAAATTTGTATGAATGTATATATAATCTTAACTTGTAATGAATTATTTTGTTATTTTTGTTTCTTTTCTGTATCATTCAAACGTCATTTATGTTTATTGTTCTATTCACCAACACCACATGCACGAATAAATATATATGTTGATGAGTAATTTTAAAATGAAGAAAATAACACTTTTCATTACTAAAATATTTAACTCCCAAAATTTTTGAGAGTAAATGAAGTTAACATAATGATCAATAAAATTTATATTTTAAATAGATAGTCTACCAGTAAATATCTCACTTTAAAGTGTTTAGAAAAGTATTGAGTACTATTGTTCCACCTACATTATTGGATTTAGTGCTTAACGTAAGAGTGTCTTTATGTTAAAATATTAAAGGAAATTATCGTAAATTATAATATTTAAAACATATTATGTGAAAAAATACAGAAATCGCTGTTTTCTAAATAATTTTGAAAATCTTTTGGCGCAAGGTGACAATAAATTACCGCCTCCGATCGGTGTGGAAACGCCTGGTGGCATATATATAGTCCACTGGGTATCGTTGTTATTCGATGCCAGAATAACTTGTGAATTACTTTTTCTTTGGGGGTTACATGAAACGAAAATTAATATATTCCCTGCACAACCTCTTGACTTCAAAACATTGTATGTTTGTTACTGATTTAGATTTTTATCGGACCACGGGTATTTTCAGGCCTATTTTTCCAAGATGGACAAAGTCGCCAGCTCGGCCTTTCTGTTCTGCCCTTACATTACATACATGGCAGGGTTCATATCATGTAAAACTTCAACACATTGTTAAAACAAAACTGCTAAACCGTAGGAACGTAATGTTCGTTCGGAATGAAAGGCTACTCTTAAATTTTCATTCCCAAATAACTCAAAAGTTACTAATAAATAATCGCAGATAGTTATATCTGCGCTTGAAGTACTCATTTAATTTAGACTTAAAATCATTGTTGTACGTTTGGTTCCAGCTAGAAAATAATAAGCTTATTTTCAGGATATACATTTGCCAAATTTATAGCCTATTGCCACTAAAATATATAATAAAACTTATATTTGGTATTTCGCTTTATAACATAGTTTAACAATATTGTTGATGTACATTACAATTTTCGGAACTACCGTTATATCCACAGGTGGTTAAGAAATTTAAATGTGCTTCACGTGGGTTGGTCAAAGATTAAATAGAAAAATGTACGGGTTCATAACAGAACAAAATATATATGAATATATAGCAAAAACCCAACACGAACGGTAAAAGCCTACCGCACACTCAATATATTGAAATGGCGGACCAAAGACAGGTTAAAGTATGAGCTGTTACGTCATTCTAGCTCCGTCGCAGGTTGAGAAATGTTAGCTGTTTTCAATATAGTATAGTATTTAATCATATTCGAATTTTCAAATGTTATATTCAGAGAAATCGGTTCCATTTTAACCATAAAAGCTCAAATCATATGCTGGACAAACATACTGAAAACCAGAATTAGAGTGATTTAATTAAGTTTAGTAGTATTTGGAGGACCGTCTATTCTGTCATGGTGGTTGTAAGAGTCTTGTAATATAAGGAATCCCATCACGCGTTTTGTAATTCTAACCATTCAAAATACATAAATTGGTCATATTATTTCAGTTACAGCCCAGATTTTGGGGAAAATGTTTATTTATGATTTATTATTTAATTTCTCAACATAAATGATTGTGTATATAACTAAGCAGTTACTAGAGTGAAACATATTGTAAACTCGTGATATCGTATCGTATTTGTGATACATTTTAATGAATTCGATTTTTATATAAAAACTTGGAAGACCAAGATCAAGTCTAAGGATGCTGAAAAATGTACACCAATATCTATGAAAAATATAAATTGCAGAATATTAGAAAAAGCTTAGAAAAAATGAACAAGTAAAATGTTGAGTGAAACCTGTATACATAGGGAATACAAAATTTCGGTTGGTGGTTTTTATATAAGCAACAAAGGAATCTATTATTAACTTAATTATTTAACTGAATAATTTTGAAGGCGGCTATTAAAATACCTATTGCTCATTCTCTTAAAAAGTTAATAGCGTTAAACGAACACTATATGTCTGTAACGTATGAGGAAAGTATCAAAACTTTTTTTAATGTTTTAGAAGAAACTGACTATAAATGAACTGTTTGAAATTTTTTTTTCGATTAGTTTATTACATTAATTTTCATGTAATATTTGGTTTAATAGTCATCAATGGGATGGTGACAAAGTTAAACTAATTTCATTGAAGCTATTTATTTTCACAAGAATATAAAAGAAAGGATTTTTGCCATGATTATTTAAAGGATTAACTATTGAAGTGTATGTTAATTGTACCTATGAGGTATTATTAACTACAAATAGTGTTTTGAGTCATGCGATTATTATTCTCCTATGTTGCTACTCGATTTCTAAACCATTTCAATGCTTTAATATCTTCTCCAATTAAAGTATGCTGTGGATAAAAATTTTCTGTTTTTCATTCTGTATTTAACAAAAATATGTTATTTGTGGTTATTAAATTAATAACTTAACCTCTATTTTGTACAAGAATAGTATTTAATTGTAATAAAAAACCAGAGACTCGATCTCTGTATGTTGTTTGAAAGCGACAAGCTTGTCATTGTTGGGTATGTTACATTGTTTACTGCACCATCAGAGGTGGAGTACAAACATTACTTTAACATATCCTCCACTAGGATACTTATGTACATATTTAACAGATAATGTGGAAATGATCTTCATAGAGTTGTAATGGTGTTGTACTGATGAGATTACTAAATTTTATTTGTTGCGGAATAAGAATTAATTAGTTAAATAAAACTGAAATTGTATATAAAGTGTTTATTTCCAGGATAGTTAATATTGTGCGACAATTATTAATTGTTTCCATATTCACTAAATAATGACATAACTAAGTCGAAAAATGATTCTAATAAGCAATTCAATAAGCCAAAGAACCAACCAAGGGGCGTACTTCGGGGTACTTGGTGTTATAAAAATTCTAAAATTATTTTACTCCTAATCTCTTTTAAAAAGTGTTTTACTGGAAAGGTCGATTTTGGTAGAAACCGGTGTTCAGAAAAAAATTATTGCTCTGCAAGTCTTAACAATAGAGAACAAGATTCCAAACGGCTTTATTTATTTCGATTAAAAATAGAAAACCGTTGTTTAAAAATTAATCAATAATGTCTGTGGTGCTCAAGTGAGAGTTTCGTGGTAAGGCTTCTGGGATGTTCGCACATATCTGCGTTCGCTCTTCGTTTTTATACGTTTTCTGGTATTTACTATCGGTTTACATGTAAATACATGTTGTAATATGACATTTTAGCATATTTATACAATGTTTCGAATTGGTATTAAATATTGAAAAGTGACAATATACGGTATAATCTATTAATGTAATTTATATGCGTGTGTTGTCCGATATTTTTTATTGGTCAAGAATCTTGATGGTACATTAGTGCGATGTAGCTGCTTTTAACGGAATATTTATATTATATTGGTCTTACGGGTAAAAATTTGTCAACAAGAAAATCGCAATATAAGTAAAACAAATATACGATAAATGACGTTAACAATGTGATATTTTGCTATATTTTGCCTAATGAGATGATAAATCATTTCCTGAAATTTTTTTTGTAATTTCAGCAAAGCCTGTAATGCACATGGTGTGGTATACTCCTACAGTGTTATTAATAATTTGATAAAGAATAAAGCCTCATAGGAGTTTAAACGCGTTAAACTTTGCTAGAATCGATAAATATTTAGGTTACTTTTATAATATAAACATTTATAATGAGGTTTACCGAATTATACGTTTTAACTGAGTTTTCCAATACACATAAATTACAATTATCTGAATTCAGTTTACTAACCTCAAAAATAAAGTGTAAGAATATTGAATTTTAAACAGTAGTGATATAGCCTAAAAACGTGAAAACCACATTTCGATAATATAATACATATAAATGATCTTATAATTTTACTTCAGTATTTAAAATAGAAATATTAAAGAATGATTAATTCCATTTCCATTGCTTTGTTGTGTGACCGACTGGCATATAACTAGAATTGAGCACGGCTTTGGCTATTTGACCTGATTTGTTTGAGTTTCGGCATGTATTTTATCTGAGTCGGATGTACTCAGTCGGAAAATTAACTGCTTTGAACGGTTGGGCTTTCCCTGTGGATTACTTTATAATAATCTCTGAAGGTCCACTGGAAAGATGTTTTCACACAAGTGATATGTATGAAACATTTTGTGGAAATGTGCGTCGTTACGTTGTAAGTGTTGTTTTTCTAAATGTATAAACGTAAATATTTTTCAAAGTCTTTAATATCGCAAGATAAGATTTATGAAAAATTCCACAGCATGGAATTAAGGAATATACTTCTTTTAAATCCCCACGTTGCTTAATACATTTTCAGCATTCATACACTAATTTTGTCAGCTATGACGAAAGCTATGTTTAGGGAATGGAAACACTTTAGTACGGCTGATCCGATAAAAATTGCTGAAAATGAAGCAGCTTGGTAACAGAATATCTTCAATCACTGCAATTCTACATGCAGATATTGTGAAAGATAGTACAAATGTTAAACAGAGTTCGAATCCCGCGAGAATCCCGCTGCATTTAGTGTCTAAACCTCATCTAGTATTAAAATTTATCTTTATACATTTTATAACTATAGTGTGTTACATTAAAAATTAAATTTAAGCTGGCCCCTAAATTTAATCTCATGAGTTTATTTATAATAGTTTGGAAATATACCTAAGTGTTAGCATGACCTCCCATATTCTCTACTTTACAATTAAATATCTTCTCCATTCATTTATTTTCTGTTAAGTTATTAATTTTTTTCCGTTCAATTAGTAGTAAATTGACTTAATCACAATCCAACCCTTTTTCCAGA
Source organism: Homalodisca vitripennis (assembly GCF_021130785.1). Taxonomy (NCBI): domain Eukaryota; kingdom Metazoa; phylum Arthropoda; class Insecta; order Hemiptera; family Cicadellidae; genus Homalodisca; species Homalodisca vitripennis. The sequence continues at coordinate 63,606,331 of NC_060214.1, forward strand.
AATAACAAATTTGATTTACATATTTTTAAACAGGGTTCTTAAAATTTATTATATAATCAAAGTTATTTAGTGTATTAAATATTAAAGTAAGGTGTCATTAAAGTTAGCTAGAGAATGGTCACGTCTGAATGTATTAAGGCAGGTGAATTGTATATTTTATATATATATATATATATATATATATATATATATATATATATATATATATATATATATATATATATATGTAATACACTGATAAATTCTAAAAATATAAAGAAACAAACTTTTAATGCAATTATTCTTTGGATTTGCATGCGCGAACCATTCGCTTTGATTCTATAAGTGGAATTTCCCATCATCAACCATAAGAAAAAATCCATACCTTTTGTAGGTATGAAGAAATGAAGCCTATCTGACGAGATTTCGCAAATAAGTTGATCTTTGTTTTCTTTTACATTTTACCATCCAGACTTTCTTGTTTTGTAAATATCTATGGACTTTTCACGAAAGAGAACTTGCTGTATGACTTTCAGATAGATTTCTACCCAGTTAAACTATATACATTTAAGAACTTTTGGGTTTAGTTTTGCTTTTTAAATCTACGATACTATTATGGTACTGATACTAAATGTTTGTTAATAAATTCTGCAACTTAAATTTGTTCATCCAATGTATTATGTATTGCTATGAGTATAAACATAATTATAAATTAAGAGCATGATAGCCTTATATATTAGGCTAATGTTAGCTAGGATATATTATTATCCACCATATACCCATCACTTTGCACGCAATTCCCTTTAGTACAACAGGGGTCGTCTTTGACATCTACTGATTGAATGGAATCCCGTGACTCTATCGAGTACTCCTGAGACGCGTGTGGTCGTTTAGAATATATATATTCCCATTTCTGGATATAATTTAATGAAATTTAATAATCTCGTGTATTATTTTGAACAATTTATGTGTGAGAAAAGTATTATTTATGAACATCAATGAGGCAACAGAAGTTTTGTCCCTGTACTAGTTTCTCGTACTAGTTTAATAGGTATTATTTAAGCTAAAAGAGAAACACTTCATTAGTACAACCTAATTTGTGGTGGTAAATTTTTAATTATCTGTATGAATTTTAGTCTAGATTTAATCTATCATTAGTCAGTACATAATCAGTCAGTTAATAATTTAGTAATTATTATTTAAAAACATTATAATCCATTCCTACTTGAGTGACGATTACTATACCAATATACTAGTAGTGGAGATAGATTACCACACTACAACTCATTCTTCTAGGTAAATTTGTTCTACAGCGTACAGTCACAAATCGAATTTATCATCAATTAACGTGAAAGGTTTCACTGAAATGTATGGGAAAGAAAATTTTCAAAAATAAGCTTATACACTTTTATGAATTTTTGAATTTATGTAATTATAATCTGTGGTTGAAACATATTTAAAAACTGTAATAAAATTATAAGTCTTAAGAGAAACCACCTGAAAACTGGATCTGTAAATGTTTAGTATGGAATGTAATGGTGCCTTGGAAAGGCATTTAACGCAAGGGAGGAGAGGATACGTAATTTAACATATTCATAACTAAATGCATTCAATACCAATAGCCAAATTTGACATACGTGTTATTAGTTAAATAAGGGTGAATAGACCGTTAAAAGTAACGTGTCTACACATCCATTAGCCTGTGGATGATCGCTGCAGTGATTGAGTTTTCTCGGTCAAGAAACATTGTCTAAAGTTTTGATTTACAGCATTAAAAAGTGTTGTTTAAGTTTATTTGCTGGAAAACCTACTAGATCGATTTGGATATCTTAAAACGTCAGGACTTTTACGTAAACTCCATTAACTTTTAATTGCTATAATGTGAGCTATCAATTGTTATATAGCAACCCTTTAATATTAATTATAATAGTTCTATCAAGATATTCCAAATAAATATGTATTTTTTATGTCATAGAATTAGATGATTATTATGCATTTATAAATAAGACTTTAAAATATGTTAGATTAGCCGAAAAAACTTCATAAGTCGAATTAATGTTTCATTAACGAACAAAATCACTAGCAACGTATGGGATTTTTAATAAATTTTAGTATTTACAAAGTTAGATATTATAATCGAGCCAATTAATTAAATACTGTAGAAGATGAACCTAACGGTTACTAAAGTACTAATTAATAAATTTTATTTATATTAAATATTTATTTGTTTATAATAAATGTTCTATTTTAAAATTATATCTGACATTTATAATTTGTAATTCAACAGATTAGCAAAAATTGTAGTATAAAACAAATACTAAGCTACATGTATCTCAAAATTGCTTTGTTATATTTACATCAATGTGTAGATTTCATTTTATACAAGATAAAGCTTCTTGAAATCTTTGTTAATAAAAATGTTTATGGAAATATGCTTTTATATTTTTTATACGTTTTAAAGAAAGTAATTAGTGTAGTTTTAAAGATCTGAGGAATTTTTATACTTCTTTTTAAGATTTTATTACCTTTAATTTTTATATGCACCCTTTATAAACAAGGCACGTACACAGTAAGTCATCGTAAAGCAATTTCTTTTGTTCTATCAAAGGTTCCTTTGAAAAAGCATGTTTTTTTAACTGGAACTAGCAAAAATTATATAACGTAAAATGTTTTATTTATACTTTGTAAAAATGTCTACATATAAATTTTATTACTTTATTTTTCCAAAATTATATAGCTACCAATAATTAAATTGATTACACTTATTATTTAAACACTTTGTTTGATGTACGAAGAACTATTTTATCTCTAAGAGACGCAAGGTATAAATACAGAACAAGTTTTAATTATTAGCTTAAAAAAATAATTTGTAATTTACTAATTTAATAATGGCTTTTATTACAGAATGAATTTTTTATCAGACTATACATTTTCCTTTGACCTCTTAAGTTTCAGAGGTTGGGAAATCTCTGATAAGGTTACGTTTACCTTAAAAGGATTTATTCCCAAGGCCATGCTCTCAGCCTTCCTAAGCAAACTTACTTTACATTTCATTGCTATTCCGATCATGTAGCACTCTGCAACGTAAACTCTTCCCATAATACAACATTATTTTTGCAGTATTTTTCAATATAAAAAGTAGCAATTGAAATAATTTACATACAGTTCCATTTATACACATAGTTTCAAATTAATAGGATGTCAATAAAGTTTATATTCACTATAACAGAAAGTGTACATCTGTTTATTCGAAACAAAAGCGACAGTACAAAAATTAACAAGCGTAATTTGTGACATAAAAAACTACGTAAGTGATATTAATTAATTACGTAATGATAAGTAATTTATGCAAAACGTGTACTAGAAGAACTGTATTATATAACAAAATATGCAAAAGTTGTATAATATAACATATGTACAATCTATTACAGACATTTCTATCAAATTTCAAACAATATGTGTTTCATAAGGAAGTCCTATACTTAAAAATATATAATAAATGTGGAATAATTAAAGTTCTAGTCCATAAAATCATATTACTAAAGTAGTTTTATAATTATATTTTATAGTTTAAAACGTTTAAAATAAATGTAAAAAAATTGCGTTATGCATAAAAGCCGGTATTTTATACAAACTGTTATGTAATGAAATCTTTTAACGGCCAAATTTCATATGCGAAAAGAGACTTGAGTATATTTATAAAATATTTCCTGTCATATAAAAGAATTAATAAAATATACAAGGTAAAGTGGCCACAAATTAAAAGTGTAATTGGAAAAGTACATCTTACTTTTACACAATATCAAACCCCATGGGAAAATAAATGTTTTAACATTAAAGACATAAAAATATCTCCAAGAGTTTTTAAGGAAGGATCAAGACACTTGTCAAAAAAATCTTATTCGATATAAATGTCATAGGTTCATATTTCATTGTCATAAGTTAAATGCACTTAACAAACCTATATAAAGAAAACATTTTCGTGAAGTTTTATTACCAATATTCAATCTTTTCAAAATAGTGGGTCAAAACGTAAGATTTTCAAGTGTTAAAAATATCCTGTATGGTTTATGTTTTAAAATGGACAAATAAAAAACATACCTTGCAAATCTATTGAATAGGTATTGCGCGATTGAGAATTGAATCATCTGAAAAACTTCACAAACTGTAGTGTTTCTAATATAGGATGTGCATTGTTTAATACTTTTTAAGTACGTGTATACATAGTTCAAAGGAGACATTTATGACAAACGTGCACAATGCAGTGCATCCTTCTGTTTATGACACCAGCATCAATAGCTTGTATCTCACGTGGAACATATTAATAAATCAAACTAACTTACTTAAAAAGTTGTTTTAATGGTTAATAAGTTTTCTTAGTGAGTTTAAATAATCTCTAATGAATTTTTAATTTTTAATTAATATACCAACCAATGTAATAGTACTGCTTCTAAAATAACTATTATACCTTTCATCTATTAATGTTAGAGTATTCATATTTCAAAAAATTTTCACTGCTGTCAATGTTAGTACTAAATGCTACAACAGCCTCCACAATCAAGGAGGTTCCGAATGATTATATCGTATATTACACCTCGTAGAAAATTTACATTGACGTGTCACATCCGTTAATAGTAAAATGCAAAAAAATTCTAGGAACCGAGAGCCAATTTAGATTATAAAATTACACACACTTCCAGTTAATTAATTTAATATAGAAACTGTCATTAACAAGATGTAAATTGTCAGCCACACTAGTCTTAATGAAGGGCAGAATTTGATGATGTAAAAAAATCCTATTATGGTAAGGATTATAGTAATATAATTCTCTAATTTAGTACTAACATAATATTTCATGTCTTAACAATTAACGAAATTTAGTAAATATATGTACAGTTTATACCAGCTGACCCATATACATCCCTGATATATACCCTTGAAGGGACCACTTTCAATATCTATGCATAGTTTTCTGTATATGATATAACAATTATTTATGTTTTATACTACTAGTAATGACCTCATGTTTTCCAATATTATTTTTTGCTAAGCCTTTAGAAATAAAAAATATTATCGTTAGGAAACGCCAAAAATAAATAATTGAATGCATTTTTCATAATAATAAATATTAAAATAATATGGGGTAAGCGATTTGGAAATATGATTAAGTAGTATTATATGTTAAAATAAATTTATTTTTAACATATATTTTGTAAATTATTTTCTTTTAATACCCCCATATTTCGACCTTCAAGAAAATTAAGCTGACCATAGATTTCTTCCTTGTACAAAATTATACTATCGTACTCAATAAAAAACAGATCTTGTCCTGTTTTAAACCTGTATTAAACATTGCAAATTGGTTTTCGCTCATATAATTCCAACATTGTCTAAAGTCAAGAAGATTATGGCATAACAACTTAGGTTCATATATTGTATTGTAGAGGTGTTTAAGTGTACGCCCCAGACTATTAAGGAGTAGTGACCTCGAACAGAGAATAAAATTCAAACTGACAATATCTCAACATCACGCTATGGTGTACAGTAAAGTATAAGCGTTAAGATTATTGCAAGGTGTATTAAAAGTACAAATAAAATAGTTTTCGTTCATGCTTAACCGTTTTCCAAAATATTATTTTTCTCGTATTTCAACTATATACCGATTTAATCAACCAAATATTTATAGGACAATATGTGGTTTTGAACACTTAAGCATGTCAAAACAATTTACCATAACTAACTGAGATGGTTGGGTATAGGTCCGTTGGTGGCGGTAACTGTACCTAGGTAAACATAGGAGCTTGCCCACGTCCGGTCTCATGCAAACAAACTGACAGCTGAAGTACTACCCGTCAGTTACCACAATGAGATAATGGTACTCTCTCCACACACTTTCATTCTTCCAATATTGTACAACCTTGAATTTTCTTCTCTCTGTACACTTGTACTTAACACTATACCTCTACCTACCAACTACCTTTACCTTAAGCACTGTGAATCTCTGATGTCTAACATGAACCAAAATACAAGTTTTCCTCGCTTCGTTTATTTTTTTCATTATAGTGTTTTCCTGAATGCAATTATAATTACATTCTGAAACTATAAATTCAATTTATTTATTGTATATATTAAAGCATGTCCATATCCAAGTATCATGCCTTCCATTCTGTATCATGGGGCCCGGGCATATTTGTGACGTATCTTTTAATTTACACAGGCCTTTTTTCTCTTCTTACCTCTTTGCTTCTCGTATATTTTAAGAAACATCAAGTCTATTGTTTTGAATTCATCATAGTAGTAAGTGGGTATAAGACTTATCATTTAATGACATTTTTATCATACAGCTTATGATTATAACTATATCAAGTACATAAGTGAAATTACTAGTGACATTTGACGTAGATACGATATTTTAAAATTAATATCCCAGACTTAGTGTTTTAATGTGAAATATAAACAGCTGAGCATTTATCACAGCTGAACATGTTGGTAATGCTTGCGATTGCAATCTTTTGTAAAGTCGTGCTGTGTTTAAAAGTTGTAGTGAATACTCATTGTCTTTACCAATTGATATTCTTTTATGAAGTCTTTGGTTTAGGAACGACGATAACGCAAAATAAAAAATCACATTGAAATTAGTGCAAAAAAATTTTGATTTTCATAAAACAATTATTAAAACATTATGTTTTGCCAATGAATAATTTCTAAGGAAAGACTTGGGATAAACAAATTTAAAATGTCACAGCTTTATTTTTAATTCTATAGATTACATTACAATGAACTTTATTCAAATAGTTAATCTTTATCTTCTAGCCAGATCACGTTATCACTTGATTTGTATGAAGTATTATTATCATTTCAAATGATTATGTATTAGATATCTGTTAAATATAAATGTTTTTTCAAACGTATTTTCGGTGATTTATTCCTTAAGAATAAAACATCTTAGTGTCTCAGTGTACTAGCCACTTGACCCATTCACAGTGCAAAATAAGTTGCTGGGTCCAAATAAGCTTTTAAAATACTGCAGTAAATGAAGCTGCCATTATCTAAAGGAGTCTTTAGACGAAATATCCGTTGAAAACTCGTCACTAAAACAACTTGATATCCTTAAAGAACAAAATATTAGGACTTTTAACAATGATTCATGCTTCAAGGTATATTATTATCTAATGATTCATTAGAGAGATCCATGCCAGATGTAATTGGAATAATCTGCAACATCTGTTACGTTAGCTATAAAGAAGTACATAAACCGTCCTTGGTTAAGTTTTGTCGGTATAATTTCATTAAGTTTTTTCTTAAAATCAATGTATGCTAACAATAAGTATTATCGTGTGTTGGAAAACTTTGTGGTTCAATATGCTTTGGTATGAATGGTGTCAAAATTAATGGTAGGGTAATAATAAATTGTAAATCGATTTTTAAAACTATTGTATTATAACATTTCTTGATTATAAGCTTAAACATATCAATAAATAAAGTGTTTGAAACCAAGCGTCAGAAATGTGAAACGATCAAACGGTTAACTCAAGAGATTGGGTTTAAACGTGATCCGTACTAAATTAGCCCTAATGAATTTGTTTTAAATTATTTAAACTCTTCAATAAAAATGCAGGATGTCTCAAAAATACAGTATCCTATATTCGAATCTAATAATGTTCAAATGGAAATACACGTTATATTTTACATAATATTTGTAAATTCTTCGCAATCTAAATATTTGGAATCAAATTATTAGCCTAGTTCATTTTAAAATGTTTACATATATGTCTACATATAAACAGTGTTCTCTTGTTTTTTTATTGGCGTTCCTTTAATATTAAAACACTTTTTTGTCGATACGTTTTGCTATACGCTTTCTAGTTATCCATGCTTGGTTGTAGTATTATACATTTTTCTACCACTGTAAAATGTTCTTTTCAAAATATAAAAATTCTAAGGACCCAAAATTTTTTAAATTTTAAGGGAGGGTCTTCCACCGCAAAACGGTAAAAGAGTGCAAATTCAATACTTTTCAACTAAAAAAGATTTGTGTTTATAACTATTACAAAACTGGGTCAAATAAACTGTAATTTAAGGCAGTATGAGGCATTTTACATTGTATACTTCAAAGTACAAGCCAGTTACCAGCCAACGATTAAAATAACGTATTTCTAAAGAGCATTCTCTACATCGGTGAATATTAACTCAACAATCTGGTTGAATCTAGCTACACTCATAATGCACATAAAATGATCCTTGAAGTGCATGGCATTGTGTTCCATGCTTGAATTAATCCTGTTGTGTAATTAATGAATTAACTGTAGCACTTCTTTTAAAATTATTGCTAACGCTATGGTAAATCTCATGGAGTGGCATTAACATGCTGTATGCAACAATGCATATCACTATAGGTTAAATATAACATTTTGCATGCAACATTAGCAAAGCCTGTTACGCGATTCGTGATTTACTTCACTTTGTTTTACATTTCATTAATAATAGTAAGGTAAATTTATACTAATGCAGCTATGGGTATTACCAATGTACGTAATATACTAAAAAATAACGTGTCATTTCCGATTTAATTCGTACCTATTTAAAAGTTTCCTCAAATCATGTTATACGTACTTCAGAACTCTTATATACATATCTATACGTATTTTGATTATGCTAAATATTGTATTCGGGTGAGTAGGCTTTTTTAACCTCTTAACAGATTTATAATAATAAATAGATTGGATTTATTTATATATCTATTATATATCTTATTGTTTTTATTCTAATATATATTTTTAATTTATAGATTAAGCTTAGGGTAGGGGCTACCATACATTCGTGCTAATATAATACAAATATCGAATACGGTAATAGATTCACTTTGGGAAATAAGGTAGTCTTAGGTAACATCGTAGGTAATATAATTCACCACCGCTTTAGAATTTCTTAGGCCAAAAATTACTTATTTACAGCTCTATTCCATATAACATGTTAATTGTTCACTAAATCTGAATATTAAAATAGAATTACGTATTTACTATCACCTTGCTATGTGTGTTTAAAATTACTATATTAGTTCATGTAAATTCATTATTTATTCAAAAATAAACATAATTTACTTATTTAAAGTAATATTTACTATCCCGATCGCATAAGGATGGATTCATTAAAGGAGGCGATGTTTGTATTTTTCTGCTCCCAAATTTGTTCAAATATTCTGTCCTTCCGTTAAACTAGACGGACGGAGTGGAAGTCAAAGTTTATAGTACAAATCACAAATATTTGAATAAATTACTTCCGTTGATAACGAGAAAGATATATCATTTGTTCAATTTTTTCAGACACTATTTTTTATTTTGATAAATTTAGAATATATTTGGCATATGTACGTAATAGGCTAAATATCAGAGGTATATATCATAGAAATAATATTGTTTTAAATCGCATATAAAGCTATGTTTTAATTGTTGAAAATTAATATTTTTGTAGCAAAAATTTATCATTGAAGGAATTATAAATATTTGTCATGTTCTATTGTATCACAGTTTAATTTGAAAAGAAGAATATTAAAATTCAGTGATCCATAAATATTGGTTGATTATTGTAGCGTTTTTAAAGCTACATTGATTTATTTGTTTAATTAAATCTTAAATTAAATTAACATTTTTAGATCGAAATATAAATATTGGGATTTAATTTTAGATTAGATTGTGAAAAGTCAGGGTAAAAACGAACATGTAATCCTTTGGCAAGTTAGTACTGGTAGTTTCAAATTGTTAGAAAGGCAGGTTGACTGCCTTGAATTGATTAGAATTTGTCTTGTGTATTTGTCTTGCGAATATTGTTCTCCTGGTTTGATACAGATGGATCAATGAGAGAACACCGCGGATGTCCTGCAAAGTTGATTGGAAAGTTAAGTATATAAGCGCCATCTCATAATTTTTGCCCTTCTTTTGGTTATTTTTGTAAGTTAAGTTGATTACAGTGCGCCGTGTTTCAAATTGTTTTTCCGCGAGGGATTTTGAGGAAAAAATTTAATTCATAGAAACTACAGAGGAATCTGAATAACTGATTCTCGATGAACATTAGAGCACAATAGAATCATACAAGTTGCATTTGGTTCATGCTTGCAAGAAAATGGAATAAAATTGAACCCTTTATTAACTTTAAATTGACATTTGGTAATTTAGTAATTTATTAATATTTAATTGGATTTGTTTTATTGTGAATTATTAATTGAAATTAATTAAACATTAATAAATGTTTGAGAGAGTTGTAATCTGAATTGCTGAGACTTCAAAATTTAGGTTCAACTAGTGGATAGAGAAGTTTAAACTTTTATTTTGAATTAAGGTGAACTTAGAAGTGAACATTTTTATTTTAGTTATTTCCAAGTGGTATTTGATTTTTATTTTAAAACTTTATTATTTTATTATTGAAGAGAGCTCTGATTTCAGTTTGACATATTTGATTATTATTTTTTATTTTTTGCCAAAGGAAATTTTAAATTTACTAAAAGGTTTGTCAGTTCTTTGTGGAAAATAGCGTGATAAAAATTCTGAAACGTTGAACTTATTAATTTGCCAGTTAAAAGTAAATCCATTGTTTTTCTTTAGAACTGTGATTTTTATTTTAGACACACCAGATAATATTTAATAGTTAAAAGATTTAGTAATAAATTGTACTGATTATTACTAGGAGCTTACTAATCAAAAAATGTTTTATATCGTCTTGGATGTCTCGCAGATAATTTAAATATTAATACTCTGGAATATTAATATCCACAATCCAATTCGTTATAATTATGTAAAAAAAATATTTCTGGTCCGAGAGTGATCGGTATTATTCGAAAGTCAGAAACATGTACTGAATCTACAAGTTTTAAATTTATAATTCATAATTAAGATCATCTAAATGCGGAGTTTTAATTCCAAAAAAATATGTTTAAATAAAGCTTGCATGTACCTTTCTTTTATTCCATTAATACTTTGTGTTTAGGGACGGTCTTATTATGACTTTTGTAGTAAAACAATTAGGGGATAGGCTACTTAATTATACATAAACGTACAAACATATTACTCCGTTGTTACTAAACAGTTAAACAAACGTTAAACTTTTATTCTTATAATATCAACAATTACTTGTTATAAAATTCAAAAAGATTGTAATTTAAAATCACAAACACAATACATTCTTATTGCATGAAAGGCTAAAGGGATGCTTTATTATTATTGTTAAAAGCCTAGTCTTTCAATTTTATCCCCTTAACAGAATTTTATTCACCTGCTATTAAATAGAGTGTAATGCTGATCCCACTAAAACATTGGTGAATCGATCAGCTACTTTCAGTATCTCATAACACTTTGTGTCACAAACAAATATTATATTAGGAAGAAGGTATCGTCAATAAGGCTCAGTGTTGCACAACAGTATCAGGTGATTGTTTATTTCGCAAATGAATAATGTTCAGTTGTTTACTTTTCCCCTGAATACCTTCATCGTTAATCTGTACTGTAAAGACAGGGACTTATTTATTCCAAAATCAAGTAATGAACATAAAGTTTAGTTTTAAGAATCAATGCATACTAAAGCAAAATTTTTAAGTTTATCATGAAAACAATACCTTATTTTTGATTCTTGAAGTAAATATTTGTTGTGTTGTAAAATTAATATAACAATATATCAATAAATATTGCCCTAAATAATTTGGTCACTTTGGTCACACAAAGTGTTTTTTTACGCATTCAGGTATTTTTAAAATCAACAGAAAGCACATTTTTGTTATCTTTGTAATGTGCGCTGCTTGAAACTGTTATAGAACTAACAATTCCTGTATTCTAACTAAAACTATACAGTTATATATAAGTATTATATTGACCATAGGATAAACGCCATTGTAATTTCGATGCGTGTTGCTAGGGGATAGAAAAATTTCCAAAAGAATAGCCCTTCACGGGTGCTGTTACTGTTGGTTTTGGTCATTGCTCTAAATTTGCCTCTTTTAGGAGAAATACAGTGATATTTTATTAAATATAATGATTTAAATTAAAAAACACATATGCAATGGACACTAATTATTACAATTGTTACAAAAAGTGTCGCCACGCTAGTAATATATTCCAGTACCACTATTGAAGATTTTATAGTAACATTATGACTAAAATTCTCCGTCACCTGACGGGAACTCCAGATTCCAGAAGGTGTCAAGTCTGAAACAGTGTCAGATTAAGGAAGAGGCACTACGCGGATGGTGAAATAAAGCAAATCAAACTCAAAGTCTACAAAAGAAATCTATATAAATAAAAATGAATTTCCGTTCGTTAGTCTCGCTAAAACTTGAGAACGGCTGAACCGATTTTGCTAATTTTGGTCTTGAAATGTTCGTGGAAGTCCAGGGAATGTTTAAACGATGAGAAAAATATAACAACATTGCAAGGAAAATACTAAAAACGACAATTTTATTTTCCCATACAAACTGTTCTTACCTGTCAAACGTTTGATTTAACAGCTGTAACAAATACAAATGACGAAGTGTCTCAGTAACATATGACTGTTTACTTACTACTGCATGCAATTTTGGGTACAAAAAGCTGTCGCCATTATAGGTTAACATTGTCAGTGCAAGAAAACAATATCAGATACTGCTTACAATGCCGAGAAGAAAACGATCTAACATTGGTCGTCGAAGTAGATCGAATATGCGGCGAGCTACCTCACGTGTTAATCGCACTGATGACCATCAAGAGACTTATAATGATAACAGTCGTATTGGTATGGCACATTTGCGTTCTACAGTAAATCAGAATGAAGTGGATAGACAAAGAATGCAACGAGTTCGGGCAAATCGATCAAAACAGCGAGACCCGGAATAGGAAATTGACCGATTCCGCAAACCCAATGCTCCTGTGAACCCGGAGCGAGCAGCATTCTCCTACGATCCAGAAATCGATTATAGTGCCGACAAATCAAATTAAACATATATTGATCAGTCTTTATGGTAAGAAACATATTTTCTTAAATTTCTCGGCATTTGAATCTTTAAACAATATAACTTTCGAATGATGAGGGTTAAAATTAAATGTTGAACTCCACCTCTATATGAAAATTATTTATAAACCCGGCTTGCTAATGATGTCTTTACTTTGCTCGCTAAGACCTGACGGCGTGGCGGGAAGCCTCGGTGACTCGGACAAGTCTGGCACAGCCAGAATATTGTTGATGTTGTGCTCTTGATTTTCTTCTATCTCATCCAAATATTTTAATTCTTCACTAGTTAAATTAAGTTCTGAAAATGTTATTCCTTCAGATGATGATGATAATGATGATAGCATTGTTGAGACGAACTTCGGTTTTGATGACAATAATTGTTGTTTCACTTGATTTTTTTGTTCCTTGGCCCTGTTAATTCTTATTATGCGGCTCAAATTGTGACCGCACTTGATACAAAAGACGAAAGTATCAGCGGTTACTGTCAAACATTCGTCGCATCTTAAAAATTTTTTAGTGCAACTGGGACAGGTAGTTGTTTTATTCTGCCGTTCTATCCACTTTTTGTAAAAGGGACAATGCATTGTAAAAGTTCTTCTTCTATAAAAAGAAATCAATCAATCAATTTAAAGGAAGTGACTATCACGTTACAAACGAATTCAGCCAATTATAAAAACAAAGCGATCTGACACTTGATCTGATAAAAATTTAAAACACCTTTATGTTTTTTTTAAATTAATTATTGTGGCATTGTTCAAAAGCTGCGGTGTAGAAGGCGCTGTATTCATTGAATTTTGAACAGTTCTAAGATGCCATAGCATGGCCTATACTGTGATGATGATGCGTTTATAAAGTTACCGGTTTTGCAATACATAATTAGGGTTTAAATTAATATGGTTTATGTTAAGAGGTAAGTGAAACGAAGTTCACCGGGTCAGCTAGTATTCTTATATATGTAGTATAGTACATCCTATAGAACTGCTGCAATCGAACTTTTTATAACGAACTAAACTTATCTCAAATCACAGAATACAAGAGAGACGTTAGGGGTTATATTATTTTCATAGTTATGTGAATTATGCTCCTCAGCACTATCACTAGCTAGACAGCTGTTAATTTGTGTGTTGCGATTTACATTGTTGAGCATTGGTGGAGAAATAAATATAGGATATAGGTATAAATGTATATTTCTCAATCCAATTTTGTATTCACTCCACGTAGGTCTCCTAGAGAAGCGGTAAATAAAAAGTCTGGCGTGTGTTGCAAAAACTTCTTTGCGTCTGTGAGGTACGTCATGGTGAATCACTTGTAAATTACTCCAACTGTTTGCTATTCAGTATATTTTATAGTGATTTTTTACTATTAGTTTCCCATTGAAATTTAACTTTACAGGACAAATTTATTTTTTTTATTCAATTTCTGTATTACATATTATAAAATGGCTACCATTTGTTAAATTAAATACGACGAGAGACGTTTATTATATTTCTAAACGTGTTTCTCTATACAACTTCGTACTATTATAGATTTTAGTTTTCTTTTTATCATCGTCCTAAAGCTATTTGACATGAATAGTTTATAGTATTCACTTTGTTACGTTAATGCGATTCTAAATAAGGTTGAGCTGGTATTTAACACAACATTCACTGATTGTCTGCCGGTACGAAATTTACGTATTCACCTAGTTCGTAACTAGAAATTAACAAAAGTAGTTTAATATTGTATAATTATTACAATTTACGTTATAATAATAAAAATTATTTACACAAAAAACTAGTTTTGCTGTTAGTTGTTAAAATTATTATTAAAGTAAAAATTTTTATTATGAGCCTACAATTATTAAGTAGTTTCGAAAACATTTTAAATATATAAATATGTTAGATGGGTGTATCCCTATACCAGCTCTCTGGAATGTTTTGTTTATTTTAACGTAGATTGCACGTGTATAATAGGTCGGTTATTCACACGAGAAAGAGATCAGATTGCAGATCTCGAAACGTAGTTTTACTGTTTATTTCTATTACTGAGCGATGGTAAATTTCTACAAAAAATTAAATCCTCTTTATTTTAAAACCCTTATATATTTAAAACATACTTAAAATTACTATATCTTCAATACAATTTCATGAGGAAAATTACGTACTATAAGAACAAACTAAAATATTTCATATAGTTATTAACACTTAAAATATTTATTTATCTAAAATTTTAAATTTGTTCGTTTCAAATTCAAAGCAGTTATACGGTTGTTGAATTTCTGAAGAACCGTGAACATAATTTTTTTAATTTTATTATACTACATAGAATGTCCTCTTAAAATGTATTTTATATTCTTGCAGGCCTTAAAAAGCCAAGTATATTGTTATAATTTTAAAATGACATCCAATAATACTACTATTATATAATCGATTTTTATAATTTTATAGATGGCTGCAACATTACAGAAAAATAGAAGAAATATCACGAAGATCAAGGGCAACATGTATTAAGTTTTAATTTAAGAGAAAGTTTAATTATGTCATAAAGTATCTGCTAGCCTTATTATTCAAGTTTCAAATAAGATTTGACTGTAGTCCATTATTTCTTATGATTGAGGAGTGTCTTTTACTGAAATATAATAAAGCAATATCAAACGTCTAATTAATTGAAAAGCTACCCCATCATGTATTACTGCCCTCCCAAACTTACGTTCTTAAATAGTCATAATTCAACTGAACTACAATCACCCTTAATATTCAATCAATCTTATCATATTTGATGATTTCAATGATAAATATTTTGCCACAAGAGGGTAAAGTTATTAGGTATGTGTTTGTTTCCTAGTTCGTACTATATCAGCTGACGCATTGGGCACAAATTTAGGACTTTAGATGGAGTTTACTTTATATCAACATGTTGAACATAGCACAGATTGTTAACTGTAACTATAATCTGATTATTTTCGAATGCTTTAGTATAGAAGACTATAGCCTATAATGTGAACAAAACATTTCTTAATATTCTGTTAAAATATAAGTTGTTAAATGATTGTACACCGTACACGTTTAAACTCATTTGTGACTATCACACCTATAACGATTCTGTATGTAGCCTCCAGAATTTATCATAGATTTTTAACTTTCTCTAGTTGGGTTTCTTGTATGGTTAATACAATGCTGCAATAATTATGATGAGAAATGATGATTCGTAAAATAATATATTATATAAGTACATGAAAACTAGGAGGAGTATCATCTACTTCCATGATATACGTTACAAATGTGTTTCCAAAATTGAATAACACTTGCCTTAAGAAATGTTGTTATGTATGAGTTATAATCCCTAAGGTTTTATAATTCTTATTCCAAAAATACAATTTGATCTAAAACCTTAACAGTTACTTACGCTAAACCTGTTCCTAATCAGGTAATCAAATTAACAATCTTTCATTGGATTGGTTTCCTATAAGGACTTTCCTTAATTAACTGGTTTTGACTATTTGTCGCTACCTTTCAATCCGTAGGTCCACACTATCAACAACTTTAGCCACAAAGGTTTATTTACCGTATGGTTAATCCCATAAATACACACAGAGAAGCACTTAATTGATTCAATATTCACCATATGAAATCACATAATATCTATAATTATTCATCAAATCAACAGCTAATTTTAGCAAGTGTTCCTAGTTTTCACATAACCTCCGCTATTCATTGTTATTTTCTTAGTTCGTGCGATGGTCGGTAGTATTTCCGTATTGTATTAATACTTTACTCTATTTATACTTTTATACTGTACTTATAATTATCTTATTTATACTAGGTTAATGTACACTGAAGGTGGTTGAATGCTGACAAATCGAATGTAAAAAAATGGCTTCAAATGGTTGTAAGGTATTGGAAAGAGAGGAGGTAATTTAAATTGTGCTGTACACAAAAAAAGTATTAAAACAACAAAATACTACATAGACTAAATGTAAAAGTTTAACCAGAAATGGTGTATATTAAAATAAAATAATATTTAAAATGTTCATAAATAACATAGGCCAGAAGAAGAGATCCAATTAACATTGTATGAGCGTAGACCCTTCATTATCATAGAACTGGAATATACCTACCTTGTTACTTTTGTTTAGAAAGTATAAAAAAAGAGGTAAACTTTATAAACAAATCTGCATTCGAGGTTCACTAAGAGACGTGATTCAGAAATTCTAAATACTACATTCTGTTTCTCTTAACTACTGTGTTTTAATTAAAACTTAAGACGACTCCCTGGCCTTTAACTGTAAAAAAACTGACTCTACAGTTTCCAGAAGAATACTCACAAAGTGACCTAGATAGGCGTTCTTCTTTACACAAGAGTGTCTGCTTCATAAGGCGCTACTCAAAAATACAAACTCTGTATTATGGTACTTACTGTAAAAAATCCATTTAGTTACTGTGTCCTTAATCCAGGGAAACTGTTGAGATCTAGCAGTTATCTACGGCTTTGCATCTCATTTCATTGTCTGGACGTGTATGAGCATTTTTGGTTTGATTGGTTTATATTGTTGACGCCTATATTGCAGCTTGCCTTGTTACCAAGATTAGGAAAATATGTAAAAAGCGTATATGTATGGCTGTTGCAATTTAAAACCGCTTTATTTTTAAATATTTGATTTTACCTTCTTTTGCGATTAATTGCAACAAATATACCAACAGTTTTATGAAGCCTAATTCTATAAAAAAAACAACTGGAAAGGGGTAAATTTGAAGACATCCAATATAAAACAAATATGCATTAGAACACTAACCAAGTACTGCATACTTCATATTTTCAATAAAATGTACAATTAAAAGGATATTTTCATCAAAACTCTTAACCTTATTACCTAGATATTTTCTTACTCCATGCTTAACAGCGGTTGCAGAGTGGGTCTATGCATTCTGAGTTTAAATAAGAAAAATTTAAAATAGTACATAAAATAATTAAGTATATGCTTGTGTTGTTATATTAAATGTTTACAGAAAACAAGCCATTACATTTATTTGGATCATCCGTTGGTAATATTTGTTTACTTTAGTGTAAATTTAGAGATTAGGATGAAATGTTTAGAAAATGTAGAGACCGGCGTAGCCTAGAGGGATTTTAGAAATAAAATTAATTAAGTACGTCAACCAGAGGCCCTAAAGGTTTAGTACAAATGGTTGAATAGTATAAGCATGAACGCGTAGAAAATAAAACAAAAATAATTATTATTATTATTTCGTGTTGAATGGTTCATACTCGAATTTATTGTCATTCTCATATCTTACTTAATATTTACAACAACATTTAATCCCTAACAAGTCATTTGGAGGTATAAATCCATTTTGTTATATATCCTAAATCTAGATTTAGTATTTAGGCAATGCAGAATGGCCCTTGACTCCTAGTCTAACACATGTACTGCTCTACATAAAAAGAACATCATGTTATGTAAGTGAAATTCGTCTCTAGAAGTGGTAGTTCAGGATATCTAATCACTAGATTTTTTTGAAATATTAATTCATCAACTTATGGTACAGGCCCAAGTGTACTGATTCTATGGCGTAATTTAAATTGTTACTTTAAACTAGGTATGATTACACCGCACCAGGTGTCCTGTAACAGGCGTCGCAGAAGTTTCCAATAGGAAATTAATGCTCATTAAATAAAACTTAATGTGTTACGTTTTTACAGCATAATAATATTACTAACACGCCAGAACTTATATTTGTTTCTTTTTGTATCACGCGTAAAATATTTAACCTATTAAACTTCAATTGTATACAGACATTCTAAGCATTCCCATCTCCAAAGTTGCAAAATAAACCAATAAAAAGTATTTAAAGAGACAGCAATATGTCACTTTTAGACACTATTTTCAATTGATAGTAAGAAGATGTCTTGTTTAAATCTTTCCTGCAACCGTTGTTGACCACAAAGTAAGAAAGTATCTATATAAGAAAATTATATTTTAGTAAAAATATACTTTATTTGTACATTTTAGCAAATAATTAGTATACAGTGCTTTGTACTAAGCAGTAATGTAATGCAGATAAAAGACAAAAGTTACCATCTAACTTTAACTACAACATTGCATGTGAAACCGAGGGTAACTCTTGGCAGTTGTGATATAAAAGACAAGTTATTATGTATTTTATTTATACTATTAGTAATAAATATTGATACAAAACCCACCCTTGTGGTAATTAAAATAACATTGGTGTAGGAAATATCATTAATTTGAATCAGATGTGCTCAGACAGGTGCAAAGCCTACGTAAGTTTTGCGTAGTATTATAATATTATTCTCAGTTTTCTTCAAAATTTACTTTGTATACTCGTACGACTTCCTCGTTGCCATCTTGTGTAACTACAAAACCAATGAATAATAACCTCAGCCATAGCGCATGGAATGGCATGCACTATCATCTAAATATATATTTTTATATGGAAAAAAGTGTATAGTCCTCAAGACTCTCATGACTCGGTGAGTTACACAGGTAGAAAAAGATAAACATAAATTAAATTTCTATAGGCCCTCGGGTTAACGCTTACGAAATAGTAGACCTAATTTTAGCTTACCATTAGGGTTTACCGGTTACTTTTATTTTCATATTTGTGATAAGTTTACCACGTGTTTTAAGTAAGGACTATAAACTTAGATTATAAATCATGCTTAGAAAATTACTTGAATTACTGAAAATCCTATTATTAGGGTGCATTAAATTTCATATCAAGTTAAAGCTAAGTAACATAAAATAAATACTAAAATACATCTAGTGTTGTAACACTGAATATTTTAGAGCCATTACGGTTACTCTTTAATGAATACTGTTAGCCCAAAGTATTTCATAGGTTTACTGTTTCCTCAGGTTACCTTCTCACATGACTCATCCATTTTAGCTGTCAATTATCTGGGACCGTTAACGAGATTATTTGTAACAGTTCTCCAACAGCTTAATAATTTTTAATATATGGCCTAACTTATTCCTGCTTTATTGAGCATTATATAATAATTGAAATATGCATTAATATGTATATTATTGAAGCTTTAACAAAACTTCACTATCCTTAAATGTGATTTTTTTATGTTATTATTTTATAAAATGTTGTCTATAAAAATTGAAAAACCCCTTTTTAATTTTAACAGATACAAATCTAATACAACCTTTATGTTTTTCAATTCTGTTGAAGAATGACGTTCTGAAACTTTCAGTCCAATATATGTTATATTAGTAAAATAAATATACATAGCGTTCGCATTTCAATGATTATATTTGTAGTGCAAAATATGTACATATAAGGTAAGCAAAAATTACTAAATTATTATTAACTAAATATTAAAACTAAACTTAAAAACTAAATAACAATATATAAACTATAATAACTGGCAACAATAATAAAATACATAAATTAATAAATAAATAATTTAAAAAAGTACTAGGGTATCACAGATGTTGACTAGTGGTGTTTAGCTCATCATGGAGGACAGCTTTCCAGCAGAGCAGGAAAACCCTGGAAACTGACTGCGACCACCCACGGTGAGAGAGCAGCAGGAGGCTCGGCATTCGTCATTGCGAAACGTAGAATCTACGCCAGCATATTAGTGGGAAGATTTAGAAGGAAATAATATATATAATTTGAAAATCAAAATTCTATTACTCGTACTTCCACTAACATGCAAGAATTTAGAAGTTCTCGGCCACTCTGAAGAGGGTGTGCAGAGCGCTCTGAAACAGTACAGTCAGTGCACAACGAACAACACTTACATATACTATATAAATAAACATATACATGAGTCGGGGGAGATTCTGGCCAACAAAAATTTCTTTTACTACAGTCTATTATCAGCAAATACTGTACCTGATACACTATACAGCACTAGTATACTTAACTTCCTATTTTTTAGTTATAAACCATTTTAATCCTTGTAAACATTCTCTAATTACAACATGCTGTGACAATACATTTAGTATTTTTCATTCAGTAGTTGACAAAAATAGGTTATTTCAGATTATTAAATTGATAATTCAACTTTTATTTTGTATAGTAATAAAATTTAAGTATACAAATAAACAGGTAACCCGATCTCTATGTGTTGTTGGAAAGCGACAAACTTGTCATTGTTGGGTATGTTACATTGTTTAATGCACCATTAGAGGTAGAGTACAAACATTACGTTAAAATATCCTCCACTTTGGTATACTATTTACATGTTCAACAGATAATGTGGACATGATCTGCATACAGTTGTAATAGTGTTGTGCTTATGAGATTACTAAATATTCTTTGTTGCGGAATAAACATTAATGAGTTTGATAAACCTGAAATTGTATATAAAGTGTTTATTTCCAGAATAGATAATATTGTGCCACAAGAATTCATTTTTACCATTTCCACTAAATATAGACATAAATAAGTCATAAAGCTTCAAGCAATTCAATAAGCCAAAGAACTAACCAAGGGGCCGTCCTTCGGGGTACTTGGTATTATAAAAATTCTAAAATTATTTTACTTAAAATCTGTTTTAAAAAGTGTTTTACTGGAAAAGTCGAGTTTGGTAGAAACCGGTAATCAGAAAACGTTATGGCTCTGCAAGTCTTAACAAGAGCGGAAGAAGATTCCCAACAGCTTTTTTTATTTCGATTAAAAATATAAAACTGTTGTTTAAAAATTAATCAATAATGTCTGTGGTGCTTAAGTGAGAAGTTCGTGTAAGGCTTCTGGGATGTTCGCACGTATCTGCGTTCGCTCTTCGTTTTATACGTATTGTGTTGTTTACTATCGGTTTACATGTAAATACATGTTGTAATATGACATTTTAGCATATTTATACAATGTTTCGAATTGATATAAAAAATTTAAAAGTGACAATATACGGTATAATCTATTAATGTAATTTATATGGGTACGATATTTTTATTGGTCAAGAATCTTGATGGTACATCAGTGCGATGTAGCTGCTGTTAACGGAATAGTTATATTATATTGGTCTTAAGTGTAACAATGTGTCAACAAGAAAATCGCGATATAAATAAAACAAATATACGATAAGTGACGTTAATAATGTGATATTTTGCTATATTTTGCCAAATGAGATGATAAATCATTTCCTGAAATTTGGTTTGTAATTTCAGCAAAGCCGTTATGCACGTGGTGTGGTATACTCCTAAAGTTTTAAATAATTATAAAAAGAATAAAGTCTCATAGGATTTTAACACTTTAAAATTTTGCTAGAATCGATAAATATTTATGTTACTTTCATAATTGAAACATTTATAATGAGGTAGACCAAATTATACGTTTTAACTGAGTTGTTACAATATACATAAATTACAATTACCTGCATTCAATTTAGTAACCTCAAAAATAAAGTGTTTGAATATTGACTTTTAAACAGCAGTGATATAAAAACGTGAACATTATATTTCGATAATACGAGTATAAAACATATAATTGATCTTATAACTTAAGATTAAAACAAACAAAATTAAAGTTTTATTAATTCCATTTCCATTGCTTTGTTTTGTGACCTAGTCACATAACTAGAATTGAGCACGGCTTTGGCTATTTGACCTGATTTGTTTGAGTTTCGGCATGTATTTTATCTGAGTCGGATGTACTCATTCGGAAAATTAACTGCTTTGAACGGTTGGGCTTTCCCTGTGGATTACTTTATAACAATCTCTGAAGGTCCACAAGAAAGATATTTTTCAAAGTCTTTAACATCGCAGTAACAGATTTATAAAAATTCCCACAGCATGTAATTAAGGAATATACTTCTTGTAAATCCCCACGTTGCTTAATACATTTTCAGCAGCATTCATATACTACTTTGGTCAGGTATGTCCAAAGCTATGTTCAGGCTATGGAAACACTTTAGTACGGCTGATGCGATAAAAATTGCTGAAAATGAAGCAGTTTGGTAACAGAATATCTTCAATCACTGCAGTCCTACATGCAGATATTGTGACAGACAGTACAAATGATAAACAGAGTAAGAATCCCGTGAGAATCCTGCTGCATTTAGTGTTTAAACCTTATCTAGTATAAAAATTTATCTATAACTATAATGTGTTACATTAAAAAATCAATTTAAGCTGTCCCATAAATTTAATCTCATTTAGTTATTTATAATAGTTTGGACATATACCTAAATGTTGGCATAGAGCTCCCACATTATCTTTACTTTTCACTGCTCTTTAGTCATTTAATGTCTGTTAAGTAATTATTGGTCAACCATTCAATTAATTGTAAATTGGTTTAATCACAATCCAACACTTTTTAGAGAAATATGACATTTGATCTCCATATTTGTATGCAGAAGTCATAAAATTATTATATAATCAAATGTATGTAGTGTATTTAAAATATGAAAGTAATGAGTAATTAAAATTAGTTTGAGAGTGTCTAAAGTCATTTAATGGTCACGTCGGAATGTATTAGGGCATGTGATTGTATTTATTTATCCACAAGGAGCAGGAATTATAACATTGATAAAACCTAAAAATATAAAGAAACTAAATGTTAATGCAATTATTGTTAGGATTTGCGGGGTGGGGAACCATTCGCAGTTATGAAGAAATGAAGCCTCTCTGACGAGATTTCTCTAATAGGTTGATCTTTGTTTTCTTTTACATTTTACCATCCAGACTTTCTTGTTTTGTAAATATTATGGACTTTTCACGAAAGAGAACTTTCTCTAAAAGTTTCAGATAGATGTCTACCCGTTAAACATTTAATATATACGATACCAATATGGGACTGAAACTAAAAATTTTTATAAATTCTGCAACTTAAATTTTTTCATTCAATGTATTATGCATTGCTATGAGTTCATACATAATTAGAAATTAACAGCCTGATAGCATGATATATTAGGCTAATGTGAGCTAGGAGATATTATTATCCACCATATACCCGGCACTTTGCGCGCAATTCCCATTAGTACAACAGGGTCGTCTTTGACATCTACTGATTGCATGGAATATCGAGTACTCCTGAGACGCGTTCGGTCATTGATATATATATATATATATATATATATATATATATATATATATATATATATATATATATATATATATTCCCACCTCTGGAAATAAATTAAAGCAATTTAAGAATCTCGTGCATTATCTTGAAAACTTTATGTCTGAGATAAATATTATTTTTTATCATCAATGAGTCAACAGAAGTTTTGTCTATGTACTAGTTTCTCGTACTGGTTTAATAGGTATTATTTAAGCGGAAAGAGAAACACTTCATTAGTACGACCTAATTTTTGGTGGTAAATTTTGATGTGTCCGTATGAATTTTAGTCTAGGCCTATAATCAGTCAGTACATGGGATTTTCTGGACATATAGACCACATCAGTAGCAAAGCAAACAAGATGCTTGGTTTCATAGCAAGATTCTCCGGAGGCATCGACAACCCTTCTGCTCTTCGCTCTCTGTATTGTTCCCTTGTGAGACAGCTTGTGGAATATGCAAGTCCCGTGTGGTCGCCTTACACTGTTGGCAATAGGACGAGACTGGAGGCTCTAGAAAGGCGTTTTCTTCGCTTGATTAGTGTCCGGCTGGGTTTTGCCTATCTTGATGTGCCTGTGGAGGAACTGTCCAGCAATCTGAACTTGCCACCTCTTGCCCTGCGACGTGACGTGGCTGATGTTG
The DNA here is from genome assembly GCF_021130785.1 of Homalodisca vitripennis. Taxonomy (NCBI): domain Eukaryota; kingdom Metazoa; phylum Arthropoda; class Insecta; order Hemiptera; family Cicadellidae; genus Homalodisca; species Homalodisca vitripennis. Next base: position 63,630,933 of record NC_060214.1, read on the forward strand.
TCCTTCTCTGGAAGATAGTGAATGGTCGCATGAACTGTCCAGATCTCCTAGCTGAAATCGACCTCAGAGTTCCGGCAAACACAAGATCTCGAGATCTGCTGGGTCGAAGATACCACTCAACCAACTTCGACTTCAACAGTCCTTTCGCAAGGTTTATTCGCCTGGGAAATCAGGTTGCGTCTGGGTGTGACCTGTTCTTCGATGGACTTCACCAGGTTCGCCGGCAGGCCTTCTCTCTTATTTCTGTGAGGGACTAGTGATTAAGACCTACAGTAGTTAGCTTTAATCTGTGTTAAATGCATGTTCATTGTATTATATGTTGTATTTATTTAATTTCACTGTTATTTGTTAAATGTTATATATTATATTTTAATTTATTAGCACAATTTATTTATGTTCGCTCCATACTTGAATAATTATTGTTGTTGTTAATCTTTATTTTTATTTTTTGTTATGTTTTGGATATTTATAACTTGTTACATCTTTGAATACTAATTATTTATTATCAAATTTTGTATGATACCTATTTTGTTACTTTATGTAGATTTTTCATCTGTTCGTATTAATTTTATTTTCCGCTGTATCTACTATATATGTTTGTATTTGTAAATTGGCTGCTGCCGTTGGAAAAATAATAATAAAATAATAATAATAATACAATAGTACATAATCAGCCAGTTAATAATTTAGTGATTATTATTTTAAAACATTATAATCCCCTCCTACTTGAGTGACGTTTACTACATCAATATACTAATAGTGGAGATATATTATCACACTACAACTCATTCTTCTAGGTAAATTTGTTCTACAGTTGTCGAACGTACAGTCACAAATCAAATTTATCATCAATCAACGTGAAAGGTTTCACTAAAATATATGGGAAAGAAAATTCCAAAAATAAGCTGGTACACTGTTATGAATTTTAGCATTTATGTAAAAAGATATATAATCTGTTGTTGAAACATATGTAAAAACTGTAATAAAAATATAAGAGGAAACACCTGAAAACTGGATATGTAGTGTTTAATATGGAATGTAGTGGTGCATTGGAAAGGCATTGCACGCAAGGAAGGAGAGGAAACGTAACTTCAGATATTCATAACTAAATGCATTCAACACCAATATCCAAATTTTTATGATCGCTCCAGTGATTGAGTTTTCTCGGTCAAGAAACATCGTCAAAAATTTTTATTTACAGCAGTAAAAAGTGTTATTTAAGTTTATTTGCTGGAAACCTACTAGATCGATTTGGGTATATTAAAACATCAGGACTTTTACGTAAAACCCATTAACTTTTAATTTTATCTTTTGAGCTATTAATTATCATAAAGCAACCCCTTAATATTAATTGTAATAGTTCTATCATGATATTCTAAATGAATATATTATTTTATACTATAGAATTAGATGATTACTATGCATTTATAAATAAGACTTTAAAATATGTTAAATTAGCCGACAAAAACTTAATAAGACGAATGTTTTGTTAACGAATAAAATCACTACCATCGTATGGGATTTTTAGAAATTTTAGTATTTTTAAACATAGATATTATAATAGAGCCACTTAATTAAATACCGTAGAAGATGAACCCAAAGGCTACTAAAGTACTGTTTAATATTTGTTATTTATATTACATATTTATTTGTTTATAATAAATGTTCTATTTTAAAATTATATTTGACATTTACAATTAATCAACGTATTAGCAAAAATTGGAATATAAAACAAAGTACTAAGCTACAGATATCTCAAAATTGCATTGTTATATTTACATCAATGTGTAGATTTCATTTTATACAAGATAAAGCTTCTTGAAATCTTTGTAATTAACAATTTTGATGGAAATATGCCTTTTTATTTTATAATCGTTTTGAAGAAATTAATTAGTGTTGTTTTAAAGATCTGGGGAATTTTCAGATTTTCATTTTCAGATTTTATTAGCTATAATTTGTTATGCACCCTTTATAATCAAGGTATGTACACAGTAAGTCATCGTAAAGCAAGCTTTTGTATTATCACAGTTTCCTTTGAAAAAGCATGTTTTTTAACTGGAACTAGCAAAACTTACGTAACGTAAATTGTTTTATTTATACTTTGTAAAAATGTCTACATATAAATTGTATTACTTTATTTTTCAAAAATTGTATAGCTACTAATAATTAAATTGACTAAACGTATTATTTGTACACTTGGTTTGATGTAAGAAGAACTGCTTTATCTCTAAGAGACCTAAGGTATACATACAGAACAAGTTTTTATTATTAGCTTAAAAAAGTATATGTAATTTACTAATTTAATAATGACTTTTATTACAGAATGAATTTTTTATCGCACTATAAATTTTCCTTTCACCTAAAGTTTCAGAGGTTAGAAAATCTCTGATAAGGTTACGTTTACCTTAAAAGGATTTATTCCCAAGGCCAAGCTCTCAGCCTTCCTAAGCAAACTTACTTTACATTTCATTGCTATTCCGATCATGTAGCACTCTGCAAAGTAAACTCTTCCCATAATAGAACATTATTTTTGCAGTATTTTTCAATATACAAAGTAGCAACTGCAATAATTTACATACAGTTCCATTTATACACATAGTTTCAAATGAATAAAATGTTAATAAAGTTTAAATTTACTATAACAGAAAGTGTACATCTGTTCAGTATTCGAAACTGTCACAAAAGTGACAGTACAAAAATTAACATACGTAATTTGTGATATGAGAATATTGAGAATGAAAATAATGAGAATAATGAGAGTGATGAGAATAATGATTTATTCCTTCAAAGAAGTACAAAAACGTTACAAAAATAAAATCTTAGGAATAGTCTAATCTCATGTCCAGTAGTGTGATTAGATTCAACAAAATAAAATTAACTTAATACAGTACTTTTTTAGTTATATTGCATTAAATTTCATGCTGGCCACTCTCCAAGGTGCCTGAAACTAAAAATGAACTAAAAATAAGAATACAAGAACATTTTTAACCAATATAAAGATAATTCTAACTATTTTTCCATATAATGTCAGAATAAAAATTATCTAATATTAACAGTAAAAACAAAATATTTTTTTCCCTCTTTATACAATTAAAAAAGAAACATAGCACATAAAAAATCAACCTTTTTAACATATAAAAAACTTCTGTCATAGAAAGATTAATGTGCAATTTAAGCACATTCACTATTATACAATGCATGTACATTCATTCAATAACACACAGTACATTATACATATATACAACAACCATTTATATACAATTGCTACATGAAACCAAATGAATTTTTATATAAAATAAACAGTCATTTTTAACTTTAGCTAATGACTATTACAAATCTAACACCATCTATCTCAATTAACCAGTTAAATACACTATTGCTGAAAAGGTTTTATTAACGTATTTATCTAATGTTAATAGGTAATTTATTAAAGAATTTTTGGACCTACGTACTGAACACAGAGTCTATATATTTCATTTTTTATTTATGGTACTTTAACATTCTTTTACTTACGTTTCTTGTTCCATATACAAGGAAGGTTGTACCTTCATTGCCACTTCTTCTATAAAATAGTTTCAGTACTTGGTACACATATAAATGTTGAATAGGTAGAGTTTTAATTTGTTGGAATAGGGAGAACGACCTATCTCTAAGTTTTTTCATAGCATTATGCACCCTCTATGATTTTTGACACTCTAAGATTATCTATTAGACTTTTGTACGCACCTCCCAACAGATCAATCCGTACTGAAGTCTTGACTGAACTACAGAATAGTAGAGGTTTCACAATAAAGATTTATCACAAAATTGTTTTAAAAAGTAGAATGTTTTACTGTAAATCTTATTTTGCTTTTCAGCTCCTGAATAAGTGTTCCCCAATTCAATTCTTCACCAATAGTGATTCCTAAATACTTAAAATGACTAACCTGTTCTATAGCTTGGCAGTCACATAGAATAATTTGTGTACAATCCTGTAAGTGATATGTAAGCGGAATTTTAAAATGAAAGTCTAAAAAGCCGAAATTTGTATATTTTGTTTTGTCTGCATTTATTTGCATTTTATTGTTACAGCACCATCTTTGCATTAAGGATATGTCCGTTGTAATCCCTTGGTGAGGAATTTCGATTTCTTTTTCCGCATATAAAATCGAAATCTCATCTGCAAATGCACTAATCTTACTACAAAAAGTTTGTTCAAGTAGGTCGTTAATAAAAATAAGAAACAACGTTGCCGATAAAATTGAACCTTGAGGGACGCCTGAATTTATGGTTATAGGGGGACTATGTATTTAATACTGGTGTAATAAATAACTTCATTTCTTTTATTTTTTTGGTACTAAAGGCGTCGAATCCAATTGATCGTTTATTCTTTAGCTGATTGATAATATTTTAGACTTCTGTTTTTGTTGTTGGAAACATAGAAAAGGAATTAACCCAATGGGCAGGTAAGACTAGCGCAGGTAACGGTGCGGCCACCAAGCAGCTTGCACCGTTTATTTTTATTTGTTCTTGACCGTGATAGCTAACTGATTGAACAGAGATAACATATTTGTTTATCTCATCTGCTCCAACGTGTGCGTCCGGTACCACAACTCCGTTATCTAAAGTTATCTGATTAAACCCTTTTTTAAGTTATATCACATTTTAAGTAACGTTGTGCAAAACGTATACTACAAGAACTGTATTATATAAGAAAATATATAAAAATTGTATATTACGTAAGTAAAATCTATTTAAGAAATTTCTATCAAATTTCAAGCATCGTGTGTTCCATAAAGAAGCCTATAATTAAAAACGTAAAAATATTAAAATTCCAGTCCATAAATTTATATTACTAAAGTTGTTTTTTAATTATATTTTAGAGTTTAAAATGTTTAAAATTAATGTAAAAAAATGTCTGTAATACATAAAACACGGTATTTTATACAAACTCTTATGTAATGAAATTTTCATAACGGCCAAAGTTTGATTTTCGAAAAGAGACTTAAGTATGTTTACAAAATATTTCCTACCATATTAAATAATTAATAAAATATATAAGGTAAAATGACCACAAATTAAAAGTGTAAATAGAAGAGTATATCAAATTTTTACACAATATCAAACACCATGGAAAATAAATCTTTTAACATTCAAGACATGAAAATATCTCCAAGAGTTTTCAAGCAAGGATAAAAACACTTTTGAAAACAAAATCTTGTTCGACATAAATTTATAGGTACTAGATTTACAAATTGAAATCATTGTCACAGGTTAAGTGCACTTACAAACGTATAATAAAACAAAAAACATTTTTGTGAAGTTTTATTTCCAATATTCAATCTTTTCAAAATAGGTGGTCCAAACTTACAGATTTTTAAATGTTAAAAATATCCTGTATGTTTTATGTTTTAAAATGGACAAAATAAAAAACATACCTTGCAAATCTATCGAATAGGTATAGCGTGATTGAGAATTCAATCATCTCATAAACTCCACAAACTTTAGTATTATAATATAGGACGTGCATTGTATAATATTTTAAGTACGTGTACACATAGTTCAGAGAAAACATTTATGATGAACATACACAATGCATTAGCCTTCTGTTTATGACTCCAGCATCAATAGCTTGTTTCGTAGTTGGAACATATTAATAAATAAAACTAATTTACATTAAAAGTTGTGTTTGATGGTTCATAAGTTTCCTTAGTGTGTTTGAATAATCTCTTATGACTTTTGACTTATAGAATAATATACGAACCAATGTAATAGTAATGCTTCTACAATAAATATTATATATTTCTTCTATTACTGTAAAAATATTCATATTTCTTAACATTCTCACTGCTACGTATGTTAATATTAAATGTTGCAACAGCATCTAAAATCAAGAAGGTTCCGAAAATGATTATATCTTATATTATACCTTGTGGAAAATTGACATATAACGCGTCACATCAGTTAATACTAAAATTTTAAGAGAATCTAGGAACCGAAAGCCAATTTAGATTGTTAAATTACACAAACTGCCTTTTATTAAATTTAATAAATAAACTGACATTAACAATGTCAGCCACAAAAGATTTAATGAAGGATAGAATTGGAAGACGTAAAAAAAATCCAAGTATATGAAACGATACTTACATTTAGTTCTCTAATTTAGTAATAACATAATATTTCATGTCTTAAAATTAACGAAAAGTAGTAAATATATGTAAAATTTATGTCAGCTGACCCATATACACACCCTTGAAGTGACCACTTTCAATCTTTTTCCATAGTTTTCTGTATTTTATAATACAATAATTATTTATGACTTATACTAGTATAAATGATCTAATATTTTCCAATATAACTTTTTTGCGAGGCCTTTACAAATCAAAACTTTTATCGTGAGGAAACTCCAAAAATAAATAATTGAAGGCTTTTTTCATAATAATAAATGTAAAAATAATGAGGTAAGGCATTTGGAAATAAGTAGTATTATATAATAAATAATTTTATGTTTAAATTATCTTGTGCATTATTTTCTTTTTACTCCATATTTTGAACTTTAATAAAATAAAGATGACCATATATTTCTTCTTTATAAAATACTATACTATCGTACTAAAAAAAAAACAGTTTGTGTCCTTAAACTGTGCAAATCGATTTTCGCTTATATAATTACAACACTGTCTAAAGTCAAGAATATTATGGCGTTAACAGGTAAAGGTTCATATAGTGTAGTGTAGAGGTGTTTAATTGTACGCCCCAGACTATTACCGAGTAGTGACCTCAAACATAAAAGAAAATACAAACTGAAAAAGTCTCAAGATCACGCTAAGCTCGATGGTAACGTATAAGCGTTGAGATTATTGCAAGGTGTATTAAAAGTACAATCAAAATAATTTTAGTTTTCAATTTTCTAATTTTACACGAGGGCTTTTAGTAGTATATTATCATTCTCGTATTACAACTATATACCGATTAAGGCAACCAAAGATTTATAAGACAATATCTAGTTTTGTTCGCTTACCCAATTCAAAACAATATATACTTTACCTAACTGAGATCGTTGGATGTAGGTTAGTTGGTGGCGGTAACTGTACCTAGATAAACATAGGAGCTTTCCCATGTCAGGTCTCACGCAAACAAACTGACAGCTGAAGTACTACCTGTCAGTTACCACAATGAGATAATGGTACTCTCTCCACACACTTTCATTCTTGTATAACCAATATTGTAAAACCTTGAATTTTCTTCCCTCTGTACACTTGTACCTAACTCTATACCTCTATACCAACTACCTTCACCTGTGAATCTCTAATGTCTAACTGTAGAAACCGAAATACAAGTTTCCTCCCTTCGTTTATTTTTTCATTATTGTATTTTTTAATGCAATTATAAATATATTCAAAAACTGTAAATTCAATTTATTTATTGTATATTTTAATAAATGCCCATATCCACTTGGATGAATATGGATATGATACTTATCGTGCCTTCTATTCTGCATAATGGCGCCCGAGCACCATTACGATGTATGTTTCAATTTACGCAGGCCGTTTTATAGTTCTTACATATTAGAATCTCGTATATTTTAAGAAAATCAACTATATTGTTTGGAATTCATCATAGCGGTAATTAAGTATAATACTTACCATTTTATGACATGTTTACTATACAGGTTATGATTATAACAATATCAAGTAAAATAAGTACCATCACTAATGTCATTTGACATTAAATGTTTCTTTTTTTTTTAATATAACAATTCTAAGGACCCATAATTTTTTAATTACTAAACTAAGGTTTTTCCACTACATAATGTTAAAGCTGTATAAATTTGAATAAATTTCACCGGTAAAACATTATTTTCTGGTAATACCATTACAATACTCTAGCAAATAAAACTGTTAGTTTAAGATGCCATGGGAAAATTTACATTGTCTTTTTACAAATCGTCATTCAATTAGCAGCCAACCATTAAAATAAAGTATTTTTAACTGCATTCACTACATAAATGAATATAATTTCAACAATGTACTTGAACCTGGCTACATTCTTAACGAACAAAAATGACCCTCGATGCGCACATGCCATTGCGCTCTACGCTTGAAATAAAACTGTTGCGTAAACCATGAATGAACTGTATCACTTCTTTTAAATTCTCGCTAACGCTAAGCTAGATCCCATGGTGTGGCATGGACAAGCTTCATGCAACAAGTCATAACGCTATAGGTCAGATATACCATTTTGCATGCAACATTAGCAATAGCCTGTTACGCGACTCATGATTTATGGCAATTTTTTTAATTAAATTAATAATAATAAGGTAAATTTATTACTAATGCAGCTACGGGTATTACCAGTGTACGTAATATACTAAAAAATATTGCATCATTTAATAATTTTCCGATATAATTCGTACCTATTTAGAAGTTTCCTGAAAATCATGTTTTACATACTCCAGAACTCTTTAATACATACCTATACGTATTTGATAATGCTAATTATTGTATTCGTGTGGGTAGGCTATTTTAACCTCTTAACAGAGTTATACGCGTATTATTAAATAGATTGGATTTATTTATATATCTATTATATATCTTATTATTTTTATTTCTATTATATATTTTTAATTTATAAATTAAGCTTAGGCAATTGGCTACCATTACATTCGTGGTAATATAATACAATTATTGAATACAGTAATAGATTCACCAGTACTTTGGGAAATAAGGTCTTAGGTAAACATCTCAGGTAATATAATTCACCACGGTTTAGAATTTCTGTAGGCCAATAAATTACTTATTTACAGCTCTGTTCTATATTGAATGTTAACTGTTCACCAAATCTGAATCTTAAAGTAGAACACATATTTACTATCGTCCTGCTTACGTTTGATTAAAATTGTTTTATTAGTAATGAAAATTCATTATTTATTCAATAATAATCATAATTTACTTATTTAAAGGAATATTTACTGCCCTGATCGCATAAGGATGGATTCATTTAAGGTGGCGATGTTTATATTTTTCTGCTCCCAAATTCGTACCAATATTCTGCCCTTCCGTTTTTAAAATAGACGAAACGGAGTAGAAGGCAAAGTTTATAATATAAGTAACAAATATTTGAGATGAATTACTTTCGTTGATAACGAGAAAGATATATTATTTTCAAAAACTATATTTTTTTCATTTTTTTAATTAAAATGCTATTTGGCATATGTACGCGCAATAGGCCAAATATCACAGGAATTATATCAGAGAATTAATATTGTTTTTAATTAAAAACAAATTTAAGATTCAATTGTTGAAAATTAATATTTTGATAACAAAAAATGTATCCTTGAAAGAATTATAAATATTTGCCTTGTTCTATTGTATCATAGTTGCATTTGAAAAGAAGAATATTTAAATGCAGGGATCCGTAAATATTGTTTAATCATGTTAAAAAAATATGACTGGTCCGAGAGTGATCGGTATTATTGGAAAGTCAGGAAAATGTACTGAACAAAGTTTTAAATTTATAATTTATAATGAAGACCATCTAAATGCGTGGTTTCGTTTCCCAAAAAATATGTTTAAATAAAGCTTATATATCTTGGTTTTATTCCATTAATACTTTGTGTATGGCTACGGTGTTATTACGAATTTGTAAGTAAAACAATTAGGGGATAGTCTACTTAATTATACAGGGTGTACATAAAGTCCTGCACGGGTATAATATTTTCTGAAACGATAACAGATAAATCAACAAGATTTGGTACATCAATACTACACTTAAAAATCTACTTTTTGAAGGAACTATGAGTTTTCTGTTATATCATGGGGACGTCCCGCAAGGAGTCGGAAGGAAATCTTAAAATAGGAGCATAGGTCAATATGCACATCATTTTAAAGGACTTTTGTATCAGAGTTTAATGCCGCAAACCGCACTCAAAAAAGATTTGATCCAGTACAAATGGCGGCTGTTCAAAGGTTTTACTTGGTTACATTTTATTAGTAGCCATAACCCAGTAAAACAAAACTGCAACCAAACGAATACTGCAGCTAACTACTACATTATGCTTGTCAGTTGTACAGAAAGTGAATTATGACGTTAGTTATCTTCAAGGGTTACAAATTTGGTCCTAATATATTGATAACGGGGAAAACCTGATAACAGTAAGAATTAGAAATCTGTTATCTTTGGGTCGCAGTTAGGACTTTCCTATTAGCCAGTCTACTCATAGTAGGCTTATTCTAGTTTTCTTGTTTTAGTAGTGCTGTCCATCCTTTCTATCAGTGCGCTTTAGTACAAAAGAGTTTGTCGTATTGCTTGTAGTTCTTCAACTACACTATGTCGCTTGACGAACGTGAACGTATAACACTTCTTATGATGGTTGGTTGGGGAAATAACAGACGATCACACGAGGAAGCATGCCATTTATTTAATGACTACTTTCACGAGAGGCAGCGAACATTCACAATTCGAACATTTACTCTGAAAAACATTCGGTAAGTAAACATATTTTTTAAATAAAACATTTGAACAGCCGCCATTTCGTACTGGATCAATCTCTTTGAGTGCGGTTTGCGGCATTAAACTCTGCTAGATATGCCCTTGGAATGATGTCCATATTGACCTATGCGGGATGGACAGCACTACTAAAACAAGAAAACTAGAATAGCCTACCAGGAATAGACTGGCTAATAGGAAAGTCCTAACTGCGACCCAAAGATAACAGATTTCTAATTGTTACTGTTATCAGGTTTTCCCCGTTATCAATATATTAGGACCAAAATTTGTAACCCTTGAGGACAACTAACGTCATAATTCACTTCTGTACAACTGACAAGCATAATGTAGTAGTTAGCTGCAGTATTCGTTTGGTTGCAGTTTTGTTGTACTGGGGTTATGGCTACTAATAAAATGTAACCAAGTTAAAACCTTTGAACAGCCGCCATTTTGTACTGGATCAATCTTTTTGAGTGCGGTTTGCGGCATTAAACTCTGCTAGATAAGCCCTTTAAAATGATGTGCATATTTACCTATGCTCCTATTTAAGATTTCCTTCCGACTCCTTGCGGGGACGTCCCCATGATATTACAGAAAACTGATAGTTCCTTCAACAAGTAGATTTTTAGGTGTAGTATTGATGTACCAAATCTTGTTGATTTATCTGTTATCGTTCAGAAATATTATACCCGTGCAGGACTTTATGTACACCCTGTATATAAATGTACAAACACATCTGTCCGGTGTTACTAAATAGTTAAAAATATGTTAAAAATTTTTTATTATAATAATTATTAACATTTACTTTGTTATAAAAATCAAAAAGATTGTTAATTTAAAATCACAAACACAATACATTCTTAGTGCATGAAAGCGGCCAAAGGAATGCTTTATTATTATTGTTTAAAATCCAAGTCTCAGTTTTTATCCTTTTAACAGAATGTTATTCACGTGCTTATAAATACAGTGTAATGCAGATTCCACTAAAACATTGGTAAATCAAACCGCTACTCTCAGTATCTCATAACATTATCAGGTGATTGTTTATTTCACAAATGAATAATGTTTAGTTGTTATTTTCGCCTGAATACTTCCATCGTTAATTTGTATTGTACAGACAGGGACTTATTTATTACAAAATAAAGTAATGCACATTAAGTTTAGTTTTAAGAATAAATGCATACCAATGAAAAATATTTAAGTTTATCACGAAATGAATACCTTATTTTTGATTCTTGAAACTATACCCGTGCGGGACTGGCATCCTCATCGGCATGAGCCACTGTCCCAGATGGGATCGTGGGTGATGTACCATCCTCGTCTTGTGCTGCTGCAACTTCTAAGGGAATGGCATGGCAAAGGGAGGAAGCCACATTCCCTTATCACTATTCCATTGACAAGGGTAGAAAAACCTTTCCCCCTCTTGGTTTGGCCCTGAAATTGGATAGTAATTACCTATCCCTTCCTTTCTGATGTTCCTACCCCTAATTTACCAACAACCCAGACTAAGGTGTTATGCGACCAGTGCTGAGAGTCTCGTGACACTGGGGGTATATTTCAGTGTCTTTCAACGGAGCCTTCTGGGAACCAGGACACCCAGTCGTAATTACCCTTATCTTCCTAATCGGGTCACTGGGAAGATGGACTGCAAAACACCCAGTTCTCGTGGGAAAAGAATGGAGAATGAAAAATAAAATAAAAACAAAACTGAAACTCAAGAGGGTAAGCGAAAACTCAACCAGAAGAGCTATCGATTGAGCAATTAAGATGTGTCTGAGATGACCCCAATCGAGGAAGACAGACTTCTCTTTTCAGAAGGCGAAGTTCGTCCGGAAGAGCCAAAAAAGAAGCGGCTCTCGAGAGGCGAACTACGAAAGCGGAGGATTGAAGAGGCTGTCGCTAGAAGTGAGCCGACAATCCCCCGGAAAGAAAGGCAGAAGAGGTGGGAAGATAAAAACCGAGCTCTGATAAAACCACACAACGAAGCCGGTTCCTCAAAAAGGGAACTTTGGTTGTTGTCGGGGCCCCAGGGCAAGGGAAAAACTCATTCCTTACCAGCCTAAAAAACAACAAACCCCAAGCTATGCAGGTGTGAAGAGGCTGCGATCGCAGCTGACACCCTGAAAAAACAAGCAAAGGGAGGGGAGGAAAAGAAGGAAGGGGCATGATGGAGGTGTCACTACGAAGACACCCAAAACCTATGCCGAAAAGATCTCTGTGAAGAAGCTGGCTATTGTCAAGCTCGAACACCCAGAAGTAAAACTATCGATGGAAGAAGCCAACAACCTGACGAAGCTGAAGACTCTGGCGATGCGCCCATTTTTGGGCAGCGACAGGATCACCTTTAAGGTGCAGGGAGGTAACTACCAATAGAGGATGACAGCGGTGCTCCAGATAAACGTACACCACAGCAGAGCAGCTACGGCAACACTCTGCCAGAAGATCCTGGCTGACGACATAGGCGTGGTCCTGATCCAAGAACCATGGAACTTTGGCAGTCAGTTGTGATGGTGATGAGCACCGCTAAAGGTAATTTGATATTACGATTCTGGCAGTAACAACCCTAGAGCATGTATATATGTCAGTATGGGTATCAGGGAATATGGGTATCAGGGGCAAGGGGTCGAGGGACATGGCGAAACTCTTTGCAAAACGCCATGAAAGAATCGTACCACAAAGCCTGCCCCGTGATGGATAAAAACTCAAGGAAAAAAAGCATGTTGGTGGAACCAGGGGCTGGAAACCTTGAGGAAAAATCTTCGCAGAGCATATAATGCCCTAACATAGTACAATAAAAAGGTGAGAAGAGCTAAGAGAATCTCGTGGAGAGAATTCTGTCAGAGTATTGATAAGGTACCTGACTGTGCAAGACTCCAAAAAGTCCTAGCTCGAAGCCCCATAAATGAGGTGGGTACTGTACTTAGGGAAGATGGGACTCACACCAAGGATCCTGAGGAGACTCTTCAGTGTTTACTGAATACACACTTCCAGCATCTTTTCAAACCAGTTAAACAGTTGTTAGTGAATGGCGGCGAGAACATAGAGATAGCTCGTCTAAGGAGGACTGGAACTGTGCAAAGACTGTTATAAACTACTTAGGGATAAAAGGGGCCCTGGAGTCTTTTAAGCCGTTCAAATCACCAGGTACCGATGGAACTTTTCCTGCTTTACTGCAGGAAAGTAGGGAATTGGTGAGGGACCTGTGCTTCTACGACTGTTTAGAACTAGTCTAGCGACAGGAGTCATACCCTCATCCTAGACGACCTCTAGGGTTACATTTTTCTCGAAGCCAGGTAAATCCTCTTATGAGGTTGCAAAGGCTTATAGACAAATAAGCCTAATATCCCTCTTCGTCAAGACCATGGAGAAGGTTCTGGATAGGCCTATCAGAAAGTTAAATCTTGTGAAACTGCCCTACACTGTCTGGTTGGCAAGATTGAGCAAGCTATTGGACAAAAGGAAATAGCTGTAGCAGTATTCCTGGATATAGAAGGAGCTTTTGATAATACGAGTACTCACTCTATAGTGTCTAAGCTTACATCCAGGGGTACGGAGAAAACTGTTGTTAGATGGACAAATAACATGCTTAAGAGCAGAAGAGCACATGCATCTCTGTGCGGAGTCACAAGAGAGGTCACAACGCAACAAGGATGTCCACAAGGAGGTGTATTATCACGAAGCCTGTGGAACATAGTTGTGGATGACTTACTCTGGACTCTGAATGAACAGGTTATGTATGCTCAAGGCTATGCAGATGATGTTGTCATACTCATAAGAGGCAAGCATATGGTTACGTGTCTGGAAATGATGGCCATTGTGGAGCGATGGTGTGACTTGCGCTGAATCCTTCGAAGACCGTCATGATACCGTTTGCAAGTAGGAGGAAACTGGAAATCACAAAGCCAGTCCTATGTGGGGGCCAGATACAGATAAGCAGGGAGTTCAAATATCCAGGAGCCAAACTAGATGATAAACTCACTTGGAATAGTCATCTAGAATACATAATCAGCCGATCTCAGACTACATTGATGATGTTGAGACGTGCAGTAGGATGCACATGGGGGCTTAGACCCGACATGTTACATGGGCTGTACACCAGAGTCATCAGACCAATGATGGTGTATGGATTAGCGGTATGGTGGCCAAAAGTCCAACAGGTGCCTGCCGCAAAAAACCTGTCAAAGGTACAGTGGTTGGCATGCTTGGGGACAATGGGCGTCATGAGAGGAACGCCAACCGCTGCTTTGAAAGTAGTGCTAAACCTCCCACCCCTAGACATATTCGTCATAGGAGAGGCTAGGATGGCTGCCTACAGACTGAAGTGCAATGGGAACTGGCATCATCACCATGCTAGTAAGCACTCCAAGATCGTTGACATTTTCAAACTGGATATTCTAGAAATGATGTCTGACAGAATGGCAAATGTTACGGACTGGGAAAAAACCATTTCAAGTCAACTATGTTGAAAGGAAGGAATGGTCAAAAGGGGAGCCTGACTACATGAAGAAGTCTCTAACCTGGTACACGGACGGGTCAAAGACTCTGAAGTGTACTGGGGCAGGGGTCTGGGGAGCCAGACCTAGGGTTAACTTAAGCTTTAGCCTAGGTAAACTGGCAACTGTCTTTCTGGCTGATGTTTCAGCCCTTGCAGAATGTGCAAGAGTTAATGTGGAAAGGGGTTACAAAGGCAAAACCATCTACATTAACTCGGACAGCAGGGCTGCTCTGCAGGCCTTGGCCAACCATGACTGTAATTCGAAGACAGTCTGGGAATGCCATAAGGTCATGAAATTGCTGGCGAAAACCAATCAAGTTATTCTAGCTTGGGTGCCTGGACATAGAGGAATCACAGGTAATGAAGGGGCAGACAGTTGCGCTAACTTGGGAGCCAACTGTCCTCTTACCGGTCCTGAACCAACGTGTGGGGTCTCATGTAACTTAGCACGTAGATCAGTTACTAAGTGGATGGTTAACAAACACCTACAAAATTGGAGAAATACTGAGGGGAATGTACAAGCAAAGCGGATGCTCAAGGGACCAATACTCAGAAACACATGGTGTGAGGTTGAATTTAGACTACAAACTTTGCGTGCAAACCTCGGAGAGCACGTGGGATTAGTGTAGTTTCCTTGTAAAAGTATGAGTAACAGTAATCTTTTTGTCCTTCATTGGTAATAAAACTGTTTTAAATTTACAATTTAATAAAACAATTCCCATGTTTTAGGTTGATGGGTTATTTATTTATTCTATCTTAAAATGTGTACAATAATTTATAACCACCCTGTATATTTTAGTTTTCTTTTTTTCATTGTCCTAAAACATGACATGAATAGTTTATAGTATTTACTTTGATACGTTAATGAGATTCTAAATAAAGTTTAGCTGGAATTTGACATAACATTTACTGATTGTCTGCCGGTACGAAATTCACGTATTCACCTAGTTCGTAACAAAAAATTTTAAAAAAAGATTATTTAATATTTTATGTTTATTCCAATTTAAGTTTATAGTAATAAAAATTATTTACACAATAAATTATCAGGCCTACTGTTAGTTTCTAGAACTTTTTAAATCAATAAATATATTTTATGGGTATAACCCTATACCAGCTCTATGGTATAAGTTGTTAATTTTAACTTATATTGCAGTTATATGATTGGTTAGTTATTCACCTGAGGAAGAAATCAGATCACATATCTCGATTTTTAGTTTTACTGTTTATTTTCATCACTGAGCGATTGTAAATTTCTTGGAAAAAATATAATCCTGTAATTTTATAATCCCTATACAGTGTGTATCATAAAGAATCATCCAAATTAATAAAATCATAACTATTCAGTTTGTTGAGATAAATACGCCAACAACGTACTGTTGAAAAGTTTTACATTGTTCCCGCTAGGTAGCAGCAGCGCGCTTGAGTGAACGCCTACTTCATTTCTAATGAAAATGGCGTCTGCACCGCAAAAAGCGTTTTGTGTTCTACGTATTCGCAGTGTGAGTCTGTAATAACTGTTCAGCGTGACTTTCTTAATGAGTATGGTGTTGATCCTCCCACATCACAGAGCATTAGACGATGGTGTGCACAATTTCAAGAAACAGGTTGTCTGTGTATAGGCAAGTCACCGGGCCGTCCCAGAGTGTCCGATGAAACGTGGATCGCGTCCGCTATTGTTTCAAACGCAACCCTCAGAAATCTGTTCGCCGCGCTGCTCGACAGCTTAAAATGCCTCCTATATCCGTCTGGCGTGTATTGCATCGACGATTACGCATGGAAGGATACAGACTTCAGATACTTCAAGCTCTTCGTGAGGGTGATAAAGAACGACGCGTGGAGTTTTGTAACTTCGTTCTTGATAACATGATGGACGATGAACATTTTGTATCGCATATAGTGTTTGATGATGCAACATTTCATTTAAATGGAAAGGTAAACCGCCATAACGTTAGAATATGGGGCACAGAAAACCCACTTGAAATTGTGCTACATGAGAGAGACTCTACAAAATTTAATGTGTTTTGCGCTGTTTCACGGGAAAAGATGTATGGTCCATTTTTCTTTGCTGAGAACACTGTTACAGGAATAACATATCTCGATATGCTTGAGAATTATCTTTTCCCCCAATTGGAGACTGATTCGAACGACTTCATTTACCAACAGGACGGGGCACCACTACATTGGCATCTGGCAATCCGGCAATTTTTAAATCAAAGAATTCGTGACCAGTGGATCGGCCGCACTGGGCAAAATGACGCATCCTTACATATCTGGCCTTCAAAGACACCGGACCTTTCTGTATGTGATTTTTTCTTGTGGGGTTTAATCAAAGACTCTGTATATAATAAGGAAAAAAAGACAATTCACTGTAATTACTTCATGTATTGTTACCATTAACTAGTCACTAGTGAGTGAATGAAATGGATGTTTTGTTTTGTACGAAGACACAGCAGAAGCCAAACTTCCGGCTCTAAGATGTTTAGCGTTTATTATAGTTACTTAAGTGGAAATTCATATGTTATTTCGTACATTTTTATTCGTCTCAGTATAAAGTATTTTCATTTAAAAACATACAATAAAGTTTATTAATGGTGTTTATATATCTTTCAACATTTTGAACGTTAGCTACACAGACTCCTTGGCTTAGCTGACCCCTGGAGTACCGCGAACCACACTTTGAGAAACTGTGATTAGTGAATTTCGTATATTGGCATAAATAATAATAACATATTTCTTTAGGTCTGAGTTTTCTTTATTAAAACGACATGTTATTGCATAATTTCTTTTGACGGCAAATATCTAAAGCAAGATAAATAATAAAAGAATAATTATAATTATCTTTAAATATATGACTTGGTGAAAAATAAAAACTTTTAAAAGGTTTTTCTTAGCTTTCTGAAAATATAAATAAAGTTTTTGACAATCCTTACTTGAAATATAAAAAAAGCTCTAAAAATTGCAACATTGGTTTGGTAAAAATTTTATGAGATATTTATGAGAAAAAGTTTCTACAAAAACGAAGTATTCCCTAATTTTCAGTTTTAACACAAGGATGATACGCGGGTTTAGTGGCCCTTATATATTACCTTTTTGTGCAGTTTAAATGGGTAAAGTGGCAACGATGAATGAATTTTTGTGGTATACTTCCTTTTGTGTATTGTTAGTGAATATTTATCAATAATTTTTCTCACAAGTGTATGAATCATAAAGCAATTAAAGTGTTATTGAAATTTATGTTTAATAGTTAATTAATTTATATGGCAAATATTTGACAAATATTTTCACCTTTGACTGCATATTTTTCATACTCCGTTTTATCAATCACAAACTATTGAAATCCGTCCCAAAAATGTAATGTATATATACCCAGCAAGTACGAGATCCGGGTTTGAGTACTGGCGGCGTTAATACTTTTTGTGATTCAGTGTTTATTAAAAATAAATCCGGCTATTGTCATTTATACATATTTAATTAATGTAAATAAAATTCGTCTAACAGTTTTTTTGGACTTCCGGTCATATGTTACTATTGTTATTTAAACGAATATGTGACAGAAACACCCATATAAAAAAACTTATAATTTGTAAAAAGTAAGAACTCTAAGTTGTAATGGTAGCAGACTCACCCTGAAAGTAAGAGATCCGGGTTCAAGTCCCAGCGGAGCAAGTACTTTTTGTGGTTCAACGTTTAATGAAATGATATATTGATAGATATATGTTTATTGATTTACAGTATATATTTAGATAAAATCTACATAGAGCCTAAGGTAAAATGCTGTATAATACAGAAATGTCATAGAACACTTAATATTCCTACTGTACTTTATTTTAGAATGAAAAGTGTATGAAAACATCCCTAAATTAATCAAGACGACTCAGTGTTTCACCACGCCTCGGGAAGTCAGGATAGACGCAAGGCGGCATTATATTAGCAAACAAGAACTCCACTTCACTCAAGAGTAATGTCGTCTCAGAAATCAGTCGGATTGTAAGCGAGATTTTTTTTTTAACAGATCTCTGATTAAAACTTCATATAGAAATCGTAATTTAAACACTATCTGAAATAATCGGAATAAAGTATAGCGCATTCATTGTTTATTCTTTATTGCTGTACATATTATCCATGCGTTTTGCAGGTATAATAGGTGTTTAATACTATTTATTAAAAAATAAATTGTTTATTGCCTTCAGTAGATAATGAAAAACAAGAATTGCCTGCCTCTAATAATTTCATTACCTAAGCGTTTTAGATATTCGATAGTGTGACAACCTTTAACTCGTCCGTCTGTCACCTTTGCACTTGATAACTCGAGAACGACGTGCCTTACACACTTCTAACCTTGCAGAAGGTTCATGCGTATAAAGGCAAAACTGAGATTTATGATAGTGCACAATATGCCATGGCATTTGGCGGAGCGTGGACGAAGATTAACTACAATAGCAAAGAAAATACTCTTGAGTAATTAAAGTTACATGCCAACTGAAAAGAGTCATACAGCATCTATAAGCTTTAGTAACACATGTAGTCCAATACATTCATTATAGTGTTTCATGCAACGTCAGCGAAGCTTTTTAAGCGACGTGTCGTTAACTATAATCCTAAAAAGTAAATTACTTACTTAACTACTTACTTTAGAACGTGAAGTGTTCTGAGTTTTCACATTATTTAGATTAAAACTAAAGAATTTGAGAATGTTGATTATACTTTTAAACAGTAATACCTACTGATTTTCGTAATTAATATAGAAGTATATATCTTGTTGCTGGTGAGAGCGAAATATCCAATGTTTACAAACTGCACTTACTTTTCAAATCAGTACTTTCAACCTTATACTCTTATTCTGGATGAGTAAGATCGATTATTTTAAGGGGGTTTGGTAGGCCCTATCTTGCCAATGTTAAATTTACTTTATTGATGACCCGTTTTCTTAGAAACTACTGGAGATATCTAACTGAAATTTTTTACACATTATATATGAGGTATGGTTAACACTTTAACACGGGAAATTTCTTTATATCCATCCCAGATTTTTAATTACAATTTTTTTAAATTTATTTATAAAAATTTCAAATTTTTTAATACGTTTTGGCATGTAAAATAAAAACTAAACCAATTATTTTAGTAAACCTGTGTTAAAGTTTAAATTATACCTCAATTAGCATGTGGTAAAAATATCAAGTCCATATAATTTATAGTTTCTGAGAAAACGGGTCATTTGCATACAAATTTAAAGTTTTCGGCAAATCGCAAATAAAGTATAAATAAACTTTTATTACCTGTATAAATAGGGATTTAGTGCATTCCTGCACGATAGAATGGCCGGTCTGGGTCCTCCTCATCTAAAAATGCTTCTTCCAGCTTTCTTTTTGCACTTTCTCTTTGTTGTCTGGCTTTTTTTTTCAATAAACTAGAAACCATTTGCCCAGTTCACACATCACTGAGGCTGTAGCGTATAAAACTCTTTTGCAACCTCTGCAAGTGGTCCAGAAGGCAATCTTAAAAGCCGGTTTCAAAAAATCTAGGAGATATCCTACTGACACTTTATATCAAGAAACTGCCATTCTATCAATTCGAAAAATATTCATTAAAACACTCCTCGTTCATATTTATAAACATTTTTATACAATTTTTCTCTACAACTTTCGCATTCTCATAACACACGATACTCACGGAATATTGGTGTCTCATCTATGCAAATCAGTAAAATCCTTCTCATCTACAAATTCTCTTTATATATCCCATATTCTGTATAGACATATCTGTAAATACTTTCCTGACAACCAAATATTCAACTCACCGTCGATATATACATGCAAGAAAACGCTCGAATGAATGGCTGTATGCTATCAGCGCAGAAGAGGCCGAGGGCAATTCTCACGGCTGACTACAGACGGACCTGACTTTTGACCCTGCCTCCCTCCTCTTAAATGCCACTTCAACAGCATTGATGCCTCTATGGTTTGTTCCCTATTTTTTATACATTTATTTTTTATTTCATAACATTTCGGCAAGAATTTGCTAGTAATAGGTTAGGTTGTTCTGCGTGTTGGACCTTTTTATCTTGAAAATACACCATTCCTTAATTGTTTTTCATTCTCAGTAAAATCTTTCCTTTAAACTATTGGTAGTATGTACGCTGATAAATTTCAATACCGTAATATGTAAATACGGTTTTTTGGCGCGCGCATGTGTGTGTGTGTGTTTGTGTTGTGAGTGTGTTTTTTGTGTTGATGTTATATGATAATTAATCACCCGATTCAATTCGTCCACAATCTCCAGGGAAGCAACTCGAGCCTACGCACAGGCTTTTC
The DNA here is from genome assembly GCF_021130785.1 of Homalodisca vitripennis. Lineage (NCBI taxonomy): Eukaryota > Metazoa > Arthropoda > Insecta > Hemiptera > Cicadellidae > Homalodisca > Homalodisca vitripennis. Next base: position 63,652,206 of record NC_060214.1, read on the forward strand.
TGCCCATGTAGGCTCATTTCCTAGGCCACTTTAATTTTGATGAGTGTAATATTTTCATGTTTAATGTTTTTAAGTACACATTTAAATATTATAGTAACAAGATAATATAGATTTCATAGTAAATGTGCTAGCATGTAAATATTTTTGGGAAAATAAATTATGATTTGATTTGATTTGATTTGTATTATCAGTAACAGTCATTCCAAGTTCTTTTAGCACTAGACATCTAGTTTTCATTGCCCTTATTAAAATTTAAAATGGCATCATAGACTCCAAATTTTAGGGGTTTTCAGGCCTACAAATACTGCTTTAGGTATTCGCGACCAAATCACTGCATTAACCGATTCGTTAGGGTTTTGTGACTTGCCATGAAGGCATTTCTTTAGTAGATTAGGGTCTGACAGATCCTGGAAAATAGGTTTTATGGCAGTCATATTAGCTTCAGGTATGTGCATGTGCTGACGGTGGTCATATTTTTTCTTTTTTGGCTATGGCTCGCTGGTATTTGCACCAAACTGTCTTCACCTTTTTCACGAAGTCCGTGCTGGGGGGTTTCATTTGTGGATAACAGGTGAAAATATTCAGCCCATATAGCTTTCTTCATTCCGTCCAAATTCCCAGAATTCCTCCTGATAGCCAAGCCGTAATATTTTTGTATAGCTAAGATGCGCTCATCGGTAAGTCCATCTCCTTCCTCCAATAGTTTTCCCATCAGAAAGAACATTTTTCCCACATTTCATTTTTAGTTTCCTAAGTCTTGAGCCCATACGCTTTTTGAACATGTCCACAACACTCCAGTTTTTTCAATCACACATTGGTCTCCATATGGCCTACTCTGAAGAACTGTACTGAACGCACTTGAATCTCCGTCCCAAAGGGAAAAAACGTCATGACATTGTCCTACATAAAGTTGAATAACTCCGTTTGTATTTATAGTACAATAGTGGGGAGTGGTCTTAAATAAAAAACTAATATGCAGAGGAATACAAACATGCAATAAAAAAAAATTTACGATATTTTTGAAGAATTATGCCTACCGAACCCCCTTAAATGGGTTCATGTCTCAAAAATACATTTTCAGTAAACTAAAAATAAAAGTATATACTTATTTTCAACTAGACAAGGAACTGTTTATTTAAGATAGCTGTGCCTTGATACTATAACGAAGACAGAAAATTTAAAAAAGTGTAAGGGATTATGTAAAATGCATAATTCTGATATAAACTTATTTTTTGAAACCAATGTCACAAGAGATCTATTCTAAGGAAACTTCATAGTTACTTGAATATGCTGTAAACGCCATGGTATTTTACTCAATATACCATTATTCCTTTTTAGAATAAGTTTTTACAGCAATAATGACAGTTAATACCATCCTTCAACTAATGTCTCTTCTCTTCACTAAATCAAGGAATCATATATATTGCAACTACGGTATGGATATTCGAAATCATATAACCTAGGTTACCAGTCCTAACAAAATCGTTGACGTTTAGATCTTAGAAACCTGACTTGGCACAACATAACAATTTTGAACAATATCTGCATTGAAAGTGTTTTTCCACAAGGACCAAATTTGCTCTTACCTTCTTCCACAATTGACTCATCGAATGTAATGTTCCAGTTTTGAAATGCGTAGGGCTTTAAATCCAAAACATTACGTCATATCCAAGTATGTTACCTAAACTGTTCTCAACAAACACAGTTGAACCAAAGGCATCTTTCTACTTATTGAAACCAATTATATACAACTAAGTTGTCTCTGGTAATATAAAAGTTATTTTATGAAATTATTTTCTATATACCTGTTACATTTAAATGTTATTGTTTCATATAACAAAATCACACTCTTTTGGATTTTTAAATTTAAGAAACAAAATAATTAATATATTTTCAAATTTAAACTTTCAGGTAGGTAGTCTTAAAAAAATATTTTACATATTTGTCAACAAATTAATTTAAATATCGTTTATATTTTTAGTACAGGATTTCATAACACCCGAATTATATCCTACAAAACCACATGTTTTTAAGAAAACATCTTATTACTCATTCTTAGCATATCTTAACAGATTATTTATTAATATATGTTTTAGGAAATACAAATTTATTCCAATCGATCTATCTTAAGTTTTTTTTTTCAAACTAAAGTCTGCCGCAGCTAATCAATAAATATATAAAACATAATATAACAAAATAGTGTATCTATTTCAAAAACTAAAATCCAATACTGCCTCTTTTAAGAATAAAAATTATCTGAAAATTTTATGTTAATTATTTTTAACTCTTACAATACCGACTTCTTTATATACGGACATAAAAATAGCACTATAACATCTCAACGTCCTTGTCTACGAATGATGAACGTTTAGTTGTTAAAACAATATAAAACGTAACTGAACTTACAATTTTCTGTAGGAATCAGCTTTTTGCAGTTTTAACAGATGAAATAAATCATATAATCCGTGTCGTTGTGGCTTGCTACACTTCTAAAATGTAAATCTGCTTTTAATAAACATTAAGTACTTAGTTTGTTTATATGTATTGCCTTGTATTTTATTTTATAATAAACCTTAGATTCTTTTATTCTGTTAATGTAAATGATTATATTTGTATATTATGTTTGGTTTTTTATATAACTAATAGTTTGATTTTAGCATAAAATCTTAAAGTTTTTTTTATTTACTGAGATAAGAGGTGAAATATGGCGTGGTTTCTGTTTTAAAAGTATATAATAAACATGTTTAAAAAAAGAATATAGCAGATTATTTTTAGCATAGACATATGTCAAGAACAAATATTCCTAACGCTTATAATTATTTAATTTTGTATATTTAATAGCAAATGTAAGGATATGTAAAATTTTAAGTTGGCTGAAAATTATTAAGTATTATTTAAATTAAATATTTATACATTAAATAAGTGATTTAGGTACAAAAGTATTGCAAAACTGTGAAAATGGGAGTTTTAAGTCGATACGTGCTACTTCTTCAGAAAAAAAAACATGTTTATAAATATCTATGGGGTTAAACGTTTTAACGAGATTATTTATTAATATTTTGATACTGGAGTCGATCATCCCAAATTAATTTTAACGATTTATATTTTTAGTCAATTGGTTTAACTGTAGCAATTACATAGCGTTTCGGCCTGTCTCCATATCTCCCTGTATCTCTGTATTTAGTCTGTCTGTCTGCACAATATAAATCAAACAAAGTGACCTATATACTTCAAACTAATCACTAAGCTACATTAAAATATGAGGAACACTGAGTTTGATGATGGTTCACGATCCTCCATGAGGAAATACAGAATAAATACATTTGTAAATAAACTAAATAAGATAATGACTACATGATTCTTGGGGCAGGAAAGTTAATTTCTCTCCGTATATCCGCACTACATATCGAAAACAAACTGACATACAAATATGAAATTTTGCAAGAAACTTCATTTCTGTATGAAAAAATGAGTTTGATGATTTGCGTGTCATACCATGGGACTTTTTTGAGGAGGTCGAATATTTTTCCATTAGTTTTTAGTGGGACCATGATGGAAACAAATAATTAAGTAAATAAATAAGTTTGAAACAAACTCATTACGTTGATAAGAGATTTTACATATGTTATATTAATACATGTAATCTAAGTAATCATTTAAACAGTAAAATAAAATTAGAATAATGTGATCAGTTGAGAAAATTTTTATTTTATGAAACTACCAACTATTGCGAAGTCAATTTATATTTTTTAAGAGGCCTGTAAATTTATCTTTAGGCAAGGTTACTAATATTATGTAGGATTGAAACATTTTTACCACCTCTCTAGATGTATGACGGATATGAAACTGGACTTATTTAACGAAAACGTGACTGTATCACGTGGTAAGATATTTCATAAAAGGTTCCTTCTGTGGATATGAAATTCTTCAACAAAATTTATTTGCACATAGAAAATCATAAGATCTATTATGGTGCATGTCCTTCAACGGATTTTGGCTAAGTGACCTTAAAGCCTATACATTCAGTAAGCCAATACAGTTTTTCATTTGTTGGCCGTAGGAATGTAAACATTTTTTACAGTTCAATTGTTTTCCGTTATATCTGTCATTAATGACATGAGTTGTAAATTAAAAATTTCATCGAAACTTAAGTCTGTTACGCGATACGGGTTATATTAATAAGCCATATTAATAATAGCATAAGTTATATTATAAAACATAAAAATAATATACTATTGTTATACAATTTTCATGTTGTTTTATATGTTTACGAATTAATTCAGATAACTGTGCGATATGAATCATGCCTCTTAAGTTTTATTCAACATATTTTTAAATGTAGTAAATACGTCAAAAGATAATCGGCTCTCTTGTGTAGGGTAAGATCAGCTACCTTTCGACCTTAAGTTAAAATAAATGTAGCAAGAGTACCTAAATATCTAAGTGCATCCATAAAATAAAAAAAAAACACACAAGACCGCTGGTGAAAGTGGATTGATAGAAACATAGGCTATTACATAAATAACTTTAAACTCAATAGTGGAAACCCTATTATTTTCAAAAGGGAAATCTTACGACTATTATCATAGCAAGGAATAAAACGAATAAATGCTTGCTCAGAATAAATATACGCCACAATAGTAAGAGAAAAAATTAATTGTAGAATGAATGTACCTTCTACGTTTTTAGGTATGCAGGGGTGCTGAAAAGTCCCGGACGGTCTAATAACTTTTGAAACTAATTACAATATAAGAACCAAAATCTACATCAAGCTTTTGCTCATATAAAACTATTATTTTATGTATTTCACCATGATATCCTGCTTATGGGGGACGTCCCGCTAGGGTTGGTGAAAATTCTTAAATAGAAGCATAGGTCGAGTCGTACATCAAATTAAAGCTCTTTTTAATTAGAAACATTTTGGCGAAAATCTGACGTAAAACAGTTGACGCATTACAAAATGGCGGACACTCAAAGATTATAAAATACAGAATTTTTCAAATGCAAACATTCTGGTTGTTAGAGAAAACTGAGACACTTAATCTTTTATTTTACTTCTTTTACTTCAAATCACTTACCAAAACAGTTATAACAAATGTTCAAAGTGTTTGCCTTCTGTTTGCTGACAATATCCCAATCGATTGTAGAACGGTGATATCGCATTGTTTATCTGGAAATTCCTTATCAGCAGGTAAGGTTTATTACCTTCCTTATCTGGAAGGTAATCAGCTGGAGCAAACAAGACCAAAAAGACAACAATGAAATTTCCAGCTGACAGATACAGTTGTTTTATCAACTCAGTCACTTAGAAGTCTTCAAGCCCTAATTTTGCAAGTAGTTTCAGTAGTGCTAGTTTATTTTGCTATGGCACTTTCCGAGAGAGAAAGAATAAATTTATTAATGATGCGCGGGATTGGTGACCCGTATTAGATCATGTGATGAGGTAAGGCATCTGTTTAATGATACTTTTCCCAATAGACCTCCAATTTCAAAATATACTGTGGGAAGGACAATACAGCGGTTTGAACAGACAGGAAACATTGCAGATCTCCCTAGATCCGGAAGGCCCAAGACCGCGACCAATGAGGACAAAGCTTTAGACGTTTTAACAGTGTTTTGTTGAGAACCCACATGAATCGATTGTCTCAATAGCACAACAACAAGGAATTAGTCGATACTCAGTCTCAGATATTTTAAAAACTAATAGTTACAAAGGATATAAAGCTAAATTGGTGCAGGAACTAAGCGAAGACGACTTTGATCGTAGAATCGAGTTTTGCGAAGTTATGATGAATAAAATCAATGAAAACTTGGGATTTTTAGCAAACATTGTATTTACTGATGAGTCAACATTTTTGCTTGAATAGAACAGTAAACCGCCACAACTGCCGCTATTAAAGCGATACAAACCCACATTGGATGATACAAACACATACTCAGCATCCAGAAAAGTTAAATGTTTGGGCCGGTATTGTGGGGCGGCATGTGGTAGGGCCATTCTTTGTAGAGGGAAATTTAAACTCTGCAGTGTATCTAGCATTACTCCAAAACCAGATAATTCCTGAAATTCAACGTGTTTCCGGTGATAATTTTGAAAATATCTGGTTTCAGCAAGATGGAAGCCCCTCCACATTAATGGCGTACATGTAAGACATTTTTTAGACAATGTCTTTTCACATAAGTGGATTGGTAGAAGGGGAACAATAGAATGGCCTGCCCGTTCTCCAGATTTGTCCCCTTTAGACTACTTCTTTTGGGGCTACCTCAAAGAAAAAGTGTTTAAAACAAAACCTCAAAATTTGGATGAGTTGAGAAACCGTATTGTAAGAGAAGCTCAGGGTGTTCCTGTCCAAGCTTTAAACAATGCGATATCAGCGTTCTACAATCGATTGGGTTATTGTCAGCAAACTGAAGGCAAAAACTTTGAACATTTGTTATAACTGTTTTGGTAAGTGATTTGAAGTAAAAGAAGTAAAATAAAAGATTAAGTGTCTCAGTTTTCTCTAACAACCAGAATGTTTGCATTTGAAAAATTCTGTATTTTATAATTTTTGAGTGTCCGCCATTTTGTAATGCGTCAAACTGTTTTACGTCAGATTTTCGCCAAAATGTTTCTAATAAAAAAGAGCTTTAATTTGATCTATGAGTCGACCTATGCTTCTATTTAAGAATTTTCACCAACCCATAGCAGGACGTCCCCCATAAGCAGGATATCATGGTGAAATACATAAAATAATAGGTTTATATGAGAAAAAGCTTGATGTAAATTTTGGTTCTTATATTTTAATTAGTTCAAAAGTTATTAGACCGTCCCGGGACTTTTCAGCACCCCTGTATATAACAACATGTTATACAAATACGGTAATTTCCTTTGACTACTAAAATCATACATATAGTTATCATAAAAGTAAAATTCCATAACCACAAGTTAGGGAAAAATACTCAACAGTTTATACCTTAAAGTTGTTTAAGTTTGCCTTCTGAACACAAAGTGTTCAAAGTACAACGTAACTTTGTAAAGAAATAAATTGAAAGTCTGAACTCAAAGCCATGTGTTCTTAGGGTGGGTGCATTTGTTGTTACTTTTAAGACCTGTTCAGCCCTTTTACAAGGACAAAACAAGGGTTTGTTTGGACGTTCCATACAATTCCAAAGTAATTTTAAACTGGAAATAAAAAGGTTATATAAAAGGATTACTCATTTTAAAGGCGATCAATGAACGCTATAGGTTCACTTATACAAGGTCCATATATAATGTACGTATGTAGTTACATACAGTTTTTTTATTAATGTATCACATATTTTAAGGTATTGCTTGAAGACAATATTTTCTAATAGAGAACAAATTAATTTACCATACGTGTAACTTGTAAAATAATTATGGTAACCTATGATTTTTTAATGAATTCTTGATATTTGTGAATGGTAAATTACAAAGTTTTAGCAGTTACTCAATCTTTTATTTTTGTAATTCACACTTATTATTATAATTACAATTAGATTTCATTGAATAAAACTTTTTAAAAAAACACAAATAAAAAAAAGTTTTTTTTAGGTTGTATAAAACATTATGTTTAACGGTTTGTCACAAGAAATATCAGAAATATGTACATTTATATATATATATATATAAGATATAAGAGAGCACCTCAGTCCAGCCGTAGATTTTTATAAATGGAAGTATAATACTTTTATCGAAGATGAATTTTCAGATCAAAATATTTCTTCTATGGCAAGTCAATTAAAGTTTACAGAAAAATACGTATTTTACCTGAAGAAGAATTTTGTAACAATTTATGTAAATAATTTTTTATCGGGGCAACAATTCAAACGATACTAGGTCAGCAGAAATTACTTTGACCATATTAAAATTTAAACTGCGGACATATACACTTTTCAGTAGGCTTTTTAAAAGGGGTATGTTTGTATTTACTATCGTGGAACCGAGGAAATCTATACTATGTGAACAGTTTTACTTTATTTGAAAGCTAAATTGCTTCTTTACTTGCTCACGCTGAAATAAAACCCATATAAATTATATTTAACCTGTGATAATTTAACAATAAAAACTGAAATAACTTTTAACTTGAAATTAACGACTTTCCGTTTAAAATTATCATAGGGCTCTAGAATATTCTATCATAATTTCTATTTGTTATAATATTACGATGGATGTTAACTGTTATTGGATGACGTTTACGGAAGCCTATCATTTAAGGGCCTGGAATAATATAATTTATTTCTGCCTATCTGTCTGCACGATATTTCAAAAACGAAAAGACTTTTGGCTAATCGTTAGTAAATATTATTACATTGGTCTTATAGGTAACCATAATGGTGACGAGTAAGAAATAGAATAAATTAATTTTTAAGCAAACCCATTATGTTCATATCAGATTCACACATGTGACATAATTACCCATGTTGCCTTTAGTATTATCACTAGAAAAACTAATTTGTAGGTGCTAGATTTAAATCAGCCATATTTACCACAGAATTAGGGGCTTTATTATGCAATAACACGAAATTTCTTTGATAGCAAATGTTTATATTACCCAGAATTTTCGATTAAACATTTATTAAGTTTATATTTTTATGTATTCTAAAAACTACCAGTATGGTTTGGTAACAGACATATATCACACATAAAAACTAAATGTTTGAAGTATTTTGTTGGGGTAAAGATGGAGTAACGAGAAAGTCTAAAGAATGTCGTAAACACTAGAATACAGATTACAAATTTCTAATAAGTAGGAATATTCAATATGATACGGAGGATCTGCCAAGTTTCTTAGTTAAATATGAAATAAGAGAGATAGCTTTAATAAATTAACTGTATTCCCATAATTCACAAGAAATCAATAGTATCATATTTTTTTGAATTAAAACATAATTTTCAATATTTTCATTAGTTACTGTTGGTTTATTAATGTCCATAATTAAAAATAGTATTAATTTAAAAGCTTCTAGCTCGAAGTCTATACCTCCATAAATATATATTTACAAAATTTAAAAAGCTTATAATACCATACTTACACCTCTTTTGCATAAATGTTTAAAATATTTTTAGTAGTCCTAACAGATATGAGTAAACATTATTTAAAAAAAGTAATGTGTGTCATAATGCAATACGAAACTTGTAAAATATTTTTTAACAAGTATAACTTCTTGAACGTAAAATGAACATAGAGTTGAGATTTCAAGAGAGCCAAGACAAACCCTTGTTTTCTTAATATCAATATTGGAATGTTTCTTAAGAAATTAGTAATCTTAAGCAGCGCTTGTTTAGGAAATTCAATTGGGAAAGTACAAAACAATAAGATATAGAAATTTATTTCTTCAACCTTATTTTACAAAGCTTGAAAAGCTTAAAACCGAAAGTTTGATCCATAAATAATTACAGTTAGACAATGGGATAAAGAGAATATAATTCACCAATTTACGAGTTTGTACATAGTTGACTGACACTAAACTTAAATTGATTTACGTGTCTATGTTTGCATTTTAAACATGTTTTATGCTATCAATATTTTGGACTAACGATAAAAAATATTTAGCAGGTACTATTGGACTTGAAATTTAAGTTATATTTAGTAACTAAATATAAGAGAGTGTTGAACGTAAAAAATTAAGTAACTTATAAATTAATCTTTGTTTTAAGGTTTTATGTCAATTATCATAAAATATTAAAATAATTGAAATTTATTTTAATAATTGTTTCGCAAAATCTTTATTCTTACTTTAACAGAAAGTATATATAATCAAACACTTAAAATTATAGTTAGCTATTTTGTATATACGAAATTTCAATACTTAAATTAAGTCTTTAAAATATAAAATTTCTTTGTATTATGATTTTTTTTTACCTTCCCTTATTTATAAAATGTATTTAGATTTTCTTTTTACAACCGAACAAGAAACACGATCTTAAGGAATGTATCTATCTTTACATTTGAACATTACAATACGATATGTTTATTAATATCATCACTGTTTTGTGACGAAAAATACATATTTTCCCAAATTGTTTCATAATGTACTTTATTATGTGCATCTGGAAGATAAAAGTCATTTTAAATCTGTTTTGAAACTGTAAGTTAAGTTAATTTTGTGCATCTGCATCGTCAATTTAAACGTTATACAGTTAGATTTTAAAGACATTTTCCACACAAAAGTAATTAATTAAAATAGGAAATGCATATGACGAACTTTGCTAAATTAGGAAGCTCAAGAATGATTCGCGTGAGGAACGAGTCAAACGCAAAGCGGCATTATCTTGGCAAACAAGAACTCCACTTCACTCATCTGGAATAATGTTCCCTCAGAAATCAGTTCTATTGTAAGAGTGGAACTTTTAACGTATCTCTGATTAAAACTTGAAACAAAACGCGTTAGCTAGACAACATTTCTGATTTTGGATACTACGTACAGACCGGAATACACGTGTTATGAATTATACTCGTCATGTATGTTACATAACAAAATGTTACGTCTTATTTAAAAACAATAATGTTTTATAAATGTTTACACTACAATATCGTTTTGTCCTGAGTGTCTAACTAATAGTAACCTTTGATAACAAAAAAATGTTTATTATATATGGAAAATATCGCTATAGCGCTATATATATTCAACGGGTCATCATCAATGTGCCTCTTTTATACAGCTTTCATCTCTTTATTTTCAATATTATAGTTATCTAGTATTTTTACGTATTTTAACTATTATGTATATACGTACTATATGTGATTCCACATTTTACGCTTATGTTTAGGTGTAATAAGTTTGTCGTTATTAAAATTATTTTTAAAGCTATTAGGATGCTGGAGGAAGTTTATTAATTATTGCATTCTCATTCTGAAAGTATTTGCAAGTTTTCTTTTATCCTAAGAAACAGAATATCTGAGTGTCGTAGTAAATATTTTCTTAAAATTTTTCTGGCCCCTACATTAAAATAAAGCTAAAGTTTGAATTTCAACAATAGTGAGCTGCACAAATTTTAGCGATGTAGTTTTTTCACTGTAAATATACACAATAAACGAATAGATGAGAATCTATAATTATGAAAACATCACATGTAAGCCTTATTTCAGCTTAAAGTTAGACATAAATGTCGCTCAGGGTGGTGATATTTACAAACTAATACTTCGGTTTATATTTAGTTATTACGTCAGAAGTTGATAATCTAATTTTTAAATAATACATTAAAAGTTTATCTCACAACTCATATCTTTATATTGTTGCTATGGACGTTATATACTTTTATAATAATTTTAAAATAATTTCCTTGTATTGAATATAATATACTTAAATATAATTTAACGTATTTAGAACAATAAAACAGAAACAATGTCACATAATGTGCAAAAATAAATCATTTATAGACCATTTTTGAGGACATATATGTCGTAATGCAACAATTATTTCGTGCAAAAAGCCCATTGTGTTTACCTACGAGACAATTGTCACTTTGCTTGAACCGATCTTGAGAATACATGGTTCTGTCAATTGAGGGATAAACCTAGCTGTCTATCAAATTTTCACTTAAATTGTACCGTTATTATATTACACATATTTATAAAGTCTGGAGCTAATTTTCTATAAATCAGAACAACTTTTAGGAAATACTTAATTTATTCCGAAATCAAACTTCACTCCAAATTTATTAAAGTTTACAAAATCAAGATTTGATTTTCTTCAAAACTTTTCTCAATCGGTCCAATCTAATTTAGAGTCTGATAAAAATTTAAAATGAAACTATCTATGACTAACTATATATGAAATGAAACAGGTATACTTCTCTAAAAAGGTTTAAATTACAAAAATAAAATAAAAAGTTCTCTTCTCAAATATTCAAAATCAAAATTACACAAGGCTTGATGTAAACTTTAAGATCAAAATCTAATTTACAATACTTCAAAAAATTGAATTAATTATCAGACTCTTTTATATGGCAAACTTTAGAAATTTAAACACAACAGTATAAAATAAAAGATGTTAAACTAAACGCTGGTACGGGACTTACTACTTTGAAGACTATGGAGGCTGAAAAAGAAACTATTACGCACTTAAGGAAAGAAAAGAAATTTAAAAACTTGATTTAAATCACACCGGGTAAAAAATTTCCTATATATCCCAAAAGTATAGGATTAGAGGAAGTACTATCGCTTCTGAACTACACGTCTGGACGCTCTGCTCTCGACTCGAAGACTGCCCCCTCCCTCTTCAAACCAACCGGCTCGGGAACGTATCACCAGGTAGATCTCTAAGAGCTGTTTGACATCTCTAACCAAGAAAAGTAATGTCCACGCACCGCGTCTAGTTAACAAAGAACCTACTTCCTAACGCCATTCAGCAAAATGATTATAACTATGGTACAAAATAATACGTTTAACGTATCAAAGAGGATTTTAAACTTTCTTAATTTAAAATGTCCGACGCGTAAACCAAATCAATTTCTATTCATTATTTTAAAATTATTTCATTTTACCACAAAACATAGTATATGACTTTTTTGCTTTTAATAATAGTTTTATTAATTTATATATAATTTATAAATCCGAGAGAAAGAGAATTATTTACTACCGTTTGGATAGTTTACATTTTAAATTTAATTTCAATGTTAAAAAAATAAACACAGTTAGCCCATACGCATTTTATAGGTCTATGAATTAAACATAAAAGGTGGTTAATTCAAAGCTTTGGAACACAGATCACTAGTTTATCAATAGAATGATATGCCTTGATTATTAAATAACGTTTTAATGTCCTTCGGAAAGAAATCTTAATTATAAAGAATGTTATACATTAAGTGGGTTAGGTATTTTATATTTTTGGAAATCCTTATGAAATTGACATTTCAAAAGTTTTTTGCTGTGTTTTTGCTGTACTGTAAGAACATTATTAGATCGTATTCAATGCATGAGGTTATGAGACAAGGACAAAATATTTTAAAAGTAAAATAGACCCTAAAAATAGCAATAATGGTGAATTCAAAGTACTCGTATATTTGTTAGAAAATAGGTATGGAAGCTATCATGACAAACCAGACCACCCATCAGTCAAAGTTTTGAGATCCTTCTAAACAAATGAACTGAAAAGTACACAAAAATTCATCCATATTTTAATGTTGGTTGCACAATAGCCAAAGTAAAACAACCTAATGGTTCTTTGCAATCAAAGTTATAAAAATGCAATAAGGAACATATATTACCACTTACTCATTGAAACTCATAATAAGTTTGTCTTGACCAATATAATTTAGAACCAATATACAGTCCCAGAAAGCAAACTGTTGCAGATTCCAGATAGGCATAGCATTAAGAAGAAGAGCTGTCCCACACGCATTAAAACCTAAAATGGAATACTAGCATTTTTGTGGGGATTTAGGAAAATTTATTTCCATGGAACCATTAGCTAAGACCTTCTTTAAGTGAGAATATTTCTGTAGATGTAAGAAAGTTAGCAGATTCAGTTCCTATAACGATACTAGAGTCATAGGCATACTGAAATAAGTGACTCTTGGTGGGTAGATTTGAATCATTGACATTTTATATGAGAGATGAAAGGAGACCAAGTATCGAGCGTTGAGACAAACAGATCGTTAATGATAAGAGAGGAGATACAATCGTACTACAGTAACGATCTCAACAAACTGAGTGTGACCTAAAGATAGGAACAAAATTATCTGAGAGTTGTGCCTATCACTGTACATTTCTAAAAGGTCTCAAGCACGACGATGGATCAAGGCAAGCCTATTTAATTTTATACAAATTCCCAGATGTGGCACTACTTGAATCTGGGGATGGCAATATGGCTGTTAGAAAATAATTTATAATTCGTTTTGCTCAACTGAAGATGTATCTCTCTTCTGGACAATTTGGGTAATTTTAGCACATTTTAAAGTTGAGAAACAAACAATGAGAAATATAACTGAATAACTGCCACCTTCCTGATCATGGATATATAAAAAACATTGTATAAGTGAAGCTTTTTTTTAGGCTCTGAATTAAACTTACTATGTCCTTGAAAGAGGATGGAGCTTAACAAACAAAATCTCGAGTAACACAAAAGCCAGACAAGATAATCAGATTTTAAACTATATGTACAAAAACTAATAATTGAAATGTCAAACTTGTCCAACAGTATAAAATGTATTGCTAAAGGTTTACAAGTAGCTAACTCAAAAGTTTTACATGGTAAAAAATATTGCACCCATACCATAAAACTGTAATAATAATACCTTAAACTTTTGGACTTTAGATCTAATCACGTTACTGCTAATGTTTTCTAGTGAAGGTAACAAGATCGTATAAATATTATGAATATTTACGTTTGTTTTTATTAATATTTATGCTCTAACAAAATGTTACGAAATTTTTTGTGCGAGTATATTCCTAAAGATTCAAGTTATATAATACGCTCCCTCCAATTGAAATCCTTAGGTTCTCATCATAAAAAATTTGTAAGTGCATATATGTAGTGGATATTTTATTGTGCATATAAAAAATGCATTGAGTACCGGGATATAAACAGTAGTTAAATAAGATACAAACATTCATTTTAAAGTTAAAGATTCAAAATGAGAACCAACTGATAATAATTGTATTCATATCTTCTTCTATAAATTAGTGATGAACAATTTATATCTTTCCTATTGCTTGTGACCAAGTTAGTGTCTGGAGACTGAAAATAACTTAAAATTAAGTCTCAACTGTTTATTCTCTGCTCCTACGTAAATCTGCTTTGTACACTCGTGATGTTAAGTACAACGAAGTTTTAACTTCAACGACAAAACTTAAGAACAGTATCTATATCGTAAGTTACGAACAAAAATATTGCAAATTTTTTTATTGGAAACTCGCTAACAGAGGAACAGTTTAGATATTGTGTTTGTTGATATTTAATAAAAAATTTACGATCAAGCTTCAAATAACAAACTATATCTTGTACAGAATAATTTAGTCACTAAATATATGATTATATTTATGAATATATATTCATATAAATATGCATGATGTAATTATAAATAATATACACTTCTATAATTATAAATTTTTAAACTTAAAGTTGTTTTTCAATTTTCATGGTATGAACATTTTCCAAGAAATTACCTCTTAGATATTGGAGTGTAGGGATGTAAACAGAAAATACTGTCAGCTGTAGCTTCCTAGTTTCTTATTTTGGTTTTTTTTGGGGGGCGAGCGTCCTTATAAAACTCAAATTCTAAAAACACAAAGAAACAGGGACATAATTATTCTGTCCAAACGTTCTCGTATTGTTCATTTGGTTATACATGAACAAAATTAATAACTAATGGTATATGAAATAATACCTGTTTTAGTACAAAGTCCAAAAAGCCTTAGAAATTATTACAATCTATCTTATTTATTTTAATTTGAAAATAAATATTTGTACGACATAAAAATTAACTTCATTCCCAGTTTGCAGTATAGTTTAAATTTCCAATGCATTTTCTTTTTAAGTGAAAGAAGTTCTGTTTGTTAAATCCGATTTAGTACTTACATATTTGTATTGTTGCATAATGGCAAACATTACTCTTAAAAAGACATTTTGACTCACATCGGTTAGGAATACCAACAAATCTTTATAAACTAATACCAAAGGAGGGTAATTGATCTTATAAGCGTTTCTACATCTTCCTCGCATACCGTGTATACTTTATGAAAGATTGTAAAAAAACTTCTATATACAGGATATACTGTTTCAGCAATAAATGTTTTTTAATTTGTCATTGTACTTCTTGTATACACCGTGCAATATAAATTATTTTAAAAATGTATTTATATATCACTATTTGTTTAGTTGTTTTGTTAGTGGTTCTGCTCCTAGGCGTTGTATTTCATGCAGACCCATTTATAAATTACAATGCTTTTCCAATCGATTGTTTCAAATTATAAAGTGTATTTTTATTTTGTAATGTTATACAACTCCATTGATAAACTTTTGTAGAGAAATTATGAAACTCTCTAAATATATAACATTTTAAGTAAAGTATTATTTTAATTTAATATTCACACATTTCATAATTTTTATGCTTATGAAATAAAGAGATTCCGATTCTGTTTATATAATTATTTTGGATATATAAAATCATCAATTAATTTTTTACTTTTGTCGAGTATGCGTTTCTTAAGTTTTCTGAGAGGAGTATGAATTCAAACTCTTCGAAACGTAATACAAGAAATATATAAAAAAAAACTTATCAATGAACGGCAGTTTAGAATGCAAGTTTGTATTTATAAACATAACTCTCGAACCTGCGTCTTATTCAGTGTGATTAGGATACGACGAAACCATGTCTGCATAAATAAAACTGTACACACCATTTAAGTTTGAGGTGCAACGAAAAGGTCAATATAGAAGAAAATTAAGCTCTTCATTTTGATAAAAAGCCCAGGATGGTGGTATAGTTGTAGAAGGCAAATTAACAAACATATTGGGCCTAATTGGTTTTAATATTGGACATATCTGAAACCTGCAATCCTTCCAAATAACTTTTTTGTACTCAGCTCTTTTACTTCATATGTCATTGTGGATGTGAAAACACCGTAACAGGCAAACGTAATTAAAAAATTAAAATTTTTATTTAAACCAAGCTATTTTTAAACGCTTTTCCAATTTTCAAAAACAACAAAATCAACTTATTCACTGTAAAAACAAAAATACGTGTGAGGCTCAAAACCTGTGTGTGTGTGTGTGTGTGTGTGTGTGTGTGTGTGTGTGTGTGTGTGTGTGTGTGTGTGTGTGTGTATGTGTGTGTGTAAAATAAGTTTAAACACTATTTTTAGTTTTATTATCAAAACAAACATTGTAAAGAAAACTTTTAAGTCACCACCAGGGAGGGAATATAGGGAATATAAACTGATGCTGTTTACATTGTACCTGGGAAAACTTTATTACGTATTCCCATAAACATGCCGTTGTCTCGTTACTTTATTTGCGATCAATGGATGTTTTCACGTAACTAGTCTGTACAGTAACCATATTAAATAAAAGAAAACTCAGATAAAAGCTGTTATATCGCACTACTGGTATAAGAAAATTTATTTATATATTTAACTGTGGGTTAGTTTCGAACATGGTACTATATTATCACTACGAGACACACAACCACCTGAGGCTTACAATTATGTCGGCGTTCCTTTATCTTCTGATCAAAAGTTACTAATTCACTACCGATGCAGAACATTTCTATAGTTATAGATAATAAAAAAAGTAAAGGTGATACACACATATAATATTTAACTAAAGATAAATGAACATGTCTAATTTACCTAATATATCCAAGTAGAAAAGAATGTTTAAGAAGACAACACTATTCCTTACTAATGTTCATACAAAATAATTTTACAATTACATTTTGGATTTTAAACACCACCTAGTCACGAATGTTTACGTATAAATCTGAAAGCAATATAGATGGTGTACCAAACCTTAAGAAATGCATTTAATTTGGTCATTTTATTGTAGTAACATAAAGTCATCGAAAGCTCTGCGTAACATAGTTAAAAATGTCGCGGAATAATTAGATTTGTATGATTGAACAATCTTTACTGACATCCAGAACCTAAATAACACTAACTATAATAGTTTAATTATTGTAATAAAAACTTTTATATCTTATAATATAACTTTTCGTTATCAAAATTTTAATTAGCCACATAAAAAGAATGTAAATATATGTGTAAGTGAAAGAGAGAGGTATTAATTAACTGTCAAGTTAACGAATGCTGAAGGTGAGACGTTGAAGATAAATGACGACGTGTAGAAAAGTAATAAATAATTATGATGTAAAATAATATAAACACATTTTATCAGTTACTAAAGAATAATAAGTGACAGTAGACATCTGCTATAATTAAGTAGGTATTCGTTTTAATTCGTTATAAGAATATAAGAAATTACTGGATTTTAGATTCTAATCTCAATCGAGAAATTAAAGTTGCTTCAAACTAACCAAATCAATTAGGTCTCATCTCGATATACACATAGAGTGTTTGAGAGCTAATATTAAGAATTGTAGTAACGTCAATATTCCTAAAACTATTTCAGAACCATCTAACTATAATGGATATTAACCATCAGGAGGTCTTACGATAGATTACGTGGTAGAAAAATACATTTCTTAAAGGGGATTTTTATTTAATTGTATAGTTTTGTTACAACGTACGAGTAAAACGATAAACGTTTAGCATAACGGTGTTCCACAAGGCAGCTAGCAGAATGTCAAAAATATCTCTTTTTAATTATATCTATCCTGCGGAGAGACAGACAAGTAGTAATGTATAAAATAAATATTCCTATCCCCGGCAGATATTGAAGGAATTGTAACAGCCTACTCAGTAATAGGCTTCAATGCCACTTATCCAATTCCATAGTATAACATGAACTACCATAGAATTAATTATTTCTTTAAATATCTTTTCCAAAAAGTTACTTCATAGCAGGGTCTAAATAATATAAGTTCAGGTAAGCTACTAGTACTACATCGTAGAATGCTTTAAAGTCAGTTCTGTTACGTATTTTTAACACTGCCTTTTGACTTTATTATTTTTATTTTTACAGTATGACGTCACATGTTAAACAAAACACACACACACATACACATATTTTTTTAGAGCTAATTGTCGGAATAGAAAAAGAAGAGTGGTAGTATGTTTTGAATAGCGTATAATTAAGAAATATGAACAACTGAAAGGATTACGTTATGAGAGTACATCCTGAATGTAGTGAATAAAATTATCAATCCAACAATACTTTGCAGTTTTTGTGAGTTTTTAAACGGAATTTAGCAATGTATGTTGCCATACTCACGTAGGCCTTATTTCTGATACTTTCAGGTACAATTCCATGGTCTTTGGTGAATTAACTTTGGTTGTATACACAGACCAACACCTTATATGATGTTGGCTGCATCCTTGTTTGAACAGCACTATGGGTAATATAGCAACTCTAGGCTTGCTACATTATGTGAAGTGGAGTATATTATAATTAAGTAAACATTTATTTAACAATAAACAAATTTACATAAGTTACATTGTTTACAGTCCGTGTGTTCACTTTCTGACTCGTTATTCCGAATAGCCGGTAAGTTATAAGGAATTCAAGGAGCTTTTAATGATTGAGTGGCATGGAGGAATTTTGACACAACTCATTGTTTGGAACAATAACTAGTCATTTCTAAATTTCCAGTCAAGGAAAAACTCAATTAATTTTTTGATATTTTGAAAATCGGATAATGACGAATTATTTACTAATAATCTCGGAAATCCATAACTTAAATAACTCGGAACTCATTCTTTATTTTAAAATTTAAAATGTCGCTACAGTTCTTGAAATAAATAAAATTTGATTAGATATATCCTTAAAGTACGAAAGTTATAGGTCTAAGTACTTGAAGAAGAATCATCGTGATACACATTATTACATGGTACCTAGTATTTTAATCTACACCTGCCTTTACGTCGTTTGTAAATAGTTTTAGTTAAATATTTATCGCTGCATAAAATTTAAACTTATTAGTGTTAAGTTATTAGTACATGGAACCTCTAACGTATCAGGCTTTTTTAAAGTGGCATGCATAATTTCAGTCTATAGCTAAGTTTAGTCTCGAAATTCCTTCCTACAGACTAACAGTCACACAGAAAAGGCGTTTTCATCCCGGGCAGACACAAGAGAAAATACACCATCGTAAAGGCTTTAATGGCGCTCAAAATAATTTATAGATAGACATATATCATAATGAAATTTATTCTCATCCTTGTAAAAAATAATATCATGTTCTAAATGTTATTTTTTTATTTGTGAAACCTTTTTGGATAAACCCTCCGGTGATTTAGTCTGCATATACCATTTTACAATTTGTTTCAACTAAATTACTTTATAATACGTTATGTAAGTTACTTTAGGTTTGTAAAGGAAATAGTTTAATGATGTGAAAATGTAGTTTAACTAACTATGTAAACATTTTAGTTTCTAGTACCAATTTATACATTAAACATTATCGTTAGAACTTTTTTCTTACAATTCAGGTCTTGGTTATTATCCTAATTATGTATTACCAACGAACATAAATCTGTTTATATCTGCCTCTGTCATTAATTTTTACTAAAGTAAGAATGTGGGTTGAAATAGGTAGATACGTGTGGGTGTATATTAGGTGTAAATTGGTGTAAAATACTGTTATACTTAACTATAAGAAACATTTTACAATAGAAGACATTTTACAGTAAGTTACTTACAGTTGAATTTCGACAGCATATTGTATGAAGAAATAGATTGACTGGCTATAAAATTTATATCGTACAATCAATACTAAAATAAATATAATGAATCCCTTCAGACAATAAAGCAAGTAACTGCGTATTTATACTTATCTGAAATTTTCAGTTGTGGATAAAAAGATAACCTACATTCCACCAATAAGGAAACATAGTATGACAATACAGTAGGCCTATTTTGCAAATATCCAACACTATTATTCCTCAACAATCACTATCAGTTAAATGTAAATTGAATTGTTTTTATTTGCACACGTTTTTGCTTAATCAAGGTTTAAAATAACTATAGTCATAAATAAAATAATATTTAAATTCTCATTTTGGTTCCGAAACAATAACAAGTAAATAAAAATACCTTCAATATTATCATAAAGATGAGGTTTTTTTTCATAAACTGAGATGGATGGACTTTATATTGCTTAATGCAATTAAATTATAATTTAATAAACCATATAAAAACAGGGGTTCAAGAATAGAAGAAGCAGTACGGCGGTACAGGATCCATAACACTGACCGATATTTAATTTATAAGTTGTCCATATCAGGGGATAATTGGCAACCCTCAGTCTGTTCAGCTCTCTCGATAATCGTATTCCACGAATAGAGGTGCAGGCAGCTAACTGTGCGTGATTTCAAATCATTCTTACTAAGAAACTCGCGTTTTGAGGGAAGCTAACAAACTGGGTGTTTTTATTAGTTTTGATAATTTACTCCTCAGAGTGAACTGTGATGCCTGGCCCAGTTAGTTACGTGAACAAGTTTGCAGTCAGTCACTACAAACATTGTTTTCCATGTGGTAAATGAATATCGTCACCGAATTTACCTAAAGGATTTAGGCTACCCGTTATCAAAGTCTAAATATTTTTTATGTGTCACTGTCTCACAGTCTTTGGATCAAGTCACAACTACGTATAATATATAATATAGTGTAATTTAATGTAATCACACAACATGAGTTGGGTGTCTAATGTAATTTGCACTTAATGGCTACGGACAGCAGGGTAAACTTTTATTTTAAAAAGCACCGTTCACCATGGTCGCGAATGATTTAAAAGCCTCATTGAGATTAGTACTAGGACAACTCAATATGTTTCATGGTATTCATTAAATGGTATTGTGTAGGCCTAGCTGTAGGTTTTTGATGTGAATTTAAGTCCAGTGAGGATGCTGTGTGTCATGTTTTGTGACATTCTAAACATTTTAACACACACTTATTAGATAAAACAAATAGTATGGTTAGAGATACATTTCTTTATAGAAGATTATAAACCTAACTGTGCTTGTAGTACATAAGATTTAGAATTTGATGTTTATAAGCGTTTTTTTTTACTTTTTAAAATAAAATAATTATTTACTACAATGAAACATATCGGTTTTTGCTATAGTAACGTTATAACTAAAATATTAGCTACCATTTGGACTTTAATATTATAATGAAGTACTTTTAGAACAATAAGGTTTATAAATATGCCTCAAACACTTGTATTTATAGCTTTTTATCAGTATAAATTCTAATTTAAAAATAATGCCCGTATTTACAACACGTTTCTTATATTAAGAAACAAATGATGTTTATAATAATAGGTAAATTTCCATATAAATAAAACTAGGATCGGAGTATGGTGTGGGGTGTAGATGAATAATTTGAGGCTTAATTTTTGTTTGCACTGTTATAAAAGACATATTTACTATCTGGTTTTACCTAATTCTACACAATTATTTTACTCAAAAGAAGTTGTGTTTGTAATTCAGTATTAAAGATACACCCTAGAAATAAATATCATTTTTACCAATTTGGGGACCGAAAGTCTTGTTAGTGAAATAATCTTTAAAAGCTGTATGGTGATTTTCTTAAAGTAGGACTGTAGTGGAAAAATGAAGATAATATAAATAATAATAAAGCAGGGGAGATCTAGGATAAAAATCCTCTACTTTCCTTTACCTTATTATAAGACAGATAATATATTTTGAGATAATATATCCAGCATTGATACTGTACGAAACTTTCAAAAGTTAATGAGGAGTCTATCATAAAACGTTTTTCATTTATTGTTTCATGGTATATTCATGTTAAGTTTATTTGAACCATGAGTTGGTACTAAATGGACTTTAAACTAATTAGGCTTAATCTTAATGAAACATTACTTAAAAAACACTGTTTCTTTTAAATATATTACTTAAAAAAAATCTATATTGGTTTTATGCGTGGACGGTGTAATAATAGTTTAATATTTAACCGTTTTCACCAAACCTTAGGTTTACCTTATCCTCTTTGGGTAATGTATATGATTCTATGAAACATTCATAAGAAAAATGTATAAGAAACATCGCTCTAAAAATATGTAATATTATTTTACGTATTCATGAGGATAATAAGGTTTTTAATCAACTCATTATAGCATTACAAGTATAGCATCTCAAATTTGAACTTTTATAAAACATTTATAAATTTGAAATATTATGCACAATTCTTTCTAATTAAAAAGAAGTATTTTATTACCAAATGTACTAATTTTTGGCGGTACCAAAATACTTTTTTGCTCGTTAGTGAACGCTAGGAAAAACTAGTTTTCTATGCAAACGATAACCCATAAAATTAAACTTAAATCTTTCATGAAGCTACATTGATATTAAATGTATATTCAATGATAATAATTAAACTATACAGGGTTGGCTGAGCGTTTAAAAATGTTTTGCATTGGTGTAATTGATAACCATGATAACAAAAAGATAATATCAACGTAAATAAATATTGTTGATCTAACAAGACCAACAATATGAGACTTTTCCATTTGATATAACGTCATGGAGTAGTAAGTTTGAATTATAGAGTAAAAATTCAGTGTTACAAATTTATTATGATATTAAATTTTTAAGTTAACTTGTATTTTACCTTCCCCTATTGTTTACCGGACGTATTATTCACCCACTATTGGTTAAAAGACAAAATATTAATTTATAACTGAGAGAGATATCTCGAGAGACATTCCATCTGTTAGCTTTAAATTACATAAAATTGAAGGTCATTAAGTCTTGTCACTTAGTAGGCTGACAAAATCTTTCCTTTGCATTCTGAAGCAAGTAACATCTCGAGATTAATTTAGCTGTAGAATTCCGATTCAACGATCATGTTACGCCACACATACTGTGGAATAATGGTAGTATACTTAAATAAAAGTGACGTCAACTACACTTTTTTTAAATTTAAAATATACAGTATTCGAATGAAAACAACCAATATTACGATTTAAATGATAACTTTGATGTCTTATTCACTTTTTAGATAAAAACTTAGTTATGAAGACAACACATGGTGGAAAATTTATTGTAAACGTAACGAATTCCAAGTGATAGATGTTGTAGAAAATTACTAATGCTCTGAAAATGTAGAATAGTTAGAAATGTGTTATGATAAAAAAGAAGCAGGTAGTTTTTAAAACCATAAAATTAACTAATAAATTAACATTAAATTGAAGATATTAAGTTTATAATAGTTCTTCAATATAATGTCTTACTCAACGCATATATTCTATCGTATCGTTTTCCATCGCTAACTTTGTGAGTATTTTCTACAGATGTCAACAAGATAATGTATAAAAGTCACGTTGGCTTTATTTCTGCAGTTGTCTGGAGTCACGTCCAGTTCCCTAGTCTGTTGTAAATTCACGTTTTGTTTGTGTACACAAGCCGGTCCCTTACTCCGTGTTGGCAGTATCGTTGTTTGAACAACGCTGTTATTCTTGTCATCTTTATTTTCCCGGTCCGCTACACAATAAAAAATCAATATGATAAAAAGAAAAGTTAGTTTTAAAATTAAAATTTATTTAGGAATATTCATATATTCATTTCAAATGTTGAGAAACTTTAAAATAGCCCCAATTTGTAATTAATACTCAGTATCAAATTTAGATGCCGGCAGATACAATGCAGTATCGAGCATGAATTTTTTCTAATAACTGATATTTAATCTATGATTTTATGTATGTTTTGAAAAAAATATAAGAATTAAAAATTTTTTGTAACATTTAGGTATACGTATATAAAATACTTGTGCATAGCATGAAAAAGCATCAAAATAACACATTTATAAGAAAAAGATTCAAGGTTACGAAACAAATGTTGATAGAATTGAAAAGAATAGAAAAATTACCGAAGGATTTTCAGTGTAAAGAAAGATCAGATAGCAGTTCCAAAATGAAACTTTTGGTGTTTGAAATTTATAGAGATAGGCATAAAAAACTAATCAATTAAGGTTTTCTATAGTAACCAAGGTAGGATTACGCCACATTGCGTTTCACGTAACAGGCTTCCTTGAGGTTAGGTCATAATTAATTGTTATATGTATTGGTTATGTAATTTTCGAGATGTCCTGCTGAAAGATGTAAAAACTGAAATAATAACACAATTTTTAAAACCCCCATCTCCCACCAAGAATGGTAGTAGCCTTTTCAGTAATGTTCTTTAATTATGTCCAGCCATCTAAGGCTACAACTCGTTGATGTCTGTGTAGAAGTGGAGTTTAAAGGGAACTTTTTAAGTCATAAGATGAACTCTTTTAAGCAAGAGACTCAAACTCACACGTGTCTCATTCACATTTTTGTTTATTAAACTAGGTTTCATAACCGTGTTTTTCTAAGCTAATAAAGGTAACACAGCTCAAGTGTAAACTAGAACAAAAACTTGTCCCCGTGCTTTAACATTCATTTTCCACAATTGTTATCGTTACTCTATGAATAAAAGTTGCATGTTAAAATATCAATAGATTAACTTAAAAAAATTTAAATCTTATTTCCTCGTTTCCGTTTTGGGTATACTATAAGACGAATGAAATGATTTTCGCTTACGCTTAGCCAAATATTATAACTTGGCATACCATATCTTTTTATAGTGATTGCTAAAGTTCATTCAATATAAAGGCAACTAGTTTTATATTCTATACTTATTTTATTAGCTATTAAGATACCACAATCACAGCAGTTTTCTGTTATATCGAAAGTCATTAAAATTATGATGTTTAAAAATATTAGCAAATAGGTAATTTGCCCTAACTCCTGTATATATTTAACAGGGACCTAATATCTGTTAGTTAATAACTCATTTTCTTTAAAATAATGTTTTCTGTCCTCTGTACCCTACTTAACAAGATTGAACTTACAAAGTACCACAAAATAAATTCTTAGATACAATAACTCACTAGTAATTAATCAAAGTTGCAATCTGCAGGAAGTAAAAATTATTTACTTATTTTAATAAAAACTGCATTTGCCTATTTTTGTAACGTGAGACTGTAAGTTTTCCGCCAAATAAAAATAATGTGTAATGTGTTTCCATCTGTACAGATTTTTGGTATATTGTATGAACCTTTATAAAATGAAAAACATTTTAATCAAACTTATCACAAGATTTTAGTGACGAAGTTTTTAATTAGAGAAAAATGTTCAAATAATCAAACCTTTTTCCATAAACGTGAGTAACTTGCCTTAGCACAACATCTTGCGTCGAGGGAGCAGGAGAGATTTTCACTTTTTAACACTATAAAGACAAGATCTTGTTTCATATGCGACTCATTAAAGACTCGTGGTTTTCTAATTTAAAATTTACTCAGCATAAAATGTACTTTGTTTTACTATTTATTAATCCTTACTACATGACTAGAGATTTATCATTAAGTTAGTAGTTGTTATCTAAGGCATTTCAGTCAGTCTTGTGGTTTGCATTTCGTGCGTACCATTTCTGACTCTTTTTTTTTTACAATACAGCTTACAGAATAGTAAGGGAAATCTCAAAGGTGCAGTGGTTCGATAGATTGGTACAACTTATTGTTTCGGAACAATAACGAGGGTTTTTTAAGTGTAGACTACATGAAACCCATTTTATTTTATTGTAAAGTTTTAAACGACTCTTATTTGAAAATTATTTATATTCAAAATAGTGTTAATAGTTTCTAAACATTAAACGAAATAATTTATTTAACAATTTATCTAAGCTATGAGTTATAGGTATATAAAATTATACTGCATAGCACGAACAAGTGTTAAAGTAACATATTGACAACTTTAATTGTTCCTTAAATGCCAAGATAGTCAAAATATTAATATAATAAAAAAAAACGGAATTTATGTTCTGAATATAGATACTTGTAGAACTGCGTTAGGGTCATCTTCATATATTTAATAAGATAAAGTTGTTTTTAATTTACTATTAATTTAGGTTATACAATTATGTATATATTTATAAGTAATATACACATAATCTATTCGACAGCTAGGCAAGTTTGTTAAGAAATATTCCAATAGGATAATTAGAAGTGAACTTCCCACTCTGAGTATTGAAATTCTCACTCAGGATTGTCAGGCAGTAAAGTCATATATAAATATATATATATATATATATATATATATATATATATATATATATATATAATGTGTGTGTGTGTGTGTGTGTGTTTGTGTGTGTGTGTTTGTGTGTGTTTGTGTGTGTGTTTGTGTTTGTGTGTGTGTTTGTGTGTGTGTGTTTGTGTGTGTGTGTGTGTTTGTGTGTGTGTGTGTGTGTGTGTGTGTGTGTGTGTGTGTGTGTGTGTGTGTGTGTGTGTGTGTGTGTGTGTGTGTGTGTGTGTGTGTGTGTGTGTGTGTGTGTGTGTGTGTCTAATTACATATAATGTAGGTCTAGGCGATATTGTGATAAGTCAGATGATGAAGTCATTAACATAAAACTTTTCCGGTCCACACCACATCGAAATGTTTTAAACACTTTTCTTAATTATTTCGCTCTAGCTTTAAATATGTTATGTTGAAACATAAATAATATATTAAAATTGTGTATGGCACCATTTCAGAGTTTAAAGGAGTTTTAACATATAATTTATAGCGCTTGTTATCAAATAACCCCAGAACAATTTATAAATATAAGGACAGTCAGTCATTTGTATACACGATATTCTCCTGACAAAAAGTTGGATACTAAAAGTTAGAACAGAATTCTCTTCTTGTAAATTGTATGTATATAATTTTATTATCCGACTGATTACTTTTAATAAATTAGATGAGCATGGTTCTCACTACATTAATAGTGCCGAAGATATATAAAAAAGACTATACTTAACATACAACTTTTCAGTCAAAATAAACTATTGAGCAGAGGTAAAGCAAGTAAAATGTACGATTTTTTAAATTCACTACGATTATTTGATTATATTATGCTTTCTCTTTAGCATATTACTTTATATATTTAAAGTGTTTTATTTAGTTAGTATAATTTGTAATATGATATAACACATAGTATACTACTATAGTTTTAAAACTTCTACATACATTCTTGAGGCATTGAAAAATCACTGGAGGGCAGAATCAATCTAGATTCTCATTCGATACGAAGCCAACAACACAGAGAATCGTAAACACCATTAACTAAAAATGGTTTCTTTAAAGATATTCATTTGCATTTGTGTTGTATTGACCTGTGTTTTTAAATTAGTAAATTGTATTTTTTTTTACTAAGTATTTAAGCCCATATCTCCAGAAATTTAACTTTATAAAAATTACTTCTAAACTTTTTTAACATTAATATTATATCTCAAATCTCAGTAAGAATGTGTATTGTGATTTAATAGAAATGTTAGTGTAATTAAAGTTTGATTTGAATTATTTGAAACAAATACCTCTCCAATCTTAACAATGCTTTCTTTTATGAATCACTGCCAATGATTTTAGAATATGTTTCTTGTATTAAGTATTACACAATATATACGTGACAATGTCATCTAAATCAGTCCTTTTTTCATTATGTTAAATTTAGACAAATGAATATGTTTGCATTAAATACATCTAAGCGATTTAATTTAGTCCTTTAACTTAGCGCTTGTATATCTATAATGTTAGCGTTCTTTTAATAATTTGAATGTCTTGTAGTCTTTGATATTCCACTTTTTATCTATAGATACAGTTATAATCATATATAATTGAATAACTATTAAAAAACAAACTATATACAGCAATCAGACTTTTAGAATTAATCAGAAATTGATCGAATGTTTATCGTTACTAGACAACGATGTTTTATGGAACAGTAAAAATAACTAAATCTACAGTAAATAATGACTGTAGCCGATTAAAAAAAACACTTCTTCACTCAGCATTAAAGATTTCGACCATTAAAACGTAAAACTTGTAAGAGAAGTGAAATTATCTACTCCACAAGGAGCGATGTCTAATCGTTTTGTAACGGGTAGTATACATAAATATATAAAAGCTAAAGATCCTAGAGAAGATTGCAAGTGAAGCAGGAGATGAAGAAGCGTTTATGTTCCGATAAAAGTAAAATGAGCTTACGAAACGAAACTCAAGAGACACATGAAACGTGATTAAATGCTTATCATTATCGATATGTAACGGCACACTCAAAATACATTTTAACGATATCAGGTGTCAAAAGAGTAATTGTAACCGTCTGTCAAGTGAATAACCCCACTCAGTCAAGACCCGTAAATGGACATAAACCATCGGAAATATAATTTTTGTCTTTTTTTAAATGGAGTTTCATGTGTAATGTAAAGCTTACAAGTGAAATATCTCTAGATGTCTTGTGCATAGTTAGTAGAGCAGAGTTGTTGCAACTTTAACTGTCCGGTCTCAAAACTCTCTAACTGGAATAGTTACTAAACCGCGACCCTGTAACAGTAAAAATTAACCTTGAACTGAAGAACTAGAACTGTCCCAACAACACGACCATTAAAACTAATGCTAGCCTGGTACTTATTCAAGAACAATCATAGAAAATAGTGACTCGTAGAATCATTTGCTGCTTTTTTCTCACAGTTCTTACACGGTCTATACACTACAGTAATAAACCGATGAAATCAATAGGCAATAATATGCGCAATATAAGCTTTTGTCGAGATAATTTAAAGTAAAAAATAATAGTTTACAGTTCAAAAATAGAATTTTAATTTAAACTTTCTACACTTATACATTTTTTTATACAACTTCACTGATATATAGATTTACCAACAAATTCTCTTTCTCAAATTTGAATATAACTTTTTCTTCATTCTTGTTCACCACTATATTTTAGTGTGTAAATTATTATTTTAAGATTATTTATATTTCTGCTGTAATAACTAATTATTTTAGTAATAACCAGTGAAAAGCTAATCTTTTATAAGAATGTACCATTCACAAAGGTTACCTATTTAATACATTCTTTGTCTGTGGTATAGTACGTGTCATCTGTATTCGTCTTAGTCATTTGCGTGTTATTAGGCCTAAATTATGTACATAACTTTGGAACTTTTAAGTATAAATGTCGTAATATATGAAAAGTGTTTTATAATAGGAATATAAGATATAGTTCAATACCGATTTCTTACTCAAATAATGATTAAATAATCTCCTTCGTTATTACGGAATATTTTGTTCACATGTAAGTTATAAGGACATATTCATATATATATATACTAAAAGTTAGTTGAAGAGAAATTAGTCCACAACAAAAATTTTTTACTTTATTTTCTATGTTTATTCATCAGTCTTTGTTTTACCTTACTACCAAATTTGGACTAAGTAAGTCATAGTAAAGATATTAATAGCCACAAAACAATATCTTGTACAAGTATTAATTATCTGCCTCTTGTTTTCACCGGTTAAGAATAATAATAAGCGCATGAGAATAGCTATTAGGTTAGTATAAAAAGTTACCATTAGAGATAAGCCCACTTAGTGATAAGGATTTTAAACTGTAACCTAATAATATTCTCTGTAACAGATCATTTTACTCCGTGGAAGGATTTAGTGACCATGCTTGGACTATGAGTGATTTTTGTTTTGTTAGCCTTATAATAATTTTGACCTGTCAACTTATTTGTATTAATTATTTTAATGAAAAATAAATTTTACTATAAATAATTTCCCTTTTGATAGTTTTTATAATTATAGTGTGCATTTTGAAGGTTGCAATCTTATATAATTATAAGGGAAATTGATAATAATTCACTCATTTTTTCGTCTCTTGGGTATTTTTTTTATATTGCATTGGCTGAGATACAACAAAGATGAATACACAAAAGAATATCTTAAAAATAAATTGAGCGGTAAACTTTAAATCTTACATAACATTTTGCATTTATATAGTCATTATTGGATTTGGTGATGATACATCCATAAAATTAGACTCAGTGGTGTTGAAGCCTATCTAAAGGCGATATATCTAAAACAAATTCATCAATAGGCTATTTTTACATGGACAAGACTGGTTTCGATGGTCCATTGACGTCTATGTTACGTTTGATGGAGAGTTCCAGATTTATACCTATAAAGAAGGACATATATATTCCGTCGTTGTATTTGTCTGGCAGTCAAAATTTAATATCTGAAGAAGATTTTAGCCACATATTTTCATTTTTATAAAAAAGTTATTTTCATACAGGTCTCTTCAAAATCAATAATAGTGAATGCCTTTTAAACGTGATGCCCCCGCATGATATCTTTAGTAAACGCTAATCTTGCTCTGATGTTCTTTACCGTCTTTAAACACAAACTAAAACTATAACATTGAAAAAAAAAAAATTATATTTAAATCATGAAATACCTATACGTTTTTGAGTATCTATTTGGAATTAATTTAAACTTCATATTCGGTTAGAATTTTTAGTAAAGGACCTTTGAAATATACACATGTAACACTTTTAATTCGGCCGCCCACAGTCAATGCCTAGACTAAAAATGTGGAATGTTAAATAGAAACTTTATAATATGGAAATTTTTATCAACCTTTTATTTAATTTCCAGAAATACAGCTTACAACCGGGGCTGTAAAACAAACGTGCGACATTTAACAGGAACCACGCAGAGATTGACGTTTAATCAAGTCCTGGCCATTACGCCAGAAACCCGTTAGGTGTAAGTAACTGTTGGTCGTAAACTTTCAGGAATTAAGGTATAGTTATTACTTCCTTCATGGAGCCTACACATTGGACATTACGATCCGCTCTTTAAGTGGTTTTCATCTTTTTATATTTATAATAAACCTTATTGTTGCAAATGAAATTTTTTTATTAAAGCAAAAACATTATTTTCAAATGCTATTGCGGAACCATTCATGGTTTATTTAAAATAGGTTCCTAGCAGTGTAGACTTGAACCAAAAAATACATAGTTACGTTAATAAACAATAGCACTGAAATGAAGATTTGCAGGATTCATATGGAATTCTCAAAATGTTACGAACTACCTATACTATGGATAACTCTATTATTTTATTAATACATGTTAAATATGTATTTTTGGAGTTACATTTCGTCGATGATTTTTCAACCGTGGGTGTAAAGAGTTTTCATAACCATATTGAAAAATAGTTTTGTCTTTTATAGTAAGTATTATAACCATCAGCTAACATCTATATCTATGCATCTAAAATTTTATAATTTTTTTAAACTTTAAACTTTCAAACTTTAACTAATCTTAATTGTTTGTTCCAATTATTCACATTTCTATATATTGTTTTATGATTTTTAAATGTATTTAACAAAATTGTAACATTTACTTACAAATTATATTATTTTTAATTAGTCTCAATTTCTTTTACTGAAATAAAGTTTTTCCTAATTTCATCAAAATAGCAAAGATATATAAATAGTCAAAATAAGCACTATTTTATTAAATGTATATCTCTAA
This sequence comes from Homalodisca vitripennis, assembly GCF_021130785.1. Lineage (NCBI taxonomy): Eukaryota > Metazoa > Arthropoda > Insecta > Hemiptera > Cicadellidae > Homalodisca > Homalodisca vitripennis. The sequence continues at coordinate 63,684,174 of NC_060214.1, forward strand.
AACTTTTAACGAACTTTAATGCATATAAACATAATCATTTTCATGTACATATAAACCAGGTCGAGTGTTATTTCTTCAACTATGCCATGCAAATTGACTGAATCACTATCTCTAGCTATGAAATATTTTCTCTGAGTAAAAATTCAATGACAATAAAGTGAATATCCTGACATATCGAAAACTGCGTTGCCATAAATAGGTCAGTACAATTTTGCCAGTATGTATACACTGTGTTAGATTTGCATATGAATTATTTACATTAAAAACTATATTTTTTCCGTGGTTTCTTCTCCAATTTTAAATATATGAAGCATTATAAAATATACATTCCTTAAAAAACTTTTTCCTTCATCTATCTAATAATTACATTCCATAAAATATTTTTAATTCTTCACTGCTGCAATCTAAAGCAAAAAGCTACATAGTAACAATTAACTTTTATTTTGTATATGCCAAACAAAATGCACTTAGTTTTATTTGAATATTAATAAAATTATCAGCATCTGTTTAGTGTCAGTTAAAGTTGAATTTTTAAGTTATAATGTTTCATTGCTTTTTGATTGTCAAAATAATCAAGGTAACCTTTTCTGATCTTTCTTTTTATTTACATCACCTCATATTTGAAAAAGAAAATGTTTATAAAAAATCTAAGTGGAATTTCTCTAGTTATTCTCAAGGTTATCGGTTAGCAATACATTTTCCAATTAATTTATATTTGTAAGATAGTATAAAGTTTATTAATTTAGCGAAGATGTAATGTAACTACTCGTAATAATGAAAACCATAGTATAATTGCTATTGGGTTTTCTTTCATTATATTTAAAGAATTTAATCACTAATACGGATAGAAATTACTGTTATAAATATAAGTGCAAATTTTTATCCATCCTTTAGATTTCTTAAAATATATTTTCAAATTAGAATATACAATTCATAGAAGTAAATAGTTCCCATTTTTAATCCCGATTCAGTATGTTGGGTGGCAGTCCTTATTATTGGACATTTCTTAGCCATAAATAGTCATAATTAGAAATATACTCTTGTTAAGGTTTTAGTATTTTTACCACAGTAGAGCCATTAGAATTTTTATATAAATTATAGAACCGTATTTATTTTGCATTTGGAAAGTTAATGTGTATCTATTGTGTTTTGCTTCTTTTATTGCATTGGCTGGTATATTACAAAAATAGTTGCACAAAATAATAACGTAAGAATAAATGCAGCATGAAACTTTTAAATCTATAAGACTTCGTATTTGCATAGCTATTAATGGATTTGGTGATGATACATGACTATTATGTACATAATATAAACAAATAAATTATCATATAATAAAAATTAGATATAAGTAATACTATTTACCACATGAGATATCACTGGAAGTTTTGTTTGTAGCTTTAGCGAATCCTGTTAGGTCTGTTATGTGGTTTGATACACCCCTACAGCGTTATTATTAAATCGATAAAGAACAACAGTCTTGTGGTTTAAATGTTCTCATTTTTAAATTTAGCTGAATTTTCAGAATTACAAATCATGTTATTTTTTAATTTATGTATTTGTAGGGTACATTGACAATCGAAACGTTCATAAAGATGTTGACCGAATCATTCATTTTGACTGAGTTGTTTAAAATACAAACAAATCGTAATAATCTGCATTTAGTTTACTAACTGAAAAATTAAGTGTTAGAATAATGATTTTAAATGAATAGCTAATACCGAAATTCACATTTCTAGACTATAATAAATACGACAGGACTGATTAATTTACTTCATTATATTTTAAAATAACAACATAGATTAATTGATTCCATCTTTTTAATTGCTTTTTTGTATAACCGAATTGCTCATAATTAGTAGTGACCACCACTTTGGCCCATGTTTTTATCTGAATGGGATGTATTCAAACAGAAAAATAATAGTTTGGGCCAGTTGGTCCTTCCCTGTGAATTGCTTTATATTAATCTTTAAAGATTCCATAAGACAAATATTTTTACACCAGTGAAATATATGAAAACATTTGTGGTAATACGCATCTTAAAGCGTTGTAAGTGTTGTTGTTATAAATGTCTGATTGTAAATATAGTTAAAAAGCTATAAAAAGGTACTGAAAGATTATGAAAAATCCCACAGCTTAGAACTAAGGAAGATAGTTCTTGTAAATCCTCACGTAGCATCATACATTTTCAGCATTCATACGCAAGAAGTCACTACATTTGACAGCCATGAACAAAGTTAAACCGATCTACTAGGATTTTTCAAAGTAATTTATTCTAAAAATAAGTCTAAATACTAACACACTGTCTAAATAGTTTGATATGATATATTAAAACAATCCACAATGAGATTTCTATACCTAAAATAATATTATTAATGGGATTTGTGAAGATTATAGAAACTAAAAACTCTGGTTTATTACGTAGGGTATGGGTACACTTTAGTAAAGCTGTGCGATGAACATTGCTGAAAATAAAACAGCATGTTAAGAGAATATCTTCATTAACAGCAGTAGTTTTAGATATTGTGACAGAAAATATATATTATAAATAGAGTATAAATCCTATGGGGAAAGAATTCTCCGCAGTCAGCGAATTGAAAGTTCAACAAGTTGGAAAATTTTAATTAAAATAATTCTATAGCAAAAGAACATCCAAAACATTACAACATCCATTAGAACACCACTGTGTTACATTAGAACATCCATTTAAACTGTCCCCTAAATTTAACCTCATGAAATCATTTACAATATTTTGAAGATATACCGAAATAGAGCTTCCATATTCTCATTTTTATCTTTCACTTTGTGCTCCATTTGTTTTTTTTTTTTATTAATTAATTATTTCTTTTTTTCTATATAATTAATTTAAAATTTGCCTAAACACAACCTAACACTTTTCATAGAAATAAAAAAAATTGAATTTCCATATTTTGATAATGAGTTCTTCAAATTAATTATATAAGGGAATTAAAATTGTATCGTATATGAAAATAGGGAATCATTAATGTTAGCCAGAGAGTGTCCAATATCATTTATCGGTGACGTCTGGATTTTTAAGGCAGGTGAATTGTATTTCTTTACGTACTCAATTTGCGGATATTATAACTCTGATTCAAAAAAGCATAGTGAAACAAAACTTTGTATGCAATAATCGTTTGGATTTGGAATAGGGAACCATCTGCTTTGCTTATATTGGTAGACGTTCCCATCGTCCCGTAATAACTTTTAACTCATAAGAAGAAAATCGCTACCTTGTGTAGTTATGAAAAAAATAAAGCCTATCAGACCAAATTTCGTTGTTGTCATCGAAACTTTCTTTTTTTATATTATAGAATTTTCACGAAGCAGAGCTTTTCCTCGAAAAATTTCAGATGGCCTTCTACTCGTTACACAATATCCATATAGGAAGTTTTGTGTTTCGTTTTGCTTTTAAAATGCAAAGATTATAATATGTTATTAATATACGAGTATATATATAACTATAATAATGTAATCTTAAAAATTATCTCAAACTTAATAAATTGTAATACAATTTATTTTAATTCATACATGACCTCTTTCCATTAAAGTATAGTGATATATTAATCATTTTGAAATATATCAAAAACATTTTTAAATATAACGAAATACAGCATTCTTAAAATGAAATATAAACTATTTTTATATTAATGTAACTATTAAAATACACTCAAATAACACGTAGTACGAACTTCCAGACTTAGTTATTAATCTGTAAAAGCAACAATCTTAAGTAAATATTATGCCTAATTTATTCAAAACTTATTAACTAACATAGTTATTTTAAAATGTTATATTGAATCACTTATTGTTAGATGTCATATTTAAATGTTAATATATATTATGTTTTAAGAATATACTCAAATTCTAGTATTTTTAAACGATGTTTTGGATTTAATTGAATGATGCAATTATTTTAAAATAAATTCTGCAACTTCATTGTTCAACTTTTTTCATCTAAATAATTATTAATTTATATCAGTTCAGACATAATTAATAATTAAAAACATCATATATTTGATTAATGTTAGCTAAGAGATATTATTATCCATCATATACCCATTGCTTTGCACGCAATTCCCATCAGTACAACAGGGGCGTCTTTGACATCTACTGATTGAATGGAATACCGAATACTCCCGAGACGCGTGCGGTCATTTGAATATAAATTTATACCTCTGGATACACTTAAAAGCTAATTAATAATCTCGCGTATTATTTTGAAGTCTTTTGGTCTGAACAATATTATTTATAAACATCAATGAGGAAACTAATGTTTGTTCTATATTTTTTCTCGTTAAAACAACAAAAGTTTTAATAGTAAAATTTTATTTAGGGATCTCTGTGTATGGTAGAGTTTTAGTCTAGATTTGATTCAATATCACTTCTCGGCTTTCTGGCTAAGATCAAATTGTCTAGGTTTCATTCTATAACACTCCATGTACATAATCATTCAATTCTTTGTTTGAAGTTTATTTTTTACGTTGGAAGGATTGTAAAGGAAACAGGAATTTTCCTGACAATTCCCATCGTTCAGTGAAACTACGCTATCTGATCTCTTCTTCGGGTAAATAACTAACCTAATACATAACTACAAACTAGGTTAAAATAAACTATTCATACCAAAGCGTTGTAGCACGTCTGTCAGGAATCACAACTGCCATGTTTTGTGTCAACTTCACTAAATCTAAAACATGCACTTAATAAAAAAATATACATAACACTAACCATTATAACTGAGCAGAGTACAGGTAACTATACGTCTGTATTCGTCTCCTAACCACCTACGACTGAACAGAGGCCAATAGCAAATGGTAATCGTCACGGCAGAAAGAAACAATATGGCGGAAATAAATGGAACTGTGACAGGAATGGACCTTTATTATTTTTGTTATTATTGGTTCATGCTAGATGAAACTTCTTAAAACCATATTATGACTCCTCATTGGTTTATTATAAAAATCTGTTTGATACTGATCCGTTTGATACTTTTGGTTTTCTTTTTAGTTTTATTTTTAGTAGAAATAATCCTTTATCCAGTATTTATTCCAGTATTCTCCACCAGTATTTCTCTTTCCATCCGCCTCACAATGGAAGTGGAAGTCCAACAAATGCTTACCAGTTTGGGATGTGTGTTTAATATATATGATCTCCTTAAGACAACTGTTTTTTTTTCAAAAGCAAACACACACAGGGAAATATTTAAATTATCATTCCAACCATAAAAAATCTGTCAAAGAAGGAGTAGCCTACTCGTTATTTGATAGAGCAAAGAGCTTATAATCGGATAACGATGGATTAAAAGAGGAATGTAAGAAAGTTGAATCGGATCTTAGAAGCAATGGATACCCTCAATTAGTAATAAATAAGTGCAAACGAACCAGAAATATTACGTAGAACCCCTTAACTTTGATTTGTGACCAATCGGACTATGAATCATAATGTAGCAACACGTCAATACTAATTATAAAGTTAGAAAGAAGTAATAGGATTTTAATAAATTGCCATCGTTATATGTAAAACAAATATATAATAAGTTTTAGTTAACTAAAACTTATAACTTTTTCATGTATCATACATCCTAATGAATGTCATATACTTCCTGTAATGTTCAGATATTATTTATTGTGATGTATTTCTCCTAATATCTATGGATGTTTTTTTTGTAAGTTATTTAAAATTCTTAACATATTTTATTTTATTTGGATATTTTAATAGAGCAAATTAATAAAATATATTATAACATGAACATAATGGTTAATAAAGTACTGGTTATTATATGTTATTTATATCAAATGTTTATTATGTTAATAATAAATGTTCAATATTAAAATTTAATTTTACATTTACAATTAACTAACAGGTAGCAAACAGTGTAAAACCAATATTAAAGTACCAATCTACATATATCTCAAGAGTGAATTATTAAAGATACATCAGTGTGTAGAGTTAGTTTAATTTTATATAAGATAAACCTTCTTGCAATCTTTGTTAATAAAATAATTTTTATTCATATATGGTTTAATCCTTATTAATCGTTTTTAATGAACTAAGTAGTGAAGTTTTATGATCTTGTGAACATTTAGATCTTCATTTTCACATTTTATTAGCCTAATGCATTTATAATCTTTGTAATTACCTAATGTACCCTTTATTAAGGTATTTCAACAGTAAGTCATCATAAAAAATTGCTTTGGATATAACAAAGATTCCTTTGAAAAAAAAAAAACTTGTTTTAATCTGAAGTAAGAAAACATTTGTAATACTAACTTTTTATGTATACTTCATATAAAAGTCTACATATAATTTATATTACTTTATTGTAAAAAGATATATAGCTACCAATAATAAAATTGAATAAAGTTATTATTTAAAAACCTTTGCAGTTTGATTTTCGAACTGAGACATCTCTAAGAGACATAATGTATACATTCAGAACAAGTCTTGTAAAGTTATAACTATTAGCTTAAAAAATGTAATTTACTACTTTGATAATATCTTTTATTACAGAATGAGTACTTAATCAATCTCTAAATTTTACTCTGACCTCGAAAGTTTCAGAGGTTGGAAAGTCCCTGAGGTTACGTTTACCTTAAAAGGATTTATTCCCAAGGCCAAGCTTTCAGCCTTCCTAAGCAAACTTACTTTACATTTCATTGCTATTCTGATCATGTAGCACTCTGCAAAGTAAACTCTTCAACTGATCATGTAAAACAACATTATTTTTGCTGTATTTTCTACAATAATCTACAGTATAATCTACAATGTAGCAACTTAAATAATTTAAATAACGATTCATTTATGTAAATAGTTTACAATTAATGGGATGCTAATAGAGTTTACATTTACCAAAACAGAAAGTATAAAACGGTTCAGTATTCGAAATAAATTTAATCTCAAAACTAAAAATGAACTACCAAGGCAGTAAAAAAATTAACAAAATTATCAATAACAGGTTTTAAGTACACAACAGGTGAGTCTGGTTAATTGTGGTAAACTTATACTAGGAGAGCGGTTTTATATAAGGAAATAAGCAAACCTTGTAAATCATATACGTGGAATATAATTATGACATTTCTATCAAAGTTCAAGCATAAAATTGTTCCATGAGGAAGTTTTCCGTTTGAATCTAAACATTTTACATACTCGTACTTACCTGTGAAATAATGTGCAAGTTCCAGTTTATAGAAACGTATTACTATAGCCTTCTTTAAATTATATTTAGACCTTAAAATAAACCAAAATTTAATAACAGAAATGGATTATAGATAAATCTTAGTATTTTATACAATCTTTTATGTAATGAAACTTATTTACCAGCCAAATTTTAATATGCAAAAGAACACTTCAGTATATTTAAAAAAATATGTCCTACACTAATACTTAAATAATAGAATATCTAACGTGTATTTGATACAATTTAAAAGTGTAAATTGAAGGGAAAATCGTACTTGTACACAATATCACATACTATGGAAAAATAAATGTTTTAAATTCAAGCTATGAATACATTTTCAAGAGTTTTTAAGTAAGGATCATTAAAATTTTGAAAACGTAATCTTATTACATATTATCGATGCATATTATAAGTACTAGAACTACAAATTTAACTAATTGTATATGTTAGGTGCACTTAACAGACTTTATAACAAAACATGTTCGTTAAGTTTTACTCCGAATATTTAATCTTTTCAAAATAGTGGATCAAAACTAACATATTTTTAAATTTAAAAATATATTCCATGTTTTATGTTTAAAAATTTAAAAAATACATACCTTGCGAATCTAACGATTACGTATTGCGTGATTAAGAATTATTACATCTGAACAAATTCAAAAACTTTAGTATTTGTAATATAGGATTTGCATTGTACAATATTTCAAGTTCGTGTACACACAGAGAAAACATTTATGATGAACGTACACAGTGCAGTACATACTTAAGCTTTCTGTTTATGACACCAGTAGCAATAGCTTGTTTCTCAGTTAGAACATATTAAAAAATTATTTTTTTAAAACTATTTTATCCTTAAAAGTTTTCTTAATGTTTTCTATAATTCATTATGGTTTTTTTAATTGATTAATATACGAATCAATGTAGTATTAATGCTTCTAAAATAAGGAAAAGAATGAAGTATGCGTCTTTCATAAAGATTTCACTGCCATGTACTGTACGTTAATATTAAAACGCTACAACAGGCCCTAAAACAAAGGAAGTGCCGACATTGGTAGTACAAATCTATATCGTATACTACAGTTAGTCAAACATTGACATAATGCAAATACTATCACATCCGTTAATAGTGAAATTTTAAGAGTCTAGGATCTGAAGAGCCAATTTAGATTAAATAAGTTTTTATTATATTTAATAAAGGAATTGTCTCTTACACAGATATCGGGTGTCAATCAGACTAGTTTTAGCAAAGGTTACAATGGTATGATGTAAAAGATTTTACTATATGATACGATAATATTATTATAGTTAATAATATAATTTATATATATCAATAATAATATAATTATATTGATATAATCATAGTATTATTGTTATATATTATTATAATAATATTATTAATTCCGTTATAGGCCTACTATTATTATTATTTCTCCGACAGTATTTGTTTATCTGGATACAATTAATATCAATGTCCGCTAATAAATATATGAACATTTAGTGTCAGCTGACCCCATATACACATCCTTAAAGTGGGCATTTTTCCATCTCTATGCGTAGTTTTCTGTCTATGATATAACAATTATTTATGATTCATAATACTAGTAATGATCACATATTTTCCGATAAAGATTCTTTTTGCAAGGCCTTTTAAAATAAAATTAATATCACCTTGAGGCAACTCCAAAAATAAATTAGTGATTACACGTTTCATAATAATAAATATTAAAATGAAGTAAAGTAAGCGATTTAGAAATATGAGTAACTAGTAATACATTTATCAATATAAAATTAATTCTTTAATTTTCTATTACATTGTTTTTCCTTTAATACCTTCCTATTTCGACATCCAAGAAAATGAATGTGGCGATCGGTTTCTTCCTTACAAAAAATTATACTATCGTACTCAATATAATCAGATCGTGTCCTTAAAAAGTGCAAATTGGCATGCGCTCAAAGAATTCGAACACTTTTTAAGTCAAGAAGATTATGGCATTAACAAATAAAGGTTATATTGTATAGTGTAGATGTGTTTAAGCGTCCGCCCTAGACTATTAACGAGTAGTGACCCCAAACATAGAAGACAATTTATACTGACAAAATCTCATCATCACGCTATGCTGTATGGTAAAGTATAAGCGTTAAGTATATTGCAAAGTGTATTACAAATACAATTTTAGTTTATTAAATAATTTTATTTACATGGTCAACAGTTTAATAATTATTATTTCTAATTTTGTAATTACGCGAGGCCTATTCGTATGATATTATTTTTCTCGCATTTCAACTATATACTGATTTAAGCAACCGAAATTTTATAGGACAATATCTGGTTTGTTCGCTTAACCAAGTCAAAGCAATTTACCTCAACTAACTGAGATGGTTGGATATAGGTCAGTTTGGTGGCGGTAACTGTACCTAGGTAAACATAGGAGCTTGCCCATGTCCGGTCTCATGCAAACAAACTGACAGCTGAAGTACTACCTGTCAGTTACCACAACGAGATAATGGTACTCTCTCCACACACTTTCATTCTTCCAATATTATACAACCTTGAATTTTCTTCTATCTGTACACTTGTACCTAACTCTATACCTCTATACCAACTACCTTCACCTTAAGCGCTGTGAATCTCTAATGTCTAACTATATGAACCAAACTTAAATTTTTCCTTCTTAACTTTATTATTTTAATAATTATTCTATTTTTCCTCAATGCAACCAAAGTTTTGAAACTGTAAATTCGAAGTATCCATAGTATATTTGCAATCCATGTCCATATACAAGTCTCAATCCTCCTATTCATCATTACGCCCAGGTATCTTCAAGATCTGTTTCTTTCAATTTACACAAGACTATTTTAATTTCTTACATTTTTGACTCACGACTATTTTGAGAAACATAAAGTGTATTATTATAAAGTTTTGAATTAATAATAGTGTTAAATAAATAATATTTACCATTTAGTAACATGTTTATTTCACTGCTTATGATTATAACAATATCAATAAAATAAGTAGAATTACTAGAGAGAAGTGACGTATATACCGTATTATTAGGATAACATCCTAAACACTGTTTTTAATGTGTAATATACACATCTGAGAATAGTCGTACAGCTGAGCATATGTTGGCAGAATCGAGATAGCTCGTATAAACAGCTGAGCATTGCACAGCAGAACATGTGATTGCTATTGCAATCCGCTGCTATGTCGTGCTGTGTTTAAAAGCTGTAGTGAATAGATTTTGTTACTATAATTGATATTCTTGTTCTATTTGGTTTAGGAACGACGAGAACACAATAATAAAAAAATCATATCACAATTAGAGCAATAAAAATTTGGTTTTCCTCAAACAATCATTGAAACATTATGTATAGCCATTGCATAATTTCTCTGTAAAGAATTGAAATCAATAAAATTTATTATTAATTTAATAATATTATATTTTACATACACTTTATTTAAGTAGTTAATCTCCATATCATTATTTAATATATAAACAGTAGGTTCAGTTTTTTTATTTGCAGTATTTTAATATTAAACAACATTTTTTGTTTCAATACGTTTTGCTACACGCTTTCATGTCATCCATGCATAGCTGAGCTATTCTAGATTTTTCAATCACCGTAAAAATGTTTGTTTATTTTGACATAAAACATTTTGAATTATAAGGGATTGTTTTTCCTACCGCTTAGTATTAAAACCGTATAAATTTAAATAATTTACACCTTGAAATATTTTTTCCTTTAACCATTTCAAAATTGTGGACAATAACAACCTGTAAATAAAAAGTACCATGACGAATTTTACAATATCCATTCACAAGTAGCCATTAGAACTCAAACCATTAAAATAACTACATTTTTTAACTGTATTTACTACATCAATAAATGTCATTTTCAAAAATGTACTTGTTACTTTGGCTACATTCTTAAGGAACAAAAATGACCCTCGATACGCACATGCCATTGCGCTCCAAGCTTGAAATAAAACTGTTGCGTAATCCATGAATGAACTGTATCACTTCTTTTAAAATTCTCGCTAAGTATAAGCTAAATCCTATGGAGCGGCATGCACAAGCTTCATGCAACAATTCATCACTGTATAGGTCAGACATATTGATACATAAGAAGACTATTTTTTACTACTCAAGGAATACACTTCGCTAACACTAACTAATTGTAGATAAACCTTAATATATTAACTTAGATAAGTAGCGTTGTTATATTATAATAAATATTAATAAATTGTAATCGGTCCCACATCTCAGATTCAGAAATGGAATAATATCACTACAATATTAAAGTTTGTAAATTTTTTACATAGCTTAGTTTTTAACGATGAAGGCAAATAATTAAAAGGATGACTAAATATGTGATGAAATTGATTTTTATGTCCAGTAAACTTTGTGTAAGGTTTTGTAGCTCTATTTTAAATATTTTGAAAAATATTCAACCGACCCGGGACTTTTTGGACCCAAACTCTTGCCATCTTTGAACGGCTGCCATTTTTGACTCGGTTATCCGTTTGAGGTCGGGTTTGTAGCTCTGTACTCTACTAATATAGACCTTTAATTTGATATGCATATCAACCTATGCTTACATTAAGATTTTCTTCTGACTCCTAGCAGGCCGCCCCCCTGAGGAAGTAGCGGATCACTGAATATGTGATAAAATAGATTTTTATGTCCAGTAACTATGTGTAAGGTTTTTTAGCTCTATTTAAAAATATTTTGACAAATAATTAACCGACCCGGGACTTTTTGGACACCCTGTATATATATATATATATATATATATATATATATATATATATATATATATATATTAGAAGAATAAACTATGATAGAATAAATAAGTTTATATGATTAAAATAGAAAACCAATTGAAATAGCATAATAATTAAGTTAGAAATATGTAAATTATGATTTACTAATAATTCGATTAAATTTATGTACTTGGATTACTGACAATCTTATTATTAGGGTGCATTAAATACCATATCGAGTTAAAGATAATAAAATAAATACTAAAAAACATATAAGATTGTAATAAAGAATATTTTCGAGTCATTACGGTCAATCTTTAATAATATTACTTTTAGTCTAAAGTCTTTCATAGGTTTAATGTTTCTCACGTTACCTTCTCACATGACTCATCTATTTTAACTGTCAATTATCTGAGGACCGTTAACGAGATTCATTGTAATAATTCTCCATCAGCTTAATAATATTTAACATACCTTATTTACGCTTTATTGAGCATTATATAATAATTGAAATCTGCATTATTATGTATATTTTTTGAGCTTTAATAATACTTGACATTCCTTAAAAGTGATGAGTTTATGTTATTTTTTATAACAAAATGTATAATAAATGTTATTATTATTATATGATGTTATGTTTATGTTATTTTTTATGTCAATAAAAACTGCAAAAATCCTTTTTAATTGTAAATGATACACCTCTCAAACATTAAACCTTTATCTTTTTAAATTCTGTTGAAGGAAGGCCATTCCGAAACTTCCAGTCCTATACATGTGATATGAGTAAAATAAATATACAGTACATGCGCTCGCATTTCAAAGTGTATATTTGTGTTAATTGTAATGCAAAATATGTACTTATAAGGTAATCAAACATTATTCAATTAATATACAAAATATTTAATATAGGTACTGTGAAAAATGTTGATTCAATATTTTTATATTTTATTTAAAATATTATCTTAATATTGTTCGCTATATCACGTTTTATTACTTGATCAGTAAGATAGGGTTTTACAACAGTTTAATATAATTCCGTGTGAATTATTGAAATTATATTTCAAATGTTTTTAAAATTTATATGCTTCAAAGTTATATGGTTTTTGTAATATTCATTATATTACTGGACAGGCTTAACTAGAGTCTACAAGTTTATCTGTCTCACTTTCTTTTCAGTGCATGTCTACTAATGCCCCTCATATACTGTACCACTGCACATCTTCCATATCAGTTCACGTCTCTGCCACTGCCCCCTTCTACAACAATCCTAATCTGGTCATAGCCATTATCATAATTTTTTAATTTGTACATAACTATAGAGGTACAACTAGAATAATAAACATTTTTCTTATAATTTTCCTGAAAATGTAACTACTAAACAAATACAAAACTATATTAAAACAGAAATTATCTTATATATAGTTATAATGTTTTTAAATAATTTTAATTTAAAATAAAACTAAAACTAATATTTATTTACATATTAACGTATACTAGTAAAATACAAATACAATACAGTATTCAACCCATTCTCTCAGTCATTTATTCTGCCCGCCGACACTCATACCCACGCTATCTGTTTCAGCAGCCGCGGTCAGCCGATCTAAGAAGAGTATTTTCAAAGCTGACTGGTTTCTTTCTCCTTCAGTTCACCGGTAAACTCTACTGCTCACGATTTTTGCCAGTTTATTTTTGCTAGTTTAATGAAATAGTGACTAATAGAGAAATCTTAGGATATAATATTATGTTCCAGATAAATGGAGACTTTTATTACCTCATAAATAAGTGTGTGAAAGTAGTATTCTTGCACAATGGAAAAAAATATGCTTCAGTGCCTGCCTGTTGAACATTCGGTCAATGTCAAAGAATGTTATGAACATCTTAGGTGCGTATTACACAAACATAGTTATTCAAATCACAATCGGGCATTTTGTGGTGATTTGAAAGTTGTTTTTGTATTGCTTGATCAACAAGACGGTTACAGAGATTCCCTTACTTTATAAATAAGTTGGAAAATAGTGACTAAAATAACATTGTATAAAAAAGTGGCCACTGTACATACATAGTTATTTAAGTAACAATTCATATATTATTTCGTAAACTTTTATTTTCTTAGTATAAAGTGTTTTAATTTAAAACAAGCAATAAAGTTTATTATTGTGTTTTATATATCTTTCAACATTTTGAACGTTAGCTACACAGACCCCTTGGCTTAGCTGACCCCTGGGGTTCCGAGGACCATACTTTGAGACACCCTGATTTAGTTAATTTGTTGAAATCGTTATAAGTAATAATAACATATTTCTTTATGTCTGAGTTTTTTTTAGATTAAAATAAAATATTATTGGATAATTTCTTTTGACGGCAAATACGTAAGGCATGATAAAATGTAAAAGGATAATCATTAATATTTTTAAATATACTACATGGTGAAAAATAACAAAAACTTTTAAGAATACTTAACTTTCAGAATATAGACTTCAGGATAATGACATATCCTTTCTTTGAATATAAGAAAATCTGAACAAATTGCGACAGTAGTTTGTTTGGTACAAATAATGTGGGATAATTATGAGAAAACGTTTCTACAAAAACGAAACATTTCCTACGTTTCAGTTTGAACGTAAAGATTACACACGGGTTTAGTGGCAGCGATGAATGAATTTCTGTGCTATATTTAATTTTGTGTATTGTTAGTGTATATGTAGCAGTGATTTTTCTTAAAGGAGTATATAAATCATAAAGCAAATAAATAGTTATTGAAATTTATAGTTAATGTTTTATAAAACTATATGACAAATATTTAACAATCATCCGGCAAGTGAGAGATCTAGGTTTGAATCCCGGCGTAGCAAGTGCCTTTTGTGATTCTATGTTTATTACATTAGATTTCCATTAAACAGTATATATTTCGATTAAATCTACATATAACCTAAGGTTAAATGCTGTATAGTACATAAATCTTATTAAACCTTATTACAAAAATATTAATATACCTATTTTATTTTAGAGTAAAAAGTGTATGAAGGACATTACTAAATCGAGACGACTCAGATTGTTCCACCATGCCTCGGGAAGTCAAGAAAGACGCCACGCGGCATTATATTAGCAAACAAGAACTCCACTCCACTCAAGAGAAATGCCATCTCAGAAATCAGTCGGATTGTGAGCGAGGAATTTTAAACAGATCGCTGTTTAAAACTTCATATAGAAAGCGTCCATTAAAAAATTATCTGAAATAATCGGAATAAATCCTAGTGGACTTATTGTTTAAATTTTATCGATGCAAATATTTTCTATACATTTTAAAAACATAAGTGGTGAAACTTATTTATTAAATAAAATTAAGTGTTTATCCCCTACCAGTAAATAATGAAAAACAAGAATTGCCAGAGGCTAATAATTTCATTTCCTAAGCGTTTTATGTACTTATTACACGATGGTCCGACAATATTTCATTCTTCTGTCTGTCATCTGTCCACTTGTTATATCGAGAGTGACCTACGCAGTTGGAACTTTGAAGTAGTTTAATTCCTATATAGGTAAAACTGAGTTAATAATAGTGCACATTATTCGATGGAATTTTGCTGAGCGTGAGCGAAGGTTTACTACATTAGCAAAGAAATTATCCTTGAGTAAATAAATGTATATACCAACTTGGAATAACCATAAGGCATGTATACGTGTGTTGTAGTAATACATGTAACACAATAATGTAACTATAATATTTGTATACTACGTCTTCGAAGCTTGTTAAAAGACGTCACATTAACTATCATCGTAAATTGTATACTTACTGACTTCGGAAATTAAAGTGTTCTGAGTTTTCACATTTATTTAAATTTAAGCTTAGTTATTTGGGCATTTTGGTTGTAAAGCGAAAAATTAATGTAATTAGTATAGAAGTATTATATCTTGTGGTAAAGCACTTTACGGCCACAGTGGTACAACAATAACAATTCCATAATATCTAACCACAGGGATCACAAGACCAGGCAGAGGGTAAGAAGAGTTATATCATTGTTGAAAACACAGGCGGACTTTTTATATGTTTACTAAAACCTAAAACCCAATGCTTCTTTTGTACTAAAGGCTACCTATTTACCAAGTTTCACGTCTCAAGGAACTATCTACTATGAGTTATCGCACAACTCGGCGACTGGATCGCAAACGGGTGTCAGGAATTTAACAAGGATCTGTTCAACCTCTATTTCCATATAACTCTGAGTGTTTGTGGTAATATTGAAAAAATATATTTTCTTAAGGTTAGTTGTAGCTAAATGAATTCCACATTTTTACAAAGAGATAGCCATGCTTATAAATGTGTTGCAAGGTCTCATGATAGTGGTGAATTTAATCACAGGCCAACACTGATAATTACTGTCCTTCAGTGAATTGTAATGCCACATGTAAACTACTAGAGGTCATCGGAAATTTATAGATGACATCGTTATGTACAAATTACCTATCTTACGATTGAGCTGAACCGGATATTTTATGCTTCATTTTGTGTTAGGACAAGGCTTTGGAAATGATTTCATAATTTTGAATGGTAGCGTAAATATTTGTATCCATTTAATCAAATTAAGGTTTGTATTTAGTTCATTAATGTTTTCTTGTAGATGTAATAAAGTTTTTTTAGAACTGGAAACATTATTTTCTCATAAAATTGATATCGATCACTAAATATACTATTTTATTCAGAGGTCTAACTAGCAATTTATCGGAAATTTTAAACATTGCAATTGATATTCTTGCCGATCGTACGGCTAAACACGCATAAAATCATACTTAACATTAACTAACATATAATATAGAAAGATTATTCAGGTCAAAGTGGTGACTCTAAGTGCCTTCATTCAGTTGTCGAATAGCAATAAAATTATTACTTAATACCTTTTACACTAATCAGGGATTTCAAAATAAAGATATAGTTGTATTCATATTACTATAATATATTATGTGATATGTCTCACTACAAATATATATATATATATATTAGTTAAATTAAAAGTTTATAACGCAATACCTTCGCCTCTTTTGCATACATTTACAAAAACTTTTTAGTAGTCCTTACAGATGAGAGTAAAAATTACTTTAAAAAATTTATCTTTTTCATTACGCTATACTTAACTTGTATAATAATTTTAAAAAGTAGAACTTCATGAAATTAAAATGAACAATCAGTGGAGATTTCAATACAGTCGAAGCACACCCTTGCTTTTCTTAATATCAATATTTGAATGGATCTTCAGAAATATATGAATCTTAAGCTGCGCTAATTTTGGGAATTCAAATGCGAAAGTAAAAAACAATATGATATAAAAATGTATTTCTTCAACCATACCTGTATTATACAATACTTGAGAAGGTTAAACCTAAAGATTGATCCATCAAAAACTTAAAGTTAGACAATTAATTAGATTCAGAAAATATAATTCACAAATTTAAGAGTCTGTACATAGTTGAGTAACTCTGAATTTAAATGAATTTACGTGCCTTATGGTTGGTTTTACACATTTTTTTATGATATCGATATTTTCAGACTAACGATAAAAATAATTAGCAGGTACAATTGGACTTTGAATTGAAGTAATTTGTTAGTAACTAAATATAGGAGAGTGTTGACCAGCCATTAAAGATTTAAGTAACTTAGAAATTAATCTTTGTTTTAAGGTTCTATGTCAGTTAAAAATATAAATTATAAAATCATTGAAATTTATTTTAATAATTTAAAACCTGTTATCTAAAAACAATTAAAACTAATATGATAAAGGAGTTCCATACACTTTTTAGAAATATAATATTTTCTAAAAACGATAATTATAGGAAAAGTTGATTTGTACATAATTGTAACTTCTTGTATAATTTGTATTATATTCGTGTTTCGCCGAACTTTAATTCTCACTTGAGCAGAAAGTAAACATAATCAAAAACTTTAAACCATTGTTAGCGATTTTATACACGAAATTGTAACATTTAATATGAATCTTTACAATTTAAAATTTCTTTGTATCCTAAGTTTTTTTTTAGTTTCCCTAATTTATAAAATGTATTTGGATTTTCTTTGAACAACAAAATAACTACGTATAACACAATATAAATAAACCTTTTTTTTACTTTTTTTTTCTTACAATACCTACCTGAAGATGAAATCATAGATTTCGAAATGTACATATTAAAAAAAATAGAAGTTTTAAAAAAGTGTTCAAAGGTTTATTTATATTGTGTTATACATATTTATAAAACACTTTTCAAGGCTACATCTCTAAAATAACTACCGAAAATATTTAAGAAATGTATTTAGCTTTACATTTGAACATTACAATAAGATACATTTATCAATATTGTTTACTGTTTTATGACTAAAAATACATATATTTCTAATTATTTTATAACGTATCTCATTATGCGCATTTGGAAGATGAAAGTCAATTTTAATCTGTGTTTGAAATTGTCAATTAAGTAAAAATCTTGTGAATCTGAGTTATCAATATAAAAGTGTTACAGTAATTTTGAGTGACATTTTCCAGAAAAAAGAAATTACAATAAGAAATTCATATGACGAAGTTTGCTAAATTGGGAAGCTCAAGAATGATTGGCGTGGGGAACGAGTCTAACGCAAAGCGACATTATCTTGGCAAACAAGAACTTCCCTTCACCCATCTAGAATAATGCTCCCTCAGAAATCAGTTCTACTGTAAGAGAGGAACTTTGAACGTATCTCTGATTAAAACTTCAAACAAAACGCGTTAGCTAGACAAAATTTCTGAGTTTTGATATTAAATACAGACAGGATACAATGTTATGATTTTATACTCGTCATGCATTTGACAGAACACAATGTTAGGTCTTATAAAAAAATAATGTTTCATATAATATATTTACACTAAAAGATCGTTTTGTCCTGAGTGTCTGACTAATATTTGTTACCTTGGATAACCAAAAAAGTTTGATTTTAGATGGAAAATATCACTATATCGTTGTATAAATTCTAGGAGTCATCATCAATGTGTCTCTTTGATACGTCTTTTATCTGTCTTTCTTTATTTCCAATATTATAGTTCCCTAGTATTTTTACATATTTTAAGTATATACGTATTATAAGTGATTGCATAGTTTACGCTTGTGTTTATATCTAATACGTGTGTCGTGATTAAAGTTGTTTTCAAAGCTATTAGGATGCAGAAGGAAGTTTAGTAATTATGACATCGTCATTCTGAAAGTATTTGCAAGCTTTTTTTATCCCAAGACACAGAATATCTGAATGTCGTAGTAAATATATTCTTAAAATTTACAGGCCCCTACATTAACATAAAGCTAAAGTTCAATTTCAACAATAGAGAGCTGCAAAAAATGTAATGATGTAGTTTTTAACTGTAAATATACACAGTAAACGAATAGATGAAAATCTATAATTATTATGAAAACATCACATGTAAGCTTTATTTTAGCTTAAAGTTAGACATAAATGTCGCTCATGATGGTGATATTTACAACCTAATACTTCGGTTTATATTTAGTTATTTATGTCAGAAGTTTATAATCAAATTTGGAAATAATACATTAAAAGTTTATTTCACAACTCATATATTTATATTGTTGCTAAGGACATTACATACTTTTTAATATAGTGTTATAATAATTGTAAAATAATTTCCTTGTATTAAAATTTAATATACTTAAATATAATTTAAGGTCTTTAAAATAATAAAACAGAAACTATGTCACATAATGTGCGAATATAAATTAATTGTAGAATATTTTCGAGAACATATATGTCGTAATGGAAGTGTTTTTCGTGCAAAAAGACCATTGTGATTACCAAGGAGACAATTGTCACATTGCTTGAGCCGATCTAAAGAATATATGGTTCTGTAAATTGAGGGATGATGAACCAAACTTTCTTAATTTAACATTTCCAACGCGTAAACCTAGTCAATTTCGATTAATTATTTGAAATTTATTTCATTTTAACACAAAACATAGTATATGACTTTTTCGCTTTTTGTAGTAGTTTTACTACAATTTACAACCGTTTGGATAGTTAATATTTTTAATTTAATTTCAATTATTTGTTTTTAAATACACACAGTTAGCACCTAAGCATCGTATAAGTATATAAATTAAACATAAAAGGGGGTTAATACGAGACTTTGAACAAAAATACAGAATTTATGTCTGAAATAATACTCTCCTGGTGGTTCAAGGAGTTCTACTAACCGATCGGGGTTTCCATCCGGGTGACTAAGTGGCTCTTGGTTTCCGGGGTGTGGATAACCGGATGGAGACTTTGGTTAATAAGTGTACACTTACTTAATTTCCTTCCCAACCTTACTGGAACACCCTCTTTGAGACTTTGACCACCGAGCGTATTAGTAATTTGGAAAGAAACGAATAAACCCATCCTTGTGTCAACACTTCAGACCTTTATTTATTGGTAGCTACCACTGAAAGCACTTAAGATTGTTTGAGTTTTTTTACTCCCACAAGGCTTTTCCTCAAGCCTCTTTAAATGAAAAGATTTATTCTTGACTAGTGTGGTCAGTCGGAATGGATTCTAGCCGTTACGCTTTTGGGGCGCCTCGCGAGCGTGCAGGAGATCCATACTAGTGCAATTTCTAGCAGATTGCTATCGACAGTGTTTTGAACCAGCGATACCATTTGTAGTCTCCAATCTTTCCGTCTTTGACTTCCTACTTTATCCTTTTGAGTTTTTTTTTTCCTTATCACTCCCGGGGTAGAGGGGGCGGATGTGGCGTTTGCCACTTTATTTTTGTTGGCCGATGGACGGGCCCTTACTGTTTCCCTACAGCTGGTCGAGTTGTCTGCTTTTCCAGATGGTTAACCTCTTCTTCTAGATGTTTCTTTGGAATTCTGCCTGTTACGGTTGAGTTTGTTCTAGTCTTCATGCTTCTAGATTTCTGGAATTAGGGTTTCTCGCTCTTCTCTTCAGGCTTCCGTAGGGCGAGGACATTCTACGAGTTTCTGTGGTCGTAGTTCAAAATCAAAGCTGGCTACCTGCTCCCTCGACGAACCGGCACGGTGTTTTGGTGTTTAATACCTGCCTTTCAATCAACGTTCCACGCCCTCATTTAATTAATTAGGGCCCAGTCATTCCAAATTCAGTGTACGTGACAAATATCAATTCCCCACAAGGCCCTTGAAGGATTGCTGACTATTGTACCAAACAAACACATACTGTCCTTTCAACCATGGAATTTTTTCGCAATGTGAGTAAATAAATTTAAAAAAACTTCAATTGCATGCGGTACATTTTACCATAAACGCTGGCTTCATAAAAAATTAAAATGTATCTTACATGATATACTTGAATTTTATAATACTCAAACACAAATAAAGTACAGGGCTATAATAGAATCTTATTCGAATACTGTATCATGTCTTAAATATCAAGCACTTACACAATGCAGTTTTTCTTGAGATGCTAGATAAAAAACTATCACCTCATAATCGAGGGTTACCTGCCCTTATCAGATTCTATATGGCAAACTCGTGAGTTATTTGGTTAAAATCAGCTTTTTTTGTCATTTAAAGTTTCTATTCACTTGTAAAAGGTAATAAAGATCAGTCCAGTAGGTGTGTTCCTGAATATAAAAATTAAGTATTAATCTCAATTATATGTGAATGTATGTTATCAGTTCAAGAGTTATAAATGAAAGTGTTAGAGAATGATAAAATAAATAAAAACCCAAAAAATAATAAATCGATGTTTCTTATTAATTATACCCTAAAGGATCATGAAAGTAGCCTAGACTACGAAATTCACTGTAGTCAATTCACAGTATTTAGACAAGGAGTGATTCTTTTTTTATTATAGTAAAAGTATATTGTAAAATTTGGAGATTTTATTGGGGGTAACTTTCGATGGGGTAAACAATCACATTCAACTTGTATTTATTGGTTAAGGCGCTCCAGAATGTCTGCCATGGCCCTGCTGATGTTGCATAGAGATTAGGCGTTAAAGTCAAAATTTTATTTAGTTTTTAAGTCAAGGGATGTACACTCGAATTTTATTTTAAGGCTTCAGAATCCCATTGGTATTTATGAATAAAATGTAAACTTAATAAGTGGCTATTCCAAAAGTTGTGTCTAGCCAGGGACCATCTAAACTATATATGATAATCATATAACAACATATTATTTGTAATTTATCAAATAAAGTTATGAATTTTTAAGTGCTCTCTCGCACGCCCATATGTTAGCTTCATACAAAATTTTAAATATCTTGTACGATATAATTTAACGTAGTAATGCTGAAATTAAAAAAATAAACTAAAAGGCTACAATAGAATCTTATTTGAGTGATTTAACATTTCTTAAATATCATGGACTTACCCATTTAATATTTTCAAGAGAACATATTTCATTAACTATTTCATTCAAAAACAAAAATCAATTTCTTTCCGGTATAGTACATGTTATGATTCATGGTAGGCAGATAATAGAGTTGTGTAGTAATTACGAATATATTATTCAAACAGTAGAGTTTCCCTTCCAGCAGAGTATAATAACACAATTCTCAGTGAGGGAACCTGACCATGGAAACTGAAAAGTAATTTTGAAAACTATTGCAAGTTATGCCTTGGTAAAATTAAATAAGTCAGTAAATACGAAGTTCGTCTTTAGTATGTCCCATTTATTACTATGCTAATTCATAGCCGGTGGTGGAGTCTTTATCGGTTTCAAAAATCTCAAATCCAGGAGTAGTTCGTCACGATCGGGTGTTGAAAGATATTTCGGGTTTTAATCGACTTATTTAGGGTTATTAAGGTTAGTCCATTGTTTCTGAACATAAAATTAAGTATTAGTCCTAATTATATGTGAATTTAAGTTATCAGTTTAAAAGATATAAATTGTTTCTAATCGGAACCTATTTAGAGAACGATAAAATAAATAACAAACCCAAAAATCCGCTGTCTCTTATTTAAACCATATCTTAAAGGTTAATGAAAGTTGCCAAGAATAGGAAATTCACAGTATTTAGCCTGGGATTGAGTTTATTTAATCTAGAAAGAGTAAATATGAAAGTGTGAGATTGTACTAACTTTGAATGGGATAAATTATTAAATCATACCTGTCTTTATTTATTAAGGCGCTCCAAACTTCCTGCAATTGGTACTGTAGAAGCTGCGCCGAAAGTTCTTTGTAAACTTAACATGTGATTTCTCTTGTGTGTTAAAGGGTGGAGACTTGTATTTGATATTGATTTTGTACTATTCCATTTCTTGTTCTTAAATGGAATTTTGAGAGATTCAGTATCTGTGACAGTAGTTGGGTCAGGTTCATCTCGACTATATCTGACAATCATACAGAAAAATGTTAATATTTGACATGTATCGCAAAAAGTTATGATTGTTTTATCATCACTACAAATTAAAAATATTTGAATATCCGATTAAAACTGGCCAATTTAAATTAGTGCGTCAGAAGCACCTAAATATACTATTTTGTTCTTGTAATATATAGTATCTATTTCATACCTTTTGAACAGATATATGCCACCTCCAATCAATATACCTGTAGCCGCTACACTACCAATAATTTGTGTAAAAGTAATGTTTTTTTAAAAAGTCAAACATTTTGTAAGTATAATATATTCGAAAAACAGATACAAAATGACACTGAAATATGAACTGTTGCTAAGAGACCGCTTAGTATTGTTTTATAATGACGTTAAATCTAGCTCTAGCTATTAGAAGAAGATGTCATGGGCATTTTCATGCTTTTTAAAAACTATTTTAAAAATTCCTAATTAATATTATTTATACTTAATACCCCAATTATTTACTACTCTTGTCTTCTTAACAATCTAAAGTTGGTTTGTGCATTAGAATATATATATATATATATATATATATATATATATATATATATATATATATATATATATATATATTTTACCAGCTACAAGTTTTGAAGTGCATATTTATATTTATAGTGAACATATTGATTCAACCATTAATAGTGTACTGAAGTAATAAATTTTCGTGAGTACTACAAGAACAGCTAACCTCCAAATAACAAGGTTAGACTTGCAACTCATCTTCAAGGCATAGTTTTTGAAGTAACTAAGGACACCGCGCTTTATAGACCTGTAATTAACATCGTTTAGTAATTAATGCAGTTGCAGAATCATTAGTGCTTGATGCTCTCACGTCACGGTTCATAGGTTCGGTTACCATCAGCCGGAGCATATTTTTGAAGTAGAAAATTACTATTTTTGTGCGACTAATTCTTTTATTTAAAATTGTAAACTATTTATTATTGATATTTGTTGTTTGTTATTTGTTATTAAGTTATTTTATCTGTTACTTTATTATTATGTTGAATGTTTGTCATATATTTATTAATTATTATAATCAAAATCACTACGTAATATTTTTTTACCTTTTTAATTCTGCAAATTCTAAATATTTTTAAATATTTATTGCTTTGAACCTATAAACTGTAGATTATAATTAGTTATTTGAAATTATGACACTCTTAGTTAAACAATCAAAGAATGGCAAACGTCTCATCCTGTACAATAAATACAAGTTCAGAGAGAGACATTGTCTGAAGAGTGGAGATAGAGCTTGGCGTTGCCTGGGGGAAAGTGTGCAGCTACGGTGAGGACTGATGCTCATGCAACGCTAATTGTATCATCTAGCGGTAAACACCATGGCCCCCACCCTGTTACCATGAGAACTTTGGCTGTATCTCAAACTAAATGTTCTCCAACCGGATCTAGGTTCTCATCAGAGGCTTCAACATCGTTTGGTCAATCGAACGTGGCACCACCACCGCTGGTGAATGATGTTGGATCATCCACATCTATCGCTTGCGCGCCGACACAGGTTGTCCTGATGACGCCTCCTGCCTTGTCACTCGTGTCGCGAGTCAGTATTTCAACTCCACTACCTTATTCCGAGGATGGGACAACAGTAAAAAGAGTAGCCGACCTGATAGCTGAAAACAGCAAGTTAAAATACAGTATACAGCAACTCATTGAACGATATAAAATTGTACTAGACCACTCAATTGAGTCAGATACTCGATTGATGCAGTATACCGACCAGGTCTTGAAGCCAGTCACAAAATCAACCAAGAGACTGCGGTGATTAACAACTAGATAGAAGAATTGTGTGAAAATCATGTGGGGCAGACGTGCTACAATTCAATAAAATCTGGAGAGGGGCTTTTACACAACATGGGATGCATCTAAAAAAGAACACCAAGCATCTGCTGGCCCAGGCATTAATAGAGTGCCTGCGAACTACTCGGCGCAGCCAGATTACCTCAAAATAATAAGCAGAAGTCAGGACAAGGCCTAGAGTCTCCAACTACACCGCTATCGACTACCTTGCAGCCATCAGCCGCATCTGAGCCCCGCACACTGCTGTATCAATCCTTTGCGGAAGCAGTAAAATGCCGCTCACCGGTGCGACAAGTTGGCCCATCAAGCACCGTCACAGACACAACGGAACAAAAAAAAAACAGTAGCAGTCGTGGGACTGCCGATAGAAGTGAAAACGGAACTATTAAGTTGAGAGTAATTAACAATACGTTATAGTAGCAGTACATCTGTAATTGTAAATGTGACGCGTTTTTAATTTTCCAATTTTAAAATCCACGAAAAAATATTATCAAATAACTAGAAATCTATTTTACCACGCTAGTAAGATAAATCTTATACCGTAATAATACTCATTTCATGATGAAGAGGTTAAATATTAAAAACATAATTAAAATGAATAATGCTAAATTTTAAATACAAATATTCGTACAAATATTAAAAATGTTTAAAAATATATTCGTTCTTTTCATTATTTATTTATCTGAATAAAAATATGTTGTAATTGCTCAATATTAATAGTTAGTTAAACATAGAATACAAGTGAGTAAACACCGAGTGAACAACAGTGAGTTGAACACCGTTGTAAATAATACAGTTATTGCTACGGATAAAGTATATAATTGCAATAACAATTAAACCCACAATATTTTTAAAACTAATAAATTAGTTAAATTAACTTGGTTCTTTCGTAAAGGTATTTTTATTGCACAATAAACTAATTTATTGAGTTAATACGGTATCAGTGAGCCAATGCGCCAACTACAGTTCCGGCAGAAACGTTCACTCATCACTTTATACGCTACTACAGGCTAAACTAAACTTCCAATAAACAAATGATAAATTACAAAAAAAATATTCATCTATTTTCACACAACTTTCTCGCTGACAAATTTTGTCTGACCAAAAAATAAAAAAATCCTCGCTTACTACTTTTTTCTTGTCATTGTAAACGCTATGTAAAATGTAAACAATAATCAAAATTATTTCGAAATTTTTTTAATATTTAAAAATGTAAACCAATAGATTGCCAATATTAAGAGCTTTAATTTGACGCATCTTTCAGAATTGTACGACATTGGCCTCACTTTTAAATCGCGAGAGGAAGCCGTAAAGGTCACTGATTTTCACAGTCTGTTTTTCATACTCCGCCGGGACAGTTTTAACACAGCGAGACTGACTTTTTCATGCAAGTTAGTAGTCCGCGGCCAAGTCTACGGTTAAAAAACACAGCGAGACTGACTTTTTTATGCAGGTTAGTATCATTAGCATGTCGGTGACGCGAACCGAGGATTTTACCCTCTACCAAAACGCTCAAACGCGCCTAAAGAAGTTTTCACTTCAAAAACTGCTTTCTTCTAAAGTGTCCAAAAACAAAATAAAGATAACAGAACTGGAGTACAATAAGTTCAGAAAAACCAGACAAAAAACGACAACCAAAACAAATTCAAATTCAAAAAATTCCAAATTTAACTGGTGCATTTTCCGTCGTGTATCATACTGCGCAGTCTCTTACCAATAAAGTTGATGAGCTAATGCTAATGGCAAAAGAGCTGCACCCCGACATATTTGCTGTTTCTGAACATGGCTTCACGGCTGAGACTGTCTATATGTTCAGAATTGACAATTATGAATTGTTAAAAATTTTTCACCGAACAAAATTTAAAAGGGATTGATGTGGCAATTTTTGTCACATCAGGATTGAATTTTCAACCCATCACGGAGGATTACTGCTTTGGTCTAGACTTTGAGGTGGGGGGATCTAAAATTGATACAAATACCACGGAAAAAAATTATAGTGATTGGCTTATACAAATCCCCAAATTGATACAACGAAAATATTTTTGAAAAATTTGAAACTTTAATACATTTTCTCAATTCAATTCTACAATTCAAAATAGTTGAAGTTCATCATTGCCGGTGACTTCAACATCGATATGTTAGACCACACCAACCCTCTGACCCAGCGACTACGGGATATTTTCGATTCTTTCGGCTTAATTTGGTCCGTGAACTCGCCATCAATAAAAAGAAAACGGGATCTAAAGCCTGGAAAACATAGAGCTTTTTAAGAGGTTTATAATGAAAACATCATTGTCATTTCTGGATAGCTTTGAGCGTATGGACAATGCCTTTAACGCGTTTTTCGACAGTTTAACTCACTGCTTAAATTTGACTTGTCCATTCAAAAATTTTGAAGAACGTAATAAGAAAAAGAGTAATACCTGGATTACTTCAAGAGAAAGACTACAATTTTATCACTCTGTATATGTTAAATCTGAAAGTGAGGATTTCAAACGCTTTTTTTCAACATTTCAAAAAATGATTACCGCAAAACCATAAGAAACGCCAAGGCACGAGACGTTGAAAACCAACTAAACCAATCCGATAATGTTTCAAAAAGCGCCTGGAATATAATTAACCTAAACACACAACAATAAAATACTTATAAATTTCGAATTCCGAAACTTAAAACTAATAAAAAAATTATTGATGATCCATTAAAATTGGCAATTGCGTATAATGATTTCTTTTCAACTGTTAACTGTTTAACAGACGGTTATTTGAATCAGAATATCTCCCCCCGATTGACTAGATCGGCCTCGTCCATGTTCCTTCGTCCTGTTAGTGAGGTGGAGGTGGCCCGTATCATGCAGGATCTCAAACCAAAGAGGTTTTGTGGCGTTAATGGAATGTCTGTGGTTAATCAAAAAGTGTTATATGCATATGTTGACACCACTCACAAAATTAATCAATCTCTCGTTTGCACAGGGTGTCTTTCCGTCCGTACTGAAGATATCCACTGTGATTCCAATTTACAATAAAATTATCCAATTTATTCTTGCTCATCAAACAACAATCGTCCAATTTCCATCCTCCCAGATCTTAGCAAAGTTATTGAAAAACTTTCGTCAATCAACTTGAACAATTCCTTGATCGCTTCGAAATTCTCTGTCCTAAACCGTTCGGGCTTAGGAAAGACACATCGACCATCGATGCCGTAACTGAACCTATTCATAATGTTGTCGATGGTCTGGAGAGAAGAGAACGTGCTATGAGCATATTTCTCCACCTCTCCAAAGCCTCTGACTGTGTGCATCATGTGACACTGCTGCACCAGTTATGGACTAGTGGTATTAGGGGTTTGCCGTATGATTGGCTCTCGTCGTATCTTAAAGATAGAGAACAATGCGTATGTACGGATTGCGAATGCTCTGTCTAATAGGGTCAAGATGCCCTATGGTGTCCCTCAGGGATCAATATTAGGGCCAGTGCTCTGCCTTACTTATGTCAACAAGTTGAATACATCAATCCAGAATGGAAAGGTGATTGAATATGCTGAGGACACGACTCTCTGTATTAAATTGAAATATAAAACTGATATTGAAGTGAAAACCATTTATCGATTTAAATTCATGCATTGAACATTTCTCAAGACTTAATCTCAAAATAAACAGCTCCAAATTAAACTCAATAAATGTTTGCCTTCGGCATCGAGAAGAACAAGGGTATCGTCTCGCGGTAATGATGGACGACGTTCTCTTGGAAGAGGCCGAATCCCTTAAGTTCCTTGGAATGTACCTTGATCGAGGACTGACGTGGGACTTTCACATTGACAGCATCTGCTCCAAGGTTGCTTCTGGCATTTATATTTTGCGTAACCTTGTAAAGTTCTGTTCTATGGGTGTATTAAAAACGGCCTACTTTGGCCTGATTCATCCATATTTGTCTTACGGTTTGAGACTGAGGGGCACTGTTCTAAATAAAAATTCGAAAGTGTATTTAGAGCTCAAAAGAAAGCTGTCAGAGGTATTTACAAATCGAATTTCAGAGAGTCATGCAAATATGCCTTTAGAGAGCTTAGATTTTTAACTTTACCCTGTCTCTATATTCTCGACGTCGTTCTATACTGTCGACTCAAATGCGAGTTGGTCCAAGGCAGTGACGTCCACCGATACGAGACAAGAGGCAGGGAGAACTTTCGGGTTTTACAATATAGAAAGAGTGCATTTGAACACTTTCCGTCCCATGTTGGTGTGAAACTGATAAAAAGCTGCCTAATGGAATAAAACATATCATTGATTCTAAATTATTCAAAGCACGATTAAAACACCTCCTGGTATCAAAGGCGTTTTACTACGTTGAAGAGTTCATGTTTAGTTGCTGGAAAGAAAATTATTGAAAACAAGAATAAAATTAAACCCCCAGTTCTGTTATACAATTAAATAGCAATAACTGCAATAGCATTGTATATTATTATGAATGTAATTGACGCATGCGTGCAATCTAATAATTTTTGACGCAAAAAAGATTATTGTTATAGTACATGAGCTTTAGAATTTGATCTTTATAAGGGTTTTCCTTCTTTTGTAAAATAAAATAAATATTTACTACAATAAAACATATTAGAGTTTGCTATATTAATGTAATAACTACAAAATTAGCTACCATTAGGACTGTAATATTATACATAAGTACTCTTGGAACAATAAGGTTTATAAATATACCTCAAACACTTCTATTTGTAGCTTTTTATCAGTACAAATTCTAATTTAAAGAAAATGCTCGTATGTATAACACGTTTCTATTAAGAAAACATGTTTATATTGATAGATACATTTCCATACAAAAAGAAAACTAGGATCAGATTATGGTGTGGGATGTAGATAAGTATTTTGGCATGTCATTCACCATTCGCCGTTCTCGTGTGTGCTGCTTTTAGTAAATTAATTAACCTAACAAAGTAAAGACAACATTTGATATGGGTGAATAAAATCAATGCTTGTTATTTGTATGGATTGTATTTACTATCTGGTTTTTACAAAATTCTACACAATAATTACTTTACTCAAAAGAAATTGTGTTTGTAATTTAGTCAAATGGAATAAAGATACACTCTACTAATAAAGAACATCTTTACCAGTTTGGGGACCGAATGCATTGTTAGTAATAATTTTAAAACTTTATAGTAATTTTCTAAAGTACGACCATAGTGGAATAATTAAGATAATTTAAATATTATTACAGCAGGGGAGATCGACGATAAAAGCATCTACTTGCCTTTACCTTATCATTAGACAGATGATACCCCATAATCTATGTTGACATAAAATTTCCAGCATTCATACTGTACGAAACTTTTAAAAGCAATGTTAATGAGAAGTCTATTATAAAAAAATTGTCATTTATTGTTTCATGGTAAGTTCAAGTTTAGTTTATTAGAACCATGAGTTGGTAATAAATGGACTTTTAACTAATTAGGCAGCTAATCTTAAAGAAAAATTACTGAAAATAAAGTTTTTTCTACAATATATCTCAGGAAAAAAATTCCTATGTGGACTTTTATACGTGAACGCTGTAATAATAATTAAATATTTAACCCTTTTAACCAAATATGAGGTGTAATTTATCATCTTTGGGTCTTTTATGTGATTCTTAGAAACATTCATAAGGAAATTAATGTATATGAAATATCGTTCTAAAAATATGTTGTATTATTGTATGTTTTCTTGAGGCTAATGTTTTCAAAGTACTCATTAAAACATTAAAAGATTATGTCAAACTTGAATTATTTTCAAAAAATTATATATTTATAATACTATGGACGATTTTTTTATAGAAAAAAAGGATTTTAATACCATATGGACTTATTTTTGGCCATAAAAAAATAATTTTTATTGCACGTTAGTGAAACCTGGAAAAATTGGTTTTATATCTAAACGATAGCTCATATATATATATATATATATATATATATATATATATATATATATATATATATATATATATATATATCATAATAAACATATGGTCGGAAGACCAAATACCTGTATAACGACTTTTATTTACAGAACATTTTATAAATGGCAATAGCCTTATTTAATTTCAATAAACATTGAATCACAAAAAGTAGTTGCTCCGCCGGGAGTCGAACCCGGATCTCTCACTTGCCGAGTGAATGTGCTACCACTACACCGTATGGTAAATACACACATATATATATATATATATATATACTAACTGTTTCCCGCGGCTTCGCACGCTTTTCGTAAGTTTTGCCCGCGTATGAGCATTTCTGGTTGAAGTTAATTATATTTCCAACCCCGATGTAGATTTTACCTTGATGTCACGATCAGGAAAATATGTCAAAAATGTATTGTACATGCATAATGTATTTTATTACAAAGTGGTCTACCACTCAACCTTTAAGTTCAACCAAAAATTTAGTTTAGACAATTTTACATCATAACTTAGCGCCTTCAAATAGTGTTTCACTGTTTAATATACGTATCTATCTCGTAATTGCAGGTTATAATGTGCAGGCGCTTTGAAAACTTTTCTTCATTTTATTCGTTTATATTCACGACATAAGCGAATAATTCAGATAATAACTATCCTATCTTCTAAGTTAGACTAAAGTACGGATACATGTGAAATTTGATTGAAATTGGTTCAGTCGTTTTGGAGTTTATTGGCAACATACATCGTGACTCAAGATTTTCATATATATAAGATATAATATATATATATATATATATATAATTTCAATAAACATTGAATTACAAAAAGTAGTAGCTCCGCCGAAAGTCGAACCCGGATCTCTCACTTGCCGGGTGAATGTGCTACCATTACACCACAGAGCGCTTACTTTTTCCGATTCAATTATTTTGTATTTGGCCGTACCTGTCACATATGCAAATAAGCAAAATAACATATGATCGGAAGACCAAATACCTGTCAAATGACTTTGATTTACATTAAACTGTATAAATGGCAAGAGCTATATTTAATTTTAATTTCAAAAAACATTGAAATTAAATAAGGCTGTTGCCATTTATACAGTTTAATATATATATATATATATATATATATATATATATATATATGTATGTATGTATGTAGAAAAAGCCAACATATTAATATGAATTAACTATATTTCGCATTACGCTTCTTCATGTCAAAACAACATAACGAAACACATAAATTAATTAAAAACATACATGTAAACAGATAAATAAATTAATAAGCATAATATTCTTGAAATGATAAACATATGTTCAAACTGTGGGTGTAAAGATGTGATGAGTGTTCAGATGATTTAAATTTATCGAAGATTTTAATATATATGGAAATTTAAATTTTGTGACAATTTGACATGCTTCTTCTGAATTTCTAAATTTTGATGTATTTGAATAATTTTTTATTGATCGTATTGGTTTTACTGTATATAAATTTTCAAAAGATTCTTTGTGTATTTTACTATGAATGACTAATGGTTTTGATTCATCATTATGTTTAAAATCATAACGGTGACCTGTCATTCTTATTCTTAAATTATTTGTTGTAGAGCCAATGTAGTCTTTAGGACATTGGTTACACTGAATTTGATATACTACAATTTTTTGTATCACATGTCAAATTGCCAATAATTTTGTATAATTTTTTTGCTGAACTACTTTCGAATTTTGATGACTCTTGTATTTGATTGCACACCATTCATCTTGATTTATTACATGGATGTGCTCCTTTAAATTTAGTTTCCACATCAGAATCAGCTGGTAATTTTGGTTTCGATATAATGTCCTTTAAGATAGGAGGTCTTTTAAAAACAATACGTGGAATACTTTTTAGAAATGAGTCTGTCAGTGGAGAATTTTGAAGAATTTTGTAAGCTACTTTAAAAATGTTGTTAATTTTGTAGAGACCAGGATGATTGCATTAATTATACTAATGAGCTTTGATATTTAATTGTTATATGGACTCGTAATCTTTATCATGATTCTGTAGAAAGAATTGTTAACACTTTAATATACAACATATTTATCGTCTATCTAGAACGCAAAATCTATCGACCGTTAGAGTATTCAAATCAAAATTCTAACAAAAACTATTAATACGATTCAAATGATAACTTTGATATCTTATTCACAGATTTAGAAAAAAAATAATTGCAAACGTAACATATTCCAATTGATAGATGTTTTAGAAAATTACTAATGTTTTGTAAAAGAGATAGAAATGTTGAATGTTAAAAGAATAAACAGTTAGTTTTTAAAAGCACAAAAATAAATATCAAATGTACATTACACTGAAGATAGTAAGTCTATAATAGTACTTTAATGTTATGAACTACTCAGTAGAAGCATGTATTCTATCGTTTTGTGGCTTGCTGTTTGAATATTTTTAACAGACGTAAACAAGATAATTTATAAAAGTCACGTAGGCATTATTCCTGATGTTGTCTGGAGTCACGTCCAGTTCCCTAGTCTGTTGTAAATTCACGTTTTGTTTGTGTACACAAGCCGGTCCCTTATTCTGTTTTGGCAGTATCGTTGTTTGAACAACGCTGTTATTCTTGTCACCTCTATTTATCCGGTCCGCTACACAATTAAATCTAATATGTAAGAAGAAATATTAATTCTAAAATTAAAATTTATTAAGTGACAGTTAATTGATGGTGTAAAATATGTTTAAAAATATTTATGAATTAAAATGTTCTTTTTTATATCATGTAGATATTCGTATATAAAATAATAGTGCATGGAATGAACAAATATCATAGTAACATATTTCAAATAAAAAGATTCATGGTTACATAACTCATGTTGATTAATAAGACACATCTATTAAAAGAATTGAAAGCTTGCGGAAGGATCTTAGGTTTAAACAAGGATCAAATGTCAGTACAAAAAATCTTAGTGTTTGCAAGTTTGTAGAGACGGCAAAAAACTTGTATAAGTTTAAGTTTACTATGATAAACAAGGCAGAACTGTGCCACATCGCGTGTCACGTAACAGGCTTCCTTGAAATTAGGTGCTAATTTTTAAATGTATAGGCCATTTCATTTTCGAGAGGTCCTGGTGAAAGATGTAAAAACGGAAATACTAACAGAATTTAACATCCCCCTCTCCATACAGGATTAAGAGAAAAGCACAAAGTCAAAAGCATTTTCTTTGCGGATGGTAGTGTTTTGAACTTTTTTGTCACAAGAGAATCCAAATTTTGATATTCAATGTTTTGTCTTTTCTATTATGGATCATAATGATGCACCCATGACTCATTCCCCAGTCACGATATTGAAAAGAAAGTTGTCTCCTTCATCATGGTAGCGGCGCAAGTGTTGCAGACAGCATTGCATTTAACGCTGTTTATTCTCGGTGTGGCACCCATGGCACACAGATTTTCCGGTATCCTAAGTGTAAAATAATTTAACCAACACGTCCAAAACGGTTTTGCAATTCGCTGTTGGGTTACTCGCCGATTATTTTGAATGTAATCAACGACTTTGTGATTCTTGTCGTCTGTGGCAGTGATCGGACGTCCACTGCGTGTTCCACCAAAAATTATGGTGTTCCAGGTCCACAACCAAAGGTTTTATCACCCATCAATTGATAGTTGATCTATCAACATCATCGTCACCGTAAATACTCTTTAAACGATGATGGATTTCAGTAAGATTTACTTTTCCAGCACTTAACAATTCAATTACAGCACGTTTACAAAGCAAATGAATCCTTCTGAATGGTTATGCAACAACACAATGGATTATCGCAAGGTTTTTAAATGCACATGCTTGTAGATGAGGAATGGCACTAACAAATGCCACCAGGTGCGCTTCTATAGTTAATTTCAATCACTTTTTTTAACATGTAGGCTATACATTACTTTTCGGCCTACCCTCGTATGTTTAGGTCTAATATATATATATATATATATATATATATATATATATATATATATATATATATATATATATATATATATATTACTAGCAGAATACCCGTGCTTCGCTACGGGAAAATTATTAATGAATCTTACTGCAGGATTTCAGGAGTTCTATAAATGCAAATTAATTAAATGAGTTTTCATATTATTAACTCGCCGTTTTTCTCATTACTTTTGCTTCAATGTTTTCTACTCCTCTTTTTTAAATTTTATTGTACTGATTTTACATAACTCAATACTTTAACAGTCACTGGATCATATCACAACAGTTATTAAATCATAAGCGGGATTGCTTTACGGAACTTACAATACTTCTTTGTAGACAACATTCACATTGTTTTTTCCACGAGACTGAAGGATAGGTAAACTATCAGCAGAGCTAAATCGTGAGCAAGCGACATATAACTGGCCATGAGAGAAGCAGTCTTCCCTTAGATCAACACCGGCCATATTTAAGGACTGCCCTTGCGATTTATTTATTGTCATAGCAAAGCAGAGTTTGACAGGGAACTGTAGGCTTTTAAACTGAAAATGGTAATCCTATGGAATTAAGGGAATGCGTGGGATAAAAACCTCTTCCTCCTGGCCACATCCAGTGTATATTATGGCTTGTATAACGTGTCTGCGCAACGCTTTGATTTGTAGCCTACTTCCGTTGCAGAGCTTAGGTGGAACCAGGTTCCTAAGCAACATTATTGGAGCTCCATCTTTTAGGTAAAGATGATGTGGTGGAATGCCTGGAGGATTAAGCGTGTGCAAGAACTCTACTGGGTAGTGTATCGCATCTTCTATTTCCACCACAGAGTCCACCGATTGGTAATGGACAATCTCAGATGGCAGTTTTTCCAATAATAGGTTATTAGTACTTTTAGCAGTGTCATCTTTTGGTGTAAGGATAGCTCTTTGTTTAAACCAAGACAAGTCTTTTAATTCGAAATTTTTTAAATCTACATAAATCTTTTCAAACAATATTTGCAAATCACATACTACTTCACACAAATCCTTTGGAATATTGACCTCACCATTTTCTTCAGGCAAATTTCCATTACCTATCTCTAAAAGTAAACTTGAAAACTCACCTGCCTTTAAACTGCCTTTAAGATGAACCCTCATATTGATCTTCAAGGAACAAACTTGGACTTTAGGCCAAAGTACTGATCTCTTTACACAGGTTTTTACTTCATCAGCTCGAGTTCCTCTTGGTACAACAGGCAAAGTCTGTCTGAAGTCTCCAGCCATTAAAAGCGTGACTCCACCCATAAGTTTTCTGTTACTTCTGATGTCCTGAAGAGTCCTATCTAAAGCTTCAATTGCTCTTTTGTGGGCCATTGTGCACTTGTCCCAAATAATCAGTTTACACATCTTGAGAACCTCCGCTATGTCGCTTTGTTTCGATATATTACGTAGTGGGGTTTCAGAGTGGTTTAAGTTTAAAGGCAGTTTGAATGCAGAGTGAGCTGTCTTAACTCCTTCCAACAACGTCGCAGCTATACCTGACGCATCTATATATATATATATATATATATATATATATATATATATATATATATATGTATGTATGTATGTATATACGAGAGTGGACAAATTATTAGACTAGAACTGGTTTTCGGAGAAAATTATCTTATTAAATCATTTTTAAATGTCAGTGAATATAAAATTGTATAAATAATATTTTGTGAGTATAAAATTGTTCATTATCAACATTTTAAGTCTTTTGTGGCATGCTGTGGACCGATGTTTTACAGTTCTCTTTGATTTCTTCATCGTATTGCCATACATTAATTAAAAGTTCTATCAGACCTTGACGTGATGTTAAATTCTCCTTTAGAAGTCTTTTATTAACATATGACCAAAAGTTTTCAATTAGATTCATGTCAGGACTGTCACCTGGCCAAGAAAGCACACTGATATCTCATTAACTGAGAAATCTTGTTACTATTTTTGCTTTCTGGAGCACCATCATGCATAAGAATAAATTTCCCATTTGGGAACAGTTTTTGAGTCTGTGAAATTAGCCTCCTTTGTAGCACATTCAAGTATTCATTCTGCCTCTTTTTAAACTATTTAAAGCCTTACAGGGCTAAATACAGATATCACACTCAACACTACAATTACCATCAATTCCTCAAAAAAAGTCGGATATATTTTTCATCAAATACTTTCGCCGCATTTCTCCGCACGAACTGGTTCTCCGAAATACTGGCTCCATACTCAATTATCTGGTCAGTCATTTGTTTTGTGGTATGTGTCCTGTTTGTTATAATAATTGTTTATGTTCGTGACCAATCTATCATTTATTTTGTGCTGGTGGCCACATTTTCTAACTCGATACAACTGATATCTTAAGATTTGATCACAGGTCAACTTGATCCTATTTACAGATCTTTGAGGAATACAACCTCTTCGCTATATCAGTGTGTAAATAACACCTTTTTCCAACAGAATCTTTACTGAAGCTGTTATCTTAGGAGATAAATCAAAAATTTTTCGCATGACCGTAAAAAAGTGTCCACATGCTTGAAGTATTCTTCCAATATTATAAGTCATAAAAACACAAATCTTTTGACAATTTTTCAACCTGGAATCCACTGCTACCACTGTTATAAGGTTATATTACAAGGAAAACACACTACAAACAAGAATACCTATTATTAGGTACAGACAGAAGTTGAAGTTAGTTAGAATTACCTAAAAATCATCAGCTGATTTACGTGCCACACACTGGCTATGACTAATTGTAATACCTCAAATATAAATACAAAGTTTGAATATACCGGTATTGTAATAAATGCAAATATATGAAAAATAACAATATATTCCATGATTATAAAGCATAGTTTTCGAGATAACATAAAATGTAGTAAATTTAAGTGTTTAGTCTAATAAATTGGCCACTTATATAGATATTCATCAAATTTGTGTAAGTTTCAATAGCCTAATTTAATTTAATTTCAATAAACATTGAATAACAAAAAGTACTTGCTCCGCCGGGACTCGAACCTGGATCTCTCACTTGCCGGGTGAATCTGCTACCATTACACCACAGAGCCCTTACTTTTTACGATTCAATTATGTTGTATTTGGCCGTTTCTTTCATATATGTGTTTAAATAACCAAACTAACATATGATTGGAAGACTAAATACCTGTCAAATGACTTTTACTTACAATAATTAAATTTATATATGTGGCAATAGCCTAATTTAATTTAATTTCAATAAACATTTTTATACTAAGAACAAATAAATATATAGGAGGTATTAGTAGATTAGAAACTTAATTAGCGTATAGTAAGTACATGTAAGAAAGCTTAGGACATGTTTCAGTACGGTTTATTAATTTCCTAATCAAAGAGTGTACAAAGCGTATAATTTAATCATTTTTTAAATGTTATATTAATGAATTAATAATCTAAAAATAAGGTATTAATAAGGTTCTCTGTATTTTTTAGTTATAATTATGCCCGATCATATCATTTATTTTAAACTTCATTAAGGTGTTTTATTTTTTATTTTTTTTAAGAATACAACTATGTTTTAAAGCAAAAATTATTGTGGATGTATATGGATATGTACTTTTCAATGTTACAAAAACGTGTTAGTCATATAAATAAACTCCTTTATTATTTATAGCTGTTTTAGGATAAAAAAGACGTAAGTTTTATGATAATTAAATTTTTTTGTTATGTACATATAGAAGATAAAACGTCATTTTTAAATCCGTGTTTAGTAATGTTACTTACGTAAATTTTATGCAGCTGTCATGAACATAAATAAAGGATTAATAGTTTAGGTACTTTTCATAAAAAATTCATTACAGTAAAAAATACATATGAAAAAACTTAAGCTCATTTGGAAAGACTGAAAGAATTAATCGACTCGGGAACGAGTCAAACGAAACGCAGCGTGATCTTGGCAAACAAAAGAACTTTGAACGTATATGTGACTAAAATTCTAACAAGACGCGTTAGCTAAACAAAATGTTTGTGTCTGCATAACACATACACACTTTTTTGCTGTGGTACAAGTTCATTCTCATCTTCTTATACGTTTTCTATATGTTATAGAAAACAGTATTAGATTGTATTTATAACAAAGAAATACATTGTATTTTTTTCAACGTATAACACAAAACAGTAATACATTCTTTAGAAATAGTTAACAGTGTCAATGTTTGTTTATGATTGTCTGACTTTAATAGCTGCTACCTAAGATGGCCCTAAATTTATATTGTAGATGGAAAATACCACTAAAGCACTGGATGTATTCGATTCATCATCAATGTGTCTGTCATACGCATTTCATTAGTATTATGGTTTCTTATATTTTCAACTGTATATTTGCCTCGTACTTTTATTAGGTATTTAAACGATTAGGTATATTGTTATATTGTACCTGTATTTAATTCACTAGTTTATGCTTGTACAATATGATTCTCGTGTTTAAGTTGTTTGTTTAGGGTGTTGGGATGGTACAGGAAGATTAATAGTTATTGCAATCATATACCAAAACAATTTGCAAGTTGTCTTCTAGTACCTGAGACATTGCATTATCCAATTGCTGTGCTTAACATTTCCTTCAAATCTTACTTGGTACATTTATATAAAGTCACAGTTTTACATTAAACAATATTGTACTACAAATCAATTAAGGGGACGTAGTTTTTCACAGAAAATATAGCTAGTAATAATGTAATTGGAAAAAATAAAAAATGAACACTTCATATGTAAGCCTTAATTGAACACAAATTTAGACATGGGTGTTGGTCTGGGTAGTAATATTAACAAGCTAATATTGGGTGGTTAAAAGTCCAGAAAATGTAACTTTTATAACTAACGATAAACTCAAACTCCATTACTGATAATGCTGTAAAAATAATAATTGTATTATTAATATCAGAACATGCTAATTAAATATGTATAGTTTACAATCTAAATTTATTTCATTATTCATAGCTTTATAGTGTTGCTTGTGGAAATAAGATTTTATAATGCTCAAAGTTACAATTTATGATTTACAGTATACGATATGTATTATTTTACAATATTAAATATAATCTTAAATTATATGCGAAAATAAATAATTTCAAACATCTTTACAGATAAGTCGCAATGCAAAAACAAAACGCGCAATAAGGTTAATGCATTTACCAAGGAAACAATTGTTACATTGCATGAGCCAAAGAAACTGATACAGAGGTCGATAAACTGATGGGAAAAGCCTAATAACTAATAAATATAGGATAATTAATATTGTTTCATATATATATATATATATATTTGAAAACTTCTTTAAACTAGAACTTTCCATATGTAAATTAAATATATTTAAAAGTAATATATGACAATCAGTTCTATTTTATACCATTAATAAATATATGAATATGCACTTCTTATAAAATTTATAACAATAGTACATAAACATATAAACCAAGGAGAAATTCAATTATTCAATACAGTTTTCCGAGTAAGTGTTTTAAAACTCAAATCAATTCATTTATATACAAAAGAAAATTAGATACAATCTTATAGAATAATAGGAACATTTAAATAAGATCCATGCTACTCTAATAATGTCTGTATCTCTCATTGAAAGCTTACATTCCTAAATAAATTAAATAATAAAATAATAAGAAATTATTGTACATAACATACGCCTTATAAAATACCAAAAGTTAAACACAGAAGGTGGATCGTTCGAGGCTCTGGAGTACAGATCACTAGTTCATCAATAAAATTATACGATTTAGTAATTAACTAACGTTTTTAATTCCTTATATTAATATGAATCTTTTACAAGATTTTATATTATCAAGTGGCTAGGCATTTTAATTTTTGGAACCTATGTATAACATTGATTTTTAAATTATTTTTTGTGGTTTTTACGTATTATAGTACAATTTTTACATCATGTTAAATCAATTAGTTATGAGACGACCAACACTAAACTTACAAGTAAAAGTAGAAGCTAGAAATTAGAGCAATGATGTTAAATTCAAAGTATTTTCCATACCAAAGATCCCATTACAAGCATCACAAATAACCAGACCATCCAGCAATCGACCTGTCCTTTTCTGAAGTATTAAGACTCTGCTAATTAAATTTACTGAATCATTACCCAAAAATCTATCCATATGTTAATGTAGGTGCAAAATACCTGAATAAACCAGCTAATTTCTTTGCCTAAACATATGAAGAATGTCATAAGGAACATATATTACTTCTACATATATTACTTATATATTTCCTCTAACGTTGGAAGGCCTAATAAGTATTTCTTGGCCAATCTATACAGTCCCAGGTAACACAATCTTGAAGATTCCTGCCTCACTGGCAATATTTTCAAAACCAAAACTGGATTTTAAAGTTTTTTTCTGGATTTATGAAAACCTCATTTGCATGGAACCATGAAGTAATACCTGTAAGTGAGAATACTAATCTGAGTGAAAGGGAGTGAGCAGATTTAGCTTCGTAAACGACACTAGTGTCATCGGCATAGTGAAATAAGTAGCCCTATGTTGATAAGTTCGGGTCATTAACATATATGATAGATAAAAGGTGGCCAAGCACCAAGCGTTGAAGCGCACTAACCGTGACTGGTATCAGAGGAGATTTACCGCAACCCACCACAGTAACGCCCTCAACAAACTGAGTGTGACATAAAGATAGGAACGAAGCAACTTGGGAGTTATGCCTCTCACCGTACATT
Organism: Homalodisca vitripennis; assembly: GCF_021130785.1. NCBI lineage: Eukaryota > Metazoa > Arthropoda > Insecta > Hemiptera > Cicadellidae > Homalodisca > Homalodisca vitripennis. The sequence continues at coordinate 63,725,920 of NC_060214.1, forward strand.
TCTAACCTGGCTAAAGATTATAGGTACCATATCGTAAGAATTTATAATTTCACAAAACTTCTCAGCATTACTACTGCTTCTGTCCATTGAAGTAAATGTGGCTGTTATAAAATTATGTATATCTTGTTTTCTTTAACGAAGATTTATCTCTCTTGCTTCTTGAAGATATGGATGACTATTATTAGTAATAAGAAGGGTTACATATTAATCTAGCGGAATAGTAACCCTTATGAGCACTTATAGATATATAAAAAATATTTTAGAAGTAGGACTGGTTTTCAGGCTCTGAATACATTCACCACTTCCTTGCCAGAGGCCAGAAAAAAGGCTCGAGAAACATGGAGAGTCAGACCAAAAATTTTTAGATGATTTATTGCGCAAATTGGAGACATTGCCTCATTTGTTCCTTCAACCCACAATATTATTAAATTTACATTCAAGCGGTGCTTCACCCCGGACGGCATTCGGGTCCTGAGGAGTCTTCTGGAGGGGTGAATCATGGCATGAGCTTTTTGGAGCCGCTGATATTGATGAAATGTTTGACTCATTTCTTGCAATTTTGTCATTTTTATATTGATTGTGTTTTTCCTACAAAAAAGATTAAGTTCGGTACATGGGCACTCAGATGAGGATTCCTTTGGATGAAGATCTAAAAAAACTTCATAATCGCCTTTTGTTTCTCTACTCGCTGTCTAAGCATCTTGACTCTTCTCATCCTTTGAGAGTTTCTTTTATTCAAACCAAGAAGGAGTTTAGGGAATCGCATCCATTCCGCCAAAGCGAAAAAAGTATTGACCTACATCAGCGGGGCTCAGAATAAACAGCGAGCTGCTTGGAATGTGGTTAAGGATCTCATTCCTGATAAGAAAGCTAATGCCTTCACACATATTACGCTTAATGACGAGAATGGCCGATCTGATGAACAATCCTAGGATGATTTCAGAGAAATTCAACATCCATTTTGCAGAAATAAGCCAGAGTTTGAGAGATTCTGAGGGTAATTCTTCATCTGTTCCTCCTAGATCATTGTCTTCATCAAGTATGAGTTTCCTCTATATTTTTTGCTCCAACTGATAAGAATGAAATCATCTCAGTCGTAAAGTCCTTGAAAACAAGCAATTCAGCAGGATTTGATGGAGTTTCATCCAGGATTTTTGTTGAGCTGTATAGATATATTGGCTGATCCTCTTGCACAGATTGCGAACTCGTCATTTTGAATCTGGGAAGTTCCCATCACACTTGAAGCTCTCAATTGTAAAACCTATATTTAAGAAAAAAGGAAGTCCAAATGAAACTTAGCAATTACCGCCCATTTCGATCCTTTCTACATTTTCAAAAGTTCTTGAAAGGCTTGTGCTGACCAGACTTTCCAATTACCTGTCTGTCAATGGAATTTTACATGACCATCAATATGGCTTTCGTGAGGGGTTTGTCTACAGTCAATGCAATTTTTAGTCTTCTAACTGAGGTATCAAACTCATTGGATAACAGGAATCACGTGTTTGGCCTATTTTTGGATCTTACGAAGGCTTTCGACGTTGTGGATCACGGGTTGTTGCTCAGAAAAACTTGAAAACTTGGGTATTAGAGGGAAAGCTTTTGATTGGATTGCTTCTTATCTCCTGAACCGTAGACAGATTGTTGAAATTCCTTTTATTGATGATACAGGGTGCTTAAGAAAACAATTTTCTGAGGAGCGAGAAGTACGCACTGGAGTTCCCCAAGGCTCCGTACTTGGTCCTTTATTATTTTTACTATTCATAAATGACATCCATCGAAGCGTGAAAGGTTCCAAGTTGTTTTTGTTTGCTGATGATACCTCTTTGGTCATCTCTGGTTGCAATCGAGCCGAGCTTGAAATCCAAACCTTTGTTCAGGGGCCAGTAATTTGCTGCAGTGGTTGGGTGAAAACTCTCTGTTTGTAAATACATCTAAAACCAATTTTCTTGATTTTGGAATTAGAAAGTCTGCTAAAACGTTGATTGAATCTCAAAACATTATGATTGGAGAGTCAGAAATGTGGTTCCTTCTTTGAATGTTAATTATCTTGGAATTGTTTTGGATGATCAGCTAAACTTTTTTAGTCACATTGATAAAGTCACGAAAAAACTAAGCAGTTGCATATTTTTTGATGTATAGACTATCCTGTTTTGCTAGTGAGGAAATTCTTTTGCTTACTTACTATGGCTGTTTTTATCCTTACCTTTGCTATGGAGTCTCTATATGGGGATACGAGAGTAAGAAAACTCAATATGTTTTTTCGTCTCCAGAAAAGAGCTATACGGATTATTTTCAAGTTGAGTCGTTCCCAGTCTTGTAGAGGTTACTTTCGAAGTAATAATATCCTTAGGTTCCCATCCATTTATATCCTTCAGTGTCTTTCTTTTTACAAAAAGTATCCCCACCTTTTTTCAGTCAACGTTAATCCAGCCCATAAATTAATCCTTAAGAAAAAGAAACAACCTAATCCTACCCTGCCATAAAACATCTTTTTTTGAAAAACAAAGTCTTTACTCCTGCATCCGCCTTTTTAACTCTTTGCCATCCTGCTTGAAAATTGTTGTGGACGATAGGGAAATTTCAAAATCGTCTGAAAAAATTTCTTATTTCGAGAGAATATTACAGTGTCCGGGAATACGTTGAGGATAATAAATTGTAGATCAACTCCTGTTATATTGATTTGGTCTTGTTGTGTTTGATCTGTCAGTAGTCTATACTTTAAGTTAGGATATTATAATTTTCTTGACGAATGCCTATGCATGTTATGTTTTGGCAATAAATGAATTGATTGATTGATTATTGAACTGAGAGCTTAACTGACAACAAGTGATTACGAATTGATAAATGAAAATTCAAGCAATGAGATCAGGATCAAAGACAGACAAACTAATATGATTCAAGCTATTGTTTCATTAATCTCTCTAGCTCTGATCCAAATATTTCAGAAACACATGCTAAACAGTTCTAGCTTTATTTTTTACCATTTAATATATGAGGCTTTGGCAGAAATATCTTCGCAGAAAGCGTACCGTACTAATTTGTCTCGTTGGTGTACATCATCTGATGAATGGAAAATGGAAAATCACTCTGAAGCATACTTAAATCCTTTAACTGCACTTTCGCTTTCGTTGTAATATTAGTGAGCCGTATAGGCCTAATTCAGCTTCTTGCATTGCGAGTTACTAGAAAATGATGAGTTAAAAGTGTTTAAACATGTTCATAAAACAAATGTTGTAAATAAAATCTACAATTTACAGAGAAACGTTTTTAGATTTTGCTCATAAACAAGTATTGAAACCTCTATGGACAACAATATTTGTATTAGTTCTCATTAATATTAAATGGATATTGATATTACCTTGACTATTACTAATATTATTTTTTAAATACTTTAATGGTTTTAATTGTGATCGCAGTGTTAAGGTTAAGAATATTAAAGGGTGTAACAAACTGTAAATTAATTGTTTCAATAGAACGCATAATTTTGATTTTTAGTTTTACAATACAGTGTTTTCCTAATTTAAAGGATACCAATATTTCATTTATGAATATATTATTTGTTTGCAACTTAAAAAAAAATTGCACATATTTATTTAATATGACATTTTTAGTATCAATTGGGTTTTTCAAAACATAACACAAAACTCTATAAATTATCATTTATACTATAATTTCTTCATGAATTATACAGGAAATAGTTTTATCCATTAAAATAATGTTGAATTTCAGTAATATGTGTTCAAATACCTGCGATACCATGGAATGGCCGGCTAATTGACAGGCAGTAATTGTTAAACATGTGAGTTGGGTTCAATATTCAATTAAAACTAAATTAACAGGTACAATGTGACAGTTACAAAATGGATTGCGCGTTGACTGTCACACTAAAAATATGGTAACTGGTACAAGCTTTGTCATCAGCTACACGTGTAATATCAAACAGACTATGAATTTAATAAAATAAATTATATTAAGAGCCATATTTTAACGGTTTATTAAATTCATAAATCCTAAATTATTTTACAAGTTATCACAATTATATTGTTATAAAACATACTGATAAATACACAAAGTGTAGAAATGATTTAGTGCAAAACTAAAGGATTAACAACTATTATTTAAAATATGTTTATATATAAAAACATATATATATATATATATATATTTAAACATATTCAACAATAACAAATGTGTATGTATATCTGAAGAGTGGAGACATATAACGAGCCAAGCGAAAAAAACAAAGTATTGAGATAATGGAGAATTTTTAAGGAAACATAATAAAAATCAAATAATATTAGTAGAATAAATTTTACTCTCTAGTACAAACACATTTACATGATGAGATGAAATCTTAGTTGCTTATGAATCATAGATTAGGAATTAAAAATAGTTCAATTGTCAAAAAGTAAAACGGGTCAAGTGCACAGTACTATTTTCTCTTATAACGGGCTATGTGAATAATAAAGTGTTCCTTTATAATGGGATATGTATATAATATTTTATAAGGGAATACACATATTTTATTCAAGCAAGTTCTCAAGAAATTCTCTATTTTTAATTTTTCAAATACACCATCATTCTTCTTATATCCTTTTTCTTGTCTTCAGTGAATCTGTTTTTACATTCCAACGGCAACAGATAAGAACCAATGTTTTCTATGGTAATTCCCTTCTTAAAAACTTTAATTTCTTTCCATTCTTCAATGTTATTAAATGTTTTTTGGGTCATCACCTTACCGGGTTTGGATTTTTTCTATTTTTATGCACTGAACAGTATAAATCTGGACAATTTTAGTAATAACAGTGTTCTCAGATGCAGCTTTGAAATCGAAAAAAATTCACAAGTGTTTTCCATTAAAGAAGCTAAGTAGGGATGTTCAAGCCTTGCAGAAATAATAACTCTTAGCAAATCTAAAGGTACCTAGCAATGAGATTTCCTTTTTCTCTTCTCTATTTGGGCAAAGGCATGGTCACAACTTAAAAAGGAGTGACCTGGAACGAGTTATTTCTGTTCAACTTCATCAATAAGACCTTCTGCGATGAGTAAAAAACCATAAGTACAAAAGCATTCTGTTTTTATTTTGTGCTGCAAAGTTGTCACTCCAAAATATCAATTTAAGTTTTGGTGTTATTTTGCAACGAATGGATTTCAGTATGGCAGAGGCAATTTCATTTCCACCCCTACCGGTCTCTCCCTCATGCCAGATAAAAGTAAAAACTCCATTGTTGTCTCCGATATGTATCCCAAAGTTATAAACACTAAGCTGTCTTGAGTAATAAATTTTACTATGGGTTAAAGCTGGAAGTGAGAAAACTTGCTGGAGGTCCATACTAAGCGTACAAACATCGCTACTGTGCATTTGCGAATTTTTATGATCCTGGTCCATATTTTTTCTTGCATTTTCTGCTTTACGATGATGTAACTCAAGTCGTTGTTTGCCACTATGGTCAGTAGGATTGCTCTTCATTGAGGCTAATAGTAAATCACATGTATCACAGCGTGGCTGGCGAAATGATAGTTTTGGGAATTCTAGTTTAAATACATTAAAAAAATATTTTCTTCCAACTTGGTTTTCGGGATATTTCTCGTTAAAAGCCCGATGTAATCTTCTTTTATTCAGATCGGGGCTCAAGTACTCCTTGTTACTCTTAGCCCTAGAATAGTGGCTTTCTTGCCTGGGGAAGGAGTTCACGTGGTCATCAATTCGTTGTTTGTCTTCATGAGTGGATTTTTTGTTTCCACCTTTATTGCCTCTCATTTCTTTGTATGCAATTTCACCTGATTTTAGGTAAGTAACCAGAGATTCAATACGCCTTTTGGTGACAGCAAAAATCTATTGAAATGCTTTTTTACATACTCTGACAATGCTTCCAGACCCATCAGAAACACTAAATGAAATAGATGTTTGATTGTGGCTTGTTTCTGCAACTACACCTTTACACCGGCGATTAATAGGGCACAGGTTTACTAGTATTTTTTAAGTCCCTTTAGGTAAGTATTTTGCGTTTCACAATCAGATATTTTGTAAAAGTCTGTAAACAACTTCAGCTTGTGTTCATGATCCAACTTTTTGCAGTCAAATTTGCATTTCCAGACAACCTAAAAATAAAGATTGTCATCAATATAGTTACAAAAATTTTTAAAAACCGTTTGGTCCGTTTAATTCTCCAGCTCTTCAATTCCTTTACTACTATTTTTAACAATGCGTATACCTAGGCGTAACACTTTGGCTACCAAGGGTCTCAGTGTCTGATAATGACAGTATCATCACGTGCCATCGCCCCGACACTCGGTAGCGAATGTGATAACACCAATGTAACCTCAAATTTTAACTTTCGTAAACGATTGACCTACCTAAATGTCATATGCAGAATAAACTATAAACATTCATATATGCACTATATTGCGTAAAATAACATTATCTTACATTCACAGATGGTGGTTGTTTCGCTTCCACTAGTTTATTTTGTTTGGTAGTGTAGGCCTTTCCAGCAGTTCGCATCGTTTTATGAGCAGTTTGCTAAGATCCTTCACCTTTCCTCCTCCTTTCAGGCTTCCCATCATCACTCATTTTGCACTAAAGTACTTAGAATCTATGACTAATCACTATTTTTAAATATATCACAATTAAAACTAACCAAAATGCAAACAAAACACTCAGTGGTACGAATTATATGACTGCTGTTAATGCACTTGGCTCACTATATAGGAAAGCAGAAGTAGCACTTGGCGCGCATGCTATCTTGTGGATTTTATTAGAACTATTTCTAAAGCAACAGTCACTTGGCCCGTTATATAGGATAACGGCCTTGCTGCATAGAACGTAATTTCGGAAAAAAACAGCATATTCAATATTTTGTCACTTAGCCCATTATATTTTTCCACTCTTCACTCAAAACCAAGGTTTACAAGTGGCTAACCCAATTGATTAGAAACAAGAAAAGTCTCATCCATACCATAAAAGAGTAATAATAATAATACTTAAAAAGTCAGAAAACTTTTTTAAATTCATGTTATATAGTCTATACATGGTGGATTTTTAAAACTATTCCATACTATAGAATTCATAAGAATCAATAAAACATTTATATTCTATTGTGCTTAATAATACACAGGCCATGAATTATGAACCATTTTTATACACATACTGAACTTTATTTATCTAGTCACTACATTATCTAGTCATATTTATCTAGTCAAACAAACTAGTCATTTTATGTACCTGTTTTATTCTTAAATACAAAATTGCTCATTGATCAGAACCCAATACAATTAATACAGTGATGGACATTTATGTGTGTTTTGATCGAAAGTTTTAAAATTATTTAAGAAATCTTCGGTAAGAGTTGATTCCTAAAATTCATGTAACATAATACGCTTCATTTAAAAGGAGGTCCTAATGTTTTGTCAAACAAATAATTTTTGTCAATCTATGTGCTATTTTACGTTTTTTACACATATACAGTTTGAAATACGTAAACAATTATGATGTAATGGATGAGAGGTATATTTATGCTATTCTGTGACAAAATCATTATGAATCAACTGGTTTTCCTTTGTTTTTTTTTATATTTTTACTGTAATATATCTGTCCATTTACTTTCTGGTTCAAAAAATGTAAAGTACGTATAAATATATAAATACTACGTTTAATATACGACACAGGCAGTGGTTAAATAAGATACAAAAAACTAGTTCCGTCTGTTAAATATGTAAATTTACTAACTGTCTTATAATAATTGGATTAATACTTTCTGCTATTTATTTGTAATGTAAAATATCACTTACTGTATTTTACCCCATCAATTGTGAATATAGGACAAAGTTAGATGCTGCAAAATGGTAAGAACTTGAAGCTAATTCTCTACTGTTTATTTACTGCTCCTACATACATCTGCTTTTACACTTGTGGTTTTAAGTGGAGGGAAGTAAAAATGTTCAACTTCAACAACAAACCTTAAGAATAATATTTATATCAAAAGTTGTGAACATAAACATTGCAATTTTTTCTGAAAGGGAATTCTTCAATAGTGGATCAATTTAAAAAATTATATATGTTGACACCTCAGGAAAAAAATATATTTAAGTTTCAATTAACAAAGTATATTTTGTATCCACCATTCAAATAATGCTATTTGATCACAAGAATTATTTTTAAATGGTCTGTATAAATAATTATTGTGAAAGATTTCATAACATATTTTTCTATATCTGTCCAGCAATAATACATGCATTTTCAGTACTTTATGAAATCTGATTTAACTATAATGCATTAGTTAAACTATTGTAGAATATCTACCTAGTTATTATACTTGTAGTTAACAACATCATTGCGGGTCTACACTGAGACCAATTACCTGTCAAGCATTCCCATAACTTACTTAGCACAATTGTTAATAACATTTTTATAGAACTCGTTGTACTCCTGAGATTTAAAGTGCTATGCTATGCTTTGCACACTTAAGGCGTTTTGTGTAGTATAGTTTATATGAGTAAAAATCTAATTCCTTTTAACCAAGCAGAAATTGGGTTGAGGAAAAAAAATCACTGGAACTCTACATTTTCTGCTTAATGGTCTAGAAAATGTTTTAGCTATAATATTTAAAATTAGAAGAAAATTTATGATAATTTAATTTAAAAAATTTTTTAAGATAGACCTGTGCAGTAACCTAAATCAGGTTTTTTTAGCGCAGCAAGTGAAAGAGGCAACCTTTAATCAATTTGACTACAGTACTTTGTTGGTCTTGTTATTACGCAAAAGGTTTTAGTTTATTCATTGTTGTATCTCTTATAGATTCCAAAATCCTTTCAGTTTGCATAACATTTGGAACATATTTTATAGTCTTCCAAATTATCTAGTGCGAGCGACATGTGTTGTTTAGTGCTCTTAGTTCGGTGCTGTTCGCTTATGTTAATTCTCACCAGACTCCAAGCTGTTGTCCTGACAGTCAGAGAATGATTCTTACCTGTTGCGTACAAAACCCTGTATTATTAACCTAATTAAGTGTAGTGTGTAGCTAAAATTATATCATTGCAAATTCTTTTAGTTTTTTAAGATTTTGTGTACTTACTACAGTGCTAAATTAGAGTTTTGAATAATTGTGGTTATTATAAAAACCCTACAAGTTTATTCTTTTAGGGTTCTTGGCAAAGACAATACGCATTAAAGGCTAAAATTTTCAAAAAATTACTTATATGTCTTAATATTTCATACCACAGGAATAAGTTAGAAACATAAATGTGCAATATACGTTATTGATGAACTGTGTCTTAATGTCAGGACACACTTAAAATATTTTCATAACTTTTAAAACAATTTCAGAATAAATGTGTCTATAAATAGTATGATACCGTTATACTTATAAAGTTAATAATTGTAACTGTTAAAATATGTATACGTTCTTTATCATTCGATTTGATTTTTGTATCTTAATTTTTGCCTGCAAGATATCAAATTTGCAGTAAAAATCTGTTTAATTTAGATTGTAGAGATGCAGACTAATAATATATTATCGTGAATTCTGTCGCACAAAAATCTTTTATGAAGGTTTTTCTTCAGCTAAATTCAAGCCAATTTATTCTTACAAGTGTTTTTTATGAAACTTTAATTATAAAAACAAAAATCTTCACAAACAGTGATCTAAGTATATTGCCCAAACGTACTCGTATTTCTCCATTGGTCATACATGAAGAAAAGTAATTGATCATGGTATATGATAAAATACCTAATTTAGTACGTAGACTGAATATTCTTAGCCAGTATGGCCACCTGTCTCGTTTATTTAAATTTGAAAATGAAATGTTTGAGAAAAACCTAACTACAAAAATTTGGACTAAGTAAGTCATAGTAAAGATATTCATAGCCGCAAGACATTATTTTGTAATAGTATTAATTATCTTCCCCTGGTTTGACCGTTTTACGAATAATAATAACCCCATAGGAATAGTTATTAGGTTAGTATAAAATTTACCATTAGAGATAAGCCCACTTAGAGATAAGGATTTTAATCTTTAACCTAATAACTTTCTCTGTAACAGTTCATTTTACTCCGTGGATGAATTTAGTTACCATGCTTGGACTATGAGTGATGTTTGCTTTGTTAAGCTTATAATAGTTTTTGACGTGTCAATGTATTTTTATTAATTATTTTAATGCAAAATAAATTTATTATAAAATCATTTACTTTTTGATTTTTTTATAATTATAATGTGCACTTTGAAGGTTGCAATCTTGTATAATTATAAGGGAAATTGATAATAATGCACTCATTTTTTCGTTTCTTGGGTATATTTTTATATTGCATTGGCTGAGATTCAACAAAGATTATTACAGGTATAGTCCCTGTACACAAAAGAATATCGTTAAAATTAAGTGAGCATTGAACTTAAAATCTTTCATAAAACTCTGCCTTTATACAGGCATTAATAGATTTGGTGATGATACATTCATAAAATTTGACTCAGTGGTGTTGAAGCTTATTTAACGGCGAAATATATATTCCGTCGTTGTATTTGTCTGTCAGTCAAAATTGTATATCCGAAAAAGATTTAGCCACATATTTTAATTTTTATAAAAAAATTATTATCATACAAGCTACCTCGAAATGAATAGTAGTGAATGTTCTTTAACGTAATGCCCCGCGTGATATCCTTAGTGAAAGCTAATCTTGCTCTGACGTTCTTTACCGTCTTTTAAACACAAACTAAAACTATAACACGAAAAAAATTTAATTTTAAATTTGAATGATGAAAGACTTATACCTGTACGTATTGTCATATAAGATTGGCATAACTTAAAACTTCATATTCGGTTAGATTTATAATAAAGGACCTTTGAAATATACACATGTAACACTTATCATTCGGGCGCCGGCAGTCAATACATAGAATAAATGTGGAATGTTAGATAGAAACTTTATAGTATGGAAACTTTCAACTACCTTTTATTTAGTTTCCTGAAATACAGGTTACAACCGGGGCTGTGAAACAAACGTGCGACATTTAACAGGTACCACGCAGAGATTGACGTTTAATCAAGTCCTGGCCATTACGCCAGAAACCCGTTAGGTGTAAGTAACTGTTGGTCGTAAACTTTCAGGAATTAAGGTTTAGTTATTACTTCCTTCATGGAGCCTACACATTGGGCATTACGAGCTGCTTCTTTAAGTGCTTTTATTTTTTTATATTTATAATAAACACTATTGTGGCAGATGAAAATTTTTTAATTAATGCCACAATATTATTTTCAAATGCTATTTTGTGGCCATTCACGTTTCATTTAAATATGTTCCTGCCAATGTAGCTTTAAACGGAAAAATACATAGTCAAATTTCTAAAAAATAGCACTGAAATGAAAATTTGCAGGATTCATACGGAATTCTCAAAATGTTACGAACTATCTGTACTATGGATAAATCTATTAACATGATAAATAAGTGTTTACTATTTGCATTTTGTGGAGTTAAATACATTTTGTTACTGATTTAATGATTTCAATGGTGTCTGAAAAGAGTTTTTATTAACTTTAAAAAATAATTTTTTTGTCTTTTATAGTTAGTGTTGGCCATCAGCTAACATCTATATCTATGATTGTAAAATTGTATTAATTTTTGTAAACTGTAAATTTTAAAACTTCAGCTACTTATAATGGTTTGTTCATAATATTCACTTGTGCCTATTTTTTATGATTTTTAAAATATATTTAACAAAATTATATTATTAACTTCATAAATATATTATTTTCTATTAGTCTGAAATTCTTTTCTAAGATAATGTTTTTTCCCATATTAACCAAATAGCAAAAAGTATAAATATTCTAACAAAATTTGCACTATTTTATAAAATATATATCTCTCGAGCTTTGAACGAACTGTTATGCATAATACAGTAAACATTGTATTATACATATAAACCAGTTCGAGTGTTATTTATTAAATTATGCCATGCAAATTATTTGTATCACTATCTCTAGCTTTGAAATCTCTTCTCTGAGTAAAAATTCAATCACCATAAACTGAATATCCTGACATATCGTAAACTGCTTTGCCATAAATAGGTCAGTACAATGTTTTAGAAAAGGGGGGGAAGAAATTTTTTAACAACTTGAAAAATTAAAAAAAAAAAACGTTATAATAGGTAGGGTCAAGGTTACACATAGATATCTTGGGCCGTTTAAATTATATCCAGGTGTGCCAGGACATAAAACTCACTCTGTATATCCTCTACCAAGCAAAAGAAAATCTGTATCTGCCTACTGAGTGTCTCAGCCTAATTCCATAGTTGAACATGCACCACATCATAAACCTACTTTTTTTATTTGTAGGAATGAATTTATACGTAAAATTAAATTTCAATCATTTAAATTATTTCCCAAATAATAAATTATTATTGTTGATTAAAATAGGGTGTAAAGCACCCAATTTAAATGAAACCATATTACGAGATCCTTCCCTGCTAAACAAACGTAACACGCTGAGATTCAATTAATACCGAGATCGTGCACCACAGATCCACCCTTAGAGATTGAATGTGTATCATTATATTTGGAAAATATTCTTATCCAGTTGCCTCTAAACACTTACCCTGTAGCCTATCAACCCTGTTAATGGAAACATACTAGAGTACATAACTTAATGTATAAACCCATTAAACTTATTTAGAAAATAGTACTATTCAAACCATTATAAATAGCGAAAATCCAACGATACTAGAAATAAAATAACGAATGCATGCAAAGTTACAACATAATACTTATAAAATTAACATCAATTGCATAGCCGGAAAATACATCGTGACATACATGGTCAATAATTTTACAAATCGAAATAACCTACGGCTATAATAAATTGTTAGAGATAAATCTGTATAAATAATGATGAGATTAGCCCCTTTACATATCACCCTACACATTCTATTCTTAAGTCAAAAAAAAATCGTTAGAGGTAATAAAATAAAAATTTGCATAGCAGTTAATGTGAATATTAAGTTGGATCTGTTTCCTGTTCCACTTATTGCAGCGTCTGGAATCTGACACTGTCACGTACTTGATTCATGGAATATGGAGTCATGTTCGTCTAAAGAGACCCTAAAAGTTGTATCGACGAAAAATCCCGGAATTAAGACTATGCAGATGGGTTTCATTTATTTTTTTTTCTAATCTGTGTAGATAATATACATATATCCATTAACATTTGAAATTTTCAAGGTATATATATATATATATATATATATATATATATATATATATATATATATATATATATATACCTTGCAAATTTTAACTGTTGATGAATTAGAAATGCAACCCATAATGAATAATTATTTAATAATAATCAATTAATTAAGTATGCAGATATTGTGTGACGGAGAGATTGAAATTATTTTACCTACTCATCTAAATGTATTAAAAATAAAATATTCTAAAATTAAGAAAAATACATGTATACAACACAAGGAATAATTAATAAATGTTTTAGGTTAAGGTCCGTTAATTTTCCAGATGCTAGCCAGACATAAATATTCACCAGTCCCTAAAGTCTATTTAAATACTTGATCAAACAGATTGTTATCCTATTATTACTGTCATAAAACAGATAAGATGCTGTACAAACGTAATAGTTTTCGCAATACGCCGAATTAAAATACCCATTACAGAAATAGCCGTATCTGAAAGTATAGCTTAAATCAAGGAGAACTCTAATACAATTATTAAATACAAGAAAATTAGTCATTCTTTAGTGAAATTTTGCACTTAAATGATCTGCTAACTTCAGCAGTATAATTAATACGCTTATTAGATACGTTTTTACTTCAAAATCATACACATACATAAACAAGAACATAAATGATGATCTCTAATTGTTGTCAAAACAATATTTGGTAAAGAAGGATATATAAAATATTTTAAATTATTTTTAATATCTTTTTCATTAGCGATATTAGGATGACTTAACACTTTATTCCTATTGTACCTTATATTACATCAATGTGTACGTAACAAAACCTAGTAAATGGGAATTCCATATGTGTGCATGTTTAAAAAACATAGCAAAATAAATGTTCGCTATTATCCTGTTTTAATTCTATGTATATTTTTTTGCATTTCACAATACAACAACACTTTTTTGTATATTATGGGGAAGGTATTGTTTGAAGTGCTAGCAAGTAAAGGAGGAAGAGACATGGTAACTTATAATTACTATTATTCCTCAGAACACAGGGATTTAAGACTCTCTGCTCTGTACATGTTGTACGTAAAGAAGGTAATTAATTGTGTAAATTAGAATATTTATAGACAAAGTAAAATACAAATCTCTTTATTCCTTACCACTTATGTAACAGTAATAAATGTTTGCAGCAACGTGCAGTAAGTCATAAACGCTTTTAAAATGTAATAAGTGAAAAGGTGTATATGAGATTAATTTTTAAACCTCCATCTCCCGCTATGACGGCCTCTAAGAAAGTCCGTGGTGTGCGCAGTAGTCGATCGCGCATTTTACTCTGCGCAATATTTTTATCGTCGAGTTGAATTAGTCAGTTTGGACTGAGTCGCATTAACATTGATTATTACATTGATTATAAACATGGTGTTTATCCGCTTTTATTCATTCTCCTGTCAAGTGTAAATTGAGGAATTTTATATTTTCCCTGCAAGCAGAAGAGAACTCGGCAATGTTTGTTGTTGTCATTCAATATCTTTTGCCCCCTACACCACTTGTGTACAACACCGTCATTCATTATGTCTTCTCCATAAAACGACACATTAGTAGAAGTACCGCCACTATAGCCCAAGCCTCTGATTGGTCGAGAGCTCCGTGACGGCGACCAATGGGAGAGCAGCAAGCCCCCTCCCTGACTCCTCCCACCACTCCAGAGCGATGGCGGATGGTGACATGTGGTGGTGGCGTGCGGCGCGGCGCGCCATACGACTCCTCCCACACTCCCTTCCCTAGTAGAGCGATGGCGGTAGTCATGACGGATGGTGACAGAATGTGGTTCCCTCGAAGGGTCATGGCGCGATAGCGATTAGTGACATGTGGCGGGGCGCTGCGCTCCAGATGACTCCTCCCACACTCCCCTTCCCTACTAGAGCGATGGCGATAGTCATGGCGGATGGTGACAGATGTGGTTCCCTCGGAGGGTCATGGCGCGATGGCGGGTAGTGACATGTGGCGGTGGTCTGGAAGGTAGGGACACTAAGTGACGGTAGCGATGGCCGATGGTGACATGGCGGCGGTCCGCCAGATGGAGAGTGGATGCATTCCAAGAGAGCGGTGTGGTTGATTGCATCACCTCGTGCTATAAATAGTCGTGCGTGCATTCCGGGGAGGCTCGATATAGCAGCTGCAGCTGTAGGCTAGTTTATATATAGATGCCAGGTGGATTGATGTGAGCGATGGTATAAAAAAGAGCACCACAACCTCTGTGCTGTAGCATTCTTGTTTTGGCTGCTTTTCGCATAGGTAATTTTTTCTCTATCTCTAGTTGGCTAACAAATACTCGCCTGTAAGCTGTATAAATACCACGGCTCGTTAACCGGTATAGAATTGCGTTTAGCCCCAAAAATAATTTAATAACATATCAGTTTTACAGAAATAAGCATTCCGGATTCCATTATGTCGGTAAATAATGTAGAACCTGTACATATTGTAAACACCAATCAAACTTACGTCAGAAAGTTCAGGTTGTACGGTATGAAAGCTATGTTTCAAGTTTAACAGACCCCCTGTCGGTACGACCGAGTTAGATTGGATCAAGCGAGGGTTTGAAGAAGTTGTAGATCGTATGAAGGTGAACGCTTCAGACACAGACTATCTAGGTTTCACACTGACCAGTTTAAATTTAAAAAATAAAGAACCGGGCTATGTAGCCTTTAGACCAGCCGCTGACGTAACACTTGATATATTATGGCAGACATTTGGTGGGATAGTCCAGAGTAATGCCGAATCCATTACGTCTAGTGACACATTCCAGGTGACCTGTACTGTTGTCAGCCTTCCTATCGGTAGAGGTAGAAATAGACCCGGTAAGTACAGCAACTATAATGAAGAATGCAAAAATCGAAAGGGTATTGTCGTTGTAGAAAATAAAGACAATCTATGTTTACCCAGAGCTCTAGTCGTAGGCAAAGCCCATGTAAAGAAGGATCCCGGAGTATAAAGCTATACGTCAAGACAGACGTCAGAGGCAAACACTAAAAGCTCAAAAATTAATGGCAAAAGCTCGAGTTAATATCGCTGAAGAAGAAGGAGCTGGAATAGCAGAACTCGAAAAATTTCAAGACCACTTAAAGAAATACAAGATAACAGTTTATAGTTATAATACAAAAGGCCGTGATGTATACTTTAGTGGAAATAATAATGACGCATCGTTCAACGTCAACTTGTTGTTTCACGACGGTCACTACAATGTAATTACCAACTTGACCGCAGCTTTTTCATGTCATTTTTACTGTGAAGCCTGCCAAGTGCCGTATGAACATAAAGGAGAACACAGATGCTCAACAATTTGCTCTGCTTGTAGCACAATCTCACCCCCCTGCAAGCTCGAGCATGCGGGAATAACTTGTCCTGAATGTAATCGTCACTTTAAAAACCAGCGCTGCTTCATCGCTCATCAAAGTGATCTATGTAGAAACGTGAAAATGTGTCCTAGACTGCGGTAAACTCATAAACAAAAGACTAAGGAAAACAAGCCACGAATGCGGTGAGGTGTATTGCAGCGTTTGCACTGCTTTCAAACCCTCAAACCACCAATGTTATATGCGTCAAAATAAAGCATTCCGCTAAAACCGACAATTTTTTTATACATATTCTTTGACTTGGAGACTCGTCAGGATGATTGCCTCGAGAGTGACCCCAACGTCAAGATACACAAAGTTAATTTGTGTGTCTCTGAGCAGTATTGTAACCGGTGCATACACAGCAACGAGTCTTGTGACAGCTGCGTGCAGCGTAGAAAAATCTTTGAACAAGACCCAATATCTAATTTTATGCACTACGTAATGGAAGTGCGCAAACCGTACAAAGACGTTTGCGTTATTGCCCACAATGGACAAGGGTTCGACTTCCAGTTTGTCTTGAAATACGTGTTAGAACAAACAAAAGTTTACTCCAGAAGTCATCACACGGGGGACTAAAGTGATATTGATGGAGCTTGACAATGTACGTTTTATAGACCTCCCTCAACTACTTTCCAATGGCTTTGTCTGCCCTACCTAAAGCCTTCGACTTAGGCCCTGAAAAGAAAAAAGGCTACTTTCCGCATCTCTTCAATACACTCGCGAACCAGAACTACACAGGACCTATACCTGCAAAAGAGTACTACTGTCCTGATTCAATGTTTGAGAAAAACAACAAGGACTTTGAAAAGTGGCACAACGAGCAGGTATGCAATAACTATGTATTTGACTTCCAGAAGGAATTAATTGAATATTGTATATCTGATGTTGACATCTTGGCTAAAGCTTGTATTAAATTTAGATCACTCTTTATATCCGAATGCAATGTTGACCCATTTTTAGAGGCTGTCACTATAGCTAGCGCGTGTAACCTGGCATTTAGACGTAATTTCTTGAAGCCAGAGACAATAGGCATAATACCGAAGAAAGGATACAGGTTGGTGGATACCCAGTCGTCTGCTGCACTCCAGTGGTTAGCTTATGAGGAAGAGCAGCGGGGTGTGAGGATCCAGCATGCTGGTCGAGAGCGGGAGGTTAAAATCGAGGGGATGAAGGTGGATGGTTTTGATGGGGCACGAATATATGAGTTTCAAGGTTGCTACTACCACGGATGCCCAAAGTGCTTTCCGTACAAAAGAGAAGAGCCTCTGAAAGAAGACCCATCTGACACCCTCGAATTGAGATACGAGAGGACAAAAGCCAAAATGGAAAAACTCTCTCGAACCCCCTACGAACTAGTAGAGATGTGGCAATGCGGATTTAACAATCTGAAAAGAGATCGAGATCTCACACATTTGGAAAATCATCCCGTGTTGACAACCTTACCGCTCAATCCCCGAGACGCCTTCTTCGGAGGAAGGACGGGGAATGCAATGACATACCACAGGTGTACGGAAGATGAGCAAATACACTACGTAGACGTATGTTCCCTCTACCCCTACGTCTGTAAACGGGGCAAATATCCAAAATCGCACCCTACCATTTATCTTGGTGACACAGAGTGCAGGGAAAGGGGAATGCAAGGCTGAGGGTCTTCTAAAGTGCAAAGTGCTTCCTCCAAAAGATCTGTACCACCCAGTGCTTCCAGCTCGAATGAATGACAAATTAATGTTCGTACTGTGCAATGTTTGCGGCGAAGAGCTCAACAGCGGAGAATGTCAACATAGCGACGACGAAAGGGCGTTGATTGGCACATGGACGATGGATGAAATACGCAGAGCAGTTGAAAAAAGCTACAAAGTTGTCGAAATGTACGAGTTGTGGGAGTACAAGATGGCCACCTTCGAAGAAGGTGGACTGTTCACTGAATTTATAGATAAATTCTTAAAGATAAAACAAGAAGCATTTGGCTATCCCTCCTGGTGCGTCACAGATGAGGATAGAGAGAGGTATGTTCAAGACTACTTCGAGCACGAAGGAATCAGACTAGATCCAGTTAAAATAGAGAAAAAACGAAGGTCTCCGTTCTCTCGCAAAACTGATGCTTAACTCGTTTTGGGGCAAGTTTGGTCAAAGGGAAAACCAAACAAAGACTCTCATCACAAGGGATCCTGAAGAACTCTTTAGACTATGCATGGACTCAGGAGTTATCGTCAACAGAATACAGGAAGTCAGTGAAGACGTTGTTCTGGTCAGTTGGTAACATCTAGAGGAGGTTGGCGAATCATTAAGTACGGTAAACGTTGTCCTAGCAGCCTACACTACAAGTCAAGCCCGATTAAAGCTTTATGATCACCTGGAAGCACTGGGTAAACAAGTATTCTACTACGATACGGATAGCGTTGTGTACATATACAAAAATGGTTTATACAGAGTAAATACCGGTGACTATCTAGGGCAGATGACAGACGAGCTGGCTAAAGACTACGGTCCCGGTTCATATATTATCGAATTCGTTTCCGGTGGTCCAAAGACGTACGCTTACCGTGTTTTTTCTACAAACAAAAATGATTTTGTATGTGTCTGCAAAATTAAGGCTTGACTCTTAACTTGAAAACTTCCAAAAATTTAAATTTTGAAAAACTTAAAGAAATGGTTCTTAGTGAAACCTGGGTAACGCTTTGATATTGAAGAAAACAGAATTAGGAGAACAAAGTCTAGACAGATAGTGACCGTCAAAGAAACAAAGGTTTTCAAAATTACTGGCCCAAAACGCAAGCGTGAAGGTGAATATGGTACTTTACCGTACGGTTATTGTAAAAAATCTAAAACCAGTTAGAGTTGGAATCTTCAGCTGTCTAAAGGAGGTATTTGGTGAACTAGAGACGGAAACATTATCACAGTGAAATGTAGTGATCTGTTAATGATAACCGGAGACAACAATAAAAATAACTCAC
Source organism: Homalodisca vitripennis (assembly GCF_021130785.1). Lineage (NCBI taxonomy): Eukaryota > Metazoa > Arthropoda > Insecta > Hemiptera > Cicadellidae > Homalodisca > Homalodisca vitripennis. The sequence goes on from NC_060214.1 coordinate 63,745,438, forward strand.
CCTTTTTGGAAGTCTAGTAGCCATTATCCTAGTACTCTCTCCAGCCGTTCTAGCCACCGCCACCACGTAAATCGAATTCGTCTTCTTCTTCTTCTTCCTGTGTCGAATATCCACTCTCGGATTCTCAGGCCTGAATCAAAAACTCCCATCCACTACTAACACTACCCCAGGAAACTGTTGAAGAGGTGAATGAGGACGATCTCGTAAGGGGACACGGTGGTGGTGATGGAGTCGACAAACAGGTCAATAACACTTAAATACAAAGAATAAGCAGCAATAATTACTGATATCATCTCGAGTTGGCGCGAACACAGTACTGAGTGAGACGACCCACAATTATAAACACCAGCAACTGCATGTGGTCACCACATGTGGCGGTTGCATCTCCTGCATAGATGCACTATCTAAATATAGACTCCAGAGCCGGGGTGATGAGGAGGTTGGTCTAAACACTGTAGAAACAAACTTTTCCTTCGGTCTCTGTGAGATGTGACCATATAAGGTGGTAGGACTCACGCATGTAGATGTGTGAAAACTTCACTGGACGGTTATCTCGAGTGACCACCACCTCTTAAAAGTGCTCCGGTAGATCTAGATGTAGGGAATTATTATTATTGTACATGTGTTCACGTCAGTATATGTTCCAAAGGCATTGTTTCATCCTGCAGTCCGTATCTCGACTCGCAGTCTTCAGAATATGCAATAGTTTTGCCCATGGACACGTATTTAAGACCCTGCTGAATCCAAACCTTACCCAAGCTCTGCAATGTAAAAACTGCATCCTAATCGTTCTCAGCTACTACTTACAACGAGGGAAATAAAGTAATTCAAACCGTTGAGCTTTTCCAAATTCTAATGTCATCTCCTGTCACGCTATCCAGTACTTCAATATCGGTCATGTTCCGTACCTGATTGAAGGTGTTAAAATGTGATGAAATACCCTTGTAACACGGTAGCAACCGTGATGCAAGGAAGGGAGGTGGGAACTCGGCTGCCCACCACAGCATACAAGCGTTGGATGGGGCTGTATGGGTATTTCCGGTCGACTTGTTTACAGTCTATATGCTGATTGTGAACAACCGAAACGGCAATACTAGGGGGATAAATCGGAGGCATGAACTAGCGTCTTTTGGAGCATGCCACGGTCTACAGCGGTGGAGGGGCTGTAGAATTTGGGGGTTAAATATAAAAGTCCTGCCACATTCTTCTCATTTTCAAAATGGAGAGACGTCAAGCAATAGCTAACGAGCTACATAGGCCAGTTCGTCGTAATTTCAGGAGACGAAGTGTCACTCTGAAAGGTAAGGACGATCTTTACTAGGCAGATCTCGTGGAGATGATACCGTACGCTGGTGAAAACAAGGGGATGAAGTATATACTGACAATTATAAACTGTCTGACAAAATTCGCAGTAGCTGTACCGTTAAAAAGTAAAGCAGCAGTGGAGGTAGCTAAAGCGCTAGAACCAATTCTACAAAAAACACAAGATGAAGAACTTCCAGACTGATCAGGGTAAAGAATGGTTCAACGGTCACACTAATAAATTGATGATGCATTACGGGATCAATCACTTCAATACATATTCCGAACTCAAGGCTAGCATAGTTGAACGCCTCAACCGAACATTAAAAGAGAAAATGTGGAAAATATTCACTGCTCGAGGTAGTTACGAATGGGTTAGTCTTTTGCCGAAAATAGTTAAGGGTTACAATGCTAATATTCACAGAACCATCGGTATGAAACCGAAAGATGTACGACAAAAACATGTGAAAACCATTCTGGAGCGCATAAATCGTGAAAAAAACCCAGAGAACAAGAACGCCTAAAGGCCAAATTTAGCGTGAACGATAAAATGAGAATAAGTAAGTACAAACGTGTTTTTCAAAAAGGTTATTTACCTAATTGGACAAATGAAATATTTACAGTGTACGCTGTAAAACCGACAAATCCCAAGACTTATATCTTGCAAGACTCAAAGGAACCATCTTGAAAGGTGGATTTTATGAGCCTGAACTGGCCAAGGCGAACACGGGAAACGTTTATTTAATTGAAAAAGTGTTGAGAAGAATGAAAGACAAGGTACTAGTTAGATGGGCAGGATTTGATAAAACAAGTGACACATGGGTTGACAGAAAGGACATTCTTTGAGAGAGAGAGAGAGAGAGAGAGAGAGAGAGAGAGAGAGAGAGAGAGAGAGAGAGAGTAGAGCGGTGACTATATTTAAATTTAGTCATTCCTGTGATGCATTCAGTATCTGTTGCAATGCGTGTAGTAAAACAATCCGTGGAGCTTCCCGTGTCTAATTTTGATCGGTTTGTTACTGGGGGAGGTGACATGACCAAAATAGGTAGTAAGCACGGTCCCCTGCTGCCAAACTCGATACGATGTATTATTGCCGGACCTTCCAACTGTGGCAAAACTAACGTGCTGTTCAACCTCTTGTTTGATCCCAATGGATTGGTTTATGAGAACATATACGTTTTTTCTAAATCGCTGTATCAGCCTAAATATAAATTCCTTGCAAAGGTGTTACCTAAAGAGATCGGGTACTTTCCATCGGACGATAACAGCACTGTGATAAACCCTAGTGACACCAAAAAAAACTCAATCATGGTGTTTGATGACATAACCTGTGAAAAGCATGACAACATTAGAGCCTATTTCACTATGGGCAGACACAACAATATTGATGTGTTCTATCTCGGTCAGACCTACAGTCGTATTCCTAAGCAGTTGATACGTGATAACACTAATTTTATAATTATATTTAAGCAGGACGATATGAATCTGAAACATGTTTACGCCGATCACGTCAATACAGATATGCCTTTCGACTCATTTAAAAAGGTGTGCGCTAAAGCTTGGAACGACAGTAACCACGGTTTCTAGTCATTGACAAAGACCGTGACATTTAGAAAGGGCGGTACCGTATTGGTGTTGACACTTTTCTTGAGTCACTATGAGTGCGCGGATATATTATTACAATGATATTGGAAAATATACAGGCGTCAATAGCGACGGAGTCAGGAGACCGGCAAAAGTCCGCTCGAATCTCTGTACATGGTATTATGATGATAAGAAAGGATTTTGCGGGAACTATTGCAGTAGACGTGGTAAACACGCTGATGCTTATAACAGGAGGTGTTGGTGTCACAAGAGACAGGGTGTCTACAGTCGCAGTTTACCACCGATTTTTTTTTTTTTTTTTTTTTTCCTTTGGGATATTGGGGTGGATTCATAGATCCTCACACGTCAACCTGAGCTTATTGTGTGCCCCTTTGATGTTAGAGGGGTAAGCCTATCTTCGTGCCCTTTATTAGGCTAAGAAGCTTTTCCCCGATACTAGCATCTGGTTCGTCGCCTGGTTGTTTATCACCGAAAAGAGCCCTTCTCCTTGCTCCCAGTCTCTCACAGTCCAGTAATTATGTGTTTTTGCAGTCTCTTCAGACTTATTGCAGAGTCTACACTCCGAGTCCTCATTTCGTAAACCTAGAGTGTTTAGGTGTTTCCTGAAGTGGCCGTGTCCAGTGATCAAGGCAATCACTTGCTTAACCCGATCCCTGCCCAGCCCCATCAGCCATCTGGTGAATCCGGAGCTAGAATCGGCAAGCAGTCTTTTGCCGAGTGCTTGTCCTTGGTGACTCTGCCACCGCAAGCGGTGTGTCTTCCTGGACCATTTGTTTATACTTTGGTAAGCGGCTGACCTGCTTATACCACAACTCGGTTTCTGGACCGGTGTATGGCATGCTTGCTCCGCTTTTGGCAAGCCTGTCGACGCATTCGTTGCCACCTATGCCTGTGTGGCCCGGTACCCAACCAAGACGCACACAGTTGCGTGATCCAAGCTTGCAGAGAGTGTTTAAAGCACTCCCACACAAGCCTGGATGAAATGCTGTTGGAGTCAAGAGCTTTAAGAGCTGCCTGACTGTCTGACATTATACAGATGTTCATTCCCTGGTACCCTCTGGTGAGGCCTAGGTTGGCACAGGCTAGGATACCATAGATTTCGGCTTGAAATATGGAGCAGTTCCGACCCAAACTGCCGCAAAGGGCAGTTCTAGGGGATTGACTAAACACTCCATATCCAGTTCTAACCCTTAATAAGCGAGCCATCCGTGTACCAGACAAAGCTCTTTCTTATTGTTGGGATGTTATCTTGCGATTTCTACTCATCTCTGGAGTAGAAGTCAACAGAGAATGGCTTATTGAATACGAACTCCGTTCTCATTGTGTCGGAGACCATTTCGAGAATATCGCTTGGGTTTACAGCTTCAGTGATGGCGCCATGGCTCGCGTTAGACACGCCATTCCTCCACAAGCCAGCAACCATCAGCCGATAAGCTGACTTACGCGCTTCAGCTTTTATATGGACATCAAGAGGTAGAAGTCCAAAAGCCACCTCGAGGGTCGCTGAGGGACTGCTCCTGAATGCTCCGGTTACAAAGATTGTGCCAAGCCTTTGTAAGCTTTCAAGCTTGGCTTTTGCAGTTACCTGATTCACCTTTGTCCACCAGACTAATGAACCATAAGTGATTTGAGGCCTTACAACTGCTTTGTAAAGCCATAGTGCTATATGGGGTTTTACGCCCCATGAGATTCCTGCAAGTCTCCTGGACGTCATGAGCGCCCACTTTGCTTTGTGCAGGATATTATTAAGATGATCATTCCACGTAAGCTTATGGTCTAGAGTCAGTCCTAAATATTTGACTGTCTTTGACCACTCCAGCTGATTAGATGCGAGTTTCAGCCTAGAAAGAGAATCTAGGTTCTTTTTTCTAGTGAATGGTACAACTACTGTCTTAGAGGGATTTACTTTCAGTCCCTCTCCCTGACACCAGTTGTGTACATGTTGAAGGTTGGTATTCATGATATCAACAACAACATTTGTATATTTTCCCTGTACCATAAGGACTATGTCGTCTGCATATCCTTGGACATAGATTCCGTTGTTAGTAAGGTCCTCAAGTAGACCATCTACTACTAGATTCCACAGTAGAGGTGACAGGATGCCTCCTTGAGGACATCCCCTTGTGGGTGCGATCACAAGCGATACTTCATTGAGATCGGCCCTGATCCGTCTGGAGCACAGCATGGCCCTAAGCCACCGGCACAGAGCTGGCTCGAGGCCACGTCGCTGTGCTCCACTTACCATTGCAGTGAATTTGGCATTGTCGAAAGCTCCTTCAATGTCTATGAAGGTGCACAATGCCAATTCCTTGGCGGACAGGCTATCCTCAATCCTACTGACTAGTTGGTGCAGTGCTGATTCACAGGATTTGCTTTGCTGGTATGCATGTTTGGTTGCGATGAAGGGGAGTGTCTGAGAGAACTCCCTTTCTCAGGTGCCTCTCCACCAGTCTTTCTAATGTTTTCAGTAGAAACGAAGATAAACTGATGGGACGAAAAGATTTAGGGACAGAGTAGTCCGCTCTTCCCTTTTTTAGGGATGAAGACCACCCTGTTGAGACGCCAGACTTGTGGTATGTACCCATAGGCTAGGCTCGCCCTGAATAGTTCACATAGAAGGGTAAGGAGATTCTCCGGCCCTTGTTGAAGCAGGGCCGGAAAGATTCCATCCCCTCCTGCAGATTTGAAAGGGGCAAATTTAGAAATTGCCCATTTGGCTTTAGAGAGAGTGACAATCCTTCTGGCAATGGCCCAGATACCACGACAAGCTCTTGGCCGTGAGCCTGCCTCGTGGTTACCAGACGTTCCAGTGTCGTCATTCTCAAAGATACAATCAGGGAAGTGAGTCTCAAGGAGAAGTTTGAGGCTATCACTAGACCCGGAAGTGTGTTGACCTCCCTGGGACCTTAAAGATCCCAAGTGACCGGTTTGGACTTGAGGCTAGTAAGCGTTGCAGTCTAGCTGCCGCGCTTAACTCATTTACCTTCTGTGTAAACTGCCTCCAGGAACTTTGTTTTGCTTTTTTAATTGCTAGGCTGTATTCTGTTAGAGCTCTATGATAGGACTCCCAGATACGGCTCCTTTTGCATTGATTGTACAGCTTCCTGACATTAGCCCTTTTGCGAGCGAGGTCCGCAGTCCACCACTTAGTATTGGTTCGACTCTTCCCCCGTCGCAATGGGCAATTGTCGTGGAAGCTATTGATTATAGCATTCTGCAGGTCAGAAGCTATCTGATCTATGTCTGTGAAGCATCGCACCCTTCCGCCTACCGATCCCAACTGTGACTGAAGGTCAGACTTATATCCCAACCAGTCAGTCCTCCAGGGATTGCGATAGAGGACCTCTGCAGCCTCATCTTGCAAGTTAAAGCGGATATACTTGTGATCCGATAATGAGGCCTCTTCGCTTACGTGCCACTTATCAACCATTCCAAGTATACCTTGTGTGCAGATTGTTATGTCAATAACTTCTTGTCTAATTCGTGTTGCGAACGTAGGGCGGTTACCTTTATTACATATAAATAGGTCCCTACTTAGAAGAAATTGTAAAAGTGCCTCATCCCTGGGTTTAGTGTTGGTGCTGCCCCATCCAGCAGAGTGATGGGCGTTGGCGTCACAACCTAGAAGAAGTTGTTGACGTCTGGCTTGTGCTTCTTCCACCAGGAGCTCTAGGTCTCTTGATGGAGGGAGTTCCCTGGCATCATATGGCAAGTATACGGAGCCTACAATTGTGCTCTGCACTATGCCTCCATTCTTCCAGGTCAGTGTGCCCACAGTGAGATCTCTGGAGCAGAATTCGTTGAGGGTTAGAAAAATCCAAGCCTCTCTTCAACAGGATGCAGGTTCTGACATTCCTTAGAGAGGTACAGTAAATTAACTTACCTTTGGTTTCATTTAGGCCCGCCACTCTCCCTTGGTGAAGCCATGGTTCTTGAATCAATGCCAGATCAAATCCCTCCTGGAGGAAGAACTGGCAGAAGGCTGCCGAGGCAGCCTTACTGTGCTGGAGGTTGATTTGTAGAACTCGTGGCATTGTCCTTGACTGTCGAGGAGACAATTGAGACCTGCCAGAGTCCTAAGTTGGCTCTACAGTTGGAAGCATTCACAGCCTTGTAGCAGACCTTGTCCAGGAAGCAGACGAATCCGTAACCTTTCGGGTCTGGCTTGGATGGAAGGATTTTCCACTCGTTTACATTCAGGTTGGGGTTCTGCTTATTGAACATCTCAAGTACCTTTTCAGGTGTCTTCTTCAGAAGCTTCGGGTGAGCTCTGAAAAATACCCTAGTGGACCTCAAGATGTCCTTACGCAGACCCACTCTCAGAGAGATGTCATCTCCCAGAGTTTTATTCTTTGAATAACTTCTTCCAGCCAACGTTTGGTGTGCTCGTTGATGTAGGAAGCAATTAAAACACATTTCTCTAGGTAGGTGCCCGCAAACGATGGAACGGAACCATCCTCCAGGGGTTTGATTTCTTCCATAATTGCGTCCTCGATGGCTTCTCCTTGCTCTGCACTAAGCTTCGCTTCCGGGTAGCCTTCGAGGGCTATGGCCATTTTGATCGCTGCGACCTCTCTGTAGGTAGCCTTGGGTGTGCTACCAGAGGCCTCGGGATCGTGGGCTTCGGGCTTTTTGGGTTTCCCTCCTAGCCTTCTTTGCGGGTCCCTCAGCGGAGGGCGGGGTGACCAAGGTGCCTCTGGGGCGTTTGGCCGACCCCACCCCCGCTTTGGTACCCGCAGTTGGGCCCGGAGTTGAGACCCTCCTGCCGTTCTGGATTCTTTTTCTTCTTCTTTTCCCCCTCCTCCACTTGGAAGGGTCAAAAGCTTCACCCTTTTCAAGAAGTTTAGCCTTTAGTGCTTCTCTTCTTTGAGCAGTGGTGAGATTGGGCCTCTTCATTCTGAGGTTGCCGAGTTGCTCTGTGGCATCATCCAGCGTACCTGTAGACATGGGAGTGCTTGGGCTGTTGAGGAGCTGATCTTCTATATCTTGAAGGGGTTTTGCTTCCTCAGCGCTTGTACTTCCTTCCTCAGATAAAGCCTTGCCATGTATGGGAGCTTCAGTGTGTAATGGAACCTCCTGTGTTCCTAAGGCACTTTGTTGAGGAGAAGGTAGGGATGTTGGCATAACAACCTCTTGAGTTGTGTTGCCAGGTGGTGGTATGTGCGAGGTAGCTTCAGGAGCTACCTCAGCAGGAAGAGGTAGGTTAGAAACAGCTTCAGGAACTGTTTCAAGGGTTGGTTGGTTTTGATTTTTGTTTTTGTTTCTTTTCATGTTGTTCCCACGAGACGCTAGGGAATGGAAGGTCAACCCAGACAGAGCCCCGCATGCCTGGGTAAGCTGCTTTTAAACTGGAGGGTCGCCGGTGTCCAGAGTCCGCATAGTAAAGACTGGTTTGCCACCAGCCATTCAGCCCTGGCCTACGCTGTTCCACCGTGGCTTGGCCCCTAGTGGGAGAAATGAAAGGGAAACTAGATCGAAGAGTTGAGGAACTTTACCTCAGATAGAAGAGAGTGAAGAAGAGAGATAGGCTGACACATAGAAAAAGTGTGCCAGCCATAGGCCTCCAGAACAAGAAGAGAAAGGGATCTGGAGCATTAGCTAGGGTACCTCGGGGTCGCCACTACCCGTACGGCCTCGAAAGTAAGACCGCCCCTGAGGGACCACCGATAGTATTGTTAATGATTTCGTCGGACGAGCGTATATACAACCGCGAAAAATGGATATCATTCATCGTCGAATGTCAGGAGATGGGTGTTCCAATAGAATTAGTAATTTACCACGAAGACATGCTAAACGGTATTGTGCGTGAACCCATGAACTTATTGTCTCGGTTCGGACCATTTCCAGACCTATTTGGCAAACCGATATTGAAACTTAGTAACGCTCACGGTAGTTTAAACTTTACTCAGATATACTTGAGAATGTTGAAGTATGGGTGTAGTATTCCTTACGCAGCCAAGTGTATAGTGTTAACGGGTCGCAGTATTCCGATTAGATCACCTGTAACAGTGTACAGACGCGCGCTACGTTCACAGTGTTACATAGACGTTAGCTACAACGTACACTACGGGCCAACTCCTGGTAGTATAGAGGGAAAACGGGGGAAAGACGTTTGCTGCAGTGAATAACTTATGTCAAGGACTGTACACAACAGAGTTCATAAGGCGTGCTCTACCCACGGTACCTTTGGAGTGTGAAAAATTCGGTCTCTCTGTAGTAGAGGGATCCGGTGAGTACAGAATAACACGACCAGAACTATTTAGTAGTTGGCACGAATTTACCGGTGCAAACTCAGATGAGTTTCTGCTCCTAAATTCATACCTATTGCACAATACTGACGTGGAAAGACCTATTCAGGATCTGAAGAGGTATATGGACAAAACGATAGCGAACGACCAGTACACTGTTGCTGAAATACCCCAATGGCGAGGCGGTATAAAAAGGACTTTTATATTCAAAGACCTATCACGACGTGAACGTATTCCTAGATTCAGTCGTGAAAGTGACAGATACTATTCTGGCCTACCACTGTCCTCAGGTGTTTCACTTAAAGAAGTGATTCGTTACATTAGAAAACACAAGAAGGCATTATTTTTTAGACAGGTAGAACTACCATGAAGAGACTAGAGTGCAGATTGATCGATACTTCTCATTATTTTCATATGAGGAAATCCTATATAAATAAACAGATAACAGGCTGTGGGTTCAGTGTCAATCATGACGCGAAACAAGAAGCAGCTTATGACGGAGATTTCAAAATTAAAGAAATCTATAAAACAAAAGTATAATCGGTTTAAGCGGGTGAATTGGAGTCCGAGGAGATGTTTGAAAAGCAATACCAGCCCTTAATCAAGTAAATACGTGACACCAAGGAGACACGCACTTTACACACCGATGTCAAGAAGGAAATCAAGAAAGAGGAAGATAATGCAGATGATGACGATGATGAAAACTCAGAGTTTCTACCAAATGTATTTTCTTCGCCTAATCTTCCCCATTTAAAACCATCGGTCTCCACTAGACTTGATTCTGGAGCAGAAGAAGTGTTGAGACAGACGACAAAGGTGATGGTGGAAACAACGAAATAACAAAAATGCTTTCAACACCTACGGGTCTACAGACGGCGTCCCAATATATCGCTGACAGCTTTGCTCATCCATTGACCAGAAAGTACATGCAAGAGCTTATGAAGGATTTGGGTGGGCGTTCATCTAAAATTGTCCATCTTTACGGTCCTCGTTACGAAAAAAAATACTTTAATGGTTGGCAATAAGGAATTGCAGTTTGATGAGGACGGTAGTATTCGAATAGATGATGTGGCGTATAAGCCACAATATGGTCTATACGAGTTGATTTTCAAGCGAATACCGGATGATGAAATCTATAATGACGAAGACAAAATCGCTTACAAAGATATACTGAAGAAAACTAGCGCTCATAAAAGAAACTAATAACCCAAATGGAGTTATCAATCGCAAACGTCGCTAAAGTATAAGTATGTAATTTCAGACTTATTTCCAAAAGTAGTTAAGGGTTCTGGAGCTGACAGGAAAGCTCATAGTGTGACTAAATCACTATCAGATCCCGATTACGGTTTACTGGAACGATCCAAATGAGTTGTGCGACCGTCTTAGGCTGTTGGTGGCATCCGCTGAAGCTGGAAACACGAACCACAAGAACGAGATTATAAATATCATTGAAGAATTGAAAGAATCAAAGACTATATCAGGTGATGGTAACGCGAGATTCAGATCATTGATGAGATGACCGTCAATAAGTTTGATCAGAGACCACAATATCTGAAGAAGCAAGACATCAAGAGAGTTATGAATACTGTAAACAAAAAGCTAAAGAAAGATGTAAGAAGACTGTACTCTCAAATTTCAAACCCTTCAAAATCAAGCGCTTATTCAGCAGGATCAAATAAACAGCTTACAAAATAGAAATGAAAAAGCTATAAGACGTCTAGCAGTTCAACTATTTCACTGGATCAAGAAGATACACACTACCGTACCTCCAGCTCGCTTCCACGGCGTCTTAAATGTTGATGAAAACACATATATTGACTGGGATAAGATATTTATAAAGAGCAATGTACAGGAAGAGTCTTCATCACTTGTAAAATGAGTGTGGACAAGTTTGGACGACGCTTCAAGCGTACAAAGGCTAAACAAGGTCCGAAAGGCGAGGGATTCAATGTGACTACCGAAGGTGACTATGACGTGCAGAGAAAACGTCTGAGAAATCTAGGGAACCCGGAAGATGAACTAGACGCTGTTAATCTACAGACGTTGATCAGTAAGTTAGGAGCTCTGCAAACCGAAATGATTACTTTAACCGACAAGTTAAACAGCTTGAAAGATTCACAAGAAAATTCTATGAAACTTTTAGCGGTTCAATTGTTCCATTGGATCAATAGAGTACACAGTACCGTAGCTGTTGGTAGGTTTCAAGCACACTTTAACGTTGATGTACATACATATATCGACTGGGATAAGATATTTATAAAGAGTAAAATTTGTGACTCGTCATCACTTGCACAATGAGTGTTGACAAGTTTGGACGGCGATCCAGGCAGTTTGGAAAAGGCGGGTTAAGAGGACCGAAAGGAGATGGATTCAAGCTGACGACCGAAGGTGACTACGACATTAACGGGAAGCGGCTAAGACATGTAAAAAGTCCAGAAGATGATCTCGACGCCGTAAATCTACAAACGCTGACCAGTAAATCGGTGATAATCGGGAAAGATGGAATTGACTGTCGGAAACAGAGATTGAGCAATATAAGTAAAGCTACAAGGCCATATGACGCTCTACCACTCGCTCAACTGGCCGAACACATACCGTCAAAAGATTTAAAGGATAAATCTTACAAGTTTCATCGCTTTAGATTACATCAAATTGGGGAGCCTAAACAAAACGATGACGCGTTAACACTCGGTTACTTCAAAAATAACACTATCAAAAAAAAGCAGGATGGTTGGGAGCTTGGAAACAAAAGGCTAAAGCTAGTGGCCGATCCTGTCGAGCTTCGTGACGCTGTGACGCTCAACTATTTTAACGCAAACACAGTTACAAAGAAGCAAGACGGTTGGGAGTTTGCAAACAAAAAGTTAGGGTTAGTTGCAGACCCTACCGAAATGCAAGATGCTGTGACAATGAACTATCTCGTTCGTGTCTTAAGTGAAGTGTTTTACAGTTTCTATATACGTCTCGCTCCTCCTGGTGATAGTGTTAGATCGATCACTAAAAGACCAGTGGATTCGTTCAAACCGTTGTTGATCCGTTTTTCTTAAACTCCAAAACGAAAATAATGAGATCGGAAGACTAATTATATAAACTGTGATTGCAAGGCATACACTGCAGTCTGGTTTTGGCCACGGCGCGGATAAAATGGCAAAGCGCAAGGGGTCGTCCGTCAGACGAAAGCGAACCATCGGAGGAGCAGGAGGTGTTATCTCTAGTGTTATTAACAAGGCGATTGACCTTCTACCTTTTGAAGCACACATCCCCAGGTATTCTTTCTGCGGACCAGGCACATTTTTGAAAAAAAGGCTCGCTAGGGGTGAGAAGGGGGTGAATTTATTTGATGAAGCGTGCCGTATACACGATATAGCTTACGATAAATACAGTGACCCGGAGCATCGCAATCAAGCAGACAAAGAGTTGGCAAAGCGGGCTTGGGATAGAGTAAAAGCGTCAGACGCGACTTTAGGTGAAAGAGCAGCTGCTTTAGCGGTAACTGGTGCGATGAAAGCTAAAACGGCTTTCGGTGGTGGAAAGAGACGAAGGAAAGTTGTTAAGAAGAGCGGAAAGACGAAAGGTAGGGCCTTTACCTAAAACCGTATTCAAAGAGGGGGGCTGGTGTTAGAAAAAAGAAGAGGAGTTGTTGTAAAAAAAAATCTCGATCCCGATAAGACCGTTGACAAATTTCGAGTTGATCCACTACGCTAAACAACTAAGCATTCCCAATTTTAGAGGGGTGTTTATGCGTGACACGTTACCTCAAACAGGGCCTAGAAAATACGAGTCAGCTATAGTTAATCTGGACTCAAGTTACGGTAACGGTACTTATTGGGTTTGCTACAGAAAACGCCGGCATAACGTGAGCTATTTTGACAGTTTCGGAAATCTTCGCCCTCCTTGGGAACTCATATACTATTTCGGACCCACCGCTGACATACAGTATAATTATCAAAGTCGTCAGGGGCTTGATTCAGTTGTATGTGGACATCTGTGCTTAGAGTTTCTCAGCGGAAAGAATGTTTTGCCTGAGCGGGAAAGGTTTCAAGAATAACTTGTGACGTATTTCCTCCATACGACACCAGTGATGGCGATTACGTAATTGGATTGATAGATCTGAGCACATTCAATTCCATTCCCAATATTGAAAAGAATGTAAACGATAAAATTTTATTACGGAAACCATGATGAAGTGATAACGTTTGAGGAGGGTTCTTACGAAGTAGAAGATATTGCGAATTATATACAGGAGAGACTACCAGATGGGATCACAGTCCGCTTGAATGCAAATAACAATACTCTTAAGACCGAGATTAAAAGCAACGTGCAGATTGATTTCAGCAAGAAAGGCACAATTGCATCGATATTGGGCTTCAGCAAAAAGGTGCTGCAAGCTAATAAAGTACACACTTCAGACCTGCCTGTGAATATTCTCAAGGTGAACAGCATAAGAGTTGAGTGCAAACGTTGTTCGCGGCTCGTTTGATAACGGTGTAGAGAGTCACGTTATTCACGAGTTCTTTCCACAAGTACAGCCGGGGTATAAAATAGTCGAGACACCTGGTACAGTGATTTATTTACCACTCAACGTTCAGAAGGTGCACACCATAACTGTCGAGCTTAAAGATCAAGACAACAATCCTGTGAATCTCAGAGGTGAAACGTTATCTTTGAGGTTGCATGTAAAGAAAGTGGGTGCTCATGGGTCTAGTATTTAAGGAGGGTGTGAACATAATTAAGGTCATTAGACCGCCGTGCCTTATAGTGGTAACTTCTGCTAACGCAAATTTATTACGCTCTCTTGGCTTTAAAGTTAACAACGGCGCAATTCGTGAAAATGCTCGATATAGAGAGTCCCGCTGAGTACAATGAAATCATTACCGGACTGGAATATCACACACATAATCCGTATGCTTCAACCACGTTTAATAATAACGATGAAATATGGATACCAATCAGTTATAAGGATTTAATAACAGCTCCTTTCGAAAGCACACTACACGTTATGGGTACAGTAAGCGGTAAGAAAGCAGGCGGTACAACAGATGCTAAAGTGTCTTTGGTTAACAATGCGATCGCTTTTCTCTTTGATGATATCCGATACGAGATTGGTGGTGTGGAAATTGATCGCACAAAGAATTTAGGTATAGCCAGTTCGTTTAAAAAAATATATTATCAGCTCGTGCGGAAGACGAAAAGAATCTGGAAAAATGCATGCTGGTTCGGTCCCGGTGGAAAGAAAGAAATGGACAAATTCTCGTTTTCTGTACCTTTAAGATTTTTGTTGGGATTCGCAGAGGATTACAAGCGAATAATTGTGAATGTAAAACAAGAGTTGATACTGCTGAGGTCGGCGACGGATGCCAACGCTATTATTAGCGAGGACGCAGTGACCTACACGTTGAAGATCACCAATCTGTACTGGCGGGTGCCTCACATCTCTGTATCCGACTTGTTTCGTGCTAAAATCCTACGTCTAGTTGAAAAAGATACTCCGATACATATACCGTTTAGATCGTGGGAGTTGCACGAATACCCTGTACTGCCGCAAACTGAACGTCAATCATGGACTATAAAAACTTCTTCTCAATTGGAGAAACCACGATACGTGATTGTAGCTTTCCAGACAGAAAGGAAAAACAACTTAAAGAAAGACATGTCATGTTTTGACAGTTGTAAGTTATCGAACATCCGTCTATATTTAAAATACACAATATTTCCCTTATGACAACATTCACGGAGACACCGCTATATTCTACGAAATGTTTGTAAGATTTCAAAACTCCTATTATGGCGATTTAGGTGGTCGTCGGTGGCCTGACGTCAGTCTGGACACGTTTATAAATAAAACACCTCTGTATGTGATTGATTGTTCACGCCAAAATGATTCGGGTCAAGTCTGGACCTGTCGATGTGCGGATAGAATTTGAGGCTACGGAAGCGTTCAAGGCCAACACCACAGCCTACTGTCTACTGCTTCATGACTCGTATTTCGTTTACACAATGCTCAAGGGCACGGTAAAGAAGATGATGTAACGTGAATAAAACACGATTCAAATGACAGAATCTTTCAGTTTTCAAATTGGACGCCACGATGGAAGGTTCACGGAAGATAAATATCGTCTTTGATTTGGTCGGTGAAATCCGTAGACTAATCCAGAATCACCAGTTAACAACAATGAAACGAACGAGTGACGGCTACAATGCATTATTGCGAATGTGCATATACCACACTGGATTGTCAAGATGTACCAGACACTTGTGTATGTGTAATGATTGACAGGCGGAAAGATGAAATATTCAGACTGTTAAATGAAAGTTACGATAACACTGTGCAAAACGACGACGATGTCATAGAAGATGATAGTGACTATACGGTATCGTCTATGGAAGAGGGAGAGGGGGAGAAGGAGGAGATATGTAATTGTATAAGTCAGTGACTAATACGTCAGGTACTTAAAGGTTTGCTCAAAGTGTACAGAGTCAATTCGTGATCATGGAGCGAAAGAGTGAAGACATACAGGCTACTGTCGCTGCTGCTGTGTTGAAGGAGGAGGAGGAGAAGCAGCTGGTGAGTCAACCGATGGAAATAGACAAGGTTAAATCAATCCGTAAAAGCTCAAACCGAAATCTCCCGAATCTAGTTACCGGAGTGTTTCTAAAGTCTCTTTACTTTTTGAATCCTGATTGTTCCAAATACTTGATTGTAGGATTGTTTGTTGATCACGACAATGGTGTCGGTATCTTGATGAAGGGTAAAAAGGGAACGTTTGCGTTTTGGAAACCGGAAATGTTCAACATTTTATTAGGGTGCGCGAATCAAATCACTGGTCTCTTGGAATCGACAGGCGTGCATAGATTCAGCAGTTCTAAAAGCGAAAGTGGAGAAAATATGGTAGTACGCAGGGTGTTTGGTCAGCAGTACGTTGTACTGTACGACGGAAAGAATACATTAACTCTGTCCGTAGACGAGTGGACACAGTTCACCAACTGTCTGCCCTGCATAACACGTCAAATCAACGAGCTGTTTTTAACGGAGGATCTATTGAGATCTTACGTCAGTGATGTGTTAGCTCTGACTAGTAACGGAAGTGCGGACGAGGGTTACGTTGATCCCGCCTGAGGCTTTACCACGTCACCTTTGCGACAGACTTTTTGATGACGTCCAGTGCTACAAACGTTGGCCAAATCCCAGAGGTAATGAATGCGGCAGTAGTTAAATTTCAAGCTTTTCAAGGCAATAAAAAAGCAGTTTATAATAAAAGAATTTGCAATTGTGTCTAATTCATTGCAATGTCAAATTGTTTTCAAATCTCCATTTCCGCGGGAGAAATTAAACAAGAAAATGCCGAAAGACAGCTCTGTGGTTAGAAAAGAACTACCACAAGATCTTGTGGGAAGAAGGTGATTTCCCCTTACTGCGGTCGTATCATTCGCAATTTGTGCAAGCCTTTTACTATAATTTATACACGCGGACACGAGAAGGTGAAATTTTTAATACAATTTTTAAGACATCGAGCTAGATAACTTGACATATGACGAAAATAGTATTTTGTGCAGTCGTAAAGGAACGCATCGATTTTCCTGCTCCTTACCGCAACATAATGACCGTGATGAAGATGTACGGTGTGCAATGCACGCTGCTAAATGTAGTTTTGAAATCCTGATTAAAAACAGGTTCACCAGTCCACTTAGTAGTCATTCTGTTAACGGTCACTGTTGAGATTACATCGTGCTAGCATGGGGAGTACGGCTGCTGCTACCGCTGATGTTTGGGACCTAATTTCTCGAGAGCCAAAAGCTCCTGTCGGTGTGCTCACTGATGCCTTCATTTTGAAATTTAGTCGCTTTCTAAATTGGAGGCTTTTATCGCCAAACTATACTTTTTCGTTTGACATGTTGAGAATATTTCAGTATAAAGTAATTTGGACCATGGTTTTAGAGAATGCTCGCCTTCCTGAATTCTTTTTGCGTGAAATGGTACCGAACTTTGACACCTACTGTTGGATAGTAATAAGTCGTCACCAGGTTCTTTCAGAACAGTTTATACACGATTTTGCTGAACAGTTGGACTGGGATTACATACTATTGTACCAACAACTTAGTGGAAAGTTTCTTCAGGACCATAGTAGTTATTATGGTGATGAAGCGTGATATTTTCCGTAGAAACTCCAGCTAAAAGAATTAGACCACATTGAAAGGCTTCACCGAGTAAAGTGGTCTATAACCGATTCTTTGTAAGTGTTTGATGAGTCACATTGAAAAGGCTTCACCGAGTAAAGTGGCTTCTGGGTAACTTGCTGAGAATCTGAACCCGCTAATGGGACACCTATGTAAGTTTAAAACGAGTCACATTGAAAGGTTTCTCCAAGTTAAAGTGGCTTGTATGAAACTTGCTGAGAGATTGTTTCAGCTTCACCTGGATGAAACAAGTCATATTGAAAGGCTTCACCAAGTAAAGTGACTTGTCGCGTCCGCCTTAGACGATGTAGTATATTGTAGGTTAGTAAAGAAAAACCCTTCTCGGAAGGAGGAGGGGTTCGGCATTAAGTTGAGGACTACTCCTGACACGTGGAAGAGGAAAAGCCATTTGCGAGAGCAGAGGAGTTTGGCATTAAGTTGAAAACTTCAAAGTTCACGTGGGCTAAAAAAAATTTGCAAAATATAAAAAGTTTTTGCGAGTACTTGACAGTGAGACGGAAAGGTTCGGCATTTAGTTGAGAACTTAAACGAACTCGCTGAACGGTCTCGCAAGGACACAAAAAAAGTTTATTTTTTCGGAGGTGGCAAATTTGTTATGGAGTGGCCATCACGACAGAGTGGGCGATGGTTGGGGCCCACTCCCAAGACAAAGAGAGGTGACACGGAGAGGTTCGGCATTGAGTTGAGAACTTGAACGTGTTCAGTGTTCTTTGTTAAGTGAGATTAGGCCTCCTGGGGAAACTCACTATAATAAAAAACGCGCCGAGACCCCTACGGCCTGGCGCAATGCCTACCGTGGTGATGGAAACGTGGGTCAACCTGATACACCGCATTCCAGTCTAAATATGACAGCGATTACCATATATGCGTTGTTGCATGGGCACAAAGCCTACAGGGGTGACGGAGTAGTTGGTCAATTTTACACGCTGCATTCCAGTCCAAATGTGACACCTATTACCATACATGGTATTGCACCTTGGATACCTCCCACCTTTCCAATCAGGTATAAAATATCGCGAGACAAGCTGACAGTCATAGTCAATCTCTACGTCTCGTGATCATCGTATCCGTTACAGGTAAGTGACCTTGTCTATACTTTGTATTTTTAGCTAACAGAGGCTCTGTGACGGATTATTGTTATAGTTTGGAATTTGTTTACAGGAAATCATGGATCTTTCGTCAAAACTGACATCCCTCGAAAAGCAGGGTGAAATTCAACCAAAGATTTCAATAAAGGAATTAACGCGGAAATCAGGATACAAGATTCATGAGGCGAGGAAGGTTCACACCAAATTTGACAGGATGGCTATCATGCTGGTGATAGAACAGGACGGATCGAAGACGGCTGTAACATTTTTGCCTGCTAGGTTCGAGAGATGCCTTAACGAGGAAGATCTGCAAGAGATGACAACGTCAAAAAAGTTTAGAGTTCGGTGTAGCGGATCTAATGGACTTTCAGCGGACGTAAGGATATGGAAGTAATTACTTTGCATGTGGTTTGTACAACAGCTGTAGTGCGTTTAAAATAAACAGTACGAAGTCAAACAAAGTGTTTTATTTTTGCAACTCCTTCACCTCCCGCTGTGCTTAGTATATGAGCGCTCAGTCGCTCAGTCTGAGTTTCCAACATGTACTGTTCAGTGTTATTGTTGTTGTTCTTTGCTATACTGTCTGGAGTCATCGGATCACCGCCGACTCCTCCTCCTCCTATCGGTCAGTGGCAGCGAGAAGCAAAAGAAGAAGTGGAACAACAGGTTGGTTTTTTATCGTTTGTATTGTTATCCGATTACTAAACTGAAGATTTTTACTATAATATTATCTTTGTGGTTTTTACCATCAGCTACCCGATTCACCTGATTCTCCTGACGCCCAGCACGCTGAGGACTTTTTAGAGGCTTTAATAGCAGAAGAACAGGTTAGTAGACTCGCACACATTTTATGGTTTTGAGTGAAAGTAATTTTAACAATATTGTTCTTTTTGCAATGTATTTAGATTGTAACGTTTTATTACTATGGAACAACAGGTTGGTTTTTTATCGATTGTATTGTTATTCGATTGCTAAACTGAAAATCTTTACTATAATATTATCTTAATGGTTTTCACCACCAGCTACCCGATTCACCCGATTCTCCAGGAGCCCAGCACGATGAGGACTTTTTTGAGGCTTTATTAGAAGAAGAAGAAGAACAGGTTAGTAGACTCGCACACATGTTATTGTTTTGAATGAAAGTAATTTAACTATATAGTATTTTTGCAATATCTTTAGATTGTAACGTTTTTATTACTATTTACAGCAGTCATCTGACCCTTGGGAATTCCCATCACGCGGCAGCTGCAGACGCAGAACTCCTTCCTCCTCCTCCTTCGAGTTCTTCAGATTCGGTTAATGGAATTTGTGTGTGTGTGTGTGTGTGTGTGTGTGTGTGTGTGTGTGTTCAGTGATCTAGTTTCCGTAATCTACAGAATCACACAATTTTTTACAGGCAGTCCACGTTGCACTGATAGACGGACCCCCTCAGGACGAACCAATAGATTTGACTAATCCATCTCACCGAGATTCTATACCATCATCACCCGCTGGCGACGGTCCTTGTTCCCGTCATTGTACCGGATGTCTTGAAGAAGATAGGCAGAGACGTAGTATCGCTAGATTTTTTCAGGTGGGAAAATTAGTCTTTATTGACGCTTTTGCGATTTGACCGATTGGTGTGCAATTGTCCATGAAATACTTCTTTTTCTACAGGAGAACCGTGGACAGTGCAATGGGTTAAGGGTTTCATCCCACGCTCTCTTCGCGGTGGTGCGGGTCCAGAACGATCTCACGGATCTGACACGCTACGTGGACCGGTTTCTGCAATCAGACATGGAATTGTTGTTCCTTCATGCAGAGCGGATGTGGGATGTACTGCGTTCATTCCTGGAAACACTACTCGTGGAAGCTACCGAAAGGGTCCAAACGGAGTTGCAGAGGATCAGATTGCAAAGGACTGAAAGGGAACAGGAGTCTGCTAGACTGGTCGTTTGCGTGGTGTGCCAAACTGCACTTCCCACCGTAGCCCTGACAACTTGCGGTCACGTACTGTGTCCATCGTGCAGGCACCGCCTCTTCAGGTGTCCTGTATGCAGGGTTCCAATTGTCGGTATCCTGGATCTCTTCTTCCTGTAGGTGGACCGTTCTTCCCACTAAATAAGGGAGGGGGGTATTACATAGTACACGAGGTGACAACCAGTATCTCTGGACTGACCATGCGTACCATGTAATACCTTAACCTGGGGGCGTTTCTTTTAACGTCTGGACAGTCCTAAACCCCTGTCCATGTGGGATAACGGTCGTGTAAACCTTGTGTTAGGAAAATGTGTTTCTTAAAGAGAGAGAGAACATTTACGTCGCACTGTCGCCATCGCTCTACTAGGGAAGGGAGTGTGGGAGGAGTCGTATGGCGCGCCGCGCCGGGGAACCACATCTGTCACCATCCGTCATGACTACCGCCATCGCTCTACTAGGGAAGGGAGTGTGGGATGAGTCGTATGGCGCGCCGCGCCGCACGCCACCACCACATGTCACCATCCGCCATCGCTCTGGAGTGTGGGAGGAGTCAGGGAGGGGGCTTGCTGCTCTCTCCCATTGGTCGCCGTCACGGAGCTCTCGACCAATCAGAGGCTTGGGCTATAGTGGCGGTACTTTCTACTCACATTCAACGATTGAACTTTCCTGGACTATTCTCTTCTATTAGCAGAAAAAATAATAAAATTCCTTCATTCACATTTTTTGGGTGAATCAATAGGGGCGGCCATGTTATACGAATGCAACTCACCTAAAACTAACTACTTGAACTAACTAAGCAGGGATCACTTCTGGCTGGTTTATAACTTCCAGTTGAAGCTACCACTGGGCACAGCAAACACCCATGTGTCATTTAAATATGGGGAACCTTATGTCCCGGAGCTGAATATCACTAATCGCAAATGTCGAGATTCGGGGGATTTCAAGTGCAATACCGTAAGTCTAGTCTACTGTAGGAGATGACAGTTGGATTTAGTGTGGTTTGTTCCCTAACCTCAGAGGTTCTTGCTATCCTCGTCAAGAGTGAGTCGAGGGTGTGCCTGCCTACTTTGACTGGAGAGTCAGAGCTGGCCTCCCATTCTCCCGGAAATATATGACTTTGAGATTTATTACCATAACTCTTCCTCATGGGTCTCATAGGAGGCAGCGCCTACTCACTAACCTTACCTAATGATTATAATTTGGACAAAACTTCCAATTAAATTGAATGGACGACGTTTGTGACAATCATAGAATTTAAGCAACAAATTAATACCAAATAAATACCATAGTCTTCTGCATAGGTGTCTTGCAATCGTTGCAAATACAATTAACTATTAAATTTTTAAAGAAATAGAAAGAAACTATTAAAAAGAAAAGAAAATTACAGGAGTGATGATGATATAAACAACACCGTTGTCTGCTTTACCTTTCGGTACTATCTTCTTACACATAACAGAAATGCACGGCCTCTTTGATATCATAACTAAGAAGAATGTCCAATAATACAATAAAATAAATATAATTTCGATTAATTAATACATTTTTACTGTTATAGCAGCTCTGAAATACAAAAAGGGTAAAAGCAAAAAAACAGAAAAAAGCAAAGGTGTAAAGTGCAATACTTGGTCAATAAAGTACGTCTAGCCCTCTGTCTTTCAGGTTGCATTGGATTATATACTTAATAACCATTTAAAACCAAGTTATTATGAAACAATGTAATGGAATGTCGCGTGAATCACGGGAATATTAAGGATTAAATCAATTTCGCGCCATTAAGCTTATAAAACCTTTAGGTGTAAGTTACAACGGCGTAAACTTTCAGGAGGTAAGGTTTAGTTAATATAGCCTTCGTATGCCTTACACAATGGACTTTATGGGGAAATTATTTACCTATATTACAAATATATAGTTTATCTTTATACGATGTGGGTGTTTCAACCTCTTTTTTCTTAACTTGGCGTAATACCATTCGTAAATAAAATGTATATTTCAAAATGTCCCTTTTTTTGTTTGGTTCATGATCTGTTGTGTCTTCATTGTAACAAGGTAGGAGTACAACACACCAAATTACGTGTAACAGCCCCCGCTACGGTTGGGAAAAACTATCGTTATTTAATGGTTGAGATATTTGGCTTATGTTATAGTTTCTACATTTAAAAATTTACTCTTTCTTATAGTAATTTGGGAATTTTGTTGTTATTATAACAAAGTAGGAGTACTGTCCCGAGTAAGCGAAATAGACAGGAGGTCTCGGAAGCGCGCCCCTCCCAAACTCGGAGCAAACCATAAAAAAAATCACATGCCCACTAGTGGGAAGAGAGACAAAGAGAGACAAGATTTCGAGTACAAGAATTATAATTAATAGGTGGCAAACATTTCCATGCAAAATACAATTAACTGTAGCACCACGGTGCACCGCGTAACTTACAAACTAAATAACAATAGATAAAATTCCAATATAGACAATAACATAATAAATAGAAATAATAACATAATAAATAAATAATATAATATGATATAGAAATTTGATATAAAAATAACAATTTCAGGTAGTAAATATAAAAATTTTAACAGGTAATTTTTTTATGAACTGAGGGGAGGGAAAAGGTTGTAGAATTTCTAGGCCCACTAATTTTTAAAAAATAATTTGGTTTCAAGTTTTGTAGCCGAAAATTAAAAAAAATATTTAAAGCCAATTTTCGAAGGAGGCGGGGGCTTAGTTGCCTCCACGAATCCGAATTAAAGATGAAATCCTCCCCTTCAGTTCATGTAACTGAACTAAATAAATACTGGCTAATATACTGGCCCTCCTCCAGATCTAACATCTGGCAGCGCTCCATAAAAGCCAATTCCTCTCAAGTGGTATAAGAAGAGTAAAAAAACATTTTGGATCCAACCTTGTTCCAGATGAAATGAATAGGAGCCCATACACTCCGATTGGATGCCGGTACAGAAGCGCTGGCAGGGCGCGGGCATTCAATGTTTGTTTCAGGATGTTACCATTGGGCAGACTCGCCGCACCATTCCGTTGACGGCACTCACGGGGACCCTAATGAATCCCAACATAACCAGTAGATATTTAGAAAAATTTTATTGTAACCTGAGAAATAATAAAAACTTAATTATGTTTTCCACAAAGTATATATAAAATATTTAAATTTAACAATTAAAAATAACGATCTGTAACTAACAGTACCTTTTAAGTATTGAAAAACTGTTCCTAAAATTAACTCAAGACACAAAGTATTTTAAGATACACTACTTGGTGACAATATTAAATATTACATAGGCTATAACAGCCATACTAAATGATTAAGCGTGATAACATTTACTGGTAACTATAATTCGCTGGATTTTAATCATTCTATTATAATATTATAATAATTTACATTTTATTATTAAATATTAATTGTAAGGTAGGCCTAATAATAATTATATAATTTACAAATAATAACCGTACATTATTTCCCAAATAACAATAATTAAATTATAACCCGTTCACGCTACTATGAAGCCAAAATTAAATAATAAAATTGAAATCATGAATGTTGCCACCCAATTTTGCACGCAACACAAAACACGAGGTAACAAAATTTGCAAAGTCTGTACCGTCTCGCTTACACTAAATACACACCTCAAAACAATTAAAGGATCACTTTTATTGCGTCTTGTAAAAACAAGTATTAATAACAGAAGAATGTTTGAACTTTGCACACTGATAAAGGAACCTCTCGGTAGCAAAGATAAATAATTCTTGTTTATTTCTGACTAATTCAGTAAAAGATAAGAGCGATTATTTCGATATCATGTCCAAACAAGAATGAGATAAGGAAAGGTTCAGGCTCAGTTTTGTCAGAAGTTGATCTCGTTCAGTCTGGATTAGACTTCTATAGTTAGGCCTGTGTGTTTTTATTGTTATGGCGGGTGTTAGACGGTTTTTGTCTGAGAGTGATGTCAGTAGAGCTGTTACTTTGATAGAAGTGGGAGTTTCCCAACGAGAAGTGGGTAGGCGCTTAGGTGTGAGTCAATCAGTAATTTCAAGATTATGGAACCGACATCAGGAGCTAGGAACTCTTCAAAGACGCCCAGGACAAGGCCGCTCGAGATCTACCACGCACATAGAAGATCGATTTTTACGAGTTAATGCACTTCGTAATCGATTTTTAACTGCTAGAGAACTTCAAAACGACCTAAGCCAGGCGACTGGAAATCGTGTGTCGGATCAGACTGTTAGAAATCGACTCCGGGAAGCTGGATTGAGATCTAGGAGACCTGCCCGAGTGCCGAGATTGACTGTGCGTCATAAGAGAGCCAGATTGCAGTTTGCAAGAGACCATAGGCGTTGGCAGCTGAGACAGTGGCGTAAGGTAATGTTCTCAGACGAGTCAAAATTTACAATTTTTGGTAATGACGGCCACGTTCGAGTGTGGAGAAGAGGAAATGAACGGTTTATTAACTGTTGCCTAGCTCCCAGAGTTCCGTTTGGCGGGGGCTCAGTATTAGTGTGGGGTGGCATAACAATGGACGGTCGTACAGACCTTGTCATAATCCGAAACGGTACTTTGACAGCCCAGCGTTATGTGGACGAGGTGTTAGACGTTTCATATTCGTCCGAGAGCAGAGCAAGCAGGTCAAAATTTTTTATTTATGCAAGACGGAGCTCGACCACATGCAGCAAGATTGGTCCGTGAGTACCTGGGCGAACACAACATACCACTGCTGGAGTGGCCAGCCTGCAGTCCGGACCTAAACCCGATTGAGCACGTCTGGGACCAACTAGGACGAAGTATCCGGGGCCGCCCAAACCAACCCAGGACTTTGGATGAGCTGGAAATGGCATTACGAGAAGAATGGGAGCGGTTACCTCAAGATAGCCTCAGACGACTCATCAGAACCATGCCACAGCGTGTTCTTGCGGTTATATCAGCTAGAGGTGGCAATACAAGGTATTGAAAGTGAGATTCAAAAGACCAGACCATTTCTTATTACATTTGTACTTTATTAAGAGAGTTGTTTTCGTTTTAATTTTGCGGTTTTAAACTTTGTTTACTGTTCTAGCCTAAAATAAAATATCATATAAAAAAAAACATATACGATGTATTTTACTTTTAACACCGACTTTGAAATAAAAAAAAAATTATTAGAAAATTTCGAACCGTTTAACCGAGTGCATTCTGTTAAAAAAGTGATCCTTTAATTGTTTTGAGGAGTGTAAATACAAGGTGATTACTAAATAAATAATTTCCGTTCGCCGAACGGATCAATTAGAAATATAAAAACTTAACAGGCATAGTTAATAAATTAACAATTTTGAACGTACGATAGACAGGAAAGAACACTTTGCGACACGAACAACGTACACGAGGAACACAAGTTAAAAAATAATATATAAACTACTAATAACTAAGCTACGAAAATATGTGTCTGGGAGGGAGAGAAAAACCGCCAACAAAATAAAGTTAAGAGGGTGAGAGAGACAATTACCTGCCGAAAGTAGTGGAGTTAGCCAGCCATGGGCATCAGGTCGAGCAGAGAACAGCCAGAAACACAGTAGCTTCTCCGAACGTGTCTGACCGCTCCGAACAGTAGCCGGTGCCGGTGCCGGTGCCGGTGAACAGCTGGTCGGTAAACTAGTCAAGGTCAACCAGCTGACCTCGACCAGTCAGTCCAACCAGGCAGAAAATCAATACTTGACGGAGTGACTCCCCCACCGACTGACAATAGTGGCCGAAGTGGGAAAGGTAAGACAAAACAGAAAGTCCAAACTGAGCCACGGCTCAACCTCCCCCACTAAAAAGGGTGCAACCCCAAACAAAACCTCTCCCCTACTGAAAGAAGAACCAACAAACTCTGGCACAGGATACGGGAAGTCGAGAACCCTAACAGGAAAAGAAGTCCTGAGCAGGAGGCAGACAAAACACGATCCTCCTGAAATTTTGAGAGGCGTCTCTCTTGGAGAAAGAAGAAAAGAGAAAGAGAGTAAAACGACACTACAGAGAAAACCAGGGGTGATCAGTCCCCGGACACCCCCGCAGCCGCACCAGTATCCAGAGCATGACCAGAGGTATCACCACGGAAGGCCTTCAGATGAGAAACGTGGGCCTTCCGCCACAACCTCCCCGAAACGGGATCAACCAACTCAGCAGTAACTGGGGAGAGAAAACGAAGAATCCGGTGGGGACCTGTCCACCGATAGCAAAGTTTGGCTGCCCGTTTATCCACGGCCGAACTGACCGGATGGGCCGTACAAAAGACAAGATCCCCCACCTGGAAGGGGTTAGCAATACGTCCCTTATTGAATTTTCTCCTCACCCTTTCCCTAGACTGTAGGAGCTTAACACTGACTGCTTCCCAAGTGTCACTCACATTGGGAGTACCAGGAACTGGTAGAAGACTATCCAGACTCCAGAGATTAGACAAGGGATCAGAAGGAGGACGACTAAACATGACCTGAAAAGGCGTGGAATCATGACTTTCGTGAAGAGCAGAATTGAATGCTAACTGAAGCCAGCTCAGGTTTTCATCCCAGTTAGTTTGTTTCTCAGCGTGATAAGCGATGAGGGCGGCTCTGAGATTGCGGTTGAACCGCTCAGCATGAGAAGGCTGGGGGTAGTAAGGAGATGTCGTAACATGTTTTGATTCCATGCCCAAAACAGAAGCGATGAAACTCCCTCGACACGAATTGTGTGCCGTTTGTCTGAGACAAAGGTGGCGGGCACTCCAAAATTCTGTAGAAGGCGGGACTTGAGTGCCTTGACGGTGAGCGACGCCGTTGGCACTCCTAAGAGGAATCAACCAGCAAAACTTAGAGAAAGCATCCACAGCGACAAGCAGGAAGGTGTTCCCCTGACTTTGCTACGGGGAAAGGGCCCCACATAGTCAATGAATACCTTTTTCGAGAGGCCGCTCCGCCACCTCGGAGGAAAGAAGTCCTAATTTGGTATTTTGCGCTGGTTTACTGACCGAGCAAAGATGACAAGGCTCGTACTCTACCAGCAATGTCTCTGTCCATACTCTTCCAGATGAACTTATCTCTGATTTTAGCGATGGTCTTGTGAATCCCTAAATGACCGCCCACGGGAGAAACATGAAAATAGGAAAAGACCATCGGTATGAGGGCACTCGGCCAGAACAGTCTTGGGACCAACCTCCGCGTCGGGCACGACAGCAGAGGACACCCTTGGACAAGAAGTAAGGAGAGTGAGCCTTCTCCCTCCTGGAGCTCACCAATGATGTTTGACAACTCGGGGTCTTGAAGTTGGTGAGAGCCAAAACTCTCAAAGGCAGCAGGGAAATCCAACATCACAGTCCCACACAATGGTGCTTGAGAATCAACATGATCGCCTGGGTAGATGATACATTCTAGAAAGAGCATCGGCGACGACGTTTTGGGTCTATGAAAAATATACACTGCAACATTTAACTTACACTACCGTAGTACATAATTGAGCCCATGGGAGCGTTGGACTATGAATAATATCATGTATATCACTTACTGAATACAATTACAAATCACAGAGTACATCTTTGATTTACTTAAGATAAATTTTTTCTTTAATTAATATCACTTTTTTCATATAATATGGATAAACATCGAACCATGTAGTTTACAATTCAGTAATAGATCATTGCAATACTTAGTTTTAATAAAAACGTCGAGTACGATTATATTTTTTCATTTTTAAGGTCACTCATTGCATCGGAAAATTCTTTCAAATACTTTTTATCTCCTTATTATTCACCCCCCCCCCCCCCCACCCCCCCCCCCCCCCACCCCCCCCCCCCCCCACCCCCCCCCCCCCCCACCCCCCCCCCCCCCCACCCCCCCCCCCCCCCACCAATTGTAAATTCGGAAGCCTAGAAGTTAATTAATTCCAAAGTGGCCTGCACAGTCAGACAGACATACATTAAGCAGAAAAAGTTGTACAATCAATACATATAACAAATATAGACCACAGTGTGTGCGTGCCGGTTGCAAGTATGATCATCCTATGTTTAGTAAGGACAATAGCAACTGGCCGGCTTACAAAGGCGTGATCTGAATGTAGTGGTCCTTTTATTATTGTCTCTCTTAAACTAATTTTATTTTCGTGTGATATCTTTAACTAATACTTAGAATAATATTAATGCTGATAAAAATTATGGGGCAAACTTTACATTACTTGTGTTTTAGTAAATATACCACCTATTGATATAATAAAATTCTTGTTTTATAACACAATTATATATACAGGGGGATTCATGAAGTTCTCCCCCCACTTCTACAACACATTTTACTAGTAAAAATTAATTGAAAAAATGTTATATAAAACATAGGTCCGAAAACGCTTCGTTAGCGAGTTACAGCTACCGAAAGATTTCGCCTGAATTCCTGGGTAAAGAGTAAAAGAAAGCCATGCTGAACTTTTGGAAAGGTTAAATTAAGTAAGAAATATCGTGGATTCTTCTGTATTTTTACCGGATAAAGCTAATAAAATAGATTTCAGAACTGTACCATGTTGTAGTTTTTTGAGGGATTCAGGGTTAAAATGCAAACAATTTGGGCACGAAAACAATTGTTTTTTTAAGTTTGATGTACAATAACTTTGTTTAAATTGGTAATAAATACATAAAATAAACAAACATTAATTGTAGAGAATTTAATTCTGAGAAAATTGATATAATCAAAGTCTAAAATAAAACAGAAATAAGTACAAAAAAATCGATTTTATCCAGTATAATACATTACTATCTGTAAAGAAAATACCGTACGGTATTTAGTTAAAATAAAAACAAAAACAAAATGTTTGTTCCTTAATGATGAGATAAATTGAGAGAACAAGATTAACTGTTAAATAAATTTGTTTGTAAGTAAAAATATCATGTTTTATTACGTTGTATTTTTTTTTTAATAAAAATTTACATTAAATGTTCGAAAATAAATGAAGCAAACATTTTCCCATTATTGTTTACTAATCATCGAAATGCAGTTTTTTGTTTTATTAATTTCTAAGTTGGTAACGCACGAATAACAGCTGATCAACAATGGTATTCTGTACTGTTACGTTAGAACTGTGTATTAGTGGTGTTTTGCAAGCTACAGCAGGAGATCGGGTTCTGTGAATCGTGTTATTAAATGCAATTTTTCTGTGAGTTATAATTCGATTGTTTATTCAGCGAAAAAAATGCCTTACTTATTTACATCAGAGGAATATGCTGATATGGTTTTTTATTTTGGGTTACTGTAATGGTAATGCTAGAGCTGCTCTAGAAGAATATGAACTACGTTACAATAATAGGAGGATTCCAGATACCAAAACAATTTCAGGAACTTTTCGTACTCTTCGGGAAACAGGATCACTACCAAGTACTAGAACCAATTATGAACGAGCTGTCCAACTTGATGATGATATTGTTATTAATGCTGTTCATCGCAGTCCAGGTGTAAGTACACGACGTATTTTCTAGGCGGATAGGAGTTTCGCAGTCAACGGTGTGGAGGTCACTTAATCGAAACAAATTTTATCCGTTTCATAAACAAAAGGTTCAACATCTACAGCTAGGGGATGGTCCGCTTCGCTTGGAGTTTTGCAACTTTTTGAATATTAATAATCAACTCTACAAGCGTATTTTGTTTACGGATGAGGCAAAATTCACTCGGGATGGTTTCAATAACTTGCCACAATGAACACTCATGGGCAGAAGAAAATCCACATGAGGTAGTGGAACAGAACTTTCAACACCGATTTAGCGTCAATGTCTGGTGTGGCCTTTTGCACAATCGGCTGATTGGACCTTTCATATTACCTGGACGCCTAAATGCTGAGTTCTATTTGCATTTCCTTCAAGAAGAGTTGCCGCAGCTGTTAGAGAATGTTCCTTTACATCTCAGACAAAATTTGTACTTCCCGCATGACGGAGCACCTCCCCCCACTTTTCACGTGCCGTTTCTGCTTACTTAAATCATCAATTTCCTGGACACTGGATTGGTCGTGGAGGGCCTCACCCTTGGCCACCAAGATCACCAGATCTATCTCCATTGGATTATTGCATCTGGGGATGGATGAAAGACATTGTATACAAGACAAAAGTGAATTCTCGTGATGAATTAATTGCCCGTATTATGGATTCGGCTGTGCAGATACAGGGAAGTCCTGAAAAATTAAGAAACGCAACAAAAGCAATACACAAACGTGCTGCAAAATGTATTGATAATGATGGCCTCATTTTCGAACATCTATTATAAAAAGGTGTTTTGCTTCAAACTAGTAATGTATTATACTGAATAAAATCGATTTTTTGGTACTTATTTCTGTTTTATTTTAGACTTTGATTATATCAATTTTCTCAGAATTAAATTCTCTACAATTAACGTTTGTTGATTTTATGTATTTATTACCAATTTAACAAAGTTATTGTACATCAAACTTAAAAAAACATTGTTTCGTGCCCCAATTGTTTGCATTTAACCCTGAATCCCTCAAAAACTACAACAGGTACAGTTCTGAAATCTATTTTATTAGCTTTATCAGGTAAAAATACAGAAAAATCCACGATATTTCTTACTTAATTAACCTTTCCAAAAGTTCAGCATGGCTTTCTCTTACTCTTTTACCCAGGAATTCAGGCGAAATCTTTCGCTAGCTGTAACTCGCTAACGAAGCGTTTTCGGACCTATGTTTATATAACATTTTTTCATTATTTTTACTAGTACAATGTGCTGTAGAAGTGGGGGGAGAACTTCATGAATCACCCTGTATATATAATAATTTATTGTGTAAAATAATAACCAATATTATCGACTATACTTTTTATATTCGATTATTATTATATAATCGAAAGTAAATACCTGTTTCTCTGAGAATAGAGTACTATTTCAGTGATTCTCAATAAACTCAGTATGCTTGATATAAAAATGTAGGTCCATCCACAATTTTACGTATGTAGGTTTATTCGTTTTCGAGATATCATGCGGACAGTCAAACAGACAGACAGAAATTAGTTGAGAGTTAAGCTTCATTCAGATTCAGCCAATAAAGCAAGTAATTGGTAGTGTTTTTACAAATAATTTATGTATGTTTTTTTTTCAAGCACTCCATTTGCGGAAATCCAGGATTTACGGTTGATAGCTGTTATTAGTCTAAAACTTTCACGAGTGTCGCGCTAAATCTCTTTCTCATCCGGCAATCTCTTTGGTAATATAATCATTATTTAATCTGTCATTGTGAGCGTGGTGAATGGTTGTTCAGCTGCATGACCCTTTTTCTATAAATTATTATTAAAAACAAAAAAGAGCATTGGAAAAGTGTTTGGGCATCACTATATGGTCAGAACAATTAAAATTTAATTGATCTATTTCTTCGTAAAATGCAACATATTACAGATACGGAGTATATACAAATTTTAAATACGTCAATATAATATTATTTATTACCTTTAGACAATTATTTTTCTAGATATCAAGCTGAAAGATAAACCGCCAGACAGCCAGGCAGACACGAGCAGAAAAAAAACAAATTGAAACTTAGTTCCAAGTTTGTTAAAGTTTTCTGCAGTTACTTTTTCGTAGTACTTGGATATATGTAGAACAATAATACGAATTATAATCCAGAACTAAACTACTAATTATAGTTATATAATATAATATAGTAATGTACCTAATAACCAAAACTAAAGTTTATTATGAATAAGATAACTGTGTTTATTTAGTCAGCCTGAACACACAATTATGTATTTACCTGTGACAAATAAGTTTAAAACGGGATAATAACTTAGATTTAAACTCGTGCGATTATATTTAATTACAAGTGCAGAATATTAAGTTTATACTGCTTCTATATCCCTAAGGAATGAGAAATCTATGGTATTTATTGATCAGTAATTGTTTTATGTAATTAATTTCAGAAATAATAATTGATTTACTAAACGATTATTTATAACTGTAACAAGAGCGAGGTAAAAGCTATATATTCTCGTTCAGAAAATTCTTAGTGAATAGGAATTAGGGAAATAAGCATTTTATAAATAGAGAGTGTACCAAAATGTTAGGAGCTGTATTTTAAGTTGGCCTAAGATAGGTAAATGTATTCATGAGTTCTTATGAGTTTTATATGTTGTCATTTAGCATTATCAAAAGGATTTATGAAGTATAATAAAGTTAAAAATTAACATAAATATTTGAACATGTGTTAGAAACCTAAGAAAAATACTTATTATTAAAATAGGGTGATTTATAAAGAATATAAATATAGTATTTTTATGTTTTTGTATATTAGGAGTACAATTTATATTTTACTCATACTAATGAGTACGTTTGGCTTTAATACCAACTTATGTGCCTGTTATAGATTTTCTAAATAAGATGGTGAAGATTTAGGAATTTATGTGACGTTCCTGGAATTGTATTTGTTTTAAATAAGCAAATTAAAAATGTTCTTTTAAATTCTATATGACATTTTTTAATAAACATTATAGTATTCAGTTAGGTTTCTATGAGCTCGGAAGGATATTTTCATTTGAAAGATAATTTTGAAACTTTGCACTATCAGTACATAACTTTTTTTCCCTAACTGAGAAACCCTTTGGTACTGATCATTTAACATGTACTGAATTGCAGTTTGCTAAAGTTTAAGTTAAAGTAATGTTAGTGTACTTCATGTTAGTTTTTGTTTTGAAAAGTAAAGACTTAATAAAACCATATAAATTCAAGAAATATATAGGTAAATTTTGTATAGGACTTAGTTAAGAACTAAATTTAAAACAACAATTCTAATATGAATATTCTTGCTAAAATATTCCGTTGGTCGTATCTGAATTATTTATATAACGTTTTTAATCATTTAATTGTGGCTTAATTTCATAAATAATATAATTATGACGACTTATAAATATCATTGCGTTGCCGTTATCTGCTGGTAAAATTACAATGACTTTGTTATTCCTGAGATATGTGATAGCCTTTCTTCCTCCAGGTATGATATTGCCATTAAAATATAAGAAATGAGTGAAATTTGTGATGTGAAAAATTCGTTAAGATTGAATTAATTAATTGAATAATCATCTACACGAAAAGTACAAAAACCAATTTTTATACTACTGTTACTAAAATTTAACTATCTCTTTAAGCATATACAAAGTAAAATATTAGTTACAAAAACTGTGCTCTCCTCCTTACAACCGAAACGACTCCTAGTACTTCATTCACAATAGATTCGGTCAAATGACTTATAAACAAACATTTTACAAGGAAAAAGTATTATTGTTATTTTAATAAACATTTTACAAGTCAATATGTAACGATATCTGTAAAAAAAATCTCAGCACCATCATTTGAATAGGTTCTGGATATGTTCAATAAAATTAGTATTCGTTAATAGTAAAAAGTTATTCAGAAATCAAAAAAATGTGTTTATTAAAGTATATATGAATAAAGAAATATATGATATCATGTTACTTATTACTTCTTCCCTCTTTTTTTGTTTTTGTGGCCAAAGCAATTTTTTGGAACTAACAGTTAAAAAAAATGCCTAGGAACTGTGTCTTTATAGTTAGAAATGTTGATAAACATTTCTTTATCGACATAACTGATTGAATGGATATTATTGCAAAACTAAGCTACTTCAGACAATAGTAAATCAAAAGACTATGTCATATATTCTACTTAAAATTCTTACTCCATGATGGAGTACGACTTTCACAGACCACATCTCCGTATTGCATCTTCAACTTTTGGCAGAGGAAGGGAGATTCGAATTTAAATTTAGGAACAATTATCAGCATAAACAAATAAATATGCCTTTTAATTTTATAACTACTACCTTAAAAATAATGTGTACAAAATATTAAAACATTTATAGTAGCGTTGTTTTAGGCGGTCGGTTACAATTTTAAATAATTTAAAAATGATGTTAAAGAAGCTCCTATTAACTTATATGTGAAAATTCTTGTATTTTAAATAATCATCTGCGGTTTTGGAGAAACAATCTACTCCAAAAAGTAAAATATTAGAAATTCATACTCTATTAATTATATGTTAACTAAATTAATTAATATCAATAAATGTGAAATATTCGCAAAACGTATGGAGTAACGTAACAGATCACTGCACGACAGCTGTTTGGGCGAGGAGAAGTGAAGGGGTATCAGCTGCTCTCAACACGGCTAAGTACATGTCAATAGTCTATCACATCAGCCACTACAAACTGGAAAGCTTATTCGATTATACAATAACATTTAGTTTCATTCTCATTCTATTATAGCAGCAATGTGCCAGAATGATATTTTTATTTCAAGCAAAGAAGTTGTTCTCATAATTAAACTTAAATGTAAACATCGCAATCAAGAGTATTTATTACTACAAATTCAGCGTCCGTCCTCTCAAAGAGTATAGTATTTACCAAGAAAGTTATACAATTATAAGCTGTTGCAAATTTGGGTGATATAGTAGTTAAGTGATTCAAGTCTTAAGATAAGAAGTAAACATTTTTATACTTAGCCTAATCACGTTAGATCAATGGATTTTAAGCAAACTGGTATTTCAAGTCATTTATAATGTACCGGTGAATATATATTAACGTAATTTAATATAATTTTGCAATTACCGTGAAGCTGCATGAGTTATTATCTAAAGCACCAGTTACTTTTATTTGTAAGGACCTTATCAATTGAGAACTTAAAAAGACCTCAACAAGGACAACCCTTATATTTTAAGGCCATTAAGACCCTTTTCATTAAGAGACTCACGCAGTTCCGTACCATGTTCGATTAATTTATCTATCTAACGGAATGTACATTTTACAAAACACTGAATAATTTAAGGGCCTGAAAAATCTAATATATCAAAATTTATTTTAATCTAGTTGCTATATAATTCAAATACATCAACTATATAATTTATTTTTATAAATCTTTAAATAAATTTAAGGAATATCTTTTCATTTTTAATTGGTAATTTTAAAATACCAATAGTTTAGATTGTAGGTAACGAAGAATCCATGATTTTGTTCTGATATTTATATAATGTATAATACATTAGAATTTTACTTATCCAACCGTAATTTATCTAAAATTCCTATTTTCTACGGTTATAGCGATGTATAATAGTAATGTTGAGATTTTTTCATTTACTGTTCTTTCAATCTGATTTTCAATTCTACTATCAACTAACTGTACATAAGGTATCTTTCAGATAGTAACCTGTAATAGAATTAACTAAAGTATATTTATCAAAACGTTATAAGCATGTACTTTGGAATACCTTACCGAATTTTCATGACATAGGTGGCGGTCACTAGAATATAAACCAATCTAATTTTTATCTTTATAATTTATATCAGAGATTAAAAAACATTGTTACGAAGCCTTTATTAGTTATTTATAGAATGAGCAATGTGTATTGACTCTAATGGTATGACGCAAATTTCTAAATAGTTTTCAAGGAATTTGATTAAACAGTTTCTAAGAATTTAATACATTATGAACTATTTTAATAACGTATAAAAGAGTCGTAAATTGGCAATCCTGATTTTAGCTCCAGTTCACCTTCTTCTTATTTGTAAAATCTGAAATATGATCCTGTCGTATTACTGAAGCCTGAAATCTGGAGTAATAGATTAAAAAATAGTCGGCGACGAAAAACGAAGAAGCTTTGCATGGTTTACACATAAGAGAATCCTAGTGTACGGAATGCAGTACTATCTAGCTAAAGAGGCATTCTAATTGTCTCATCAGGTGAACAATATTGAGTGCACTACGATGTTAACCGACACAATCTCAAATCTCGGTGGAAAATCGGAGTCTTCCACAGATAACGTAGCAACTGAAAGAACCCTTCCCACCGTAGCTGCGTGACTTAGGGCATCCAAAAGTCGTAGTCCGCAACTCTCCCAGTGATAGACAATTTTGGATATCAATTATGTATATTAGAGGTACACATTATATAAGTAATTATGCGAATTCTCAACAAAATTACGTGCGTTATAAAAGAAGCAAAAACGTCCAATCACTCATTAATATTTAAATTAAAATTGTAAAAATATTATTAGCTACTATGATTAAAAGACTAATATGCCTATTTTTTGGACCTCCGCTGTAACGGAGGATCTGTAACGCTTATACAGTTCACTGTATACCATTTCTTTCCAACGATAGTATATCACCTTATTTCCTTGGTTCTTGAAATACATAAGATTTTATGTATATTCCTCATCCGTACAAAATGGAACCGCTACTCCCGCCATAATTTTCGTAGCCTTTAAGAAATTTTCTGATGCATGGCTTTGTCAAACAAGAATTATTACAACTCATATAATGTTTTGAAAGCCACACTATTTAGAGTTTGAAATTGACGACGAATACTACTTAAGCATATTGGAAGAAATAAAAGGTATTATCGTCTAAGGGAATCACATACAGAAAATCAGTCAATGCCTTGTGAAGTAAACTAATGCTGAGAGACGGTGAAAACGTTAGTCTGTGTACACACATTCGTTGTTGACAGTTTGCATTATTTGTAACAGTGCCGGAATAGAATTGTTAACTGATTGCTTGTTTATCGAACTGCTTGTCTCTGTCTTGGCATTCGACCTCAATTGGAGATTAGATTCAAATGTGATCTTTTTAGACCCATTTACCATAAAATTCAATTTATTCACTTTCATGCCATCCTTTCAAGTGTCATTGTGCTAATTAACGCTTTATTACGTCTCATGTTTCAATATTACCTTTTTAGGACATTTATATAAAAATATGTATGTAAAAACTTTATCTTTCTTCATATTTTGTTATTAGTATTGGATAGTTTGAAGAATTAGAATAGTCCAAGAAATTTGCAATTTATATGCATTACATAATAAAGCGCGCCGTTTCATGGATTACAATCTACTCAATTCCTATACAATACCTGAGTATTTCAAAACTCTAAACGTAGTGTATTGTAACACATATCAATACAAAATTTTTCCATTAATTCTTCCAAATTTCGTGTGTTTTAAATTAAATATTAATGTTGGTTGCTATCTCTTTATATAGCATTTGGTAAAAGCAACAGCAATAGCTTTACAATATTAATCTACATACATCGATAAAATGTAACTCAAAAACATGATTGTGTATTAGGTCATTATGGTATAGGGTTACATTATACTCTATAGAATTTAATACTGAATCTAAACAGTATCGGATCAAAATTAAAGGTTAAATAACAGTTAAAAATTATATTACGTTTTGGTATGGTAAGTGACCTTAAATTAAAATCTCGTATCTCCTGTGCATATAATACAAACATTCAAATCAATAAACAATCATATGTGCAATGTCAGACCTTATTACACCAGCTGGTGTATTTAAAATATATTATTATATTAACCACTGTAGTGATGCAAATGATACTCCGTACACGTGACTGAAATTGGGGCTATTTATTCACCGATTCATTCTTATGGAGATTTATTCTACTTTAGAATCCATGTGCGGGGCCTGGATAATTTATTCCTTATATTTTATTACACCATGGTACAGAGTTTGCACAATTTATTGCGTCAAGACAAAATTGACACGTAGACGGTTTGAAAGCTATTAATAGGAATTGAAAAATATTCAAATATGGTGGAGAATTTTGCATTAAAAAGAGTGGTGTGATGTTTCTATTTTTAGAAATAATTCGGAATAAAAATTTCCTTGAATAATTGTTGGTTTTAAATTGTTGTAATAAACACCCCCCCAGCAAGATATTCTGTAATCAGTTTTTTTGAGATCTAATAGAAAATAAAGCGTTCGTAGAATATTTTTGTTACAAAGTTTCTTAGAAATTAAAAATACCTTTACACATTCCTTATTTTACATTTATAATTTGAAATATGCATGTGAAGGTTGGCCTTTTGCTGTTTAAAGTGGAATAGTTATTCAAAAGAGTATTCTCTATATATGATAAGTATTTCTTTTATTTTTAGCAATAGAAGAGAGTGAACGTATTTTGTAGCTAGCGTTACTAATTTTAAATCAGGCAAAATAAATTTAGAATAGATTAATACGAGCATATCCCTTGGTTTATTTATTTTACCTTAATATGTATATTCTAATTCCCATTTAACAGTATAATTATAGTATAAGTTATTTTTAACTTAATATAATTACTTACTAGTTATGCTCAATTACAAGTGAACATGTTTACATTATTCTTAAGAGGAACCATGATGATAACATGGAAATTTTCAAAATAAACTATTAGTAAACAAACTGCGTACCATTGTATGAGGTTTCAATACGAGACGCATTAAAAAGTAACTTCATGACTTGGTGTAGACTATTTGTATTTGAAGATTGCTATATAACCCGAAAACGTATCATATAGCAAGATGTACCAAGACAAATACCAGCATCCGTCGTTAAATTTTACATTAAAATTCATTTTGTACATAGTAAAAAATTAATTTTATAATTTAGTCCAGCAATCCAGAATGATACATGTTATGTGTGTTGGAAAGTGCAAGTCAGTTCTTGGCTCCTAGAATAATACTAATAAATAAATTGAAATAAATTTGCATATTTTCATTGACAGAACACGAACATTAAAATGAATAACACGTAGCTGACAATCTGCCACTATCGAATATGGTAACCAAAAAGTGATATAAATTTAAATAAATATAATGACTTGGATTTTGGATATCAATATTACGGAGTAATAATATTTAAATTATTATCAATGAGACATCCAAGACGATATAAAATATTTTTTTATTAGTAAGCTCCTAATGAATATTCAGCACAATTTATTACTAAATTGTTGAATATGCAATATTGTCTGGTCTAAAATAAAAGTCACAGATTTAAATAAAAGTAATGGATTTATTTTAAACTGGAAAATTAATAAGTTCAACGTTTTATAATTTTCATTACTCTACTTTCCACAAAGAATTGACAAACCGTTTATTAATTAAAAATTCCTTGACAAGAAATAAAAATACTAATCAAATATATCAAACTAAAATCAGAGCTCTCTTCTAAAATAAAATAATAAGGTTTTAAAATAAAAATCAAATACCACTTGGAAATAACTAAAATAAAAATGTTCACTTCTCAGTTCACTCAAAATTCAAAATAAAATGTAAACTTCTCTTTCCACTAGTAGAACCTTAACTTTAAAGTCTCTGCAACTTAGATACAACAATCTCCAATAATAATTAACGTTCAATTAATTTCCAATTAATCATCCACAATACAACAGTTCCAATTAAATGTTAATAAATTACTAAATTACCAAATCTCAATTAAAGTTATTAACAAGGTTCAATTTTAATTCTCCTTTCTTGCAAGTATGAACCAAATGTAACTTGTATGATTCTATTATGCTCTATTCTTCATCGAGCATTAATTATGCAGATTGCTCTGTAGTTTCTATGAATTTAACTTTTTCCTCAAAATCCCTCGCGGAAAAAAATTAAGGAACACGGCGCACTGTAATCAACTTAACTCACGAAAATAACCAAAAAGAGAGCGAAAATTAAGAGTTGGCGCTTTTATACTGGCTCCCTCCAAGCAACTTTGCAGCACATCCGCGGTGTTCTCTCATTGGTCCAGCTGTATCAAACAAGGCGAACAATAGTCGTAACCAGAAAAGTTCTAATCAATTGAAGGCAGTCAACCTGCCTTCCTATCAATTTAAAACTACCAGTACTAACTTGCCAAAGGATTACATGTTCGTTTTTACCCTGACAGTTCACAATCTAATAAATAAATCCCAATATTTCGTTCCCAAAATCTTCATTTAATTTAAGTTTTAATAAAAAATATAAACCAATGTAGCTTTAAAAAAGCTACCCGTAAATGATGCTGTCAGTATTCATTAAATATAACAGTTGCATTCAATCACGAGCCAAAACGCATGTAGAATGTAACAGCCTGACAAATTGCTTGTTGACCCTTAAATCCGCAAATGTAATTGTCAATCGCTGAAACGGATAACTCGTCATTTTTGTAGGCAACAGTAAAAGTTTAAATGGTTACAGTGGTATAGTTGCAGTAATAAATAACAAGGTCATATGTACCTTTCCCTATTATGAACTATATTACATTGTTACTTGGTACTTTTAATGAGCGGTTAAATATGAATTAGTTATTGTTTATTTCAATGTATATAAGGAAGTTTACTTTTCAAATCAACGTATGCGATTATTAAATTTCGATCCCATACATATTTATGATGAGTAAATGTTTGCAAAAAGAATTAAAATACAAATTTTAGCATACAGTAAGAAGATAACTACTTTTCCCTGAGGACGTTGGGGAGCACATCTGTTTTTCGATCTAGATGAGAGAATAAATTATTCTTTTTTCTGCATCACCTCATTTCATAAATCAGTCAGTGCATCATAAAAACATGAAACTAAACAAAACAGTTTAGAAAATTCAACGAATCGACTATAATCTGTAGTGATTTCAAGATATTGATTTATATTAGGAATATTTTGCTTGAATTATGTCATACTTAACTGAATTACTCACTTATATTTTTACTTTCGACTAAATAATCTACCATAAGGAAATTATTAGGTAAATGTGTTGCTAGCGCTAATCTTGGGAACGCCTTCATTTTCATTCCTTTGAATGGGATAAGCATCATTGGAGCCTTATCAATAAGTGGTATGGAACAATTTTTCTTTTTCGTACCAGAGAATATAAAAATAAATATAAAAAACAAATTACAAATACATTACATACATATGTTATCTCAAGAATATGATATAACTACACACGTGAAAGTTTACTTGCACATTTTTACGTTACATGTAATGTTCCTACCTAGTATATTTATTGTTTATTAATAGTACGAAAGCGAAATCTTGGTGGTTATTAAGATTTAAGTAATAATAAATATTGACCTTAAAACGGTTTCATGTGATTTTAATATATTTAAATAGGTATTATAAATTATATTCATTTTCCACGCTATAAAAGAACATGCATGGCTGAAATTGAAATTTACAAGCTCTAAAGCGGTTTACGTAATCGCGTGTTTCCCTATTTTAATCACTTTAGCCTTTGTACATGGACAAGTAGTTATCTCTCACTCATTATTACACTTAAGGTTTGATGAGATTTCGTGGACGGAGCTGTAATGTATATCAGAACAACGTGGTTTTGTAGTCTATACCCTTACTTATGTTGCAAAAAAACACACTATTACTAATTCCCGTAAGAAACAAGCATATAGTATTAAGTGCCTTAGTAAAAAAAGATATTTAGCAAAAAAGTAATTATTAATAATCCCCTTAAAATGCTAAAAAAAATTTTTTTACTTACAAAAATGAATGTTTTTGTAAGTTAAAATGGCTTGGAATATTTAAATGAAGAGATGCCTTTGTAATACCT
Source organism: Homalodisca vitripennis (assembly GCF_021130785.1). Taxonomy (NCBI): domain Eukaryota; kingdom Metazoa; phylum Arthropoda; class Insecta; order Hemiptera; family Cicadellidae; genus Homalodisca; species Homalodisca vitripennis. Next base: position 63,787,184 of record NC_060214.1, read on the forward strand.
TTTTTATCATTCAAAACAATATTAGTATGTCTCTTGATTAAGGGTGTTAATCTGTATTTGAATTTGTTGTAAACCATAGCAACATATATGGGCATGTCATTTCATATCAATTCAAGATATGTTAATATATTTTTAACAGGGATTGGAGATCTCTCAGGTCGTAGTAATCGGTATTTAAAAATGTACTTACAAGTTTAATTCTGTAAAATACAAAATAGAGTTAAATAGAGTAATAATTAACTTAAATAATATCTTGGGAAGTGAGCCTGGTGGTTCGAATGTACCATTTTTGCTTACGAACTCAATCACTTAATAACACAAAAAATGGTTTTCCTTCAAGGAGATGTCGATTCACCCACAGCGTCAGCTTCTTGACTCAACACTGCATGTGTAGCTTCAAAAACGGTAAATTTATTTTAACGGTATAAGGTGCGTAGGACTTCGTTTGAATGAGCTATGCCAATGCAAGATCTTTTCTTTGAACAATATGGCTATACATCGCTCTAATACCAATTTTTAACGATTACATTTCAATTAATGTTAACATCCATCATCCATTTTGTGCAACACTGAGATATAAGAAGGAAATTTATAACTAACAAAAATCTTCATTATAATTAGAAGTCTTTAGCTATTAGTAAAAGGAGGGACCTAATTTATATACTCTTCAACAGTAATTTTTATTGCTCTGTGAATATTTAATTAAACTCCAAAAATATCGTATAAAATAAGTTCTCTTCGTTCACAGTAACTGTGCCGCCGGATCGGCCTTGATGGGCACTATATAGCATATTTGGAAAGTAGTTAGGAAGGCAAATCACATTTCACCTGTAAAAGTGAAAATTAAGAAAAGTTTTGCTTATATAGTAAACAAATGTTTTAATTGTAAAAGGTTAATTTTAAGGCAGTTTATTAAAACCGCAGCACCTTAATCACGAGAGTAATCATTATCTTATCTCTTTCAACTAAATTAGTGCCGTTAGAATACTCAGAATGTTGTTAAGGTCTAAATATTCGTTCTCGATGATTAATCTGGAATAACTTCATTAACTCTGGGGCTTTAACTGTCTTCTTAAAGATTATCATTGCTGCATCACCACAAAACAAACAATAATTCTAGATTATTCCTTTCCTCTCTTACTGTTTTCTTGGAACTTTTTCCATTCCATTTCCTCGTTTAACGGCTAGTCTGTTTACGTTTTTCATGCTCAAACAAAGACTTATGTAGGTTCCATTATCACGTGAGTATTGTGTACTTCTTGGCAGGTAATATACTTAATACAATACTTAGATTACAATTTTAAGGGAATCACAATATAAAACCTTACTGAGACTCAACAGATAAATGTTTAACAGCAAATCTAGTCGTAATTGTATTAGAGTTGAAGAGTCTGGAAATATGGGTTTAAATACTTTTGTATGTTTAAAAATTGATTAATAATTCACAACACAAGGCCAGTACAAAGTAATATCAGTATGAAGTTCTTCAAACAAACCTTTTGAACTTGATTGTGTTTACGCTACTCGGTGTTTGTTGGCTTTGTACGAAATGAGTTTCTAGATTGATTCTATTCTCCAGTGATTTTGTAATGCTGAAAAAAAGTAAAAGGACATAAACAGGTGTTACACATCTTACAATTAAAATAAGCTAGAAATACCTAATGCTTAGTAATATAAATACGTAACAAAAATATATGAAAGAGAAGAACATAAAAGAATAAGATATTGGTTGTGAAATTAAAAAATCATACATTTATCTGTTCTTTTTACAGCTCAATTTATGTTTTTGTCCTCAACGAATTATTGAGGTAAACATTGACTATCTTAAAGATAGTGAAAAGTTAATTTACTAAGTTTATATTAATAATTGCTTACATTAGTGAAGTAAGTGTTCAAACTGGTAGACTCAAACTTTTTGTTAGTAGAATATAGTGTCCTCAAATTACTGCTTTTCGACTTTTAAATATTTATGAAGTTATCTGATGACAAGCTTCAGTTATTCGACGTATCAGTAAAACAAATGTTGACTGAACATGTTTCTCCACGGTTTACACCGCAATAATTTGGTGTTAATTATACCACTAGTTTCTTAATAGCTCAGGTGACTGATATATATATATATATATATATATATATATATATATATATATATATATATATATATATATTTTCTGTTGTTCCAATTTCCAAGACAATATTTTTGGGTCGATATTTTTTACATTTAATTTGAAAGTCCGCCTAGTTTTCTGTATATGCTGTAACAAACACTACTTTTTTACTTAAATATATATTATATAGACCAATTATGTATTGTATCCTCTGTGGATACTTGATTATTCAATAGAAGTAATTCACAGTTATTTGGAGATTTACTATAAATAGGCAAATAATATATTTGCTACATAAAAAAATGTGTACAATCTGTTTTAAATTTAAAGTCATCTTCGCCCCCGTATGAATTTTAATTTGTATAGATACACTCCCTTCAGGTAACAGTAATAGACATAGGTACATTATTTAAGTGCCTATAAATACTGTGCATTTAAATTATATCTGTTTGTATTATCCTTTGTAAAATCTAATAAAATTCAAAGGAATTGTCTATGAGATTTAATTCTCCCTCATAATTACCAAATGTTTTAATCTGGAAATGATCACTATTTTAGAATAAATTTACACTTTAAAATCCCTAATGACTTTGATTGAATCATAGTTTTTTTTTTTCAAGTAATAATCAGCACTTATTTATTTTAAGTTTATAGTAATACCTTAGTTTATGCATGTTTACAATAATGAGTTTGACAATGGTGAATTGGATGGCTGGGCGTCGGTTGTATTCGATTGACAAATTTTATTTTTATCTTTTAAATACCAGAGAATCTTAAGAATTATTTTCTGCATGACATTTTTTTTTATCTCTCGGCAGGATATTCTTACGATAATTTTCCGAAACTTAAAACTTTACTTCCCATTTGTTAAGTTGACATGTGCAATCACTACCCTTTAAAAATCTTTTTAAAATTACGTAAAGTCAGGAATAAAGTACAGTTGTACTGTCGCAACGTATCACAACAAATAATTATACAGCTAACCAGATTTAAATTTCCACATATCAAAGTATAATAATAATTAACGTAATATTTTGTTTTAAGTAAATTCCTATTATGAACATATAGACATGTAAATACGCCTATAGTTGTAAGATCGACTAACGTTACGCAATTATGCACCATGTGTACAGGATTCTTAATTTTATACATTGTTTTTCTTTTAAGTTTGTTATATCAAAAGTTGACATATATGGTTTTTAACACAACAGCATTGATAGGCCTGATTTCATACATGTTTCACGCTACGCGTTTTAGTATTCACTTAAAACATCCAGTTTTCACTGTGAAGAATTTTATGAAACAACTACTTATAAGACATACTTATTTTATATAATACTTTGATTTGATAGTTGTTAAATGTAGGAAAATTCTCTAAGACAATTATAAGACGATTCTCTAAGTAAATAGTAACGAAACTAGAACAGGTTTTTACTATATAATTAGTGTTTGTTTAAATCTATACATTTAGCTTTTACAAAATATGAAACATCTGAGATTGGAAAATCTTGTTAAAACGATGTTTATCTTTAAATAATTCATCCCAAGGCAAACCTTTCAAGCTTCCCAAGCTAAATTACTTTACATTTCACTGCTACTCGGATCACACTGTTAAGTAGTATTCAACTTCTCACATTATGAAACATTACCTTTGACAAGTTATTATCAGGCACCCTAAACAGTTAATTAGGTTCTTATAGCACACGCTTTTGAAATAAAGGGGATATTAATAGACCTTGAATGTATTACAAGGTAATAGCACGCCATACTACGTGAGGCGTAACAGACGCTAGTAAATTAGCATTAAAAACTGTAGAATATGCTAATACTCCATGTGGTCTGTGGGCACATAGACAGACATAAAACAATATGAAGCTAAAATTAACACCAATATAAGCTGAGCCATATTTTATGGTTGGATATATTTCCTCCTAAAACATCTACTCATCTAAGAAGAAATTACATTTAATATAAAATTTAAGTACACGTATAAAATATATTTTATAATATCGTGCCATATGATAAATTCACATTACTAACCATTAGCTTATATTTAACACCGGTTTTCAAATAAAAAATAACTTTCGATATGTTAGGAGGTTACTACCTCATAATAATACGCTATAATGAAACCAATTCTTGGACTATTAACACTAACTCCATTATTTTTAGTTTTAGTCCAAAAATAAGGATGTCAAATATTTAAATCTGATATTATTTTATTCGTATTGTTTTCAAATTTATTTTGTATTTAATTTCCTTTTACTATTATAGTTACATTTTATACAAATGTTTGCTAACGCTCAGCCAAACCAGAGTAAACTGCTTCATCATCAATATAAGTGTTAACATATTTTAATGAATCTTAATGCAAAATATCTGGTCTAATTATACGCAATAATTTGTAGGCAGTCGAAATTTACGACGCATCGTCCGAAGAATCAGAGACACTGAAATTGATTTAATTAAGCCTTTCAAGTAATGGCTTCGCTGAGCTTAGAGTAGTAAAAAATCTTTCAGTATCAATAACAATATTTATCTCAAATTAAAAAGTTTATTAAACATGAAAAGATATTGTCTAATCTTATTTTCATATAATAATGTTGGTTAAACAATATTTTAAATTTACATATCTACGAAATGATCCATCTGAAGTGTTTGAAACCTATATTAGGAGAACTTTTCCAGTAATATAAGCAAGAAAATATAAAAAACCTTGTAAATCCATTGCATAAAATCTGTTTTAAATTTTTAAATTTAAGAATAAATGCCAGGAAATAAAAGTCACGGGTTTAAATAAGTCGTAAAACAACCTAACACGTATTAAGCATTATTTAAAAATCTCTGGTTGATCGGAACATATTAGTCAAGTTTGCTTTACAATTATTTGACCGCTAAAACGGCCCTATACATAACACATATTGAGTTATACATAGGACTGTGCAAGTTTATCAAATTTAATAATTAAAAAAATAAAACCAGTAAATTATAAATAAGTAAAAATTTTCGTTCAGTCATATATGAATAATATTGTCAGAATATTAATTATAATATTTATATTCCAACCTAATAAATACATGAAAACATTTTAAATAGGCATAACTGAAATATTAAAGTACACGGTACCTTTCAAATCATATTATAAATTTGAAAGAGCCTTTGTATGTTTGTTTAGTTTTTACTAGTAAACTATTCATTCGATGAAACTGGCCTTTTATAAATATATTCTTAGGGTATTTCGTATGAATTAAGGCTGAATCTTATTTATAAAATCCGCATGGGATACTCCCCATTGGTCTTAAAAATAGCAGAACATCCTTTCTTGGTATCTAAATTTGAGGAATATTAATTGAAGGTTTTTTTTAGTCCAATCAACTCTTTTTGTGTAAACCTTTTTTATGACATTATAAACATATTTTTACTAATTTATTATTTAATGAAATAATTTATTTACTATTAATACCATAATAATCACACTAAAGATTTTTATCCAGAATTAGATGCCTATTTGAAATCAAAGTATGCTTAATATTATTGAGTAGACTATATTTAATAGTTATTAAAATTAATACTGTGTTACTGGTTACGTGCGCCTAGCACCTCTGTAATATATTTTAGTGGTATTTCCAATTAATTTAAAACCATTTAAAATAGCGGTATAAATCATAACATGTTTTAACATTTAACAATTTTGTATCTTGTTCTGTATTTTTTATGGTACAAATAACGTAACAAAACTTCAAATACATAACTTAAATGAATTTCCTTTAATCTACATGGCAAATGAACATGTCGCTAACATTGCTCTAAGCTAAATCTAGAATTAGTTTTACGAAGTGTTATTTCAAATGTCCATGTGAAATGTATTTTTTTCGATTTAAAACATTTATTTATTTCCATATGCTTATTTGCAAGTTAGATGGAAGTATTAAGAAATTTTTTATGTACTATTGAAAAAGTTGTAGGTTTTCTGCTAATAATATTTCAGACTATTTATTCGGATATATAGTTTTCTTTAATGTCAGGTTATATAATAAATTATCATTATTAAAAGGATAAAGTAAAATTTGTATTATTCTTTTTTACTTTCTCATAATATTTTATTCACATATATATATATATATATATATATATATATATATATATATATATATATATATATATATATATATATATATATATATATATATATATAATTAATTTATTATTTAATTAAATAATTCCTTTACTATTAATACCATAATAGTCACACTAAAGATCTTTATCCAGAATTAGATGCCTATTTGAAATCAAAGTATGCTCAATATTATTGGGTAGATTATATTTAATAGTTATTAGAATTAATACTGTGTTACTGGTTACGTGCGCTTAGTACCTCTGTAATATATTTTAGTGATATTTCCAATTAGTTTAAATCCATTTAAAATAGCGGTATAAATTATAACATGTTTTAATATTTAACAATTTTGTATCTTGTTCTGTAATTTGTATGGTACAAATAACGTAACAAAACTTCAAATACATAACTAAAATGAATTTCCTTTAATCTACATGGCAAATGAACATGTCGCCAACATTGCTCTAAGCTAAATCTAGAAGTAGTTTTAAGAAGTGTTATTTCAAATGTCCATGTGAAATGTATTTTTTCGATTTAAAACATTTATTTATTTCCATATGGTTATTTGCAAGTTAGATGGAAGTATTAAGAAATATTTTATGTACTATTCAAAAAGGTTTTAGGTTTTCTGCTAATAATATTTTAGACTATTTATTCGGACATATAGTTTTCTTTAATGTCCGGTTATATAATAAATTATCATTATTAAAAGGATAAAGTAAAATTTTTTATTATTTTTTGACTTTCTCATAATATTTAATTCATATATATATATATATAATTAATTTCTTATTTATTTATTTAATTAAATAATTAATTTACTATTAATACCATAATAGTCACACTAAAGACCTTTATCCAAAATTAGATGCCTATTTGAAATCAAAGTATGCTCAATATTATTGCGTAGATTATATTCTAATAGTTATTAGAATTAATTCTATGTTACTGGTTACTTGCGCTTAGTACCTCTGTAATATATTTTAGTGATATTTCCAATTAATTTCAAACCATTCAAAATAGCGGTATAAATCATAACATGTTTTAACATTTAACAATTTTTTATCGTGTTCTGTATTTTGCATGGTACAAATATATATAAACCCACTGGATGTGCTATTCTCCTCACCGCTCAGAAATTGTATGTGTATTTTAAATTTCTTTATGAAAGAATTGTTCTTTTTAATGCCAGTTTCTATTAGTTTAGTTGTCATACACCTATTGTACATGCTTACACAATAAATCAACTACAGTATTTAAAGTGTAACGGTATGATTTTGGCAAGTACCTTAAGTCTTTTAAAATCACCTCAGTATTAATTACTACCAATAAAATTAATACCATGTTCCAATAAATAATCACTTTAACTGTATTCCAAAACATTAGCTTTAAGTGCTGGAATTCAGGCAGTTTGTAACCACATCGATGATACGCTAAATTGAAATTAAAACCTGCTCATTAAAGTGTTTAGTAAATAAACTTACCTATATTATTCAATGGTAAAAAATTTCAACCTTTCTACTTGATTATCCATCTAAATATTACCTGACAGTTATTTGAACCTGTAACATGACAAGTTAACATTTCCAATATCCGCTCTCTCTATAAACTGTGTCGGTTACGGAAAGCGTTAACTTGGAGCGAGGAAATGTTTGTGACGCTGATCGGTGTTTCTACTTACCGTTCAATCAAAATGTCAAACACGATAACTTTTAGTTTAACACTTACTACATTCTGCGTCATGTTAACTGCGATAAGTGGCTATAACGAGCGGGATTACGTGTTTTGATTTGTAATGAAAGTAACACTTTAATTGAAGCTCATGAATAGTGGCGTTTTGAGTGTTTAAGCATCAATAGGTGGATAAACTGCAGACTTGGTGATACTGAGAAGAAATGGGTTCTTACTGAATATGCTTTTATAGTTTTTATACATCAGTTTTAGTACCAACCAAGAACAATGGTGAGCACCTTTAATGTATTAATGGCCAAATAGACAGGCACTTATTCAAGGTCTCAATTTTTCGGTTTTTGTTTCTCAACAGTTGTGATTCATTCAACATTCTAGGTACAAGATTCAGTGATATTTAGAGTAAGGACTAGTTTGAAAAATTTTGGCGGGAATTTCAATTAAAAATTATTTCCTGAAATTTACTGGTCAGAGTGACTTGTCCTACACAATAAATAAGACAGGAGGTTAGGATAGTGATAACCTATGGGACTCCTTATGAGTGTATAGGATTCCATCAGTTGACTTTCAAGATTCTAAAAACCACGCTGTCTTAGTGGTTTGTAGATTATTACGGCCTACTGAAACCAAATATTACAGAAACGTACAAGCTGGTTGGCCACAAAAATGTAGGGGCTGTTCATAATAAACTCTTCAAAGAGCTGCATGCTCGGAATTACGTAGTAGGTCGTAGTAGGTCTCTAAATACGAACTAGAGATTAAGGTAGGATGAGGATGTTCCAATATTATCTGGGACATTTAAGGTCGCAAGTCCTCCAGTAATTATTTTGATGGTCTGTCTTAATCATTAACTACAACGCCTAGAGAAATATTGTACAAATTAAATATTTAATTTTAATGCTAAATTGAATATTTTTTAACATAAAGGGATAATATTATTTGCAGAAAGAAGAAGCAAAAACCACTCAGAAAGATTCCATTAAAAATATAAGTTTGCAAGCATAAAACATACCGTGCATGATATATTAAGTGAATATATGTAGTTATACCAATAAGTTATGTAATTCCTATAATTGTAAAGTACTCAATAGTATACTATGATCAAATAACTGATAGAATAGAAAATTATTTTTTCGTTTTCCTGATTCAATACAGGAGTTCCACAACACTAAATGCGATGGTAGTAGGTGGATAGAGAGTTATGTACAAATTTTTAGAAAAGAAAATTCAAGGTTATAAAATATTGGAAGAATGAAAGTGTGTGGAGAGAGTACCATTATCTCATTGTGGTAACTGACAGGTAGTACTTCAGCTGTCTTTTTATTTGTGTAAGGCCGAGAATTGGCAGGCTTTAGTGTTTACCTTGGTCCAGTTTACTTTCCCAGCCGACCCTCATCTGGCCTTTACCGTTAGACACGGTAATGTTTTCCTTTTTGTTTAAGTTAACACCATATATAAATAAGTTAGATTTTGGGAAAAGCAGCATACTTAGAAAAATGCGAGAATAATATAACATGGAGATGTTTCTTTTAATTTCAGGATAAATTTAAACATGAATCATTAATTTATATTGCAACGCTTAGAGAAATTAATATTTGGATACAAAAAATTCAAAATACCTTATAAATCTTGCAAAGTTAATATTTATTCTGTTTGTAATATCTTTCATGTTCAGATAAAATCAATCACTTTTCATTATTATTATAAACAGCCGTTAACCTTATAACATTACTTTCCAACAAGACCTGAAAACATGTTTAAACAGTTTAATATATAAAATTAACTGGCCGCGATAAAAGTTATATGACAATTTCTCCCAAGGTATAGTACAAGTTCTAGGCATCTACTGTAAAAAATGGTTTCTCCTTGACTTTAGAGCATATTTTAACAGTTTAATATTAATTAACTCAACATTGTAAAGGTTATGTGACAACTTTCCGTAAGTCATAGTATAAGTTATGATCCAGTTAATGCCTATGTTAACACCTTATTTACTTTAGAGCATGTTTTAACAGATAATTATTAATGAATCGGACAGCGCAAGAGTTATATGACAATGTTCCAAAAGCTATAGTATAAGCTATAACCCGCTTACTGACAAATTTAACCCTTCCTGGTATGTAAAGCATGTTTTAATAGTTTTACATTAATAAATTGGACAATGTAAGCGCTATATTAAAATTACATACAAGCTATAGCAAACTTTAATGTTTGTTTTAATGACAAAGAAAGCTTCCCCTAGTCTTTAGAGCATGTTTTAACAGTTTGGTATTAATAAACCGCGAACAGTGTAAGAATTATATTACAATGTTCTACAAGCTATAGTGTAAGAGGAAGCCCAGTTACTGCTAAAATCAGGCTCTTCCTTCTTGATTTCGGAGTTTCTCATAAATGCTTAGGAGTAAGAGTAAAGTTAGAGTAAAACACTTTATTTGTATACTTCTTTCGGAATCAATAGCATTAAAATAATTCAAGCTATGATGAAACCTATATTCAGGATATATTATATGGAAACACCCATACTGGGGTGGATCCCAAACCAGTCATAAAATATCACTCTGTTAGGCAAAGGTCTATTTATTAATGTGATTGTTGTGCTCCAACAGAGAGACAAGCTAATTGCTGTTCGTGTCAGAAACATGAGGATAGAGTGCACATTTATGTGTTTAGTTATCATATTCTCTGTTTCCTCTAGAATATGTGTACACAGCATATTATGATATATTATGTAAAGTAGAACTAAATCCAGATTACTTCTTACATTCCTAAGTAATTTTAATTTATTTTACACATAATATTACAGTATAAATAACGTTGTCTTGAATAATATATAAATCGAACTTCTCACTAATTTGTGTAAATTTTGTGAATTTCCTAGAGCTAAAAATTAACTTCTTAAATTGATAAACCCTACCATAAAATTGACGAAATATAGCTACTTATATTTATTTTAATGAAGAAATACTGAAAAAGGTATAATTTATGCATCTAAAAATAAAATTCAAGCATTGCGAAATAAATTTATATAAAATATCAGGCTAAGGCACAATATATGTTTAATTATGTGTTACAGGCAACAATTTCAAAGATTTGAACCTAAAGTCACGTGATAAAGAAACATTTCTATTAATTTACAAAATTTAAATACAAATTAAAACTCATCGTAAGTCAAAAGCGAATCTTTTTAACTTTATTAAAATTCAAATCTTTTCAATACTTTTGTGTTATTATTTCTAAAAAATTTTTAACTTGTGAGTTGGTTAATTGATGTATATTTTTTTTATAAAACTACAATGCGTATTAACATAAATGTGTACATAATTGTTTAAATCTACAGAAAATTACGAAGAAAGATGAACACAAGCTATGTTTATGACATAACTAAATATTGCTTAAAAAACATTTATTGTAAATGTTTTTCATGCTGTCCCATTTCTAGATTTTTACCATAGTCTACTTTTTACGTTCGAACACTTAAGTTGTGACTCATTTAGAAAAACAATATGTACAAAATAATTCAACAGTATAAATATACATTCAACTATTAAAACCGTACATCAATTATAAACTGCTTAAAATAACTGTTACTTTCATTACAAAGAATAACACTTAATTCATTTCATTATAACCACGTATCGCAGTCAAGCATGAACGCTGATTATAGTTAATGTTAAACTGAAACTAAGTTATCGCAGTTGACATTTTGATTGAGCGTTAAGTAGAAACACCAACAGCGTCACAAACAACGTGCATCCACCTGTTCCCCGACATTAATATTTTTATGGTAAAGTTATATCATATTTTTTTACCATTTTTGTACCTTTTTCTAATACCAATAAATAATTCTGTACTTAATTGTGTACATAAATAATTTTGTAATGTTGTAATTAACTTAGTTTTTTTTACTTTCTCATAATATTCAATTGTTATACATAAACCAACAGGATGTACTTATCTCCTCACCGCTCAGAAAATAAGGTATATTTTTAATTTCTTGACATATAAATTGTCCTTTTTAAGGCCAGTTTCTATTAGTTTAGTTGTGATACACCTATTGTGCATGCTACATATTCGATTACAGTATTTAAAATGTAACGGTATGATTATGGCAAATACTGAAAAGTCTTTTAAAATCACGTCAGTATTAAATACTACCAATAAAAATGTGACCATATTCCAAAAAATAATAATTTTAACTGTATTCCAAAAAAACTAGCTTTAAGTGATGGAATTGAGGCAGTTTGTAACCTCATCGAAGATCCTAAATTGAAATTACAGTGTACTTATTAAAGTGTTTAGAGTTTTAAACTATAAAACGTACCTATATTATTCAATAGTATAACATTTAAACATTTCTACTTGATTATCCATCTAAATATTCCCTGACAGTTATTTGAACCTGTAACATGATAAGTATACATTTCCAATATCTGTTCTCTTCAAACTATGTCGGTTTCAGCAAACGTTAACTTGGAGGGAGGTAATGTTTGTGACGCTGATCGGTGTTTCTACTTACCGTTCAATCAAAATGTCAAACACGATACACAAAGTTTACGATACGAACAGTTTGAGTTTAACGTTTACTACATTCAGTCTCATGTTAACAGCGATACACAATTTTGTATTTTACTTAAAAATAAACTGAATCAATATACTTGTTTTAAGTATCTATAAGGTGAGTCGTCTAAGGTGTAGTAAACCTATTTTAAATATTATGAGAATGTATCTAGTTACTTAAACAAGAAAATATGAAACCCTCTTAAAACAATTACATAGATTATGTTTAAAAGGTTATCTATACACGATCAAGGCGCTGAATTAGGACCATCCTATTCCAAGGGAGTGCTTTTTTAGGGTATGGACACGGCCACTGCGCTGATTTAGCACCCCCTTTCGTTAAGTCAAATGACGTCAGTAGTAGCGAGGGGGTGCTATGTCCGGGAGCGTCCTAATTTAGGCGCATTGTGTGAAAACGTTATTTTAAAGGTTCAAATAACTGTTAGGGAACTTTAGTAACTATAACTAAGCAAAAATGTTGAAATATTATACCATTAAATTGTATACGAACGTTTATTTATTTAACATTTTAGCTGGTACTATTTGTTACTTCAATTCAGTGCATTCATCTTGAATGAGTTTACAAAAATACTCTAATCCATCACGTAAAGTTAGTTTTTCGGATACATTTAAAAGTTGTATTTATTAAAAAATTTTAAAGTTTTTTTATTTTTTGTTTATTTTCCAGGTGATTATAAAATACTTGTTGCATTTACCAATAAAAAAAAAATACTGGAACGATTCTCATCTTCAAATTAAAACTTTTAAACATAAGGTTTAGCATGTTCAAAAGGTATATCTCAATCTAAACTAAGGAACCAAACTCGTATATATCACACTTGAACTATAAAAAACGATGGAAATAAATAAATGGTCTAAATGTAAAAGATATTACTTTTTCAAGAAAATTTTTATAATATTCCTTACAAATAACTATTTTTAATTTATTCGATCATTTGAACATGTTAAAAACTTTTTTAGGCTTAGAAAATGTTTTAAATTATGTTCATGTGACTTGTAAGTTATTTAAGTTTTACTGTAAAATATAGAATACAAGTGGCTATTTTAAACCGTAAAACGTATGCTATAATTTGGTTTAAACGGTTGAATATTAAATGTCTTAAGTAATTGTGTTAAATATTTAATGCTTTTTTAAGTGTGTTAAGCGCGTCTGTCATGTAGTACATAATTATGTTTGAAATTAGTAAGTATAATCGAAGTAAATAATAACGTATAAGACTTAATTAAACTTTGTTTTCATTGCTACTAAACTGAAATATTGTATAGTACTTTAAGTTGTACGCTTCCATTTGTATTTTCAATATATGCTAAATTTAACTATTACTAAGTATTTATTTTTTTAGGAAAGAGATATAAAAAATTTATTTATGCAAAATTGTTAATATATAACTTAAAGAAAACTTAATTAAGATTTTGTTGGTTTTACTGTAACATTTGTTAAAATTACCGAGTTCATAGTAGAACTCAATTCTTTTTTTCAAATTTTAGTCCTTTCTTTAGGTATTAAATTATTAAATTAAACTTAATATTATATTAATATTTAATATTAATTGTTTAAATGCTCACTATGTCACATGTTAACGCATTTCTTGACTCAAATTCGGGATTTTAAGTTGTAGCACACTTCGTTCCTTAACGTTGATAGATAACCTTTAAACATAATCTATGTAATTGTTTTAAGAGGGTTTCATATTTTCTTGTTTAAGTAACTAGATACATTCTCATAATATGTAAAATAAGTTTACTACACCTTAGACGACTCACCTTATAGATACTTAACACAAGTATATTGATTAAGTTTTTTTTAAGTAAAATACTAAATTGTATAATGTTTTTTGGCAGAATTTATTTTTAGTTTATTAAAACAGTTTAGTTTCTAAATAACATGTCTTACGTATTCCAAAATGTTTAAGACCTTTATAATATCTGGGCTTAATAAAGCCAATTACTCATCAGCCTGGGAAAATCAATTTATGTTTATCTTTCTATTCGGAGGATTTCTCAAAACGAAATGACCTATAGATTGTTGCATAGCATTTAAACTGTAAATTTTTAATTGAGCTCCATTTAAATATGTAAAATGCTGATTTAGATGATGGTTTATTTCACTCAATTTCTTTGGTCGAGCGTAAGTAGAGTGAACATTAGTCCGCTAACCGTATGGGTAACCACGATTATAAAGAGAAAATAACTTGTAAACATACTGATGAGATTTTAATATTTGTGATTTCTGTCTAGATTTAAACAAAAATTATGGAGGTAATGTCAAAAATCCGGGGCAAAGTTTTATTTTAGCACATTCTTGCATTGAAGTAACCTTTCTAACTTACAGTAAGTTTTTTTTTATTTGAACACCACTATGACAGATAACTTAATTAACACAATCGTGAATGTATCATGTGATAAGATATTTGGAAAAAATATTGTATCCATAATCTTAAATGTTGTACAAACTTTCATCTAAACATCTTATCTAGAGGGTATTCTAGGATGAAGCATTTCTACACTTCATACGATTGATAATATTTGCTGTGAAAACTGTTTTTCTGTATGGTTTATATCTTTATATACAGTATATGTATAGGTAGACTATTTGTCTATTTGGCCACAGGATATCTAGAGAATTAAAGTAGATTTTCGTGCAAACCAAGGAAAGCCTGTAACTTGACAGGTGGCATGGCATACTTTTACCTTCTCTATGTAGTTACAGTAGAGTGTATTAATATCCGATAGTTTAGAAATGGAACTGTATTTTATTACATGTGTTGCCATATCATAACGAGACTAAGGTAATGTTGAATAATGTAATCAGTTGAAGAGTTTACTGTACATAGTGCTACATGATCGGAATAGCAATGACATGTAAAGTACGTTTGCTTACGAAGCGTGAAATGTTGGCCTTGGGAATGAATCCTTGTAAGATAAACATACCTTTGGCAAGGTTTCACAACCTCTGAAACAGTTTCGGTAAAAGTGTAATGTATATTTTCATCAAATATGAATCCTGTATTAAACACGTATCCTATTTTAATAAAATTATTGATTTAGCAATTCTTCCTATTACTTTCCTTGCGAATCTACTTTTATTTTCCAACTGTCAAGTGAATACTGTTATTTAAAAATACTGTTGTTCTCTTACAGTTTAAAGTAAAGGATTCTTCATAATAAGGCTTAGTTTTATTAACATATATTTTATTTTTTTTTCACAAAATGTATGTAAGTAAATACTACGACACATAGCGTGATGAACGGATAAAATTCTGAACGACATTGTATTTAAAATCTATATAGATTGTTGAAATGCTAAATTAAAATCAAATCTATAAATGGGATTCTACATTTGTTATGTAATTAATTGGATATCTTTAATACAGTCTTGCAACCATATGTGTGTTAACTGTATTATCAGTTCACTTGAAGGTACTTTCAATCGAAACATTCATATGTAAAATGTTAACGCTGGTAATATTTATAATTGGTTATGATCCGTTATAAAAGTACAACTATACTGTATTTCTCAAATTAAGTATTTAAAACATAAGTCATAAAGCGTAATGACTCCACACGTCAAGTTAACATATGGTAGATAAGTTTTAAGTTTTGGATAATTATATTTAGTGTTAATTAATATACAGTAGATGTATGCAAACCGCGTGTCAAGTATCACGCTTATCTGAGGTTTATATAGCTCATTTTACTTTATGGATATCCTGCAAACAGATAAACAGACAGATATCATTCAATAAAGAACTGTTTACATACACTGGCAGTCAAAAGATAAATGCTATTTAGTTCATGGTAGTTTTCAATGATGCTTAGCCTAATCCCATGGATAGACCATGCACCATCGTAAAAGTAATTCTTATCTTTGTATAAATTAACTTTCCCTAAATTTATAATTCGCTATATAACACCATTTTAGAAATATTTTGCTACATGATTCATTAAATTTTTTCTCTATTTATTTAGGTTTTACAGAAATTTAAAAAATACGTGCGTCAAATTTTAAAAACAATCGGTAATAATCATAAAGCCATTATACGCCGTACAAAGCTGAAACATATGGTCAAAGTCAAACCTTTTATTGTCGTGGACAATATACCAATTGTGTGGAAAACGTCCTACCGAATAAATCTATTTTTACATTACTTCACAATTCTACATTCAAACATACAATCCTTGCACCACTCACTCGCCATTTCTGCCCACAGCCAACTCCTGTGTCAGTATTCTAGATTGGAGCTCTCCCAAATATAATTAAAAAACTCGTCGACATTATAGAATGCTTTACGTGCTAAAAAGCGCTCAGACAAGTTTGTAACGCCTTGGGCGTTTGTACGTTTTCATGAAATCGGGCAATCTGTTTTTGAATTAAAAAAGTGAAAAAAATACTGTTACTTAAAATATACGTCTATCCTGGAAGCACTAATAATCTTACAATATAATTTTGTTTTGAATTAATTTATATTAGGTTGTCTCCAATCTTGTTAAATTATGGTTGATCCAAAAAGATTTATCATAATGTACCGAATTTACAGCAACTATACACCATGGTAGTTTTTCAATGAAAACGCAGTAATAAACATTTATTCTCCTTATAAGATTGTTAATTTTTTAGGTAATTAATCCCAAAATTTCGCACATTATAGTAAATTAACATGTTTTGTATAGCAAAACAAACTTTTCCCCTATTAGTACGTGCGCGCACAAAAATAATGTGTTAACAATAAAAATACGCATCATATTTAATCATTAGATAAATATTACCTAGGGAAGTAAAGGTATGTTTGTTAATTTAGAATATACCTGGATGCTTGTGCAAACACATTGCGTAGTAGTCAGCCCTTAAAAGTAAAAAGACACCCTCAACAACTGTTAAGAAATAATTAAGTCTTATTGAAAAGTTAAAGTAACAAAACATAATATTTTCAATATTCCAAACCTATAACATATTATGAGACTTTAATATATTCAGGAATTTCAAACCAAAAAGCACCGAATTCTTGTTTTAAATTTCATTGGTTCATAAATTAAAAATTATATAAGTTTCCTTATTATTGGGTAACTTTGGAATAAATAATCTCCAGCCAATACTCTACGAAGAAGAAAGGTATACAAAACAAATTAACGATAAGCAGAACAAGCGGAGTGTAAACAGCTGATAATTATTAATTTGCAAAATAAACAATTTAATATTATTGTGTAACACCGTAAGGCTTGGTGTCTAACAGTACCCAATCCGTCCAGATAATTGAGTTTTTGTTTATGAAAAGTTTAACTGAGATACTTCGAGTACCGGTCTAATTTTATATTTTAGGTACATCCGCGAAACTCTGAATTAAAATGGACACGTGAAAAATTGTGTTCTCGCGGAAGATATTAAAAGAAAAATATATTAATAGTAACGTACGATACCATTGGTTAAACTACTAAGAATTTATCGAGTTAGTGTTATGTAAATCAAATAATGTTATATATTTATAACTGAGGAGCTATTGTTACTTTCAGCAAGAAGCATTCACTATTTGTAACTAATACTCACGCCCGTGCGGTACTATTTTCAAAAGCATAAGTAGCTATAATTAATTAGTCTCTGTTACATGGATAATTAATGTTGGGTACTTAAACATTCTTTACATCCCTATGTTTGAGATTGTACCATATACTTATAACTTGTGCTTAAATACTAACAGGCCTAAAGAACACAAAAACACGTTAATCTATAAATCTTTGAAATAAAAATACATTGTAGTTTACCTCTCTCACAAGTATATTGGCATTAATAGTATAGCGAAGTTAATTATACATTGGCAGCGATAGCTTACCCAACCAAATTCCAGCTGTATTATAAAAACTGTACAATTTACTATAAACACCAGTACCTATTTATAGCACATATACATTTATAATTTAAACATAACTTTAATATATACGGTTAAATTGCAAATGTAAACAAATGTAGATATGTCTGTTTCATTAATATCTTTCAAGAATTATTTGTCTTAAATGTTTAAAAAAAAACCTAATTAAAAATCATTGTCCTAGATAATTTTCAGTTTAGGGAGTAAATACCCTTCTTATTGTACAACGGCGCAAAATTGAAATTACTGCTACAATCGATTAGATTTTATTGCTTATATTGTTATTATGATACATGGCAATTGAAAAGATTAACGATAAGCCTCATTAAAATAAGCCCTCGTTAGGAGTAATAAAAAGTAAAGATGATTATTTTCATACATTACCATACTTTTAAATATATTGTTTGTTAGTAAACATTCTTATGGTTTTCATTTAAAAAGTTAAAAGTAGAGTAAGGTTTATAACGTAAAGTGACATTCCAAAGACTAGAAAGTAAAAACAATGTCAATATCACTCCAAATTTTGTTTGTGAATTCACGAAAGGCTATGGTAAGATTTTAATTTTGTGTAAAAACTTTATTTTAAAATTAATAAATATTCCATCTCACATCTAAAACAAAATCATTGTTAGAGGATTGTAGACAAATTATATTTTGATTTAGCCGCTATATTGTACTATATTGTACAACAGGCCATATTTTAATTGTGTTTTTTTTTACTTCCAAGGGCCTTTAAAATAAGATTTTATTCGATAAGTATTTACATTTAAATATTTTAAGTTATTTCCTACTCACCCAATAAGGGTTAGGGTTGCAGCACACATATATCCCATAAATCACGTTTTGTAATCTTATAAAAATCTCACATAAATATTAGTTGATATATTTTTGTTGGAATTTTAATGTTGGGGGATGACTTATGGGACATCAGTACATCTCATAGTTTGATCAAAAAATATGTATATATATTGCTTGAATAAAATTAGCATTTATAGTCTAACCAAGTCAAAAATTATGCTTAACATTGTTTTGTTTCAATAATGAATGAGAGTCAACGTAAAGAAAAATTAATTTTATATACATGCGAGTCCTTTATTCAAAGGCTTCCTTTAAATATAATTAACTTGAAACTTACACAAACGAAATCAAAGGATGAAGCCGCGCGTCACAGAAAGGGGATGGGAGGTCATATAAGTTGTCCTTGTATTATCACCCAAACGTTTGAATTTGCTTTAAGCACAAAGACGTAAAATGTTACCATCACAAGTACACAATATAAGTGAAATAAATATAAAACAATTGTAATATAGAATTGTAATTTAAACCTTAATTTTAGGACTCAAATTAGCCATTTCTTATCCATTGGTAGTTGAATTTATTATTTTATTTAAAAGTTTTAAGGAATAATTAATTTTTTTCTATTTCCTTAAATACCATTCACTCCAAATCACAGATAGTTTGTTTTTGGATCTTCAGCCATTGTAAATTCAATAACTCTCACTTTGTAATTTGATTAAATTTAAAATCTTAACGTGATTCAATAGAACATGACACTTGACTGATCATAGACTGATTTTATTCTCTACAAGTTTATTCAGCAATGTGGATGTTTCTTCATTTATTGAACAAAAATACATTAAAACTTGCTTCGGTTATTTTTAACAACAAAAATATAAGTCTGAAGTATATTCCAATTACAGCAAAGTTTCACTCTACTCTGTAACTAGTGGAAGTGGTTAGTAGAGTGAGAAATTATGGGACTCTATTATAATTTACAGGATTACATCAGGTCACTGTTTCAAAAGGTATTAATTGACTCAGCAGATTCGATAATTTAAAGCCACACAGTCATAGTGGTTTGCAGCTTCCATTAGTTACACACCGACAGCAATAAATTCAAAAATTCGGAAGCAATACACGTTTTAATTCTTAGAAGAATTAAAGAACATGGAAAATGCTGTATGTGATTAAACGGAAAAGTCCTGAAGAGACAAAATGAGATAAATGACTTTATATTTTAGTTATTTCAGTTTCATTGCGATCAAATACAACAATATACGTATGAAAGGAAAACTGAAGGAATGGAAAATGTTAGTACGGTTCTCCTGGTTAGATAAGAGAGATTCACAGTGGTAAGGGCGTTGGTAGATAGAGATATAGAGTCAGGTCCAAATGTAAATAGAGAAGAAAACTCAAGGTTATAAAATATTGAAAGAATAACAGTGTGAGGAAATATTACCACTCTATCATTGTGGTAAATGACAGGTATTAATTCAGCTGTCAGATTGTGTAAGGCCGGACATTAGCAAACTCATCTGTTTACCTTTGTCAAGTTACTACTATCTGCTGGCCTAAATCCGGCATTCAATTTTAGACATAGTATTTTTTTCATCTTAGTTAAGCCAACACCATATTGAAATATGTTACCTTTTGCTAATAGCAACATTATAGAATGTGTTTTTGATATAAAGGAAACTTTCAGAATAATAAATAAAATAATTAATAAATTTGCATTTCATTACATAGATTAAAATATTGTAGACATAGATAAATTTATTTTTGAACAGTCTTAGGATCTTTAACTCTTAAAGTCTACCTTTAATATATACCTACGGTCGATGTTGTTATATATTCTGTTTATAATGTCTCATGCTCGGATGAAACCAATCACTCCACATTATTATTATGAAGCGAAAGTATAATAAAACAGCTAACTTATGGTATGCACCTTAGCATAGTATAATATGGTGTATAGTGCCTCACCCGCTTACTTCGGAAGGTATCCCCTACATTTTTTATTAGTTTAAAATTAATAAAGCGTAAATCTTAAGGGTTATATGACAATGTTTCACAATATATAGTACAAGTTGTAGCCATTTCCTGCCCACTTTCATTATACTCTTAAAAAATAAGCGTCTTTATACTTATAGGTACTTTAAAT
The DNA here is from genome assembly GCF_021130785.1 of Homalodisca vitripennis. Classification (NCBI taxonomy): domain Eukaryota; kingdom Metazoa; phylum Arthropoda; class Insecta; order Hemiptera; family Cicadellidae; genus Homalodisca; species Homalodisca vitripennis. The sequence continues at coordinate 63,808,478 of NC_060214.1, forward strand.
GTTATACATTTTTTAAGTAATTATTTTGTTTTTATCGAGTACGTTTGCTTTCTTACATTTAATGTTCACAATTAGAAACCATGTTGAACCGCGTTTTACACTTATCGGTGATTTTTATTTTACTAACTATTTCATTTATTATTTTGTTCCGAGCGAGTATTGTTGCTTCCTTAGTGATAGCGTTTACTATTTATAAAAATTACTACCCGCGTTTTACGCTAATGGATCCTTTTTATGTTACATGATTTATATATTAGGTACCCTTACTTCTCCATAGTAAAGAAAAGTGCAGTAAATTATAAAATAATTATTTAAAATATGTAACTAGACAAAAACATACTATAAAAGATCATTGTTATTAGAAAACCTACTTATATAAGATCTACTTTTCGATTTTATAGTTTTAGTCGATTTTCATCTACAGGAACATGAAAAACTATTAACAATTTATGCTAAATGTTACTTGCCATTTATGGTACAACATAAAGAAATTCATTGTAAATTTGTTTTACACATTGAAATTCTTTGACAAAAAAAATGCTTATTAACATAATTTTGTAAGTACTTGCTTGAAACTTGTTGTTAAAGATAAACAAAAACTGTATTTTTATATCAATATATAAATAAATATTCCTTAGTAGCATATTGATTCTAAATGTACTTAATCCTTTTAAATTACTTAAATTTTAGCATAGGCTATTTTTACATTCGAACTGTTTCAGTTGTAACTCTAATATAAAAAACTATTGATTTATAATAAATTTGATAGTAAAATGATGCAATAACTCACATTTACATTTAAATTGTTATCAACACTATATAAATTATTAACGCCTTAAATGAATTGCTACTTAGATTACAAAGCATAACACATAATTCCAATCGTTAAAGTCAAACGTGAACGCTGCATGTAGTGAATGTTAAACTCAAACTAAGTTATTACTGTTGAAGTTTTGATTTAACATTAAGTGGAAACACTTATCAACATCAGAAACATTACATCGCTCCAAGTTAACGCTTGGTATATCCACGTATCGCAGCCAAACATGAACGCTGAATGTAGAGAATGTTAAACTCAAACTAAGTTATCGCGGTTGAAATTTTGAATGAACGTTAAATATAGACACTTATTAATACAAGAAACATTAACTCGCTCTAAGTTAACGCTTGCTGTAACAGACATAGTTTAAAGACGGCGGATATTGGAATCATGAACACCTTATGATTCAAATAACTGTTAGAAAATATTTAGAAAGATAATACAAAATTAAAATTTTTATTTTTCAAATGATAAAGTTTTTACAATTCCGCCTATAACTGGTATCTTAGATGACTGCATAAACTGACTCTATTGCACCACGAAAAGCTGGTTTTTAGGAATTCATTTAAAATGTTTACTTACTCGAACTTTGTCATAGGTTTTTATTAACAAAGATTAATTTCAAAGTAATTATAAAGTACTTTCGAAATTAGCCAATAACAGACCGTTACACTTCATTTACCTGAATAGATTCTCTTCATTAGATAAAACGTTCAGAGAAAAACTGTAGCATTTATATAAGGTATACCACAATCTAAACTAAGAAACATAGTCGCCTATAACAGACTTGAGCAGAACGAGCTATACGAGAAATTAAAAATATAATAAAAAGTCCACAGCCGTCAGAAGAAAAATATTATAATTCTTCACATACCAGAGAAGGGAAGGGGAATATAAAATCCATTGGGACTTTCGCATAATAATTTGTTAATATTGGCAATATAAAATAAAATATTATTAAGGATGTCACTTCCAGTTTATACTAGTAATTTGTCATTTACGAGACGTATCCTGACTTATAAAGAAATATACCAATTGCAGAAAGATACATTTTTAAGTATTAATACAAGATAATTACGTATTTTTCAATAATAAAAATCATTTATTAACACTTAAAAAACAGATGGACATAATTAAATGGTTTGCATGTAACATATACTGAATAAACGTAATTGTAACGAAAAATTAAAATACATATCATTTTGCATGCAAATTAAGTAAAAATATAATTATGAGATTTTAATGTTTGAAATGTTTACTTAAAACCTAAAAAAAGTCAATGTATAAAGTCCGCGACAAGGTTTTGATGTTTGCTCATTCTTCCGTCGTGTAGCCATCCTAGCTCATCTGAAGTTTTGTATTTTAGAACAGATATGAAATACTGGGTGCCATAAAAGTCACCCACCCCCCTTAACTTTCTTATTAATAGAGATGAAGTGGTTCATTGAGGAGATGTTTATATGACACAGTCACTGGTCTAAATGTGTCTCACATACCACCCCATAAGTGATGGCATCGAAAACCCGGCAATTGATGTTCCTAGGACGTCCTGATGGGCTTCAGTGAGACAAAACAAAAGCTTTAATAAATGCTATGTTTATCATGGTTGTTGATGTTCATTGATTCTTGAAATAACTTATTTTATGTTTTAATGTCGTAATTTCTTAAAATAACTGAATGTTTTATCTCCCTTCCAATAATGTAACTCAAAATGTAGAGATACTAGCAATTCAAATTTGATAGTGTAAGAGTAGAGACCTCTAGTTTGCACCATTATTCTTATTTCTATAATATCTTTAAAATGAGGAGTCATTTGCTTGGTTTTTCTATTTTAAAATGTTTCACCTTACACCCAATATACCTACTTTGAGGGCAGGAATTTGAACATGTTATACATCGAAAACCACCTCAGTTGGCCATATAAACATACCCCTGAATAAATCATTCCATCTATATTAAGGGGAATGTGGTACTTTTAAGAAACCCGTTATAACGTAATAAACACAAATGTGAATATATAATGTGGCGATATGCGAGCAAATATTTTTTCCATATACATAAATATATTATTAAATATCATATTTAATTAGACTAGAAGATAACTGAAGATCGTGTATTACGAACAATGCAGTTTGGCTGGGCCTAATGTTTTGTAAATTTATGTTTGTCTATCTTCCCACATCTAACAAATATAAATATAACATCTATTTAAATTTAAATAGATTAAAAACTTTTCAAGCGAACTCAGCCAAGCCTGTTATGCAACACGTGGTGTAGTTTACCATTACCTTGTAATGTAATTTTAGTCTAATAATATGTTTTAATAAAGAATGTCACTAAATATTTATAACTTTATTTATAATATTTGACTTGACATATCATAACTTGGCAAAGGTAATGTGAGCAGTTGCAGAGTTTACTTTACAGAGTGCGGAATTATCTCAGAACAACAATGAAATGTAAAGTAAGTTTGCTTAGGAAGCCGGAGAGGTGGGCCTTGGGAATGAATCCTTCTAAGATAAATGTTACTTTAACAACATTTTTCAACCTCTGAAATTTTCTCAGTAAAATCAAAATGTAAGGTTTAATCAAATTTTAATCGTGTAGGACGAAATCTAATCCTATTATAAAGTTACTATTGACTTAGAAAATCAGTTTATAGTTTTAATAGAGCAGCTTATTGTAGTTTTAAACTTCTAAATGGAAACTTTTATGTATATTGTTCGTTATACTAATACTTACTCAAATTTGTTACAAAACAAATGTTCTTAAATAGAAATTAGAGAAATTAGCAGGTATATGATTTCCTCCAAAATGTTTGCAAGTTAATAATACAACGCGTAGCATACATGTATGAAATTATCAAAACTATTGTGTTAAAATCAATACAACCTAATAATACATAAATTTAAAAGTTATTACAATTTATAAAATATATATGTTTAAGAAAACAATACGTATAGTACATGACTGCATACCATCAATCATTCATGCAACTATATGTGTATTTAACTGTTTAGAAGTTCATATTATGAATTAACTTAGTGTAATTTTTAATTTAGAAATAGCGTAAATATTATCATACTTTCTTACGTAATACTTTAAAGCTGGTTATATTAGTAATACACAGTTGTAATACCTTTAAACGGTACAACTATATTGTATTTCATAATTTGCGTAACTATAACATGAGTTAATAGTAGTAATGACTGCACACGTTATGTTAAAAAATATTAATTGAGTTTAAGTTTTGGAAAATTATATTTAAAATTAGATAATACAAACTAGCATTACGTCTCACCGCGTTTCACATATCACGCTTAGCTGAGGTATATATATCTCGTTTCCTTGAAAGGATATACTGCAGACAGACATAATTCGGAAAATAATTTTTTCTTCCCCCACTAGAAAAAATATACATGTCAATCTAACGCATGATAGTTTGCGATGAAATTTAGCCAAATCACTTCAAATAGACTTAAAGCTGCGTCTACAGTCCATTTTCCCATTCTAAAAAAAAGTTTGATCTCAGAGAGCTGATTGTATTTGTCTAGAAACCAAAGCATTCTTGTAAAACAAGTTTTTTTAATTTTTTTCAATTCTGGTAAGATAGAGAGAGAGGCCGATAATTTTCAATGGAAAATCGATCGAGTTTTTACAAATATGAGACTTAGTTTTAAAGTTTTCTGGAGGGAGGGTAAAAATCCTTCCAGGAAAGTCAAACTTTCTAATTGAGTATAGTCGCCTATTGGCTATAGTGATCCAGAATTGCCGTGTTAACCAAGGACACTGCGACATTGAGAATATTTCAGAATTGAGAATAACTTTTTGACAGCACTGACTGTGTATTTGGTTTCACTCTCGTTGAATATTCTAAAAAAAATCCAGGCCCAAATACCGTGCTTTTGGTTGATGGGTCCCATTAGTTCAATGCATCCATGTTGAAATCTCCCATTATGACGAAGTCTCACTGATGGTTAGTCAATATTCCAATTTTTAAAAGGAAGTATCTACATTTAATTTGGAGACCTGTTTATACCAGCGATGATTATTTTTGACTTATTAGTGTTCTTTGATCCCAACCGCTTCGTAATCTTTTTTAGTTGTATCTTTAATGGAAAGCAAGTGAATTTACTAGTGACCAGGTAATGGAAAATTGTGATTACACATATGGAGACATCTCTTCTTTGGGAGAGTTGAATTAAAATGAATTTTATTTGCATCATGAATTGGCCAGTTTGAAATTTAGGATTTTGCATAGTTGAATGTTTTGTCTTTTAAACCATTTCCTGGAACAATAAGCATGTATGTCTTTCGATATGTGGACTCCCTAAATACAAAATATATATTCAGTTTGTGGTTTGTATTTTTATATATGAAGAGGTCCTGACTGGTTCGGAGAACGAGGCTGAGGGCCGTGGGACCACAGCGTCTATGTACGACTCGTGACTCATGGTAATGGTGGGTAGTACATGGGGCCGAGACAATATCGGCGAGGTCGTTACCAGTTTCACAAGAGGTGACTCGCAGTCGGCAGTGCATGGAATTTTCTGCCCGGTCCAGGCACTGCAACCACTACAGCAACAATTCGCCGAGCAGCCTCTTTCCCTTCAACTTAAAGTGTATCACATGCGCAGTGAAGAAGCTCCAAACCCTTCCAAAACTGTTGAAGTCGAGAACCACTGACCCATAATGCTTCGCACACGATTCCTCAATGTACACAATTACCAGTGTTGTCTCAGAAAATTCTGAGAAAATATGGAGTGTATAGCTGGCAGAGTATGACAGTGGGGCTTGGTAGAGACCACTGCCTTGGCTGTGCGAAGTTTATGGTGAACCCCTCTAGGTGGCGGTATAGATTGCTCTACTGACCAGCAGCAAGATCGGTGGTGCCGGCGACCATGACGGAACAACTTTTCGATATTGGTGGGAAAACAAACAGTAGCGGCATCCAGCAAGCCCGCCCCAGGCCTGCAGACACCACCCACATCAGTTCCTCCCCTCACATGCCTCCCACATGGTTGGCCAAGTGATGAGAGTGGTTGTCTCTCTCTATATATGTCTTGTCTATAATAAAATATACCTTCTTAAATATAAGAATATGGTGTATATAAGAATTAATGTTTTACATAAAAACACGAAATTCATATTTTAATTGTTATGAATTGTTCCATTTATAAACAAAACCTGTTTCCTAACAGTTTTTAAAACTTCTATTGTACGTTTATTTTTTGGTTATTATAACAGGCTTTTTCATAACTACCCATTTAAATAACTATATAAGTTTCAAAACAAAAGCTGAAATATTTTTGCCAAATAATGCTCATGTAATGTTACTATTAAAATTAATTCTTTGTTAGGTACGTTTTAGTTTAATGATCCATTGTTGTGATGCAAAACTATATTGACAGTACGCAACTTCAAAATTGTAGGATATAAATTATATTTTAATAGACAAGTAAACATGGTTAACATGAAATTATACAATAAAGAAAACTAGAATTAGGAAATATATAATTGGCCCTTTACTAAATCACTAAAGACTTTTAAACAAAAGATAATACTTACAAAAGAAATGGCATCTTTTTTAGGAACTGAAGACTTTTAGATAGTTTAGATATATTACAAAATTTGGAATAGAAACAATTTTTGGTTTCTAAAATGCTATATATAATTTTATGGAATATGGTTATTTTTTTGTTTTTGAATTCATAATCGTAAAACAGATTACAGTTACTAGTTAATTATTGATGCTGAAAAAGGAATGAAATAAAATACGTCCAAAACGAAAATACGCTTAAGTTATAAAAATCTGTTTCAGAAAATCATAAATACAGTTTCAGTTTTATTCATATACATAAAAAGGTTTAACATAATATTCGTCATAACGAATATTCTCACTCATCTGTGAAAAAATTTTATATGTTATGTATCGTTTCCGTCTCACGAGAATAGTTTTCAAGTAAATTAAACAACTTCCAAATTGTAAATTAATCCCCTCATAAATTTAATTTTTACGTCATTATTATAAATAGAGTATTAAATGTCCTTAAATTAGGATAATTTAACAATTTATTACTTGAAAAAGTAGTATTTATTTGTTATATGTAGTAAGAACTACCGTCATAATAATATTGTCAATTTTGAGGAACATTTAGGTGCACATATTCAAAACAAAATAACGTATTGATATTTAAATTTATCGAATATAAATGTCTTAAAAACAACTTATCAAACCTGAGCAACATATCAAAGTACTTATCAAATAATGAAAATGTACTAGGAATGTGCTAATTTTGTGATATGATACCATACATCCTTTGGGAAAATCCATCGCGTCAGGAGGCAATGCTTTATATATTTCAAACGTATTTCTAAAAAGAGGAATAGGAGCTTCAAACTTTCTCTTTAATGTAAACATTTCCATTAAAATATTTGTATATTTCTCAATACATAATATTAGCTTTAATGTATCTCTGTGCTTATAATAGTAAGGACGCAAAAATACATTACTCTAATTAAACCACTTTTTATTCCAAGGTCTTGAACAAATTTTCACATCAACGCAAACCCTGTAACCTAAAAATAATTAGAACTGTTTCATTATACGGTACCCCGAAACTTGGACTAAAGTTGAATAAATCTCTTTAGGACTGTACAGAAAATAAGTAGCCAGAATTTTAGTCACGTGTTCAAAGTAAACTTTTAATTTGTACTCTGATTTAACTAATATTCTGTTTTAAACACACCTCTATGTGTAAAAAACATTACACGTATGATTGTTCATTGATTTTTCGGTTTCGTTTTATTTCTACAGATTGTAATTTTAAAATTATAGTACTTTTATATTTGTATCATACATAAACATATGATTATTAGAGAGATGTCAATAGTCAATTAATTAATAAAAAAAATATTAGTATATTTATTTGTAAAAGTTTCTATTTCTCGTAAAATTAGTAGCTGCGATTTGTGAACGATTGATGTATAAAGGTACAGATTGTGTCCAATATGCGTGACATAAACGTTGAGATTAAATCCATTTAAACAATAAAAACTCGCATTAATGTAAACTACCTATATTATCTAAACTGACAATGAAATTGGAAAGCTATAATAAAATATAACAGAACCGGTGTTACGATTAGAGAAAGAAAAGCTTGCAAATAAAACAGGAGGGCGAGAAACGTTAAATGTAAAAAATGTAAAATGCGCTAACAAAACGAATCTCAAGAGGAACATGAAACGCGAGTAAATGCTTATCATTATGGATACGTAATAGCACACTCAAAAGGGAGACTACTTTAACACAACTGGTAGGCAAAAGAGGAATTGATATGCTTTATTTACACATGATAAACCCTTGGATGGACATGCACCATCATAAAATTATTTTCTTCTTTTTAGAAATGACGTTTCATGCAATTTATAAAGCATAAAGATGAAATCTCTTTGCAGATAGTTAGTAGAGGTGAATCGTTGCAACTATAACTGTCTTGCTGCAAAGCTCCATAACTGTAACGGCTACATAACCGCGTCCCCGATTAACCTTTAACTGAAGAACTGGAACTGTCACAACAACGTAACCGTTTAAAGCTAATGCCTAGACTGCTACTTGTACATTAACAATAATAACTAGTGGCTCGTAAAACCTCTTGCTGCTTTTTACCCACATTTCCTATTTACTCTTAAACGAACTTTTGGTCTATAGAACACTAAAACCAATTAAAAATAATATAAGCAATATTTACATCAGCTTTTGTCAAAATTAATTAATTTCAAAAAGTGGAATTAATACTTTACAGTTCGTGTGTGAATTATAATTTAAATTTATGATATTTATGAATTTCACTATAAAACTACAATTATACATAAATCTATGTCTCATACTACTTACTCTAATTTGATATAACTTTTAAAAGGTTCTGGTTCACTGCTATATTTCAATCGGATGAATTACTATTTATTATATTTCTGACTAAATTGACAGTCTTTTTCAATATTAACTTATAGGCAGTAAAATATGTCTTATAGATTTAAGAATACGCTTTTAACATTATTCCCTGTAAAACGTACATAAAATTGTATAAAGATAAAATCTAAACCAATAAATATTATATACCTCTCACAGATTGTTCTATATGGTTCGTTACAAGGTCAGGTATAAGTTTTAATCTGAGATGGGTTCAAAGTTCATCTCTAACAATTGGACTGTTTTATGAGAGGGTATTTCTCTAGATGAATGAAGTGGAGTTCTTGTTTGACAAGATAATGCGACGTTGCGTTTACATTAAACATCCCGAGGCGTTATGAGATATTCTTTACGTAGTCTCAATTTTAATATTGGTTTCATTTTATGTTCTTTTCAATATAGTCTCCTAATAAAATTTAAGAGCAGTAAATAAAGTGTGCGTAATAATATTTATTACATAAGATAATAATCACATGTCGTTAAGAAATTGTTTCCAGTATACATAGCTGAAGTAATGAAAAATGATTACTCTAGTCTAAATTTGATTACTTTCTGATACTGAGTTTTAATTCTAATGAAAGAAGTCTTTTTGTGACGTAATAGAGTTAGCGGTATAGACTAGATTAATAAAATATATATTAAACAAAAGATAATACTCAAAATTGAGATAAACATTCTTAGGGACCCTGAGATGAATGTACGCCTACTCTAATCACAAAAACCCCTTCGAACTTCCTCGCACTTCTCTCTAAACAGCTAAAAATATAATCTTGTTCTCAAAAGTTCAGAAGTATTTATTGAAAACACCTGTTAAACCTAATCAGATGTTCGGTGTAACCATTGTATTGTGATAGCTCTGGCATATGTTTAATTAATTTAACCAATATTTTCCATTCATTTAATTACGTAAAACTTACCTTGGTGTATACTGTGTCCAGAGAATAGTCCATAATTATTTTGATTATGTTTGATTATTGTTTTTAGATTGAAAAGAAACAATCTATATTTTGTTTTCATAGCAAATCCTAGAATATTTTATGAAAAAAAAACACATAATTTAATGCTTCTAATAGCGCAATCTATTGGTTGCAGTGGTTTCTGAATGATAGTCGAATAAATCTACATTGAATTTGGCTGCTCCTTGATGGGTGACGTTGAATGATCCTCTCCTTGCAACTAGCTCGCATGCTCGTCTATTGATGGTGGTTCAGAAGTCACATGTTAAGCTTCACTGACTTTAGCATTTCGTTATTAAATATTTTATCCTTATCTTTACCTTGCTTTACAATTATTAATTAAGTCAAAATCTTTCTCAGGTATCTGTGATACCAAAAATTCTTTTAAAACTAAAATAAGATACTTTATCATAAACATTTGAACTAATACAGAGTAACTAACGACTGCAATGTAAATACATGTTTTTTTAGGTCAGATGAATTATTATTTAAAGAATACGGTAAGGCATATCCCAACTTCTTAATTCTGGTTGAATCTATAAGAAATAAATAAATAGAAAATACGGAATTCTATGTAGTATCAATACAATTTTATTTCGAAAAAATGTTTAAAGTGACTTAGTAGTCTCACAACTCTAAGTGGAAGAAACTGGAGGCCTGACATAACTGCATACTCAGGTTCCACAAAACCTCAGTTCGTTCATAATTTACTGGTGCCAATCATATTGGGTATGGAGGCCCAGTGTTCTGAAAATGATATGCTCAGCTTAAAACTCCGGCTTACGCCTAGCTACCAGAGCTTCTAGATTCACTTCCATTGTCAGCATTCTGGCTGAAGCCGCAGCGACTTCCTTTATGCGTCGAAGTCAACAATGGTCTATTGAATTGTTCACGAAATTTTAGCTAAACCACAAGAACGCTCTAAAGAACAAGTCTTACAAAACGCGTTCCATGATTTGTTCCTTGCAAAAGGCCAGACAATCAGCGCCTTTTAGAAATGAAACCAGTACATCAGTGCAAAGTCCCACTTTAGAAGTCTTTAAGGTTAGATTAATTTAAGTTTATCTAGATAAAAAAATCAACAAGACCTGACACTGCGTACTAGCAGGAGCTCCAATAGATATTGGCAACCTCGTACCATGCGGCTTTGTCTATATTGACGGATCGAAGGAAAATCTAGAGCTGGGAGTGTTTTTATCACTTTGGATAGTTGGTACTGTTTCCCACCTCAGAAAGGTTGCTCTATATTTACGGCTGATCTACCAAGCATAAAAGTGCATTTAAAAGATCATGGTTGATTACTTCGAGACTTGTAATCTGTAATGAGTCCTTTGCAGCTTGCAGTCAATCATTAACCTTTATTTCAAACATATTCTGGTCCCTCAAATATGCAACTCGATAATTTTCATTCCGCAGTGGTTGTCTTTGTACTGGTTTTGTTATCTGGACACATAGGCCGGTAATTACATGACAGGTAGAAGAGCAAAACGAATATTTAAAGCTCCACCTCTTCACCGCCCGGATCAGATATTGTCCCAGTAGTGAAGCAAAAGTAGTAGCGAGGGGGAACTTCGAGTAGTTATTTATTTTTATTGAACATTCCTATTTCAACTATGCATTGATCAACGGAATACAAAGCTTTAACTTTTGACTTTTACAGTGCAAACCCCCTTTCCCGTAGGAAATTTAAAATTTGTAATTACACTTACTAATTAAGCAACTATTGCTTTATTATCTCCGTGAATAGTTTAATATACCGTTTTAAAATGAGTTAAATTCGTTCACTATCTGAAAGGAAACTTAATCTATAATTTATGCAATAGACACTCCATGATCTGTTATTCACTGAATAAATATATCTAAAAGGAATTAATTATAATTATTCCAATATAAAACTATTAAATGTTGCCCACCAAATTAAAACACACATTTTGTCAATTATTAGTTTAATTTTAGACGTTATATTTTCTCTAAAAGTTTAATTAATATGTGAAAGATAACATTAATGTTTACTTTACAAGATAATACATACTTTCCGACCATGTGAGTGGTTTACTTTACTAGAACTGTTCTATTTAACTTTCTATTTTAGGCTTTACATCAGCTTGAATGCCTTTTAAAAAATGTATAAGAAAACTTCTGAAATAATTTAATATTTATAATACCTCTAGCTTCGTATAAGTGACTGATTATATAATCTATCTTAATTAATATTTAACTTTAACAACGTAAAGAAGGAATTGGATACTTACATAGGTGTTTAGATAAATTGGAGCGACGAAAAGAGATATATCATTTGATTATATTTGCCTTTTAATAACTTCTTAACTCACAGATGCTAGAAAAAATTCTGATGTTATTTATTTATTCCGTTAAAAGTGCTATATCAATTGAAAATCATGTACAATATATTGTGTATTAGCGATAAAGGGTCGATTTTACAGATTAGTATGTTCTAAATTAACATAGTTTACATATAAGCCATGATGAAAATTTTATTGGTTATGTAAGGGTTTAGATTAACAATCTAGGAGACATTAGAAAGTTCAAGGGATGTCGATAATCTTATATTTATTAAATATGCTACTGAGATTTTAAAAGATACGAGTAAATCTCTAAACAAAATCATAGTTAATCAATGGAAAACAGTGTAACTAAACTTTACTGACTTCTGAACTGTTTCTTAACCTGACAACATGTACTGTGATGATTACTGAACTAAGATTAGTGAAATTACTAGCATAATTTTAGTTTCCAAACTTAGAACTAATGGTAGGTACGATTAGGGACATATGAGTAATATCGTTTACATCATCTTACTACACGCATCCCCTACACAAACTTAACCAAAATTTTTAAAAGTAAAGTCACGAAAACAATAAAAAATATAGAAAACACAATGAGATGTTAGAATATAAATTTGACACTCCCGGAAAACATCAGTTAGTTATAAAATGTCTTGAGAAAAACAAATCCATAAGTCACCAAGAGGATTTGTTTCATATTGTCTGCGTAGAAGATAAGTTTTCTTAATATATATTTGCTGTAGCCAGACTTACTTAAATTATTTGTTTAACAGCATAGTCTACTTTCTGTAGTAAATTATGATATTAAGATATTATATTAAAATTAATCCAGAAATATTCTTTTACATTAATTTATAGTGGTTATTGTTTAAACAAATAATCTAAATACAGGTATGTGTGACTGACGTAAAGTTTCCTGCAATGCTTTAGCTATTAAGCATAATTTAGGTTTATAATGAAGAGTTTTGATATTCGTTTGTGAAATAATTTTGATGGTCTGAAGCATTGAAAAAAATTTTAATGGAATATAACGGGGTATAGTCCACCGGATATAGTATACCGTTATAGTCCACTAATTTACAAAGCTAATCTGCTTTACAAAAAAGTTTTATTAATAATTTTTTTTTCAGACCATAACTATTATTTGATAATCGGATTTTAAAACTATATGATATATATATATATATATATATATATATATATATATATATATATTTCCCAAATTATATATTTCCCAATCAAACTACTAAATTTCAGCTATCCATATTTCTTGTAAGTGATTGGCTTATTGTTTAAATAACTCTTTGTAGCAATTACCAACAATTCCCCTGGCAGTGGTAATATAATACACTGTGTGAGCTGCCTGATATATACCCCGTTTTTCATTCAATCTGTGTTTTTATATTCTAAAGAATACTTCTATGGAATTCAAATATGCTGTAAAACGTATGTTGTTTCTTAATTGTCCCATGAAAGCTATAAATATGTAAAATAATTACATAAAAATTAAATTAAATAGTTTTGTTTATTTCATAATACAAATCTTTCTCCTCCGTTTTATCCTTTTTGTAACTAAAAGGGCGTTTTTATAGTATTTGACAACGGCAAGCCTTGACATTAAAAAAATTAAAGAGCCCAGGAATTATTTATGGTATTTATGAGTTATTCAGGTTTGACATGAATGATGATTTTATAAAATTTGGCACATACGTATTCTTAAACCATTTATTCCATGGTATTCTTATCAATAAATCTATGGTTAGTTTAATAAAAATGGATTTAATACAAATGAAATCATGTGCTCATTAAACGCAATGCAAATCAGTTATGGAAAGTACTTCTTATTTGTAAATTACCAATAATAAGTATTATTGACATTCAGTCCACTGTATTTTATGTATCATCGAAACCCTGGTTTCTATTACTCAGTAATATTTCAATTTTGTTAAGAAGTTATACAATGATTCTGCGGAAAGTTTTATAGGCATTACTACATACAACTGTGCCATATATTAAATGTATTTAGTTGCACGCAAACCAAATGATTACTTATTCACTTCTTTACAATCTATTTTCCATAGTACTTTAAATTATAAATCATTTGTTTTATATAATTTATTGAAATACGAAATATAGACTAAATTTTAGCCTTCCAAATTGTACGGCTTAATTTGTTCTATAGACTTTTACATAGAAAATTAACCTTTCTAAACCAATATTATATGAATAAATACGAGGGTTTCCAGTAAGACCATAATCCATGGAGCTTAGGTCACATGGAAAACATTTGTGACTGCTTTGTTAATATTTTAAAATGTTTATCTTTGATACTATTTCACTTCCCTTGCCAACTCTTAACTGCTTTTAATAAATCAAAAGAAACGAGAAAATCAAAGATCAATAACTCAAGAAACACAGCTATGGGACGTAACTTCCGGAAGATAAACAATAGTATGGTCTAAAATGATTAATCACATCATTACTAGTTTCTTCAATTAAAAAAGTGTAACATTTTATATTTATAAAGTATATCCAGGTACAGTGAAATAAATTACGATCTCTCCAATGTACCTACAGAATGTTGTGAACAATTTCTAAACTTATAAACAGTTTTAATCCCGAGGAAAAGTCCATAGTGTAAACTTTTAAGACGCATAGCTACTATAAATAATTGAAAACGAAATTTATATAAAATGAACCTGCAGTTATCTAATGTTGTGTCATTTATTATTACTTACTGCTCTTGCTTACTGATAGCTTTCTAATTTCTCATTTATTAAACGTTTTTGTATTTTAGGGAAAAATAAATACAATAAAGCACTATTTCACAAAAAAACATTTACCTAATAATACCGCCTAGCCGTGGAAAAAATCGTGTCAGCCAAGGGAAAGAAGAAATATAGACCCTATCGCATGGGTAATATTTGTATTTAAAGATAAGAGTCACATTTTAGTTGACAATTGCTACAGCTAAATTTTCTTTTTTAAATAACTCTTTATACTACACTCACTGTGTTAAAACGTTGACAGTTTTGTAGCATTAATAAGAATTTGTATGTTATAATATATCTTTATAATAATAATTTTAATAACATACAAACAGATTATGTAAAAAAAATTACATATATCTTTACTACAAACGAAAATACATATAAATAAGCACTCGAATTAAGTTTTTCACATAAATAGTAAAAATGTGTGTATTAGCCCACTGAAATAATTGTTTATTAATGAATATTTTTATTTTTTTAGAATTAAATGTGTTTTTATTACGTATAAATGTATAATAGGTTAAAACGCCGGTTCTATCTTAAGTATTTTAATACAAACACTACGAATACTACGCTATAAAAAATTTTTACTTTAGACCAAAATAGGCACAGTGTGAAGTATTGGGTGGTGCTGAGGAGTGTTGATAAGAGGTTTTGGATATATATATAAATATTAGGTTTATAACTATCTAGCGAGTGCCCAAAGTAACGTCCAGGGGTTGTTTATATCTAAGGGGTCTTCCAGTTATCTAGATTTAACAGTTAAACGTGTTTCATATGCGCTCAATGATTAATTTAACAAATTATCGTTTTGTAGGTTGATCCTTATGTAAATGACAGATTTTTATTACATACGTTAACATTTTATTGCACCATTGTATAAGGTTTATTTTAGATGTAAGTCTTTTCATAATAAAGCGTATTTTACCTTAATGTATCAAGCAGTGGCTCCTAATATTTATCAGATAAATTAGTTGCTCTGCAAAACAAATGCTTACGTATGAATTATATTCGAATGTTTTAATATGGTTCTATCACATTCAATAAATTTGGTATAAGTATAAACTATAAATAACAATAATAGAATAGAATAAATTTGGTCTCATACAGAAAATATTTCAATCAATACTGGTCTAGAAGAATATTAGCTATCGTTCCAGAAACATATGACAGTAAATAGAAACAGGTAAAAATGTTTTCAGAGGGTATAAAAATGAATATTTTATAAAAGTGAAAGCAGTAGTCAATAATTAAATCTTTTTAGTGCCCTTTCCTACATTTTTAAACTTAATGACGTGATTTTGAATGTTAATACTATCTATAGGGGTTCAAATTCACATTGAAGTCTTTTTTGAAGGGAATGTCACTGCAATTTCCTCGGATACCGTCCTCAAGAACAAAAGTATTATCTGCGACGTGTATTGTTTTCCAACTCTAGTTGGAATGTACGAAACACACATTGATATGATAGATTTTATATTCAAGCGAATCGTTGTAATAAATGTAAATAATTTTAAAATAATTAAATAACTTTATTAATTATTAATCAATTCTTACCTAATATTTTAGCAGATACTTTAGAGGTGTCTTTGGGGGAAAGGCCAAATGTTTTACAACAAGTATTTAAGAAGCAGTTACATATATTGTTTTCTCTCGGAGTAATAAATCGTTTATTTCGTATAGCCTTATTTCTGATCCTGGCAGATAATTGAAAAATATAAATTTGGCGGTACGAAATAAATTTAAAATGTCCACTGATGATTCACAGGTACTGAAAAGAATGCTCTTTAAGACGTTTCATTTAAATAAAAAATTGTATTTCAACGGTGAAAATTTTGTTATCATGCAACAAAGTAAATTTGTGAATAGTTTTATTTTTTGAGCAAAATTTCTTATAGATAACAGAAACTAATATATGAAGTGAAATCCTATATTCCAGTATTCAAGACATATCAGAATCCTCTACTGACTCTTATAACAATAATAATCAATAGAGGCGGCCATGTTTATGCGACTGCAGCTCAGCACAAACTGACTACTTGAACTCGACAGTGATACATGATATAGCAAGAAATATGCGGGGTCGTCTGCCCACACATTGGACCTGCCAAGTGCCTGGCTACCATGGAGTGAGATCTAAGATTTAAAAAACTACCCTTGTATATATGTTTAGAATCTGGAATAAACCGTCAAATTAAATTGAATGGAACGACATATGTTACAACCAGTAAATACAGCTAACTTCGGTTTACAATTAACTACGATAGTCTACGCATAATGTAAATGGTTGCTAATAAATTTAACTATGAACTTATATGAAAGGGAAATAAAATTACAGGAGGGATGATGTACACAACATTGCTGTCTGCTATACTTTTTTCTACATTTTATTCACATAGCAGAAGTGCACTGCCTTTTTGATTTCACAACTAAGAATAATGTCCTATGATACCATAAAATAAATCAATTTTTGCTCAATCAATATATTTGTACTGTTGTAAAAACACTAAATTACACAACTTTAAGATCAAAAGGAAGTATCTAAGAACCAAATGTGCCAAGTGTAATTCTTGGGCAATAAAGTACGTCTAGCAATCTTTCAGGTTGCTTTGGATTACGTTTCACAACCATTTAAACCAAGTTGTACCGTAAATTAGTTAATTAAATTTTATATAATGTAAATTTCGCAACCTAGTCAGCCAGGATAATATAATATTATTTTACATCCAATGTTCCGGAACTAAATTATCGGCGGAGTAACTACCTAATTGGCACGCGTATGAATATCTTCTTCTAACCCTTTGTAGCAGGCCAACTATGTGACCGAGCAGACCTCGCGCGCTTTGTCCGTAAGTAAAATTTATCTTTTCCTATTATTAAATAATTTAATTATTATTATTATATATTATTAATAATTATTATCCCTTTGATGCCAAACGTATAAAAATGACTGTAACGTAAAGTAAAGTTGTAAATTGTAAAGTAACGCACTCTTGAAGATCTTTTATTTCCTTGATTGAGATAGATAAAAGTTGTGGCGTCATCCTTATGGCGAACACGTTTTTATAATAAGTAATTTGTATCATTAAATGGCTAATACTGTCGCGAATTTTGTTTTAGGCGAGTTCACGTAGCTCACGTAGCTGATGTATCTCACGTGTTGTTTGAGTAGATGGCTACCACTTTCCCAACTCTACTCCTCTTCTAGGAATAACCATTCTTAGACTACAGCTTCAAAGCCTCGTGCCAAGACGCCGACGCCCGGATTGTGAGTCTACATATTGCGAAGGGAAGTGGAATCTTATTGTTTTATAAAGTAAAACATTGTAGGCATAATTCCACAGAACATTGGATATTTTAGGCCCACCTAGCAGATATACATTTTTAGTTCTTATATTCTAATTGGCAGCAACGTGGCATTACATACTTTTCCTTTACCATCTAAAAGTGGTGCTTGTAAGTATTCATAATTAAACTGAACTTATAAGTAAACTTTGCAATTCGAGTATTTAATACTACGACCTCAGAAGTCACCACCCCCATGTGTTATCGTCCAACGATACAAAGTTAATATGAAGCACTGTAATGGAATGTCGCATGAACAACGGGTGTATTAATGATTAAATCAAGTTCCGCCATTACGCTTATAAAACCGTTACGTGTAAGTTATGACTGGGCGTAAACTTTCAAGAGTTAAAGTAACTAAACCTTCGTATGCCCTACACACTGGACTTCATGAGAAAAAGCCAGATTCATAGAAGGAAAGCTTCTAAATGACTGATTATTTACAATAAAAAGGTTTTACTAACATTTACAGATGAACAAAAACATATAGGTGAATTTACTATCACCGATTTAAATGAGTATAAATTGATATATTTATTTTTCTTGACTTTTAAATTCCATAACAATACATTTCATGACTTATGATTAAGCCAAGATCGTAAATATAATGGATAATAGAGTGTCGAGGGCGTTTTCAAGATCAATATTGACCGTAGCCCACAGAGCAATTCGAAATAGGATTTGGCCTGTGTATTAACTAGGGCCCTAAATATGTCCATGTACAATTTTAATACACTGAGTTCAGTAAGATTAACGTTTGTGTGTAACACAAACACTTATAAATTCAGACACTATAAGATATTTATATAATACCATAAATAAATATTGAAAGACCGTAATACTGTAAGATTTGCCTCTTTAGCTTTGTAAAAATCATGTAAGAACGTGACACCTAATATATTATCTTTAATGGTTTTGTGTCAAGAACTCTACGAAATAAAAGAAAATTAAAGTTAAATTGCTATATTACAGTATTACTTACTTGTAGATATAGTATTTTAATCAGGATTGACGTTATTTATTTCGCCGCCTCATGCAAAACATATTTATTACCGCAGACACCTATCAAATCCCTTACGTGAACTAAGATTCAATAACCATAAACTTCTGACATGTCATAAACATAAATGCTATGAACACGTAAAGCGTAATATTACTTATTTACATGCATAAATCTAGGTTTATCGCTTGAATTACTATCCCTAATATTTATGATTTAATTTTAACAACGTAATATTGGTTCTTTAATGATGCAGCCCAATTAAGAGATTTATATTATATAATTTTGTACTCTATACTCTAAGTAGTGTTTTACGCGAATTATAGCAGACAATTATTTAAAAATTTACTTAGAAATAACTGTATTTATTATGTTTAACTAATGAAATAATACAAAATGTACTCTGTAGATTTGTAATATTAATTTTAAGGAAGTTGTTTTACCTAGATCTCAGTGGCTGGCTAATCATGAGAGTGCTATCTGTCAACATACAAGTCAAATAATACTCTCAAACCCAATTACAACAAAGCCAAACATATCCTCCAAACTTCAATGCTTATCAATCTGAAATGTGTTTCCTTGTATGGAATTATAATATGTGTACTTGTAGGTTTCACCGAATTATTTTTTTAGTTTCTAAAATATTTCTATCTCTATAAAAATAAATTCAGTTTATGAATCTATTTGGCGAAAGAATCTGCATATATAATTACGTAATATTAAATCTTATTTATATTTATTTGTTAATAAAATTATCATATTAAGTATATAATTATAATATATACGTTATAATTATATAATTAATACGCAGATATTTTAAAAAACAAACTTTAATAACACGTATGTATGAAATTTGTTATTTATTTTTTACTATAATACACGTTACTCTGATATGACTATGTTTACAGTTTGATGGTTTATTGATCAAGAAACAGTAACCTTATACCCAGAATATTTGACCACATCTGTAAATGCAGCATAGTTCCTCAATTATTTCGTCAAGGAGTAATATTTCTCTGTGTTTTGATAGAACATTAAGTACTTTTAATACAAAGGCCAAAATAATTAAAAATTAAGCACATTTCTAGAAGGGACGTAATTTATAGTATTACCTCTTTCAAACACTATTATCTTAATTGCGTTATTAAATCAAAGTGTAGTTGATAGATGTAAAAATTTTGTACTTACTTTACGTATTAAAATAACATAAAGGAAAATTAAGTACAGAATATATATTTTGTAAAGCACCCATATACAGTGTAACCCACGAAGAGGCTTACACGTTTTCTATACCCTCCTACTTCGACCCTCACAGAAACTATTGCTGCTAACAATCGATTTCCTTTTTCAGGGGATATTACTCTACTGGCAGTATGGGATATTTAAGAATCTAGGCATCATTAAAATAGTCACAATTTACTAATGATTAAACTGAAATAATTTTGTAAGTGAAATATTTGCAAATAACTCGTTGGTTTAAAATATTAGTTATCACCAGAATGAAATAAAACTAAATTTTAATTCATATATAGAAAAGGCTGGTAATGGTAAAAGGCTTTATCTACTAAACCATGTAATAACACAAAATCATAAATGTATGCTACAAACATTTTACAATATATTAAAAGTAACAAAACGTTCTATCTATTTTATCTTTGCTATTACGTTGTAAATGGTTTTAACAACACTATGCACAAAACATATTTCTCTGTATTTATAAATATATTTATCTAGCGTTTTTGCTTACATTTGTCTATGTTTTATTCAATAGTTTTAAAAACTGTACTTAATTACTGAAAAAATAGAGAAAGAGCAAGACAATGTCAATCAGACAACACCATTTATTGGTACCTTACATCTGGGCCAAATGGGGTAATAGATTTTTATTCAGAAGTATCAATCCAAGAGTGTTTTTCCTTAACACTGAGTAAAAAATGTCTTTGATTAAATCAAAGTAAATACAATATTGTTAAATGAATTATTACACTTATACAAGTTATATTTTGATTCTTACTGTAATTAGTGAATGAGCTTATTTCTATAAACTTAATTAGATGCTAAGTAGGTTATCTTCTTATTCCATCCTTGTTTATGGGCCGTTTTTGGGGACATTAACAAACTTTGGTACAAAATTATTTTCCCTAAATACAAGTTACATACGTGAAGGTAAAATAAAACGTAAAAAATTTACAGAAATGACTTAGAGACTGATGTTTAATAAAGTTTCGGCCATTCCGCTCAGAAACCTGTTAGGTGCAAGTTACGACTGGTTATAAACTTTGCAGTGTTAAAATGTAATTATTATTTCCTTCATATACCCTACACTGGACATTATGATCTCCTTTTTAAGTGCTTTCTAAGAGTTTTATCTTTACAGTACACATTACTGTAGCAGATTTGGTTTTTTTAAATAAGCGGAAGAAATATCTACACAGGAACAAGTACACTGTACCAACAGGGTATCGAATGAGTTGACTAATAATAAAACAGTGGACAGATTGGCTAATAGGACGGACAGTCCTCCTTGTGCCTTTGACCTTAAATTAATGTTAAAATTTCTTTGAATAAAAGGAACCCGTTTACCAATTTTGAAACATCAATGATCTTTTATCAAGGTTTATCGCACTGGCGGGCAGACACATGGATAGCCATACCGATGGAAGTTCCCTGTTTATCTTAACCTTAAATGTGTGATACTTTATTTCAATAAGAATCACCCTTATACAAATTTTAAAGCCTCTCACACATTTATATTAACAGTTTTATAGGTTAGACGGACATACAGGCAGATGGAGGGATTGTACTTTATCATTTTGAGCTCAATATCAAAATATTACTTCCTTTCTCCAAGAGGATATTTCTTATGGGTTTTTGAATCTCTAAGACCCTTCAATCATGAGTTACGACTCACTCAAAGACAGGATGTTATTTAACCTTTTGACAGGAAAGTTATTTGCTATTATCCTAGACCAATAAAAAAGCAGAAAGTTTTATGCCCTTAGGAGCTTTCTGTTTAGAGTTATCACGCAGAGAAGAGACCACGACATGATAAAATATTATAGTATAAACGCTTATATTGTATTTACTCAATTTTACGCTGTGAACATCAATGTTAATGTAGCATACTTTTCTATGGTTACGGATTCAAATCTCAAAATAATATTAAACATGTTCAAAAAAAAATATTTATGATTTGAAATCAAAACCGCAGAATTTATTTCAGAGTCTCTAACCTAATTTACAACTGGTCAAGGAGCCCCTTGGATAATAAATAACTTTACAAATATTGATTTTACTAATTTATAAACCTCTTTTATTTAATTGTGTATGTTTTTAAGCAGTACCGATATTGTTTGTTTCTTATAAGGTTTCTAACATAAACATTCATAGTTGTGTCCTATTTTTGCGTCCATGAAATAGTTTTAACTAAAATTAGAAAATCCTTATATAAATTGTTGTCTTCAAAATTAAAGGTTCCGTTCTACTTCAACAGTCTATGGCGAGCTACTGACGGGGGAGAGCCTAAGTAAACTAAATTGAACTCTAAATGTAATTCATTAACACTATTTACCGTGATTTAGTTCCTCGAATCGCCTCTGAGAGTTATTATCATATTTAACTATAAAATGCTAATCTAATATATATATATATATATATATATATATATATAGTGTATATAAACTTGCCACTACTTTGTATGGATAAAACGTATCAATGTTCTCTAGCCTTAAAGTGGAGAGCCAATCTAAACAGATTCGGAACGTAATTCGATATCCAATTTACGTTGATGTCATTTCTGGAAACTCCAGTGAGCAGATTATTTACAAATGGTTTATTCTTAAATGTAAATTATAAGTTAACATCACAATGGCTAAAACATTGCTTTACTATTTCTCATATTAAAATTGATTAGGGACGAAGTGCCCTGGTTGTTCCACCCAAAGTCATAAAAATTATTTTCCCCTTACTCTTTGATATTATTCCCTGTAAATGTTCTATTAGTTCTAACCTTGCTGGAATAATAATTTCCCCTCTTTCACGCGGAGACCTGAGATGTGGGATCTATTGAAGGAAGGAAGGGAGTTGGGACATATTGATATTTTCTGTTATTATAAATAGAATTAAATTATTCTCATAACGTCTAAACTATAGATTACAAATGTAACTGTATGCTGCAGTGTACTTTTTGTAAGGAAAAATACTAATTGGCTTGTTTTATTTTTCTTGACTAATTAGCTACTCTTGACATAAATAAAATAGTCTTAGTATATAATATAACTATGTTGTTAAATCTATCTAAAGTATGTTTATAAGTCCTAATCTCAAGAACGGCTAAACTAATATGCCTAATTATTTTATTACATCCGAGAAAAGCTTATGCAAAAACAAAGACCTAAAACGTTACTAAAATCAATTTTTGATTTGAAAAAAAAATTATAATTTTTATTTCATAATCAAAAACTAAACAGCTGTTAAACATCGACTTGACATAATATTAAACTTATACTCCAGAACATACTAGTTATGAATTTAAAACAAATAATGTGTTGTAAATATATAAATGTCTTCACTTTTTCAGAAAATGCATATATAAAAAAATTGTATTTATGTTTCATAATCCAAACTTAACACATTGTACACAGCTGTTTTTTTTCAGCTACAGTTTGGCACATTTCTTTAAACACCTTTTTGGATTAAAATGTGTTAAAGTCTAGAGTGTTTGATCAGCATTGTAATATCAAACACAGTTCACAACTTCACACACGTTTACACGCCCTCCCCCCACGCAACATGTCGATGTCGGACTCCCTGAAGTAATAAAATGTTTAAACAACAAGAAAAAAGTTATACCATTTCTCACACACTTCTTAGTGTCTAAGGCATTTTACTTTGCTGATTAATACATAATAAGCCGCTTAAACGTTTCAACATAAAGAAAAAACGCAGAATCATAAGATGGAATTTTGTGTTTTATCGAATTACGAAATGTATGCTTCACTGCCAAAAATTCTAGACATGGAATTTTATACAAGTTAACAGTTTTGTAAAAGTAGCAGATATTATCAAAGGTAAGAGGGAGACTTTTATTGTTCCTATAACAATGTACACACGACAGGTTCTGAGCACAGGTTGAATATAGAGAGAAATAGATAACTTCCAGCATACGGTTCTGGTACGTGTTAATGATATATAACAAAAGGACCTCCAAACAATCCGCCAACGTTGGTAGAAATCACATTTAGTTGTTAGCGACTGTAAGTATACTGTTAGCTCGTAAATAATAAATAATTAAAATAAATGCGGTAATGTAATTACTCTGTTATACTATCAGCATTATTTGTAGATCGATATTACGTGTAAGGTAAAGAACAACTTTGAAATAAAACTTACAATAAATTATAGTTATTTTTGTTTAAGTTTTGTTACTGATGATAGAAGGTTAGTAACTATATCAGGATTTCGCATATTTGCCATTGATATACGTTAAAATATGTATAACAGAACGTTTCGGGGATAGGGATCCATAAGCTTCATCAGGTGGGGAGGAGGGTTATCAATACATAAAAAAATAAAGAACAGAATAGCGTTTCTTTATAATATAAGTATTAAAATGTTATGATTAACTAATCTTAAAGGGGATATTTTGTAGAAAATCGCTTACTAAGTAGCAAAGTATTATAATTACGTGAAGTTTGGCAGAATTAAACTTAGTATTTAGTAATTAAAAGCACGTGAAAAGTTCAACCAGTCAAGATATTATACAAAAAACAAACATTGATTTAGTCATTAATATAATGTATCCTCGTTAAGTTAATAATAAACAAAAACCTAAAGGTCAGTCACAATGCACAGGTAATTAGTATAAAATGAATCAGGACCTCTCGATAACGTGCTGCTTGGTTAACGTGGCTACGGATGATCTTAATCAGCTGGGACCCTATACAAAAAGTGACTATTAAATAAGGGTTCTCAAAATAAAATAAAAAAATAATTTGCTTGGCTCAAACATTTGAATATACTGTGTGGCACCGCAGATTGATGTGGTTATAGTCATGAGGACAATAGTGATCATCCCTATACACGCGAATGTAAGAATTTGAAGAATCAGAATTTTTCAATAATAAGAACAAAACGGTGGCCATATATGTTTTTGTTTTTTGCAGTAGAACAACTAACGGTACTATAATTTCCAACTGATTGCCTTTGCTGTATCAAAGTTAGCTGTCTAAGCAATAAATCAATTAAAACCTTCCAAGCATATTTAACTCAAAATATTAATCAATAAAACCTCCAAATAACAATACCAAAAACTTTCAGTCCTACGGGATCCTAATAGATGACAACGTCAATTATGCAAGCAGCCTAGACCTAACAGGGATGATTTCTCGAAGTAATTATTACAGAAGACTAGTGTTCATGGCATTCCAATCTACTTTCGAGCTCCTAATAGACGACAGGACCGTTTATGCAAGCAGTCCAAAGCTTACTATACAAGAGCTTACATCCTTTTAGGTCTAGGCTGCTTGCATAATTGACGTTGTCATCTATTAGGATCCCGTAGGACTGAAAGTTTTTTGGTATAGTTATTTGGAGGTTTATTGATTAATATTTTGAGTTAAATATGCTTGGAAGGTTTTAATTTATTTATTGCTTAGACAGCTAACTTTGATACAGCAAAGGCAATCAGTTTGAAATTATAGTACCGTTAGTTGTTCTACTGCAAAAACAAAAACATATATGGCCACTGTTTTGTTCTTATTATTGAAAAATTCTGATTCTTCAAATTCTTACATTCGCGTGTACAGGGATGATCACTATTGTCTCATGACTAACCACATCAATCTGCGGTGCCACACAGTATATTCAAATGTTTGAGCCAAACAAATTATTTTTTTATTTTATTTTGAGAACCCTTATTTAATAGTCCACTTTTTGTATAGGGTCCCAGCTGATTAAGATCATCCGTAGCCACGTTAACCAAGCAGCACGTTATCGAGAGGTCCTGATTCATTTTATACTAATTACCTTGCATTGTGACTGACCTTTAGGTTTTTGTTTATTATTAACTTAACGAAATACATTATATTAATGACTAAATCAATGTTTGTTTTTTGTATAATATCTTGACTGGTTTGAACTTTTCACGTGCTTTTAATTACTAAATACTAAGTTTAATTCTGCCACACTTCACGTAATTATAATACTTTGGCTACTTAGTAAGCGATTTTCTACAAAATATCCCCTTTAAGATTAGTTAATCATAACATTTTAATACTTATATTATAAAGAAACGCTATTCTGTTCTTTATTTTTTTATGTATTGATAACCCTCCTCCCCACCTGATGAAGCTTATGGATCCCTATCCCCGAAACGTTCTGTTATACATATTTTAAACGTATATCAATGGCAAATATGCGAAATCCTGATATAGTTACTAACCTTCTATCATCAGTAATAAAACTTAAACAAAAATAACTATAATTTATTGTAAGTTTTATTTCAAAGTTGTTCTTTACCTTACACGTAATATCGATCTACAAATAATGCTGATAGTATAACAGAGTAATTACATTACCGCATTTATTTTAATTATTTATTATTTACGAAGCTAACAGTATAATTACAGTCGCTAACAACTAAATGTGATTTCTACCAACGTTAGGCGGATTGTTTGGAGGTCCTTTTGTTATATATCATTAACACGTACCAGAACCGTATGCTGGAAGTTATCTATTTCTCTCTATATTCAACCTGTGCTCAGAACCTATCGTGTGTACATTGTTATAGGAACAATAAAAGTCTCCCTCTACCTTTGATAATATCTGCCACTTTAACAAAACTGTTAACTTGTATAAATTCCATGTCTAAGAATTTTTTGCAGTGAAGCATACATTTCGTAATTCGATAAAACACAAAATTCCATCTTATGATTCTGCGTTTTTTCTTTATGTTGAAACGTTTAAGCGGCTTATTATGTATTAATCAGCAAAGTAAAATGCCTTAGACACTAAGAAGTGTGTGAGAAATGGTATAACTTTTTTCTTGTTTGTTTAAACATTTTATTACTTCAGGGAGTCCGACATCGACATGTTGCGTGGGGGGAGGGCGTGTAAACGTGTGTGAAGTTGTGAACTGTGTTTGATATTACAATGCTGATCAAACACTCTAGACTTTAACACATTTTAATCCAAAAAGGTGTTTAAAGAAATGTGCCAAACTGTAGCTGAAAAAAAACAGCTGTGTACAATGTGTTAAGTTTGGATTATGAAACATAAATACTAATTTTTTTTATATATGCCATTTTTCTGAAAAAGTGAAGACATTTATATATTTACAACACATTATTTGTTTTAAATTCATAACTATTATGTTCTGGAGTATAAGTTTAATATTATGTCAAGTCGATGTTTTAACAGCTGTTTAGTTTTGATTATGAAAATAAAAATTATAATTTTTTTTTCAAATCAAAAATTGATTTTAGTAACGTTTTAGGTCTTTGTTTTTGCATAAGCTTTTCTCGGATGTAATAAAATAATTAGGCATATTAGTTTTAGCCGTTCTTGAGATTTAGGACTTATAAACATACTTTAGATAGATTTAACAACATAGTTATTATTATATACTAAGACTATTTATTTATGTCAAGAGTAGCTAATTAGTCAAGAAAAATAAAACAAGCCAATTAGTATTTTTCCTTACAAAAAAGTACAACTGCAGCATACAGTTACATATTGTAATCTATAGTTTAGACGTTATGAGAATAATTTAATTCTATTTATAATAACAGAAAATATCAATATGTCCCAACTCCCTTCCTTCCTTCAATAGATCCCACATCTCAGGTCTCCGCGTGAAAGAGGGGAAATTATTATTCCAGCAAGGTTAGAACTAATAGAACATTTACAGGGAATAATATCAAAGAGTAAGGGGAAAATAATTTTTATGACTTTGGGTGGAACAACCAGGGCACTTCGGTCCCTAATCAATTTTAATATGAGAAATAGTAAAGCAATGTTTTAGCCATTGTAAATGTTAACTTATAATTTACATTTAAGAATAAACCATTTGTAAATAATCTGCTCACTGGTGTTTTCCAGAAATGAACATCAACGTAAATTGGAATATCGAATTACGTTCCGAATATGTTATAGATTTGGCTCTCCACTTTAAGGCTAGAGAACATTGATACGTTTATATCCATACAAAGTAGTGGCAAGTTTATATACACTATATATATATATATATATATATATATATATTATATTAGCATTTTTATAGTTTAAATATGAATAATAAACTCTCAGAGGCGATTCGAGGAACTAAATCACGGTAAATAGTGTTAATGAATTACATTTAGAGTTTCAATTTAGTTTACTTAGGCTCTCCCCCGTCAGTAGCTCGCCATAGACTGTTGAAGTAGAACGGAACCTTTAATTTGAAGACAATTTTATATAAGGATTATCTAATTTTAGTTAAAACTATTTCATGGACGCAACAATAGGACACAACTATGAATGTTTATGTTAGAAACCTTATAAGAAACAAACAATATCGGTACTGCTTAAAAACATACACAATTAAATAAAAGAGGTTTATAAATTAGTAAAATCAATATTTGTAAAGTTATTTATTATTCCAAGGGGCTCCTTGACCATGTTGTAAATTAGGTTAGAGACTCTGAAATAAATTCTGGCGGTTTTGATTTCAAATCATAAATATTTTTTTTTGAACATGTTTAATATTATTTTGAGATTTGAATCCGTAACCATAGAAAAGTATGCTACATTAACATTGATGTTCACAGCGTAAAATTGAGTAAATACAATATAAGCGTTTTATACTATAATATTTTATCGTGTCGTGGTCTCTTCTCTGCGTGATAACTCTAAACAGAAAGCTCCTAAGGGCATAAAACTTTCTGATTTTTTATTGGTCTAGGATAATAGCAAATAACTTTCCTGTCAAAAGGTTAAATAACATCCTGTCTTTGAGTGAGTCGTAACTCATGATTGAAGGGTCTTAGAGATTCAAAAACCCATAAGAAATATCCTCTTTGGAGAAAGGAAGTAATATTTTGATATTGAGCTCAAAATGATAAAGTACAATCCCTCCATCTGCCTGTATGTCCGTCCTAACCTATAAAACTGTTTAATATAAATGTGTGAGAGGCTTTAAAATTTGTATAAGGGTGATTCTTATTGAAACAAAGTATCACACATTTAAGGTTAAGATAAACAGGGAACTTCCATCGGTATGGCTATCCATGTGTCTGCTCGCCAGTGCGATAAACCTTGATAAAAGATCATTGATGTTTCAAAATTGGTAAACGGGTTCCTTTTATTCAAAGAAATTTTAACATTAATTTAAGGTCAAAGGCACAAGGAGGACTGTCCGTACTATTAGCCAATCTGTCCACTGTTTTATTATTAGTCAACTCATTCGATACCCTGTTGGTACAGTGTACTTGTTCCTGTGTAGATATTTCTTCCGCTTATTTAAAAAACCAAATCTGCTACAGTAATGTGTACTGTAAAGATAAAACTCTTAGAAAGCACTTAAAAAGGAGATCATAATGTCCAGTGTAGGGTATATGAAGGAAATAATAATTACATTTTAACACTGCAAAGTTTATAACCAGTCGTAACTTGCACCTAACATGTTTCTGAGCGGAATGGCCGAAACTTTATTAAACATCAGTCTCTAAGTCATTTCTGTAAATTTTTTACGTTTTATTTTACCTTCACGTATGTAACTTGTATTTAGGGAAAATAATTTTGTACCAAAGTTTGTTAATGTCCCCAAAACGGCCCATAAACAAGGATGGAATAAGTAGATAACCTACTTAGCATCTAATTAAGTTTATAGAAATAAGCTCATTCACTAATTACAGTAAGAATCAAAATATAACTTGTATAAGTGTAATAATTCATTTAACAATATTGTATTTACTTTGATTTAATCAAAGACATTTTTTTACTCAGTGTTAAGGAAAAACACTCTTGGATTGATACTTCTGAATGAAAATCTATTACCCCATTTGGCCCAGATGTAAGGTACCAATAAATGGTGTTGTCTGATTGACATTGTCTTGCTCTTTCTCTATTTTTCAGTAATTAAGTACAGTTTTTAAAACTATTGAATAAAACATAGACAAATGTAAGCAAAAACGCTAGATAAATATATTTATAAATACAGAGAAATATGTTTTGTGCATAGTGTTGTTAAAACCATTTACAACGTAATAGCAAAGATAAAATAGATAGAACGTTTTGTTACTTTTAATATATTGTAAAATGTTTGTAGCATACATTTATGATTTTGTGTTATTACATGGTTTAGTAGATAAAGCCTTTTACCATTAACCAGCCTTTTCTATATATGAATTAAAATTTAGTTTTTATTTCATTCTGGTGATAACTAATATTTTTAAACCAACGAGTTATTTGCAAATATTTCACTTACAAAATTATTTCAGTTTAATCATTAGTAAATTGTGACTATTTTAATTATGCCTAGATTCTTAAATATCCCATACTGCCAGTAGAGTAATATCCCCTGAAAAAGGAAATCGATTGTTAGCAGCAATAGTTTCTGTGAGGGTCGAAGTAGGAGGGTATAGAAAACGTGTAAGCCTCTTCGTGGGTTACACTGTATATAGGTGCTTTACAAAATATATATTCTGTACTTAATTTTCCTTTATGTTATTTTAATACGTAAAGTAAGTACAAAATTTTTACATCTATCAACTACACTTTGATTTAATAACGCAATTAAGATAATAGTGTTTGAAAGAGGTAATACTATAAATTACGTCCCTTCTAGAAATGTGCTTAATTTTTAATTATTTTGGCCTTTGTATTAAAAGTACTTAATGTTCTATCAAAACACAGAGAAATATTACTCCTTGACGAAATAATTGAGGAACTATGCTGCATTTACAGATGTGGTCAAATATTCTGGGTATAAGGTTACTGTTTCTTGATCAATAAACCATCAAACTGTAAACATAGTCATATCAGAGTAACGTGTATTACAGTAAAAATAAATAACAAATTTCATACATACGTGTTATTAAAGTTTGTTTTTAAAATATCTGCGTATCAATTATATAATATAACGTATATATTATAATTATATACTTAATGTGATAATTTTATTAACAAATAAATATAAATAAGATTTAATATTACGTAATTATATATGCAGATTCTTTCGCCAAATAGATTCATAAACTGAATTTTTTTTATAGAGATAGAAATATTTTAGAAACTAAAAAAATAATTCGGTGAAACCTACAAGTACACATATTATAATTCCATACAAGGAAACACATTTCAGATTGATAAGCATTGAAGTTTGGAGGATATGTTTTGGCTTTGTTGTAATTGGGTTTAAGAGTATTATTTGACTTGTATGTTGACAGATAGCACTCTCATGATTGGCCGGCCACTGAGATCGAGGTAAAACAACTTTCCTTAAAATTAATATTACAAATCTACAGAGTACATTTTGTATTATTTCATTAGTTAAACATAATAAATACAGTTATTTCTAAGTAAATTTTTAAATAATTGTCTGCTATAATTCGCGTAAAACACTACTTAGAGTATAGAGTACAAAATTATATAATATAAATCTCTTAATTGGGATGCATCATTAAAGAACCAATATTACGTTGTTAAAATTAAATCATAAATATTAGGGATAGTAATTCAAGCGATAAACCTAGATTTATGCATGTAAATAAGTAATATTACGCTTTACGTGTTCATAGCATTTATGTTTATGACATGTCAGAAGTTTATGGTTATTGAATCTTAGTTCACGTAAGGGATTTGATAGGTGTCTGCGGTAATAAATATGTTTTGCATGAGGCGGCGAAATAAATAACGTCAATCCTGATTAAAATACTATATCTACAAGTAAGTAATACTGTAATAATAGCAATTTACTTTAATTTTTTTTTATTTCGTAGAGTTTTTGACACAAAACCATTAAAGATAATATATTAGGTGTCACGTTCTTACATGATTTTTACAAAGCTAAAGAGGCAAATCTTACAGTATTACGGTCTTTCAATATTTATTTATGGTATTATATAAATATCTTATAGTGTCTGAATTTATAAGTGTTTGTGTTACACACAACGTTAATCTTACTGAACTCAGTGTATTAAAATTGTACATGGACATATTTAGGGCCCTAGTTAATACACAGGCCAAATCCTATTTCGAATTGCTCTGTGGGCTACGGTCAATATTGATCTTGAAAACGCCCTCGACACTCTATTATCCATTATATTTACGATCTTGGCTTAATCATAAGTCATGAAATGTATTGTTATGGAATTTAGAAGTCAAGAAAAATAAATATATCAATTTATACTCATTTAAATCGGTGATAGTAAATTCACCTATATGTTTTTGTTCATCTGTAAATGTTAGTAAAACCTTTTTATTGTAAATAATCAGTCATTTAGAAGCTTTCCTTCTATGAATCTGGCTTTTTCTCATGAAGTCCAGTGTGTAGGGCATACGAAGGTTTAGTTACTTTAACTCTTGAAAGTTTACGCCCAGTCATAACTTACACGTAACGGTTTTATAAGCGTAATGGC
Source organism: Homalodisca vitripennis (assembly GCF_021130785.1). NCBI lineage: Eukaryota > Metazoa > Arthropoda > Insecta > Hemiptera > Cicadellidae > Homalodisca > Homalodisca vitripennis. Next base: position 63,841,264 of record NC_060214.1, read on the forward strand.
GGGAACTTGATTTAATCATTAATACACCCGTTGTTCATGCGACATTCCATTACAGTGCTTCATATTAACTTTGTATCGTTGGACGATAACACATGGGGTGGTGACTTCTGAGGTCGTAGTATTAAATACTCGAATTGCAAAGTTTACTTATAAGTTCAGTTTAATTATGAATACTTACAAGCACCACTTTTAGATGGTAAAGGAAAAGTATGTAATGCCACGTTGCTGCCAATTAGAATATAAGAACTAAAAATGTATATCTGCTAGGTGGGCCTAAAATATCCAATGTTCTGTGGAATTATGCCTACAATGTTTTACTTTATAAAACAATAAGATTCCACTTCCCTTCGCAATATGTAGACTCACAATCCGGGCGTCGGCGTCTTGGCACGAGGCTTTGAAGCTGTAGTCTAAGAATGGTTATTCCTAGAAGAGGAGTAGAGTTGGGAAAGTGGTAGCCATCTACTCAAACAACACGTGAGATACATCAGCTACGTGAGCTACGTGAACTCGCCTAAAACAAAATTCGCGACAGTATTAGCCATTTAATGATACAAATTACTTATTATAAAAACGTGTTCGCCATAAGGATGACGCCACAACTTTTATCTATCTCAATCAAGGAAATAAAAGATCTTCAAGAGTGCGTTACTTTACAATTTACAACTTTAATTTACGTTACAGTCATTTTTATACGTTTGGCATCAAAGGGATAATTTAGTAATAGGAAAAGATAAATTTTTACTTACGGACAAAGCGCGCGAGGTCTGCTCGGTCACATAGTTGGCCTGCTACAAAGGGTTAGAAGAAGATATTCATAACGCGTGCCAATTAGGTTGTTACTCCGCCGATAATTTAGTTCCGGAACATTGGATGTAAAATAATATTATATTATCCTGGCTGACTAGGTTGCGAAATTTACATTATATAAAATTTAATTAACTAATTTACGGTACAACTTGGTTTAAATGGTTGTGAAACGTAATCCAAAGCAACCTGAAAAGATTGCTAGACGTACTTTATTGCCCAAGAATTACACTTGGCACATTTGGTTCTTAGATACTTCCTTTTGATCTTAAAGTTGTGTAATTTAGTGTTTTACAACAGTACAAATATATTGATTGAGCAAAAATTGATTTATTTTATGGTATCATAGGACATTATTCTTAGTTGTGAAATCAAAAAGGCAGTGCACTTCTGCTATGTGAATAAAATGTAGAAAAAGTATAGCAGACAGCAATGTTGTGTACATCATCCCTCCTGTAATTTTATTTCCCTTTCGTATAAGTTCAAAGTTAAATTTATTAGCAACCATTTACATTATGCGTAGACTATCGTAGTTAATTGTAAACCGAAGTTAGCTGTATTTACTGGTTGTAACATATGTCGTTCCATTCAATTTAATTTGACGGTTTATTCCAGATTCTAAACATATATACAAGGGTAGTTTTTTAAATCTTAGATCTCACTCCATGGTAGCCAGGCACTTGGCAGGTCCAATGTGTGGGCAGACGACCCCGCATATTTCTTGCTATATCATGTATCACTGTCGAGTTCAAGTAGTCAGTTTGTGCTGAGCTGCAGTCGCATAAACATGGCCACCTCTATTGATTATTATTGTTATAAGAGTCAGTAGAGGATTCTGATATGTCTTGAATACTGGAAATATAGGATTTCACTTCATATATTAGTTTCTGTTATCTATAAGAAATTTTGCTCAAAAAATAAAACTATTCACAAATTTACTTTGTTGCATGATAACAAAATTTTTCACCGTTGAAATACAATTTTTTATTTAAATGAAACGTCTTAAAGAGCATTCTTTTCAGTACCTGTGAATCATCAGTGGACATTTTAAATTTATTTCGTACCGCCAAATTTATATTTTTCAATTATCTGCCAGGATCGGAAATAAGGCTATACGAAATAAAACGATTTATTACTCCGAGAGAAAACAATATATGTAACTGCTTCTTAAATACTTGTTGTAAACATTTGGCCTTTCCCCCAAAGACACCTCTAAAGTATCTGCTAAAATATTAGGTAAGAATTGATTAATAATTAATAAAGTTATTTAATTATTTTAAAATTATTTACATTTATTACAACGATTCGCTTGAATATAAAATCTATCATATCAATGTGTGTTTCGTACATTCCAACTAGAGTTGGAAAACAATACACGTCGCAGATAATACTTTTGTTCTTGAGGACGGTATCCGAGGAAATTGCAGTGACATTCCCTTCAAAAAAGACTTCAATGTGAATTTGAACCCCTATAGATAGTATTAACATTCAAAATCACGTCATTAAGTTTAAAAATGTAGGAAAGGGCACTAAAAAGATTTAATTATTGACTAGGGTACTGCTTTCACTTTTATAAAATATTCATTTTTATACCCTCTGAAAACATTTTTACCTGTTTTCTATTTACTGTCATATGTTTCTGGAACGATAGCTAATATTCTTCTAGACCAGTATTGATTGAAATATTTTCTGTATGAGACCAAATTTATTCTATTCTATTATTGTTATTTATAGTTTATACTTATACCAAATTTATTGAATGTGATAGAACCATATTAAAACATTCGAATATAATTCATACGTAAGCATTTGTTTTGCAGAGCAACTAATTTATCTGATAAATATTAGGAGCCACTGCTTGATACATTAAGGTTAAAATACGCTTTATTATGAAAAGACTTACATATAAAATAAACCTTATACAATGGTGCAATAAAATGTTAACGTATGTAATAAAAATCTGTCATTTACATAAGGATCAACCTACAAAACGATAATTTGTTAAATTAATCATTGAGCGCATATGAAACACGTTTAACTGTTAAATCTAGATAACTGGAAGACCCCTTAGATATAAACAACCCCTGGACGTTACTTTGGGCACTCGCTAGATAGTTATAAACCTAATATTTATATCCAAAACCTCTTATCAACACTCCTCAGCACCTCCCAATATTTCACACTGTGCCTAATTTTGGTCTAAAGTAAAAAATTTTTTATAGCGTAGTATTCGTAGTGTTTGTATTTAAATACTTAAGATAGAACCGGCGTTTTAACCTATTATACATTTTATACGTAATAAAAAACACATTTAATTCTAAAAAATAAAAATATTCATTAATAAACAATTATTTCAGTGGGCTAATACACACATTTTTACTATTTATGTGAAAAACTTAATTCGAGTGCTTATTTATATGTATTTTCGTTTGTAGTAAAGATATATGTAATTTTTTTTTACATAATCTGTTTGTATGTTATTAAAATTATTATTATAAAGATATATTATAACATACAAATTCTTATTAATGCTACAAAACTGTCAACGTTTTTAACACAGTGAGTGTAGTATAAAGAGTTATTTAAAAAAGAAAATTTAGCTGTAGCAATTGTCAACTAAAATGTGACTCTTATCTTTAAATACAAATATTACCCATGCGATAGGGTCCTATATTTCTTCTTTCCCTCGGCTGACACGATTTTTTTCCACGGCTAGGCGGTATTATTAGGTAAATTTTTTTTGTGAAAATAGTGCTTTTATTGTATTTATTTTTCCCTAAAATACAAAAACGTTTAATAAATGAGAAATTAGAAAGCTATCAGTAAGCAAGAGCAGTAAGTAATAATAAATGACACAACATTAGATAACTGCAGGTTCATTTTATATAAATTTCGTTTTCAATTATTTATAGTAGCTATGCGTCTTAAAAGTTTACACTATGGACTTTTCCTCTGGATTAAAACTGTTTATAAGTTTTAGAAATTGTTTCACAACATTCTGTAGGTACATTGGAGAGATCGTAATTTATTTCACTGTACCTGGATATACTTTATAAATATAAAATGTTACACTTTTTTAATTGAAGAAACTAGTAATGATGTGATTAATCATTTTAGACCATACTATTGTTTATCTTCCGGAAGTTACGTCCCATAGCTGTGTTTCATGAGTTATTGATCTTTGATTTTCTCGTTTTCTTTTGATTTATTAAAAGCAGTTAAGAGTTGGCAAGGGAAGTGAAATAGTATCAAAGATAAACATTTTAAAATATTAACAAAGCAGTCACAAATGTTTTCCATGTGACCTAAGCTCCATGGATTATGGTCTTACTGGAAACCCTCGTATTTATTCATATAATATTGGTTTAGAAAGGTTTAATTTTCTATGTAAAAGTCTATAGAACAAATTAAGCCGTACAATTTGGAAGGCTAAAATTTAGTCTATATTTCGTATTTCAATAAATTATATAAAACAAATGATTTATAATTTAAAGTACTATGGAAAATAGATTGTAAAGAAGTGAATAAGTAATCATTTGGTTTGCGTGCAACTAAATACATTTAATATATGGCACAGTTGTATGTAGTAATGCCTATAAAACTTTCCGCAGAATCATTGTATGACTTCTTAACAAAATTGAAATATTACTGAGTAATAGAAACCAGGGTTTCGATGATACATAAAATACAGTGGACTGAATGTCAATAATACTTATTATTGGTAATTTACAAATAAGAAGTACTTTCCATAACTGATTTGCATTGCGTTTAATGAGCACATGATTTTCATTTGTATTAAATCCATTTTTATTAAACTAACCATAGATTTATTGATAAGAATACCATGGAATAAATGGTTTAAGAATATGTATGTGCCAAATTTTATAAAATCATCATTCATGTCAAACCTGAATAACTCATAAATACCATAAATAATTCCTGGGCTCTTTAATTTTTTTAATGTCAAGGCTTGCCGTTGTCAAATACTATAAAAAACGCCCTTTTAGTTACAAAAAGGATAAAACGGAGGAGAAAGATTTGTATTATGAAATAAACAAAACTATTTAATTTAATTTTTATGTAATTATTTTACATATTTATAGCTTTCATGGGACAATTAAGAAACAACATACGTTTTTACAGCATATTTGAATTCCATAGAAGTATTCTTTAGAATATAAAAACACAGATTGAATGAAAAACGGGGTATATATCAGGCAGCTCACACAGTGTATTATATTACCACTGCCAGGGGAATTGTTGGTAATTGCTACAAAAGAGTTATTTAAACAATTGATTGGGAAATATATAATTTGGTAAATATATATATATATATATATATATATATATATATATATATATATATATATATATATATATATATATATCATATAGTTTTTAAATCCGATTATCAAATAATAGTTATGGTCTGAAAAAAAAAATTATTAATACAACTTTTTTGTAAAGCAGATTAGCTTTGTAAATTAGTGGACTATAACGGTATACTATATCCGGTGGACTATACCCCTTTATATTCCATTAAAATTTTTTCAATGCTTCAGACCATCAAAATTATTTCACAAACGAATATCAAAACTCTTCATTATAAACCTAAATTATGCTTAATAGCTAAAGCATTGCAGGAAACTTTACGTCAGTCACACATACCTGTATTTAGATTATTTGTTTAAACAATAACCACTATAAATTAATGTAAAAGAATATTTCTGGATTAGTTTTAATATAATATCTTAATATCATAATTTACTACAGAAAGTAGACTATGCTGTTAAACAAATAATTTAAGTAAGTCTGGCTACAGCAAATATATATTAAGAAAACTTATCTTCTACGCAGACAATATGAAACAAATCCTCTTGGTGACTTATGGATTTGTTTTTTTAAGACATTTTATAACTAACTGATGTTTTCCGGGAGGGTCAAATTTATATTCTCATTGTGTTTTCTATATTTATTATTGTTTTCGTGACTTTACTTTTAAAAATTTTGGTTAAGTTTGTGTAGGGGATTCGTGTAGTAAGATGATGTAAACGATATTACTCATATGTCACTAATCGTACCTACCATTAGTTCTCAGTTTGGAAACTAAAATTATGCTAGTAATTTCACTAATCTTAGTTCAGTAATCATCACAGTACATGTTGTCAGGTTAAGAAACAGTTCAGAAGTCAGTAAAGTTTAGTTACACTGTTTTCCATTGATTAACTATGATTTTGTTTAGAGATTTACTCGTATCTTTTAAAATCTCAGTAGCATATTTAATAAATATAAGATTATCGACATCCCTTGAACTTTCTAATGTCTCCTAGATTGTTAATCTAAACCCTTACATAACCAATAAAATTTTCATCATGGCTTATATGTAAACTATGTTAATTTAGAACATACTAATCTGTAAAATCGACCCTTTATCGCTAATACACAATATATTGTACATGATTTTCAATTGATATAGCACTTTTAACGGAATAAATAACATCAGAATTTTTTCTAGCATCTGTGAGTTAAGAAGTTATTAAAAGGCAAATATAATCAAATGATATATCTCTTTTCGTCGCTCCAATTTATCTAAACACCTATGTAAGTATCCAATTCCTTCTTTACGTTGTTAAAGTTAAATATTAATTAAGATAGATTATATAATCAGTCACTTATACGAAGCTAGAGGTATTATAAATATTAAATTATTTCAGAAGTTTTCTTATACATTTTTTAAAAGGCATTCAAGCTGATGTAAAGCCTAAAATAGAAAGTTAAATAGAACAGTTCTAGTAAAGTAAACCACTCACATGGTCGGAAAGTATGTATTATCTTGTAAAGTAAATATTAATGTTATCTTTCACATATTAATTAAACTTTTAGAGAAAATATAACGTATAAAATTAAACTAATAATTGACAAAATGTGTGTTTTAATTTGGTGGGCAACATTTAATAGTTTTTATATTGGAATAATTATAATTAATTCCTTTTAGATATATTTATTCAGTGAATAACAGACCATGGAGTGTCTATTGCATAAATTATAGATTAAGTTTCCTTTCAGATAGTGAACGAAATTACTAACTCATTTTAAAACGGTATACTAAACTATTCACGGAGATAATAAAGCAATAGTTGCCTCATTATTTAGTGTAATTACAAATTTTAAATTTCCTACGGGAAAGGGGGTTTGCACTGTAAAAGTCAAAAGTTAAAGCTTTGTATTCCGTTGATCAATGCATAGTTGAAATAGGAATGTTCAATAAAAATAAATAACTACTCGAAGATCCCCCTCGCTACTACTTTTGCTTCACTACTGGGACAATATCTGATCCGGGCGGTGAAGAGGTGGAGCTTTAAATATTCGTTTTGCTCTTCTACCTGTCATGTAATTACGGGCCTATGTGTCCAGATAACAAAACCAGTACAAAGACAACCACTGCGGAATGAAAATTATCGAGTTGCATATTTAAGGGACCAGAATATGTTTGAAATAAAGGTTAATGATTGACTGCAAGCTGCAAAGGACTCATTACAGATTACAAGTCTCGAAGTAATCAACCATGATCTTTTAAATGCACTTTTATGCTTGGTAGATCAGCCGTAAATATAGAGCAACCTTTCTGAGGTGGGTAACATTACCAACTATCCAAAGTGATAAAAACACTCCCAGCTCTAGATTTTCCTTCGATCCGTCAATATAGACAAAGCCGCATGGTACGAGGTTGCCAATATCTATTGGAGCTCCTGCTAGTACGCAGTGTCAGGTCTTGTTGATTTTTTTATCTAGATAAACTTAAATTAATCTAACCTTAAAGACATCTAAAGTGGGACTTTGCACTGATGTACTGGTTTCATTTCTAAAAGGCGCTGAGTGTCTGGCCTTTGTTCCTTGCAAACAGATATTGTCCCAGTAGTGAAGCAAAAGTAGTAGCGAGGGGGATCTTCGAGTAGTTATTTATTTTTTATTGAACATTCCTATTTCAACTATGCATTGATCAACGGAATACAAAGCTTTAACTTTTGACTTTTACAGTGCAAACCCCCTTTCCCGTAGGAAATTTAAAATTTGTAATTACACTAAATAATGAGGCAACTATTGCTTTATTATCTCCGTGAATAGTTTAGTATACCGTTTTTAAAATGAGTTAGTAATTTCGTTCACTATCTGAAAGGAAACTTAATCTATAATTTATGCAATAGACACTCCATGGTCTGTTATTCACTGAATAAATATATCTAAAAGGAATTAATTATAATTATTCCAATATAAAACTATTAAATGTTGCCCACCAAATTAAAACACACATTTTGTCAATTATTAGTTTAATTTTATACGTTATATTTTCTCTAAAAGTTTAATTAATATGTGAAAGATAACATTAATGTTTACTTTACAAGATAATACATACTTTTCCGACCATGTGAGTGGTTTACTTTACTAGAACTGTTCTATTTAACTTTCTATTTTAGGCTTTACATCAGCTTGAATGCCTTTTAAAAAATGTATAAGAAAACTTCTGAAATAATTTAATATTTATAATACCTCTAGCTTCGTATAAGTGACTGATTATATAATCTATCTTAATTAATATTTAACTTTAACAACGTAAAGAAGGAATTGGATACTTACATAGGTGTTTAGATAAATTGGAGCGACGAAAAGAGATATATCATTTGATTATATTTGCCTTTTAATAACTTCTTAACTCACAGATGCTAGAAAAAATTCTGATGTTATTTATTCCGTTAAAAGTGCTATATCAATTGAAAATCATGTACAATATATTGTGTATTAGCGATAAAGGGTCGATTTTACAGATTAGTATGTTCTAAATTAACATAGTTTACATATAAGCCATGATGAAAATTTTATTGGTTATGTAAGGGTTTAGATTAACAATCTAGGAGACATTAGAAAGTTCAAGGGATGTCGATAATCTTATATTTATTAAATATGCTACTGAGATTTTAAAAGATACGAGTAAATCTCTAAACAAAATCATAGTTAATCAATGGAAAACAGTGTAACTAAACTTTACTGACTTCTGAACTGTTTCTTAACCTGACAACATGTACTGTGATGATTACTGAACTAAGATTAATGAAATTACTAGCATAATTTTAGTTTCCAAACTGAGAACTAATGGTAGGTACGATTAGTGACATATGAGTAATATCGTTTACATCATCTTACTACACGAATCCCCTACACAAACTTAACCAAAATTTTTAAAAGTAAAGTCACGAAAACAATAAAAAATATAGAAAACACAATGAGAATATAAATTTGACCCTCCCGGAAAACATCAGTTAGTTATAAAATGTCTTAAAAAAACAAATCCATAAGTCACCAAGAGGATTTGTTTCATATTGTCTGCGTAGAAGATAAGTTTTCTTAATATATATTTGCTGTAGCCAGACTTACTTTAAATTATTTGTTTAACAGCATAGCCTACTTTCTGTAGTAAATTATGATATTAAGATATTATATTAAAACTAATCCAGAAATATTCTTTTTACATTAATTTATAGTGGTTATTGTTTAAACAAATAATCTAAATACAGGTATGTGTGACTGACGTAAAGTTTCCTGCAATGCTTTAGCTATTAAGCATAATTTAGGTTTATAATGAAGAGTTTTGATATTCGTTTGTGAAATAATTTTGATGGTCTGAAGCATTGAAAAAATTTTAATGGAATATAAAGGGGTATAGTCCACCGGATATAGTATACCGTTATAGTCCACTAATTTACAAAGCTAATCTGCTTTACAAAAAAGTTGTATTAATAATTTTTTTTTTCAGACCATAACTATTATTTGATAATCGGATTTAAAAACTATATGATATATATATATATATATATATATATATATATATATATATATATATATATTTACCAAATTATATATTTCCCAATCAAACTACTAAATTTCAGCTATCCATATTTCTTGTAAGTGATTGGCTTATTGTTTAAATAACTCTTTGTAGCAATTACCAACAATTCCCCTGGCAGTGGTAATATAATACACTGTGTGAGCTGCCTGATATATACCCCGTTTTTCATTCAATCTGTGTTTTTATATTCTAAAGAATACTTCTATGGAATTCAAATATGCTGTAAAACGTATGTTGTTTCTTAATTGTCCCATGAAAGCTATAAATATGTAAAATAATTACATAAAAATTAAATTAAATAGTTTTGTTTATTTCATAATACAAATCTTTCTCCTCCGTTTTATCCTTTTTGTAACTAAAAGGGCGTTTTTATAGTATTTGACAACGGCAAGCCTTGACATTAAAAAAATTAAAGAGCCCAGGAATTATTTATGGTATTTATGAGTTATTCAGGTTTGACATGAATGATGATTTTATAAAATTTGGCACATACATATTCTTAAACCATTTATTCCATGGTATTCTTATCAATAAATCTATGGTTAGTTTAATAAAAATGGATTTAATACAAATGAAATCATGTGCTCATTAAACGCAATGCAAATCAGTTATGGAAAGTACTTCTTATTTGTAAATTACCAATAATAAGTATTATTGACATTCAGTCCACTGTATTTTATGTATCATCGAAACCCTGGTTTCTATTACTCAGTAATATTTCAATTTTGTTAAGAAGTCATACAATGATTCTGCGGAAAGTTTTATAGGCATTACTACATACAACTGTGCCATATATTAAATGTATTTAGTTGCACGCAAACCAAATGATTACTTATTCACTTCTTTACAATCTATTTTCCATAGTACTTTAAATTATAAATCATTTGTTTTATATAATTTATTGAAATACGAAATATAGACTAAATTTTAGCCTTCCAAATTGTACGGCTTAATTTGTTCTATAGACTTTTACATAGAAAATTAACCTTTCTAAACCAATATTATATGAATAAATACGAGGGTTTCCAGTAAGACCATAATCCATGGAGCTTAGGTCACATGGAAAACATTTGTGACTGCTTTGTTAATATTTTAAAATGTTTATCTTTGATACTATTTCACTTCCCTTGCCAACTCTTAACTGCTTTTAATAAATCAAAAGAAACGAGAAAATCAAAGATCAATAACTCATGAAACACAGCTATGGGACGTAACTTCCGGAAGATAAACAATAGTATGGTCTAAAATGATTAATCACATCATTACTAGTTTCTTCAATTAAAAAAGTGTAACATTTTATATTTATAAAGTATATCCAGGTACAGTGAAATAAATTACGATCTCTCCAATGTACCTACAGAATGTTGTGAACAATTTCTAAACTTATAAACAGTTTTAATCCAGAGGAAAAGTCCATAGTGTAAACTTTTAAGACGCATAGCTACTATAAATAATTGAAAACGAAATTTATATAAAATGAACCTGCAGTTATCTAATGTTGTGTCATTTATTATTACTTACTGCTCTTGCTTACTGATAGCTTTTCTAATTTCTCATTTATTAAACGTTTTTGTATTTTAGGGAAAAATAAATACAATAAAGCACTATTTCACAAAAAAAATTTACCTAATAATACCGCCTAGCCGTGGAAAAAAATCGTGTCAGCCGAGGGAAAGAAGAAATATAGACCCTATCGCATGGGTAATATTTGTATTTAAAGATAAGAGTCACATTTTAGTTGACAATTGCTACAGCTAAATTTTCTTTTTTAAATAACTCTTTATACTACACTCACTGTGTTAAAACGTTGACAGTTTTGTAGCATTAATAAGAATTTGTATGTTATAATATATCTTTATAATAATAATTTTTAATAACATACAAACAGATTATGTAAAAAAAAATTACATATATCTTTACTACAAACGAAAAATACATATAAATAAGCACTCGAATTAAGTTTTTTCACATAAATAGTAAAAAATGTGTGTATTAGCCCACTGAAATAATTGTTTATTAATGAATATTTTTATTTTTTAGAATTAAATGTGTTTTTTATTACGTATAAATGTATAATAGGTTAAAAACGCCGGTTCTATCTTAAGTATTTAAATACAAACACTACGAATACTACGCTATAAAAAATTTTTACTTTAGACCAAAATAGGCACAGTGTGAAATATTGGGTGGTGCTGAGGAGTGTTGATAAGAGGTTTTGGATATAAATATTAGGTTTTATAACTATCTAGCGAGTGCCCAAAGTAACGTCCAGGGGTTGTTTTATATCTAAGGGGTCTTCCAGTTATCTAGATTTAACAGTTAAACGTGTTTCATATGCGCTCAATGATTAATTTAACAAATTATCGTTTTGTAGGTTGATCCTTATGTAAATGACAGATTTTTTATTACATACGTTAACATTTTATTGCACCATTGTATAAGGTTTATTTTATATGTAAGTCTTTTCATAATAAAGCGTATTTTACCTTAATGTATCAAGCAGTGGCTCCTAATATTTATCAGATAAATTAGTTGCTCTGCAAAACAAATGCTTACGTATGAATTATATTCGAATGTTTTAATATGGTTCTATCACATTCAATAAATTTGGTATAAGTATAAACTATAAATAACAATAATAGAATAGAATAAATTTGGTCTCATACAGAAAATATTTCAATCAATACTGGTCTAGAAGAATATTAGCTATCGTTCCAGAAACATATGACAGTAAATAGAAACAGGTAAAAATGTTTTCAGAGGGTATAAAAATGAATATTTTATAAAAGTGAAAGCAGTACCCTAGTCAATAATTAAATCTTTTTAGTGCCCTTTCCTACATTTTTAAACTTAATGACGTGATTTTGAATGTTAATACTATCTATAGGGGTTCAAATTCACATTGAAGTCTTTTTTGAAGGGAATGTCACTGCAATTTCCTCGGATACCGTCCTCAAGAACAAAAAGTATTATCTGCGACGTGTATTGTTTTCCAACTCTAGTTGGAATGTACGAAACACACATTGATATGATAGATTTTATATTCAAGCGAATCGTTGTAATAAATGTAAATAATTTTAAAATAATTAAATAACTTTATTAATTATTAATCAATTCTTACCTAATATTTTAGCAGATACTTTAGAGGTGTCTTTGGGGGAAAGGCCAAATGTTTACAACAAGTATTTAAGAAGCAGTTACATATATTGTTTTCTCTCGGAGTAATAAATCGTTTATTTCGTATAGCCTTATTTCCGATCCTGGCAGATAATTGAAAAATATAAATTTGGCGGTACGAAATAAAATTTAAAAATGTCCACTGATGATTCACAGGTACTGAAAAGAATGCTCTTTAAGACGTTTCATTTAAATAAAAAATTGTATTTCAACGGTGAAAATTTTGTTATCATGCAACAAAGTAAATTTGTGAATAGTTTTATTTTTTGAGCAAAATTTCTTATAGATAACAGAAACTAATATATGAAGTGAAATCCTATATTCCAGTATTCAAGACATATCAGAATCCTCTACTGACTCTTATAAACAATAATAATCAATAGAGGTGGCCATGTTTATGCGACTGCAGCTCAGCACAAACTGACTACTTGAACTCGACAGTGATACATGATATAGCAAGAAATATGCGGGGTCGTCTGCCCACACATTGGACCTGCCAAGTGCCTGGCTACCATGGAGTGAGATCTAAGATTTAAAAAACTACCCTTGTATATATGTTTAGAATCTGGAATAAACCGTCAAATTAAATTGAATGGAACGACATATGTTACAACCAGTAAATACAGCTAACTTCGGTTTACAATTAACTACGATAGTCTACGCATAATGTAAATGGTTGCTAATAAATTTAACTTTGAACTTATACGAAAGGGAAATAAAATTACAGGAGGGATGATGTACACAACATTGCTGTCTGCTATACTTTTTCTACATTTTATTCACATAGCAGAAGTGCACTGCCTTTTTGATTTCACAACTAAGAATAATGTCCTATGATACCATAAAATAAATCAATTTTTGCTCAATCAATATATTTGTACTGTTGTAAAACACTAAATTACACAACTTTAAGATCAAAAGGAAGTATCTAAGAACCAAATGTGCCAAGTGTAATTCTTGGGCAATAAAGTACGTCTAGCAATCTTTCAGGTTGCTTTGGATTACGTTTCACAACCATTTAAACCAAGTTGTACCGTAAATTAGTTAATTAAATTTTATATAATGTAAATTTCGCAACCTAGTCAGCCAGGATAATATAATATTATTTTACATCCAATGTTCCGGAACTAAATTATCGGCGGAGTAACAACCTAATTGGCACGCGTATGAATATCTTCTTCTAACCCTTTGTAGCAGGCCAACTATGTGACCGAGCAGACCTCGCGCGCTTTGTCCGTAAGTAAAATTTATCTTTTCCTATTACTAAATTATCCCTTTGATGCCAAACGTATAAAAATGACTGTAACGTAAAGTAAAGTTGTAAATTGTAAAGTAACGCACTCTTGAAGATCTTTTATTTCCTTGATTGAGATAGATAAAAGTTGTGGCGTCATCCTTATGGCGAACACGTTTTTATAATAAGTAATTTGTATCATTAAATGGCTAATACTGTCGCGAATTTTGTTTTAGGCGAGTTCACGTAGCTCACGTAGCTGATGTATCTCACGTGTTGTTTGAGTAGATGGCTACCACTTTCCCAACTCTACTCCTCTTCTAGGAATAACCATTCTTAGACTACAGCTTCAAAGCCTCGTGCCAAGACGCCGACGCCCGGATTGTGAGTCTACATATTGCGAAGGGAAGTGGAATCTTATTGTTTTATAAAGTAAAACATTGTAGGCATAATTCCACAGAACATTGGATATTTTAGGCCCACCTAGCAGATATACATTTTTAGTTCTTATATTCTAATTGGCAGCAACGTGGCATTACATACTTTTCCTTTACCATCTAAAAGTGGTGCTTGTAAGTATTCATAATTAAACTGAACTTATAAGTAAACTATGCAATTCGAGTATTTAATACTACGACCTCAGAAGTCACCACCCCATGTGTTATCGTCCAACGATACAAAGTTAATATGAAGCACTGTAATGGAATGTCGCATGAACAACGGGTGTATTAATGATTAAATCAAGTTCCCGCCATTACGCTTATAAAACCGTTACGTGTAAGTTATGACTGGGCGTAAACTTTCAAGAGTTAAAGTAACTAAACCTTCGTATGCCCTACACACTGGACTTCATGAGAAAAAGCCAGATTCATAGAAGGAAAGCTTCTAAATGACTGATTATTTACAATAAAAAGGTTTTACTAACATTTACAGATGAACAAAAACATATAGGTGAATTTACTATCACCGATTTAAATGAGTATAAATTGATATATTTATTTTTCTTGACTTCTAAATTCCATAACAATACATTTCATGACTTATGATTAAGCCAAGATCGTAAATATAATGGATAATAGAGTGTCGAGGGCGTTTTCAAGATCAATATTGACCGTAGCCCACAGAGCAATTCGAAATAGGATTTGGCCTGTGTATTAACTAGGGCCCTAAATATGTCCATGTACAATTTTAATACACTGAGTTCAGTAAGATTAACGTTGTGTGTAACACAAACACTTATAAATTCAGACACTATAAGATATTTATATAATACCATAAATAAATATTGAAAGACCGTAATACTGTAAGATTTGCCTCTTTAGCTTTGTAAAAATCATGTAAGAACGTGACACCTAATATATTATCTTTAATGGTTTTGTGTCAAAAACTCTACGAAATAAAAAAAAATTAAAGTAAATTGCTATATTACAGTATTACTTACTTGTAGATATAGTATTTTAATCAGGATTGACGTTATTTATTTCGCCGCCTCATGCAAAACATATTTATTACCGCAGACACCTATCAAATCCCTTACGTGAACTAAGATTCAATAACCATAAACTTCTGACATGTCATAAACATAAATGCTATGAACACGTAAAGCGTAATATTACTTATTTACATGCATAAATCTAGGTTTATCGCTTGAATTACTATCCCTAATATTTATGATTTAATTTTAACAACGTAATATTGGTTCTTTAATGATGCATCCCAATTAAGAGATTTATATTATATAATTTTGTACTCTATACTCTAAGTAGTGTTTTTACGCGAATTATAGCAGACAATTATTTAAAAATTTACTTAGAAATAACTGTATTTATTATGTTTAACTAATGAAATAATACAAAATGTACTCTGTAGATTTGTAATATTAATTTTAAGGAAGTTGTTTTACCTCGATCTCAGTGGCCGGCCAATCATGAGAGTGCTATCTGTCAACATACAAGTCAAATAATACTCTTAAACCCAATTACAACAAAGCCAAACATATCCTCCAAACTTCAATGCTTATCAATCTGAAATGTGTTTCCTTGTATGGAATTATAATATGTGTACTTGTAGGTTTCACCGATTTATTTTTTTAGTTTCTAAAATATTTCTATCTCTATAAAAAAATTCAGTTTATGAATCTATTTGGCGAAAGAATCTGCATATATAATTACGTAATATTAAATCTTATTTATATTTATTTGTTAATAAAATTATCACATTAAGTATATAATTATAATATATACGTTATATTATATAATTGATACGCAGATATTTTTAAAAACAAACTTTAATAACACGTATGTATGAAATTTGTTATTTATTTTTACTGTAATACACGTTACTCTGATATGACTATGTTTACAGTTTGATGGTTTATTGATCAAGAAACAGTAACCTTATACCCAGAATATTTGACCACATCTGTAAATGCAGCATAGTTCCTAAATTATTTCGTCAAGGAGTAATATTTCTCTGTGTTTTGATAGAACATTAAGTACTTTTAATACAAAGGCCAAAATAATTAAAAATTAAGCACATTTCTAGAAGGGACGTAATTTATAGTATTACCTCTTTCAAACACTATTATCTTAATTGCGTTATTAAATCAAAGTGTAGTTGATAGATGTAAAAATTTTGTACTTACTTTACGTATTAAAATAACATAAAGGAAAATTAAGTACAGAATATATATTTTGTAAAGCACCCATATACAGTGTAACCCACGAAGAGGCTTACACGTTTTCTATACCCTCCTACTTCGACCCTCACAGAAACTATTGCTGCTAACAATCGATTTCCTTTTTCAGGGGATATTACTCTACTGGCAGTATGGGATATTTAAGAATCTAGGCATAATTAAAATAGTCACAATTTACTAATGATTAAACTGAAATAATTTTGTAAGTGAAATATTTGCAAATAACTCGTTGGTTTAAAATATTAGTTATCACCAGAATGAAATAAAACTAAATTTTAATTCATATATAGAAAAGGCTGGTAATGGTAAAAGGCTTTATCTACTAAACCATGTAATAACACAAAATCATAAACGTATGCTACAAACATTTTACAATATATTAAAAGTAACAAATCGTTCTATCTATTTTATCTTTGCTATTACGTTGTAAATGGTTTTAACAACACTATGCACAAAACATATTTCTCTGTATTTATAAATATATTTATCTAGCGTTTTTTGCTTACATTTGTCTATGTTTTATTCAATAGTTTTAAAAAACTGTACTTAATTACTGAAAAATAGAGAAAGAGCAAGACAATGTCAATCAGACAACACCATTTATTGGTACCTTACATCTGGGCCAAATGGGGTAATAGATTTTCATTCAGAAGTATCAATCCAAGAGTGTTTTTCCTTAACACTGAGTAAAAAATGTCTTTGATTAAATCAAAGTAAATACAATATTGTTAAATGAATTATTACACTTATACAAGTTATATTTTGATTCTTACTGTAATTAGTGAATGAGCTTATTTCTATAAACTTAATTAGATGCTAAGTAGGTTATCTACTTATTCCATCCTTGTTTATGGGCCGTTTTGGGGACATTAACAAACTTTTGTACAAACTTATTTTCCCTAAATACAAGTTACATACGTGAAGGTAAAATAAAACGTAAAAAATTTACAGAAATGACTTAGAGACTGATGTTTAATAAAGTTTCGGCCATTCCGCTCAGAAACCTGTTAGGTGCAAGTTACGACTGGTTATAAACTTTGCAGTGTTAAAATGTAATTATTATTTCCTTCATATACCCTACACTGGACATTATGATCTCCTTTTTAAGTGCTTTCTAAGAGTTTTATCTTTACAGTACACATTACTGTAGCAGATTTGGTTTTTTAAATAAGCGGAAGAAATATCTACACAGGAACAAGTACACTGTACCAACAGGGTATCGAATGAGTTGACTAATAATAAAACAGTGGACAGATTGGCTAATAGGACGGACAGTCCTCCTTGTGCCTTTGACCTTAAATTAATGTTAAAATTTCTTTGAATAAAAGGAACCCGTTTACCAATTTTGAAACATCAATGATCTTTTATCAAGGTTTATCGCACTGGCGAGCAGACACATGGATAGCCATACCGATGGAAGTTCCCTGTTTATCTTAACCTTAAATGTGTGATACTTTGTTTCAATAAGAATCACCCTTATACAAATTTTAAAGCCTCTCACACATTTATATTAACAGTTTTATAGGTTAGACGGACATACAGGCAGATGGAGGGATTGTACTTTATCATTTTGAGCTCAATATCAAAATATTACTTCCTTTCTCCAAGAGGATATTTCTTATGGGTTTTTGAATCTCTAAGACCCTTCAATCATGAGTTACGACTCCACTCAAAGACAGGATGTTATTTAACCTTTTGACAGGAAAGTTATTTGCTATTATCCTAGACCAATAAAAAATCAGAAAGTTTTATGCCCTTAGGAGCTTTCTGTTTAGAGTTATCACGCAGAGAAGAGACCACGACACGATAAAATATTATAGTATAAACGCTTATATTGTATTTACTCAATTTTACGCTGTGAACATCAATGTTAATGTAGCATACTTTTTCTATGGTTACGGATTCAAATCTCAAAATAATATTAAACATGTTCAAAAAAAAAATATTTATGATTTGAAATCAAAACCGCAGAATTTATTTCAGAGTCTCTAACCTAATTTACAACTGGTCAAGGAGCCCCTTGGATAATAAATAACTTTACAAATATTGATTTTACTAATTTATAAACCTCTTTTATTTAATTGTGTATGTTTTTAAGCAGTACCGATATTGTTTGTTTCTTATAAGGTTCTTATATTGTTTGTTTCAACATAAACATTCATAGTTGTGTCCTATTGTTGCGTCCATGAAAATAGTTTTAACTAAAATTAGATAATCCTTATATAAATTGTCTTCAAATTAAAGGTTCCGTTCTACTTCAACAGTCTATGGCGAGCTACTGACGGGGGAGAGCCTAAGTAAACTAAATTGAACTCTAAATGTAATTCATTAACACTATTTACCGTGATTTAGTTCCTCGAATCGCCTCTGAGAGTTATTATCATATTTAACTATAAAATGCTAATATAATATATATATATATATATATATATATATATATATATATATATATATATATATATATATATATATAAGTAGATATGAATATGCCGATTCTGGCGCACTTTTGGGACAGTCAGAAAATCAATGTAAAATACTGTCCATTGAACCATAAACAAATCTAAGAAATCTAACAGGAAACCACGAATGTAAAATACTGTCCATTGAACCATAAAACAAATCTAAGAAATCTAACAGGAAACCACGAATGTTAAATAACCGAATCTATAGCTGTTTTACTGTTCATTGTAGGCTTCTAATTTCTTAAGCTATTTTAATGAAAAAATCCAGAAATCTTAATAAAAAAATCTATAAACGGAAATAATGAAATTTGCTAACAATCACTCGAGAAGTCGGGGAGAATGTGAGTAAAACCGCATTCTTTTCACGAGGTTCTTCATTTAATTTCTCCAAATGTACTATAAAATCATCGAGGATTTCTGGCTTAAAATCGTAGACAAATTCAACATCCAGATAATGAAAAAATACAGGTAATATCTTTTCATAATAAACGTGTGTATTTAAACCAACAAACCTAATGTATTCTTTGAAAAGGAAAATAATTTTGTCAATGGTTCCAAGAGATAAGTAAAAATTTTTGTTCTTTTTTCTAAATTCTGTAACAAATTTTGTTTTGCTTCTTGTCTCCGTATTGTAATTTCATAAGCAGATTATTCAAATATGTTAATTTATTTCGAAATTTCTTAGGCTTAGGTCTTTCGTACAAAATTAAATTACAATCTCTACAAACTAATCTTTTATCAATAATTTCTCCTCTATTATAACACTTGTAACAGTTGGCATTATACTCTTCCATTTTTACAAAAAGAATAAATGGAAGCTATGGAACTAAGTCTGCCGAGATATAAATTTTTCAGCGCAAATGTTTATGTTTATATTTCAACTACCGAGATAAAAAGAAATAATTTCATTCTATTGTACAACTATTTAGGATATTTTGTTTATGATTATAAAGATTATTCCGGAAGAAATCGAGATTTTTCATCGGCGAAAGAGTATATTTTTGAAGTTTTTAGAAGGAATGAAAGAGAACAATATGAACATCATTAACTACTGAATTTCTCTAATATCGTTCTTAATCACATCATAGGCTAAAAATTTCTCAGAAACCACAACCACATAACAAATCGCGTTTGTAATAGCTTTTTGAAAATCCATATTGATAATTATATCGTTCTTTGAACTAGAAATATTTGTCAAACTCTTTGTTGTATCAATGACATAAATGGGTCTATTTGCTATAAATTCTTTGGGGTTGTAATAAATTTCCATATTTTTGTAGTAAACTTTCTTAAAATCTTGATACATCTGATACATGATTCTGAAAAGACCACCGGAAATGTTTAAATTTTGTAATTCATCTGGATAATAAGAACCATTCAATTTTACTTTGATATTTTTCACATCCAAACTATCAAACTTTGAAGGATTTTTTTCTTGATTATTCTGTCTATCTGTTTGAAAACCGATGATAACGAACTTGGGATTGAAGATATTTCTATAAATATTTGTGATATCGAACGAATAAGTTGTTCCGGAAATACCTTTTTGTTCAATACATTGCCAATCTAGAAAATTAAACATAATGTTTTGACTTTTTGTAATTTCATCAATCAATCTAATTTTACTCGTGGTTTTATAATCAATCATTGGAACTCTAATGAAAAACTCGTTAATTGTAATTTTGCCATCAACAGGCATAACATTTCCAGTTGCAGTCTTCAGAATCACATCATCGTCTTCTGCTCTTATAAAACTTAGATAAAATCCTCCTTTATAGATCGGAATAGTAACATTTTCAAAAAATCCTAAGCCGAAATGTGCTAAATCACCGACCGCTTCAAATTGTCCAAATTTAAAAGTTGATTCAAAACTGTTTGAAAATACATCACTTTTGGAATAACTAATGGTTCCTTTAATAGTGCTTAATTGGCCACAGTTTTTGACTTCTTCTATCAATTTATTGTGTTTTCTTACTTCAATCTTAGAAAATAAAAACGGTATAAAATTATCGATTAATCTAACATTATCAGTTCCAAGATATGCTTGACCATCTTGTTTTGTTAAAGTTCCAGAAATATAAAACTGGAAGTTAGACGAGCAAAAGTTATCTCCAAAATCAATATTAAAACTCAGTTCTTTTATTCGGTTCATTCAAATGTTGTTTACTAATTGGATAGAAATTTTTAAACTCCGCCCTTTCAATATCGCCTGAATACTTTTTGTAGTCCACCATTTAATAAGAGAAAATTTAGAAATTTTAAACATCATGTATAAGTCGATAAGAAAAGATTTTAGTCATTTTTTAATGATCTACTTCGTCATATTCAGGATTCTGTTCCTTAAATTTTGCGATCTCGGTCACATATTTCAATAAAATCTGCACAGGATAGTAACCGCTATCTATAATATTGTTCCAATCAACTGTATCTTTATTTTCATCCAAAAACTTTATACTCAAGTGTTGATAGAGGCAAAGAACAGACATTATGATCTTTTAATTGATAATGTATATTTTCTTGAATGAACTCTGGGGACAGATTTTGATATTTTGCAATGTTATACCAATTCAATTTGTTTACGTATAATCTCATCATATCTTCGGATAATTCATATTTTTGAGAAATATCATCCCAATGTTCTTTTTTCAAATCTCTTTCGTGTTGCATTATAAAAAGATCGAAAGCACTGTAATGTCCCGCCATCTCTATTTATTAAGAAAAAAATTTCAAAATCAAGTTTTTATAAATTGGCTCTTTTTTAGCGTTACATTCAGCACATTTTCCAGAAATTCTCTTAACTCCATTGATGTTTGCATAGTATTTTATATCGTTTGTGGCAGTTTTCTCTTTACACCTCACACAATATATGAGCGCCATTTATTTAGGGAAAATTTATCGTGCATAAAACCCTACGCGAATACCTATTTCAGTAAGATCTTCCTCCATATTATTAAGTTTTTCTTCTAATTTTTGAAATTTGACAGCATAAGAATCATTGTATTCAACAAATTTATGACCAATATTCTCAAAAGTTTTCGTAGCATCTAAACTAAACTTATCAAAAGACTCTTTAAAATTAGTAAGTTTTTCATTAATTTCACCAACATCGTCTACTGATCTTCTATTTCTGGCTTCTAACTTGTCATAGACTTCTGTTGTAAAATCTTTAACATGCTGTTTATGATTCTCGTAATTTTGTTTTAGTTCATTAAACATTTTAATAGGATCTTCTAATTGAATCATTACAACAACATCAAATGGATTAATTCCTTTACTAACACCGCTAATTCTTTTTCCTTTAAAATCTAAGGCATTTTTAACATTCGGATCATGTAAATCAACAATATCGATGTTTTCTGATAATTTTAGAGGTTTTAAAATTTGTTCTTTAACAACAACATCATGTTTGTCAATACCAGGTCGAACACCGACAATTCTTTTCTTATTAGCCAAACTAACATAATTCTTTTCAACTTTGATCGCTTCAGTAATTTCATCAGCTTTTTCGATGTGAGACATTAAATTGGTAAATAATTTTTTTACACCATCATCAACTTCTTTTTCCAATGTTTTTATTTTATCAGCAACTTCATTTGAACTCATGAAATTTGCAAGTTTGTTATCATATTCTGCTTTAAAATCTTCAATCTCGACAGCAAACATATCTGAATCTGGAAGGTTTTGTAATACATTTTCTAACTTGTTATCAAACTCATTTCTCAAACTATCAAAATTCAAACTATTATCTACATTTTGAATAATTTGTGTTCCAAATACGTCAAAAATATTTTGTGAATCCATATTTATTAAGCAATAATTTGTTAACAACTTCTTTAAAATCTTTACCAGTACTCAGTTCATTCAAAACAAAAACACATAAATGACCACAAATTGGGGGATCTTTATAGTCTTGAATCTGAGAGTCATTGTAGTAGACGCTTGATTTTTTCAAATATTTAATCAATTCTATAGGTGGTTTGTCCTCAATTCTTCCATACGAATCAAAATAACATGCATTCTTATCATTTTTATAATAACAAATCCAATGCGTTCCACTTCCCATAATCGAGTCTAAATTCACAATTCCACATTCGAATTTCTTAACTTTTTCGGGTAATGTATCTCTCATGAAAATTCCTCTAAAATGTTTAATATTTTTGCAGATTTCTTCCAATTCCCCGAATGTTAATGGTTTGATTTCAAATTTTTTTTTAATGTTTGATTTCACGTAATTCAAAGTTTTTTCATCTAATCCAGATCCTGTAACATCTTCCAACTCTTTATCTAACCAATTTAAAATGTTTCGAACAATAGGAATCACATCTTTTTTAACGATTGGAGCAGCTTTACGAACATAAGGAACAACATTTTTAACAACTGGAATATTTTCTCCAAAATCTAATAAATCTTTCAAAAGTCCACCATTTTTAAGTTCTTTCAACTGATTATAAGAAAATTCTATTCTGGTTCCTTTATTGTTTTTTCTTATGTTTTTTCGAGTTTATTGTATTGTCTATTTGTTAAAAATATCTTATCTTCGCCATTTTTTAGTTGATCTATTTTAAATTGAATACTAACGGGTATTTTTTTCTTAAAAGCGGATTTTATTTTTTCTTTCTGATTTTTACTGAAATTTACGTTCACCTCCATTTATATAGTTTAAAATTTCAAGTTCTCTTCAATTCCCATTCCTAGTTTTCTCTTCAAAAACATTGCTCCAACTGTTGGAAGTGCAACAAATCTTTCACCTAAACTAGCATCTTTTGATAAAAATCGATCCATTGCCTTATCTTGCAAAGTTTTATCCGCAATATGTCTGGAATTTGTGTCTCTATGTTTTGCATAAAAAATATCGTGTTCCATAGCAGCTTGGTCTAATTTATTTATACCAGGATCTCCTCTTTTTAGTCTTTTTTCGAGTTTTGTGCCAGGCCCCAGATACTGATAAGTTGGTACGTGTAATTCAAAAGGTAAATTGTTGATAAAATCATTCAAAAGTCCGCTACCTTCAATCATAGATGAACTTATTGCTGGCAAAACTCGCTTTAAATATTTAATTCCATCAGGTTTTTCAATCATTTCGTCAAGTTTGTTCGAAATAAAATCTTTAATTGCTTTCTTTTCATTCAAAAAATTGTTATTTCCAGCCTTCTCTTGAGCATAAATATAATTAATAATTCCATCGAGTTTTGTCAAATCGTCGATATATCTGTACTCAATCTTATTATCATTGTATTTTCTTACACCTGATCCTTCGATTCGTTTTTCCCAAATTGGTTTAATCAAATTGATATATTTTTTACCTCTACTTGACTTAGGCTTCTTAGTAGATGGATCATTATTTTTGTAAATTGAGTCAGATTACCATAAAATTTCTGTATACTTTTTCAAATCTTCTTCAGAATATAAATTATCTTTTGGAACGTCATTGTCTGTTAATAATCTCCATAAACCTTGAGTACCTTCGTACATTTTTTCATTAATAATTATATCATTTTGTTCAAAATTCACGGGCAAATTTCCAATCATAAAACTTTTCTTTTTTCTGTCCCAATACAAACCAAATTTATCATCCTTCGCTCTAGGAAGAAATTTTTTACCAATTTCACCAATTATTATATCCGTTGTTCCAGGACTTATTGGTTCAACTATGGTAGAGTCTTCAATGATTCGAGGTCTAAATGGTGTTGAAGATGGTAATTTTGGCAATTCAAACTCAGATTCTGGAATCGAAATATCAGCAAATTGTCGTACAACTGGAACCAAATTCATTAAATTTTGATTATCGCTTAAAACGTTTTCAATTTTGCCCTCAACATTTTTTATTGCAGAAGTTACAGGTTGATTAATTTTTTGAATAAATTCTTGTTCTTTTTCATCAATTCGAATCTGTTCTTTAAATTCTTTGATTAATTTCTTTTCGATTTGATCAAGTTTTTTCGCTTCTTCAGAAGTTACGTTCACCATTTAATTAGAAAAATTTTGAAACGTAAACGTGGAACGTGGGAAAAACGTGAACACGAAACGTGAACGTGGAACGTAAAAACGTGAACGTGGAACGTAAAAACGTGAACGTGGAACGTAAAAACGTGAAAACGTGGAAACGTAAACGTGGAACGACGTGAACGAAACATGAACGTGGAAACGTAAAAACGTGAACGTGGAACGTAAAAACGTGAACGTGGAACGTGAAACACGAACGTGAAACACGAACGTGAAACGTAAACACGAACGTGAAACATGAACGTGAAACATGAACGTGGAACGTAAAACGTGAACGTGGAACGTAAAACGTGAACGAGAACGTGAACACGAAACGTGGAACGTGAACACGAAACGTGAAAACGTGGAACGTACAACGTGGAACGTGAACAGATTTACCGTTTTTTCTGTTATTTTCATAATGTAAATAAAAAGTAAAGATAATGTAAAAATAATTGTAACAAATATTTTATCAAGTAGATTTGTCAGACCACTGAGCAGCATTTATATTAGAAAATTTATTCAGATATTTACCATTTTTAGGCTTCAAAGTTAGATTAATAGTTAAAAAATCCGTAGTCTTCCTTCCAAATTTTATCACATAACTCAATAAAGTGGTTAAAACTCATATCAGATCCCACATAATTGTTATAAATCTTTCTCGAATAGTGATCATCTTGCTTAAAAATACACAACATATTCAGGTTATTTCTTATAACTTGTTTATCAACCTTTGAAAAGCATTGGGAAAGATAGATACAAGATATGTTTTTGTGACGGGACATTACGAAATATTCCTTAATAACGTCTTGATTTTCTAAAATACAATCATCAAAAACGATTAACGAATTGGGTTTACATTCGCTTAACGGAACTATGTCCTCAGAAGCATTATAAAAATGTGATATTTTTTTGCTTAAGTTTTTCTCAATATTTTCAAATCTTTCTTGTAATTTTTTATAGGCGTCTTGTTCTAAAGATTTACTAAAAACATACAAATTGGAATAAGGAATCAACCTATTGTAGATAAAATTCAATAGTAAAGTTGTTTTTTCCACATCCACTTGAACCAACAATTAACAATCTGATTGGTTGATCTTTCTTATTTTCTTCAAACGTTTGAAGTTTTATCTGATCTTTTTGCTTTAAAAATTTCTCCATTTAAATAGAAGATTTTCATCTTGAAGCAACGCTTGCGAAAATGAAGCTGTTCAAGTTGACTTCAGAAAGCTCTAAATTAGTTTTAAACTTGGAACATCCTATACACTTAGAGGAAGAATCAAATTATTTTATCGGTTTAAGCGGTTTTTATTCTGACAATTTTGTAATAAATATTAGTGAAAGTTCTCCTTATTGTATAGGATTTAGTGAGAAGAACGTAACAAAATATTATGGTTTAAACAAAGGATATTATACTTTCGATCAAATAAAAAATTCCCTTAAAAATTATCTGAAAACATTCAAACAATCAGATAAATCTTTAAACTTTGACGAAAACAAGTTTGAAATGCAAAAAAATTATCTCTCTAATAAAATTCAAATAAAATCACCAGTAAGAATAATGTTTTCAGCAATTATTGTAGATTTATTAGGGTTTGTTCAAGAAACTATTGAGCCAAATCAGGTATATTTAGGAAATAAAACGCCAAAATTTAGACCGTTTGATGTAATTGAAGTACATTGTAATCTCGTTGAACCTAGTTTTGAAAATCATACCGAACATTTACACAAAGAATCTGAAATTTTGTACACTTTTTTCCCAAATGTTGCTTATGGATCAAAAATCAGTGAAAAACCGAATGAAATCGATTATATTCCAATTAGAAAAAATATTAAAAGAATTCAAAAAATCGTTCTAACTATACAAGACTCTGAAGGTAATTTATTGAAAAATGAGAGTAAAACTACAATTTATTTAAGATTGTCGAAAGAATGATGAATCGGGGGGGGAACGAATCGTTCTTACCTTCAAACTTTCAAAACGAGTTGATAATGATGATAAATACCAATACTTTTATCTAAAAGATAAGGTAGCCCTCGAGGGCCACCTCACAAATATTCACAAAAAATACGAATAAAGACAATGTTAAAGAAAAATACAAAAAAAAGCTTTGAAAACATAGATTCTGACAAGGGCGTCGATTCGACGCTCTTACAAAAATTTTAGAATATGAAAACACGAGACAAGCAATAATATTAAACGTTGATGATGATAAATCAATGTTTAAAGACATAAATCAAGGGGGTCTATTGAATAGACTACCTTTAAACTTTCAAAATAACACTGTTTTCGTTAATGAATCTGGACTTTATACTCAAAATAAAAAATTGCTTGTTAAATTTTTTCTATCTAAATGGAGTCAGTTGTAGACCTACTCAATAATCAACTTATATTCAATAACAAACATATCTTTACGATTGTTGACGAAAACAATGTGATCTGGTTTAAGGCTAAAGACGTAGCAAAAATTCTAGAATATGAAAATACTATGCAAACGATCAGAATAAACGTTGACGAAGATGATAAAAACTTCTATTTTAATCTAAATATAAGGGGGGCTATAAATAGCTTACCTTCAAACTTCCAAAATAACACTGTTTTCGTTAATGAATCTGGACTTTATTCTTTAATTTTGAGATCGCATAAACCAGAAGCGAAATTGTTTAAAAATTGGGTTACGAAAGAAGTATTACCTTCCATTAGAAAATATGGTGAGTACAAACTCAAAAACGAAAATAAGCAGTTAAAAGATGAAATAAAACAGTTACAAATTAAAGATGAAATGAAATCATTGAAAATAGAGAATCAAGAATTGCGAATGGAATTAATGAAGAGAGATATGGTATGTAAAGATTTTGATAAGAAAAAACACCATGTTTTTGTGTTAATTAAGAAGAATCACATGTGGGAATGGCCTTATTACGTTATCAGAGCTCAGAAACGAGAAATACCAAACCGATTAAAACATCTAAAAATAAATTATCCTGAATTAGAGATTTTGTTCATTGATGACGAACCAAATTCTATCAATCTGTATAACCAAATGAAAGAATCTTTGAATATTTTATACAACGGAAATCATTTTACTACAAATATGGCAGAATCTCGACTGATTTATAGAATATCTAAATTACACGATGAAAATGTTAATAAATTTTATTAAACTCTCGAATTATGATATTTTGTTTGTAAATGTTTTTGATAATTATTTAACCATTTTATAGTTCTTCCACATTCACAATGAGTATCTTCATAATATAATCTATGAAGATTCTTCTTTACACAATCTTTACAATATGAGTCTTTCTTATCTCTACTATAGTGATCACTATTAAACTCTGAAATTTTTTTAGTTTCTTTACATTTAAGACATTCTTTATCTTCCAAAGTTAATTTTTTCTATTTTATCATATAATTCTTTATGATATTCCCTTTCACAATCTTTGCAATAATAATGCATTCCATCTTTCCTATTTTTATCTTTATAAAAAGCTTCAAAACCTTTTATTTCTTTGCACATTGAACATTTCTTTTGAGCCTCCATTTATATAGAAAAAATCTTTGACTTTCTCAATTCATATTCATAAAACTTTCCGGTTATTTCTTCATTATTTAAATCTTTTATACTATAAGTTACAGGATCTGTGTTATTAATTTGATAAATCACAAAGATTTCTCTTGACCAGTTGTTCTTATATTTGTTCGAAAATGTTTGTTTTTTACTAACAATTCTTACATGATCATTGACTTTAAATTTAGTTTTCGTGTGAATTTCAGGTGGAACATACTCGAAAACTGTCTCTAATAACTCCTTTTCTGCATCCTTACCTACGTCTTTGGGCTTCATTTTGATTGTGCTGTGAACCGTATCATTATAATTTGTGACTATTTTTTGAAGAATATCGATCCATTTAAAGTTTTTATTAACCTCAAAAAGAACTTTCATTCTCTCATTTTGAGTTCTGTTATATCTCTCTACGATACTTGATTTCTCTTCGTTTTCAGTATGATAAATCTTAATGTTGTATTTCCTCAAAACTTCGTTAAATTCTTTATTTTTGAACTCTAAACCCTTATCTGTATGAAGTAGGTTTGGAGGTTTGTGATTGATCCTTATGGCATCTTTTACTATATCTTCGAAAGCTTTTGAAATATCCTTGCCGTTTTTTCTTTTGATAGCTCTTGACCAAGCATATTTTGAGAAAGTATCAATAACATTTAACATATACTTGAATCCATAATTTTGATCTGAATAATTAGACATTATAACTAAATCTGCTGCCCATAAATCGTCAATTCCTAGTGTTATAATTTTTCTCTTTTTAAACTTTTTTCGTACTGGTGCATGAATTTCTCTAGCTTCAATCTCTATTTCTTCTTTATTCTTTAATTCTTTCTTTACTTGTTTTTCATTTGGATTCTTTATAAATTGACTCTTATTTGTCTTACATTTGGAACATTTTGCAGCAATTCTATACAACCCGTTTTGAGTTTGAACGATTTTAGAATCTATATTTTTCGTTTTTTTCTTGCATTTGTGGCAGTGAATCAAATCATCTTCCATTTACATGTCAAAGTTTCCAAGTTTATTTAACTCATCTAATATATTAGATTTTGCTTCGCCTTTATATCCATACGGTACTGTATCGATCTTATTTTCTAGGACATTTCTCTTATCATCTTTAGCGTTCAGTGCCAGCTTGTTTATGGTGATGGTATACAAATCATGTTTATAGCTTTTGATTACTGTCATCTCTCTAAATTCTTCTTTATCTTCAAACAAACATCTCTTCAAGTTTTCGATATTTATTGTTTTATTTACAACGCTTCTCTTAATTCCTTTACACCTAACTGGATTTTTGTCTAGATATTTGTACGAGTACATCTTTGACCTCAAACCACAAAATTCTTCTAAGATTTCCCCATTTAGTTCGTCTTTGAATTTCCCTATTACCTTCTTGTTTTTAGTAGTGAAACATTCATGATCTTTTGGATAATCACTTGTATCAAAGTCATCTATATTTTCTTTAATAATTTTGTAAGGATCACGTTTCAATTCTAGGAAGTAACTGTCTGTGTCCATGTAACACAGATTCAAATCTGGATCAAACTTCTTTAATTTGTTGTAATAAAACTCGTACATTAACAATTTTGAAAGGTCAAGAACTGAAAAACCTATGTAGATTGGCTTGTTAAATTTAACTTTCTGCTTGTACATGTGACTCGCTATACAGTTGTCGTCAAAGATGTTAAAGCATTTGAAATTTGTTTTCTTAGCTTGTTTCATTGAAAATTCTTCATTTCCTAGTCTAATATCACATCTGTTTCTCACATTTTCCATAGATTTTCCAAAAACAGAGTTGTTCATCAGCTTGTAAAAATCTTTCTCAAAGTCGCTTGTAGCTTTGGTTCTCATACTAGTATTAAAATCAATGTAATCTTTCATAAAAGGCTTCTGATCGAATGCAATAACTCTATTCACATGTTTTAACACCATTCCTTGTTCCAGATAGAATTTCAAATTTCTCGAATGAACAACATATTCAGTTTTATCCAGTAGAGTTGTGCAAAGTTTGTTGTTATAATGTTCTGGAGCAAGAGGCAAATCTTTATGATTTTCATGTAAATTCTTCGGATATTCTAGATCGACTTCGAGAATATAGCCATAATCTTCGTCGCCAGTGAGTTCCAAAATTGTTTCTTTCCATTCTGCAGTTGTGTAAGTTTTTTGGATCCATCCACTTGATTTCGTTATATGGTAAATTTTGCATTAGGCCATACCCATAAAGGTTATTTGCATCGACGTACAACAAATAGTTTTCAGGCTTTGTCTTATCAAAATCTTTTAAATATTTGTTATTTGCTTTCACATATCGTTTAATACATTGAGAAATGCCTCCGCGAATACCTTTTTCGATCATCAAATACATATTATAATCACTAATTAATTGTAATTCTATATTCGTTAATTTTAACATAGCATCCCATGCAAGACTGGGAGCTGTTAGATAGTGTGCTGGATCAAGTTTATAGCAATTCAAACAAATATTCCTAAAATTTTCAAAGATATCAGCGAGCAATAGAACATCTTGAATGTTATAGAGATCGGAGTAATTTCCTAGATTTTTTACTTTTAATTTGTTCCATACATTTAAGTAGTGTTGAAAATCTTTCTCAGATATGCTCTCGTCTGTCAAAAGTGAATAGAAATCTTGAATTCTCAATTCTTCTGTGTAATCAAGTTTTTCAATACTGTCGATAAATTCGTAAGGAAATATGCCTTTTCCAGATAGAATTTTAAAGATTTCTTCTTCGTCATTTGGTTGTCTATCTAGAATTGCGTTCAGACCATCTTGTATAAAATGATTTGTATGTTTGAAATCATCTTTTTTGAGGTTTTTAGCTAACTTTTCTATAGACGATGCCATAAATCTGAACGTATCTACGAAAGAAAACTTGATGAACTTTCTTGGTTTATCATCTTCAAACTCATATCCATATCCAGAATTTACAGAATAATTTATATATTTCTCATCTGTGTTTGCGATCAAATCAACATTACCATACTGTTTTGCCAACTCTTTTATGTACAAATGAGTATCGTAACATGACATATTGTGGCAGAAAACGGGAATATTTTGAGGAAATTTGAGATTCAAGTTACAAGATAAATGAGCATGACACCTCGAAATTTACCTGTTAAATGACAATGATCTCGTACTTTTTTTCTTGTTTGATTATCAAAACCCTCAAATTCACAAATATGACAAAGACTGGAATTTTGATACGAAATTTCTTCTTCTTCAGTTAATTTCATAGGTATTTTATTCTTAGAATTATACTTTTTAGCTATGTATTTCGATAATTTATTAAGTTCTTCAAACAATTTTGCAGGAACATTTGGCAAATCTTCTTCATTTTTGGCTCGATAACATATCGGCTTGTACATACGATTGGTCACATTAGACACTAAATATAGAGTAAAACCATATGGAATGTGCTTCTGAATCTTGGTTGTGATCGATTTTTGCGGATTGTTTTTGCATGTGGGAATCTTCTCTAATATGCTTTCAAAGTCCATATAAATTACGTACGGATGGCTAAACTTCTTTTGATAATTAGTAAATTTAGTTGTTTGACCCGGAAACGGCATAATTGGCTTACAAACTTCGTGATTTTTACAAATTTCTAAATGGTCTGCTAAATCTCTAGATTTGTAGAAATGGCTTAAACATCTCCTACATAGAAAATTTTTATGTCCATGTTTGGATGTTTGAGAACTCACTAACCTACTTAAATCGGTTATCAAAACAAAATGAGATTTGTCTTCTTGTTTTACATACAGTAGATCAATATTTAATTCTGCATCATATTTTTCAGAAATTTGTAACGGAACAACCTTAATACTTTCATCAAAACTGTAGACATTGATAGACATTTTTGGATATTTGTACTTGGAATTGTAACTTCGTTTCTCAAATAATTGTATATCTTTTAAGGACATTGGATACTCGAAACCTGAAAATATCTCGTCATTTACAAATTTTTCATATTGTTTCGATCTTTCGCAGTCTCTTTCGGGTTTTTCAATAGCACATCGGATAGAATAAATAAAGCAATAATCATCTTTATTTTTGATATTTATACAAGCTTTTTTATCTTTGATTTTCTTTGGCAAATCGATATATGATCCTGCGTTCATCATTTCGTGTTTGTTAAGGCTCAAAACTAGTTGTTTGCAGCTTTTAAATGTCCATCCAGAACCCTTATTTGGATGATTTGTCTGTTCTCGATGTGTTAATTTATTAAATTGCTTAGTAATAAAGTCGTTTACGTCAAATATTTCGTCTGATTTTATAGTAAAGTACATTGGACACGTTTGTGTTTCACCGTTCACTAAAGTTCGTTCGTATTCGCATTCTAAAGATAAATAACCTTTCATATTTTTAACGGTTTCTTGAAATTTTTCTATTAAACTTTTAATCTCTGGCCTCATAATTGATAGATATTTGTAAATTGACATGAAACTTATCGTTTAAATTCGTTAAAATGTATTGCTTGAAAAGACCGTGTATTGAGGATAAAACTTCTACATCAATGATATTTTTTAGGTTTTTCGTTAAGAGTTTTATCAATTTCTTCGATCATTTCAGACTTAGTTTTATCGTTTGTTTCTAAGGACAGTTTTTCAGCGATTGATTGAATTTTTTCATCATTAAATAGATTGAGATCTTTTTTATCTTCCTTAAAGCTTTTCTTTTAATTCACGCAATTTTTCTATATTGTACATCTTTTCATGACCATCGATTTGATTCTCTTTAGCCCAAGTCCTCAAATAATTTAGTTCTTTTTTCATAAATTTCTTTGTTCTTCAAATGATTTTTCGAATTGTAATGACGAGTATAGTGATGCTCAAAAATGTCTTTTTTGCAGTATGGGCACTCTATCTTTTTCCGCTCCATATTTAAAGAGCAAAAATTTGTAAACTAAAATTTTGAGAAGTGGTGATTTTTGACACAAATCAGCACAATTTCTGGTCAAATGTTTTCAGATTGTTCTATTTGTTATAGAAAAATCTTTTAACTAAATTTAGTTAAAAGATTTTTCTATAACAAATGGCAGCGCTGTTACAAGAGTTGAATAAGGTTGGTGAACTAAGATTCAAAGAATATAAGAAATTAGTGGAATTGGAAGAAAAAAAGAGATATAGAATCTTGAATTTGGAGAAAATGAAAGATAAATTCGGGTTTTACAATAATTGCCGAGTTGGAAGATTGTAAAGTACACTTGCCGAACAGATTTTTTGACTGTTTTGGATGAGAAAAAGATTAAAGAATTAAACAAAAATGAAAAATTACACTTGATTGTTACTGGAAAGAAGACTATAAAAGATAAAGACTGTGTTACAATTAACTTTGTAGAATAAAGATTTTTTATTAAGATTTTTTGATTTTTTCATTAAAACAGCTTATAAATGTAGAAGCAAACATTGAACAGTAAAACAGCTAAAGATTCGGTTATTTAACATTCGTGCTTTCCTGTTAGATTTTATTAGATTTGTTTATGGTTCAATGGACAGTATTTTACATTGATTTTCTGTCTGTCCCAAAAGTGCGCCAGAATCGGCATATTCATATCTACTTATATATATATATATAGTGTATATAAACTTGCCACTACTTTTGTATGGATAAAACGTATCAATGTTCTCTAGCCTTAAAGTGGAGAGCCAATCTAAAACATATTCGGAACGTAATTCGATATCAAATTTACGTTGATGTCATTTCTGGAAACACCAGTGAGCAGATTATTTACAAATGGTTTATTCTTAAATGTAAATTATAAGTTAACATCACAATGGCTAAAACATTGCTTTACTATTTCTCATATTAAAATTGATTAGGGACGAAGTGCCCTGGTTGTTCCACCCAAAGTCATAAAAATTATTTTCCCCTTACTCTTTGATATTATTCCCTGTAAATGTTCTATTAGTTCTAACCTTGCTGGAATAATAATTTCCCCTCTTTCACGCGGAGACCTGAGATGTGGGATCTATTGAAGGAAGGAAGGGAGTTGGGACATATTGATATTTTCTGTTATTATAAATAGAATTAAATTATTCTCATAACGTCTAAACTATAGATTACAAATGTAACTGTATGCTGCAGTGTACTTTTTGTAAGGAAAAATACTAATTGGCTTGTTTTATTTTTCTTGACTAATTAGCTACTCTTGACATAAATAAAATAGTCTTAGTATATAATATAACTATGTTGTTAAATCTATCTAAAGTATGTTTATAAGTCCTAATCTCAAGAACGGCTAAACTAATATGCCTAATTATTTTATTACATCCGAGAAAAGCTTATGCAAAAACAAAGACCTAAAACGTTACTAAAATCAATTTTTGATTTGAAAAAAAAAATTATAATTTTTATTTCATAATCAAAACTAAACAGCTGTTAAACATCGACTTGACATAATATTAAACTTATACTCCAGAACATAATAGTTATGAATTTAAAACAAAAATAATGTGTTGTAAATATATAAATGTCTTCACTTTTTCAGAAAATGCATATATAAAAAAATAGTATTTATGTTTCATAATCCAAACTTAACACATTGTACACAGCTGTTTTTTTTCAGCTACAGTTTGGCACATTTCTTTAAACACCTTTTTGGATTAAAATGTGTTTAAAGTCTAGAGTGTTTGATCAGCATTGTAATATCAAACACAGTTCAAAACTTCACACACGTTTACACGCCCTCCCCCCACGCAACATGTCGATGTCGGACTCCCTGAAGTAATAAAATGTTTAAACAACAAGAAAAAAGTTATACCATTTCTCACACACTTCTTAGTGTCTAAGGCATTTTACTTTGCTGATTAATACATAATAAGCCGCTTAAACGTTTCAACATAAAGAAAAAACGCAGAATCATAAGATGGAATTTTGTTCCGAAATGATCTTGATCGGAACTAGCAAGGAGAATCCACAATTGCCTTCAGAAATATCAAAATGAGTTAGGTTAAACTCTGATCCTTTTAACCATGGCCACAGCAATAACTAGAAAAAATCAAATAAAATTAAAAATGTCTTTATTAAAGGCGAATTACTGTCATATCTACGACTTAACCTCATTAACAATTAAACCAACATTCATAAATTTATAATATGTATAGATATGTTCATTTATGAACATGTAGATAATATATGCTTCTTTAAATTTATAAAATGAAAAATGTCGAATCTTTAATAAGTAATTTAAGGACGTCCATTTTGGAAATTCCATAGAAGCCGCGAGAAACATACAGTTTATAATAAATATTAATCAAATTTAATCATAAGCACATTAATCAGAAATTAAAATACTAACTTTACAAGGAAAACAAACGACG
Source organism: Homalodisca vitripennis (assembly GCF_021130785.1). Taxonomy (NCBI): domain Eukaryota; kingdom Metazoa; phylum Arthropoda; class Insecta; order Hemiptera; family Cicadellidae; genus Homalodisca; species Homalodisca vitripennis. The sequence goes on from NC_060214.1 coordinate 63,877,430, forward strand.
TAATGAGAAATAAAATTTAAAGTCATGTTTATACTACACAATAAAGTTGTACCACAATTTGTAATATTGCATTGAAGTTTTGTTCCTATTTAGAGGTGTTTTATCAATAATATATTAATAATAACAAGGAGCAAATGAAATAGAAGAATCAGATATAAAATAAATAAAATAACAACATTAAATTTAAAATAACTTTGCAATTAACCAAATAAATTTATCAAATGTTAATCTTACATTTTATGTTCCATAAACTACTTATTGAACTAAAGATTCTCTTGAAAATGTGTTGACCCTATCCTATTTATAAAATACTAATATTATTGCACATTAAATCCCATCCTAGTATTACTGGCTTATAAATTAAAATCCAATTACTTTTTATCCAACATTAATCCCTTTAATCGACAACCCTGTGAAATTAAATACAAATTTCTATACATTTTTAATATCTCTATAACTTATCCACTTAACATAACCCAGCCCCATTATGTTTATTTCGTAACTACTCGTAAAAACTGGCTTAATACTTATTATTTCCAAATGTACCTCTTTTGAGGGCAAAATAAAAGTGAAGCTAGCTCGGATTTTCGAGCAATAATATCGAAATTGATAACTTAAACGTCAGTAAATTGCCATAACCAGAGTTTGGTTTAAGTTAATTAAATTTGCTTCAAATAATTAACAAAAATATAGATAAAGATAAAATGAAAATAATGACTATCCGTTAAAATTTTTTTTATCGGATTGTGATGTCAAAGGATCAACTGAACAGTTTTATTCCAAAATTTTAAACTATTAATTATTGAAACAAATATCAATGCCTAAAAGATCTGTATTTTCTGTTTCTTTGACAAGCAGAAGATACAATTTCCCAACTCTCTAACTGACGGACTGAGAGTATATGATTTCGTTTTTGTTGATTTTCTTAAATAATTTCAGACGTATTTTCATTTAAAAACTTTATTATGCCAGCTTGGAATTGTTCTTTGAAAGGAAAATGACATAAACACGTTTGAAGCGGGACGAGGCCCAACATTCTACGAAAACCGTTGTCAAAACCGAGCTTTATTGGACACGAGAAACGTGCTGGCTTGTATTTTAGCTGTGACTTTTAATTCCAGTCTCGCCATCGTTCCATATGTAGTGGGATATGTGTGGTTTGAAAACGCACATCTACCAATCTTATTAAAATTTTTGTAAAGTATTTATTAGTCTCAATATGTTTCGACCATAAATACACTGTGTATATACACAGGTTTTAATTCCTCATCCCCCCTTTTTATCTACATTTCTTATATATTGATTCCGGACCTCAGATTAACTTCTCAATTTCACCCACCTAATTGTATCTGCCATTTTGTAAGTATATAATATTTTGTTATTGAAAGTAAGTTTTTAGTTACATATTTTCTATGTTCATTCTAGAGATTTGCAAGCTTTTGCAAGTATATTTACTTTGATAATTGTTAAAACATTATGTAGTTACTTCTGGAGATGGGGGTTGAATGTTACCATGCATAGCCATATTATATATATATATATATATATATATAGACTATTTTCTAAATGTAATTTGTTCATAGTTTTTAATTCCTGTAGCCCTCAAAATGTCATCTGGTAAAAAATTCATACGTTTATATAATATACGCTTTAAGAAAGTTTGTTTAATAATGAAAAAATATAAGCCTATATCTTTAATAAACAAAGGAATACATTTGTTGATTAGAAAGAGCAATTCCCTCTTGCAAACAGTGCGTAATGCAGAAAAATTTTTCGGAGATTTTGAAAATGAAAGTATACGAAGTATGAATTTGTGAATCATATTTAACTACAAGTAAAATAACTATGAAAATGTAATGACTAGGTACGTTTACAATTTTGATTAAAAAGTACTGAGCGAACTACATGGGCTTATTATTATAAAACAGTAAAAATTATTGGTCACTCCATAAAGTATTTTCATTTATATAAATAAAGCAGTTGGTACTATTAGTTCAGCAGGCGATAGCAAATTCATACTGCATAAGCAGACAACCAGGTCATTCTGGAAATTGATATTCGAATGTTTTTCTTAAGAAATAAAACGATCACTAGTTTAAAGTTTTTGGTTGAAATGGAAGTTTATGAAAAGGGTAAAGAACATGAAGTATCATGATTGTTTCACGTGTAATATTAACTCTGGCTTAGTACACAGTAAAATGATCGCTATACTGATAAATAATACATCACTGTCAGGTAACTACTCAGATTAAATAATGCAAATTACCAGTCAGACAGTCTGTACCTAATTGCCTGAAGCTGACTAGACGTTTATGAACGAGTCTGTTGATTTACATTAGGTTTTTCAATCTGTTTTCTATATACATATTATCTGTAAAAGATTATCACTTGATATCTTACCCTTTTCTTACTCTCCAGTTTCCATCTCGACTCAATCAGATCAGCTGATCGTCGAACTCCTTCTTACATTAAATATATTTATCAATTTCAAGAAAATTAATCTTTCTGTTTTTATTGTATGTTTTTATGCAATGAAAGTTAGTTCTCAGCTCGCGGAATATTTCAGTCAATATTCTTTATTTTATTAACATGTTAAATTATTCACTTGAGGTATTGTCAAAATCTTCTTTTCACAAGAACCTTAGAAGTAAGAGGAACTTATGAACACAGATCTATGTAAATCCATAGTATTGTTTCAAGATTTATTGAAGAGCGTCATTGTATTTAGATTTTATACACGAAGATAAATTGTACACAAATTATAACGTAAGGTCGCCCTCAGATGAGAAGTATTTATATATTTGCCTTAACGATATAGGCCATAGTATGTATTCCAGTTCACAACAGTTAAAGTTCTAGTTAATAATAAGATGTTGATCTTCTCAATGCTCACTATAATTTATTAATGTGTAGTTATATATTAATTTTTTTATCACTATAAATAATGACTAGTATGTGTATGTCTGCATAATAAACATAAAGACATTCCCCCGCAGACCTAATTTGCGTAGTTTATAATGAATACATAATCCAGTATATTAACTCAATTTTATGTTGTTTTATGAAATTATATATGTCTTAATAGACAGGGAATCGTGAGTAGTGAGATTACGGAGTATAGTAGAATTTCATATTCATACCTGACATACATTGTGCTGAAACGTATGTGCATTGTTACTACTTAGTGCTAAAATAAACTTATCCATTTTATGCCATATATTTTAAAACCCAAACACTAGTTGTAGTTAATAATTTCCAAATATCACAAAAAATAAAGTATCCTGTAGACTAGAACTTCAGGAAGCACTTGTTATTGTTCCGAAACATTGAGTTGTATCAAAACTTCCGTGCCACTGAATCTTTAAAAGCTCCTTAAGTCTTTTATAACATTACGATTATTTGGTAAAACTTGTCAGAAATGGAACACACGGTGAACGCAAATTATGAAAATTATGTTTACTCTTAAATATATTTTTAAAAACTTGTTAATAAAATTTACTTCCCCTTGTGTAGCAAACCGAGTAAATAGTGGTTAAAAGACCCATAGTGTTTTACAAACCAGCTTACGGTCGACACAGAATAAGAGGTTAGCCTGTGTACACAATCAAATGTGAATACACCATAGACTACAAAAGTGGTGTGTGACAATATCATAAATAAGGATTACGTCAATGTTACAACGTATATTGTGTTGTAATTTAAAAAACTAACAACGTATAAAGTTGGATACATAGTTTTACGCGTGGAAAATTCATGTTTAGAAAAACCTATCTACTGGCATTTATAATTTGCGGCTGGTCTGAAAATTCTCTCATATATACATGCACTGATATCAGATACTTTATTTATGACTAAAATGTTGAAAATTGTATACTCATTCCAAAACAACTTTTGTGATTACTGTTAAATTGAAAGATAACTAATATAAAAAAGCGTTCAATTTAAAATATTACAGCATTTAATAATTGCCAACAGTTACCGATGTTCTATACACAAATATCACATATTCTTTTTTATGAATGCTTAAATAGTGTTAAGTTATTATCATTTTTAAATAAATTACGTTGTATTAATTTGCGTTAGATTCGAAGGCATGCATTCATGTAACAGAATAACACGTTTAGGTATATTATTTCAACTCAAATGTGTGAATACATATTTTGTAGATAGGCACATTAAGAATGGATCATCTATGTATGAACCAATGTATTTATTTTGTTGCATCCAAATTAATAATCGATTCCAACCGTTATTTCATTTCCAGTTTCTAATACATTAGTATTGTAAAGAACGAAAATATCTCTTGTTTGGTCCTTGTAAGCGGGGTTAAGCATGTATTGCAAGAAACAACAAACATACCAACCCTAAGAACACATGGCTTTGAGTTCAGACTTTTAATTTTTTTTACTTTACAACTTGACTTTTTATCTTGTAAACTTTGTGTAAAAAAAGATTATAAGGCCTAAACTGTGTACTGTTTTATGGTTATTAATGGCTAACCTGCAACAATTCGATTCTTATTATATATTGTATAACATATTGTTAGATACTTAAACATTTCTTAGATTTAAAGTATAAATGGTATTGGCATAACACAGTGGAATACCGTTATACAGCCATTAATACCGTTTCATGTTTTTCTATTTCATGATCGAATTCATATTGCTACAGTTCATGAAGTATTGATCCTAAATTTTAGTTCTATTAGATGGAATACAGTGAAAAACAATAAGTCACAATATAACGGAGTTTCTAGTGTACGTGACTACAAGTTATCTTTTGACCTTACTGTGGAAAGAGTTCCAAAATATTTCTTTGCTAGAAGAAAAACACACACAAGACATCTGGTGAAAGTGGGTTGATAGAGATATATGGGCTAAGTTTGGCTTTACACGAATAACTTTAAATCGAACTGTGATAACCATATTTTTTTTAAGTGTAAATTTTTATGATTATGATAGGAATCAGTACCATAAACGAATGCTTGCTAATAATATATATTTAGATTTTATTTCATATCAAAAATTTCCATTTGCAATAAGATGCAAGTAATTTTTTCGATTCAATGTTTATTGAAATTAAATTAGGCTATTGCCCCTCATACAAATTTAATAAATGTAAATAGAAGGCATTTTACAGGCATATGGTCTTCCGATCATATGTTATTTTGGTTATTTAAATACATATGTGAAAGAAACGGCCAAATACAAAATAATTGAATCGTAAAAAGTGAGGGCTCGGTAGTGTAATGGTAGCACATTCACCCGGTAAGTGAGAGATCCGGGTTCGAGTCCCGGCGGAGCAAGTACTGTTTGCGATTCAATGTTTATTGAAATTAAATTAGGCTCTTGCCACTTTTACAAATTTAATTAATGTAAATAGAAGCCATTTGACAGGTAATTGGTCTGCCGATCATATGTTAGTTTGGTTATTTAAACAAATATGTGAAAGAAATGGCCAAATACAAAATAATTGAATCGTAAAAAGTGAGGGCTCTGTGGTGTAATGGTAGCACATTCACCCGGCAAGTGAGAGATCCGGATCGAGTCCCGGCGGAGCAAGTACTTTTGCGATTCAATCTTTATTGAAATTAAATTAGACTGTTGCCACTTATACAAATTTAACGAATGTAAATAAATAAATATACAATTATATCAATAAATAAATAAATAAATATATATATATATATATACAATTTTAGTGGTTATACGTATTAATACGTGTATTTAGTTCGATTTTTTAACATTAATTTAATATATGTAAAATTGTATAATAATAAATTATGTCATAAAACAGTACACAGTTTAGGCCTTATATATTTTTTTTACACAAAGTTTACAAGATAAAAAGTCAAGTTGTAAAGTAAAAAAATTAAAAGTCTGAACTCAAAGCCATGTGTTCTTAGGGTCGGTGTTTGTTTGTTGTTTCTTGCAAGACATGCTTAACCCCGCTTACAAGGACCAAACAAGAGATCTTTTCGTTCTTTACAATACTAATGTATTAGAAACTGGAAATGAAATAACGGTTGGAATCGATTATTAATTTGGAAGCAACAAAATAAATACATTGGTTCATACATAGATGATCCATTCTTAATGTGCCTATCTATAATATATGTATTCACACATTTGAGTTGAAATAATATACCTAAACGTGTTTTTCTGTTACATGAATGCATGCCTTCGAATCTAACGCAAATTAATACAACGTAATTTATTTAAAAATGATAATAACTTAACACTATTTAAGCATTCATAAAAAGAATGTGTGATATTTGTGTATAGGACATCAGTAACTGTTGGCAATTATTAAATGCTGTAATATTTTAAATTGAACGCTTTTTTATATTAGTTATCTTTCAATTTAACAGTAATCACAAAAGTTGTTTTGGAATGAGTATACAATTTTCAACATTTTAGTCATAAATAAAGTATCTGATATCAGTGCATGTATATATGAGAGAATTTCAGACCAGCCGCAAATTATAAATGGCAGTAGATAGGTTTTTCTAAAGATGAATTTTCCACGCGTAAAACTATGTATCCAACTTTATACGTTGTTAGTTTTTTAAATTACAACACAATATACGTTGTAACATTGACGTAATCCTTATTTATGATATTGTCACACACACTTTTGTAGTCTATGGTGTATTCACATTTGATTGTGTACACAGGCTAACCTCTTATTCTGTGTCGACCGTAAGCTGGTTTGTAAAACACTATGGGTCTTTTAACCACTATTTACTCGGTTCGCTACACAAGGGGAAGTAAATTTTATTAACAAGTTTTTAAAAATATATTTAAGAGTAATCATAATTTTCATAATTTGCGTTCACCGTGTGTTCCATTTCTGACAAGTTTTACCAAATAATCGTAATGTTATAAAAGACTTAAGGAGCTTTTAAAGATTCAGTGGCACGGAAGTTTGATACAACTCAATGTTTCGGAACAATAACAAGTGCTTTCTGAAGTTCTAGTCTACAGGATACTTTATTTTTTGTGATATTTGGAAATTATTAACTACAACTAGTGTTTGGGTTTTAAAATATATGGCATAAAATGGATAAGTTTATTTTAGCATTAAGTAGTAACAATGCACATACGTTTCAGCACAATGTATGTCAGGTATGAATATGAAATTCTACTATACTCCGTAATCTCACTACTCACGATTCCCTGTCTATTAAGACATATATAATTTCATAAAACAACATAAAATTGAGTTAATATACTGGATTATGTACCCATTATAAACTACGCAAATTAGGTCTGCGGGGGAATGTCTTTATGTTTATTATGCAGACATACACATACTAGTCATTATTTATAGTGATTAAAAAATTAATATATAACTACACATTAATAAATTATAGTGAGCATTGAGAAGATCAACATCTTATTATTAACTAGAACTTTAACTGTTGTGAACTGGAATACATACTATGGCCTATATCGTTAAGGCAAATATATAAATACTTCTTATCTGAGGGCGACCTTACGTTATAATTTGTGTACAATTTATCTTCGTGTATAAAATCTAAATACAATGACGCTCTTCAATAAATCTTGAAACAATACTATGGATTTACATAGATCTGTGTTCATAAGTTCCTCTTACTTCTCAGGTTCTTGTGAAAAGAAGATTTTGACAATACCTCAAGTGAATAATTTAACATGTTAATAAAATAAAGAATATTGACTGAAATATTCCGCGAGCTGAGAACTAACTTTCATTGCATAAAAACATACAATAAAAACAGAAAGATTAATTTTCTTGAAATTGATAAATATATTTAATGTAAGAAGGAGTTCGACGATCAGCTGATCTGATTGAGTCGAGATTGAAACTGGAGAGTAAGAAAAGGGTAAGATATCAAGTGATAATCTTTTACAGATAATATGTATATAGAAAACAGATTGAAAAACCTAATGTAAATCAACAGACTCGTTCATAAACGTCTAGTCAGCTTCAGGCAATTATGTACAGACTGTCTGACTGGTAAGTTGCATTGTTTAATCTGAGTAGTTACCTGACAGTGATGTATTATTTATCAGTATAGCGATCATTTTACAGTGTACTAAGCCAGAGTTAATATTACACGTGAAACAATCATGATACGAGTACTTCATGTTCTTTACCCTTTTGATAAATTTCCATTGCAACCAAAAACTTAAACTAGTGATCGTTTTATTTCTTAAGAAAAACAGTCGAATATCAATTTCCAGAATGACCTGGTTGTCTGTTTATGCAGTATGAATTTGCTATCGCCTGCTGAACTAATAGTACCAACTGCTTTATTTATATAAATGAAAATACTTTATGGAGTGACCAATAATTTTTACTGTTTTATAATAATAAGCCCATGTAGTTCGCTCAGTACTTTTAATCAAAATTGTAAACGTACCTAGTCATTACATTTTCATAGTTATTTTACTTGTAGTTAAATATGATTCACAAATTCATACTTCGTATACTTTCATTTTCAAAATCTCCGAAAAAATTTTTCTGCATTACGCACTGTTTGCAAGAGGGAATTGCTCTTTCTAATCAACAAATGTATTCCTTTGTTTATTAAAGATATAGGCTTATATTTTTTCATTATTAAGCAAACTTTCTTAAAGCGTATATTATATAAACGTATGAATTTTTTACCAGATGACATTTTGAGGGCTACAGGAATTAAAAACTATGAACAAATTACATTTCAAAATGGTATATATATATATATATATATATATATATATATATATATATATATATATATATATATATAATACGGCTATGCATGGTAACATTCAACCCCCATCTCCAGAAGTAACTACATAATTTGTTAACAATTATCAAAATAAATATACTTGCAAAAGCTTGCAAATCTCTAGAATGAACATGGAAAATATGTAACTAAAAACTAACTTTCAATAAAAAATGTTATATACTTATAAAATGGCAGATACAATTAGGCGGGTGAAATTGAGAAGTTAATCTGTGGTCCGGAATCAATATATAAGAAATGTAGATAAAAAGGGGGGATGAGGAATTAAAACCTGTGTATATACACAGTGTATTTATGGTCGAAACATATAGAGACTAATAAATACTTTACAAAAATTTTAATAAGATTGGTAGATGTGCGTTTTCAAACCACACATATCCCACTACATATGGAACGATGGCGAGACTGGAATTAAAAGTCACAGCTAAAATACAAGCCAGCACGTTTCTCGTGTCCAATAAAGCTCGGTTTTGACATCGGGTTTCGTAGAATGTTGGGCCTCGTCCCGCTTCAAAACGTGTTTATGTCATTTTCCTTTCAAAGCACAATTCCTAGCTGGCATAATAAAGTTTTTAAATGAAAATACGTCTGAAATTATTTAAGAAAATCAACAAAAACGAAATCATATACTCTCAGTCCGTCAGTTAGAGAGTTGGGAAATTGTATCTTCTGCTTGTCAAAGAAACAGAAAATACAGATCTTTTAGGCATTGATATTTGTTTCAATAATTAATAGTTTAACATTTTGGAATAAAACTGTTCAGTTGATCCTTTGACATCACAATCCGATAAAAAATTGTTTAACGGATAGTCATTATTTTCATTTTATCTTTATCTATATTTTTGTTAATTATTAGAAGCAAATTTAATTAACCTAAACCAAACTCTGGTTATAGCAATTTACTGACGTTTAAGTTATCAATTTCGATATTATTGCTCGAAAATCCGAGCAAGCTTCACTTTTATTTTGCCCTCAAAAGAGGTACATTTGGAAATAATAAATATTAAGCCAGTTTTTACGAGTAGTTACGAAATAAACATAATGGGGCTGGGTTATGTTAATTGGATAAGTTATAGAGATATTAAATATGTATAGAAATTTGTATTTAATTTCACAGGGTTGTCGATTAAAGGGATTAATGTTGGATAAAAAGTAATTGGATTTTAATTTATAAGACAGGAATACTAGGATGGGATTTAATGTGCAATAATATTAGTATTTTATAAATAGGATAGGGTCAACACATTTTCAAGAGAATCTTTAGTTCAATAAATAGTTTATGAAACATAAAATGTAAGATTAACATTTGATAAATTTATTTGGTTAATTGCAAGGTTATTTTAAATTTAATGTTGTTATTTTATTTATTTTATATCTGATTCTTCTATTTCATTTGCTCCCTGTTATTATTAATATATTATTGATAAAACACCTCTAAATAGGAACAAAACTTCAATGCAATATTACAAATTGTGGTACAACTTTATTGTGTAGTATAAACATGACTTTAAATTTTATTTCTCATTACGTCGTTTGTTTTCCTCGTAAAGTTAGTATTTTAATTTCTGATTAATGTGCTTATGATTAAATTTGATTAAAATTTATTATAAACTGTATGTTTTTCGCGGATTCTATGGAATTTCCAAAATGGACGTCCTTAAATTACTTATTAAAGATTCGACATTTTTCATTTTATAAATTTAAAGAAGCATATATTATCTACATGTTCATAAATGAACATATCTATACATATTATAAATTTATGAATGTTGGTTTAATTGTTAATGAGGTTAAGTCGTAGATATGACAGTAATTCGCCTTTAATAAAGACATTTTTAATTTTATTTGATTTTATCTTGTTATTGCTGTGGCCATGGTTAAAAGGATCAGAGTTTAACCTAACTCATTTTGATATTTCTGAAGGCAATTGTGGATTCTCCATGCTAGTTCCGATCAAGAGAATACAAATGCACAGGCCTCGAAACTTACTTCGGTGTACTTCCAGCCCCTGTCATATATTTTCTGTCTAAGGAAGGTCCTGTGCTATATTTCCTTTTTTTGTGGTCCCTATAAGGAAAATATAATATACATACGTAGGACTGAGTAACGTACTTCGCTCGAAAAGTGTATACTTCCGGACGTTTAAATTTACCATCGCTGCAATGAGGTTGTCTTTGATTAAATACAAAATATATATTTATACAGCTGTAGAAAGCATAGCCTGATCAAAAGCGTCCACTTATGTTATAAAATATTTGTAAAGCCTTAAAATTTTTTCTTTGCTGTCCGGATGAAGGAAACATATATTCGTCCAAAGGACTAAGAAGCCTATCTAGGTTAAAAGCTATGAAGCCACAGATAAGTGTGCTTTTGTCTCGATGAAACATATATACATATTTAACTCTAAAATAAATTTACGTTAAAAAGCGCCTGTTTCCTGCTCTTGTAGTCTTATTTAGGTCTAAGATATATCAATTGCCGTAGTTAAGTTTGCCTTGCTGTCCCTATTAAGAAATATACAGACATAGGGAGTACTGAGAGGCGAATTACTGGTAAAACATACTTCCATTATTGGAGGAGTTTCCGTACTAATTCCATGCAACAATTGAAATAATCGATTATAATGTTTTGCTTTGTAGAAGTATTGTTGTTTTGAACTGTAGTTTGGAAAATAATGGCATTGTGACATGTTAGGGCTCAATGTCACAGAAGACAAACTGTTGAAATCAGTACTATATGTGAATTCGTTTAAAGCTTTGTTCTCAGTCTGTTGAAGTGTGTAATCTTCAAAACGTATTTATTAACTACGTATATTATGTCTTCATACCACTAACGATGAAGAACTATTCGAAAATTTCAGTGTATATACAATTTTCAGTCTTTTTACCGAACTAGCTGAAAAATGAAAGGAAATTGAAAAGTGTGACACCTGTTAAGCGTCTGTTGAATTTTTTCTCCGATATAAGTAATACATTTTTCCCAAATTATAAGGAGTTTTGAGAAACCTTCTCTATGTTTTTCTTCGTACAAACCTTTTTTGATTTCGGAGAATATATCTAAAATATTTTAATTGGTCCTGCTGTTCTCGAGATTAGAGTTTAGCAACACATTAGTAGTTACTAATTTATATTTGATAACATTATTTTATGACACCTCATGCAACTAAGATTTAATATTTGCTGCATTCTAATAAATCTATAAATTATAGAGTATTAAGGACAGACTTGTGACATATAACACAGAAAGATTCAGTCAAGGATTATTGGGTAGAGATACCAAAATGTACAAGTTTCGCGAAGCGACGCTGTCTCCAAGGACGTCTACACCATACATATAAATGAAATGAAACCCTTTAATCCGAGGAAATGATGGAATTGATAAGAAAAGTCACTGACAGGTTAAACTGCAGTAGATTTCCCCTGAAATAACCTCGTTAATTTTTATATTGAAGGATTAAGGACTCATATTTTATTTCTGCTTTTTACCCTAGCGTCTGTTTCAAGTTTGTGTTAAGATACAAACTCCGTTGTAGGTACAGCTTCATTCATAAATTGCGAAAATAAAATGGCAAAGCGATACTGCGGCAGGAAGTGGCAGTGCAAAGTGGATGTGAAGAAGTGACAAGAGCTAGGGACTGAAAAGAAACGTTAATAAAACAATTGACTATTTAAGAGCACTAAGCATATTTGACAACACGTTATGCTTTTAAGATGTTGCGGAACGATAATTTGGTGGATAATAGTATAATACCATAGCTTGTAAAAGATTAATGATTGAGAGCCATGTAGAACGTATTCTGTAACAGAAATAATTTCAGCCTTTGGTAATATGTAGTTATTGGATTTTTATCTTGATGTACGTAGTCTCTAAGAATAATAATTATAAAAAGTATTGTATACAATCAAATATGATTAAGTAATCACATTGATTTTTATTGATATTCATTATCGCCTCTGTTTTTTCTTGTACTAAAAGGTCCTGGTTCTAGATTCCTAAACTTTGATAAATTAATACCAACTGAAGTAAACAAAAAACTATTCCAGAAGCTACTAAACAAATGGAACTTTTGAATTATTAAAAGTGTTTCGAATCACAATGGACGCTTATCCTGTCTAGCTTTTGGCCCTCGGAAGATTTTGTTCTGTAGGTTATATTTTCTCAATCCAAACATTGGGAATACTTCACATCTTAGAGGTACCTCTTGTACCTGGTGTCATCCAAAAATGTGTCTTTATAAACTTCCAATTTTGAAAGCTTTATTACCTACAAGCTTTCGAAATCTTGAACGTAATTGCCTTCGAAAGCACCGGTACACATACCCATACGCAAACATTTATATATTATGTTCATACATTATAAATAAGGAATAGTGGCCATACCTTATTTTTATATCTCTATGATTATACATATACTAAATTCTATTTAAAAATATTGAGCTGAACGTACGAACGGCCACGTTGTACACTTGTTATAACTTCATTCTATATATTTCAATGTTATTTTCCGTATTTACTTTTTAAACATGAACCTTGTGATTGCCTGTACAAAGAATAAAGTTGTTAATTTAAGATCTCCCAGCAATAATTTAAGGAGTTCTTTACTGCCAATTGCAAAAAAGCTAATATATTAGAAAGTAAACTTGGCAATTAAATTACAACTCATCTTACTAAGTAATACAATTTTGTTTTCAGTTCTAAGTGTAATGGAAAAGTTAAAGTTTACGATAAGGAGATTGAGGACACGGAAAACGCTTAGATTAACTGTTGGGTAACTGAATCTGAAATCGTATTCGCATATGTTATTGTTGTGTTATAATTTGTGATTGTTTAATAATATGTTTGTTACACATAAACACTATCGATTATTGAATACAAAGACAGTTATGTTTTAATGGACTAACATCTATATGTTTTAAATGTTGTGCAAAATATCTTTAAGCATTAAAAACCTTGCGTAATATAATCAGTATGAGAAATCCTTTACTCAAACATAGCTATCTCTAAATATGTGATCATACATAAAATTAATATATTTAGTATGGTGTGTGGTTAAACTTTCTTAACGAAATTATTTTAAACTAATTAATAATTTTTTGTATAAAATATGAATTAAATAAATTTGAACACCATTAACAGTTTTTAGTTGAAAGATTGCGTTCTCCATCACGAACTATGAGACTTAACAAAAATTGAATTAAATACCAGATATTCCTGAGGTATAGGCCAATGTAAATGTTATTAGGTATGTTGAACTGGTCAGTCATAATCTATTAATTTCTTAAGAATTGTTTTTATTCTCCCTTAATTAACTTAAAGAAGTCTTCTTGAAATTGTGAGATTTATTTCTTCCCTGTTTATTTATTTAGTTGTAAAAATCAAACTTCAAAACGTATGTTATACTAATAAAACCGACATTTAAACAAGTGGTTTACTTAGGCGTTCTTAAATTATATAAATTTGCCATTTCAAATTCAAAATTTGTCGCATAATAATACTGAATAATTTCTCATAACAATTTTAGTTGAATGTAAAATCCAAGTGATTTCAACGAACCTCGTGTTTCGCTCTAATCTCCGGTGTAATAAACTTCGAGTAAGAGAAATATACGCTCTATAGCGATTAGAGTAAAGGTTCAACAACTTCAAGATACAAATATTTAAGAATAATACATTGGTTTTATTATATAATACTTTATTTAAAACAAGTATTTTTAACCCAAAATTACAGATAAATTTTTAGTAAAAATCATATAAATGGTGTTTAATACATCCAATATTATAAAGTTAAAATACGCAATAAACTTTTACTTTGCTGCATTTAAAGCAATAATCAAAAACATCACTGGATCATTTAACATTGTTGTTTCTTTTGGGGATTACTTGTTTATTGATGTCAAAGTTAACTGATTTTTAGGTTAAAGTCAAATATTATACATAATACTTTATATAAGAAATATACAGTAAACATCCATAATTTAATTAAAGATCGAGATATTATTGTAAAAAGATTTATTTCTACAAATTTTAAATACATTTAATACAAACGTTTCTGTTTGTTCATTTCCTTTCAATAACTTAATCCGTTATACTAATATATTTAAATAACTATTTATTACATATTAGTCTGAATACAGTAGGTGATAGAGGACAGTCCAGGAAATGCAAACTCTTCCCACACTTCTCTATTGAGTACTGCTTAAGTTTCTTTTAGTACTCAAATTACAAATTGATAAAAACATTTACGGGAATATTTTTTCTAAGAGGCAATTAATAATATCTAGCCCTTTCTAGTTTTTTTAAATCTAGAGTGTTTGAACAAAACTACGGTGGCATATCTATTTATGACTCTATGCTGGAAAATAATGTTACTATTATATTTACTATACAAACATGTTATGTGGCAAACTTAATTGCAATTTAGATTTTTTAACTGCTGCCGTGTTTAAAACTCCAGCCCAAGATGAATTAAAATTTCTTTTTGAGATAAGCATTTTCAAGGCCAAATTCCGGAATGGATCCCATACAACACGATTCTGCGGCTTAGAAGAGGATACTATGCCATAAGTGTTACATACCAAATTTGTATCTGTATGAAGACTATTAACTTCCACCACTAAAATAAACAGCTACCGAATTTTGAGCTCTCTCTGTCTGTTAATTGATAGTTATGATTTATATTTGTATTAGTCGAAGACTAATAACTGTCAATAAGTAAAATTAACAATTATTGAGTTTTGAGCTCTGCTTGTATGTTCATTCATTGTAATGATCATATTGTTTTGGTATGAAGACTAATAACAAACAAAACAACAAACTCAGGCAGGACCTACATGCTTTAAACACTAAGAAATTCCCAACTGGCAAAACAGATCTCCAACCTAAATACTTTGTCAGAACTAACATATCAAGCTAAGATAGAGGACTTGAGTCGCAAAATGAATCCCTACTCAGTAGAAAGGCTATGCTAACTGTTGCACTAACAGAAATTGAGAACCAACTACTGAAAGAGAAACAATTACAAGTTGCATTAGAAAAAACATTTGAAGAACAAGACGCAATGCAAAGAAAAAATTATCAGTATCCTTGAAGGAAAAATCAAACAGCTTGAAAACAGCATTAAAAAATTAAACAGTAAAAAAAATATATCTACAAAAATAGAAGATGCTACTGCCATTGACTCCGGAACCCAGACGAAAAATCTTGACACCCTAAACCAAGCGATACATCACATATCCTGGTCGAACTAACCAAGCTAAAATGTCGACATGACCACATGGAGTCAACAATAAATGATTTGCAATGCAAACTACAAAACACAATGACACCTGCAGAGCTAAACTTACAAAACATCTCCAGCTAAACAACCTCTATCACCAAATTGCACGAATAAAAAATTTAAAAAGCAAGGATCTAAGAAAACAAAATATCTTCAGTATCTCGCTACAGGTAGCAAAAAATAAAGAACTCCAAGAAATAAAGAGACACAAAAATGAAACCATCAAAAAAAAACACCAGCCAATAAAATTGCCAAAGAGTTTGGTACTTTTCGTGTACAAAATAGGCCCCCCAATTACAGCAACACAACTTAAAGGTATAAACGCTTGAAGAATTTTTAATGGAACACCTACAAGAAGTGACAAGAAAAAACAATCAAACTACCAGACGTTGTTCAAGACAAAATTCCAGATACCAGCGCTTCAACTCATTTTTTAGAAGACCAACCACATGACACAGAAAAAATACATAACAACACCAAACCGGATCATGATGCAAGACAAGACCATACCCTGCTCCTACCCCAATACGCAACATAGAGTTAACAAAACTAAACCTGCTAGAAAACCAATGTACTCTCCCAAAAATATTCTAAATAAACAAAAAACCAACAGATGCAGCATCCAAAAAAAAGGAAAGACCCACAATTTCTACAAAAAAAGGACACTTCACTAACAATGATTACATCAAAATACAGATCGAATCTCAAATAAAATAGATATGATGACTGACCTCCTCACCAATACCTATCCAGATGTCCTCATAATAACAGAAACACGGCCTCTCAAAGTCAAATCTAGAAAATACCAACCTAGAAGGCTATACACTAATAGAGAGTTTTTGTCGAGAGCACCACCAAAAAGGGGGGTGTGGCGATACTAGTGAAAGATGAACTTAAGAACTACGCTTCTGGACTGGAAAGAAACATACATAGCCAGGAACTTGTATGTGAGCTGTCTGCAATAAAACTGACAATAAAAAAAACAAATCACATACATTGTCGGAATCTACAGACCAAACACGAATTTGGACGAAGCCATTGACATCTTATCTAGCACGCTAGAAACTATACCTACATGGAATAGCCCAGTACTGATAATCGTGACATCAACATTGGACTGCCTTGAGACAAATAGAAACAACAACCAACTCCAAGAGACTCTTAATTCATACAATATCACAAGACATCAACTACCACCTACACGTATCACCCGAAACACTGCAACTTTCCATTGATATGGTCTGCTCCAATCAAATTCCTTGCAAACCAACAGTCAATGTCATTAACACCTTCATAATCCGACCATACAGGACAACCAACTGGTGACATGAACAACAACAAGTTCAATCCATTTGACCAAATTATGTATAGTAGACATTTCACTGACAGAAACTTGGAACTGCTTAATAGGTTACTCAAACAGGAGACTTTGAATGACATTCTTAGATTGGAAACGGTAGAAGACACTTATAACACATTCTTAAGAACTCTGACGTATAACATGGATGTAGCATGCCCACATACTCGAAACTCGCAAGAGGAAACCGCAACAGCCAACTGTACTTAACCAAGAAACAATGGAAAAGCGAAATCAGTTCCTAGCTGCACAGGAAAAATATCTGCTTACTGGCTCACATAAAAAACAAGGCTAAGGCAACAGAAAAGAAAAGGGAATACGACATTCATCTCAAAAACCAAAGGAAACTTAAGACATCTGAACACATTAATAAAGCAGAAAATAAAAGCAAGGCCAATATGGAATATAATTAATAAGGAGAGACACAAAAAGTAAAAATGGTAATGATACGATAAAAACTTAGCAATAATGGAACTTTAATTTCAGATCCCTTAAAGGTAGCAGACCACTTCAATAAATTCTTTGCTAATGTCGCTAATAACACCCTACTACAAGCTACATATGACGGTCACCTAGTTAAACGACTTCCACTATACACAACATTCAAGACACGCTTACTCTCTCACCGACAACTGAACAGGAAGTTAGGAAAACTATACAGACAATGAAACAGAAAAACTCAGCTGGTTTTGACGACATCTCCACTAAACTTATTAAAAGCATGTAAAAGATCATCTAATATTACCTCTGACCAACATAATAAATAAGTCATTCGCACAGGGCATCTTCCCAACAAAATTGAAGTTAGCTAAAGTGTACCCTAAACTCAAAAAAAGGGGATCCAACACAAGCCAGTAAACTATCGGGCCAATATCCCTACTGCCTGCAATATCCAAAATTATCGAGAAGATTGTGTTATCAAGACTATTAAACCATCTCAATACTAACAACCTTCTTCCCCAAGAACAACATGGCTTTATGGGAGGTAAATCTACATCAAACTGGACTGACAAGCATTGTCGAATATTTAATAAAAGCAATAGACAAAGGAGATACAACAACTGCTATTTTCTTGGATTTTACAAAAGCTTTTGACTGCTTAAGCCATGACATACTTGTGAAAAGTTGAAGGCTCGGGGAGTGGTAGGGAAAAACTGCTGACTGGTTTTACGAGCTACCTAACGGACAGAATGCAAACGGTAGAAATAAGAAGCACAACACAAGGAGTGACAACAAAAAACTACCTCGACACCACTGCCAGTCAGTAGAGGAGTTTTCCATAAGGCTCAGTTTTGGGCCCCATACTGTATATAATTTTTGTTAGTGACTTCCCTGACTTACCTCAGAGAATACTGCTCTATGATATTGTATGCTGACGATACAGTACTCCTGTTACAAAACAAAAAGCCACCAGACTGGAAATAGACTCATATATAGCTATCATATATAATATTAATATGGCAATAGAATATTGTCAAGCCAATGATCTAGTACTGAACAGCACTAAAACTCAGCAACTAATACTTGGACGAAGCAAAGGAGAAGTTTTGGAACTACCAGAGGCTGAAAGAATGCAAAATGTAAAGTACCTTGGACTAGTCATAGACGAAAACTCTCTCCTGGAATGACCAAATAGACCAGCTATGTGGAAAACTCAGTACCATCCATTGTATGTGCTAAGGAGATTAAAACAAGTTGGTAGTCCAGAAAATAATTAAATGTGCATACTACGCTCTCTTTGAAAGCCACCTGAGATATGGTATAGCCATCTGGGGCAGCTCCTCGAAAAACTAACACTAACAGGATCATGGTGCTGCAAAAGAAAGCAATCCGCATAATGTCAGGATTAGGACCAATAGATTCATGCAGGGAAGCTTTTAAAAACTTAAATATTCTAACAACAGTTGCCCTATTCATATTAGAAGTAACTGGTCCATACCAGTCAACAAAAAATACCAAGAAGAGGAGATGTACATTCACACAACACAAGAGCAGCAAACAGTTACTCACTTCCCTCTCATAGATTGACTCTATTTGAGAAGCAACCTACTTATACGGGCGCCAAATTCCTGAACATTACTACCGCCTGAAGTTAAATATCATACTGCAGACAAACAGCAATTCAGAAGGGAACTAACCAGATGGCTCCAAGAACGTCCCTTCTACTCAATTGAAGAATTTCTTAACTGGAGAACTGATAACTATTTACACTTACACAACCAATGTAACTTTATGACACCATTCTAATCTTGAAGATTATGAATAAAGAATTTTGTCTATTGTCTATTGTCTATTGTCTATAACAATCCTAATTTAAATAAGCACTTAATGAGTTTTGAGCTCTACTTATACGTTAATTGATGCTTATGATTGATATTTGTATCGGTGTGAGGACTAATAACTGTCTCAAGTAAAATTAATAGTTACTGAGGGCTTGAGGATATTTTGTAAAATAAAGCTGTATCTCATTATTATTAATAAGCAGCACCTATGCCATTGATATACAGAGAATAGTAGATCTTGTGAATACCGTGATTTATGTGATTAAAATATACAGCGAAATAATGTTATTTATTGGTAAAAATCATATTATTGATGTAAATCCGTAATAAACTAAGGGTCTACATTGTTTTTATTTCCGAAGATATTTCCAACAAAACATAATGTTTGCTCGAATGTACCACAAGTTAATCAGAAATGGATTGATTTGAATTTTATTTTTGCTGATTTAGTCTGCATATATCACGTAAGACTCTAAACCAGAATCTAGATCGCATACCAAGATTGAGACAAGCCAATCTGTAAATTGTTTTTTTCCGGAACTCTCACAACTAATGCATACTGTCAACAATTGAAGTGAGTACACAAGCTAATATATTTAACTTATATTAATAAAAGTTTACCCCACAAGGTATTGACTGATTTTGTGTACCTGTGCTTGGAGAATAGAAGACAATACTTTTTATTTCATCCATTATCTTTTAATCACGCTTCGTAATCAATTTTTTAATGCTAAACTATATGGCTTTAAAACACTTTATGAACTGTAATAGTGCTTGTTTAAATACTCAGTTTGACAAAAAAATCTCATAGTGCAATTATCTTCAAGGTCCATTTTGCACAGATAAGGAAGGTATATAAAAATTAAACACCCTAGGAAATAAGATGATATTGTGGCATGGGAGAGAAATGTTATACTGTGTACTGAATATGATTTAAAGATATTGATACTGTAAAAAAATAAATAACGAAAGAGAGGGGATATAGGAAGGATTAGCGCGATAAATAATTTAGGAATTCTTTTGAAGAAGTTAAGTAATCATATACGTTGACAATTTTCATAAAACGTCAGTAAGATGTACCTAATTGTGATGCCGAATTCTTATCCAAAATTATCCATGGACTCCATCATATTAAATCTAAAATACTTTAAATAAGAGATTCACGGGATGCAACTTTAGGATACTGCACTTACAAAAATAGTACAAATAATTGTATCTATCGCAAAACTAATTAATCCAATACTATACAATTCTACTAATAAATTTCAGTTATATCATTGCAGTATATAAAAACCGTTGCCCCGTGAAATTTAAAGCGTAGTAACAATGTTTTGTAATTTACTATAAGTTATAAACAGGATCATGAGATAGGTATACTTTCCAATGAACATTACTTATATCATGAATATTCGTTAAGGTATTTGGAAATACACGTTTCGGTAAGGATATTTTAATTCAGTACATTACAGGATACTATTTAAAAGATACTTAATGTACATTTACAAAATTAAGTTTTTGTAGAAAAATAAATGAAGACAAAATATGGACGTTTTTATTAAACATTGGCATAAAATTGGTAAATAGTTCTTTCAAATTATTGAGGATTTGTTAAGTGAGACACTAATATACTAGATAAATATCTGAAAACGAGGATTACAAACCATTAATATCTGAGTTACCAACAATCTAACTAAGTTGGTATTTTAAATGTGCCAATTAAAATTGAAAACAAAATTCCTTACATTAATTTAAGGACTTAAAAAATGATGTTGTAGATATGTTTATGTGGCTACTAGATTACTTGTTTTCATCATTTCGTTTAAATAAAACTTTACTATTTTGTCTCTAGAGTTCCCCTACATTTTACATTAGGTCTCGCCGAATAAACTGCGGGATTCTCTTCTTCAAAAGGGCCTTAATGGCTATATGCAGTTTAATGATTATACGTAAGATATATTTACTAAGTACTATATTTACTAGATTTATTAGGGATCCTTACAAGGTGTTATTTTAATCAGAACTCAATCAGATACACGGTTATTGCTAGATTACATTAAATAAAGTCAATATTATAAATTCCGTCTCAATTACAGTTTTGTTAAAATTAACTCTGCGTGTTGGATATTCCCTCTATAATATCAGTTTATTTAATTAAATATTTACGACCAAATGCGTAAGTTGTTTTAATATTTGTTTATGTGATAAATAATTTTATTTCCTAAAAATAAAAGAAACACGTTAGTTTTATTCGGCGAGACAACTAATCAAAACCAATATAATTCAACGGAATAGTTATTGTTCTCCTTAAAATGTGTTTAATTAATAAAAATATTATACATCGAGTTCGAGATTTACATTGTATAAGGATTTTATTTTTATGAAAGATTTTGTTACAGCAACAAATTTCAAAGTAATTTTGCTTAGCCTGGCATTTTAAACTCTTAAGTTATACGTCTCTTGTTTTAATTTGACAAAGTCTATCATTTGCATCATTTTATAGATATAATATTTAGATATCTATCATATTCTGTTCAAGATTAATCTAGTTATTTTTTCATCATTGAATAAATGAAAACATCTAAACCGTGAGAACTGTTTGTAAATAATCTACGCTCCAGTTAGCATAATCCAATAAGCTGTCCAGTTTGTAGTGGCTGATGTGATAGACTATTGACATGTACTTGGCCGTGTTGAGAGCAGCTGATACCTCTTCACCTCTCCTCGCCCGAACAGCTGTCGTGCACTGATCTGTTACATTACTCTCTTCGACCTGTATTAGGTTCTAAATTTCGGGTAATATTTTGCAATAATATCCATCTTCAATTACACATGTTTGATAGACTTATAAACTTTTAATACGATATATACAGATTCAACTGCAGTCAATTTGTTAGACGTTTTAGTATCCAAAAACTCTGCTTTGGGTGCCAAAAATAGAATTCAACTATAATTTATTATAAAAATGGCTGTGCTCTCTGAATGACTTCTAACATTTACAATCCATTTTTCCTGCGTATATCTTGAACCTCTTTAAATAGTAGTACTGATATTTGTTTTCATATATATATCAAACACATCACATTAAACAAATTGTATAATATTTTAGAAAATAAATATTCCGTGTACTCGTGAACTTTTTTCTCTTCATGAATTAGAAACAACTTAGTGCCAATGAATTCGCCAAAATCAAGGGGTTGAAAACTACTAGTCCTCTTAAGGACTACGGACACTTTTTGTAACTCATGTTTTACTCTTTATATCCATAAATACAAATGTAAATGCTAGAAACGCTTATCGCATAACATAGGCTTTTGCAATATTCGAGAATATATCTCAAAATGAGTCGATTGGTATTAGTGTATAAAACCTATTCCAGAAAACTCAAAATTCACTTCCCGTATTGTTTAATTCCAGATAGAAATTCACCTTCACTCGGCTGACAGACATTCGAACAGTTAAAAAACGACATTTTTGTCAAGTAATGTAAATGTGATTTAATTTTATGTTGCACAACAGCTTTGACCATAATAAGTATATATCTCAAGTTGCACAAAATGGTTTTGTGTGACAATTAGTCGCAGGAGAACCAAAAAGCTGTGTTTTAGTGTGGGATATAGCTCCCATACTACTTATCAAAATACAAGCGACGACTGCTCGTTTTAAGAAAATTGCATGCAGTTATATGTAAACTGTATGTAATTTATTACAGAAGCGATTAACTCTCTAAGATTTATTCTTCCCGTCCTCATGAACCACTGGCCTTACGAGAATATTATCAAACAGAATGATGGGATAATGGTTAGAGTACAAGTCCGATGATACTAGTAGAAAGTACTACGATTATTGATAGGATTTGAGCCTGCACTATCTCTAGTAAAGATCAAAATTCTGACAAGTTAGAAGAACACTTAGTCATAAGTAATTCTTAAAAATATTATCATTACTAAAAATAGTAATTCATTACTATTATCACCTTATAAATCATTCAATATACATTATTCATCCTCTTCAAAAACATGTGCTTTAGTGTAATACCCAACTATTGGGGATGTTTTAGAGGGAAATCTAGAAATTAGCAATCAGCGTCTTAAAAAAAAATTAGGAACCGCTAAGAAATAAAATTGTATGATTTTTTTTTACTGAGAAACCGATATTTGACAGAACTAGGCTAGCATGAAAACGTTTATGCCTATAACAAAGTTGCAGTTTTCCTATAAAAAATACTTCATTGAAATTATCTTTAAATTTTAAATTATGTTAATAGGAAATCCTTCCTTTTGATGAACCTTTCTGGATTTTATTTTATAGTATTGTCATTGTCAGAGTTTATACATCCTAGCAAAATTTAAACTCGATACTAATATTTATTTTAATATACTTGTCTAAAATAAATAATAATAGTTATTAATTTAGTAAAAACATTAAAATTCGGTGAGTATTGCCTTCCAAACATGTTCTGATAAAAAAGCCGATATTTAACATTTTCTTTGGTTCACAGCCATATTGTTTCTTGAATTTGCTTTGCGAGTCTAATTTACAGTAAATATTTATTATGAAAATCATTATAATTCTTGCAAGTTGTTACAAATATATCAAATAATGATTTAACTTACAATAAAACATATGGAAAAAACTAAGTAGGCATCACCTTATTAAATATTAACATCAATATATTTAGGTAAACTTGAGTTGTTTTCAGTATATTTATTATACATAATTCAATACATACGAAATTGTAGACAAGATTCCAACATAGCATCTCCAAGACTGACAAACATCCCTGTCATTAATATGCACTGAAGTACATAATACTGTTTTACAAAGCGTGTGATGTCGTAGAAATAACGCATTTTACAT
The DNA here is from genome assembly GCF_021130785.1 of Homalodisca vitripennis. NCBI lineage: Eukaryota > Metazoa > Arthropoda > Insecta > Hemiptera > Cicadellidae > Homalodisca > Homalodisca vitripennis. The sequence continues at coordinate 63,901,976 of NC_060214.1, forward strand.
TTACAAATGTAAATGCTAGAGCTTAACATAATACCCTTTCCGAGAATCTGCTTTGTTTTTTCCTGTTCGATGGTAATAATTACTACTCTTCTTGTAATACGTATTCTCGTATTCTCAAAGGGACTTATTATTTCATGTAAGCTTTTTACCAAGAAGTTTCATAAAATAAATTATACAAACTTATTTAAAACCAACAAGAAATATGCAATATATTGATTAATTTATACGATGAAAACATATTTACTGTCCATCTATAGCGTAGAGTAAACAGCGAATAATAATATTCAAATGAAATTTACTATAATATACAATAATTTGATATAAATAATAACGTTGATATTTAATTCATTATTAAAAAAAGTTAGTTATAAAATATTACCAACAGATAAAGAGAGAAATTAATTGAAAAGTAATCAAACGCTGAGCGACATATTTTGTAGAAATTTTATAGCATAATGCTGTGTGGAATAGTTTTAATTATGATTGGTTAAATAAGAATAGAAGCAGTTTTTTAAACACATAAGAAAATTTTAATGCAACATGAAGTTAAATTTTATACTTTATAATAATTTTCTAATGCAATGCATTGCATTAGAAAGTTTACCTCTATAGTAGCGTGTCTTTTATCCTTTATAGATATTTCTGTTAGTAGGTTTAAGAGAAATTGACAAGATACTGTATAAAAGTCACGTAGGAATTGGTTCTGATGTCTGTAGTCACGTTCATTTCCCTAGTCCGTTGTAAATTCACGTTTGTGTGTGTACACAAGCCGTTCCTTTAATTCTGTGTTGGCTTTCTTGTTGTTTGAACATCGCTTTGTACGTCTGGAATCTCCTAGAAAATATTAATTATGAAAATTGTCATAAATATTCTCTCGTTTAGTACATGTCTAACAGTTTTTCTTAGAACAATCGAAGGTATTCAATATTGCAAAATTTTGTATCTGTGATTATTTTCAGCACATTTTATTGCGATTTTTATTAGACTACATAAGACACATTGAAGTTATAAAAAATAACACTCAAAGTTGTTTAGAATTATGCAGATATTCATATAAAACCAGTTTTTGAATCTAGGAAGTCAAATGAATCACCGTACCGAACTAAGTGATCCACGTAACATATCACTTTATTATGAAAGTTGCGCAGTAGAAAGTCCCATCTGTAGTCGGCAGAATTGTAGAAGACCTTCGGGGGTTTTATGGCTAGGATATGCCTTTCTTCTTTCCTAACCAGCATAGAATAAAATTAGTTTTTAAGGTCTAGCTTTGTAAATGTGTGCGCTTTGTTCAAAAAGCTTAAAACCATATTTAGTGAAGGAAGGGGTGCACATCTGTTATCAACTGTGCGTTAACCTTTCTCAGATCCGGTACCATTCTGTCGTTTCCATCTTTGTTTTTCACTAAAATTACTGGGCTTGCATATTCTGTGTAATCCTGACATTCCTCTAATATCTTGGCTTTTAAAATTCATATAATAATTTATGTAATATTCCCTTTTACTGTACTCTGCCTGTAATGTAGTGAATTGAAGTTTAACAGGAGGTATGTTTGCAGGGATTAAATCAATTATCTTTTTTTTAAATACTATGTGCCTATAATTTTGTAAAATTTCAAGAAGTTTTTTGTGTTCTTAAAGGGTGAAATGTGGACAGATATCAAGTACTATGCCGTGTTTATCTGATAATATTGTTTCTCCTGTGGTTCTTAAGAAGGGGTGGTTCTCGAGGGTGGGACGTGACTCAATAGTTGGCTTATGTATGTGTTCAATCTTAGTGTGTGCGGGTATCTTTTTTGTTTAGTCAAATGTAGCAATGTGTGTACACATTTAGTCTAATGTTTAAAGTAGTCTTTGCAAACATAAATTTGTTTTATACATAACCTGTATTAAATAAAGGCTCTGTTGTGAATAAAATAAGATGGAAATATGACGTATAAGATTGTTTAATTTTACTATTACGGTTTAAGTGAACAGAACTCGAGTTGGTCTGAGAGTTTAACTATATTTGCATCACATATAAATACATGGCTTTACGAGAAATGACTAATTAAAACACTATACTAGGGAACTAATAATGACAGAAACCAATTTGAAAGTGTAAATTTCCTTCTTTTTTAACTTTGTTTGTTGTCTACTTAAATACTATTAATTTTTAAAATATAGCATTCACCTTTGGCTGCCGTAATGCAAGGGATTTCTTTACTGTCAAATATTAAAATCAATTATTGATGTTGACATTATAAATTTGAACTCTTAATGATACAGGACAATTAAAATAAAACTAAAACACTACGGAAGTGACGTGTAGAGAAAGAGAAAAGATGGTGCAAGAGAAACTCATTCAAGAAACAGAATAGGAGATACGTTCATTAAAAGTAAATTGGGATTACAAAACGAATAGTAACAGGAACGAGAATCACTTATCATTAGCGATACATAACATCACACAAAAAGGACAATCTACTTTAACAAGACCGGTAGACGTGAGCATTAGAACTAATACCTGGATTCGTACTTGTGCAAGAAGAATAATTGAAACTAGTCGCTCTTAAAACCTCTTGCTACTTTTTGCATAGTTCTTACATACCATTACACGAACTCCCGGTCTTCATTTTACAACTTAAAGATATATAGATTTAACAATAATTGCTCTTTCTCAAATATTACGTATATTCTGGTTCGCCACTACATTTTATTGAGGTCACTTTTTTTATTTTAAAACAGCTCTTTCTGGTCTAACAATCCAGTCAAAGTTAATATTTTTTAAGAATATATCATTTACGTGGGCTACTCATTTAATAAAGGTCGTTGTCCGTAATATAGAAGGTATCATCTATATTCATCCTATTAAGAGATTGAATTGCGTATCATGAGTGCTAGAATATCTATATCATTTTGGACAAATTAAATGTAAAAATTTCAGTAAGTTTTTTACAATAGGAGTACCAATGGTATTGTTTTACACATTTTACTTACTCTAACAATAATAAAATAATTTTCTTCTCGATTAACTAAATATATTATAAAAATTCAAGTAATAAAATATGATTATTGATTTGTGAGATTACTGATTTCCATGTATATTGATATATGAGTAATAAACATATCAATATGATCTTAAGATCTTATTTTAATGTACAATACTAATAAAACAATTCCCTTGTACGTACTCATGGTGGATACGTTTAAATTAAAAGAACACAAGTAAGGAATATTATACTATATATTTACATCAGCTTTTGTTAAAACCATATGATATATTAATAATATTATAATAATAAAACAGCTGTGGGGATGTAAAGTTTGCACTTGTATCGTAAATTTAGAATGACTATCAATATTTGTTTTTAATTATTTATTCTTGAATTTTATAGGTAAGCAAGGCAGAACATTGGTAATTTTTGTTATATCTGTTTTTTCTTATTGTCCTCGGCTTTAAGGTTAAAAATGTAGCTTATATTATTCGTATCTCAAGAAATTTCTGCAGACCGATTCACTTCCGGCATCGAAAATACAGTGATGCTGTACCTAAGCCTGTAGGTAGTGCCGAGTTCAGAGAGGCTATGTTTATTACTATCACGTTTACTCACCTCCCACCTATTATACTTATATCGTTGTAAATTTTTTGTATTGATTATATATTAATTATTAAACTATGATTTTACAATTTATATTTTAAAATCATTTTCATGCGTGTTTTGTAAAAATTATTATTTTATATATATATATATATATATATATAATTTATTTCGTTGTTACTAAGATCCAGTAACATATTTTATATTGTTTTAAGAATGCACTTAGCCATTTTACTCTTTCAAACGTACAGAAAATATGTATGTCTATAAAAACAAGAATACATTTCCTACACTCTATTGTGATATTTTATATTTTATTTATGCGACGGTTTCGGTAAAGGTTTAATTTTCCTCTGTCACATTTGGACTGTTTTCTGAGAGGATATTATCTTGACATGTGGATTAAAGTTCTAGTTTGCCAAGATAATTTTACATCACGCTTATATTGAAATTTTTGAGTTGCATCGATTGTAAAGACGTTTTGCCTTTATACACATTAAATAAGGTCTCTTGTAAATAAACAAGGACATAAATTAAAAGCAGTATATTAATAATAAAATTAAATTATAAACATATGACCTTAAGAAGTTTTTTGAAATAATAATAAAGATTGCCTCCTATCGCAATAATTGCACATATAAATATTCTTACTATACTTTTCTTATTTTAAAATTACAATAAATGTTGTTGACTTAAGAAACGAGAAATTTATTCGTATATTTTTTACATATATATATATATATATATATATATATAATTAATTTATACACTCACTTTTCCATTTAAGGTAGGTGATGCAATAATGAAGTTTTAGAAGGGGTGTAATTTACAATGTGGTAGCTTTTTAATTTAAATGCTTTTAATCATGCCTTTATTACATCCAACTGCCAGAACAAATATTTAGTAAATTGATATTCTCCTTCGCCAAATGACACTACTGACTCATGGGAAATAATGGACTGCAGTCCAGTTATTATTATCATTTTTCTTAGTTTAAAGTTGAATAGTAATTCTGGAAGATACTTTGTTTCGTAATGAATATTTCTTCCCTAATTTATCCCTAACTTATATTTACTCAAAGATTCTGAAGTTTCTTCAAGGTTTCATTTAATTTGTAGCTAATTAATTATGAGAATTTTTAAATATAATATTGGTTTTAATGTATGTTAAATACTTTTAACGCGTAAAACATATACTTGAATTTTGATGGCATGCATTTTAAAAGAATAGTCATTTTTAACATGAAATGTTACATAAAATAATCAATTAAAAACTATACACACTCTATTCTCTAAACATTCTATTTTCTTATAGTAAAATAATCCACAAAATTTATATAATACCTAAATAGGATGTGTATCTGAGTATTCAAAGCTCGTATACCTAATAAGTAAAAAATAAGCTTGAAGTATAGATAAGTGGCAATTTTATAAGGTATAATAGCCTATTACTATATCTGGCATTTTACATAATGAATTTCTTTTAACATTTTAAATTTTTCTCGTAAAAAATAAACCCTATATGGCCTATATACAGTTTGTTTTTCACTTACAAAATAAAGTCAGCGTAATGATTAATTACGTGTTACGATTTTAAATTTTTTAAAGAAAACTGTTTATTTAGTTTAGATAAACACATTTTCCTAAAGTCAATGTATTTATGGTTTAAAATATATTTTATTTATGGTCTTTTCAAAAATATAATAAGTAATGTTCTGTAACTTAAAATCCACCTTATCCCGCAAAGCAATACAGAGAATTTCAGAACTAAACATTTTTTAAACACATTATATCTTGTTCATAACCAAAAATTATAAATTTAAACTATTGGAAGGTGTTCAGTAATGACTTCTGTTTAGTTTAAAAAAATTGAATTTTATTCCACAGTAATGCAATTATAGAAGGCATGACAATAATGGAATATTACTAACTACTGTTGCCAGTAACTGTGGGTAGTTAAAAAATTTACAATACATATTAAATATAATGGATTTGAGTTCAGTTCAGTATATCATTAAGGTTGACGTGCAGCTTTGCAGTGTGTGTGATGTGTCTCGATGTGGGGCAGGCGAACAGTAGATAATGTAAGATAAGATAAGACTTTGGAAACTTTTTATCAATGAACCTAGACTTAGCTTCTTTGCAATGGATACACTGATTAAAACTACAATTACAAAGTTATATTTGATTTAATATATAAAAGTATACAGTTTAATATTTAACACGAATACAAACGTGTTTTTTAACCTGAGTACAGTGTTCAACAGTTAGACGAACATTTAGTCAATATTTTCTCAATTCAAAAACCTAAATGGCGGCCCATATTGTTCAAAAATAACTAAAAACGGCCCATTGTATGCAATTTTTAGTAGCATTTTTTTAATTCATCGTTACATAGTTATATTTGTGTATTATACTAAAAATTTGAAGTAGTAAACTAATAGATAACAATTAATTGCTTTCTTACGTACTCATTTGATGGTTTAGCTAAGCATGATTATCAATTCGCTATATCTAGTGTTTCTTTATTGTACAGGTTTCATATGAATCATATTTTCATGTATATTACAATATAGTTTTTAGCTCATATTGTTAACGTTGTGTATTGTAGAAATAACTTTACACCACATTACTAGACCTATAAACTACAATATAGCACACAAATTATTAATTTGAAATCATGATATATCTTGGGTATTGAGTATTATTCACCTAGAATATTTAGGTTTTTGTTTTACAGCTTAAGTTGTTTTATTGTTCGTTATGAGGAAGACAGTGATAATAATTAAAAATAAAAACGTGGCCATGTCTCCACAATGGAAGTGAATATAAATATTAGGACAAGATTTGATTGGGGATGTTTTGCAACTGGGAGTAACCCATTACGATTAAGATTCTAATTATGTTATGTATTACATGACAAAAATATATATTGTCTACTACATAATATGTTTTGTATAAATGCATTTAGTAAACAATTGATGTATCTAAGACCGTTTTAAAAGCAATACTGAAGTAAACTTTGACATAATAAATCAGCTTAAGTTTTGTTTTCTTAAGAGTTCGTGTAACAGATAATTCTTCAATACACTAGGAGGTATCTTAATAATTCAGGAGGTACGGTTTTATAACATACAACCATCGCGGTAATTCCTGCAGGTTGGTATATAAGGATTCTACAATCAAAATATTTTAATCTCTTTGCAAACCATATTAAAATGTTTAAAAAACATAAAATTTGTATTTCATAACTTTGATATTTTGCAGTTAAATATAAACATTGTTATACATTACATATATAAAATTGGCATTGTATAGTCTAATTAAGTAAACAATTATATCTCATTTTTAACTTTAAATAAGTAAAGAGAATCAACCTAAAGAAACATTATTTTAATATCCAGGTTGGTCTTTTATTCAAAGGCATGTTGTGTTAAATTTAATTTACTTGGAACTTACATAAACGTAATCAAAGGATGAAGCCGCGCGTCACAGCACAGGAATGGGAGGTCATATAAGCTCCTTGTAATATCACCCACATGTTCGAATTTGCTTTGAGCACAAAAACGTAAAATGTGACCATCACCAAACACATAACATAACTGGAACGAAACAAGGATATAGACATGGTATATTTAAACCTAAATTTTTATAGCTCAAACTTCCACTTCCGTATTTTTTTTTCATTTTAGTATATATATATTTATCTATATTTCAAGTAACCTTTTAGTTATTTAAATGTTTTAAAATACCAATCACTCTAAATGAAGAATACTTTATTTTGAGATCGTTATCCAATATCCTCTAACCCTCATCATGTAAAAGGATTATTTAAAAATTTAAAAGTGATTTAATAGTCCATTAAACACTGACTTTATGCTCTAAATGTTGTCCCCACCAACGAGTTTTTTTTCTAAAAATACAAAACAGATATAATTAATACTTTGCTATACTAACTTGTACACATAAAAATTTTGTATCGTAAGTAGATTCAAAATAAAATAGGACTGAAAATAAATGTAAAATGATTTAAAATCATTTAATCAGAAAATAAATAATTGTTATATTTTTATAATGCAAAAAGATTAATTTAATGTAATAATGTAATTCCTATTTTCTTATTACCTCTTATGAGTTATGTAAACGTATTTACTAACGCTTAGCTAAATTTCTATTGAGTGACATGCACTAAAACTAAATAATGCCTATATATAAATGAGGATTTTTGAAATTTTTAAGTATTGCATGATTGGTTGGGTGTTACAATATCTTGTAGGCAGAAAACAGATATAAAATAATTTGTCCAGGCCCTCAAGTTATAGGCTTAGATAATGCTCAGCCAATTATACACTAACTGTTACTCATATAAGTTATACAAATACAAAAATTAAACATTACAAATGAAGTATTATGTTCCTGGTTTTAAAAATAAAATTATTGTGTTCATTTATTATATTTTAAAGTTATGTTAAGACAAGAAAGATGTACATTGCTAATAAAAATGAGTATAGTATCATTATTAAGTAAATTCGTTTGTACTTCCTTTGCAATTTTAAGGTAATCTTCCGCTTTAAAATGTAAACAAATTTGAATAAGACGGATTATAAACATATTATAATCCCATATATGTCATATGAGGCAGTTGAAATATAAGCTATGTAAAATTTGGTATATTGGTATATGTTCACAATTACTCTGAGTTAACATTTTCCATACAACACATTATGTCAAATACTATTGGATTAAAGTAGCAGTATACACACTTTTAGAACCTGCTATCTCGTATTTAATTTTAATCGTAATAGTATACTTAGTCAATATTTTTTAGCTACCTGTGTAAATGTTTAACTAAAAGAAAAGGAAATAAAATTTATGTATCGTTTTTGGTTTCCGAATGCATTTTGCGTTTAAAGAAACAAACTAATTACATTAATAAATTTAATTTAAAAATAAAAAAATTCGAATTAACAGTTTCAAAAGTAACCAAACATATTATTCCACTTATTATACTGAATTTAATAAAAAATATATTAAAGTTATTTGTTTACATCATTGACACTCTAGTAAAAGAAAATATACTTGTGTGTTTTTACAAGGCTGACTGATTATGATGTATTGACATATAAACCGTTGATCATACAATTAAATAAAGAAAATTAGAAATCGTAAGTTTATATTAATATCTACCATAAGATAGAGTATAACCAATCCAGGAGATAAATAATATGACAAAGATTTTTTTATAACTGAACCAGCATGTAAGATAAGGTAAGGCTAGATAACTTAATGGCCACAATCGTTAATATGATGCCTACACAAGATTCCTGCTCTATTGTTTTAAAATCACAAGACCACAACTTCTAGCACAAAAGGGATCAAATAATATTATCACAAACAAAACCATTTACACGTACTGTTAGCTTTATAAAAATGTATTAAGGGCAGGACAGGTCCTTCTTAAAATCTGTTGGTCCTATCGTCTGCCCAGTACCTTCACGTAAAATGTTGCTAAAACGTAAAACTTGGTCTAAGGAAGCATTTTATTGATTTTGGAGTAAAATGGTCTATGGAATTTACGTCCGTCTTGATTTCCAATGACTCAGAATAGTTAACCTAAACTCTCACGGATCCTTAAGTAATCCTTTGTGTAGGTTGGTTACTTTTGTAAATCAATGTGCTCTCATTCTGGTGTTTCATCGGAATGCAAATAGTTGAATAATAATCATGTAAATCTTTCAATTTAAAGATTATTTTATTGAACAAAACCTGTGCAATTTGAATCAGAATATCCAAAGTACCAGTAAAGAAATAAACTTAAGGATTTAGTAAATCATTATTAATTAATGTTCTGATTTAAAATTCAAAAAGAACACTAGCAGACAAACATGTTCACTCTCTTGTTTGCTTCAAAGTAAAAATCAACACAAATCCTAGACACTCTTTTGCAGAACTAAGCGAGAACTCATGCATATTTCAAAGTTTTCCATTAGTCCATAGTATAACTGATTGCAGACTTTCTTTTTAGGGCGGAATTTTCTATTCCAACTAAAACCATCAATTACATGAGAAAAAGATATATAATACCTATTTCTTTAAAGAGGAATAGAAGCATCAAACCTGCTCTTTGAATGCAAAATTATCCCATTGAAGTATTTGTATATTGTAATATAACTATTATAATTTAAAACTATCTCTGTGCCAATATTGTCGCGTCGCAAGAATGCATTGCTCAAAATGGAACTACTTTCATTACTCGATCGTAAGAAATTGTGTACGTTCATGCAAAACTCATCCTCTGTAATATGGTGTAAACATTTTAACGAATAAATAATGTCGGCCCCGCCACATGTACTCTAAAGTTGAGTAAATCTACATTATAATGCATTAGTGGATAACTAGCCCTAAAAATGTGTAGAAAATATGTATAACTATAAAAACCAAACCAGTAAATGTCTTTACCTTATACTGATTCTTTTACATGATGTTTAGGCGACGCTTTCTGTATAGGTTTTAATGAGAGACACGTTCAAGGTCCCTTGCTCACAATGGGACTGGTTTGTGAGAGGATGTTATTATTGATGAGTGAAGTGGAGTTCTTGTTTGCCAAAATAATATCGCGCGTTTTATTTATCTTTAACCTCCCGAGGCTTGGTGAAAGATTCTTTGCGTCGTCTCGAAACACTTTTTTTGTCTCTTGTAAAACCGAGGACGGTAACTGAAATCTGCATATGAATATTACATTATTACGACAATAAACATATAACCTGAAGAAACATTTTTCCTGTAACTATAAAACTTGCCTCCTGACGCAATACACTTTTATCAAGTCGTATATATTATCATGTCACATAATTTACATATTTCTATTTAAACTTCATGTAGATTATTTGTTCACACACACACACACACACACACACACACACACACACACACACACACACCACACACACACACACACACACACACACACACAGCTACTTCACGGATAGACTCCTGAAATATGACACAAAGAATGGCCCAACAGAATATGAAGTTACTGGAGGTGTTCCACAGGGCTCAGTTCTTCGGTCCTTTGTTGTGGAATATTATGTATGATGGCCTCCTAAGAATACCACTACCAAAGTGAAGCAAAACTTGCAGCATTTGCAGATGATGCAGCCGTAGTGATTGTCGCGAAGCATCTTGAAGAGATAATACTAATCTTCGACATCGTATTTAGACGTATTAACCTATGAATGGATATGATGTACTTGGAGCTAGCCAAGCATAAAACCGAAGCAGTGCTTATTACCGGCAGAAAAGTAATGGAAACTGTCAAGCTGAATGTCGGCGTACAAGAAATCACATCACAACCATTTATTCGATATCTGGGAGTGATGCTTGATGCCCGACTAAACTTTAAGCAGCAATAGACCACGTGAGTGCCAAAGCATCAGTAGTAAGAGCAAGCCTATCACGGCTCATGCCTAACGTTGGAGGCCCAAAGCAGTGCAGAAGGAGCTTACTTTCGTCAGTTGCCACCTCGGTGTTGACTTATAGAATCTCCATCTGGGCGGATGCCCTTGAAGTCCAAGAGACAAGAAGAAAAGTCGCATCCATCTATCGACTAAGCGCCTTGAGAGTGTCCAGTGCATTCCGTACAGTATCAGAAGAAGCGGCGTGCGTTATTGCCGGAATGCTGCCTGTCCGAGTGCTAGCCGAAGAAAGGCGAGCCCTCTATCAACGACGAAAATCATCTACGTCGAGTCTTGATGAACTTAGGACCGAAGAACGGCAGTATAGTATACGCCGTTGGCAAGCGCAGTGGGATGCCGCGGAGAAAGGTAGGTGAACGTACCGCCTAATACGACAACTGGATGCCTGGCTGAATAGAAGTCACGGAGAGGTCAATTACTATATGACACAAATACTATCAGGACACGGTTGCTTCCGAGCATATCTCTATCGCTTTAAGCACGATAATTCGCCGGAGTGTCCGTCCTGTCCTGGAGTCTCCGAAGATGCAGAACACGTATTCTTTATGTGCCCTAGATTCAGTTTGCAGCGTGACAACCTGGAAACTATTCTTAACCGGACACTGCATCCAGAAACACTAGTAAAAAGCTATGCTGTCATCGAAAGCTACATGGGACGCCACCAGCACATTCGCCATGGAGGTGCAGAAAAAAAAAAAAAAACCAGCCAATGTCCGAGTCCGACATACCCAGACAAAACACCTAAGCCTGGCATGCGGAAATGAATTTTTTTTTCACAACCCCTAAAAAAACACACACACACACACACACACACACATATAATATATATATATAAATATAAAACGTAAATATTAAAATCATTTAACGTTTGAAAATATGGGCGTACATTAATTTATCTCTGACATAAAATTATTAATATTAGCCATTTTATTCAAGTAATAAAAGAGAACATTTTAATAATTTAATAACTATTACGGTTTAATTTGAGGAGGACAGTGTCGTAAATTAATTTTACAATGTTAACTCACAATTTAGCAGCTTTTAAATTAATTTGGCTTTTAATCACGACTTAATACTTCCAAATGTAAGAAGAGATTATTGAAATTTATATTCTTTTTCAACAAATGATACCCTTGACTTATTGGAAATAATGAACTACAGTCCAGTTAATATTATCATCTTTCTTAGTTGAAACTTGAATAATAAGCTTTGCAGATACTCTGCGTATATTTCTCCTTTATTAAAACTTTTAAGTATTTATTTAATGTTTCTGTCATATTTAACTTATCTATAAATTATGAGATTTGTAAATACATCTTTTTTGTAATATGGTACTTTTTTAATATAGAAAAAAATACTTGTATTTGGTGGTCTGCATTATGAAGACAAATTATTTTTTATATGAAAAGCCACATACTATAATGAATAGTGTATTATATACACGCTACTCTTTACAAACGCAAGTACCGTACTATAAAAGTCTTCACAAAATTTAGATATATATTTTATATAATAAATATATATTTAAATATATATATATATATATATATATTAGTTTAAATTTAAGTTTATTTCGCGTGTTTTCATAATTCGTATTTAATGTCATGTAATTGTACTGGAAATACTGTTAAATATTTTTTACAACTATTTACAACTACGTTTTTAAAAATAAAATAAAGTAGTTATTATGATGGATATCGTATTATAATTAAAATTTTTTGTAAAACTGTTTATAGAGTTTTGTTAAAGAGATTTTCCTTGCGAGAGTGTATTTATGGTTGTATATACTTTTTATTCAGTTTCTTTTAAAATAAATTTAATTAAAACCTTTTCTGTGATCGTAAACGTTTTTATGATTACGTCTTCTAGAACTAAAATCTACAATATTCCACAAATCATTATAACTATTTTCAGAAATATTAATTTTTTTCTTAATAAGAACATCAATTAATATATTTAAATAATCCGAAAGTGTTTAGTTCTTAAGCAGGAGCCATTTTTTGTAAGTATTATGTTTTGTTTGATATACATTAAACATCTAATTTTTAAAAACTTTTAAATAATATCTATAAAATCATATAAACAAATAATCAAAAATATTTTATTATAAAACATAATTGGCGGCAATATTTGTACGATAATAAATAAAAATGTGCACATTTTTATAAAAATCTTAAAATAATAGTTATTTTACTTCGTTATTACATATTTATAATTGTGGACTTCATAAAACCTATGTAGTGCTGAAAGTTTATATTTAAAAAGTTATTTGCTACCCTAAATATTTAGGTACATCTTTGTTGGTTTATAAAACGCATCAATTATTAATTACTACTCTAAGTTTCTTATGCCAGTCATATTTTCATACCCAATTAAATATATATCCTATATGTTAGACGATGCGTACCGTCAAAATAAGTTTCCATCAGACTTAAATAATAATATTACTTGATTATTAAGTATTATTTGCTAACAGTATTCAAGCTCTTGTTCTAAAGCTTAAGTTAATTTAAATTTTTAGTTATGAGAAGGTCAGTGATATTTACTGTAAAGAAACGTAGCCACGTCTTTACAATCTAAGTTCAGGGGAATGATAGGAAACGATTTATTTTGGTAACGGTTTATTCAAAGTTGCTTTATGTGAAGAATAAGGAAAATGTATGCAATCTAGTATGTATGTTTTTATATTTTTATATTTGGTAAACATTTTATACTTCAAGAATTTTTGAAAAGTTATTTTGTAGTACAATTTGACATAAAAATAACCTATGTTTTATATTAATAATTAACAGAATAACACATTCTTGCATATATTAGCCTTTATGTTTCAAGAGATAATCTAAAATAATAGACTAAACGCATACACTAATTCTTGCAAGTTCTGTAATAGGATTCTATAATCATTAAAAAGCAATTAGCAAGTCGGCCATACACTGAAATCTGCATGTTAATAGAGTAAACCAGTTTTAAAGTTGTCAATTTATAATTTCCAAAGAAGCAAACCTGGAAGGTAATTCAGTAACCCCTCACTGCCAAATTTGAATTTCTATTTAATTTTTGTTTTCGTTTTTCATTTGATAGTTATTATGAAAAGATCGTTAAACGAACAATGTTCCTAACAATACTTATGTAAAACATTGATCTTATTTACAAGTGAACTCCATGCATTGTATACTATACATATTTATCCTAGCCTTAAACCTTATATAAAAAATATTAACTAATAAATATATGTAACTAAATAGCGGTACCACGACATGAACAATTTCACAAGATGTGCAAAATGTTAGAGATAGATTATATTTCTGAGTACAGGAATAAATGTTTAGATTCCAAACACACGTTTATCTTATATAAATTACGCATTGAGTTTTCAGAAATGTGATCAAAGGGTCGGTGTAGTGATGGACGAGAGGTGGGATAATGTTTGGTCTCTGTAAACAAGTATGGAACTGTCAAAAACCGTGTATCATAACTAGTGCTTAGACAGATTTTCATTTTTAGGCTAGTAATATTGATTGTTCAAAGAGATTTAAGATATTTTGTAATAGCGGATAAATGTTTACCCAGGGATAAAAATAATTCAATACGCATCAGTTTACTAGATGATTATAAATTACAGTTTTAAAAAAGTTACCGTTAATATACCATTTTATACCACCTTGTAATAACATAATGGTGGCTCAACAGTATCAATTTAATGTTTATTGCTTCATGTATGTTCTATCATAGAATCTTTAAGCTTAATAATGATGGCTTGAGGGTGACACTTCATGTCATAATTATGTTTGGCAAGACAATAAGTTAGTGATTGAGATCTATACTATATATCTGCAAATATACATATTTCGAAGAGCTTCACACATGTGAGATAAAATACTGGAAGGAATCTTAATAATAAAGTTATTGACGACTTAGGCTACATATGGTGGTTAGTTCCAATGTTCTGTAGATTACAGGGGAATAATACAATTTATAGGTAGGGATTTGAATGTTTATGTTGTAGAACATAAATGCACACCGTTCACGATGCTTACTACCATTTGTAACTGTAGTCACTGCTAAACCTAAAGGGATTTTAGGTAATCCAGGTAAGTCAACTAAACAGCTTTTAAGAAATAACAAAAGCTATTTAGAAAGTATGTATTACAAAATTTTGGCATATGATTTCATTTTCTTTTAATAATACAAACGTATAATCCAATCCTTTTACTATATACTCAGGAAACAAAACCACAATATATTCGACTCATGCAATTGTTTCCGTTCTTATAATATTGTAACCTATGTAAGTTTTCTTTTGATTGGATTACTTTTGAATAATTAAACTCCAGCCAATATTCTACGTAGACGAAATATATACAAAACAAATTAACTGTGGATGAAACAAGCGGAGTGTAAACAGCAGATCGTTATTAATTTAGAAAACCAATAATCTGATATTGTTTTGTAACACCGAGTCTTATTAACAGTACTCAATTCATCCAGATAATTGAGTTTTTGCTTAGAAAAAAATTAACTGGAATACTGCAAGTACTGGTTTAATTATATCATGTTTTACTGCATGAGCGTAACACTGCATTAAAATGGGAATGTTTTAAAAATTCAGTTCCTGTGAATGAAATTAAAAGATAATCATTATGAATGATAATTATGGGGCCATTGGTTTATGATTCATTAAGAATGTAT
Source organism: Homalodisca vitripennis (assembly GCF_021130785.1). Lineage (NCBI taxonomy): Eukaryota > Metazoa > Arthropoda > Insecta > Hemiptera > Cicadellidae > Homalodisca > Homalodisca vitripennis. The sequence continues at coordinate 63,917,716 of NC_060214.1, forward strand.
AGAGTTTTTATTTAACTATAAAATAATTGTATATATTTATGATCAAGTGATGGTTCGTATTATCATCATTAAGGTTTCGTTATATTTTAACTGATGTTCACGATCATTCGGTACTATTTTGTTGGTATCAGTTTAAGTGATTAACCTAACCCATATGGATGATTAATTCTGGAGATAATGATGTTAATTCCCTATTGTTTTTGATTTTATTGTATTACGTTTGCCTAAATAATATGCTTTGTTAAATTTATTTGCTTAATATTACGTGAATGTATAACAATGGTATGAACGGTAACTGTATTTGCGAAATTTAGATTTGTAAATATAATGTTACGGTTTTGTGTTACGATGATAAATCAATATTTTACAATGTCTGGTGGATACGGATGTGATGAATAGCTCCACCCAGAATGAAATGTATCGTGCAGTGAAAAGCAAACCACTTATCTAAAAATTATTTTATACCAATTCTGTCCCTCATATAAACATATATGTAGCGTGTGAAGATATACAATTGTATTAAAATACATTGTTAAATGTCAGTTGTATAAATACAAATTACACAATTAAAAATTAGTGTCTTTCATGTCAGAAACTGAAACTTAGGTTTTATATATATATATATATATATATATATATATATATATATATATATATATATATATATAATATATATATATAATTGATGTTAAGAATGTCTATAATGGATATTTAATATTTGGATTCTATATCATAATTTTAAAACGGTAATGTTTAATAATGTGAGTAATTGAAGAGTTTAATTTTCAGAGTGGTAAATTATCGCAATTGCAATGAAATGTAAATTAAGTTTACCTAAGAAGCTTGAAAAGTTGGCTTTAGGAATGAATCCTTTTAATATAAACATAACTTTGAAAAGGTTTTCAAACCCCTGAAACTCCTTAGATCAAAGCAAAATGTATAGTTTAATCAAATATTAACTCTGTGAATAACATGCCATGGTTTAACGTTATTATTGAGTTAGCAGTTATCCCTATTTCTTTAGAGGAGCTCCCTTGTATTTTCCAACTACTAAATGTAAACTGTTTTATATATACCGTTTTCTCTATACCACAGGTTTTTTAAAGTTGTTACAAAAACATTCTCTATATTTACGAAATAAATCTAAGTGTCATTAGTAGATATATAGTGCAACGATAACATAAAAATGTAATACAAAATAAGTTAACAACCGCAACCAAAGCTTTTGTATCATTTTGTTACACACTAACCCTAAGCCGTGGGTTAATAAACAGACAATATTTATTAATAACGAAACCAAACAATATACTAGTACTCCATACAGTCCCCGCCTTTCAGTGGTTGGTAGTATTGCTTCAATACGATAGCTTAAATAATGCATCACGAACTCCGTATGGAGAAATTACACTTTAAATAACGGCGAACTTCCTTCTTATTAACTGAATCTCTGTCAATCGGGAATAAAAAAATAAGAAATGTTATTTGCCAATAAAAATCAAATTCAAAATAACTATTATTTGGAAAATATAAATTGACTTGAAACATTTCAAATATATAATCGATCTACTTAATAAGTCAAATGATTGGTGATTTTATAAAAGCCATTTGGTTTAACATGTTAAATATAACTATGCAACATGTATTAAGTATTAGTTGTTTTTTACTTTCTGTTAATTTCATTAACACCAAATGTATTTAAAATTGTCGGCTTTTCTTTAAGATCTTCATAACAAACTGATTTAATATTTTATATTTAGCATGGAGCTTGATTTCTACATAAGACTGAGTTTGATGATGTTACATGACTATTTGAATAAACGTTCTCCATTGTCTAGGCTAAATAATATCTCGACATATAATCATAATCATTAACCTAAGTATCCGAAAGATATCCCAAGAAAGATATTATCAGAAAGATAACATTTTCTGGATGATTTATTTCTACATAGACAAAAATAAGTTAGATTAGAGTACAAGGTTCACTCATTAAATTTAGAAGAGCGTAAGTGAAGGTTCAGCACTAAATTTAATTTTCGTCTACTGGGATTATCTACTGTAGGCTATTTTTGTTCATCCACAGACCACAAAAATTTAAATAAGCTATATGCTTTGATTTTATAATGGAACCTCATCGCACCTGTTACGCGAAACTGGGTGTGACGTCGCCTACGTTGTTTAAAATACACTCAATCATTACATGTCAAGAGAATAATCTTTATGCATGCTTTAATATTGTTTTAACTCGTATCTCAAGATGGAGGTCATATATGTAAAACTAAATATTTTTCGTGCCTGTGTTAGATCATTAATCATAGGGTATCAAGTTAAGGTTTAGTTCACCATTATCAAATATAAAAGCACCTAGTATTTACATTAACTGGATATAGTAAAATGATTCTAGGGATGGAAATTATATATCTCCCTTTCTTCTTAGGAAGAAATCATATGTTATAAAATTCATATTTTATTAAAAACGCTTACTTACAGAACCACAGAGATAACATAGTTATCTCGTAAGTACAACTCTACTGCAACTCTATGCAGATCTCCTCCACAATATACGCTGAATATGTAAATAATTAACCCAAGTGTAGCATATGTTAATGTAGTGTTTGTAATCATCCTCTGATACAGCACTAAACAATGTAATTATCCAACCATTACAAGTTTGTCGCTTTCCAACAGCATACATACATCGATTTACTTGTTTATGTGTATACTGTTTACATTAACACATAAAAATTTAATTATTGACTTACTAACAACAAATAAAAACTTTTGTCAACTACTGAAAAAAGGCAATCAGTATGAAAAAAAGAAAGATGTTGTCACGTTGTAGGTTAACGAGAGAATATGTTAAACTTTCATATGTTTATAAAACTATCTAAACTATACAACCAATCATCATGATATTTTACGAGGGCAAAATTTTTTTATAGGGTCCCCGGTTAACAAATAAGGTTATTTTTCTTTCTAAAATCCCTCCGCACCACGCTCCACTGGTAAAAGTGCGAAACTGTACTTGTTTCTCTAAAACACATAAAAAATTTAAAAACACTAAGCATTGGAATTAACATAACTATTAAATTAAAACAAATATTTTTCTCGTTACTTGACAGGTTTATAAAAATATATAAAAACATATCATATCAAGCAACAAACATAATTATAGTAGGCGGAAGTTTATTTGACAAAAATTGAAAGAAAAAGTGCAACAACTGTATGTGTTAAATTACATTAAAAACATAAAACCAATATTTAATACATTTTATTGTTTTGTGAGGCCTTTCGATATCCAAGATATCTTCTTCAGACACATCACAAAATAAATACAAAAAGTAAATTTATTTTGTGATGTGTCTGAAGAAGATATCTTGGATATCGAAAGGCCTCACAAAACAATAAAATGTATTAAATATTGGTTTTATGTTTTTAATGTAATTTAACAGTGACCAATATAAGCTCCATCTACAGCATTTCAACTGTATGTATTAAAATAAGAAAATGTTTAAAAAATGTTTTTACAACATTATTAGAGATAAGCTCTTAATCCAACTTTAACTATTACCCAGGAATAAATAAATGCCGGTCCCTGTACACAATTGTATTGGCATACCTTTATGCAATATTAAAGATTAGAAAAGATAGTAGTTGAACAAGTTTCATCCTTTATAGAACAAGAACATATCTTGCCTGAACATCAATCTGGTTTCAGAAAGGATTTCAGCACTTCCTCTGCTCTTTGTGGATATTCTTGATGACATGTATTCTGCAGTTGATAGGAATCTCTGCTGTACCTTGACGTCTTTAGATTATTCACAGGCGTTTGACTCTGTCAATCACCGGATGCTCATCGCAAAACTAAAATTTTATGGGTTTGATGATGCCTCTGTAAGATTCTTTGCACCTTATTTAAGTAGAAGATCTCAAATCACCAAAATTGGTAATGATTCCTCTAAAATACTGCACAGATCTGGTGGAGTTCCACAGGGCAGCTGCCTCGGTCCTATTTTGTTTTCCATCTATACGTCTGATCTTGCCGTCACGATAAGGTTTTGTTCCCTGCACTCATATGCTGACGATTGCCAGCTATTTCTTCCTTACCCATCCTCAGAAGCAAAAACGGCACTCACAAAAAATAACAATGATTTGTCAAAAGTGCTAATGTGGTCGGAAAGAAATAGGTTGGAGTTAAACCCAGATAAATGTACAATTTTAAATCTGAGATTTAATAATGCCGGCCAATCTCTTCCCGGTGACGTCATGTTGAACAACTCGCCCCTGTCTCTCAGTGAAACTGTTAAGATTCTGAGTGTTAAAATAGACTCACAACTAGAGTTTACAAGTCATGTAAAATATATATATATATATATATATATATATATATATATATATATATATATATATATCAGAAGGTCATTTGTAGATTGAGGATTATTTGCAGGCTGAGGTCGTTCCTGCCGGTGTCAGCTAAGCTCCAGATTGTCAAGTCATTGATATTACCTTTAATATATTATGCTCTCCCCGCATTTGGAAATAGTTTGACCAAAGAAAAATTATTAATTTTAACAAAGTTAGAAAACAGAGCCATAATATTTGTGTATGGTTTGAGGAAATATGACCATATCAGTTCTTATCGTAAATTGGCTCAAATTCCATCAATACAGGACGCTTGCAAAATTCAAACTGTGTCTCTTGTCCACAAGGTATTGACAACCAGTAGGCCAACATATTTAAAAAATAAATTAGTTGCCCGGTCAATAATCAGGGAGCGTAAGACGAGACAGGATGCCCTGCTGGCGGTGCCGCGCGTGCGCCTTGAAAGAGGGAAAAAGGGCTTTTCTCACTTCGGTCCCCAGCGGTACAACGACCTGCCGCCTGAAATGAAATATTTAAGTATGAGGGCGTTTAAAGACAAATTAAAAAAATGTTAGTTTAAGGAATATTGTTAAGTTATTTTTATTGTTTGGTTGTATATTGTATGTTTAGTTTATACATGACCTGAGTTATTTTGTAAAACAACATCAATGTTGAAAATCGCTCATGAATAAAGGCCTTTTTATTTATTTATTTAAAGATGTTATGACACCCTTGTATCGCTGTAACGTCCCAAATGCAAATACAGGAATGTTTCTATAAAAATATTACCATTTAGTTCATCTTTCTTAAAACGTACTAAAATTCAAATCTTAATTAATGCGTTTAGTTTTATATAAAAAAGTTCTTGAAACTTATCTCATATATTTTGCACCAAGCAATTTTGGAATCCTGATCGCTTCTAAATTATTAAGTTTTTATCGTCTAGATAATGATTCAAAAGTAAAACTATTTTATTAAATAATATGAGAAGATGTATATAACAGGTTAATCAACTTTAAGGGAAATACAGCGAGAACCTCGTTACCGGTCTCTGATAGTTGGCAATAACAGTTTATGAGTAACATGAGAAGGCAACCTGTGATAGCTTCAAACCTTTAACATACATTATACCAGAAACACTGATAATAGAGCACTAGAGCACTGATCTAAAATAATCAGCACTAGCCAATACTTAGTCTTAAGTCTGAAACTAAAAACTTTATTCTATTTGAAACAACATTTATAATTTGTTTGTTTAAAATTTGTTATTAACGATAGAAGGTTTGATATGTTAAGAGGATTTTGGACATTTTCCATCGTTACATGCTACAAAAGTATAAAGTTTCGTGAATTTAAATCTTCATCGGGTGGGGAGGTATTAGTGCATAAAAACTTAAAGAACAGAAAGAAGAAAAGAAGAGAAAGAAAAGGGTTCAAACATACCCACAAGCTGCTTGGAGTCAAACCCAGGCGTTTTCACCGCAGATAATGCAAGTCCTGAGCTCAAGTATTTCCCTTCTTTTTTTTCTTTATGTTATTTATATCTTTATTTTCTTATGTACTAATAACTCCTTCACCTGATGAAGTGGATCGATTCCACTGGATTGGATTTTGTTGTACCTTTTTTAACATGTACTGAAGGCAAATTTCCAAGATTCTGTTATCATATTTATGATTTAATGTTATGGAGCCCTGTAAAGTTTTAATAACTTAATATGCATCTGGTATATATTACTCGTATTTCATCCTTTATAGATCGGAGGTTACAGATAAGGGACACAATTGTGACGGACTGTTGTATCAGGTAACATGTGTGCAAGAGCATTTCTGGTTCCAATGCTTCATTTCGCACGCTATAACAGATTTTACCTTGTAGTTCCGACCAATACAACATAAACGGAGAACAAAGATACCTAGTTTGCTTAAAAATACTTAAATTATTTTCAGCACTTGAATGTGTTATATATATATATATATATCCACTCTCATAGTTGTACCTGTATTATCCGTGGGGCTAAAGACATTTCACGTATGTCTGTTTCCATCTGTCTGCCTATCTGCTTGTCAGTATCCCTCTCTGTATGTATATCCGTCTGTCTGTCAGTAAGATATTATGAAAAAAGAACTTACCTATAGACTTGCAATTATGTGGTATACTGAGATGATGGTGCAATGATAGCCATAATAACCATATAATCTTTCATCACTGACCAACACAATTAGTAACACCAGCTTTGCTGAACTGTTTTTGTGACAACTTTATCTCCTTGCATCTTTTATTGAAAGTAAACCGCCTTTAATATTTTATTGTTTATTCAGTATAGGAATCATCAAATCTGAAGTTATTCAGTTAATAATAACTTTTTTGTGGTATTTTATACGATGGTTCTTCAAAATCTAGTTTATATATGTTTCTTTTTTAATCGCTATGTTTGTTTTATAGTTTATAATTGATAATCACCAGGCAACATCCTAAAAATGAAAAGTGTAAACAAGAAATTGATGATGGAGGTATTCAGTGAAAGGTAAACAACTAAACATTATTCATTTATAAAATAAACAAACTTCTGATATTGTTGTGTAACAGCGAGCCTTATTGAAATTACTGCCCTTACAGGTAATTGAATTTTCGTTTATGTAACTAAATGTTATGAGATGCCGCGAGCATGGGTGATATGAGTAATATTTAGGCTGGATCACCGTTACAATGCACTTTTACCCATCTGAACTTAAGCTATTTTTTGGCATAAAATTTAAATTTAAATATTAAGCTAAATTATGAATAATAATGAAGCATTCCATTAGTATTTGATTCACTATGAATGAATTGTGTTTCAAATTCTTAATCAAAATACTACTAGATATTTATATCCCAGTAATGGTTGCTTTTATAAAAACAAATGCTTTACTAGTTTTTAAGTAAGGCTTATAGCGATGAGATACTATTTATATTAGTTTAAAAAAGTTAGTATTATGTAAGAAATTAATAATTATGAAGAGTTTAACAGTTCTACATCTCTATTGACTTTGATTGTATAATATAAATCGCATTCAAATAATAATCCCAGTAGGTCTAATTTGAGATGTTCCTTATTATATTTCTGATAATAAAAATAAAATCTTTTTTATATTTATTGACACTGATTGAGTAATAAACTGGATGAGACAAGCAGTAAGAGGCCAATCAAACCTGTGTCAGTTGTATTATAAACAGGCATTTCAATACCACCACAAAATAAATTATAAAAATATATATTTATAGTTAATATGTATGCATGTCATATACATATAATTTGTATATATATAATTTGTGTATGTATATATATGTATATATATATATATATATATATATATATATATATATATATATTAACGTTACAAAATTACACTTAAATAATTTATTCATAGCTTACATATGATTTTCCATGAATAAATAACACATTATTTGAATTGAGATATGCTGTTATATTTAATTCCAAATATTGTTTATTATGATATTTTGAAATGGTAATAGTTATTGGTGATTCATAAATATAAGCTCACTACTCTACTAGTTAGGAATTACGATAGTACTTTTCTTATACCATAACATGGTATTAATATATTATTTTCCGTGAAAATTTCTTATATATATTAATATTTCGTTATTTCGGATAATAATATTAATCATATTTGTAATTATTTAGATTAATTTCAGAAATTATACATAACACTTTTTGGTTTAATCAAACAAAGTTGAGTCAAGCCAAAGGAAAATGAAATTGATTTACATGCTGGTCCTTTCTACAAAGGCACGTTGTTTTAAATATAATTACCTTGCAACTTACACAAACGTAATCAAAAGTTGAAGTTCCCGCCACAGGATGGGGTGGGACGTCATATACATTTTCCTCATACATTCAACTGCACTGTTGTTGATCGTTTCCAGTTTTATTTACACCTGAAATATTCGAAATTAAACTCGTCACTTCGTATGTGTTGCATTTCTTCGTATGTGTAGTATAATAATTTTAAATCCATCTAGGTGAATAACTCAGGTTAGAATATTTTTATATAAAACACATAATGGTATTAATTTTCCTGTTTAATATAAAAAAATCAATATTTAATTAATATAATACATTCCTAAGACTTACAGTGACACGAGACTAACTTTTACACAGTAACTGATACAGGGTGACCACCGGGAACAGGACGTTTTTGAAATTGCTAGTACACGCTCAGCCAAGATGGGAGAAGGGGGAGAGTGTGGTGAATGACCTCGCTATACAATGCCATTTCAGTAGCCATAGAGCAGTGGAGAGTGGAGCATCGCATGTTTGCATACGACGCGTATGTACAAAATGGTGAGTCTGTTACAACGGCTTCTTCGCACTCATTTCTACCTTGGACGCCAAGGTACGTTTCCTACCCGCAATTCTATTCTCAGATGGGTTTAAAATCTGAGAACGACAGGAGTTATTTTAAAGAAAAAGTCTCCTGGCCCAAGGAAGACCGTAAGGACGCCGGAAAACGTCGAGAGGGTGAGACTAGCCCTCATTCGGAGCCCAAGTCGTTCAGCAAGAAGACATGCAAGTGAACTAAGGTTAAAGCGTGAATCAGTGGGAAAAATTTTGCAAAGTTATTTAAAATTTCATCCCTATAAAATGTGTGTTGTTCAGAAGCTAAAGGAAAGAGATTACGCTCTGCGAGAGGACTTCGCCATTCACATGCAAGTGTTGCTCGAAGATAATGACAGCACAATAATCATTATGAGTGATGAGGCACATTTTAATTTAAATGGAGAAGTTAACAAGCAAAATCTACGTTACTGGGCAACCGAGAATCCTCGTATAATTCACCAAAAATCTCTCCATTCAGAACGTGTAACTGTGTGGTGTGCGGTTGCCACTTTTGGAATTATTGGTCCATATGTTTTTGAAGGTGAAAATGGAGCCTCAGTAACAGTCAACTCTGAACGTTACAGCCACATGCTGAACGCTTTCTTACGTCCACAACTGAGAAGACGAGGTCTAGACAGAAATGAACACGTTTATTTTCCACAAGATGGTGCCACACTTCATACTGCTCGCTTGTCAATGGCTGTGGTCCGTTAGATGTTTCCAGGAAGGGCCATTTCCCGTTTTGGCGACATCCAGTGGCCCCCAAGGTCACCAGACTTGACGACTTGTGACTTTTTTTGTGGGGGTACCTCAAATCACGAGACTACAACAACAAACCTCGCATCTTGGCAGAGCTAAATGATGCAATCAAGACCGAAGTGGCATCAATTGATCAAGAGCTTCTCGAACGTGTACATGCGGATTTTCTTAAAAGTTTAGAAACATGAATTCAAGAAAATGGACACCATCTATTTGACGTTATATTCCATAAATAACATTGTTCTTAAATGGCATGTAAGTACAAACATTTCTATGTAATAAAATAAGTTTTATGTTAAAAAATAAGTGGTTTATGTTTATTTAAAAAAAACGTCCGGTTCCCGGTGGTCACCCGTTATTATTTATTGAACTTTTTATGGTTATATTTTGAATCATAACTGTTTGAAAACAATTCTATATCTTCATATGGAATTGGTGAATTAAGTCAAGGGAAGATCGTTAGATATACGTAGATTACAATATATAAAATTAACGTAGTACACGTACATTTTCAGTTGCATTGTTTCATCAGGTGCGCAATTGAGTGCACTACTATATCTAAGCGCGGAATAGCAACCGAGTTTTCTATACATAGAGTAGGTATGGTGGGAAGGTTTGATTTAATATGAATGTTGAGTTTAACTCCAGTTCACCTTCCTCCTAATACAGCGTCTGTATCTAATGATTTTACAGACTTAACTATTGGAAGTCATGTTCCTCTGAATTCAGATCGATTAATTTTCTAAATAATATATCTTAAGATATATTGCGGCCAGTCAAACTATATGTGTCATTGTACTCATATTGTATCAAAATTTATTTATTTCTCGACTCTCGTTCCCATCATCGTTTAAAAGAAAATGAATGTAAATTATTCATGTTCCCCAAACTCAGAAAATCCCTTATGGTGACTTGCAATAAAAAATATGTCACCTCTGTAGAAAAGCTTCATGAAATTTTAAATTAATTGGTCACTTTACTGCCGAAATATCGTTAGGCGAGTGATTATCGATAGAGAAACAGAAAAATGTATTCTTTTCTCAAGCAATCAGTTTGGATAACGCCTACATAATTATTCTGATGTTGTTAAAGTGTACTAAGGTAAATAAGTAACCAATTCTACGATTTTTACTTTTGCTTTTAATCGTAAATATGTGTAGTTTATGATATTCCATTATTATATTTTATATTACTATTCTTATAGCTTTTCTATGAATTAGTTTTTAGTGCCAGTATAGGCTAATTTTCATAACAAGTTTAGTAAGCAGAGACATGTAAAGAATTTAAAAAGTTCTTCAGATAAAAATAGTTCAACTTTAACATATGGTGAGAAAGACGGGACCAAATCAGCTTCACTTATGAGGCAAACTGATAAAGACTCACTTAAAAGTTGGCAGCTATCGCTGATTTATGTTGCTTCATACTTGTTGAGATTGGAGCGGTGGTGAGTTCTGGCGGCATGAGGAGACATGTGATATCTAACATAACAGAAAACTACTTCATATACTTCAAGATCTAAATTTATAAGGTTACTTCAAGATAGCATGTTATGCTTCACGCTCACACTGCAGTGGACGTTGGTGATGTTTTTATACAATTTTATATAATTATACTGTGATATTACACAAGATGAATGAAATATAATTTAAGTAAGGTATATGAATAATTTTAGCAATTTTCATCAAAGTCACATTAAAAATACAAATTTTATAAGAGTGGTGTAGGACAGCGCCATACCACGTGTACGTAATATACTTCGCTACTGATGCATAGAAACTGTCGTCTTTCACTTCAGTCTTGAAATCACGTGGTATGGCGTACCTTGTACCTTGTTTTAAATGCTATAGGGCCAATATTGGATTTCCTTAGACTAATTCTCATCTTAAAATTTTGTTTATACATGCTCGTAAGAGTTTACGTGCAATAATGCACTAGGTATAAATCTACTGTGGAATAATTTAAAAAGTTATAATTTTAAATTTATAAATCAGTGTATAGAACATGTAGAACATTATGGACGTTTTTCACTTTTGCAAATCCTTTCCCTTACAATTGCTTAAAACAACTTTACATTAGCAGCTGGGATTCGTTTTAAACATATAAGAAGTAATTATACAATTATTTAACTTCTTTACTGTTTGACATTTTACTACGCTTAATATATGATATACTGGCACTATAAATTAATTCATAGAAAAGCTATAAGAATAGTAATATAAAATATAATAATGGAATATCATAAACTACACATATTTACGATTAAAAGCAAAAGTAAAAATCGTAGAATTGGTTACTTATTTACCTTAGTACACTTTAACAACATCAGAATAATTATGTAGGCGTTATCCAAACTGATTGCTTGAGAAAAGAATACATTTTTCTGTTTCTCTATCGATAATCACTCGCCTAACGATATTTCGGCAGTAAAGTGACCAATTAATTTAAAATTTCATGAAGCTTTTCTACAGAGGTGACATATTTTTTAGTGCAAGTCACCATAAGGGATTTTCTGAGTTTGGGGAACATGAATAATTTACATTCATTTTCTTTTAAACGATGATGGGAACGAGAGTCGAGAAATAAATAAATTTTGATACAATATGAGTACAATGACACATATAGTTTGACTGGCCGCAATATATCTTAAGATATATTATTTAGAAAATCAATCGGTCTGAATTCAGAGGAACATGACTTCCAATAGTTAAGTCTGTAAAATCATTAGATACAGACGCTGTATTAGGAGGAAGGTGAACTGGAGTTAAACTCAACATTCATATTAAATCAAACCTTCCCACCATACCTACTCTATGTACAGAAAACTCGGTTGCTATTCCGCGCTTAGATATCGTAGTGCACTCAATTGGGCACCTGATGAGACAATGCAACTACAAATTCACGTACTACATTCATTTTATATATTGTAATCTAGGTATATCTAATGATGTTCCCTTGACTTATTTCACCAATTCCATTTGAATATATAGAATTGTTTTCAAACAGTTATGATTCAACATATAGCCATAAAAATTCAATAAATAATAACAGTTACTGTGTAAAAAATAGTATCGTGTCACTGCAAATCATAGAAATGTATTATATTAATTAAATATTGATTTTTTTATATTAAACAAGAAAATAAATACCATTATGTGTTTTATATACAAATATTCTAACTTGAATTATTCACCTAGATGGGTTTAAAGTTTGTTATACTACTTATATATTTATAAAAATATATATATATATTATATTATATATATAATATATATATATATATACATTAAATTGTATAAATGGCAATAGCCTTATTTAATTTCAATAAACATTGAATCGCAAAAAGTACTTACAAATATATATATATATATATATATATATATATATATATATATATATATATATATATATATATATAAAGATATGACAAAATTATTTCTATTTGTAAAAAAATACGTTACGTTTTTTGATCGGAATAAAATATTTATTATAAATATACTTAAGAGTACAATCTTAGGGCATATAATTAGGAAATATAATTTTTTTGATGAAGAAAAAATAAAAAGGTTTGAAAAATTCGTTTGGGAAACTTTTAATCTTTTCATAAGTAGTAAGCATATCAACATTTAGTTGAAGATGCCAAAATAAAATATGTCTGACTCGAGACTGATTAATATATGTTGATATCTAAAGAAAGTAGAAAACTAAAAATCTGTAAAAAAATTGTTCATGATTTGAAATGCAACAAATACGAAGTGATAGTTTCCAATATTTTAGGTGTAAATAAAACTGGAAACGATCAACAAGAGTGCAGTTGAATGTATGAGGAAAATGAGCCTATATGACGTCCCACCCCGTCCTGTGGCGGGGGCTTCAACTTTTGATTACGTTTGTGTAATTTGCAAGGTAATTATATTTAAAACAACGTGCCTTTGAAGAAAGGACCGGCATATAAATTAAATTAATTTTCCTCTGGCTTGACTCAACTTTCTTTGATTAAACCAAAAAGTGTTATGTATAATTTCTGAAATTAATCTAAATAATTACAAATATAATTAATATTATTATCCGAAATTACTAAATATTAATATATATAAGAAATTTTCACGGATAAATAATATATTATTACCATGTTATGGTATAAGAAAAGTACTATCGTAATTCCCAACAGGTAGAGTAGTGAGCTTATATTTATGAATCACCAATAATTATTATAATTTCAAAATATCATAATAAACAATATTTGGAATTAAATATAACAAAATATCTTAATTCAAATAATGTGTTGTTTATTCATGGAAAGTCATATATGTAAGCTATCAATAAATTATTTAAGTGTAATTCGTTAACGTAATATATATATATATATATATATATATATTATAATATATATATATATATATAATATAAACAAATTAATATATATAATAATATATATAATAATATATATAATATATACAAATTATATGTATATGACATGCATACATATTAACTATAAATATATATTTTGATAATTTATTTTGTCCTGGTATTGAAATGCCTGTTTATAATACAACTGACACAGGTTTGATTGGCCTCTTACTGCTTCTCGCATCCAGTTTATTATTCAATCAGTGTCAATAAAAATAAAAAAGACGTTATTTTATTATCAGAAATATAATAAAGCACATGTCAAATTAGACCTACTGGGATTATTATTTGAATGCAATTTATATTATACAATCAAAGTCAATGAAGATGTACAACTGTTAAACTCTTCAAAATTAATAATTTATTACATAATACTAACTTTTTTGAACTAATATAAATAGTATATCATCGCTATAAGCCTTACTTAAAAACTAGTGAAGCATTTGTTTTTATAAAAGCAACCATTATTGGGATATAAATATCTAGTAGTATTTTGATTAACAATTTGAAACACAATACATTCATAGTGCATCATATACTAATGGAATGCTTCATTATTATTCATAAATTAGCTTAATATTTAAATTTTATGCGACAAAATAGCTTAAGTTCAGATGGGTAAAAGAGCAGTGTAATGGTGATCCAGCCTAAATATCACTCATTTAAACCCATGCTCGCGGCATCTCATAACATTTAGTTACATAAACTAAAATTCAATTACCTGTAAAGGCAGTAATTTCAATAAGGCTCGCTGTTACACAAAAATCAGAAGGTTGTTTATTTTATAAATGAATAATGTTTGGTTGTTTACCTTTCACTGAATACCTCCATCATCAATTTCTTGTTTACACTTTTCATTTTTAGGATGTTGCCTGGTGATTATCAATTATAAACTATAAAACAAAAATAAAGATTAAAAAAGAAACATATATAAACTAGATTTTCAAGAAACGTCGTATAAAATACCACAAAAAAGTTATTATTAACTGAATAACTTCAGATTTGATGATTCCTATACTGAATAAACAATAAAATATTAAAGGCGGTTTACTTTCAATAAAAGATGCAAGGAGATAAAGTTGTCACAAAAACAGTTCAGCAAAGCTGGTGTTACTAATTGTGTTGGTCAGTGATGAAAGATTATATGGTTATTATGGCTATCATGGCACCATCATCTCAGTATACCACATAATTGCAAGTCTATAGGTAAGTTCTTTTTTCATAATATCTTACTGACAGACAGACGGATATACATACAGAGAGGGATACTGACAAGCAGATAGGCAGACAGATGGAAACAGACATACGTGAAATGTCTTTAGCCCCACGGATAATACAGGTACAACTATGAGAGTGGATATATATATATATATATATATATATATATATATATAACACATTCAAGTGATGAAAATAATTTAAGTATTTTTAAGCAAACTAGGTATCTTTGTTTATGTTGTATTGGTCGGAACTACAAGGTAAAATCTGCTGTAGCGTGCGAAATAAGGCATTGGAACCAGAAATGCTCTTGTACACATGTTACCTGATACAACAGTCCGTCACAATTGTGTCCCTTATCTGTAAACTTCTATCTATAAAGTATGAAATACGAGTAATATATACCAGATGCATATTAAGTTATTAAAACCTTACAGGGCTCCATAACATTAAATCATAAATACGATAACAGGATCTTGGAAATTTGCCTTCAGGCATGTTGAAAAAGGTACAACAAAATGCAGTCCAGTGGAATCTATCCACTTCATCAGGTGAAGGAGTTATTAGTACATACGAAAATAAAGATATAAATAACATAAAGAAGAAAAGAAAGGAAATACTTGAGCTCAGGAAAACGCCTGGGCTTGACTCCAAGCAGCTTGTGGGTATGTTTGAACCCTTTTCTTTCTCTTCTTTTCTTCTTTCTGTTCTTTATGTTTTTATGCACTAATACCTCCCCACCCGATGAAGATTTAAATTCTCGAAACATTGTACTTTTGTATCATATAACGATGGAAAATTTCCAAAATCCTCTTAACATATCAAACCTTCTATCGTTAATAACAAATTTTAAACAAACAAATCATAAATGTTGTTTCAAATAGACTAAGGTTTTTAGTTTCAGACTTAAGACTAAGTATTAGCTAGTGCTGATTATTTTAGATCAGTGCTATAGTGTTCTATTATCAATAATTCTGGTATAATGTATGTTAAAGGTTTGAAGCTATCACAGGTTAGCTTCTCATGTTACTCATAAACTGTTATTGCCAACTATCAGAGACCGGTAACGAGGTTCTCGCTGTATTTCCCTTAAAGTTGATTAACCGGTTATGTACATCTTCTCATATTATTTTAAAAAATAGTTTTACTTTTGAATCATTATCTAGACGATAAAAACCTAATAATTTAGAAGCGATAAGGATTCCAAAATTGCTTGGTGCAAAATGTATGAGATAAGTTTCAAGAACTTTTTTATATAAAACTAAACGCATTAATTAAGATTTGAATTTTAGTACGTTTTAAGAAAGATGAACTAAATGGTAATATTTTTTATAGAAACATTCCTGTATTTGCATTTGTGACGTTACAGCGATACAAGGGTGTCATAACATCTTTAATATTGCATAAAGGTATGCCAATACAACTGTGTACAGGGACCGGCATTTATTTATTCCTGGGTAATAGTTAAAGTTGGATTAAGAGCTGATCTCTAATAATGTTGTAAAACATGTTTTCAAACATTTTCTTATATTAATACATACATTTGTAGCACCTTTGATTTCAATGCTTTGTCAAATAAACTTCCGCCTACTATAATTATGTTTGTTGTTTGATACGACATGTTGTTGTATATTTTTATAAACCTGTCAAGTAACGAGAAATTATTTGTTTTATTTTAATAGTTATGTTAATTCCAATGTTTAGTGCTTTTCAATTTTTTTTTATTTGTTTTAGAGAAATAAGTAGAGTTTCGAACCTTTACCAGTGGAGCGTGGTACGGAGGGATTTTAGAAAGAAAAATAAGCTTATTTGTTAACCGGGGACCCTATAATTTGCCCTTTTAAATATCATGATGGTTAGTTGTATAGTTTAGATAGTTTTATAAACATATGAAAGTTTAACATATTTTTTCGTTAACCTACAACGTGACAACATCTTTCTTTTTTTCATTCTGATTGCCTTTTTTCAGTAGTTGACAAAAGATTTTATTTGTTGTTAGTAAATGAATAATTTAATTTTTATGTGTTAATGTAAACAGTATACACATAAACAAGTAAATCGAGATATGTATGCTGTTGGAAAGCGACAAACTTGTAATGGTTGGATAATTACATTGTTTAGTGCTGTATCAGAGGATGATTTCAAACACTACATTAACATATGCTACACTTGGGTTAATTATTTACATATTCAGCGTATATTGTGGAGGAGATCTGCATAGAGTTGCAGTAGAGTTGTACTTACGAGATAACTATGTTATCTCTGCGGTTCTGTAAGAAAGGGTTTTTAATAAAATATGAATTTTATAACATATGATTTCTTTCTAAGAAGAAAGGAAGATATTTAATTTCCATCGCTAGAATCATTTTACTATATCCAGTTAATGTAAATACTAGGTGCTTTTATATTTGATAATGGTGAACTAAACCTTAACTTGATACCCTATGATTAATGATCTAACACAGGCACGAAAATTATTTAGTTTTACATATATGACCTCCATCTTGACATACGAGTTAAAACAATATCAAAGTATGCATAAAGATTATTCTCTTGACATGTACTGATTGAGTGTATTTTAAACAACGTAGACGACGTCACACCCAGTTTCGCGTAACAGGTGCGATGATGTTCCATTATAAAATCAAAGCATATAGCTTATTTAAATTTTTGTGGTCTGTGGATGAACAAAAATAGCCTACAGTAGATAATCCCAGTAGACGAAAATTAAATTTAGTGCTGAACTTTCACTTACGCTCTTCTAAATTTAATGAGTGAACCTTGTACTCTAATCCAACTTATTTTTGTCTATGTAGAAAAAAATCTTCCAGAAAATGTTATCTTTCTGATAATATCTTTCTTGGGATATCTTGCGGATATTTAGGTTAATAATAAATTATGATTATATGTCGAGATATTATTTAGCCTAGACAATGGAGAAAGTTTATTCAAATAGTCATGTAACATCATCAAAACTCAATCTTATGTAGAAGTCAAGCTCCATGCTAAATATAAAATATTAAATCAATTTGTTATGAAGATCTTAAAGAAAAACCGACAACTTTAAATACATTTGCTGTTAATGAAATTAACAGAAAGTATAAAACAACTAATACTTAATACATGTTGCATAGTTATATTTAACATGGTAAACCAAATGCCTTTTATAAAATCATCAATCATCTGACTTATTAAGTAGATCGATTAGAGATTTGAAATGTTTAAAGTAATTTTATATTTTACAAATAATAGTTATTTTGAATTTGATTTTTATTAGAAAATAACATTTCTTAGTTTTCATTCCCGATTGACAGAGATTCAGTTAATAAGAAGGAAGTTCGCAGTTATTTAACGTGTAATTTCTCCTTACGGTGTTCGTGATGCATTATTTAAGCTACCGTATTGAAGCAATACTTCCAACCACTTAAAGGCGGGGACTGTATGGAGTACTAGTATATTGTTTGGTTTCGTTATTAATAAATATTGTATGTTTATTAACCCATGGCTTAGGGTTATTGTGTAACAAAATGATACAAAAGCTTTGGTTGCGGTTCTTAACTGATTTTGTATTACATTTTTCCGTCATCCTTGCATCTTCTAATGACACTTAGATTTATTTCGTAAATATAGAGAATGTTTTTGTAACAACTTTAAGAAACCTGTGGTATAGAGAAAAAGGTAAATAAAACAGTTTACATTTAGTAGTTGGAAAATACAAGGGAGCTCCTCTAAAGAAATAATAGGGTTAACTGTTAACTCAATAATAACGTTAAACTATGTCATGTTATTCACAGAGTTAATATTTGAGGAAACTATACATTTTGCTTTTATCTAGGGAGTTTCAGGGATTGGACAACCTTTTTAAAGTTATGTTTATCTTAAAAGGATTTATTCCAAAATACAACTTTTCAAGCTTCTTAGGCAAACTTACATTTCATTGCAATTGCCATAATTTAGCACTCTGCAAATTAAACTCTTCAATTACTCACTTTATTAAACATTACCGTTTTCAAATTATGATATAGAATCTAAATATTAAATATCCATTATATACATTGTTAACATCAATTTTATATATATATATATATATATATATATATATATATATATATATAAAACCTAAGTTTCAGTTTATGACATGAAAGACACTAATTTTTAACTGTGTAATTTGTATTTATACAACTGAAATTTAACAATGTATTTTAATACAATTGTATATTTTCACACGCCTCATATATGTTTATATGAGGGACAGAATTAGTATAAACTAATTTTTAGATAAGTGGTTTGCTTTTCACTGCCCGATACATTTCATCCTGGTTGGAGCTATTCATCACATCCGTATCCACCAGACATTGTAAAATATTGATTTATCATCGTAACACAAAACCGTAACATTATATTTACAAATCTAAATTTCGCAAATACAGTTACCGTTCATACCATTGTTTTACATTCACGTAATGGTAAGCAAATAAATGTAACAAAGCATATTATTTAGGCACACGTAATACAATAAAATCACAAACAATAAGGAATTAACATCATTTTCTCCAGAATTAATCATCCATATGGGTTAGGTTAATCACTTAAACTGATACTAACAAAATAGTACCGAATGATCGTGAACATCAGTTAAAATATAACGAAAACTTAATGATGATAATACGAACCATCACTTGATCATAAATATATACAATTATTTTATAGTTAAATAAAAACTCTATATATTCTTAATGAATCATAAACCAATGGCCCCATAATTATCATTCAAAATGATTATCTTTTAATTTCATTTACAGGAACTAAATTTTTAAATCATTCCCATTTTAATGCAGTGTTACGTTAATGCAGTAAAACATGATATAATTAAACCAGTACTTGCAGTGTTCCAGTTAATTTTTTCCTAAGCAAAAACTCAATTATCTGGATGAATTGAGTACTGTTAATAAGACTCGGTGTTACAAAACAATATCAGATTATTGGTTTTCTAAATTAATAACGATCTGCTGTTTACACTCCGCTTGTTTCATCCACAGTTAATTTGTTTTGTATATATTTCGTCTACGTAGAATATTGGCTGGAGTTTAATTATTCAAAAGTAATCCAATCAAAAGAAAACTTACATAGGTTACAATATTATAAGAACGGAAACAATTGCATGAGTCGAATATATTGTGGTTTTGTTTCCTGAGTATAGTAAAAGGATTGGATTATACGTTTGTATTATTAAAAGAAAATGAAATCATATGCCAAAATTTTGTAATACATACTTTCTAAATAGCTTTTGTTATTTCTTAAAAGCTGTTTAGTTGACTTACCTGGATTACCTAAAATCCCTTTAGGTTTAGCAGTGACTACAGTTACAAATGGTAGTAAGCATCGTGAACGGTGTGCATTTATGTCCTACAACATAAAAATTCAAATCCCTACCTATAAATTGTATTTTTCCCCTGTAATCTATAGAACATTGGAACTAACCACCATATGTAGCCTAAGTCGTCAATAACTTTATTATTAAGATTCCTTCCAGTATTTTATCTCACATGTGTGAAGCTCTTCGAAATATGTATATTTGCAGATATATAGTATAGATCTCAATCACTAACTTATTGTCTTGCCAAACATAATTATGACATGAAGTGTCACCCTCAAGCCATCATTATTAAGCTTAAAGATTCCATGATAGAATACATGAAGCAATAAACATTAAATTGACACTGTTGAGCCACCATTATGTTATTACAAGGTGGTATATAATGGTATATTAACGGTAACTTTTTTTAAACTGTAAACTATAATCATCTAGTAAAGTGATGCATATTGAATTATTTTTATCCCTGGGTAAACATTTATCCGCTATTACAAAATATCTTAAATCTCTTTGAACAATCAATATTACTAGCCTAAAAATGAAAATCCGTCTAAGCACAAGTTATGATACACGGTTTTTGACAGTTCCATACTTGTTTACAGAGACCACACATTATCCCACCTCTCGTCCATCACTACACCGACCCTTTGATCACATTTCTGAAAACTCAATGCGTAATTTATATAAGATAAACGTGTGTTTGGAATCTAAACATTTATTCCTGTACTCAGAAATATAATCTATCTCTAACATTTTGCACATCTTGTGAAATTGTTCATGTCGTGGTACCGCTATTTAGTTACATATATTTATTAGTTAATATTTTTTTATAAGGTTTAAGGCTAGGATAAATATGTATAGTATACAATGCATGGAGTTCACATGTAAATAAGATCAATGTTTTACATAAGTATTGTTAGGAACATTGTTCGTTTAACGATCTTTTCATAATAACTATCAAATGAAAAACGAAAACAAAAATTAAATAGAAATTCAAATTTGGCAGTGATGGGTTACTGAATTACCTTCCAGGTTTGCTTCTTTGGAAATTATAAATTGACCAATTTAAAACTGGTTTACTCTATTAACATGCAGATTTCAGTGTATGCCGACTTGCTAATTGCTTTTTATGATTATAGAATCCTATTACAGAACTTGCAAGAATTAGTGTATGCGTTTAGTCTATTATTTTAAATTATCTCTTGAAACATAAAGGCTGCTATATGCAAGAATGTGTTATTCCGTTAATTATTAATATAAAACATAGGTTATTTTTATGTCAAATTGTACTACAAAATAACTTTTCAAATATTCTTGAAGTATAAAATGTTTACCAAATATAATAACATAAAAAGATACATACTAGATTGCATACATTTTCCTTATTCTTCACATAAAGCAACTTTGAATAAACCGTTACCAAAATAAATCGTTTCCTATCATTCCCCTGAACTTGGATTGTAAAGACGTGGCTACATTTCTTTTACAGTAAATATCACTGACCTTCTCATAACTAAAATTTAAATTAACTTAAGCTTTAGAACAAGAGCTTAAATATTGTTGGCAAATAATACTCAACAATCAAGTAACATTACTATTTAAGTTTGGTGGAAACTTATTTTGACGGTACGCATCGTCTAACATATAGAAAATATATATTTAATTGGGAATGAAAATATTAGTGACATAAGAAACTTAGAGTAGTAACTAAATAATTGATGCGTTTATAAACCAACAAAGATGTACCTAAATATTTAGGGTAGCAAATAGTTTTACAAATATAAACTTTCAGCACTACATACGTTTTATGAAGTCCACAATTATAAATATGTAATAACGAAGTAAAATAACTATTATTTTAAGATTTTTATAAAAAATTGCACATTTTTATTTATTATTGTACAAATATTGCCGCCATTTATGTCTTATAATAAATTATTTTTGATTAATTGTTTATATGATTTTATAGATATTATTTTAAAAAATTTAAAAATTAGATGTTTAATGTATATCAAACAAAACATAATACTTACAAAAAATAGCTCCTGCTTTAGGAACTAAACAGTTTCGGATTATTTAAATATATTAACTGATGTTCTTATTAAGAAAAGAGTTAATATTTCTGAAAATAGTTATAATGATTTTGTGGAATATTGTAGATTTTAGTTCTAGAAGAGGTAATTATAGAAACGTTTACGATCACAGAAAAGGTTTTAATTAAATTTATTTTAAAAGAAACTGAATAAAAAGTATATACAACCATAAATACACTCTTGCAAGGAAAATCTCTTTAACAAAACTCTATAAACAGTTTTACAACAAATTAAAATTATAATAGGCCACGATATTCATCATAATAACTACTTTATTTTATTTTTAAAAACGTAGTTGTAAATAGTTGTAAAAAATATTTAACAGTATTTCCAGTACAATTACATGACATTAAATACGAATTATGAAAACACGCTAAATAAACTTAAATTTAAACTAAGAGTGTAAAAATGTTTTGAGCGTTAAAACAATTTATTGTTAAAATATATATATATATATATATATATCTAGGACACTTTTGGGACAGACAGAAAATCAATGTAAAATACTGTCCATTGAACCATAAACGAATCTGAGAAATCAAACAGGAAATCACGAATGTTAAATAACCGAATCTTTAGCTGTTTTACTGTTCATTGTAGGCTTCTAATTTCTTAAGCTGTTTTAATGAAAAAATCCAGAAATCTTAATGAAAAATCTATAAACGGAAAAAATGAAATTTGCTAACAATCACTCGAGAAGTCGGGGAGAATGTGAGTAAAACCGCATTCTTTTCACGAGGTTCTTCATTTACTTTCTCCAAATGTACTATAAAATCATCAAAGATTTCAGGTTTAAAATCGTAGTCAAATTCAATGTCCAAATAGTGAAAGATTATAGGTAAAAATCTTCTCATAATAAAACGCGTGTATTTAAACCTACAAACCTAATGTATTCTTTGAAAAGGAAAATAAATTTTTTTCAACGGTTCCAAGAGATAAGTAAAAATTGTTATTCTGTTTTCTAAATTCTGTAACAAATTGTGTTTGTTTTTTACCTCCATATTGCCAATTTTGTAAGCAGATTATTCAAATGTGTTAGTTTATTTCGAAATTTCTTAGGTTTAGGTCTTTCGTACAAAATTAAATTACAAACCTCTACAAACTAATCTTTTATCAACAATTTCTCCTCTATTATAACACTTGTAACAGTTGGCATTATACTCTTCCATTTTTACAAAAAGAATAAATGGAAGGTATGGAACTAACTCTGCCGAGATATAAATTTTTCAGCGCAAATGTTTATGTTTATATTTCAACTACCGAGATAAAAAGAAATGATTTTATTTTATTATTTAACTATTTAGGATATTTTGTCTATGATTACAAAGATTATTCCGGAAGAAATCGAGATTTTTCATCAGCGAAAGAGTATATTTTTGAAGTTTTAGAGGGAATGAAAGAGAACAATATGAACATCATTAACTACTGAATTTTCTTTAATATCGTTCTTAATCACATCATAGGCTAAAAAATTTCTCAGAAACCACAACCACATAACAAATTCGCGTTTGTAACAGCATTTTGAAAATCCATATTGATAATTATATCGTTCTTTGAACCAGAAATATTTGTCAAACTCTTTGTTGTATCAATGACATAAATAGGTCTATTCGCTATAAATTCTTTAGGATTATAATACATTTCCATATTTTTGTAGTAAACTTTCTTAAAATCTTGATACATCTGATACATGATTCTGAAAAGACCTCCTGAAATGTTTAAATTTTGTAATTCATCTGGATAATAAGAACCATTCAATTTTACTCTGATATTTTTTACATTCAAACTATCAAACTTTGAAGGATTTTTTTCTTGATTATTCTGTCTATCTGTTTTGAAAACCAATGATAACGAACTTGGGATTGAAGATATTTCTATAAATATTTGTGATATCGAACGAATAAGTTGTTCCGGAAATACCTTTTTGCTCAATACATTGCCAATCTAGAAAATTAAACGTGATGTTTTGACTTTTTGTAATTTCATCAATCAATCTAATTTTACTCGTGGTTTTATAATCAATCATTGGAACTCTAATAAAAAAATCTGTAATTGTTATTTTTCCATCAACAGGCATAACATTTCCAGTTGCAGTCTTCAGAATCACATCATCGTCTTCTGCTCTTATAAAACTTAGATAAAATCCTCCTTTATAGATCGGAATAGTAACATTTTCAAAGAATCCTAAGCCGAAATGTGCTAAATCACCGACCGCTTCAAATTGTCCAACTTTTAAAAGTTGATTCAAAACTGTTTGAAAATACATCACTTTTGGAATAAACAAATAGTTTCCTTTAATTTGTGCTTAATTGGCCACAGTTTTCGACTTCTTCTATCAATTTATTGTGTTTTCTTACTTCAATCTTAGAAAATAAAAACGGTATAAAATTATCGATTAATCTAACATTATCAGTTCCAAGATATGCTAGACCATCTTGTTTTGTTAAAGTTCCAGAAATATAAAACTGGAAGTTAGACGAGCAAAAATTATCTCCAAAATCAATATTAAACTCAGTTCTTTTATTCGGTTCATTCAAATGTTGTTTACTAATTGGATAGAAATTTTTTAAACTCCGCCCTTTCAATATCACTAGCATACTTTCTGTAGTCCACCATTTAATAAGAGAAAATTTAGAAATTTTAAACATCATGTATAAGAAAGATATCATTTTTTCATCGATTTAAATGTACGTTTTTTATAAGAAAAGATATAAATTTTAGTAAAATAATTTATAAAGATTAGAGTCATTTTTAATGATCTACTTCGTCACATTCAGGATTCTCTTCCTTAAATTTTTGCAATTTCGGCCACATATTTCAATAAAATCTGCACAGGATAGTAACCGCTATCTATAATATTGTTCCAATCAACTGTATCTTTATTTTCATCCAAAAACTTTAGACTCAAGTGTTGATAGAGACAAAGAACAGACATATGAATCTTTTAATTGATAATGTATATTTTCTTGAATGAACTCTGATGATAAAGTTTGATATTTAGCAATGTTATACCAATTCAATTTGTTTACGTATAATCTCATCATATCTTCGGATAATTCAATATTTTTGAGAAATATCATCCCAATGTTCTTTTTTCAAATCTCTTTCGTGTTGCATTATAAAAAGATCGAAAGCACTGTAATGTCCCGCCATCTCTATTTATTAAGAAAAAAATTTCAAGTTTTATAAATTGGCTCTTTTTAGTGTTACATTCAGCACATTTTCCAAAAAACTCTTTTAACTCCATTGATATTTTGCATAGTATTTTTTATATCATTTGTTGCAGTTTTTTCTTTACATCTCACACAATATATGAGCGCCATTTATTTAGGGGAAAATTAGTCATCTTAGCCGCCTAATCTATTAAATCTGTTATCAATATTTTCCAAAATTATATTAAGATTTTCCTCGAACTTATTAATTTTTTCTTCTAATTTTTGAAATTTGACAGCATTAGAATCATTGTATTCAACAAATTTATGACCAATATTCTCAAAAGTTTTCGTAGCATCTAAACTAAAAACTTATCAAAAGACTCTTTAAAATTAGTAAGTTTTTCATTAATTTCACCAACATCGTCTACTGATCTTCTATTTCTGGCTTCTAACTTGTCATAGACTTCTGTTGTAAAATCTTTAACATGATGTTTATGATTCTCCATAATTTTTGTTTTAGTTTCATTAAACATTTTAATAGGATCTTCTAATTGAATCATTACAACAACATCAAATGGATTAATTCCTTTACTAACACCGCTAATTCTTTTTCCTTTAAAATCTAAGGCATTTTTAATACATTCGGATCATGTAAATCAACAATATCGATGTTTTCTGATAATTTTAGAGGTTTTAAAATTTGTTCTTTAACAACAAACATCATGTTTTGTCAATACCAGGTCGAACACCGACAATTCTTTTCTTATTAGCCAAACTAACATATATTCTTTTCAACTTTGATCGCTTCAGTAATTTTTATCAGCTTTTTCGATATGAGACATTAAATTGGTAAATATTTTTTGCACCATCTTCAAATTCTTTTTTCAATGTTTTTATTTTATCAGCAACTTCATTTGAACTCATGAAATTTGCAAGTTTGTTATCAATATTCTGCTTTAAAATCTTCAATTCTCGACAGCAAACATATCTGAATCTGGAAGGTTTTGTAATAAATTTTCTAACTTGTTATCAAACTCATTTCTGAAACTATCAAAATTGAAACTATTATCTACATTTTGAATAATTTGTGTTCCAAATACGTCAAAAATATTTTGTGAATCCATATTTATTAAGTAATAATTTGTTAACAACTTCTTTAAAAATCTTTACCATTACTAGTTCATTCAAAACAAAAACACACAAATGTCACAAATTGGGGGATCTTTATAGTCTTGAATCTGAGAGTCATTGTAGTAGACGCTTGATTTTTTCAAATATTTAATCAATTCTATAGGTGGTTTGTTCCTCAATTCTTCCATACGAATCAAAATAACATGCATTCTTATCATTTTTTATAATAACAAATCCAATGCGTTCCACTTCCCATAATCGAGTCTAAATTCACAATTCCCACATTCGAATTTCTTAAACTTTTTCGGGGTAATGTATCTCTCATGAAAATTCCTCTAAAATGTTTAATATTTTTGCAGATTTCTTCCAATTTCCCGAATGTTAAAGGTTTAAATTTTTTTTTCAATGTTTGATTTCACGTAATTCAAAGTTTTTTCATCTAATCCAGATCCTGTAACATCTTCCAACTCTTTATCTAACCAATTTAAAAATGTTTCGAACAATAGGAATCACATCTTTTTTAACGATTGGAGCAGCTTTACGAACATAAGGAACAAACATTTTTAAACAACTGGAATATTTTCTCCAAAATCTAATAAATCTTTCAAAAGTCCACCATTTTTAAGTTCTTTCAACTGATTATAAGAAAATTCTATTCTGGTTCCTTTATTATTTTTCTTATGTTTTTCGAGTTTATTGTATTGTCTATTTGTTAAAAATATCTTATCTTCGCCATTTTTTAGTTGATCTATTTTAAATTGAATACTAACGGGTATTTTTTTCTTAAAAAGCGGAATTTTATTTTTTCTTTCTGATTTTTACTGAAATTTACGTTCACCTCCATTTATATAGTTAAAATTTCAAGTTCTCTTCAATTCCCATTCCTAGTTTTCTCTTCAAAAACATTGCTCCAAACTGTTGGAAGTGCAACAAATCTTTCACCTAAACTAGCATCTTTTGATAAAAATCGATCCATTGCCTTATCTTGCAAAGTTTTTATTCCGCAAAATGTCTGGAATTTGTGTCTCTATGTTTTGCATAAAAAATATCGTGTTCCATAGCAGCTTGGTCTAATTTATTTATACCAGGATCTCCTCTTTTTAGTCTTTTTTCGAGTTTGTGCCAGGCCCCAGATTACTGATAAGTTGGTACGTGTAATTCAAAAGGTAAATTGTTGATAAAATCATTCAAAAGTCCACTACCCTCAATCATAGATGAACTTATTGCCGGCAAAATTCGTTTTAAATATTTAATTCCATCAGGTTTTTCAATCATTTTTCGTCAAGTTTGTTCGAATAAAAATCTTTAATTGCTTTCTTTTTCATTCAAAAAATTGTTATTTCCAGCCTTCTCTTGAGCATAAATATAATTAATAATTCCATCGAGTTTTGTCAAATCGTCGATATATCTGTATTCAATCTATTATCACTGTATTTTCTCACACCTGATCCTTCGATTCGTTTTTCCCAAATTGGTTTAATCAAATTGAGATATTTTTTACCTTTACTTGACTTTGGTTTCTTAGTTGATGGATCATTATTTTTGTAAATTGAATCAGATTTCCATAAAAATTTCTGTATACTTTTTCAAGTCTTCTTCAGAATATAAACCGTCTTTTTGGAACATCAGTGCCTGTTAATAATCTCCATAAACCCTGAGTACCTTCGTACATTTTTTCATTAATAACTATGTCATTATGTTCAAAAATTTACGGGCAAATTTTCCAATCATAAAACTTTTCTTTTTTCTATCCCAATACAAACCAAATTTATCATCCTTCGCTCTAGGAAGGAATTTTTCTACCCAATTTCACCAATTATTATATCCGTTGTTCCAGGACTTATTGGTTCAACTATGGTAGCGATTCTTCAATGATTCTAGGTCTAAATGGTGTCGACGATGGTAATTTGGCAATTCAAACTCAGATTCTGGTATCGAAATATCGGCAAAACTGTCCGTACACAACTGGAACCAAATTCATTAAATTTTGATTATCACTTAAAACATTTTCAATTTTGCCCTCAACATTTTTTTATTGCAGATGTTACAGGTTGATTGATTTTTTGAATAAATTCCTTGTTCTTTTTCATCCATTCGAATCTGTTCTTTAAATTCTTTGATTAATTTCTTTTCTATTTGATCAAGTTTTTTTTTGCTTCTTCTGAAGTTACGTTCGCCATTTATTTAGGAAAATTTTGAAACGTGAACGTGGAACGTAAAAAACGTGAAACACGAAACGTAAAACACGAACGTGAAACACGACGAACGTAAAACGTGAACACGAAGCGTGAAAACGTGAACGTGTAACGTAAAACGTGAACAGATTTACCGTTTTTCTGTTATTTTCATAATGTAAATAAAAAGTAAAGATAATGTAAAAATAATTGTAACAAATAGTTTATCAAGTAGACTTGTCGGACCACTGAGCAGCATTTATATTAGAAAATTTATTCAGATATTTACCATTTTTAGGCTTCAAAGTTAGATTAATAGTTAAAAATCCGTAGTCTTCTTTCCAAATTTTATCACGTAATTCATTAAAGTGGTTAAAACTCATATCAGATCCCACATAATTGTTGTAAATTTTTCTCGAATAGTGATCATCTTGCTTAAAAACACACAACATATTCAAATTATTATCTAATAACTTGTTTATCACCCTTTGAAAAGCATTGGGAAAGATAGATACAAGATATGTTTTTGTGACGAGGACATTACGAAATATTCCTTAATAACGTCCTGATTTTCCAAAATACAATCATCAAAAACGATTAACCGAATTGGGTTTACATTTGCTTAACGGAACTATGTCCTCAGAAGCATTATAAAAATGTGATATTTTTTTGTTAAAGTTTTTCTCAATATTTTCAAATCTTTCTTGCAATTTTTTATAGGCGTCTTGTTCTAAAGATTTACTAAAAACATACAAATTGGAATAAGGAATCAACCTATTGCAGATAAAATTCAATAATAAAGTTGTTTTTTCCACAACCACTTGAACCAACAATTAACAATCTGATTGGTTGATCTTTCTTACTTTCTTCAAACGTTTGAAGTTTTATCTGATCTTTTTGCTTTAAAAATTTCTCCATTTAAATAGAAGATTTTCATCTTGAAAGCAACGCTTGCGAAAATGAAGCTGTTCAAGTTGACTTCAGAAAAGCTCTAAATTAGTTTTAAACTTGGAACATCCTATTCATTTAGAGGAAGAATCAAATTATTTTATCGGTTTAAGCGGTTTTTATTCTGACAATTTTGTAATAAATATTAGTGAAAGTTCTCCTTATTGTATAGGATTTAGTGAGAAGAAACATAACAAAATATTATGGTTTAAACAAAGGATATTATACCTTCGATCAAATAAAAAATTCCCTTAAAAATTATCTGAAAACATTCAAACAATCAGATAAATCTTTAAACTTTGACGAAAAACAAGTTTGAAATGCAAAAAAATTATCTCTCTTTAATAAAATTCAAATAAAAAATCACCAGTAAGAATAATGTTTTCAGCAATTATAGTAGATTTATTAGGGTTTGTTCAAGAAAACTAATTGAGCCAAATCAGGTATATTTAGGAAATAAAACGCCAAAAATTTAGACCGTTTGATGTAATTGAAGTACATTGTAATCTCGTTGAACCTAGTTTTGAAAATCATACCGAACATCTTCACAAAGAAATCTGAAATTTTGTACACTTTTTTTCCAAATGTTGCTTATGGATCAAAAATTAGTGAAAACCCGAATGAAATAGACTATATTCCAATTAGAAAAAATATTAAAAGAATTCAAAAAATCGTTCTAACTATACAAGACTCTGAGGGAAATTTTATTAAATAATAAGAGTAAAAACAACAGTATATTTAAGATTGAGAAAGGATTAAAATGGACCCCAAAAATATAAAAAAAGCTTTCGAAAACATACATTCTGAAGGTAGGGGTGATTCGCCCCCGCCTTCAAACTTTCAAAAAAACACTGTTTTCATTAATGAATCTGGCCTTTATTCTCGAAATAAAAATGTTTCTATCTAAATGGAGTCAGTTGTGAATCTACTCAATAATCAACTCAAATTCAATAACAAAAATTATTTTTACGATTATGGATAAAAATAACGAATTTTGGTTTAAAGCTAAAAATGTTGCAGAAATTCTAGAATATGAAAATACGAAACAAGCAGTTAGAGAGCATGTTGATAATGATGATAAATTATCATATTCTGAAATAAATAAGGTGGGTCATTCGATTGCCCTACCTTCTAAACTTTCAAAAAAATACTATTTTTCATCAATGAATCAGGACTTTATACTCAAAATAAAAAATTGCTTGTTAAATTTTTTCTATCTAAATGGAGTCCTGTTGTGGATTCTGCTCAATAATCAACTTAGATTTGAAAACAAACATATCTTTACAATTGTCGATGATAATAATGAATTTTGGTTTAAAGCAAAAGATATTGCAGAAATATTGGAATTTAAAAATACGATGAAAGCGATTAGAGATCACGTTAAAGACAAATATAAAAAAACTACGATAACATAGATTCAGAAGGGGGGAACGAATCGTTCTTACCTTCAAAACTTTCAAAAAAACACTATTTTCATTAATGAACCGGGCATATATTCTTTTAATACTGAAATCAAAAACGAAGATAGCAGAAATGTTTCAAGATTGGGTTTTAGAAGAAGTTTTACCGAGTATTAGAAAATATGGCGAGTACAAAATTGAAAAACGATAAATAAGCAGTTAAAAGATGAAATAAAACAGTTTACAAATTAAAGATGAAATGAAATCATTGAAAATAGAGAATCAAGAATTGCGAATGGAATTAATGAAGAGAGATGTGGTATGTAAAGATTTTTGATAAGAAAAAACACCATGTTTTTGTATTAATTAAGAAGAATCACATGTGGGAATGGCCTTATTACGTTATCTAGAGCTCAGAAACGAGAAATACCAAACCGATGTAAAAACATCTAAAAATAAATTATCCTGAATTAGAGATTTTGTTCATTGATGACGAACCAAATTCTAATCAATCTGTATAACCAAATGAAAGAATCTTTGAATATCTTATACAACGGAAATCATGTTTTTTACCACAAATATGACAGAATCTCGACTGATTTATAGAATATCTAAATTACACGATGAAAATGTTAAACTCTCGAATTTATGAATTTTTGTTTGTAAATGTCTTTTAAGATTATAGAATTGTTGAATTTCTCTTCCGCATACGCAATGAACTGGTCTAGCAAAGATTTCTTTAATACATTCATTTTACAATATGCTTGTTTTTTAATCTCTACTATAATGTTGATTGTTAAAATTCAGAAAATTTTTTTAACTATTTTACAGCGTGTGCATTCTTTCTCTTCTAAAGTTAACGTTTTCTATTTTATCGTACGCAATTCTTTTTTATATATTTTTTCACAAGCCTTACAATAAGCTTTCTTTCTATCTCTACTATAATGTTCGATTGTAAAATTCAGAAATATTCTTAATTTCTTTACAAATGTGAACTCTCTTTCTCTTCAAAAGTTAACGTTTTTTTTTCCATTTTTATCGTATAATTCCTCTTGCATATTTTTTATGACAATCCTTACAATAATAGTATAATCCATCTTTTCTCAAAGCTTAATTTTTCTTTATGAAATTCTTCAAAATCTTTAAATTCCTGACACTTTATACATTTCTTTTGAGACTCCATTTATATAGAAAAAAATTATAGCTTTGACTTTCTCAATTCATATTCGTAAAAACTTCCAGTTAATTCTTCGTTGTTTAAATCTTTTATACTATAATGGGTTACAGGATCTGTGTTTTATTAATTTGATAAATCACAAAGATTTCTCTTGACCAATTGTTCTTATATTTGTTCGAAAATGTTTGTTTTTTACTAACAATTCTTACATGATCATTGATTTTAAATTTAGTTTTCGTGTGAATTTCAGGTGGAACATACTTAAAAACCGACTCTAATAACTCTTTTTCTGCATCTTTATCTACGTCTTTAGGCTTCATTTTGATTGTGCTATGAACAGTATCGTTTTATTTCTTTACGATTTCTTGAAGAATATCGATCCATTTAAAGTTTTTATTAATCTCAAAAATTACTTTCATTCTCTCATTTTGAGTTCTGTTATATCTCTCTACAATACTTGATTTCTCTTCGTTTTCAGTATGATAAATCTTAATGTTGTATTTTCTCAAAACATAGTTAAATTCTTTATTTTTAAACTCTAAACCCTTATCTGTATGAAGTAAGTTTGGAGGTTTGTGATTGATCCTTATGGCATCTTTTACTATATCTTCGAAAGCTTTTGAAATATCCTTGCCGTTTTTTTCTTTTGATAGCTCTTGACCAAGCATATTTTGAGAAAGTATCAATAACATTTAACATATACTTAAATCCATCATTTTGATCTGAATAGTTAGACATTATAACTAAATCTGCTGCCCATAAATCGTCAATTCCTAATGTTATAATTTTTCTCTTTTTAAACTTCTTTCGTACTGGTGCATGAATTTCTCTAGCTTCAATCTCGATTTCTTCCTTATTCTTAGATTCTTTCTTTACTTGTTTTTCATTTGGATTCTTTATAAATTTACTCTTATTTGTCTACATTTTGAACATTTTGCTGCAAATTCTATACAACCCGTTTTTGAGTTTGAACGATTTTAGAATCTATATTTTTTCGTTTTTTTCTTGCATTTGTGGCAGTGAATCAAATCATCTTCCATTTACATGTCAAAGTTTTCCAAGTTTATTTAACTCATCTAATATATCAGATTTTGCTTCATTTTTATAGCCATAAGGTACTGTATCGATCTTATTTTCTAGAACGATTCTCTTATCATCTTTAGCGTTCAGTGCCAGCTTGTTTATGGTAACTGTGTACAATTCATGTTTATAGGCTTTTTATTACAGTCATCTCCCTAAATTCTTCTTTATCTTCGAACAAACATCTCTTCAAGTTTTCGATATTTATTGTTTTATTTACAACGCTTCTCTTAATTCCTTTACACCTAACTGGATTTTTGTCTAGATATTTGTACGAGTACATCTTTGATCTTAAACCACAAAATTCTTCTAATATCTCGCTATTTAGTTCGTCTTTGAATTTCCCTATTACCTTCTTATTTTTAGTAGTGAAACATTCATGATCTTTTGGATAATCGCTCGTATCAAAGTCCTCTATATTTTCTTTAATAATTTTAAAAGGATCTCGTTTCAATTCTAGGAAATAACTGTCTGTATCCATGTAACACAGATTCAAATCTGGATCAAACTTCTTTAATTTGTTGTAATAAAACTCGTACATTAGCAATTTTGAGAGGTCGAGAACTGAAAAATCCTATGTAAATCGGTTTGTTAAATTTAAACCTTTTGTTTGTACATGTGACTCGCTATACAGTTGTCGTCAAAGATATTGAAACATTTGAAATTCGTTTTCTTAGCTTGTTTCATTGAAAATTCTTCGTTTCCTAGTTTAATATCACATCTATTTCTTACATTTTCCATCGATTTTCCAAAAACCGAGTTGTTCATAAGCTTATAAAAGTCCTTCTCAAAGTCACTTATTAGCCTTGGTTCTCATACTAGTATTAAAATCGATATATTCTTTCATGAAAGGTTTCTGATCAAACGCAATAACCCTATTCACATGTTTTAAAATCATACCTTGTTCTAGATAGAATTTCAAATTTCTAGAATGAACAACATATTCTGTTTTGTTTAAAAGAATTGTGCAAAGTTTGTTGTTATAATGTTCTGGAGCAAGAGGTAAATCTTTGTGATGTTCATGCAAATTTTGTTGGATATTCAAGATCAACTTCTAAATATATCCATAATCTTCGTCGCCAGTGAGTTCCAAAATTGTTTCTTTCCATTCTGCTGTTGTATACGTTTTAGGATCCATCCACTTGATTTCGTTATATGGTAAATTTTTGCATAAGTCCATACCCATAAAGGTTGTTTGCATCGACGTACAACAAATAGTTTTCGG
Organism: Homalodisca vitripennis; assembly: GCF_021130785.1. Classification (NCBI taxonomy): domain Eukaryota; kingdom Metazoa; phylum Arthropoda; class Insecta; order Hemiptera; family Cicadellidae; genus Homalodisca; species Homalodisca vitripennis. Next base: position 63,952,598 of record NC_060214.1, read on the forward strand.
GCTTTGTCTTATCAAAAATCTTTTAAATATTTGTTATTTGCTTTAACATATCGTTTAATACATTGAGAAATGCCTCCGCGAATACCTTTTTTCGATCATCAAATACATATTATAATCACTAATTAATTGTAATTCTATATTCGTTAATTTTAACATAGCATCCCATGCAAGACTGGGAGCTGTTTAGATAGTGTGCTGGATCAAGTTTATAGCAATTCAAACAAAATATTCCTAAAATTTTCAAAGATATCAGCGAGCAAAATAGAACATCTTGAATGTTTATAGAGATCGGAGTAATTTCCTAGATTTTTTACTTTTAATTTGTTCCATACATTTTAAGTAGTGTTGAAAATCTTTCTCAGATATGCTCTCATCTGTCAAAAGTGAATAGAAATCTTGAATTCTCAATTCTTCTGTGTAATCAAGTTTTTCAATACTGTCGATAAATTTCATAGGGAAATATTCCTTTTCCAGATAGAATTTTAAAGATTTCTTTCTTCGTCATTTGGTTGTCTATCTAGAATTGCGTTTCAGGACCATCTTGTATAAAATGATTTGTATGTTTGAAATCATCTTTTTTGAGGTTTTTAGCTAACTTTTCTATAGACGATGCCATAAATCTGAACGTATCTACGAAAGAAAACTTGATGAACTTTCTTGGTTTATCATCTTCAAACTCATATCCATATCCAGAATTTACAGAATAATTTATATATTTCTCATCTGTGTTTGCGATCAAATCAACATTACCATACTGTTTTGCCAACTCTTTTATGTAAAAATTAGAATCATAATTTGACATATTGTGACAGAAAACTGGAATATTTTGAGGAAATTTGAGATTCAAGTTACAAGATAAATGAGCTGAACCTCTAAATTTACCTGTTAAATGACAATGATCTCGTACTTTTTTTCTTGTTTGATTATCAAAACCATCACATTCGCAAATATGACAAAACGTTTGCATTTTGGTATGAAAATTTCTCTTCTTCAGTCAATTTCATAGGTATTTTATTCTTAGAATTATACTTTTTAGCTATGTATTTCGATAATTTATTAAGTTCTTCAAACAATTTTGCAGGAACATTTGGCAAATCTTCTTCATTTTTTTGCTCGATAACATATCGGCTTGTACATACGATTGGTCACATTAGAACACTAAATATAGAGTAAAAAACCATAAGGAATGTGCTTCTGAATCTTGGTTGTAGTCGAACTTTTGCGGATTGTTTTTTGCATGTGGGAATCTTCTCTAATATGCTTTCAAAATCCATATAAATAACGTAAGGATGAGAAAAATTTTCTTTTGATAATTAAATAAATGTTGTTGTTTGACCTGGAAAACGGCATAATTGGCTTACAAACTTCGTGATTTTTTTACAAATTTCTAAATGGTCTGTTAAATCTCCAGATTTGTAGAAATGGCTTAAACATCTTCTGCATAGAAATTTTTTATTTTTACACTTAGATAACTGAGAAAATACAAGTTTGTTTAAAATCTGTTATCAAAACATAATGAGATTTTTCATCTTGTTTTACATACAATAAATTGATTTCTAATTTGGCGTCATAAACTTCTGAAATTTGCAACTGAAACAATATTGAGTTTTTCATCAAAACTATAGACATTTACAGACATTTTCGGATAATTATACTTTGCTTTACTGCTTCGTTTTTCAAATAATTGTATATCTTTTAAAGACATTGGATACTCGAAACCTGAAAATATCTCGTCATTTACAAAATTTTTCATATTGTTTTGATCTTTTCGCAGTCTCTTTCGGGTTTTTCATCTAATAGCACATCGGATAGAATAAATAAAGCAATAATCATCTTTATTTTTTGATATTTATACAAGCTTTCTTATCTTTGATTTTCTTTAGGTAAATCGATATATGATCCTGCGTTCATAAATTCGTGTTTATTAAGGCTCAAAATCAGTTGTCTACAGCGTTTTAAATGTCCATCCAGAACCTCGATTTGGATGATTTGTCTGTTCTCGATGTGTTTAATTTATTAAATTGCTTAGTAATAAAGTCGTTTATGTCAAAGATTTCGTCTGCTTTTATAGTATAGTACATTGGACAAGTTTGTGTTTCACCGTTCACTAAAGTTCGTTCGTATTCGCATACTAAAGAGAGATAACCCTTCATATTTTTTAACATTTTTCTTGAAATTTCTCGATTAAACTCTTAATTTCTGACCGCATAATTGATAGATATTTGTAAATTGACATGGAATTATCGTTTAAATTTGTTAAAATGTAATTGCTTGAAAAAGACCGTGTATTGAGGATAAAACCTTCTACATCAATGATATTTTCAGGTTTCTCATTAAGAGTTTTGTCAATTTCTTCGATCATTTCAGACTTAGTTTTATAGTTTGTTTCAATGGACAATTTCTCAGCGATTGATTGAATTTTTTCATCTTTAAATAGATTGAGATCTTTTTTACTTTTCCTTAAAATTTTTCTTTAGTTTCACGCAATTTTTCTATATTATACATGTTTTGGTGATCGGCAATTTGATTTTCTTTAGCCCAAAGTCCTTCAAATAATTTAATTCTTTTTCATAAATATCTTTATTTTTTCAGATGATTTTTCGAATTGTAATGTCAAGTATAGTAATGTTCAAAAATGTCTTTTTTGCAGTATGGGCACTCTATCTTTTTCCGCTCCATATTTAAAGAGCAAAAAATTTTGAATCTGCCAAGTTTTTTTACTATTTAGTAAAATATCTTTTTATTAAGCTGAAAAATAGCAATAATTCAGTAGATTTCATAAGGATTTTTTATCAAAATTTGATAAAAATTAGCACAATTTATGTAGAAAACAGCGTTAAATGTTTCTATTTATATAGGAAAAATTTAAAGATTTTGATACAAATCAGCAGAATTTATGATTTAACAGCGTTAGATTCTTCTATTTATATAGGGAAAATTTGTATAACTCAGACTTTGAAAAGTGGAGAATTTTACTAGAATTTGACACAAATCAGCACAAATTGTAGTAAAACAGCTGTAGATTCTTCTATTTATTATAGAAAAATCTGTAAACTAAGACTTAAAATTTTTGAAAAAATAGTATAATTATAGGACAAAATAGTACTATATTGGTTTGTAGGGGCAATTTTAAATTCTTTAAACTATTTTTTCAATAATTTCTTTTCTTATGTAAATGGAGCTACTAAAGGAATTAAATGAGGTTGGTGATTTAAAGTTCAAAAGAATATAAGAAATTGATTGATTTAGAAGAAAATAAGAAGTATAAAATTGTGACATTGGATAAAATGAAAGATAAATTCGGGCTTACAATAATTGCCGAGTTGGAAGATTATAAAGTACACTTACCGAACAGATTTTTGACTGTTTTGGATGAAAAAAAGATTAAAGAATTAAACAAAAATGAAAAATTACACTTGGTTGTTACTGGAAAGAAGACTATTAAAGATAAAGACTGTGTTACAATTAACTTTGTAGAATAAAGATTTCGAAAGATTTCTGGATTTTTTTCATTAAAACAGCTTAAGAAATTAGAAATTAGCGTGTATATAATACAATATTCATTATATTATGTGGCTTTTCATATAAAAAATAATTTGTCTTCATAATGAAGACAACCAAATACATGTATTTTTTGCTATATTGAAAAAGCACCGTACTACAAAAAAGATGTATTTACAAATCTCATAATTTATAGATAAGTTAAATATGACAGAAACATTAAATAAATATTTTTAAAATATTTTTAATAAAAGTTTTAATAAAGGAGAAATATACGCAGAGTATCTGCAAAGCTTATTATTCAAGTTTCAACTAAGAAAGATGATAATATTAACTGGACTGTAGTTTATTATTTCCAATAAGTCAAGGGTATCATTTGTTGAAAAAGAATATTAATTTCAATAATCTCTTCTTACATTTGGAAATATTAAAAGCTGCTAAATTGTGAATTAACATTGTAAAATAACTTAACGACACTGTCCTCCTCAAATTAAACCGTAATAGTTATTAATTTAATAAAATGTTCTCTTTTATTACTTGGCTAATATTAATAATTTTATGTAAGAGATAAATGTACGCCCATATTTTCAAACGTAAAATGATTTTAATACTATATATATATATATATATATATATATATATATATATATATATATATATATATATATATATATTCATTAAATTAATGGTAGCACATTCACCCGGCAAGTGAGAGATCCGGGTTCGAGTCCCCGGGGAGCAAGTACTTTTTGCGATTCAATATTTATTGAAATTATATATATATATATGTGTGTGTGTGTGTGTGTGTGTGTGTGTGTGTGTTTTAGGGGTTGTGAAAAAAATGGATTTCGGCATGCCAGGCTTAGGAACTATGTGTGTGTGTGTGTGTGTGTGTGGTGGACAAATAATCTACATGAAGTTTAAATAGAAATATGTAAATTATGTGACATGATAATATATACGACTTGATAAAAGTGTATTGCGTCAGGAGGCAAGTTTTATAGTTACAGGAAGAATTTTTCATAAGGTTATTGTTTATTGTAAGGTTATAATAATGTAATACTCATATGCAGATTTCAGTTACCGTCCTCGGTTTTACAAGAGACAAAATAAGTGTTTCGAGACGACGCAAAGAATATTTCACCAAGCCTTGGGAGGTTAAAGATAAATAAAACGCGCGATATTATTTTGGCAAACAAGAACTCTACTTCACTCATCAATAATAACATCCTCTCACAAACCAGTCCCATTGTGAGCAAGGGACCTTGAACGTGTCTCTCATTAAAACCTATACAGAAAGCGTCGCCTAAACATCATGTAAAAGAATCAGTATAAGGTAAAGACATTTACTGGTTTGGTTTTTATAGTTATACATGTTTTCTACACATTTTTAGGGCTGGTTATCCACTAATGCATTATAATGTAGATTTACTCAACTTTAAAGTACATGTGGCGGGGCCGACATTATTTATTCGTTAAAATGTTTACACCATATACAGAGGATGAGTTTTGCATGAACGTACACAATTTCTTATGATCGAGTAATGAAAGAAGTTCAATTTTGATCAATGCATTCTATTGGCACAGAGATAGTTTTAAATTATGATAGTTATATTACAATATACAAATACTTCAAAGGGATAGTTTTGCATTCAAAGAGCAGGTTTGATGCTTCTATTCCTCCTTAAAGAAATAGGTATTATATATCTTTTCACATCTAATTGATGGTTTTACTTGGAATAAAAATTCCGCCCTAAAAAGAAAGTATGCAATCAGTTATACTTATGGACTAATGGAAAACTTTGAAATATGCATGAGTTCTCGCTTAGTTCTGCATAAGAGTGCCTAGGATTTGTGTTGATTTTTGCTTTGAAGCAAACAAGAGAGTGAACATGTTTGTCTGCTTATGTTCTTTTTGAATTTTAAATCAGAACATTAATTAATAATGATTTACTAAATCCTAAGTTTATTTATTTACTGGAACTTTGGATATTCTGATTCAAATTGCACAGGTTTTGTTTAATAAAATAATATTTAAATTGAAAGTTTTTACATGATTATTATTCAAACTATTTGCATTCCCATGAAAACACCAGAATGAGAGCACTTTGATGTACAAAAGTAACCAACCTACACAAAGAATTACTTAAGGATCCGTGAGAATTTAGGGTAACTTTTCCGAGTGATTGGAAATCAAGATGGACGTAAATTCCATAGACCATTTTACTCCAAAATAAATAAAATGCTTCCTTAGACGAAGTTTTACGTTTTAGCAACATTTTACGTGAAGGTACTGGGCAGACGATAGGACCAACAGATTTTAAGAAGGACCTGTCCCGCTCTTAATACATTTTTATAAAGCTAACAGTACGTGTAAATGGTTTGGTTTGTGATAATATTTATTGGTCCCTTTAGTGCTAGAAGTTGTGGTCTTGTGATTTTAAAACAATAGAGCAAGAATATTGTGTAGGCATCATATTAACGATTGAGGCCATTAAGTTGTCTAGCCATACCTTATCTTACATGCTGGTTCAGTTATTAAAAAAATTCTTTGTCATAATATTTATCCCCTGGATTGCTTATATCTTATGGTAGATATTAATATAAACTTACGATTTCTAATTTTCTTTATTTAATTGTGTGATCAACGGTTTATATGTCAATACATCATAATCAGTCAGTCTTGTAAAAAACACAAAAGTGTATTTTCCTTTACTATATTTTCAATGATGTAAACTAATAACTTTAATATATGTTTCATTACATTCAGTATAATAAGTTGAATAATATATTTGGTTACTTTTGAAACTTTTAATTCGAATTTTGTTATTTTTAAATTAAATTTATTATTGTAATTAGTTTGTTTCTTACAACGCAAACTGCATTCGGAAACCAAGAACGATACATATATTTTATTTCCTTTTCTTTTAGTTAAACATTTGCACAGGTGGCTACAAAATATTGACTAAGTATACTATTACGATTAAAATTAAATACGAGATAGCAGGTTCTAAAAGTGTGTATACTGCTACTTTAATCCCAATAGTATTTGACATAATGTGTTGTATGGAAAATGTTAACTCAGAGTAATAATTGTGAACATGTACCAATATACCAAATTTTACATAGCTTATATTTAAACTGCGTCATATGACATATATGGGATTATAATATGTTTATAATCCGTCTTATTCAAATTTGTTTAAATTTTTAAAGCGAAAGATTACCTTAAAAATTACAGTGGAAGTACACACGAATTTACTTACTAATGATACTATACTCATTTTTTAATAGTAATGCACATCTTTCTTGTCTTATCATAACTATAAAAGATAATAAATGAATACAATAATTATATTTTTTTTCGATGTTTAAAACCAGGCATCAAATGTGGTATTGGTTGAAACTAACTAACTAAAACCTAAACTCAATAATATCAATCAATACAGGAAAAGAAAATTTTAAGGGTTTTTTCAATGATAGCATATTCCATGTCTAGGTTTAAATATTATACTAAAGAATTATGCTGTAGAAATATTAAGTAAATTGTGCAATAATTTAGGCTTAAGCTTTAAATTAGTTTTATAACAATGTCGTCACTTGTACGGTATATTATAGGAACATTGTAATACTTCATTTGTAATGTTTAATTTTTGTATTTCTATAACTTATATGACTAAACAGTTAGTGTATAATTGGCTGAGCATTAGCTAAGCCTATTACTTGAGGGCCTGGAAAAATTACTTTATATCTGTTTTCTGCCTACAAGATATTGTAACACCCAACCAATCATGCAATACTTAAAAATTGCAAAAATCCTCATTTATATATAGGAATTATTCAGTTTTAGTGCATGTTACTCAATAGAAATTTAGCTAAGCGTTAGTAAATACGTTTACATTTCTCATAAGAGGTAACAAGAAAATAGGAATTACATTATTACATTAAATTAATCTTTTTGCATTATAAAAATATAACAATTATTTATTTTTCTGATTAAATAATTTTACATTTATTTTTCAGTCCTATTTTACTTTGAATCTACTTACGATACAAAATTTTTATGTGTACAAGTTAGTATAGCAAAGTATTAATTATATCTGTTTTGTATTTTTAGAAAAAAAGAACTCGTTGGTAGGGACAACATTTAGAGCATAAAGTCAAGTGTTTAATGAACTATTAAATCACTTTTAAATTTTTAAATAATCCTTTTACATGATGAGGGTTAGAGGATATTGGATAACGATCTCAAAATAAAGTATTCTTCATTTAGAGTGATTGGTATTTTAAAACATTTAAATAACTAAAAGGTTACTTGAAATATAGATAAATATATATACTAAAATGAAAAAAAAAAATACGGAAGTGGAAGTTTGAGCTATAAAAATTTAGGTTTAAATATACCATGTCTATATCCTTGTTTCGTTCCAGTTATGTTATGTGTTTAATGATGGTCACATTTTACGTTTTTGTGCTCAAAGCAAATTCGATATTACAAGGAGCTTATATGACCTCCCATTCCTGTGCTGTGACGCGCGGCTTCATTCTTTGATTACGTTTATGTAAGTTCCAAGTAAATTAAATTTAACACAACATGCCTTTGAATAAAAACCAACCTGGATATTAAAATAATGTTTCTTTAGGTTGATTCTCTTTACATATTTAAAGTTAAAAATTAGATATAATTGTTTACTTAATTAGACTATACAATGCCAATTTTATATCTGTAATATATAACAATGTTTATATTTAACTGCAAAATATCAAAGTTATGAAATACAAATTTTATGTTTTTAAAACATTTTAATATGGTTTGCAAAGAGATTAAAATATTTTGATTGTAGAATCCTTATATACCAACCTGCAGTATTACCGCGATGGTTGTATGTTATAAAACAGTACCTCCTGAATTATTAAGCCTAGTGTATTGAAGAATTATATGTTACACGAACCCTAAGAAAACAAAACTTAAGCTGATTTATTATGTCAAAGTTTACTTCAGTATTGCTTTTAAAACTGTCTTAGATACATCAATTGTTTACTAAATGCATTAATACAAAACATATTATGTAGTATACAATATATATTTTTTCTCATGTAATTCATAACATAATTAGAATCTTAATCGTAATGGGTTACTCCCAGTTGCAAAACATCCCCAATCAAATCTTTTCCTAATATTTATATTCACTTCCATTGTGGAGACATGACCACGATTTTATTTTTAATTATTATCACTGTCTTCCTCATAACGAACAATAAAAACAACTTAAGCTGTAAAACAAAAACCTAAATAGTCTAGGCGAATAATACTCAATACCCAAGATATATCATGATTTCAAATTAATAATTTGTGTGCTATATTGTAGATTATAGGTCTAGTAATGTGGTGTAAAGTTATTTCTACAATACACAACGTTAAAAATATGAGCTATAAACTATATTGTAATATACATGAAAATATGATTCATATGAAACCTATACAATAAAGAAACACTAGATATAGCGAATTGATAATCATGCTTATCTAAACCATCAAATGAGTACGTAAGAAAGCAATTAATTGTTATTTATTAGTTTACTACTTCAAATTTTTAGTATAATACACAAATATAACTATGTAACGATGAAGTAAAAAAAATGCTTTTAAAATTTGCATACAATGGGCTGTTTTTAGTTATTTTTGAACAAATATGGGCCGCCATTTAGGTTTTATAATTGAAAAAATATTGACTAAATGTTCTTCTAACTGTTGAAACACTGTACGCAGGTTAAAAAACACGTTTGTATTCGTGTAAAAATATTAAACTGTATACTTTTATATATTAAATCAAATAACTTTGTAATTGTAGTTTTTAATCAGTGTATCCATTGCAAAGAAGCTAAGTCTAGGTTCATTGATAAAAAGTTTCCAAAGTCTTATCTTACATTATCTACCGTTCGCCTGCCCCACATCGAGACACATCACACACACTGCAAAGCTGCACGTCAACCTTAATGATATACTGAACTGAACTCAAATCCATTATATTTAATATGTATTGTAAATTTTTTAACTACCCACAGTTAAAAAAGTGTGACTACCCACGTCGAAATAACAGTCAGTAGCCAAATATACTTTTCCAATTTGAATCTATATTCTTTACTATACTTTATCTACTAAAAGCACAAAAGTGTTATTTTATTTTACCCAAAATTGTGGAAAAAGCAACAGTGATGTTTTAAAGGTGGCCATAACTCTTTTAATAAATAAATAAATATTTTTTAAATGTTTAACATTTTTAAATTTTATTTAAATACCACAAATGGTGTTTTATAACTCAAGAGTAACGTTGCTAGGTTGTATAAAGGAATCTAAGTAAATACAGCCGTAAACAGCTAGTAATACGTCGTTGTGTAATATAGATTTTGTAATCAGTGTTTAAACGCTGCTTTAAATTTTAAATGTTAGTGCCAAATAAAAGATATAAATTAAACTAATTACAGATTTATTTTCAGGATTAAAGTTGTAATAATACATAAATTTACAAAATTACTAATCGTTATATTTTGTAAACACCTAGTGGACATATTACCAAGTGATATTAACTTCACTATAAAAAGGTGTAACTTTTTTATATCTTATAGTCATGCATAGTTATTAAAATCCCTGCAACAACTATCAGCTTGACATAAATGTTATACAGTTAAAAGACAGTAAACAAGTACTAAATAACTATTTACCAGCAATCTATTTTGGTTTATCCCACAGACAGCCATTTCTAAACAAAAATATCAGACTACAAGCACTTAAAAAAAGGACATAACACATTTCTAGGTTTATGTAAGACCTAAAAAAGTAGTAGGCCTCAAAGAAATATATTTAAATAGTTTTAATCCACCAACAGCTAGTAAACAAATACAGTTTAAAAGCTATGAAAAGCTAATTTTGGTAATAAAAATAAAACGAGCCGAACTTAAACAACACGGTTACAGCACGATATTTATACTTCATCAGATCTTCTGCACGTTAAAACAACTATGTCTCTATCACAATAACAGTTAACCTAGTAACTGTGTGTATTTAAGAAAACAGCCTAACTAACTAGTAATATTGAACTGAACTCAGCAAGTAAATATTCATTACAGTAAGAATCCAAAACTTGTAGGGGATATTTTGTCTTGATGCAAACTACATCAATAACTAATTGAACAGCTAAGGCAACCTCATTTCCAGTTACTTGCTTTTTAGTCTTTATCATCAAAACCACCCTCAATACAAGTTATAATTGAGAGAGAATTTCAGAACTCCTACCTATTTTCTCGGATAATAATTTTTTCCCCCACAAACTTTTACAAAATGCCATCCCTCCACTTAATGGTAATTCCTCGACAGCTCTGAAATGCTCTAGGGAAAAAAAAAAAAACTAATTTGGTTTTTTTAGAAAGTCTAATACCTTCCATTCTGCAGCTTTCTTTATGTTCTACATTGTATACAGGAGGGTTTGACTCAAACTAGATCTTTTATGTAGGGTCTGGGATGTTGTTTCTTCTGGTATTAGCGAAGTCCATCCAGTCATGGAAATCTTCAAGATTTATTAGGAGGACATACACACTTTTGTTTTACTTTTCTCAATGGGAGCTTTGAAATCGTCAAGTTGTAGACTTTTTTTCATTTTGTTCAGTGATTTGTAAGAATTTGGTTGGAAGGATTTGGCCAACATAAATTTGTGGCCTGGCTCAAAATATTTTATTTCACTAGACTCTTGAGCTTTTAACAAAAATAAATCAAAAAACATAAAAAATACCCAATTTTATGCCATTGAATTTATTCATCCAACGTTTTATTATTTTGGCTTCTACTTTCAAAATCATGTAGACTGTACAAATAATTTCTTCTTTATTCTTCCCCTTTACAGCTTTATTCTATAAACAAGCAGTTATTTTAGCCTCTCTTTTTTACTCACCGGTATAAAACTCTTGTTTTACACGAACAGTATTTGTGTGAATACTATTGGTTTAAACATGTCACATCGTGGCAAATTTTTTTACTATTCTCAGAATGCATCAATTCACCAGTTTACCAGAACTTTTCTCCGTTTTGTTTGAAGGCTTCTCTTGCATAATTTTCTCTCTCAATGAGATTTGGTTAGGTACGTACTGTATCTAATCTATAGTGGACAATCTCAGGTTCTCGCTGGTTGAAAATATGAAATTTGATTCTTTATTACTGAATATTCTATTTTGTTGTCCGATATACTTCGTTTTCGTTACTCATATGGTGGTAAAACTAACGGTTTTGCCTATTTGTTGAAATTTTTTATAGAAATTTGTCATTTGATTGAAATTAAAAGAGCAGTTAATAAAGGTCTTTCAAATCTGAATTGAGTTACCCTCTTTACATTTCTGAAAAAATAAAAGTATCCCCCACGACAGTTCCTTTTTTCCCTTCTTTTTTTTACTAGATCTTCTAAAATACGCTTTTTGTTCTTCTAGGTCAAGATCACAATATTGGTAATTAATTAATTGCTACTATTTATAATTACTGAATAATTCTTGATATTTTGTACATGCGAAATTAATAGTTTTAGAAAATAAGCCTACAATTAAAATATTTATATGTTTTTTACAAACTATCTTTGTTATTAAATATCTATTATATTCGCCTCAAATTGTCAATAGACGAACGCTATGATAAAAAAGAATAAAACAGAAAGCCTACGTAATTAAATCGTTAAAAGAATACTTTTGCATTCTATATTTTTCATGTATAAGTAAACATAAAACTAGATACAAAAACAATAATTTAAATATTGGAATGCGCTTAGACTAAATCACAGAACGGAGAATGTGAATAGAATATATGGGCTATAAAATTTTATTAAAACTATTAATGGATACTTTGAAATTAATTTTAAAAAATTTTTTTTGGGTTAAAAACATTATGTTAATATCGGAATTTTAGTTGTAATTGAAACAGATACAACATTACTACTATTATATAAAATAAAAAATAATTCCCCATATATATTTATGAATGACGTGACGTATATGAAATCTAGATATGTACACAGTTATCAAATGCGAAAATAACTAAAATGTTTATTTACTATATAATCCCAGAGCATACGTTTAATTACGTAGAACGTTTGAGCACAAAATGTCACATAGTAAAATAACCAAAAATACTTCAATTTATATGTACAATAACCAGGTAAAATTGATAAGCTTTAGGTTTATTAGTATCAGGTATACACACATGGTTATACATCCAAAAACATTCAAATATATAAATTTGAAATCTAATTAGTTTGCATACATAAGGTAATAGAAAAGAAAGTTATACGAAAAAGTAAAATACTTTAACTGCAAATGTAAATATTACATGCAGCATCAGTGTAGTAGCCTCATTAAAGCTTTAATTAAAGCCTAAACAAGTATAGAAAATAATATAACTGCTAACGTTTACCTCTGAAAGTGATTTTATGTTGCCTCGGAATAAATTTACTAACTATCAATGGGTATAAAAAGGTACAGATTATTAAAAAGGCAATTTGCAATAATTGCAAATCTATATACGTGCTGATTGGCTAGCTATAGACACTTCAATTAATTTGAGTACATACTTAATATGCTATTAACTGCATGTAAGAGCTGTTTCTGTATTGCTGGCATCAATCTACTATATTACCATGCTATTGTGCTTGTTACATTCTCTGTAATTGTAATTATTTAATACAATTTTGCGATTCAAACTTGTGAAATAAAGCAATGGGTTTAAATATAAATATTGTTAAGTGATGCCCGACTTTCAAATTAGCCCTTACGCGCTCAATCACCCCTAATTGTTCACAATTATCTTTTAAATAAAACGCTTACTAAAATTATGTGTCATTATATGATAAAAGTATGGTAAAAATTAGCTTTTGTTGCTTGTATTCATACAAATTATCGATTAAAGTGGTAAAAATAAAGTTTTATTTACATAAATATTATTTGCGTTTAAAACGGTGGCGTTGTACTTTTATTGTACAGTTTTATAGTTAAAATTTATATAGAACAAACATCCATGAACAAGTTTATGGAAAGAAGTTTCATGCAGCGTTCAGTTACATATATTTTTTATCATATGTATTGAATAAGTATCTAAGCAATGTGACATAGTATATATGTAAATTACCTCAGGATAGCATAATACATATATTTTATGAATTATTAGAATAGTTGATCGAAATGCTTTTAACTTTAGTTTTTTCTGATTAAAAAATATTTATTTCTTAAACAATAGTAAAACAAAGCACACAGATTTGTCCAATTTGTCACTATAACTTCAAGCAAAACTTGCAACAGTCTTTGATTGTTTGTGGATGTATGGACATGAAAAAAATATTTTCATAGATAATTTTTCGTGAAATTGATATATTTGTACTATTATCACACGTAGGAGAAAATAGTTTAATGTTTCTAATAATATATTGTGTTTTATTTTGTTTTAAAATTTACTTTAGGATACTCTGAGTTTCATAACAATAACGTAAGTAATCTCACTATTTAGTGCGTATTTTTATACATACAATATTTAAGATATAATTTGAATCTGGAAAATACCCTTCAGTAAATACTTAATGCAAATCGTTTTTCAACTGTACAAACGCTATATTTTTGTAATATAGTCCTGAAGTATTAATTTGTAAGTTTATACTCATATTTTATAAGGGTACTAGGCCAATATATTGGATCTTACTAAAGTGCACGAGGTTCACGAGTGTTTGAGCAGAGAAAAAAAATTGTCATTGAATATAATTTTCCTTATGTAGATCCATATCAGTGCTGCTTTACATGATTTCTGGCAAAACTTAAAATGCATCTTCTATAAAATGTTTTTATTTAGTAGGTTTATATGGATAGCAACTAATAATAGTGTTCAAAACATTGCAAAGCGTAGAACACGTGGTCAATAGGGATTTAATTATTAATATTAATTTCTATAATTACTATACAGATTTTTCCAGCACAATGGGCCAGTGAAATGAGTATCAGACATGTTTAAAACCATCCGAGTAATGTGATTAAAATTCCCTTCATATATTAAACGAAATGGATTACTTAAATTATTTGAAAAAAAAAACCAATAAGGAATTTATAACGTTTACGGTATTTTTATATCAGAAAACACTCTAATTGTCAATTTAAAAGAATTAAAATCTTAAAGTTGCATTAATCATATTTATTTTGAATCTAAACCACTTGCTTGCTGGTCTTGCAACATTTTTCAATTAATAATTTTTAAATAAAAAATGTTTAATGAAAAAACGTTTCTTTACATGACCTAGTAAGAAAGCTGTGACAGTTTGACAATTTTGACCAAGACACGTTTTAGTGCAGTGAGGTCAACATTGCAATCAATAGCTAACTTAACCACATTGATTTGTTGGTCTGTTTATTACTCACAAACTGTACATTTAATTTTCGATTCTCACAGTTTCCAAGAATCCTTCAGGGTGCATAAAATGTTTAACACGTCTTAATGCTTTCAATAAAAACTAGAAAAACATTATTGCTTGGGCAAAAAAGTGAGCAGTAAACATCGGATAAATCTATAAAACAATATTACTGAACATTAAGACGTAATTACTGTTTTCTTCAATCATTTGGGAATAGTACAAATTAAACTTGTACGCAGGGAAAAGAACAAATCCGATCCTTCAGGAATATATGCATGTGTTTTTGTTAACATATCTCGTCACATTCCTGGTGTTCCCAGTTACGATAGGAGTATTTCGCTTTTAAATTTTCTTTGTAAAATAAAAAATATTTTCCTATACTGTCGAAGTTGTTTGAACGAAAGAGAAAACATATTACATTCCACTGTTGTCAATAATATTATTAAAACAGTTCTGTACCACTTTCATCATAACACAAGGATATTTTACTGATATACTAAAAACGTATATTATTTACTCAGGGAACTTAGATATTTAACTATAAATAATATAGATTAAAATCCACTATATTTATTTTACATACGTGTTATTAAAATAAATTATGTAAAAATGTTACATTAAGTTAACGCCTACATAGTAGAAAATATCAGACGCTACAGCCAATGAATATTTGGAACCATTCGTAGATGAAATGATCTCGTATCTGATGAGTAGCAATCAGCTATCAGTAAACAAGCTCGAGCTTGTAACTGATTGCCATTAATCTTCGTCGATCTGTTTAAACTGTTCGCTTTGTTGGTCACAATCGGTGGCAGATATCTAAACTTCAACGCACACGTATTGACCGTCAATCTAACTTTTCCCCCCCCCCCCCCCACCCCCCCCCCCCCCCACCCCCCCCCCCCCCCACCCCCCCCCCCCCCCACCCCCCCCCCCCCCCACCCCCCCCCCCCCCCACCCATCTCCCACTTCTCTCTCTCTCTCTCTCATCTCTCGTCCTCTCTCTAACTCTCTCTCTCTCTCTTCACTCTCTCTCTCTCTCTCTCTTGCTCTCTCATCTCTCTCTCCTCCCGCTCTCTCATCTTCCTCTCTCGGTCTCCTCTCATCTCTCTCACTCGTCTCTCTTCTCTCTCTCTCATCCTCTCTCTTCCCCATCTCTCTCTCGTCTCTACTCTCTCCAATCGTCCCTTCTCTCTCTCTCATTCTCTCTCATCACCTTTATTCCTCTA